>NC_084707.1:18009887-19462387 GCF_033807575.1 Cydia pomonella | reverse complement strand
AAGGGTTCTATACATCACGCAATTTTCAATGTTTTTTTTTTTGAAAATGAAACGTGAGTGAAACGTCTTGAAAATCCGAAAGGGTCGGAATCGGATCACAAACCAGATGCAACAGAAAGTGTTATGGCGGAGTGGCTTATATCTTTACAACTATAATAGCTATATGTATAGATATTGTAAAGATGTTTAGGAAAGGAGGCATTACTTGGAATTAAACGTACCGCTAACAGAGATGGGGCTGATTTTGCGCTAAAAACCACGCATTCGGAGCTAAAATTTGCCTTATGCGCGGTTTTTACTTAGTGATCGTATCAGTCCATGGACATATTTTGAAAAAAAAGGTGTCATTTGTTAGCTTACTTAATTACTACAATAATATACTTGGAATTGTAACAAGATGCAAAAAAATAAAAATTTGGGATATTTCAGAGATATTTTACGATTGCTCTTGTTTGAGGATAAATAAATAAAAAAAATTTTTTTTTGAGGATACTGTGTGCGAAAAGTAATGGTAATTTTTCGCCTATTTTCTTAAATAACTTCTAAAATGTTTATTTTAAAACTAAAATATATATATATATATATATATATATATATATATATATATATAATTGAGATCCTCACAATTAGCTCTTTCATTCAGTATGTAACAAGATTTAGTTTGCATTTTTTTTAATTTCTCATTTATTCCCAAAGTGCCGCCTATGTTTAAAAAGTATTTGTTTACGTTACATGTCCGTCTTTGGGTCACAGACTTACACATATGTACCAAATTTTAACTTAATTGGGGCAGTAGTTTCGGAGAAAATGGGCTGTGACAAACGGACAGACAGACAACGCACTAGTGATCCTATAAGGGTTCCGTTTTTTTCTTTTGAGGTAGGGAACCGTAATAATAAGTAAATATTGGCCTTTTCAAATATCTTCCATAAATATCTTGCGATTTACCTGCTTTTGACAAATTTAAGGGTGACGAACCTTCCCCCGTGAAAGGTTGTTGTCCCTTATTTATTACGACTTCCTTCCTTCGATTTGTTTTAACATTGTAGATGAAAACCATCATCATATACAAGCTGGTATGTAATTTCGAGGTATCGACCTACTTATATAAATTGGTTAAGTGACTAACTTAAAAAAAGTATTATATACCTATTTCTTTTTGAATTGGTAGTTTGAAGTTTGAGTGTGTGTGAACTACTAAGTGTGAGTTGCAATGCAAATTCTATTTGTTGATACTCGTACCTTACCTGTAAGTATTCCTATGTTCAACTGTTTTTATAGACAACTCGTACCAATGAGTTTTTCGGAACTTACGTACGAAGTATCATTTGATATTTACCAGTCGCTTTTCGGTGAAGGAAAACATCGTGAGGAAACCGGACTAATCCCAACAAGGCCTAGTTTACCCCTCTGGGTTGGAAGGTCAGATGGCAGTCGCTTTCGTAAAAACTAGTGCCTACGCCAAATCTTGGGATTTGTTGTCAAGCGGACCCCAGGCTCCCATGAGCCGTGGCAAAATGCCGGGACAACGCGAGGAAGAAGAACTGTTTTTATAGAAACATTTACTGATATACAGATTTTTATTGGTAGAATAAATAAATTTTACACGTCATTCAATACTTAAACATAAAATATTATTAACAATAATATGTTACAAATGTTCCGGGTGTGTACTTAATGTTTAGAGGTAGCTATTATTTATAAGTAGTTACATTTTACATTGGGTGAAAAGTTGTAAGTTACGACGTAATTTGTCAGTTCGCTTGATATTAAAGCAGAGTCTCACGTAGCGACTTACCCACTGGGCGCTCTTTCACAAGCGGCCTCGTAGGTACTACAATTGCCAACTGTATCTGAGTAAACATGAACAATTGCCAGCAATATGTAAATACAATGCGCACTAAAAATCTAAGTAAATAAACACATTACAACATACGCTATAACAATCGCCTTTGCAGCGGATCTCAAGATTAGGTATCTACCTAATCTTAAATCCGCCGCCGGTATTGGATCTCCAATTTATAGTGCGCAACAGAATAGGAAGGCGTAACAAGGCATATGCTCATAGTTTACACTCCACGCGCCTCTGCTTGTTATTGCGATGAACTGGAAAATAAAATGGAAAAAAACCAACGACAAACAAGCTTGTTGCACATCAACAAGATCAATTTATCTAACGAGACATGCAAAATATCATCGCGTTTCTATCACAACCACAACAATGGATGTAGAGGAGGAAAAGTTCGTTACAAATTTTTTAAGTATCCACATCCTGCTGCATGGTCTTCAATGCATAAATTTCATTTATTTTGGCTACGTTTTCACTGCGGAGTGTATAATTTTTTGGCAGCTCGTGACCACAGCCGGTTGATAGATTAATTTTATTAATTTTGGCGCCAAACGTAAATAAAAAGTGGCGTCGCCGGCGAGGCGGCTCACTATCAGTATTCCGGTTTAGAGATATTTTAGTATACACTGTATATCTGTCACGATTTTTCTGTAAAAAACTTTTTTAAACTACAAATTAGCGTTCATAAATCCGATTTTTTAATTTGGTACTTGTATGCGTACATAATGTTATATGTTCACTAACCGAGAACACCCCACACTGAATGCTACCAGTGCCTACGAATATGTGGCAAGGGCTACACAAGGCATATTGACTTTATTGACGTATAACATACATCTATTTGTGTAAGAGTTGTATAGATATTTTATTATATAAGTAGGTAAGTGTACCTACTAACTATAAAATTATAGAAATTTCAAGAATATGTAGATACTACTTTAGATCGTCAAATGTGGAGTTTTGTAAAATTAATTTAAGATGGTTTATTTTTAAAAAAATAGTACATGTTGTAGGTAATAATTTTTATGCCAGTCTGTGTTACAAATTGTGGAACGGTGTAAAACGGTGGAAGTATTTATGTACCTACATCAACATTGCATATTTTATTTAGTATTCCTGCGTCACAAAACGACGTAATCATGTGTGGATTAAACGGTTTCTGTTTATATACATATAGGTAATAAGCTAAATTATATGTATATCCAAGATGACAACTTAATGACTTTTAAAATAGTTCAAATGTATTTAATTTAGCCTTATATAATTTTGGTGATAAGAAATACCTACTTTATAATATGCTCAAGCAAAATATATCTCAAAAATAGAAAACGATAAGTTAGCACATGCACTTGTTATGAATAATAGATCGCTGGGTGGTCAGTGTCAGTATTGTTGTCAAGCCGTCCGCCTCCGTGGTGTTATTCATTGTATTTTAGGGTTATTCAACTACATATTTGCGGGCGCGCGGTGTGGTGCGGCACTGACGCAGGTTGTCGCATCGACGCTGTAAATATAGACTACTTGCCGCATGTTTTGTTTTTGCCATCGTTTTGCGTAACACTGATTAGCGAATAGACAACATCCTTGGTGAAATAAAAGAAAATTACACCCGGAATATTTAAAATGCTAAAACTGTGAAAGTCGTTAAACGAAATTATTTCAATAAATTAACTTTAAATGATCTAGGAAAACCTTCAAACCTTATATTAGAAAGTCGTTCAACAATATGAAGTTATTTGTGTATTTTACGATTCTGACGCTCTTTCGCTGCGTCTTTAGCTTAAGAACGTACGTCATTAGAAAGCAAATTAAGCCAAATTATTGAAACCCAAACGCGCCAATTAGCGCCTCATCTGACGTTACATTAGCCCATTTAGAGATCTGAGCTATAGAATAATTGGAAAAATAATAAGTTATCTAACTGTGATATAAACTTATTATGTTACTAAGTTAATTCGTATTTTTAACTTCCACATTATCCTTATTAGGTATCATTTGTATTCGCTTTGTTCACATATGTGTTTGCAATAGTGCGTAATCTTAGTTTAGTACAGGGGTTCCCAATCTTTTTCAACATGCGGCGCAGTTACAAGTTTAGTATTTTGCAACGGCGCCCTTGTAAATTTAAAATCGCGGTCGAAAAAGAGTGACACGACGCTATATTATTTAGGTACCGATGCGAGCGCTCAAATAGGTACCCGCGAAAATTTGTGGTTTCGGATAATGATAGAACTCACGGCGCCCCTCTTTACTTTCTACGGCGCACCAGGGCGCCGCGGCGCACACTTTGGGAACCCCTGGTTTAGTATTATGTCACTACCTGTGAGTTCCTATAATTGGCTTCCTGTATCTACTATATTTTTCTATGTTAATGTCATAGCTGTTGGATCTCCAAATAAATAAAAATAAAAAATAAAATAAACTTAGTGCTGATATGTTGTTTTTTGTTATTGTTCTAGATATTCGTCAATTTTAAAAATGAAGGACGAGCGTGCGAGTCCGCCGCGCGTGCGCGTCGCAGTTCTCGGCAGCTCACGAGTGGGAAAGTCAGGTAATTAATGCTCCTACAAAAAAAACACTAATACACGACGAATAGGTAAGTATTAAGAACGCACGTCCAAGAATGTGTCATGTTAAAAACATTTTAGATCTCATCACTGATTACATCTTGTGGCCTAAATACTACACTCCCTAGAACGGAGTTTCATGTAATTAGTCCTAGTTTAAGTCAGTAAATACTCTGGCTGAAATAGAACTCTAAACTAATACTAAAGGATTTCCACTCCCCTCACGAAGCGCGTGGGCGCACGAGCCCTAAGAAAACATATAAAATGCTTTTACGCTCTTATCAAGAACTAGCAGAAGTGTTATAACCTGACCCACTCGGCATTACATAAACAGCAAGGCATATTCCAGTGACCCGTTCTACTGGTGATGTAATACTGTTTTCTTTAACAACAACCAATCAATCTCTACTAGTGAATTCGTACTTCAACCTGCTTAAAGTCGGCCAACGGATGAACCAAATATAAGATGAATCATAGAAATATAATCAAGACCCGTCGACAAGACATCATGTCTGTGCTACCTCATAAATATAAATATAAAATTAAATACCAGCATTTAAAACGAACATTAAAACTTATAGATCAATTTGGAATTGCCGACGATGTTTTTATATTTTTCAATTGTAACTTTTAAAACTCCGTAATAGTTATTTATAAGAGTCATTCATCTAATTTCTTACATAAGTTTGTAATTTTGCTTTTTTCACTAAAACCACTTCTTTTTAACTTATACTCATTTTGACCTTTTTTGTTACAGCTCTTATTGTAAGATACCTAACAAGGCGATACATCGGAGAATATCATTCAAATACAGGTAATAAAAATCGATAAGCTTTACAATTAGCTTAAATCATAATATGATTATACAATTAAAATATCTATATTTTTACGTCCGGTCTGGCCTAGTGGGTAGTGACCGTGCCTATGAAGCCGATGGTCCTTGGTTCGAATCCCGGTAAGGGAATACCCACAAATAAATGTATTTTGTTTGTTGTGTTATGAACACAGATATTTGTTCCTGAGTCATGGGTGTTTTCTATGTATTTATGTATACAAGTATGTCTATCGTCGCCTAGACCTATAGTACAAGCTTATTGTTTTGCTTAGTTTAGAGCTACGTTAATGTTTGTAAGATGTCCCCTAATATTTACCTACTTATTTTTATTGCAGATTTATTATACAGGCAGACAGTTCAAATAAACAGCAGCCCGGTGGAATTAGAAGTTATTGATGTCTCGGGCTCCAACTCGGACAAATTTCCAGCAGAACAGGTGAATGATCAATAAAGTACCTACTTTACTACTGTTTATAAATAGGTTACATTTCTACTCCAGTTCTTTCCACTGTAATTGGAACAAGATGTAGGTTAATGCAGTTCTTTACGAGACCTTGCCCGACTCCAATAGACTTCACCTTCACGTTAAAAGCTTAATTCAACAACTATGGGAAGGTTACAGCTAATTTAAACGGCAAATACATCCTAAATAACTACAAGATTAGAGACGGCCTTTTCGAACATACAATAATAATCCTTGATCTTGCATTATTGATCTGGTTCTGTTTACGACGTAGTAATGAACATTAATAATACGTAGGTGATGTGATATGTCAAGATTCAAGAACATCTAAATGTAAATTGAAACATTGGTTAAACTCCCGTATCAGCTGTCTCAGTGAATATGCCTTGGTTATAATTATTCTCATGAATCATTGGCATTGTACTTTGTTCGATTGATGTTGTTTATGATGAATAATTTCTTTGATACGCTCCCGGACTGCACCTGGCTTCTGTCTGCAATGGATCGAAGTAACGATCCCGCATCGCCTTCCGCAAACAAAATGGGAGATTAACTGAAGATTAAACTGGCCTTTATGAGTTAGCAACTAGGTTAATCGTCGCTAATATAATACGAGTGGAATGAATTATGGCTTCTATTGCTCCAGTGACCAGCTAGACTGCTGCAACATGACTCACAATGTTTACGTTCCAATACATTATCTACTGACTTATTTTCAACTCTTCAGGGGAAAGCCCCATTCAAATATTTCTAGATTGATTTACCTAAACAGTTGTCTATAATTGTCTTACTTAAAGTATTCTTTAAGTAAGACAATTATAGACTAACTATATTTAGTTACACCCTAAAAATAAATTTATAAATAAGTCCATGCTAATACAATGTATTATTATGTATATCTATATATTAGGTACTTTGTTGTGTAAAATTGATACTCGTATTGAGCGTTAATGAACTTCGACGTCAATCTCCTGTTATAAGTAAATAATTATATAATGCGATATTACAAGCATTACGAATCCTAAAACACTTCCACTTAGTATTTATTATGTTTAAAGACATCTGAAACGGAAATCCCTTGTCATCCCCGTCCACCAGGAGTGGGCGGGCCGGCGGCTAGATATCTAATCGATGGGAATCAGAAGGATCCATTACAAAGCTTAACTTAATGCTACCCACGCAGGCTTTTCTTGAATATATCAAGCTACTTCGGTGTAGTCTTGTTATTAGAATACACCTATTATATAGGAAGGAAATTAAGTTCTTGAAAAGAAATAGCGTGTTGATCGATTTATTATTAAAAAGTATTAGATTAAAAATTCACTATCGAATATGTTACAATTTGTTCTGTTTTTTATCCTTACTTTATACAATATAGGTCATCATTTATTGTCGCTGTTACTAAGTGACGTTATTATTAGGGGTCTATTGTTATCTACACAATATTCATGAGGCAGGTAAATGTAACATTATCTTCTGACACTTACCCCTTAGGAAGATACTTAACGTCGTTACCGTGGTGACATTTGAGCTATATAATCCATCCCTAAGTATTTTTTATAGGCTTGCTCAGAGTTATTAATTTTATACAATCGGCCAAAAACGGGTGCAATTTTAATAAAATAAAAATCGATACCATTAAAAATATTTGTTAGTTTATTTCAATTAAAACAAAAGTAAATAGGCTATTAGTGCGTTTTATCTTCGACTCTGTACCTAGTTCATTTTCATCTGATAGAAATAGAGACAATCGCTGATCAGTTTATATTTAAAAGACGGACGTCCATCTATGAAATGATGGAACGTCACCCAATTTATGTATTTTTGGACAACTTTCGTTGCAAAGTGGAAATAACTGAAATCATGCACTTTATCATGCTGTTTTTTCTAGATTTAATATGAGGGAAACCAAAATACATAATATTACCTATCTCAAATACTGAATGGGTCTAAACGTCAACAACACGTCTCATGAATGAGCTGCGAGGTCATTAGCTATTTCCGAAATGTGGGAGTAAGCGATCAGCGTTGGAAAGCAATTCGGTTTAATTTGGCCCAACAATGAGCATCGCCAATCACAGTCGCCCTGCGTCGCGACGGCGGGGGCGCCCGTGAACCGCCAAAGTCTAATTTTAACACGGAATGTTGGCTTCCACCCGTAATTAATCATTTATGTCTGAATCCTGAGCTTTTTACGGATAGCATAGCTCGCCTGCGCTTCTTCAGACTTTAGAAAATAATCAATCAAAATCTCCGGAACGATTAATAAAGGTACAGACCGGCTTACACAGGTGATTCACAGTATATTTTTAACGCCCACGTTTACAAACAAGACAAACAATAACAGGAGGCAATTTGACTTATTTCAATAACAGCTCAATAACGCCACATGGCTTTTCTTGGGAAAGTTTGTGATGTCACCAGTAAATGTAAATTTTTGCTATTCGTAATTCGTAATCCATTAACTCCTCACCAGTAGAGCGCTAAATGACTTTCGCGATATCAAAACAAAAACGTGTTTTTCTGACACTAAGTGTTTAAACAGTAATGACAATGATTCATTAGAACAGTTTTATTAAAGCACTAGGAAAAGAAATACCGGACAAAAAATAAAATCTCGGCTTAGGAATTTGCTGCGCAAAAACGTGCTAGGTCAATATTCAAAGCTGCCAAGTCAAGACTTGAAATAACTATGTTGATTGCCAAGCGACGATAGCAGACGGCACCTGAAGAAAAAGACCGGCACTCACTGTCTAATCTATCTATAGTATAATTAAATGTGCCTTTAGTATAAATAGAACAATATTCCTATGGTCGTTAATTTTCGTTTTTTTTTTGTTTCAGATCCAATGGGCAGACGCATGCCTAGTCGTGTACTCGGTGACGGACAGGAGCAGCTTCGAATACGCCACGGAAGTCCTGAAAGCCCTGAGGAGAGCCCCCGCTACCGCAAGCCCGGCGCACGGGCCCGCGGGCGCTACCACGCCCATGCCCCTAGCTCTTTTAGGAAATAAGACAGACCTGGACCATTTGAGACAGGTCAGTAGAAACATTAAAAATATACATATCTACAGGTACAGGTATATACCTAACTCGTGGCAAAAACAAACCTGACTAAAAACTATTAAAAATCTAACTTACTTTTAGTTAAAAATTAAGATGACATAAACTGGGTACCTATTATAATTATTCTTGTTAGATATTTCTTTTTTTGATATACATTTACAGACAATTCCTAAAACCGTACGTACTTTAAACAATGTTTAATCCATTACGGACTTTAAATGACTGGCCGTATAATATTTGCTCTGCAATATGACCTTTAAAGATAATCATTTAATAATTCTGACCTATGTATGCTCCTGAGTCTTTCTGCCAGTTCGCTATGTGGGCGGCAAGTTGAATCAACGTTAATAGATTAAAAATGAAATAAGATTCACATGTATTAACATTTTGTAATAATGTTCGTTTTCATTATTTTATATATCAATACGTATAAATACATATACCTCATTTCTTATTTCACGCCCACTGACTACAAATGAATATGCTGTGAATTTACGGGCGATCATCATTCATTCGGAGACCCTTGGACCGAAAAACAATCATATATGTTTTGTGATAAATGTCAATATTATAAAAATAAAATCAACCAGCGGACTTGTGCAGTTTTATCGTTGTCATACTGAAAAAAGCGTAACCTCATCCACACTGGAGGCGTATATGACTTTAAAAATAAGATACCACTATGATAGCCATCTACTGAGATGAGCATTCTTTTTCGAGACAATAAATTACTGGGCAAATAAAAAATACAAATATAAATATCGTGTATACAAGAATGAGTAGACAAAGGAATACAGAGAGTTATTTATTACGCATGTTTCATATGAATGACATTGCTCCCATCTCCATGAAACAAACGTCAGCATTTACTAGACGAACAATAGCGGGCTCTGGTGTAAACGCCATTCATATGTCACAAACTCCTATCTGTGAAAGTTCCCTTTTCTCGTTTTGTGCACTCGGCTATAGCAACTTTGATGAGGCATAACAAGGGCTGTAGATAACAGAGACATGTTACACAAATACATTCTTCTAACTTTAGTGGAATCGATTAGGTACAATTTTGTGTTACTTTCTCTAACTTTTTACGTTTTACGAGACTACCTCACAGTAGCACAACTATAATTTTGTTCCATCGCACAATAATCTAAGTACTTGTTCCTAAAAACTCGATTACATAATTTAATTGACCTAAAAATTCTAATCAGAAACAGACACATTTATCAAAGAATTACATAACAAACTCGTAACTAAATGACTTTTCATCCAATTTACGGCCTAACTCGGCTCGGACAGGAAAAGTTACGTAACGGGGCCAACCCGAATGGACGACCGAATTGAACAGAAAAGTTTGCTCAAATTACACCATTAAAGAGGTGGGATAACAACATTCAAATTAGATTTGAGATTATGTTTCGTTAAATTAAATATTAACACGGTTTACTGTGTAAAGTAAAAGTTTAAGTAGGTATACTATTTAAATATACATATGTATAGCTATACCTATGTAGAACCTTTGAAAGTGAGTCACATTTCACTATTACAGTTTTATGGTAACCGTTAGTTCATTCAGTGTACTTCGTAGCATACCGTAGCGCGTACGTAGCATTCTGAGGTAGTGGAAAAATAATCGTAGCACCTCTTGGCGCACATGAAACTCATGTGCGCTATATTAAGGCCTATTCAGATAGTAATTTCTTCTCATGCACCGGTTATGGATGTGATCTGCCAGCTGTCATTATTGGCATATCTGATTGAAGAAACATCACTGTTGACAGATAACAGATCATGTCCATAACCAATTCATAACAAGATTATTTTCGAATCGCCCTCCCGGTCACGAAAAAAAGGAGATTAAAATTTAAATATTGGTTATTTTACAGGTAACGACTCAGGATGGTCAGAGCATAAGCGCTGCTCATAACGCATCGTTTAGCGAGGCGAGCGTAGCCGATAACTCCGGCGACCTGTACCGCTGCGTGGACAGATTGCTCGCCGAGGTGCGCACGCCTCTGCGCACACGCAAGTTCTCCGTCACCAAGATGCTGGGCTCTCTCATAGGTAAGATAAGAAACTACTTTAGCTACGTAACTAGTCAAAGTCAAACAACAAAATCTTTAGTAATCACATCAGGTCATACCCTATAAAAAAATAACATCTCCAAAAAAACTCAAAGCTTTTGCTGGATTGGATTGTAATTTTGTTAAAAGCTAAATAGCTGATCTCATGGTAACGTCGTACAAAAGTCCATAAAATATTTAAGATTCTGGATAAATATAAGTTCTATGTTCAACAGAAGTATTTTACACAGGTGGCGCGACGAACAACAACCAAGCGAGCCGCAGCGGGTCCATGGTGGCGTGCCCGCGCGTGCCCACGCCGTCGCGGCCGCCGCTGGCCGCCGCGGCGCCCTGACCGGCCGCCGCGCCCGCGCACCGCGCGCGTTGATGCCTCGCCGGCGCGGGCGCCGTATGGCTGGCCTGCCTGCCCGTGCCCACCCGCTTTGCCGCCGCGCCGCTTTCCGCCACCATGTGATTTGCTACTCGTTACCGTACTTCAGTCGGCCTAAATTGATATACATTTTAATGAACTGTATATAATTTACTTGTATAGATCGGATTTTTAAGAAGAGAGTTTGTGAGATTTATGTGCAGACTAATTATCAATTAGGATATGGCTACTGTTTAAGAATAACATTAGTAAAACCATTGAAGTTAATCGAGTCATAATGGTATAGTGCACCTTTAACAAACAATGGTGCTGATCTCTATTGATGAAGTAGAAGTCAACCAGAAGAAAACAATGAGTAATATAATGAAAAGTCCGCACCTGGAAACAATAGTTACAGACTTATACCAAAATATCTGAGATTAGGTATTCTTAATTGATTTTGTACCTAATCATAAGCGAGTAACTTTTCGAGATACCATCCTTATGGTGCAATAAGAAGTCGGCGGTCAAGAAAAAAGCATCGTTGTTGAACAAAAGCTATCTCACCAAACAAGCCAAAGATGGTAATTCCTAGTCTTACATTAATAAATTATGATATTGTAAATAAATTTGTTATAGCTATATTGTAGATAAACATTTAAGATAACCGAGAGTTTAGTTAGGTAGATAGATGTTAATTTTATGAATGTATTGTTCTTGCAGGCGTATCATGATCATGATCTGAGTGCAGTCGATAAAGCATCCAGCATTCGCGTTCTTGCTGAAAGTGATGGTTATTTTATCGATGGTGATTAACTCTTTCATCGTACTCATACTGAGTATTTCTAATATATGTAAAAACTATTTTTTTCTGCAGGAAACGAAACAAGTTATGGAATTCTCGGTGGATGTTAATTAGTGTTGATAGAATTAATGGTTTTAAAGTTCTATGAACAAATAAGACAATAATTCCCATACCTACAAAACAGTTTACTATCAGGCCAATGTATCCAAATGTTTTTATTATATTAGATAGTTATAGAATCATTGAAATGAAAGTATGAAACATATATTACCCTATCCCCGTTGCATACCCATTACTATAATAACTTCTCATTGTCTTTGTAACAAATTATATGTACGCACTCAAAATGATCTTGTACTATATTCCAAAATTATGGAATTATAAGAGTTTTTAGTATATCAGTGTTTGCGTAGCTGTCTAAATGTCTACATTATATCTCAATGTATACAAACCATAAGTACCATTATAATATATGTAATGCTCTTAATAGATTCCTCGATTTCTGATCTAAACCTGATCTTACTCGTTTTAAAGCAACTATTATAAACCATGAACCTAGCTTTAAACTTATGAACCAACATGTCTAATAATTGAATATATATGTCTCTGATATACTGTTTAGAAATAAGGATATATTGACAAATATCTCGTATCTCGATGTTTTTGCTTGTTATAAGAATACAAGGGTACGAAACTGGAATCTAGTGAGACATTGTTTTTGATATGATTAGATAGGGCTCAGAACTGTGCCAAAAATGGGAACTATTCGAATACTAGGTGAACAAGTGTGATATCTACACTAAGTGCTGTATTAATAAAGGGGTGTTCTGATTCTTATGTAGGTAGTCTAAAATACTTATGAAGTTATGACTATATGGATGTACTCTAAATAATGGCCTAAATGAATTTTAGTAGGTACTTGGACTATTTCTTACTAGTTTTCTACTTTTGCACAGTATTAGTATGCTAAGTCTCAAATTACTTTGTCTCTATAAACTTGCTTCAGTAATAAAAATTAAACGTCAAACTGTTTCTACATATACATAAACACTACATGTTGGTATTGTTGGTAAATTGCAAGATTAAACTAGTCCCTGTTGTAACCCATGAAATAGTTTTAACAAAGATGTTAGAAGAGAAATGTTAATCATTTTACAAACATAGTTTAAATTTGTGGTATTAGATGTGCACTTTGTGTTTGGCATGAAATTTAAAAATTAAAATTTAGTATTTCCGTTTACCCTATTTCTGTTCGATAAATATTTATAAAATATGAAGCTTACAGTCAGCTGTATTTGTGCCATTTTCAATCAAAGGGTACTTATTGTCGATTGCCAATAAGGCGATATTTCCTTGAAGCTCCAATTTGAAATTAACCTTATCCACAACCGAAAATGTGGTACCTTTTAGTTCAAAACGTCACATTTATAAATTATCTACCTTTCTCAACATATTTAATACCAACAATCATGAAAGTTTGAGTTTCTTTTGATCTCTTTGGTTGTTCCTAAGATCTGTTGAGATTTGCAATGGAAATGTAACTGTGTCAACTAATCGAGAGCCATAACCGATATGACGACGTATAACAGAACCACTGAGGTTGTTGTCATTAAACGTTATTATTTGTTGCCGATTTTATGACATCGCCTATCTACTGTTGTGTGTTATTATTCAACATATACTAAAAAGATAAGTCTAAAAATAGAATTTTGTGTCATCAGTGACATTTTGGTCTTAATAATAACGATTTGGTGAGCTGTCATAAAACGTCAGGAAATAATATGGCGCCAGTACCAGTACGTACTCCATGGGCGTGCATTGCATTTATGTGTTGATATTATGAAATATGATTTAAAATATAATGACTAAAAAGTCGGAACTGATTGGAATAAGTTGTAAATAATTTTGAATTGTCTAGCTTTAATATGACATATTTAAAATAAACTTTATTGAATTATTTGTTTTGTTTTAATTATAATCTGGTAAAAACCTTTAAACAACACATGAGACCAAAACATTTGCTATAACGTTTATAATCTTATTTTTTAAATATTACTTACATTCCCTAAGGTTACGCTTGAATGAATAATACTTGTAGCTCAAGAGGAGTAGGCAACAGACAGATATTAATCAAACAGAAACCTGACATTGAAAATGGAGGTAAACAATACAATGTACCCAATAGCCATTGTTAATTAAGCATATTAAAAATCCATTCATGAGACAATCGTGATTCAGAATCGTGTAAAAATGTTTCACATAGCTGTAGTTATATAATAGCAGAATAGGCCTTCTAAAATGTATTTCAGGAGGCCTATTCTGATTTAAAAACTTGTTAAGAATCTTGTTTTGACACGACCTTGACAATCGCTCACGCTGATTGGTGTGCGCATAATGCAAGCACGGTAATATCATTAGGCATCTTGCTCGCATTGTTGGTGCGCGTAAGATGCCTAATGACATCATAAACAAATTTAATAAATTATCAAAAAAATATACCGTATATTTTACCGTCGTATAAACCCGTTTTTAGTGAAAACGGGTTATTCCTGGCTAAAATTTTTCCGTATCACCTCGGTGCAAAAGCGTGTTTTCAAGTTAAAATTTTGTTTTCCGAAACGCTTTGGTTCACTTGACTTCATAATGAAGTATATTTTCAAAACTGTACATAACCCCCCTGGGGGTAAAATCAGCTATTGTAGATAGGTCAGTAATAGCTGCATAGTTTATGATATGAGCAAGTGTGATGAAAATTTTATATTAAAATATTAAAGATTTCGTAGTTATTGTACTTTTTAATACGAGCTGACATTTCAAAATTCGCAAAAATAATTTACTGCCACATACTTCACATAAATTGAGCAATAAAGAACATAGCCATACCCCGTTCTCGATCCCTTAACATCATTGCTATCATTACGCCAAAGATATATGCTGATGGGCTCTACAGAGTTAACCCACTTGCTGGCACGCCCATAAATTAGTCCGGGAAAATGTTTGAGATAGAGATGAACACGCTAGAGGGCAATGACCGCGCCGTTTTGAGATACCTGCTAGGGATTATCGATGATATTTACGAATGGGTTTAAGAATGTGTGGGCTAAATGCTCATTCGCATTATTGCTTGAAACAAGGTCATTTAGGCTGTTAATAGTGCTAATATTGTTTTACACTTCCGTATCGCAACTATTTAGGAATTCGATCGTAAATAGATATTTCACGTCAGCAGCTCGAACAAGGATAATTTGCTTCTTAAAAACAGTGAGCAAATCCCATTTTGCTCACTGAGTGAGACAAAATTACATTCAATTGACCTTTATATTTGAATGTCATTTCAACGTCCGGGGCCTAATACAAGTTCCAAGTATTTGGATTATATTGTCTTTGTTCCTTTCACGTCATTAGCAAAAAGAAAGAGGCAAAAAAGTGCATACGTAATTCAAGGGTATATTGACGGTTTATAATAGACCCCCGAAATAAGTCAGACCGCATCGTTCCAAAACACCTTACGAGTATTCATTCGTAATAATTAATTAATGAAATAAAAGTTTAAAATGTAATAAAAACACCATATTTTATTATACAATCAAAACAATGAACTTATACAAATTTACGCAATTGTTACGCAGTAAATAATTCTACTTAACTACTTTTAACGATCTCTACTATAGTTGACAAATAGTAGTATCCGCAATTCGGACCGTATCTTACAAAGTTTTTTTTTACAAAAAAATGTTGTCGATTGAACTGTCAAAATTCTTCTTCTTCTTTATTTGCCATGCCCTAACGGACGTCGGCGACCACCTTTCCCATCTCTCTTCTGCTCTTGGCCATTCTTGCCAGTATGGCTGCGTTATTCACGTTCGTCCATTTCTTAATATTGTCAAGCCAGATGAACCTCCTTCTTCCCCTTCCCCTCTTGCCATCAATTTTTCCTTCCAATATTAGTTGTAGTATATTATATTTGTCATTTCTGTATATATGTCCAAAATAAGATATTTTCCTTTTTTTCACCGTAACCAAAACCTCCAACTTTTTCTCCATTCTTTTTAGTACTTCCACATTCGTAACTATATCGGTCCAGGATATTTTTAGCATGCGCCTATATAGCCACATTTCGAATGTGTCGATCTGTCAAAATTGATGTTCGTTAATTCATTATTTTCGTATTATTTTATTGAAATTTCTTTCATTTTGTTTTATTGCGGTAATTAAAGTTAATTGTTAGAATACCTTCAGAAAACATGACTGAAATAGTGATGAGTCTTCATTATAATTTTTTTTCAGGTTGTATTTTTTGATGACTGACTGACGTGAAAAATTTTGTGTACTACACGAGATCAAAGTTACTTGCATCTCATGCGCCTTTGAATCCCTTACTACGCTCAAGATTCTAAATTAGATTTTCTTATAGAATCTTTCGCTTGCACGGGACTCAAAACAAGCATTCGAAGAAATATCAAACTTTGTTCTCTTGTTGTACAAATAACTAATTGTGCGTAGGTTCTCTTCTCATCTACTAGTGTGAAAGTCAGTAAAGATTAGAAACTGCAACCACGTAAGTAAATTAATTTCTTTAAGCATAGAATACCTAAATATAAAATAAAAACAATCATTCTCATTAGTGAGAAATAAATAATAAAGTATTATGAAGTTTGGATGTATTTGATATTCAGTCATTTAGTCAGATTTAATGGAATTGTAAGGCAAGTTCGAACTTATTAGCTAAATATTATTACTCGTACTTTGAGTAAGACCAAGCTAAGTTGACCGCGATTCATACAAGTTTGACGTTTAAAATAATACACTGTCTGGGCTGTCAAAATTGCTGACAACTTATCTTGGTCTAACTCTAGCAATAAAGTTAAGTTGCACACACGTTTAAGATGCTGACGGGATTTTTGACAAAATTATTAAAAAATGTGTTATATATAAATATGGTTTTTGCTCGTAAATCGTATGTCCAAAAAAATATCGTTTAATAAGATTTTATGACCATAAATTGACCAGATGCAATAACTGCCACCGATCAATATCATAAGCGTTTAAAACCAATTTGATGTCGTCCACGCGACAACAAATCACAATCGCATCTCGAACAATGCGAGATGAGGGGTGCGCACCCCAGCTGCGTACCGCGATCGATTGTGGACCGCGCCAACTTCTCGCCACGCTGCACTATCCGACTACACGGTTCCCAATCCAAACGTCCCGATCTTTCACCCAGTGTTTGTTTATTTTTTTATTTGTTTAATTAACCTATCCCAACCGTACACCTAGACAATAACCTGTCAGTTCAAAGTGGTGACAGATATTTTTTCGGCCAGTGTTATGTGTTAATTTTTTAAATGATGGAGGGGCGAAGGGCTTGGGATGGCGTGCCCGTGGAGTCGCACTCGCCACCGCAGTCGGTGCCGGGGCGACGGACGCCGCTGGGAGCCGTGGGGCTTGGAGGATTTTACATGCAAGGTGGGCAGCCGCCACCGCCACAGCACTGCTATCAGACCGACGAGAACCAGCCGGAACCGGGGACCAGTTACGGTCAAAGGTACGTTCAACTGTAATTTATGTAAGAGGTGAAGAGATCATTATTACACTTTAAACTATGCCATTTTTTATAACTAAATTTGGCAATAATATTTTAATACATAAAATAAGTTTATTGTCGAACCCGTAAAAAAACAGTAAGGTTAGAGGGTTGAACATATTAATTAGTACACGCACTTTGTAGAATTCTAATAAGATTTAAGAGCATTTATTTCGCAGAGCATAATTATCATCTTCAAATGTATCTCAGCTAAAGCAAAACCAACGTAGCATAACTAACAGCCAAAATTTGCATAATCGAGTCTGTTTTGACGTTTGAAACTCCAGCATCACATCACTGGCAACTCTCGGCCTTATTTGTATGATGTTTAGGCTCGAAAGTTTATAATGTCGGCTGTATCTGTTCAGCAAGTGGCGCATGCGTCTTAGGGTGACGTGAGGATTTATCAAATCTGACCTTTAATAACATGACAATACGAGTCAAGGAACGCGTCTTCGTGAATGGCACAATCTATAATTTGGAATAAATGGTTACCAATTTCGTGATTGGCTGCAATGAAATTTACAATCGAATGCAGAAATTTATCAGCACAAAAAAAGTTAAAATTTATTCATAGATTTCAAAATGTTAACGTTGTTGAAAAAATCCTACAACGTAAAATAATTAACAACAAAATTATAACAGTACTTATTTATATGAAAGTGTAGCTTTTTCAAATGTTTAGTATGCGTGTATTAGATCAATTCTGATTCAGACGTAAATTGATTGATACGACTTTATTTACAATCCTGAAAAAAGGCCAGGTCAAGAGCACCCTAAACCGACGAGCGTGTATGAGGAATGTCATGAAAGTGAAGGAAGCGAAAGAGGTATGTCAGGATCGTAGCAATTGGAAATCCGTGGTCAGAGACCCCTACCCCTCCGGGAAATAGGCGTGATTATATGTATGTATGTATGTATGTTATTTACAATAACAATATATATAATGGATATATACAGAGGATTACTATAACTAGCTTAAATCTAAAATAGACGTAAATTAGAAACGACTCGATAGTATTGATTCACACCTCCTGGGATTGCGGAATCTCGGATTACACAGTTTTAGGACTAAAAGAAAGTACTAAAACGATTTCCAGCTTGCTGGGAATTAATTTTTCAAAACGCTATTTTTGAGTAATTTGATTGGCCTATGAAAAATATAACAGTTTGTGTTTTGAATGTTAAATCACATTCGGCAGCGTTACAAAATAGCTAGGGCATCCGTTGGAAAAATATCTTGAAGAGTTGACTGTCGTGTTTGTACCTTTTATCACATCTTTTTGTTTTTTTTTTTTCATCATGGCAGTGAATATCTGATAAATATGCACAGATTGCACGGATAAATCCTACCACATGTGCACATGTGTGGTACAAATACAAAGGGTAGCACAATGATGTGCTTCTAATGGAGTTAGCATCTGTACATAAAGGCCGCCACGGCACCCCTGTCAAGTGCCCGCTCGCCAGTTCACTATGAGACAATAGTTGTCCAGGAATCAATCATAGCCCGTTTACTGATTTATTTATTGAGTATTCAGTTCAAAACCAAATTGACTGAATAAAATGTTTGAATAAAATAAAATGTTTAAAAGATATGTATTTTTTTGGTTCTGGGTCAGATGTATTCCAGTTGTATTCAATTGTATTTCTGTAGAGGAAAAATAGAATAGGAATTTTGAAAAGGTATTCTAATTTGAAACGCGCTCATAATTAGTTCAAAATAAGTGTGATTATATATAGTTGTTCATAGAATTGTCATAAAGACCCTCTACCCTTGACACTGCCTAGGGGATAAATAGCACTCGTCCAAATGTTCACTGCTAAAATCGGCCACTTGTCTCGCACAACGATACTCTTTGTCAAAAGTAAAAACTAAACAAAATGGCGTAATAAATGATTTACCTAAATAGACCATTATTTCTGGAACGATTACTGATGTTTAGCCGACTTCTAGAGAACCATCTGTTTTAGAAAGTTTATTTGTAAAAAATAAAAAGTATTCGTACCTATATTATGGCACAATATGATTATAATTGCCAATCATATTTGTATTATTAAAAAAAATCAAACAATTGCATTCCTCTGTTATTATTAGTAATAAGTATTAACTTCCAAGCTACATTACACAATAAATTGAATAAATTAAATTAGGCAACTTAAATGATAGATTGCTGATTTTTGTTGACGATCTACCGAACCATATGGTTGTGAACGTGTAATTTGATATATCATCCCAAAATTACAGTATCAAATAGTTCAGTTACTACAGTAGCGGGAGCCTCAAAAGGGCCCTGATAACGTTGTTATACTGGACCGTCAGAGAGTCAAAGGATTTCTGCTTAAATAAAACTTACAAACCGCTAGTGTAGAAACATTGGCAATACGCACGGAATAAAGTAAACGTATTATTACAATAAGTATTACTTTTATTTATTAACGGAACTCTGTTTTTCAGACCTATGGGCGAAGGAAAATCAAAACAGAAAATGCGACAAGGAAAAACAGTACGACTCAACATCAACGCTAGGGAACGGAGAAGAATGCACGACTTAGTAAGTAATCGAAATTTTTTCCCGTTACTATATTTCGAAAAATTTGGATTAGTTATATCTATACCTAACCTTAGCAAAAAAAATAAGACTACTCTTATAACAAAATAACTACTTCCGTATTTTTTATGAATAAAAAGTTTGCTAGTTAAACAACATTTTAGTTCAGTTATTTATTGGCAGTTCAGTGATGCGATGCTCGAAGTAAGTGTGCTATATCTTGCCAATTTATAACCACCAGGCGGTCGACACTGTCACCCACAAACTCAATACGCATTGTTTTAATTCTGATTTTATTTGTTGTCGAATGTATAATTTACAATCTTGGACCTTGATATCCGTTTTTGATTTTTCAGAATGATGCCCTCGATGAATTACGAAGCGTGATCCCTTACGCGCACTCGCCGTCCGTCCGCAAGCTATCCAAGATCGCGACTTTGCTGCTAGCCAAGAACTACATCCTGATGCAGGCCAGCGCCTTAGACGAATTGCGAAGGTAAAAAAACTTTTTAATCAGTCGTCAATCAGTTCAGGCGACTTTTTTTTCACATACGAGTAATTATTCGATTGAATCTCCGAAGCGATTACAAATGTTAGAAGTTTAAGGGTACGAGTAACATACAAAAATAACAAAAGGCTGGCATATTACAAAATTGTCATAAATAACGTTTGAAATTTCGAAGGTATTAGACGTGTACGGTCACTGACCATCAAATAGATATTGACGGCCAAAGTAACCAAATATATCGGAACACATCCTTATTTCAATGGTAAAGTGCATTTAAAAAATTTTAAATGATTATATTTTACAGGTTGGTAGCATATCTTCAAGGCACAGCGACGGCAGCAGGCATAGTGCCACCTCCTGGCTTCGACCTGGCCGGGCTACCAGCCGCCGCCAAGTTGCTGCAACCACCCACGCTAGGCCCGCCAGCTCCACCAGACCCACCATCTTGAGATCTGCCTCCGCCCGTCAAACTAGAACCCATCTCATCACCCCCTTAGTGACATCATACGAACATCTTAGTGTACATTTTGGCGTTAAATGTGAAGAGAGTTTTCATTTCTAGATTTTGTTATTTATACAGCATATACCTTGCAAACTACATGTTATGTCGTTATCTATGCTTTGTCTTACGAAGTGACAATTCCTTGGGTATAAAATACACTTTTGTCCCGAATATGGTAATGCAATATAATTTTTTTAACAGACCGAACCTACATTAAACATTAATTTTATACTTATAATACTTTTATTGTCATACATATGATGTAAACTAAGTACCTCTTTAAAAATGTCTTATAATATCTACTATCTACTATTTATGTTTAAAAGGGCCTAGCAGATGGTTTTGTGGTTTTATAGACGGGCAAAAAAAAAATAGGCATTATTATACATACAGGATAAATGAATAGAGTTTGATATTAGAATAACATTTTCGAATTCATTCAAACCGTCTGATGTCGAACAAATATTTCAATTTAATCGCTAGGTAAGTTTTGACTCTAAATGTATTTATTTAGGTAGATAATAAAATAATAAGTAATTTTATCAATAGTGACAATGAAATATACTCAAGTTCACAAATGTACACACAAGAATGAAACAAAATTTCTGTCAAGTAAAACTAATAAGACGCGGTACATTACGAGTATACCTTATTGCAATGATTAGATTATGCACGTTTATGAACTATGATGAATAGGTAATGAAAGCATGAATAAATGAATGTAGTGATGTAATACTGTTAAAGCTACAACTGCTACAAATCGGATATACCTACCTAATGTTCTGTCAATATTTTCTTGCAGCTATTTTCGGGCTGTATAATTAATTAACTACCTATGTAGCTAGTGTTAGTTATGTACTTAACCCTCCATATTTTTAGATGTATATTTTAAAGAAGTTGGAGGTAAAATAGCATTAGATATACGAGTAAATTATGTTATTTCTCTTCTTGAAGACAAGAGAGGACTGTGAATCAACGTGCCAAAATAATTAAGGACCGTCTAGGTAAGTTTAGCTACGATTAAAGGTGTTGTAAGATTTTTCAATAGCTTAATAGATTTTTTAGACTTCGTATATGTGTGTTAGCTAACGAGATTGTGGATTGTAAATTATTTAATTTGATTTGATTGTCTATTGTTTTATTTCATACCTATTATAGTTACATTTATTATAAGTCATCATAGATATTAAGCTCAACACACTATGTTGATAAGCCAAAGTGAAATTGTGATTGTTAATAGCAATAATATTATTTAATATATTATTTTAATTTAGGTGACGTAAAAATAAAGGTATCTGTATATTTTTATTGTTTTTATGTAAGTTCCCTGTGTCTTCCTGGGTTAAAATGTAAATTTATATTTAAGGGAATAAAAGCTGCAGAAAGACTTTTATTGACTCTACCAGTTACTTACTTTATGAGTATGATTTTATGGTAATGCACACTTACTTATATTATTGAGATTTATTTGATGAAATATGTCTATTTGTTTCCATGCCAGACGACTAAATCTATTTCAGTGATTTATTTATTTAATTACCGTATGATGGTGTAATAATAACAATTTTAACAAATTAGGCGTATATAATCATAATTGTAAGATTGCTTTTTATGATAGTCTAATTGCGGCCTTTAATCACTACTTAGTCTCTGTTAAGAGTTCAGATGAAATAGATTTACTCGTATCGCATTGAAACAAATAGAAATGTTTCATTAATAATTTCTATGATAGTCTACTTGCAGCCTTACACATGGATACAAGTACTAAATAAAGAACGCATAGACGTTAATTTATACCTAATAATTGAAGTCCAAAATTAACTACTGGCAACAAAGTACTACAAATTTCCAATTAGAAAAGTATCTCAGATACAATACAAGTGATTTTTATTTGGACCTATTTCTTGAAAGGGGTTATTGTAGAGCTCATATGTAAAAATTTCACCAGTCAACTACAGGTCTAAATATACAAGGTTTCAAGTTATTTGAGTTTATCCAAAAAATGCCTTTTCGGAATAAAACTAGTATTTTGAATAGAAAAAAAAAAACATATTTCTAATGATCGATTAATTTTAATAATAAAATCTTGTCATAAATTCCCAAACTTAGGAAATAGAAGGATTTGAAATCGTAAGCCATATTTTTAACTATCACGCCATGCAGTGGAAAAAGTGAAAACCATTCAACCTTTCTGACGGTCACTTCTACGCTATCGCCATAAAGTTCTAGCCTTCGTTGACAGATGGCGCTTAAAGTCTAGGCTGGCGGAAAGCAGAGCACCCTGTTTTGATCAATAGTTGAACAAAGCGACGAGTGAAATCATCGCTACTTTTAAACCTCGAAAAGTAAACTAATAAAATATTATGAACGAATTATATTATATAAAATAGTCGCGGCACAAATATACAGACAGATATCGTACAGCATAAACCATGAAAGGTAGGACCTTGTAAGAAATGTATATTTTACGAATTTCTGTAGCTCCACTACGACATGATTTTTGAAAATTCTACCAGCAAGGGGGTGAAAATGGGACTGAAGGTTTTTAATGAAGTCTTTTATCTACGCAAAGGAAGTTGCAGGCGGAGGCAGCTTATAGCAGTAATTTTTATTAACTATTCAACAAAGGGGATGCGACAGGTTATGAATGGCATCTAATTATTATTAAATACCTTTGACGACCTGTCTGGCCTAGTGGGTAGTGATCCTGCCTATGAAACCGATGGTCCCGGGTTCAAATCCTGGTAAGGGCATTTATTCGTGTGATGAGCATGGATATTTGTTCCTGATTCATGGGTGTTTTCTATGTATAGTGTGTATCTAAGTATTTGTATATTATATATATCGTTGGCTGAGTACCCATAACACAAGCCTTCTTGAGCTTACCGTGGGACTTAGTCAATTTGTGTTATATGGATATCAGATATGGATATTAGGACAAACCTAACCTAACCTATCTATAGGAAGGTTATCCTATAGATAGGTTAGGTTAGGTTTGTTTTATGGCAATCCTGAAAAGTAACGCATTTTTGAGAAAAAACAAATTATGGCTAACGAAAATGCGGACAAACAATACATTATGACTAAAAACATTATGGGAAACAATAGAGACCCCATATGAGCGTTAGGGCTTAGAACAAATGATCATTATGACAAAAAGTATTAGGGGAAGCAGAAATAAGAGAAAAACCCTTAGGAATCCCGATATAGATCCGTCGTGAGACTCTTGAATAATTATATCCTCCTAGCGTTGTCACTGGATTTTATTAGTACGGGTCAAGTCTAGGGTCTGCTTGTGCTCAAGCAAGGCAAGCAATCGAGCAAGCAATGGCAAGCGTTTCTCTGTCTGGTGCATGGAAATAAATATCAGAGATCAAAACGCCTGAACAAACAATTTAGCAATTTGTATTTCGAGTGCTGACACGATTCCCTCGCTCGGTCACCTGCAGTCTCCAGGCTGGAGAGGATAGTAGAGGATCGTGTTGTGAGAAGAGCCTATGTGGGGCACCCGGATGAAAAACGACCATCTGGGCGTCCCAGATACCGCTGGAGTGACGAAAACCTAAAAGACCTTTCAGCCCTCGGAATGACCAACTGGCGTGAAGTGGCGCAGAATAGGGCAGAGCGGCGCTCTCTTGTGTCAAAGGCCTGATCCCATTTGGGTCACTGAGCCTGTGAAGGGACATCTCGAGGGTTGAGGAACTGTCTGAAGATGAGCATAATATATAATGTATAGGTAATAGTACGATTCACGAAAGCCTCGGACCACGAATTTTGCATCAATTTATTGTTATGATCGGGTATTTAATCTGATCAGCGATAAGCGATTACACGTACCTAAATGGCGCCGTTAAAACTATATTTCCTCACTGGATCTGTCCTACGCAATGTCGGTTATCATAACATTCATAACATGCTATGCAAGTATAAGGTTATGTTGCAGTCGCAACTTCTATCGCCGCTATATCACTAATTAACAATAATAATACACTTAAAAACAATGTAGCGATGCTATCAGGACAGAAATATTAGTCGTTATTAAAAGCCATGACACGAATTACGACATCTGGCAGTTAAAGGTAGCTGACTAAGCATCAGCATCTATTTATTTATATATATTGCGATGTGAAAGGGTTTAAGATATATATAAAAAAATCAGACTTGCTCATAAAGGATGGAATTTTACGCAGGTTTAGTGGGAGTTGAAAAAAAAAAGAAAAAATGCAAAAAAAAATTACAGATTTGTTACGCATTTTCGCATACATTATGTATGGACCGTCACAAACCTGACACCCAAAATTTGTATGAAAAACTGGGGACACTTTTTTTCTTTGTTTTAATTAATAGTCCTCGTGATTATGAGTCCAAATAATCCAAGTATTTTTAGTTGTGTAAAGTTATTTATGGTAGTACACTTTTTAAAAGTTGGAGTGGAGTGACACACGCCTGTGCCACTCCACTCCGCGTCGCGCAGCCTGCACCAAATCTGGTGTCGTAACAAAATATGTCTAAAGCAGGTAAACATCGCTGCTGATTGCAGAAACAATGACAAAAGTCAGCAGTTTTAACACATAATATATATAGATATATATGTCCAATTGGCAAAGTTATATTTAGACTATTATTTGTTCAGTTGAAGCTGGGAAAGGAAGTATATGTCGACTGTGATATGATATTCCCCATCTGAAAGATTTTTGTAATTATACTAAAAATGCAAGACGAGATAAAAATCAGGTACCTTAATAAAAATATATTTCGTTAAGCGTTCCGATTCGTTTCGACCGAAATGGAACGTTTTGCACTTTATTGCCATGAAAATAAGGACGATTTTCCGCAGCCGGGCCCAACGTATTTTATAGGTAAGGTCGCAATCGCAAGCAACCACATAGAATTACCTATGTACTGAACAGTCTCGCATATAGGTACGTAGCAAGTCTGCCGGGTAATGGTAGGTGTGGCCGATGATTATTGATTGAACATTTTCGACATTACCTGATTAATACTTAGGTAAACACCTATCTTTATTTGAGGCTGAGGGTCACGGTTGTAGCTATGAGATTATACTACGTCGGTGGCAAACAAGCATACGGCCCGCCTGATGGTAAGCAGTCTCCGCAGCCTATGTACGCCTGCAACTCCAGAGGAGTTACATGCGCGTTGCCGACCCTAAACCCTTTAACCTCTGCTTTAGATCTGGAATGACATCCACTGAGAATTATATGGAAAGGGTCAATTTTCTAAAAGTAAACTAAAAAGTACGTTTTAACTGATTTCATTATTTTGAAGGATTCTCAACTCGTGGAGATTTATTTTATGTTATGAGTAGTGTATCTCGATGACGGCTGGACCGATTTGAGACCAATTTATAGTACCTGAGGACAAAAAAAACGGTTTGTTAGATAGTCTCCTGTACGATAGTACATGGCTGGCTTTCTTGCCATCAACCATTCGTCTGAGATACATGAAGATGTCTGTACCAGCTGAATACAAGATAGAAAGGCTTCAGAGCCAATATAACGAATGCATGAATGTCTGAAAACAAAAAGAGCTCCGTCTGTGCATGCTTCTGCGCTGACATCACCTCTACACGCACATAGCGACGAGTCACGCTACTGCAAGGGTTTGCACACTCCTGCTTAGTAGCATTTCTTTCAAGAGGAATATGGATGAACATGGTTATCGCGTGGTAATTATATCGCAGAATCAAAAAGGTCCGTTTTCAAGACACTTTTTCGAGCTGTCTTAATATACCACCATGCGTCCATGTGATCTATGATGCCGTGATCATGGCGCAGGACTGGAGTTGGCTGTTGAAATTTACAGCCTCCTGATGTGTTTTTTCAAATGTTTTCTCATTTTCTTGGGTAATATTTTCGCTCGGGAGTTTCTCTATATGAATGAGAAAAACATTGTAAATTGTTCAGCGAGACATTTTTCGTCATTCTCGACAATCATGACATCTATTGTCAAGTAGCGCTACTGATAAATCCGTTACTTCAGTAAAAAAACTGATTTATGGAGTGAGCACTCTATGCTTATCTTTATCTATGCCTGTGCCAAATTATAAATTGTTTCTTTGTAAATTAGAAAACGGTCAACTTCCAAACCAACACATAGTATCAGTCAAATACATAGCTTGTAGGAAAACTAAATATATAGGCAAACGAACAATTCCATCCATCTATGACTTCATAAATTCATACTTAGGTATGTACTACAGAGAAAAGTCTATCACAATGCGGACAACTTATGAAAAATGTACGAAAATTAGCAGTAAATACTCATGTTACACATTTATATTATTTTGCTCAAAAAGCTCCTTAATGTGATTATAGAAAATCTTAGATAATAAACCAATGCGTTGCATGGAAAGGTTTATATTTAATAAGAAGTGTGACAAAATCAATTAGCTAAAAATACATCACACTTTAAGATTTAAACTATCATATATTTTTTGTGAGGCAGTGTACCCAAACTACTAAGTACCTAAACCACTACTACTACTACTACTAACTACAGAAAGATCGCTTAGGACAAGGAATTTCGTACATTGACCCGCCTGTTCCTATCTTTATCGCACGCGCGTAATTATATTGCTGTCCCGCTCGCACAGGTCACTGAACGCCGCACTATGGTCCCAAATCGAGAATGTATGAAATTCCCCGTGCTAAGCGTACTTTCTTTACAACAGTTTTCCATCTTATTACGCTACGTACTAAATTGTTTTTTTATTTGTTACCCTTACCCTTATCAAAATTAAGATCTGCACGCCTATCCATAGAAGGTATAGTATCTACCTGCTCAGCGTTACTCATCCTTAGTTTTTTTCTAAATGATCCTAATGGCGCCGTTGGACAGGTAGCTTGCTTTGGAATCTCACGAAGCCGAGAGAGTTTATCGATAATGAACTTACGCGCAATAATAATAAGCGTCAGTGCTTTCGAGAAATGGAAATTTGTTTTATAAACATGGGTTAAGGTTTTACAGAATAGAACAATTATGCTATCTGTACCCCTAGTGTAAATAAATTCGATTTCGAAACGTGACGTACGCGTTTGCGTTTAGTCTCATTTTGTATTGGATTTAGAAAGAGCGCGCCAAGCGGGACGTTTTGGAAACTCAAAATCCTATACAAAATTAGACTTAACGCAAACGCGTTCGTCACGTTATGATGTCCATTAAATTTACACTAGGGGTACTTTAAAAATTTTTGTTTGAAGAAACGTCACTTTTGACACTGACATATATTATCTAATCCATATCGTACCTTCAGCAAATGTTTGACGTATCTTATAGTTCGAATCGTGTCGTAAACTTAACGTATTCGAACATGGAATTTATTATTTGAAAATAGATTCATATTCAGAAATTTTAGGACACATCCTATTTTTTGTATAGTCCCCGCTGTGAGTAAAAATAAATATTCATTCATTTGTTTCATAAGACGCATTCGCAGCGATCGCTCTATGCGATGCCTATGCAGAAAGCTTGACTGCTCGTCAAACAGATTACTGAAGCCTACGAGGCTTCGAGTCTGACAAACACTTGTCGATCAGCCTTTGTATTTGGGGCGTGTTAAGAAACGTAAAATATAATGTGAATTCGATTTTCAGATAAGTGCCTCACGCTCGCACATATGTAATAGGCGCTAGACGCGCAAGACGCACTGATATTGACACATCTAGATATTGACGACTGGTCTGGTCTAGTGAGTCGGACCAAGATAAGTTGGCAGCGATTTTGATGTCCCAGACAGTGCACGTGTTATTTTAAACGTCAACCTTCTATGAAATTATGACGTTTACTTAACACTAGTGACCCTGCCTATGAAACCGATGGTCCCGGGTTCGAATCCCGGTAAGGGCATTTATTTGTGTGATGAACACAGATATTTACAGTGGGGTTTTCTGTCACAAGCATATTTGTTGCTTAAAAGTAGATGTTTTCTATGTATATAAGTATGTATTTCATTTCTCATGCTCTGAAAGTTGGTCATTGATCTTCTATGAAGTGTGAATAAAGTGATACGTTTCTGCTGTAGAGCATTTTACTTTGCAAGTTCGTTTTTTTTTTGACGTTAAGCAAGTGCCTTTCATTCCTTGGTTAACCATCTACTATTTGTTTCAACACGATACACGATACCAGGGGCTTGACAGACAGACGGACGGACGTTACAGACGACGGACGTTCCGTTTTTTTCATTTTGAGGTACGGAACCCTAAAAAACACGGCAGCAGTATACAGCGTGTATTTTTGATACGAGCATATAATCAAAGAGTAATTAGTTTATGTTTTAATTAACACACTTTTGTAGGTTTTATAAAAAATATGGAAAAATAAGTGGTCTGTTTTTTTATAAACTCTATGAAAGTGTGTTCATAAAGCCTAAACTAACTACCCTTTGGCTATGCTTTCGTATAAAAAAACCGGACAAGTGCAAATCGGACTCGCCCACCGAGGGCTCCGTACTTTTTAGTATTTTTTTTGTTATAGCGGCAACAGAAATACATCATCTGTGAAAATTTCAACTGTCTAGCCATCACGGTTCATGAGATACAGCCTGGTGACAAACGGCCGGACGGCCAGACAGCGGAGTCTTAGTAATAGGGTCCCGTTTTACCCTTTGGGTACGGAATCCTAAAAACACGCTGTATAAGGAAAGTGACGAGCAGAATTTAAACAGATCATTTCAAACTCAATCAGATAAAACGTTAAAACCCGCACGATGTCCTCGTTTCCTAGTTTTACGCACAATCTTAATCAATGATACAATAGCATTTGTGCTTTATTAACTCTAAACTTTTAAGGCAAAATCAACCATACAGAATTGTGCATTTACTGTACTTTCGGTACTTAACATATCTTTCAAGTTATCCGGAGATGATGATAAAACGGAAGCTAAGTATCACAACATGTAAAAAAATAGTATTGGCATAGAGAAATAAGTAAGCATAGAGTGCTCACTCCATACAGCAGTTTTGTTACCAAAACGCTTGTTATTTTTGTAGTCAGCATTTAGCGTCAAGTGGCGGATTAATTGCACCGCTACTTGATACTAGATGTCACGGGTGTCGCGACTGACGCAAAAGTGTATTGCTCGACAATCTACAACTTATTCTATTTTTTATTTTTTTTATTTAGGATCACCAACAGACAATACATCAGAGAAAAAATAATCTGTAGCTTACATAACATTAAGGGTAGATGTTTGTCCAATTATAGGTAACCACAGTATTAACCACAGTATTAATTTTAGGTAACTTATACTCGTATTAGTTGTAAGAGGGAGTTGAAAATAGAATTCCGCGATATTAGCTGAAAATTGTTGAGCATTACACTTTTCGTTCGTCGCGACATCTTTGTCCAGTAGCAGTACTGATAAATCCGCTATTCGACGCTAGATGTCGACTAAGAAAATAATAAGCGTTTTAGTAAGAAAACTGATGTATGGAGCGAGCTCTTTATGCTTACTTATTTCTCTTTAGTATAGGATAAAGCTATACGAATGATAGATTGTATACGAGTATGTGAAGTTAACTGGAGGTAATTGAGAATAATGATTGGCGTTAAGTAAAATGATCCGTCCCAAGATGACGAGTCGAAGCAGATCATGTTCAATGATAGCATTATTTATAAAGTAAAATGGCAATAAAAACGCGTCACTTCAAATAAAAAAAAAAGAATTAGTGAAAATTGTTCTTAGGAACTAAAAAGCTTAAATAACTTGCTTAAATTTAAAACTTAAAAAACCCTCTACGCAAAAAAAAACCTAAGAATAAAAAACAACCCGTTTTTCATGAAATTTAAAGTTGCGGCGAGGTACCGTTAAGTTCAGAATGGATATTTAATAGTTATTTACGATACACGTGCGAAAAATAGGAAATTCGTAACGACCGACGAAGGGAGTGTTTTAATCGACACGAGTTACAATACGATACAAGTGCGGAAAGTAGGGAATTCGTAGTGGCGACATAGTCACGTAAAGTGCTAATTACCGTAGTAATGCGGTAAAGAAGCAGTACATACTACTGTAAACACATTACGATGTGTGTAAAAATAGGAAATTCGAAACGAGTGGCGATAAATTAAAACACGACCAAAATTAAAAAACGCAACTCGGGTCGATTTAAAACACTCCCTTCGGACGTGTTTTAATTTATCGCCACTCGTTGCAAATTTCCTACTTTTTGCACTCGTATCGTAATATACTATTATTACTTAGCGATACCCCGCCGTGACTTAAAATCTCAACAAAACATCTATAGATATAGTTATAGTTTTACTTTTTAATAGTTGTTTTTAGGGTTCCGTAGCCAAATGGCAAAAAACGGAACCCTTATAGATTCGTCATGTCCGTCTGTCTGTCCGATTATGTCACCGCCACTTTTTTCCGAAACTATAAGAGCTACACTGTTCAAACTTGGTAAGTAGATGTATTCTATGAACCGCATTAGGATTTTTACACAAAAATAGAAAAAAACCAATAAATTTTGGGGGTTCCCCATACTTAGAACTGAAACTCAAAAAATCTTTTTTCATCAAACCCATACGTGTGGGGTATCTATGGATAGGTCTTTAAAAATGATATTGAGGTTTCTAATATAATTTTTTTCTAAACTGAATAGTTTGCGCGAGAGACACTTCCAAAGTGGTAAAATGTGTGCCCCCCCCCCCCCCCGTAACTTCTAAAATAACAGAATGAAAAATGTAAAAAAAATATATGACATACATTGCCATGCAAACTTCCACCGAAAATTGGTTTGAACGAGACCTAGTAAGTATTTTTTTTAATACGTCATAAAATTTAAAAAAAAAATCTTTTATCAAAGCCATACGTGTGGGGTATCTATGGAAAGGTCTTCAAAAATGATATTTAGATTTCTAATATCATTTTTTTCTAAGCTGAATAGTTTGCGCGAGAGACACTTCCAAAGTGAAAAAAATTGTGTCCCCCCCCTGTAACTTCTAAAATAACAGAAAGAAAAATCTAAAAAAAATATATGATATACATTAACCCGTATGCCCTCTAATGAAAAATTTAAGAGCCGTTTGAGAAACTTTTTATTGGATAACCCATTGTATTCTATAAAAGAGTTTTATGACATTACCAATTAGATTTATTTAAATAGTAAGCATATTGTCGACATCTGTATTTTAAGATTTACTATAATTTACTTATTTGTTAGCTTAATAACGACCCTAATGGTGACATTATTTCTTATGCTGACATTATTTCTGTAACTGTTACTATTTATTTTCTACCTTAATGACGACCCGTTCTTGGTGAATTTATTTATACAATTGAAATTTAAAAACTTTCGTAATTTTAAATGAATTATTAATTGTCACATGTTTTTCCTATGTATATAAAGTAAGACAAACCGACAATCACAATATAAATTCCTAAGAATTTACCACGCGTAGTTTTAAGTGAAATTGTATATTGTGAGATAAATAAATCATATCATATCATATCATATCATTACCATGCAAACTTCCACCGAAAATTGGTTTGAACGAGATCTAGGAAGTAGTTTTTTTTAATACGTCATAAAATTTAAAAACAAAAATTTTTCATCAAACCCATACGTGTGGGATATCTATGGATAGGTCTTCAAAAATGATATTTAGGTTCCTAATATAATTTTTTTCTAAACTGAATAGTTTGCGCGAGAGACACTTCCAAAGTGAAAAAATGTCTGTCCCCCCCCCCTGTAACTTCTAAAATAACAGAATGAAAAATCTAAAAAAAATATATGATATACATTACCATGCAAACTTCCACCGAAAATTGGTTTGAACGAGATCTAGTAAGTATTTTTTTTTAATCCGTCATAAGTGGTACGGAACCCTTCATGAGCGAGTCCGACTCGCACTTGGCCGCTTTTTAGTATTAGTCCTTTAGCGTAGGGTGTTAAAAATACAAAACAATATTTTTAACGGTTTAAAGTATATCTTTTACCGTCTTAATTGTTCTACATATAGAATCATCACTTCATTAATTGTTTGATCCGCTAGTTTTAATGCTGTCTGTACCTACTACCTACAAATTGGGATAGCTGGAACACTCTTCTGGTATCTTCACTGAATTTCGTGTGCACTTTTACACATCAAAAAATAGAATAGCCCCAGTACGTTACCCTGACTGTAAGTAAAATGAAATGAGATGTTGATTCCGTAAGCTATCCAGCAACATGTAGATACGTTACAAAGCCTGCATCGCAGGGGCACCCAGGACGTACGTAGGGATAGTATGGATGTATGCGGGGACCATTGTAGCTGGAATATACTGGGAAGCAATTGCAACCCTAACGGTGATGAATATAAGCGAGCTTGAGGCAGCTAGCGGTGTGGTACGAAATTTAATCTACCCCCCTGTCTGCCCCCCACGCGGCCCTGCGCCCGCCCGACGACCTAGCTACTACCTACCTACCCACACATAATAGATTAGATATATACATACGAGCTTTGTGCACTCTCCTATAATTTATTCATGGTTGTGGCCAGGTCTTGTAGGGTTATTACTGTAATAAGGTTAGGTGAGTTTGTTTTCAACGTTTCCATGTGAACGATTACGTTTTCTAGCGCCTGGTGATACGTAGCGAGCTTAGGGCTAGACGTGACCTCGAGCGTGTAGGCTGGGAAATCATTCTGTAACTTGTCACTGCGTCGTAATTCGAGCCCGGCTACAATGTTGAACTTGAAACGACAAAATCATCAATGCATCTGATTGCATAAGTAAGTACTAATACCGCGAAAAGTAATTACAACTACTAACTATATACTCATAAATATTACCTAAAATAAATGCTCGTCATGATTTGTTAGGGTTAATAAATGTTTAATTAAATAGTTACCCAGATTCTTGTCGTGATGAAGCCGATGGAACGGCTTGGTATGTGTACTTAAGCGAATAAGAAATATTCGGTGTTCAAATAACCACCAAAAGTGATTTAATCTTCATCTTAAAGCATATGAGCTTTCTTGACATATTATACAAGTAGTGGGAAATGGCATTCAGCTCCCGGTCTATACCCAGTAGATATAAGACTACCAACGTACCAACCACTACATGCGCACGACGTAGGTACCTATATACGTGTTGCTACACAAGTAGCGGCGACGTAGCTTACCGTTACGGGCCAGATAAAAAACTTTGTTATTTTTGATAACTAACGGAACACAACACCGTTTTAATAGTGCATTTTAAGCTATTACGACCTTTAAATCAAGTTTTCTGTATTGTATAATTCATCGAAGATTACACTGATATTCATTTCTATTACGAGTATATCACATAAGTAATCAAGAAACCAATTCCAGTAAATGTTTCTTCGAGCTTTTTCGCGTGTCACGTAAATTACGAGAGAGCGAGAAGGGCGCAATGCAAGCGTCGCTTTCGCCCTCCGCGAAAGCCTCCTGAAAATATCTATTGATTATCGTATACGTACAAGGCGGTAAGTATAGCGGGCTCTTCGCCCTGTGGTACGCTACGGCGGCTAGGTACCGTGGAGTACCAATTTATTTCAAGTAGGTACGTTCTACGGACTAACTATCCGCTGTAATGGCGATGGCAAACGTCATCGACTCCCACGAACGCGTTCACGTTAAAAATAGTTGCGGTGACGATGAAAAATAGTCATTTCTGTTTCAGTTTGGCACGCACAAATTAGTATTTATTTACAAAACTCTTCCCCGCGCTTTTTATACTTCTACGGATGTTATTGAACTCTGACCTGAAAAAGATTGTTTGTTCAAACACCTATCCATATCCATTATACGTAGGAATCTTCTCACTCCTGTTAACTTGGAGAGTAGTTAGGTGGTGCCGTCTCTTTCAGGGAATGCTTTGACATATGGTGAGGGAAAGTGACAGAGCAGTCGACGATCGAGATTTAGTGTTGCCGAGTGTAGTGCTTCAAACTTAATGGTTCAGGCTTTGTATTCTTCATATGTAAAAACGACTGGTGTAAGGTTCTCCTGAAGGTACCTACCTATAAAAAAAATATAAAATTAGACTTCTAATAAGGTTTTTACGAGTAGTAAATATTATGATAACTCCCCCCCCCCCCCCCCCCCTTTTTGCAGGTATGATAATGATAGGTAATTGTAACGGTAATGATAGATAAGTTATTAGTTTCGGTAATTAGCTACTTGTTTTAATTTTCTCAAACGATTTTCAATGAGCTTAATAGTGTTTAAGGTGCAGGAGGCCCAGAGAACGGAGTTTTGAAAAGTCGTAGCACTTTTTTAGATCAAAATACGGTTTCTAAAAATTTAATTAGCAATCTAAAGGCAGAAAGGCCTCATTTCTCTAGACATCAGGAATACGAATCCTTAATTTTTGACTTTTGCTCGATAGAAAAAAAACCACGTATATATTATATTATAATAAATTGTCCACTAAATTAAAAATATCAACATTATTTCTAAAATAGAGCAATATTATGCTTGAGGGAAATCAATGGTTACTTTTTTATTAACAAAACAAAACCGAACCAAAAATCTCAATTCAAAAATTCAATTATATCTCGCTCCCGCTTACGCTCAGTGAGAGTGAGAGAAGAACACGAACTTACTGGGCCTTAATTTATGTTAAGTACAAACAATTATAGGTCATAAATAATTTGATCAGATACAAATAAAATTGACTAATTTATCATCTCGGTGTATATTTTGAAACTTGTAAAAATATACACCGTGATAAATATACAAAGTTTCCAGAAATCAATCTTGTTTTAGAGATAAAGACAACTTTTGTGAAAATTGGTTTCTGTCATAACTTAGTAAAAAACGCCTTTTTAGCTGTGAGACTGCCACTATGTCCAAGTCACATTTAGACATACCTACTGACATTGCAGACATTAAATTTTTAAAGTAAACTCGAAATTTTTATATGTGAAAAAAATAATCAACGTGCAACGAAAACTTGAATATTAACGTTGTGCATTTTTGATGTTTTGGAACGGTTAGGGAATTATTTTGCCCGAATTGCTTTAATTATCAGTGTAAAATGATAGTATTATGTGGTAAAATACAATATTCATTTATTGCGCTATCGTATACAAACATGACAATTTATATTACATTAAAAATTTAACACTTCAGAACTATTACAATTATTTAACATTAAAAAGTTTATCTCTCACCATCATCATTACTAGAACCATCATGGAGTTTTTCGATCAGGTCACGTGTCCGTCTTACGAATTTTCAATCTGACGAATCTGTCGGTCACGTGACCTGTCGCGAGTTTAACTTTTTTTCCCCATTACAAAAAGTGCACAGCGCCGCTAAAGAAGTGTTTACTTCAAAAAAACTTTACTTATTTGCTGTAATGTTTTTTTCAACTAAGGTGTAAAAATAAATAAAAATGTTTTTCGACCAATTTGGCCAAAACTCATATATATGACATTTTTTGCTCCTTGTGATCTAAGCAATGCGTGGTTAAAATCTTTCGGGTTAAATTGATCCACGGACGGATAAGGACGTTTAAATACACAACCTGCATGATATTAAAAGGTTGCCATTGATAGCCTATGGTGGTATAACATGCGCGTTGCCTAGCCTACCATAATATTAGCCACCTTGCTCGCTCTGACGAAATAATCATTAGCTTATAATCATATATCTGTGGTCGAACCAGAGCAGGGTAGTGCAAATATATACGTCATTCATTGTCGAACCTACAGTTTGATTTTTTTAAATGATATATGAGGCAAATGAGTAGATGAATCACCTGATGGAGGCGATTACCGTCGCCCATGGACTATCGAAATCAGAAATCATTGCATTTATTCGTGATAAACTTTGACATACAAAAGTATAACAACATAACAAAAGAAAGAAACATAGAATAAATAAATAGTTTACCACGAAATGGTCCCGCCTCAGCATTAATGCTAACTCAAAAGTCAGCGCTGATCTTCCGGCGAGACCATTTGTGGGTCACGAACGCAGCCGTACGACACGGCTGTATCGCAACATCAGAAGGGTTGTAAAGTGCGTTGCTGGATGGGAGTGTGGTTTTTGAGTGGTGTTTTCAGGTGGCAGTTCATTCCACAGTTGTGCGAAGCAGAAAGTTATCGAGAAACGCATAGTAGAGGACTATCAACCATCAAGTGGTGAAGATGGAAATGTTGTTGTGTAGAGCGATGGCGAAAAGAAGCGGCCGGGACAGTTTTTCGGAGCATACATGAGATAGAAAATGCATAGCAAACATTTAAAAACCCCGTAGAGTCAGACTCAGATCAACCTATTTTTACCGACTTGGCAAACGACAGAGCGTGGAAGTGCTACGATAAACTTTCACACCCTGTCACTGCAAAATCTATGCAATTGGCTTAGATGTTCTCTAAAAAAAAATGTTACAACATTTGTTATTAATTCGTATCGAATGTGTTCGACTTAAGAATAACGTATAATGTCACCATATGATAAAAGTTTACCTTAACATGCAGTAAAGAAGAGACGCTTTCCAGGTAGATTTTCGTACATTGACCCGCCTGTTGCTATCTCTATTGCACGCACATAATTATATTGCTGTCCCGTCCTAGATGCCTGCACGTTTGACAGCAATCAAAATCAAAATGTTTATTCTGTAAATAAGACGTATGCTAGCTCATTTACATGTCAACCTACAGTTAGGTGTATATTCTACTTTAACATAAATAAACAATTATAGTTAATTGAATAAAATGCATTTTTAGATAGCAGGTGGGTTCAATGATCGAAAATCTATGTGAAAAGCGTCTCTGGTTTAGCATTATGGATTACGTGTGTTGATGACGACATAATTGTGGCTACTGGTTTCGTATACATTGACCAGAACTGATCCGATTGCTGCTAGAGGTTTACATTCCAATTATTTTGTAAGCTTTTAAGTGATCGCGTACTGTTAAATTCACACACACACTGAGAAATTCTAAATCCTTATTACAAACACATATTAGACATATGGTCCACCGACGGTCAGTTAGGAATGTTGCTGTTAGTAGGTAGTGCCAAATAAGCCATTTTATTTATTTAAAGATACATTTATTTTTCAAATTAGGGAATTTTTATGTTACTTCTACTCAGAATCACGAAACGGCCAATAAGCCACATATTTTGACTACCTAAGGTGTATTTAGAGTTTGTGAAGTTCGGGTTTGAAGAGTTAGAAGCTTGGCTCTACATGAGATCTGATTATTGTTCGACAGTGCGAGCCATGTGGTCTCGTTTTAGCAACATTTTATATGTAAATGTTTTGGTGGGATTTGCATTAACAAATTTTTATTTCGTAAGTATTTCCATTAGGTATGTTGGGGTGAAATTGAGGGTAGAAACTTGTATACGCAGGTAAAGTCACGCAAATAAATACATAAATATTATAGGACATCTTAACCAGCCACGCGGCCATGGAAGACCATTCACAACTTGGCTAACGACGGTCGAAAAAGACCTTGGAGCAGCTCACATTGACACAAACGCCGCACAGAATCCTGCTCCGTGAAAGATGCGGACCAGGAGGGCCGACCCCAAGTCAAACTAAGGGGCTTTTACATGTCATATTTTTACAATCAATAAAAATTACAAAATACAATTACAAATATGGAATCAATGAAATATTAGATACTTTATTAGAGATGTATACAGTCTCTAAATGTCGAATTACACAAAAAACTATGATAGGAAAATACAAACGACAATTAATACTACAATTCTTTAGAGAAACCTCCAAGTATCAGAAATAAAATATAATTAAAATAAACTACCGTTCAAGTAAATGGGAGTAACCGGTCTAGGGGAAAGAAGATAAGACATCTTACACAAATCGTAGCCCTAGAGTAAGCTCAATAACTAACGAAGCAATGTAAAAACTATTATGATGTATTCAAAAGGTACTTACTTAAATACAAAATACAGTACGTAGCGGCCCCCTTTTTAAATAACTATCGTTAAATTTAAATAATCACAATTATTTAGCAGTGGCGCTAGTGAGCATATTGATAGGCTCTTAAGCATAGTTCGTGTCATCCACGATGACGCGTATGTTTGTCAAATCTAGCCCTTAATAACATGATAATACTAGACAAAGCACGCGCCTTCGCGAATGACACGATCTATGAACTGCCCAAATATTCGACCGGAAACAAATTTTAAAGTTATATAGGACTTATAGGTATCAATCACATAAGTTTGATGAAACCTCAAAACAAAAGAAAACAATGATTGCTTGTGCTAAATGTTTTGACTGGCTACCTATACAATGTATAAATAAGTAGAGCAACATGGATAAAACATAAGTGTAAAAGAATCCGAGTGCTGAAGTAGGTAATTACTATATTTATCCAGCTCTATAGCTATGTTCCAATGACGGCAATGACGTAGCTGATGCTGGCATGATGCGATGGAGTATGTTTATGTAGAGCTCGCCCAACCAAGTAACAGCAAAAGGTTGTGTGCGATTGCTATTAGGGTTGCCATATTTCTATTTCCCGAATTTTGAAGGAATAGTCGAGAATTAAAATATCTGATCATTTAAAATATGCACTTTTTATCGCTTGTGTAAGGTATGCGTATTGCAAACACATTGCAATCAAAGATTAATATGGCTGATAAAATTATCCTATGACACAACTGTCTGATAGCAACTCACGCAGATATTAAGTAACTTGCATAAATTACTGCGTAAAATGGGAATATAATTTGTAATACATATAATTATACAATCTTAAATGGAATTTTACGGGAATGTATATTTAGAAAATGGTATCACAGCATTCGAAAGACGGAACGCGCTTGCGCGAGCCCAACGGTGAACGCAGGGTCGCTATTTTCATGACACACCGAGCACTTTCCTCGGGCAAACCACTACAAATAGGACCTTGAGATTTGCAGCAAAATTCGTAGCTAGAGAGCACACTTTTACAGATTCTATTGAAGCGATTGTAAGAGCGCGATAATAATAATAGCCCGGAGCGGCGCGGAGGGTCGCAAGGCCGGAGTGAGGCGCGCGGCGGGGCGGGGCTACGTCACGTCGAACAACGCACGAACACGGCTAAATCTAAAACACCCCTCCACCTCGCTCTACTAGCCATCTTGAACGCGCACCGCAATTTAGTCGTGTACAAACTTGCCTGCGTCGTTCGTCGCCGTCGCCGCCCGCTGGCTGAGTCGTCCAACGCGATTAGGCGAGGTGGGAACAACGAGATCAGTGTAGTAAAAGTAGCTGGCTCAGTGCGACTGTTGTTCTTCATACGCGTGTAAATAAATTTCTCTACCAACGAAAACCGTCTCCTAGTACAGTAATATCGATGGGTGAAGATATGGACATGCAACCATAAAAGGAGCAGAAGATTGCCGTCAAAATAAGGCGGAAAATAAATAAATAAGGTTATAACTCTACATCGCCTAGTGATTTGTGATTAAAAGTGAACCTTATTGTATAGCAGCGTTAAAGTGAATCTCGCACAAAGGAATTGGAGTTGGTGACCGAATTATGAAAAGAAATAATTATGATTAGTAGGAACAGTAGTGATAGTTTAGGTATGTCGGACAGTGATGAGCGGTGAGCAGTGTTATCGCGAGTTGAGTGAGCGTTATCACCATGGACTGGAGAATTCGAAGGCAAGCCCGCCAATACCGGTGAAGTTCGTCGAGGCCGCTGCCTTTTGAACAGGTACCGGTTTTGAATTATCATTTTGTTTGATTTATAATGTTGCCTCGTTCGTCTGAGTGCAAGGTGCCCTGTACTTTGTCACTATACATTGTTCATGGGTTTTGGAAATACATTTTGAAAATAACGTACCTACCTAAGATTTGTTGTACTCGTAAATTCAACCAATTAAGAGGAGCTTTTCTAACAATAAACCTATGCAATTTCTACCTTTAATTTCAAGTTAAGTCTGAATTCCAGTTTGGCTCAATTGAGTCTTTCTAAATATGCACTACCAAAATTCTACTAAGAAATTCACAAAACTAATCTTGTTATTTATGTTGTTACAGATCGCCATGGCAGACACAACACTACCCAAGAATCAGCTGGATGAAAATCCAGACGCGACAAAGGACATTAGTGATCAAGAAGCGGTTCGAAACACAATGGAACCCAGAAATGTAGAACAAGAATCTTTATTTGTGATAAAGGACGAAAAAAATAGTGATAGTGATGTCAACAGTGACGATCTTAGCTCAAATGATGAACAAAGCCATGTTGATACCAGCAATAACTCTCAGTTTTATGAGAATACCGATAGCAAAGCAGATTACGCTATTAAAAGTGATGATAATGATACGTTAAGTGATATAGATGATATTAAGACGGACACTGCATCAGCTGACAGCGAAGACTCGGCGCTCGGTAGCCTGCCTCCTGACAGCACCAGCAATGATCGGGACGAAGAGGCCCAGGACCGTTCAGACGGAAGTGACTCTGGTATCGGATCAGAAACTATAGAAGAACGAAAGTTTAATCTTGAACTGCCATGCACGAGCGGCCTAAATAATGCTGAAAGTCACGAACACTCAGCCGGTCTAAGTAACAGTTTTAAAAATGAATTCACAGAAGAAAATTCTGAAGCACAAAGCCAGAAACCCCTTCGAAGTAGTCTTAAAAGAAAATGTAGCGACGAAAGTCAAGAAGAACCACCGATGAAAAAAAGAAAAGAGGGGATTAAATTTGATAACGTTACTGTTTACTATTTCCCTAGGACCCAAGGATTCACCTGTGTTCCATCCCAAGGCGGTTCTACTTTAGGGATGGAAAGAGAACACACTCACTCGCAAAAGTTTACGCTGGCAGAGCATGCTTTAGAACAAAGAAGACTACATAGGCAAATTTTGCAACAATTGAAAAGTGAACGTCATTCATTGCAAGGAGCGGCGCTATCTTCTAGCGAGGATAGTGACACGGAAGAAGAAGCAAGCGATATTTCTGAATCTGAATTAGATTTAGATAGCTATTACTTTCTACAGCCAGTACCCACACGGCAAAGGCGAGCTCTTTTACGGGCAGCGGGAGTACGAAAAATTGAAGGCTATGAAAAAGACGAGTGCCGGGACATAAGAACTTCGCGAGAGTTCTGTGGATGTGCTTGCAAAGGAGTCTGCAATCCAGAGAATTGCTCATGTAGTTTGGCTGGCATAAAATGCCAAGTTGATAGATTAAACTTCCCCTGTGGCTGTACTAGAGATGGGTGTGGCAATACCACAGGGCGAATAGAGTTCAACCCTGTGAGAGTTCGGACACACTTTATTCATACTCTCATGCGATTGGGGTTAGAGAAGAAAAACGAAGAAAACCAAGCAGCAAAAAGACAATGGGTTGAAGCTCACAGTACCAATACAGCTTCTTGTGTTTCAAACACATCATATGATAGAGAACGCTGTCTAACGCACGAAGATGGGTTACTACGCGACGTCAACTTAACTCCGAGAGTAGAAGTGGAATCGTGTGTAAATGCTGGAAGTTTTAACAATGTGCACTGCGACATGAACAATGTTGCCATTCAAAGCAGTAATATGCAGGATAACAAAAATTACAATTACGCAAACAATGCATTAAACCATAGAAATATTAATGAAAATAGTGTTATGCATTTTGAAGAGAATCTCCATAGCAACCGCGCGGACTCTTATACATGCAATATACTTCAAGGTAAAGGCCCCCCTTACTCCATGCCTAACAGTATGGGCTTCGACATGTCGAGCAATGTACAAAGGTTTCACAACGATCTCAACTATGTTTATGGACAGCAATCTGATAATAATCATTTCAAGGGATTGCAAACGAGCTTCTCTGCAACAAGTTTCGAAGAGTTCGCCCACAACTCCCATATTTCTATGTTTAGTCACTACGGCCATATGTACGTTCCGGATTACAGCCACAAACCGAGCACAAGCCTGCACGAGCATGACTCAATGCAGTATCCTTTATCTCAGAACCACTACGGCGTATACAAGAACACTACGGAGTGTATGAATACTGAGAACAAGCCAGATTCTCATTACAACATGATGTTGCCATATCAAACTAGCAATAAATTGCAAACAGAGGAAAACGATGAGAATTGGTTCAGTCACAATACCCTGCTGAACCTGGACCACTCGGACCAGACGACGCAGGACGCGTCAGACCTGCAGCAGCAGATCGCGGCGCCGCCGGCTGAGACCAATGCTACCGAGACTACTGACAATTTCGGTGAATTAATTAAGAAAACTATGGTAGAATCTGTTACTGTGTAGATGAATTCTTGTTGTCTTTTTCGTCTTAATGATTATCATGTTATTAAGTTTTAATTATATTGGACTATTCAGCTGATTATAATTTGTACCCTCTCAACGCTCGCTCATTCCTATTCGCTATCAAGGAATTACCCTTATCTACCTGCCTTTCTTTACCATAGATTTAAAACTGCCAGGTAGCTGCAGCTAATTGGGCGTCTCTATCATCTTAAAATCCTAAGAGAATTTCAGTACCTACTTACAATACCTTCGTCGCGTGACAAAGGTAGCAATTGTTTCTTTCTGACTTGGCAAAAAAGGATATGAATGACACAAATAATACCTACGCAATTTAAAATGTACCTAACACTAAAAGTAACATTATTTTAGTCGCGTAACTGGCGTAGTCGGATTAATTAAAAACACGAAAAAGATTTTATATGATACATTTTATTGTCATTTAAATGGATCTTATACAGGTACCTTAAGCATATCACAAGATTTAATACAATAAAATATTTTTAAAAGCAAACTAGCACGTTGTGCAATATCGCTATTTCAAAATAACATCTTAAAACAACCTTGAAATTTATCACATCTTACAATTTTGAAACTTCTAGTCTAGGTACCTATTCAATGTTAGTTATTATACCTACTAGGACTGATTGGACGTTACATATAATATAATAATATTACTAACCGTGCCCGCGGCTGTGCCTACGTGGAAATCGGTCTGTGTCGTTTTTCCTTTTTCCCTCCAAAATATAGATTTTTTAACAAAATAAAGTAACTTATGTCCATCCCCAGTAAGTTTAGCACAGGAGCGCTGCGACAGTATCTCGCCTGCGAAATAGACTACTCGTCCCTCTCTAATTAATACTGTTACAAAAAGAAGGGTAGTCTTATCTAGCGGGCGAGATACTGTTGCGGCGCTCCTGTGCTAAGCCATCAGCAGGGCTTACTTGCCAGATTTAGTCAGAATCAGTTTTGTAGTTTAGTTTAGTTTGAAAGGGAACAGTTACTTCCGTATTAAGAGGGCGCGAAAAACCAAGAAATTTGAAAGGCAAAAAAAATACGGCGCAACGCGCGAGCTTGCTACGGAAGATTTGACGATCGCGCGGGTTTTGACGTTTTACCTCGAGAACTCTGAAAGTATACTTCTGATTAAAATTTCGCTGGTCAAATCCCTCGGCTATATCACTAGCTATTTTATACTTCATTACACTGCTATGGAATGCAGCTTTTCGATATACAATTGAAAATAAATGAAAACTACGGCTTCATTGGTCGATAGGGCCCGTATGTGGGGTGCGGAAGTTTTCCATAAGGCATGTCATAGGGCCCGCATTCGGGGAACTGTTGTCATTGGTCGATAGGGTCCGTATCCGGGGTGCGGGAGATTTCCAAAACGCATGCCATTATGAGTTTCACTAGTCGTTATACCACCTTACCGCCTGCGGGGAGTCACCCGCATGTTGTAGGTATATCGACCGAACTATAGACTTATGAGTTTCACTAGTCGTTTTTCCGCCAGCGGGGAGTCCCCGCACGCTTTATATCGACCAATGAAACTGAGCCATTAAACAAGTTTTCATGGTTTTTTTTCTATCGAGCCAATTTTAACATTTTAAGGTTTTTTTTCTGAGAGTCTGCTCTCGGAAATATGGTCTAGTTTTCGTATGATTTTTTTATTACATTTGCCCTTCATTAAACCGTGTAAAATTTCAAAATAAAAACTACAATTTTGCGGAATTCTTAATATTATTCGTATAGTACTTATCTATTTTGTTAGTTCGACTCTACAAATATTGATAAATTCATGAGTACAATTTTGTTCTGTTCAATATTTTCTTAAAACTGACTGGAACACAGTCAATCCTGGTATCTATGTATGCTCAGATAATATTAAACGGCCTATAACTTCGTTAAAACTTGTGCCTGTAATAACTGCCTTCTAGAATATAACCAGTAAAAGCGCCAAAATGAATAGAAAAATGCTTGTCTTGAAAGAGACCCTGCGTCTACTTCCAATACGAACTGAATATCTTGAATTATACTCGTAAGCATACAAAAAATCTAGCTAATAACTATGTCAACAGACAATTCACGGTATTTAATTTTTTAATGCATTCATATCGGCTCATACTTTTGGAAGCTTCAATGGCACAAATACTTTTTGGGTCGGGGGTTAAAAATGGGAACCCAGACTTTAAGGAACATGTCAGTCTGTAGTGCCAATTACATCCACATTTTGTCAGGCTTGATATCAGGCCCGATCTCGGGCCCGAGCAGGAGTATTTTTCCGTTTCACCAAATAGAGCAAGTTTCCAGAGCCGCCAGACCTTACTTATTTTCTCATGACTAAAATGTATGGGATAATATAGTGTTAGTATGTACTTTTAATGTCTGCATACTTGCTGTATTGGCCCGACGGCCATTTGTCCGGTACAAGGTGCTTTAAAGGTAGGTAAAAAATATTACTTACTTTTCTTAAATTCTCATGGCTGATTTTTTATGTAAGTTTTAGAAAATATTGTTAAAAATTGATAATCAACATTCCCTAAGTATCATATATAAAAATCAAGAGTGAGAATATAAGTTACAATATCTTTTTGACAGTTTTAAAGCGTCTGGTAAAAGTTACCGCCGGCGGAAATGGTCTGGCAATGTTGATTATCAATTCAATTTTCTACAACATACATACAAATCAGCCATGAGAATATTAACAAAAGTTAAAAATATCTTTACCAACCTTTAACACCTTGTACCGAACAAATGGCCGTCGGGATAATATAGCAAGTATGCGGACACTAAAAGTACTTACTAGCACTACATTATCCCATACATTTTATTCATGAGAAAATAAGTAAAGTCTGGCGGGTCTGGGATCTTGTACTGAAATATCAGCACATCGTTTACAATATTCGAAATGTAAAAAAATGGTTCATATGCAAAAATATCAAACATTGAACATTTTTGGCAATTAGAGACATAGTATTAGTTACCGTGAAACGGAAAACGATTATCAGGCCCGACATCGGACTGATTTCGGACCCGATATCGGGAAGTGTGGATGTAATTGGCGCTTGTATCTAAAAATAACGAATCAAAACCGTAATATTATTAAATTGCCATCACGAAGGTTAAAGATAAAAACAAAAGTAATGATTTAAATATCTAGAGCTATATATAGCTAACTAATTCGTTAATTATAATTAACGGAAATCGATTGACACCAGGATTGACTGCAAAACTTAAGTTATCACTACAATAATTTATAGAAAGAATAATAAAGTATAATTAATAGCACTGTTCACTAAATTGAGCCTCTTTTGTCAGGAGCTTGAGATCATATTCCAAATCTTGACAGTTTTGTCTTTGCTGGCGGTGACGACAGTCTCCGTAGCGGCGTCGTAATACACGCAGTTGATCACGTCTGAAACAATATAGGGAGTATTAATCGTCTCCTTCTTTAGGGCGTGTTTACACTGAGCTCACAGTACCGATTTGGTTTCATTGCACGTTAATTTCATTTTACCCATATACCAAAATTCCGACATCTCAAAACGGAAGTGAAAAAATGCCTGAATCTCAGAATGACTAACTTTTTTTCTCAAAATACCACATTCCCAAAATGCTGCTTCAAATCGACGTGGGGTCATAATACCTAAATCTTTAATTACTTACATGCATCAATGACTGGTATTTTATCCAATATTATCGTTTCTAGTTTCAGAAGATTGTTAAAAACTATTGTTAACAAAACAAAGGTTATACAAATGCACTTAATTCGGCATTTGACAAAACATATTTTTTGAGACTTTGGTATTTTGAGACTTTGACGATATGAATTACTGAATAAGTCATTATGATATTCGGCCATTTTTAGAAGGAAACAATTTGATATTTAGATATTTTGTAGCATATATTGATATTTAGGTGCAATGAAACCAAACCACACCGTGCTATATACATTCATAATTCTGCCGTGCTACGTCACGATGTCCCAAAATGAGCAACACGTACGAGTATACGAAGCTTATGTTCTCCGTCTAGCAGTGCTTGCCGGATTTTGGTTATTCAATGTACCTACACTTTTGCAGCTGGTTGTACAATAAGCAACAGAAATACCTAACTTGTGTTGCACGCTTCTTGGACAAGATATAATTGAAGGTGCCTGCACAGTTTAGGGACACACAGCTACAAAAGTACATACCCACTTTATGAATAAAATTTATTTGAACATGTATTTGGTAATAAACCAACATCATGCGTAGGTCATTTTAACAGTTACTGAAAAAAATGGAACACATGAGAAGCTATACTGATTTCTTGATACCATGTCGGTCTGTCGGATTATGTAAAAGGGCTCTAAAATACTGTTCCCTCTATGTCGTGCCCTTAAGATGACTTGCAACTATTGCATAAAGATTGTAACAACCTTTATGTCGTAAGTCGTAAATATATGCAAATAGAGTAGATTCAACGGGAAAAGTTGTGTGAAAATGATCTAAGAACCATTGTTTTTATACGCCCGTAACTACGAGTATTAATTTCGCCATGCGATAATTTTCTTTTATTTATAAATAACTTTCATCATCTTCCTCGCGTTGTCCCGGCATTTTGCCACGGCTCATGAGAGGCTGGGGTCCGCTTAGACACTAACCCTAAGAATTGGCGTAGGCACTAGTTTTTACGAAAGCGACTGCCATCTGACCTTCCAACCTAGAGGGGTAATCTAGACATTATTGGGATTAGCCCGGTTTCCTCACGATGTTTTCCTTCACTGAAAAGCGACTGGTAAATATCAAATGATATTTCGTACATAAGTTCCAAAAACTTATTTGTACTAGTCGTGTGCGCCGAGCCGGCGCGTCGCCGCCGCCGGACTTTTTTGCCACGCCGCCGCCGCCGATAAATGATCGGCGTGAAATCGGCGTAACCTTGAGTGTTGTTAATTAGCTATTCGAAGTTGGTTTTTGGATAACAATATGGATTTTTTTGTATTATATATGTTACAGTTGTCAAATAAATAGTAGTTGTATAGATTAATTAAATGAAACAGATTAGAATTGTTCCAGTTGTTCAAACGATTTGAAACACCGATTAAAGTAACGGAGTAATCCTCAGTTACTTTAATCTGCTGAAGCATCAAGAAAAATGAGGGAGCGATATATAAAGTAGATCTCATCTCATCTCATCAGAACAGAAAAGGAAAACTAATTGCTACGGCTCACATCGACAGGATCTGGAAGAACAGAGGTATTTGACGTGCAACTAAAGTGCGCTTGGTACGAGCTCTCGTCTTTTCAATATTCCAGTATAGTGGCGAAACATGGGGTCTCAAAAAGTGTGAAGTAGCAAAGGTTGGCGTTTTTGAGATGTGGTGTTAACGAAGACTGCTGATTATACCTTGGACAGCTAAAATAATAAACCCCTCCGTTCCCAGAGAGCTCAATATCGCCACTCAGTTCTTCACAACATGCCTTTGGTAGATTCTTCGGATATATTATGTGGTGGCATGATGCGGAGGAACACATGAATTTAGGCCGAACCGATTCATTCGGCAAACGTGCTCGAGTTGGAGCATGTGTGAGATAGTCGAATGCTATGAAAAGTTCTTGCAGCAGTCTGCACCGTGTAGTACACCCGGCTTAAGACCGCATGAAATGGAAACAGATTACATGTGGTCGCGATCCTCAGCAATGAGAAAACGAGAAAGAAGATACGGCTCAGTGAGCCTGGTGTTTAGAGTCATGTTTGTAAACCCATTAAATGAAAGCCATAGCAGTATTAGCAGTCTAGCAAAATTCAAGGATATTTGGAATTTTGTTATAGTACGTAATTTTTAATTTTAATACGATATGCCATGGAAATCATAAGAAAAAGGAGAGTTATAAGATCGGATTGAATCACGCCGAAAACACGCCGCCGCCGCCGATTTTTTGGCAAACACCGCCGCCGATAATTTTTTAATCTGCGCACACGTCTAATTGGTACAAACCGGGGTTTTGAACCCGCAACCTCCGGCTTGCAAGTCGCACGCTCTTACCACTAGGCCACCAGCGTTTTATTTATAAATAACTTTATTAAACCCAATTCTCTACTTTCTCTACTTCTAAATAAAAAAAATAACTTTATATTTATAAATAACTTTATACTTTTAATAAATAAAATAAAAAAAGTTTCTACAAAATTCCTACATTTACTTTCTAAATTAGATACAATAAATATAAAAGGATAATTCAAAAAAAAATTGTCACCCATAAACATTCTTCTCTTAATAATCTCAACATTCTTCTCTAACGAAGCATAAATAATTTTCCTCATTCACCTCTTTAGTAAATATTCGTATTGTTCATTTTCCTGTCATTCTTCGAAAGTCCGCACTTTCCTCTTCAGTGCTACGTTTGAATTCACGGCTACTACGAGCATTACACGCGAGTAAAAACACGGTATGGAATAAAACCGCTAAATACGATTCCGACTCGAATCGTGCCCCAAGGGTTCCATAATAATAATTACCTGATTTTTTTCCTTATGATCGTCTCACGAAGGGAATGCTGGGATTAAATTAGTATGGCGAAAACCAGGAAGTCCCGGTTCGAGGACTGATTTTGTAGAAAGTACCGGCACGGCACCAGGAGCACGCCCTACTGTCATGCTTAAGGGTGCCCACTAAACTCGGTTCTCCATACAAACGTAGTACGCTCTCATTTTAAATCGACTAGCTAGATTGCTTTAAAATTTAGTACTTACAATAGGATAAGGTATATCTCTTATAATTAGTTTATGTAGTAGTTTTCAGATACCATAGTAAAAAAAAATACAGCGAATATAAGTTTTTCATACAAAATTTATTTTTGTTCCATTTCGTTTGTTTTATAAATTGGAGCTATATTAACTAATTACAGGACTAGATATATCTCATGTAATTGTATGTGCAATGTTTCTCGTAGTTAGAGACTAAAATGAGAACGAAACTCCGTTTGTATGGGAAGGGCAAATTCTTAACCTAGAAACTGATCTTCTGCACGATGAATGTATGTATCGTTGGATGAACTACACAACACACCCAACTTGTCAGTGCCCACACACACAAAAAGGCGCGAAATTTAAATTTTCTATGGGAAGTCAACTCTTAACACCTACATTTTTAAATTTGCCACTTTTTTCTACTGAAAGGTCGCCGTGTCACAGTATGCCTACTCTTTGATATGCCGTCGATAAGTTTCCAAAATTGAAATATCTACTTGGAAAATTTTCGAATCCTTCTCATATCTTTGTATAGAAATTGAAATTTTCCATTTCCAAAATCAATATTTCCCTTGTTTCTAAATTTCCGAGAAAATTTTCAAGTTTTGATAAAGTTTCCGCAAGTTGCACATGTTGAACCAGGTCCATACCTCGGTGCGCCTGCGTGTCGGCGCGCGGCTGCGCGCGCATCATGTCCCACTGCCGCAGCGCGCCGCGCCGCCCGCCCAGCCACAGCGCGCGCGGGCCCTGCCAGCACAGCGCGCCGGCGCCTTCGGCCAGCTGAGCGTGGTATACCTGTCCCAATAATGCTACATTACCAACATCTACTATACGATTCTCGACCCTGAGCAGAATACGAGTAGTACCACCTAAAGATGCCATGCGGTGAGCCGTTTGATATTTCAGTTAGATATATTTACATATAACCACGAACAAGATCGTTGATATATAATACCTAAAAAAGAAAAAAAAAGAAAAGAGAAGAAAAGAGTTAGAAAAATGGTGACCGAGTCGCAGACGAGCAGAGAGCCGTTTTTTTAATATCGACCGTTCGATATCGTGTATTTCGTTACCAGTAGTTCCCAATTGTTATCACTTGTGTACAAAAAAGTTGCCGTTTTCCATAGATTTTCGAAATTCAAAAATCGGCCCGCAGGTCGGTGACGCTCGTGTAGAGGTGTCGCGCGCGGCAACGATGTGTGGACGGACATGTTGTTGCTACACAACTAGTACAATACAGTAAACAATCACTGAGTCACAGACGAGCAGATCTGTCACGCTCACTAACGTGTCGCGCGCCACGACTATGTGTGATCGGATATGTTGGGCAATAGGCTGGCAATTCAGCTTTGTGTGTATATAAAGGCGCCAAATTTTATAAATGTAGTCGCGAAGGAAGCGCCTTTTTCTACTAACAAAGTTGGCTTGCCAACAAGGCTCGGAAACCGGTTAATTTTTCAAACCATTATCATGTACTTGGCGCAAAATGTTTAAATTTCGGTTTCATTTGAAAAAACCGGTTTTTAGAAAAACATTTCCATAAAATTCTTGACAGGTTTACCGGTTTAGAATAATAAAAACCGGTTTCTACCTATTTCTTTGTTTACGCGGCACACACCCAGGCTAGCCAGCCGTCTCGACGCTCGAATAAACCGGTCTATTTAGATTACAATAAAGTTCTTAAAACGTTCGCGTTCTTATGAAAGTTCGGAGTAAAATCAAAATAAACCGGTATTTACCGCTATTTTACACCCGGTTCCGAGCCTTGCTTGCCTAAGTATAATTCCCGTATTACCTACAGTAGAGTAGACACTTACTGAGTCACAAACGAGCAAATCTGTCACGCTGATGTCCGTGTCACACGCAACTTTACATAACGATGCGATCGCAAACGGCTATAAAACAGGCGCCGACGATAAGGAAGTGTGGTCGGACATTTTGGCGAGTAATTTAGCACGATGCAGTAGTGTTACTTAGCTCCGTCATTCTTAATTATATATATAAAATACAGATTTAAGTATTTTTGTTTTTTGTAATAGCCACGGACCTGTTTATATTTTATTTCTACATATGAAACTATAGGTCTATTTTTTGTCTATAAGTTTTGATCAAAAATTGTGTATGACTGTTTGTTTCTAAATAAATAGAAAAAAAAAATTATATGCAGTTGACGTATTAAGTAATAAGAGCACGATGCAATATGGTTAGCTCCGTCATTGTTTGTCTACATGTGCTTGTCGCATATAGCGATTAGTACTCACCGAGTCGCAGACGAGCAGGTCTGTCACGCTCATGTCGGTGTCGCGCGCGATGGTGACAATACGGTCGCCGGCGGGTATAAAACAGGCGCCAACGATGGGAGAAGTGTGGATGGACATCTTGGCGAGCAATTCGCGCGCCATTAAGTCCCATACGTAGAGTTCGCCGTCGCTCGTGCCGGCGATAATGTCTACGCTGTGGCGGCGACGTCTGAAACAATGAAAAGGTGAGCAAAGGTAAGTTATTGTGTGTTTGGCGGTCTCTCATACTAGCAAGTTGCTGCTTCAGACCAGACTAGTACTAAACATATGCATGATTTTTAGTGTACATACAGGAATGAAAATTATAAACGAGATATCATGCCCACTTGATATATTTGTCATCTATCGCATGTCTTTAGTTAGGTTCACAATGGCGTGACCTTTTCCCGTGTACCGTAAACAAGATTTTATCGAATATCGTAATGACAGTAAACTTTCTGTGTAACAGTACGTCAGTGAAGGTGAAGGCACAATCCTTATTGAAAACTCAGCGCCAAGACCGCGCAGCGATATCTGTCTCTGTCTAACAGCACGTACCTGAAGGTGACGGCGCACACCTTCCCGTCGTGGTCGAACTCGGCGCGCAGCCCGCGCAGCGCCTGCCCCGTGCGGCCGAGCTCGCCCCACGCGCGCACTACGCCGTCGTGTCCGCCTGATATCAGGAGCCGCTCTGCCAAGCCAACAAATTAAGAGTATTATAATCAAGGTAGAATAGGGGACCTCGCCAAGATGACAATCGTTGATAGAAAAGGCAATCGAAACTGAAATGTATCGTCACTTGACTTTTCGCAGCATCTATGAATCCGATTCATTTTTTTTCTTAACTCTTGCTCGAAAAAGATCTTATTTCATGCAGGTGTACTGAAGGGCAAAAGCCTATATTGATCCCGCGGGACTTATGGATTGTGAAAAAAAGCTGTAACTCCTTAGGGAGTTATAGTTCTTTTTATAATGTCACTTATTCATACAAACCAAGTAGCATAAATGAGTTTTACTTTTAAAATACTGACGTTTATAATTTTGTTTATGTTTAAAATTATTTAATTTTATTAATTTAACAGCCGTTTAAAATATTTTGACATAATTTTCAATCGTGGCTGAATGCCGAATAGGCCTGTGCCTTCAATGCCTCATCTGTCAAGAAATTACAAAATGGCGGACGAATATTTGATATATCACCGTATTTAAGAATTATTTCGCTTAAAATTAAGTTTTTTCTTCGCAAGTGTGATGAAAAATATTGTGTGTAACTCCCCCGGGTAAGAATATTGCAAACTCGGGTTTACAATTTCACTTACCCCTCTCGTTGCACAATGTACTATATTTTTCTCTTTCTGCTTCATAATTATACAAAGACACGTATCAATTATATTCAATAGTACAGTCGCCATCATATATATCGGAGCGGCCAAGGCGCTCACAAATATCTGAACACGCTGTCAAGGCGTTAGTGTGCGTGTTCAGATATTTTTGAGCACCTCGGCCGCTCCGATACTGATCTGTTGGGGACTGTACATATTTCAACGAGTGACAACGTCGGAAAAACTTTGAGATTGGAGCGAGTCGAAGAATATCCAATGTAAGGAATGCCTTAAATTGACTTCTAAAGTAAGCAGCGGAAAAACGTAAAAAATAGTTTCTACGCAATATCCGTGAGAGTGGTGTAAATAAATAGCTGAATAAGCAGTATCCAGCTAGAAGACAGAGATATGTACAAGATGCTGCAGGGAAAGATAGATGGAGTTATTTACCTTTTTCTAGCCACAACAAACAGCTTACGCAGTCGTCATGCGCTCGGAAGCTCTCCACCACTCTACCGTAATCCACGTCGTACAAATATCTGAAAAAAAAAACGATTTATAAGGTTCAATGTGAAAAAAACAATGTGGAGGTATATAATTTTTTGGTTTGGAAGACCGTCAAATTATGCCCATAAGCCGGGCAAGAACTCTCGTATTTGAAAACGTACTTCGCTTAGACACAATCAGAAAGGAAGAGCTTCGTCCTTCTACCAACCTTCTGTAATATAAGTGGAGTAGATTTATGTACAAACACAAGAATTTAACACATTCACTGCCAGACAAAAAACGGCGCACTACCCCAGAAACCGGTGGTCTATAGCTGCGTACAAAACAACCCGCCCAGCGGGTTGTCCGGCATCTGAACAAAGTTCACGAGCGCCCACCAGGTGCGTTCCCGGCAGTGAATGTGTTAAGCAACGAAAGAGCTTGTAGGCGGTCTTATCTGATAGACGGTCTTAACCACAGTGACCTTAATTTATTTAATCTCCAAGAAAACTTTTGTAATCAGAACACAACAGAAAACCATAATCAATGTCAAGGAAAACTATATGAGAAAGCGAAATCAAAGGTCAGTTTTAGTGCACAATACAATAAAATTAAGTACTCACATTTCATTGTCCCACGAGCCAGCTGCGACAATATTTTCATCGACCATGACGCACGAGCTAAGCGGCGTAGCGCTCAGTATGACGCTTCTTATTTGCTTCTTCAATGACGTATCATATACTTTTAGGGTCCCATCTTTACCCACAGAAATCAGTCTTTGACCTTGTCTTAATGCACACGTGACTTCTTCCTTATGTAGTTGAATACTGTCAATGCATTCCAGTCTATAAACAATATCGTTTTCTTCCAAGTCCTCTTTTATACTTTTCGGTATTTCGTGTGTCACCCTTCGAACGTGGGGTTTAGTAAAAAGTTGTTTTGGTACTTGACCAAATTCCATGATTTGCACTTCTAACGCATGCCTGTCGTTCATGTCGTAGATGTCGTCTAAGTCAACGGAGCCTTCGTAGCATACGTGATGAAAAACTGAAAAAAAATAAAATTATAAAATGTTCCAATCACGAATGACAAAAATGTGCATGGAAAAGAATATTCAAATAAACGGAGTGATATTAATAGTTATATTTTTTCATTTGCTTAGATACTATACAGGTCATATGCGTTGGCACCATCGCGGTAATAAATAAAATACTTAGATGTCAGAAAATATAAGCCATTTAAGAAACGGTTAAAAATAATGCGAAATGCTTTCAATAAACACAAATAAAATACGCTTGCAAGAAAGTCACATACAATACAATACAATACAAATACGGTTTATTGCACACATCAATAAAAAACAATACCACGTACCATTATTAGCTTTAATAGCTTCCTCCCCTCTCTGTTTGTATCCAAAAATGAGATCGATCCACAAATGTAAGTGCCTAGAGACATATTCGGACTCCAACGCCTCCCGAAGCTTTGCCACGAAGTTTGCCGGCGAATCTGCCCAGGGCGGGAGCGCCACGTTGTTTACTTTGGTCCCGTCATGACGATCGCCAAAATTTATTTGGTATTTGTTTACTAGAAAATCGCCTTTAGCGTCTGTATCATAGAATTCGGGAACTAGCTCCTGTAATTTATAGGGTGCTTTTATAAAAATATTCAGTAAAAGAAACACAAATCTAAATTTGAAACGGAAAAGTGTTTTTTTGCTTGGCAAATTTAGTCAATAGGGCCCTGTTTTACCACGCTGACATTGAAATCTGACAATGACAATTTACCGTCCAACAAGTAAATCTCGTTACTTACCGACCTGGACATGTACCTACAGGCAGAGAATTTGAAATAGACGTGGAATTATGTCAAAATACATTTTGTAGTTACAGAATTTACTGCCATCTTTCGACACATGAATAAAACTTTTAGAACGCTATTTGACTTTGATCCTTATTCTTTGACTGATATGTGTTAGATTTGTTAAATATCAAAAGTGGCGTCATCGACTAGATCATAGGCCAAAGGTATGGCGGCATCGTTTCGAGCCATTTACTGTGGCTACAAACTTTTCTTTGACAATCCACCTCTATTTCAAATTCTCTTTGAACATTAGCATTACATATAAACTTAGAGTAGGACCAAGATAAATCTGCAACGATTTTTATATCACAGACGTGCAAGTGTTATTTAAACATCATAAATTCATAATTTCATAGAAGTTTGACGTTTAAAATAACACTTGCACATCAGTTCTATAAAAATCGTTGCCAAGTTATCTAGGTCTAACTCTATAGTGTTCTGATGAAAAAGGGGCATATTACCTAATAACTGCTTATGTACAAGTAACAAAGGAAAATTAAATTAATTTACCTTAAAATCTGACATGTTTCTTAAACAGTTATTATACACATCTTTCACTGAATTGAACATTCGATCAGGATGGTCAAATCTTCCATTCTGAAGACAAAGCATATATTCGGGATATTTTCTGACCTGAAAATCAGAAACATGTTTAGGTGCAGTATAGATCGCGTCATTCATGACGACGCGTGATTCGTATTACCATGTTATTAAAGGTTATATTTGACAAATCTGCGCGTCATCGAAATTAACTTACATTAATAAGAGTAGTAATTTTACTTACTAGATAAAATAGCACCAATCCTGGGGCGGAATAATGTGAACCGTACATAAATTTAGGATGGGACATCTCCTGATATCTGTCTTTTAATTTCTCTAACCTATCTGGATTTAACGCCCCCATGGGCTTTGACAGATCTCTGTACACATCAACATTGTCTAAGTCCAACTCTGTAGATGTATAGTCCGATATTACCCATGGAAATACTGGGTATTGAGTGAGATCATTTTTACTTCTGTCTGCGAGGCTGAAAAACAAATGGGAAATGACATATTAATTTGTAATCGAAGTAAAAAGCAGAGCTGAGTCTAACTCGGAGTATAAATATCCATTTTATCTTCGTCTTATTCAGTTCTCGCTCAGCCGTCCGGACTTTAAATTAAATTCCCTCAATGAGTTGTTTTATAACTCGTTGAAATATATATTACCGGTGCTTGGTTTCCGCCCACTTCCACTAGAGTGCAAAATAAATAAATTAATTATAATATAGTGAATCAGAAAGGGGCTCCCCTTTTCACACCTTTCCCGTTCAAATAGAAATTGCCGGTTGGGTCCCATTAAAATAGCAGAAAACATCATTCCATATTGCATACCTCGGTATTACTCAATGGTAAATAGTTAAAATTATAATTACCAATTTAAATGCATCAAGTAGTCATAATTAGAAACCACTCCATTTTGCCATTGCAGCGTCGTTTCCTCGGCGTGAACTCTTTCGAGAAGAACACTGGGCGACTGCTCCAAAATATCGTAAGTTCTGTCTCTGTCGTCCTGAGACTGAAATGTTAGGTAGATGTGGGCTACTGAGCTCTCTTCTGCACTGTATATTTCCAAGCCCTGTAACAGATACAAATATTATGCTTATTCATAATATGCTTTCTAATAAACTTGTTTGATTGAGATATATTGCAACAAACCAGGATCCAAGTTGGTTTCATATAAAGATCTCTGTGTCTGGTAGTAATATGTATTATTTTAATCAAAAATGCAATTACAAACAAAAATAGCTTAAAGTCAGTAGTTAAGAAAGTTATTCTGCTATATTTAATTAGAAACAAACCTTATCTACATCCCACAATGTGGTACTTTTTGTATAAGATCGTCAAATATAGTAGGTAACTACTAAGTACTCGCCGTGTGGTGCCGGCGTTAGAATAGCACCACCCCATCTCGTCCCGTGGGTGTCGTAAAAGGCGACTAAGGGATAAGCGACGGATGGGCAGCAGCGTCCGTTGAACAGTGTTACCAACACCTACTGCGGTCCCTATTCGCGTAAACAAACCAAAACCCCCAATTTAAACCCCCATCAAAAAACAATTCAACTTCATCATCTTCAACTCGCCGTGTGGTGCCGGCGTTTAGAATAGCACCACCCCATCTCGTCCCGTGGGTGTCGTAAAAGGCGACTAAGGGATAACCGACGGACGGGCAGCAGCGTCCGTTGAGTGAATTATTTACTTCTACTGCGGTCCCTCCAACCACAACCAATTCTACCAATTTAAACTAAACCATTTCAAAACTATTCAACATTCAACCAAACCAAAAATTTCAGCCAACCAAACCAAACTAAATTTCACTATTACAACAACATAAATTTCACAAACAAAAATCTAAAATAAATCGCATAAACCAACTTCACCTAACAAATATCAACCAGGAACCATGGCCGCCCGTATTTAACGCGGGGACCATGGGGCCAATTAAAATCATAACAACAACGCCGGGTCTTCAACTCGAGCATCACCATTGCTTTCTGACTGATGGTGATGCCGGACCCGGCATCGCATAAATCACACCAGCCTTTTCACAAATGTCACCACGGGCACAGGGTCGCCCGTATCCCTAGCGAGGGCCCTGTGTCTTCAACTGACACAACAAACCTTAAAAAAAAAACAAAAAAAAAAAAAAAAAAAAAAACAAACAAAAAAAAAAACTAAGTACTACATATTACAATGAATTACTAAAACGCAAAAACGCAAAAAATATCTTAGATGACATCAAAACCACATTTAGCAACTCTTTATTTTTTTAATAAAAAATACAGTGCATTGTCATACATAATGCAGCATTGTTGAAAATGTCAGTATCCTTTTGTCTGCGTGTATTTTTTATATTATTTATGTATTCCTAAATTAGTATTTTCAGAAATGTAGCGAATTTTATCAATAATCAATATCGGTGCCTCGAGTTAGCACATATGTATTCGTATTCGCGGGCTTGGTTTCCGCAACTCGACGTCGCAATTCGCGCCTATTTTGCGTGATGGTGGGTTGACGGCACTACTCCTGCCATCGCACATATGTAACTGCGATACAGAGGGCCTACCGCGAAAACCGAAGTTCGCAAATTGCAGGCATCTTTCTCTATCACTGTAATTATGCCTTGATTGGAGTAAAAGGGAAAGATGTCCGCAATTTGTGAACTTTGGTGTTCGCGGTAGGGCCTCAGAGGTGTGTGACACGTGTAGAATATGCTGCCGATTTTGGGCACCTAATATTGTGACTACCCCGATTACGGAAATAGCATACGAATTGATCCGCTTATATTTCCTTTGACTGTATATACCTACTTCCACGCGTTGTCCAGGCATTTTTGCCACGGCTCATGGGAGCCTGGGGTCCGCTTGGCAACTAATCCCGAGAATTGGCGTAGACACTAGTTTCTACGAAAGCGACTGCCTTCTGACCTTCCAACCCAGAGGGTAAACTAGGCCTTATCGGGACTAGTCCGGTTTCCTCACGATGTTTTCCGTCGCCGAAAAGCGACTGGTAAATATCAAATGATATTTCGTAGGTACATAAGTTCCGAAAAACTCATTGGTTCGACCCGGGGTTTGAACCCGCGACCTCCAGATTGCAATCAAGCAGAGAATCGCTTGATGGTTGCTAAATTACCGTCGCCCTAGTTGATTCGGACAACTGCAACAGAAGAGTTGCAAGTGCGTTGCCGAAATTTAAGATGGGTGTACACTCTTTTCTTGAAAGTTTGAAGGTCATATCGGTCTGGAAATACCGCGGGCAACATACATAATTTTCTTACCAAACTTTTACAGTATGAAAAAATACACAATTTAAAAAATGAGGCACTCGAAACTCTAATCTGAACTTATATAAAAATATTTTAATCCTCACGTGCATGAATATGTACATGATTATTTTCAACTTGGGATACCTGAGTTATCAAAAAAAAAATAGTACGAAAAGCATTGACTATGAAGAAAAGTTTCAAGCCTAAGGTAAATTCCTTTCATTCAATCATACCATGATTCAATCACAAAGTTTTTCTTCGGAATTTCCCGAATGTACCTTACATGAATTAACAACAACTGCAAATATTTACAGAGCCCTAACTAAAAGTTAAAATAACAATTAACAGCCCTAAATATCCATGGGCGACGATGACCGCTTCCCATCAGGCGGCTCGTCTGCTCGTTTGCTGACTATACTAACAAAAAAAGGTTATGCAGATCAATGTACTTATTAAAAACCTAACTTTCACCAAACCTAACCTAACCTACCTATTACCTACTAATACTCGTATTATGAACATAATTAAATACAATCCAAATAGAACCTAATCTGCAGTAATGGAGTGTTAAGAATACCTAATTATAAGGAAGTTGTGCAACGAACTACAATGGTAGCCTCCGTTTGTAAACAGCGATAATTGCAAGTTACGGTAAATGACCATGAAGGTCACACTCCATAAAAGAAAAGCTACTGCGAGCATTTCATGGCGATTTAGGATAAAATATACCTACATAGAATTTAAACTGAAATGTTTTTTTTTTTTTAATATATAGGAGACAAAAAAGCAGACTAATCAAACAAAATGAAAACGATGAAACGTTAATTGACTTATAATTCATACTTAATTATGTTTCAATTCATAAGTTAAAGTGAATATTAAAAATAAACTATGTATTTTATGATGACAATCATCTTGTCCCGGCTTTTTGCTATGGGATGATGAGAACCTGGGGTCCACTTGTCAATGAATTCCAAGTATTGGCGTAGGCACTAGTTTTTACAAAGGTGACTGCTATGACTAATATTGACAGCTTCGTCCAAACTTCAAGTTTTTTTTTATTGACCTCCAACAGTATGATTTTCTTAGTAATGACCCAGATTAAGTAATAGTATTACCATACAGAAAAGAAACTTCCTACAAAACCGAAGTTTGACAGCAATTTAGAGATGAATCATGCTGTCCCTTTCTAGTAGTTAAAGTCAATATCTTATCTGTGGTTGTGCCCGCAAACGGACGTCAAGTTGTATCAACCCTAATAATTCAATTATTTATTTATTTCTAATCTAGGGAGATCCATATAGTATTAGTATAGTACAACAAATCTTAAAATTAATTTAAGTTAGTGACATACAAATTTACAAATAATAATAATTGCTAGCAATGCTGCGCCAGACAGAGCCGAGAATGTCCGAAAGGATCAGTTTCTCCCCCCTGGTAATAACAAGAAATTTTTTAAAACTAATAAAATTATTGCATTATTTCCAACTAGACAGGATGTACAGCTGATAAAGTGAATGAGGCAATACCTACATTAAGTGCATTAAGTGAATAAAGCAATATAATTTTACAAATATAGCTTAGCAGATAAGGAATAACAGAACAACATTGAGTGATACATACAACTTGCCTTAGTAAAAATCTGCGCTTGTACAACCGCTTCAGGTGGCTTAGCTTTAGTTTCAAAATTGGACTCTGCAAATAAATTAATAATACAAATAAAAGTCATGGACGTAGGCAGGTACGCAGGGAGGGCTTTCCGTGACTGTACTATGTATAGGAAGCCAGTCATCAGTAGGTTAAGTATAACTACTTCAAAATTAAATTAAAATTAAATATAGTCACATTAAATTTCCCCATAAACGAAAAACCGAAAAAAATATATTGAGTAATTGTACAACTAAAACAGCCAAACAAAAAGGTGTGTATTTTCTCAAAGATGCTGTGATCTGAATACACATAAGAAACATCTGTATTCAAAGGGTCTCTATTATTTCCCGTAAAGTTTTAAGTCATAATGTATTGTTTGTCCGCATTTTCATTAGCCATAATTTGCTTTTTCTCAGAAACACACTTTTCAGGATTGCCATAAAACAAACCAAACCTATCTATAAAATAACCTAAGGAAATTCCTTAAAAGTTAACAGTTTCAGAGTTATGACTAATGATAATATGACTATCATTAGATTATGACTTTCAATGATTATGCTAAACAAAGGGATCCGGTATTCAAATCACCATTCAGATGTAGTCAACATTCATTTCAGCGACAACTGGTTATTGATTAGTCACAGCTATCTTATCTGGCAAACAAACTCAATTTCATAATATTTGCACTAGCTTTGATAGTATCTAATATGAATCATATAAATATACTCACACTTTCAACATTACTAAAGGGTTGAAAATATAATGTTGTTGGTGTTAAAGCCAGCTTGCCTTGATGCCTAACTAGGGGTGATATTTTCTCCGCCTGCAGCTCACAAACTATCTCCTCAGTAAAGTCATCCATCATCACTGGGTCAAATACCATCCGCATATATCTAGAGTGCAGAATAGTAGCCACCATGCTGTTGTGTTCAGGTGCATTCAAAGTGGATGCCCTTTGCAACTGATGCATTTGATATAGTGTCTCTTCTGCCGAAGCAAAATCAAAAAATATATAAAATGTTTTCTTTTCATATTGAAATTTATATGGGGCCAATATATTCTCCTCTAGCATTTCTGCATACTGCTTTATTTCTACTTTGATTACATTCTGTGGACTCTCAGAAGTTTGAGCCTTTATCACATCTATGCTCATGCAGTCTCTAAAGTGTAACTTTATTAATGGATATGTCCAGTCTCTGGGCTCAAACACAAGGGACTTTGAGCAAAGTTTCAGTCTACCTTGTCTGGAATTACCTCCATGTAATGATTCAAAATCATTGAAAATACATGAATAATCTTCAAAGTAAATTTCACCAGGCTCTAAAAGAAGCATCGAAAATCTGCAAAAGAGTTTACACTTGGTAATGACAAATACATAAAACAATATTCAATAACAGAAAGTACTAAAGTAGACTACATCGTAAGACGTGCAGCATCAATTCAGTAATAAATCTTATGAGTCATAGCAACAAAGAGAAGTATAATACGTGAAAGAAATACCTTGATTTGTCCATAACTTATATCCAATCCAAACTTTTAGTAGATCACGATGTACTTATTAATCTTTCCGTGACAGTAAAAAATTTAATAACACGTTTTAGTCATTTACAATATACACATTTACAAAAATATTTCCACAATAACAAACTGGCATTTACTTCTTCTTTGTACTTCACTTTCCTTTCGTTTCCGTCTAAACAAAATGAAAGGCTTATAGCTTATAGCAGCTGGCTCGGGAGGCGCTATTTTGACTTAACAAATTGACAGTGACAGTACTGAATGACAGCGATGAAGGCATGGAGATATAAAATGGAGCACACTCTATTTTTTTTTGTCATAGTAAATTGAACCTTATCACGGAGGCAGAAAGGTGTTCTTACCAGACTAGAGAAAACGGTCCACTTGAGATAGCAAAAGTTGGGCTCGGTGTCTCACTTGCACATGCTGCCAATGTTAAAAAACACGAAATTAAAGACTTTCTTATACTATTTTAGTGCTATATACAGAGTGCGGTTCTCAAATCTTTTAAGTAATTTGTAAATAATTATGATGTTAATATTATTAACTGATTAAACCAAGCATGTGCACAACAAAAAAAACGTTAATTTTAACATGGTAGACATTGTAGAAACTTTGAATATTAATTGGTATCCCCAACTTGACGACATATTTTTGAGATATTTCCAAAATACGTGAATGTTGGGGCTCAGCATTTAATTGCGAAATATTTCAAAAATGGGTAAAAAATGTTGTGTGACAGGTTGGTAGAAGGGAAAGTTTTGCTGATTGTGGTATATATTTTCACAGGTGAACCACAATCGTTCAATTTTACGTTAAAAAAAACAAGACTATAACTGTCAAACTCATTAGGGTGACCATGATGTCCGCACGATGTGAATCAGTTTTACACAATTCTTATTAAATACTTAAGTAAGTTTATCTAATTAGGTATATCTATATTTCGCCATGATAAAATTGGTGGAATGATAGCTCATACAGAATAATTAATTGCCAAATTTTAAATCCAAAGTCCTTAAACATTCCAGACTTACGTTTATACATTATATTTTAATACTGAAACGGTTTTACTAACTTTTATATATACGTAATCGATTCGATATAGGTTGGACACACATTTCCGGCAAAGCGACAAAGGCGGCAAATTTAAAAACTAGTTGCAATCACAGATCTACGATGAGTAGATGACGCTTAAAGAATTAAAGATAGTTAAAGAGTGCAAAACGTAAGCCATCACGCATATGAATATACCATGAGTGCGAAAGAGGCAGACTACAAATGAAAAATCGTGACCATTTTTGAGTTCGACAGTGGCGGCTAACGACCGCTATTTATTAATTTTCAAACACATGTCCGGCATCGTAAAACCTTAAGTAGTTTAATTAGAAAATATAAATCTCATCCACATGGAATCCAGGACAACAACCACGAAATTCGAAGTTCATCAATTGCGGGCGTTTTTCTCTGTCAGTCTTATTACGTCTTAGTTAGAGTAAAAGAGAAAGATCCCCGCAATTTGCGAATTTCGGTTTTTGCGGCAGGCCCCCAATAATTAGTATATGTAAGCGAGAACGAATATCGACAGTCGAAAAATCGGATATCGTTAGTTTTGTGAGTCGACAGAGTAACATCCCTAGTGCGCAAAATGTTCAAGTCAATAAACAAGACCAAGTGAGAGTAGTTTGAAAAACTCGTTAATAATTTATACATGGAGATATAAAGGAGTTAGAAGTGACAGAGAAAGATGCTTGCAATTTGCGAACTTCTGCGTTCGCGGTAGTCTCGACTCTAACAAGCTCCATAATACTATCGTAAGAATAAGATAATATGTTTCTCTCTAATGTCTATTACGCTCCATTGACAAGCGCTTAAAAACTATAATAAACGGGCCGAGCGGACCACGACCCTGGTCCTGTCAGCATATGTCTTTCTCTCTCTTACTCATACCTGTGTTCTTGACAGAAGTTACGGCGGACCACCTTCCTCACGATCGATCATGGTGGCGGTCCAGTACGCCTATCAGCAACAGCTTTTAGGACGACTAAATTAAGTAAGATTTTGTGAAGCGTTTTACAGAAGAGAATAAACTATATATTATCTTTTAATTTAATTGATATATTATACTAGTTCATTATTTAATAACAATTTTAATTAATTTATTTATTTGTGACTGTGATTATTTACTTAAAATTAATGTAATAATTAAACTGTGGATACTAAGTTACTAACATAGTATTTAAGAAAATTTGTAACTACTCTTACATATATGGGTATAATACCTGAAATAAAAATATTTCAATTTCAAAATATCCATTCCTTTTCAGGGGCCACAATACTAGCACAGCAAAAATACAATAATACTCTCTCTGACTATGCACGAATGAGAAAAGATCTTGGCCAAACTATATATTCCACGTTATCCTAATATCCCAGATACATATAACTCATGGTCACCCTAATTAGAAAGAGATGCAACGGCCCACCTTGTCTTCTCATGTGGACACACTTTTTGGCCAATGTACCCTATCCGGATAATCTTATAAGTCCGTGGTTACAAGCAACAAAAAAATATATATGCGGGTGCGCGCCAGGTCCGTCTCTTGTTAAAAAAAGATTTTTAATTTAGCCTAGTTACATACATAATGCTTGTGTATGGAAATCGACGGAATGTCAAACAAAACTAAATTGTATTGTAAGTACACAAAAGATAGACAAACATAAGTATAACATTGTGTTTTATTTATGTTCTTTATTCATCATTTTATAAGCAATATTATACAGTCGTTCAATTCTATACAAACAGACACAAAATATACAATGTATTCGTAACCTAAGGAGAACTGAATGTTACAACTTTTTTGTAGAATTTGGGTAAAAAAACATTTCCAAAAAGTCTATGTGCAATATGGCGGTAAGAAACAAAAATAATTTATAGGATTTATTGGATTTAGATTTGAAGCGCATAGCCTAGCGGGCGATAGTAGAGTAATAAAATAACTAATAAGAAAATGCAAGATGATAAAAGTGCAATTTTTCAAATGCGATTTCCGCAAAAGTTATGGTATTTACTTAATTTACATACAGATGCAATTCTATGGGGAGGAACAGGACGGACGATTTTATTAAATTATCGAATTTTGCATAATTATTTACAATGCGACCACTCTGTATTCAAAACCACGAATATCTCGAGTTTCGTCAGGCAGTTAAATTTGTATGGGTTTAGAAAGGTAACTTCTCATCTCCAAGATCCGCTATGTAACTCGAGTAATCCTTACATGCATGAATATGTACATGATTATTTTCAACTTGGGATGCCTGAGTTATTAAATAAAATAACACGAAAAGCATTGACTATGAAGAAAAGTTTCAAGCCGAAGGTAAATTCCTTTCATTCAATCATCCCATTATTCCATCACAGAGTTTATCTTCGGAAGTATCCGAATGCACCATGCATGAATTAACAACTGCAAATATTTTCAGAGCCCCAACAGTTATGCAGATCAAACCATACTGACTCCATTACAAAAAGCTCGTCGCGCCTTACGCCTAGCTCTTAAAAAAGCGGCCCAGGACTTGTTCATACAGCATTCTCCAAACTTATGTACATTCAATTTAGGCTCTAGCGGTAAGCCTCATTTCAATGTTATCTATACGTACAAAAATGCAATTATCATCGAACCTGTGCTACCTCTGCCCCTGCATTGCCTATTTCTGATTCTGATATTCAAGAAGGCCAAGAATTGGCGTGGGTATTAATTACACTACTGCACGCTGCGCTAAATCAGGAACTCTAGGACTCTGCAAATGTTTAGACAGCATGATATCTTTATTAAGTATTTTTAATCACACGTAATGTGTTATTACACGTAGGCGATGTGGTCCGGAAATCCTAAATTTCGACCTAGGGCTGTAAACGTAACCCGAGATTGGGGAGAAATTTTATTTTTTCCTCACGATGTGTGCCACGGCCGCCACGGGCGGTTACAGGAATTACGAACTCGTATTCATTAAGTCCTGGCCTTCGGCTTCACATCACACTCGTTCGTTCGTTCTTGTTTACTGCCCCTAATACACAATGTACTAAGTCAATATTATTTATTGCTCCAATAACAAAACATTTTACATGTACAAAATTTTAACTAGGTAACATTAATAGGCTACTAGATATCTATGTAGGTACTTTAAACTTACTTTGTACCTATAATGAATATAATGATGATACAAGCAAAATTGAATGTGTGTAGTACCTAATAGTACTCTTACAGTAGGCATCAAAAATGGCTAAGCGGGTCAGGTGTTCTATACGATATAGGTAAGTAGATAGTTTGTTCAGATTATTTTGAATCAGATAGGTACCTCGTCCGGTTAGTTATTTTTGGTTATGCCACGTCAATACTCAAAATCGCTCAGCGCGCGCTTTATCTTAAAGGGGCTATAACGAAGATCGTAAAGAGCAGGCATCTTTCTCTGTCACTCTTATTACGCCTTAATTGGTGTAAAAGATAAAAATGCCCGTACTTTGCGAACTCAGTGTTCGCGGTCGGTAGGCCCTCGGAACAAAGCGGCGGGATAATTTAGTCGCGCGCTGCAGTGAGCTTCCACCAGTTTCACCCATAACGAGAGCCAAAGATGAGTCATGATATGCCCGACTAAGGACCTTACTAAAACATTTTCCAGATGACGGTGCAGAAGGATACCCTGAAGGCGAGGAAAACATCGAGTTTGACTGGCTCACCACAGAAAACGCTATGGTTGAAGAACCCCCTGCACCAGGTCTCTCCATCCACTTTTCCTTTGTCACGATTTCCTTGACTGTCCTTTCCATATTGTTCCTTAATCCTTTGAAGGCCACGTCATCGTGAATTTTGTCGGATACACTAAGGTTAACATTGGGCTGTAGGCGCGCGAGTCAGGGCTAGAACCGCGAAAATCGAAGTTCGTCAATTACAGGCATTTTTCTCTATCACTCTAATTACGTTTTAGTGAGAGTAAACGAGAAAGATCCCCGCAATTTGCGAATTTCGGTTTTTGCGGTAGGCCCCCAGTCAGTGCCGGATTAACCATTAAGAGCAATTCCTAGCTGAGAGACTTTTCAAATCTCGAATTTTTGAAGCTATGTTTCTGTCGCGCTGCGGTGGGCGGGAGCCGGAGCTATCTAAGTGTGAGTGCGCGCACACAGACGCGAGACTCGTGCGCTCGCTCATTGCGCGCCGTTCCGTCGACATCGCCCGCGAGCCGGACGGAATTTATTCTGCGCTGCCCGACGCAAGTTGTTTTTGTTGTTACCACGAAATATTGTTTTTCATTTTTATATTATACTGTATCTATTACACCCTAATACCAAACACCCTATCACCTGTACTAAATGTATTTTACACCTATGATGACGAAATAATAAATGATTGATTGATTGATTGATATTAATTACCATATAGGTTAAAACTGCAAAAAAGAATGATGTCTCAGCTTCGGTTGTCGTCGTACAGTCAAGTGCAAAAATATGTATCGAAAGAAACGTCTCATAAATATGGTACTACGCTCTTATTACACTGGAATAAGATGCTATGGGACATATTTTTGAGTAAGATATGTACACCCATATTTTTACACTTGACTGTACCTATCCGTATCAGTAAGTTGGGAGTTAGCATGGTGTGTTGTGAAATTTTGTAAGTAGGTATAAATATACCTATGGTTAAACTACAATCTATTTAACTTGTAGTACGATGGGGCTAAACTTGGGCCGCCTTATTGAAGAACGTATCGCAATGACAATCTGGGTAAAGTGTGTTGGGATAATGCCGGACAATTTTGGGACCAATTGAGAGAACTCGTGAAAAAATGTTTTTTCGAGATCTCAACACGTGACAGATTCTTGAAGTACGTAGCGAATCGTTAAATAATAACCGTAGATTCGGCCTGAATTTTGGTAATGTTCAATATAGAACGGTTTTAGTTTTGTACCTGTGTAAAGATGAGACATACTTTTTTTTTTAAGGTAACGAGTGTTTTGCCATCAAGGGAGAACATTGGATGGTGAAAAAAAGTTGCTTCTAATGGAAAGAGAATAAGGTATCACAAAGAAATAGGTCCGGTGTCTACCCTTTTGTATCCGATCTTAACCCTGATACAAAAATTGGTAAAATTGTGGCTCTCAAACTTTGATACCTATGTCATAAGGCAATTTGATAAGTAAACAATGTGCTAAGAAACCTCTTATTGTAAGGTTTACCCGAAGTAATAAAAAAAAACCCACTAAAATAATAGATACGTTGCGAAGTTTTGACAATTTAAGAGTTCGTGAACTGTACAGGTTTAGGGAAAGTGTAAATGTATTGTTTATTGAATGGAATGTACTGGAAGATATTAAGTACTTAAGTAGGACGGACAAAAATCAAAATAAAAAATAATCGTGCCCAGTCATTTTTAATGAAGGTCGCCAAAAAAATAAGAATCAAACTTAGAAATCAAAAAGACTAAGTAGTTCTTTAAAAAGGTCAAGGTCACTGAGAGCCCATCTTGAAGTATGGAAAATAATTAAAATTGCGATTTTGTTGGTTTAATTTTGCTATTATGTATATATATATATATAATTATGTATGTATATATATATATATAGTTGATATATAATCTTTTTTTTTTCGAATTTCGAAGCCCTATCTCTATTTTGTATCCGAAACTAGCAATGTATGTATGCGTGCACATCTACATATGCATACGTATGTGTAGGTACTTTATTGCGAAAAATTGCTCATTTGCTATCTATTTTACTCGATTTTGTTATAAATTTTAACATGTATCATCATCCCTATACAATATAAATACTCTTTATTGCACACCTCAATAAAAGAAAACAATACAAAAGAAAACATACACATAAGCACAGGTAAACAACATGCGGTCTTATCGCTAAAAGGCAACCTTTGAGTTGTGGAAATTAAAAAAATTACATTGTCAGTAACCGTCGCGCTGGTAGTGGTACTGGATAAAAATAATGGTACGAAAGTGTGATCAAGAAAACAATAAATGTGATAATTAAGGTCAGTAGGTAAATTGAAGAAAATTTAAAATTTGATAATCACTGCTGTTTTTTAAAAAGGTAAAGATCTGATTGTTTCTGGTCCGATCTTTACCTGGAAGGGTCAAGATCGGATATCGGTCTACAGCAGTGCTAGGTCTGTTAACACAATTACAAAAACAAACACAGTTTCATCACAATACGCAAAATAAATTACAGAGCGAAGATCGGATAGAAGGAAGAATTCGCGAAATTTACCTTGCTCTCTGTGATTGCACATAGCACTAACCCAACTCCCTGAGTGTCGCGGGGACACTGACAGTCGAGGCGCAATGAAATGGCGTCTTACACAATGTTGCCAACATTAAAAAATAAAGCCAAATTAGGAGGAAATGAATGTCCTACGTTCTTCACCCACATCCGGTATTTACCCAACATACCTTAATCGTTGAACCGCCGCATTTCAAAATGGCCCTTATTTTGATATGGGCTAGCCGTAATGTAATACGGCGGATTATACAATACGACTGCGATACTTATATATAAATCCCCTCGTCAATGTAATTTCATTAAATTTGCTATCTAGTGGCAAACATCAAAGTAGTTATCTTTTACTTGTGACGCACAAGTGTGAGCAATGTAAAATACTATATTTCTAAAAAAATTGCCTACTACGTAATAAAAGAAAATGTGATTATTAAATTATAATACGAAGGGTGGTCAAATCGCAAAATGCTGTCGTTTTATTTAAAATAATGAAATAATTAGACCAGTTCCGAAAGTACCGGGAAATCCCGGTTCTTTAAAACAGTACCGGTTCTGCAATCCCTAATAAGGATATTATGCCCATCACTATTCCTTCTGTGTACGTATATTTAGAAACTGTCTCCGCCTCTAATTCGTGCGATAAGGACAACTGCAGCTCGGACCGAAATTCACTCGCAAAAAACTCAAAAATCGAGGTTTCGCTCTCGACTGTTTCCTCCTCCAAAACGCAACTAATCATTATGAAATTTTGGAAATTGCAAGAGGAAGAAATAATCTATGCCGCTATGTTTTGATTTTTTTGATATTTTTTGTCATATTTGTATACTGTGCCTTTTTTTTTACAGCCAATTCAATTTAGCCGTTTTTTGCGATTTTCGAGGCGCTGTATCTTTCTTCAAAATAAAATAATCCAAAAAAGCAAAACATAGCGGCACAGATATTGATGATATTGATCTTATTTGAAAAAATCACTGCTCTAGGTTAAAAATCCAGGGAGGAATCAGTCGAGAGCGTTTGTATGGAAAAATCACAACTAGGAATTCCTCTTAAGCAAAATAAGCACTTGCTTAGGGCACCACGTCTAGGGGGGCACCAAAATCGTTGGCAAAAAAACGGGTAGTTTGTACATGAACCTTTGTGCGTCGTGTATAGGGCACGTAAGCACGTCTCCAACGCAGGTCCCTACGAGGAGGCCCATTCCACCAGGCTTGCAATATCGCCGTTGCGCTGTCCAAAGCTGATACACTCGTCAATGTGCTCGATTTTTGATTGACAAATAGTTACCTAGCAACAATACACATAAGGTATTAATTCATTTAATTAAAATCGCGCATTAATCAGATTTGGAAAGCGCAACGACGATACTGATTTTTTTCTCATACTTTACCCATTGGTTCGTGGTTGATTTTTGATTTCCAATATTCTGCAAATCTGTCAGCCTTTGGGCCAAAGGGCCTTATACACCCAACGTAGAGCTCAGTTTTAGAAAGCTACTTGTCTTAAACCCTACGTGGGGCTTGTTCTTCAGCCTTCTCGGAGTGTCGAATTTAACACACACACTTCTACACTTTTGTCTTAATTTATAATTATGTCGTGTCCGAATTTCGCTCTCTTGCAACTCGGCCTTCGGCTTTGCACCGAAGTCTTAACAGATTTTCGAGGATCGGAATTTGTCACTCATGCTGCCCGAGCTCTTGCACACCAGATTGGTTTGCGACGTATTGCACACGGCCAAGCTGCAGAGCCGCGATCGTGCGAACTAATTGACAAAGTTTTATTATAAAAAAACTGATGACGGAATCAAAGGGTAAAGTGCAGGTTTGGGGCCCCACGAAGGCCGAAAACCAAAAGCATATGGTTTTATTTGAACCAAAGGTTTCCTTTACCATAATTAATCTTTGTTTTCCTAAGATGTAATTAAAAAGTGATGCCACCCAGATTTTTGATTCAGGTTTATTTCAGCTTCGGCGAAGTCGGTCAGTCGGAGGTCAATAACTGTTTAAGTTTAGGTTCTAAGTTACTATCATTTTCGACAAAATCTAAAATGTAGATCATACCAAATTTCATTCAAATAAGTGCAGCGGTTATTGATACCCCACATAAACTTCCACCCTCCTTTACACATCCTTAGCGATGACTTTTTAAATTAAAATTATCCTGTCCTTTCTTGGGACTAAACTAATTATCTCTAGGTATACCAAATTTCAACTAAATTGGTTCAGCGGTTGAAGCGTGAAAAGGAATATTAAAAAAAATTAAAAGTTTACATGTTTCCACTTCGGAATGGTGTCAATGTTATACCATATTCGTAAATGAGTTCGGCATTCCCGATTTATACGAAAACGATACCAAACATAGCCTACTAGCTTAACTGATGTAGATAACAAGATAAAGTTGAGAGCCCACCCCCTCCTCTGAAAATGTACACTACAAAACTTGGTGGCTCCACTTCTTAACTAAATCAACCCTTGGGTCCTAACTCCTAGGGGCCAATCCTGCCAAAGGAAATCTTCGGTTCGAAACGCCTATTTCATCGGCTGCAACTAACTCTAATCAAGTGCCCTTTTGAGCGAGGCCAAATGCGGAGCAGCAGGAGTGCCATGATCATATTGGTTCGATTTCGTTAGGTCTTATTCATACTCGGCTTTTTACTTTATGCAAAAGTTAGCCTTAAGCCTCACATAAATTTGGCCATGTGTCCAAATCCAGGCTTTCGTCTCTCGCGGCTGAGCATTATGCCTTGTGTACAATTCGCCATTGGTTTTTTTTATAGCGCGCCGCCATCAGACTCTCCGGGCGTCTAACCTTGTGAGGACCTCAGCCTTCGGCCTCATTTACACAATTTGTCAATTCCAAGTTCTGCTTTCTTGCAGCGTGGCCTTTGGCCTCATACGTAAAAGACTTAGTTTTTAAGACACTTGGCCATAGATTCTTGCCAGAGCTCGGCCCTGCTGAAGCTCAACCTTAAGCCTCACATGAATGCGCTTCTCAGAAAAGCTCTCTTTTCAACCCTGTGTGGAGCTCGACCTTTAGTCCTCGCCTACACTGGGTATTTTTTCAGTCACAAAACCCAGTTCTCTCGCAACTCCGCCTTTAGGTCTTGCTCGGAAGCGCCAAGTGGGCATTCCGGATCTTCAACCTTATGAGCATGGCCGTTGAATTCGTTTTTTGACTATTGCCTCCATTGGTTCAATTCCAAACACTGCTATCCTGCAGTACGGTCTTCGGCCTCGCACGATTGCCCGCCACGGTAGAAACAAGTCTTTATGTAACTTTCGGGTTACTTTACTTTTGGTCACGTTACTTCTAGGTTATATTTGTGAAGTGAACCAAAGCAGGTTTTAATCACATAGTTAGCCGGAGAGGCAAGTACAAAATCATAGATATAGGTAATTTCAGTCATTTAGTTCACGCATGCTTTGATAAAGGTGACATTAGGATGGCGACTGCACCAGCATTACCTACTGTTGCAACGTTACTGCTGCAGCACTGTACATTTCCTTGATAAAATAAATAATGGATTGAAAATACAAATTGCAGCAATAATGCGACCATCAACGTCACTTAGTTTACCAAAAAAAACAATGTTGCCAATGTAATCTGGATGAGCCTAGGCAAAGGGGGCACCAAGATCTAGAATGCTTAGGGCATCAAAATTTCTTAATCCGGCACTGCCCCCAGTTGACGACTTTGGCGGTCAAAGGGTTAATAACCTTAATTTCCTTTTCTTTATCTAATCCGTCCTTTTCACGACTTAGCCAATGAGGAACCAGAACCGGAGGATGTGAGAGCAAGTACCATTGACACGGGAAGTAATGATAATTACGAGTAAGTGCTATTTTTACTAATATTATAACCTTTTTTCAGACTAGTCTAAATGGTTTTATGAAAAAACTAAGAGTAGGTACGAGTATGTTATTTTGAGCGTTGTTAATACAACAATCGATGGTATACGCCAATGTTGTACAGTCAAGGTATTGAATATCGACACGAACGAAGTGCCCAAACTATGTATACACGACCTTATTGCCCATACATTAAAGTATATATTTCTGGCACTTTGTCCGTTTGACTGTACCTAATGCTAAGTCACCGTAGATTCGTCCATCTATCGCTAGGGCCGTGGAAGAAGCGTTATCCTGGGATTACAAAATAGGGTTCTTGTAAAAAAGTGTACAGGTCTCTATAGGGTCGACAACGCGCATGTTGCAGTTATCCCTGGAGTTGTAGGCATGCCAAAAACAATGACTTCCTTTTCGTCTTTATTTTTGTAAGAAAAAGAAATTAAAAATATTTCTAATTTCAGAGATGTAAGTGAAGAGAGTTTGATAGTGTTTCATGGTAATCATGGAGCAGCTTCTCAACGTGACAATGATAACTTCCCGAATCAATTCTTATCCATGCCAGATCTCGACGATCAAGGACCATGTGAAGACTCTGGTGTGGAGTTGCTTGCAGAATTTAATATTAACAATGATAATGATGATGGCATAGCCACCAAAAAAGGAGTGGGAAACGAGAATGTCTTAAACTCCTTAAACTGCGTATTGCCTTCAATTGGCAATGACCCAATTGATGATGTGGAGGTTAGTGCTACAATGTCAATATTCCATTTTTTTCTCCAACTATGTGATATTTAATTTTCAAAATGTGACAAATACAGAATGAGGGCCACTTGCGGGTTTTCGGGGTTAGCCAACTAACTCGGACTTAATTGTTTATGCAAGGTTACTGTACAGTTAACTCTGAGTTTAAACAGTTAACTCTTGAGTTAGTTGGCTAACCCTGGATTGCGCAAGTAGACCAAGAGTGTGTAACATAAATTTCGTTGTATGGCTGTCAATATTTACTCATGTCAATTGCTATTCTTCCATTATTAGGTATCAGATGTAGACAGCTGTTTGATAGAAAATCACTGTTTTTAGGCAAGGCATGGTGGCCTGGTAGGCAATGTTGTAAAGCAAGAGGCAACTTTATAGTACAGAAAATACTGAAATTAAGAAAAAGCCAATGGAACAACCAAATGCAAAATGCGGTGGTCCTTATAATTAATTGTGTTTTTCAATTTCAGAAAGATAGAGATGACCCTAACCAACATTACCATGGAGAGTGGGATCAAATGTTTAATGACATTATTAGCAACAAGAGCTCTGGCCCTGAATGTGGATCTGATATGAAGGAATTCTACTCCCAGATCTCAAGAACTATAGATTTACTTAACTCTTAATTGAGACAATTCATTATTTTCAAACATATTTACTTAGAAACCAATAAAATATAGTATGAAAAAATGCTTTTTTCCTATTACTTCTTCTGCTTCTTCTTTTCAGCTTCCTCCTCTTTTTCTTTTTCAATAACTGATACATACGAGTTGATTGTATCTGCATCCAGCATCTGAATAGGTTGTCCACGTCTCATTACAGCAATCTCTAGGTTCTTCTGGCCAGACTGGACAACTTCCAGAAGAGCCCGGATAGCAAGCTAAAAGAGTACAATACAGTTATGAGTATGTTACTTAACTCCTTCTAAAAGAAGGGGGTCTACAGTAGAAAATTAAAAATATATGTATTAAATCTATAAAATAATGAAGTGCTAATAAATAAATATTTAACTTCTTAATATCAGAACCAAATTTCAGCAATATATTACTTTATTAATCAGTGTCAAGAGGTTTAACTATATAGTCAGTTGCAAAAAAACTATATTACTAAGACGGTAAATAGGGGTAGTATGTTATATTCAACCTAATGTAATAAAGACCGAGGCACAATGAGATAGATCTACTTTATGTAAAAATACTAGCTTGTTTATTGGTCATACTAGAAATTGAATATTTAATATAGAGTACTTGTGGCTTGTGTGGTCCTAACCTTTTCTCTGCTATGTCAATGAAGTAGTGTCATCAACGCCACATCAAAAATTACATGTATACAAATCTGACCAAAACCATGACTTGATATGAAGTTGTGGGGTGTATGAAATGTACTGACTTTATAATATCAAGTCAATGGCAGCGAAAAGGTTAAAGATGATTATAAGGTAAAATTTTGAACTATTCTGTAAAGTAAAAGAAGATTATTACCTTTACCGCTCCTTTCTCATTGGCAACCTCATCAGTGTTGTAGTTCTTCTCTAAGAACTCCCGTACAGTCTTTGCAGATCGTCCGGTTGCGTTTGCCTTCCACTCATAGAAAATACCAGATGGTTCTGTTTGGAATAAGTGTGGTTTTCCATCATAATCAAAGCCACCAATCAGACAAGAAATTCCAAAAGGTCTACGACCATTACTCTGAGTGTACTTTTGTTTAAGGCCAGCAATGTATCTTGTGATGTACTCTAATGTCACAGGATCTTCAACAGTCAGTTTGTGAGACTGGCATTCTATTTGAGCGCGATTGATCAGGATGCGAGCATCAGCAGTCAATCCAGCAAATGCCATGACAACATGATCATCAAGTAGGCATATTTTTCTTACAGTCCTTTCTTCTTGCAGTTTCGCAACAGATTTCTTTTCAACACCCAGGACTACTACATCGGTACCTCTAACACCAACCTAAAACGATGAAGACAAATATATTTTTATACAAATTTAAGTAACTTTAAGTGGATAATGATTAAGAAATAAGACTACTGTAATATTATAGATTCGTAGTAAAATAAGATTGTAAGATTATTAAGAGGCCTCAGGTAACCAATATATAGGCTATACGTACTGCAGTGGATCCCTTGCGAACAGCTTCTTGCGCGTATTCTACTTGTAATAGATGGCCGTCCGGCGAAAATACAGTAATAGCCCGGTCGTATCTAGCCGACATTTTAAGTAATAACAAAAATAATAGTGTTTTAATGACAAAAACTTCAACACCGTAATGCGAACGAAGATGACAACGAGAAATTCGAAGGAAGCTTTTTTGACAAGTAATGATAGGCGTTCAGAATTGTTTTAGTTAAAAAAAAAATGTATTTTTTTTTTCAGTTACTAATAAATACATAAAGGATTAATAAAATATAAGGTGATGTTTTGTAAGACAGAATTAAACAATTTTAAGAATTAAATTATTTTTTTAGTAAAAAAAAAACTAGTTTTCAATGTCAAAATCTGTTCAAGACATTGTTAAATACGTTAAAATAAATTGTGATATCCAGTTTTTTTTTTATGACGAAAAATGACAACAGCGACATTTAGTCAATATGGCGGCAGCGTTAACCGACTTTGAGCCGTGGTTAAATGATAAATTAAAATCATTAAAAACCGATGAAGGTGTGTTTGGATCTTATATATCAGGAATTTTAGAAGGTGAAGATACCATTGACGAAAAAAGAGATGCTTTAGAGGGTCTTCTGTCTGAAATTGTGGTAAGTCGTGGACTTTCAACTTCGTGAGGGTTATTTCAGCTATTTTAATGAAATAATTGTCTCAATTATATTCTGATGTAATCTACAGGAGCATGATATATCAATCCATGTCACTGAAATATTAGAAAAATGGGAATCAAGTCGCCCTTTGGAAGAAGCTCCCAAACCAGCGACAGATGTAGACATTCAGTTAACAAAGATGTTGGAATCTCAGTCCCTCGCCACTACCACGCGACGAGAATACACAGATGAGGAGAAAAAGATCCGAGAAGCAATATTATCGCAGTATAGCCAGCTATCAGACAATGAGGTAGGTGGCAAATTGCATATCAAAATTTATGTCTTTATCATATATCATTATTTTTTTGAATTGCACTTATAGATACCCAAATGACAAATGCTTATGTTTCAGGCTGATGCAGAAAATCTGGAAGAAACAGAGAGTCCTGACCTAGTTAAGAACACTAATGCTTTGGATGTAGCAGCTGCTGCCAGAGAGCGCCGGGAACAAGCACGGCTTGATGCACAGCGTAAAAAAGAAAAGGACAAAGAGGATAGGTGAGATTTTTATTTTATGGAATTCTTGTGAGAAGCCTTATCACATAATCACTGTTACAATTAGTGTAACTCATAATTAACCATACTTTGTATCAGGTCCTTTGGCTTGGTGCCACAAGTTAAAGTTGCTGTTTAGTATGTCACTACTTTTAGTAATTATTTAGTTAACTTTCTCCAAGAGCTTTCAAGGGTTGTGTGTTGTATGAATTAACAATAAATAAAACAAAAGGGTGTAGCCGACCAGTGAACTAGCGGGGAGGGGGGCATAAATAAAATTTGAGCTCTAAGGGGGGCAGCTGCCGACAACCCTGCCTGTACCTGCCTACGCCCATGAGAGCTTTATAGTAACCCTTTTAGTTTGGATTTAATTTTTTTTTATTGAATTCATCACATTCTTTTCAGAGAAAAGCAAAAACAACTAAAAGAAGAAAAGAAAGAAAAGCGCAAAACACAAAAGGGAGAGAGGAAGAGGTAGCAACTTCTTAGTTTACAGTGTTGTTAGGGTGCTCCAAATTATGTAGTAATAGATAAATCTACTAGATTAAAATGTCTTGGAATTACCTTATAGTTGTCTTCATGAAGAATTGCCTGAGTATTTGTAATACAGTTGAGCAGTGGTAACCTAGACTCACTAATCCAGTGATCCCTGTAATCCAGATAGATTCAATCCAGAATTGCGGATTTTTTTTGGCTCATTCAGATTAGTGAGGCCCTACTGTATTTACAACTAAATTGTCTAACCAACAAATAGTGTTATGTTATAGTGGCATGTCTTACATGTTTACATTGTATTTTACAACATTATAATTCCAATACATTTTACTCATGTAAAAAGTATGATTTATATTGCAGTCTTACCAAATTGCATTTATGAAATCGCTGAGAATGTTGGTATAAAGTTGATTATGATTAGCTTTAACTGACATTGAAAAATGCTTCAACTTACACATGAGTATGCAAAGATTATCATTTTAGTAAATGATTTATTTCCTGTCAAGAGTTTGTATTAAGTCATTCATTTTATATTATTTGTATGAAGAGACCTATTTCTAAATGGTTCATATGTTGATAAGATAACCAGTTATTTTGTAACTTACAGTATTTTGCCTTTGTATTGAAATAGTGAAACAATAGAATAATTGGATTGTAGTGCTTTCATTATACTTAATAGTTGTTATTTATTATATATATATATATACATCATAATGAAACATGTGTAATATTTTGTAATAAAAATTGCATTTTGTAAACAATGTTTTATTATTGTCATAGAGAAAAAATAATAGAAAAAATGATTTCCAGCCAACAAGGGCCCTTAGATAACAATACACAATTAATATCTCATTCTCAACTTTAGCATTTTTCTATTTTAATCATGATATTTTGTGAAGTTTTAATAAAGTGACATCATTATTATAACACTTATGAATAATTAAAACTGGTTAAGCACCATGAAAATCAAAATAAGTAATACATGTAAAGTATGACTAGAAAGTTTGTGTAAGTTTAATCACAATTAATTATTTTTCAGTAATTTGTTCCACTTCTTGTTTAGTATCTTCAATGTATATGAAATTGTGAGCTCCTCCAGCATATATCTGTGTGATTTTTTCACCAGGTCTCATATTTAAAAGGATCTGTGTCGGCTGAAACACATGTTCCCCTGAGTCAGTGCCTGTGTTGGCATGTTCATTCCAACCCCAGGCCCATAGGGTGTTGTCTGTAGCCAAACAGATTGTATGTTCTGATCCAAGTGCTATATCTTGGACCACTCTGTTATCTGAAACAAAAAGTAACAATTATCATAATTTAGGTATGATTTTGGAATAGTCTGCAATGTTTTCTGAAAACTGACCTGGCAAATTAACCTTGATGATTTTTCCCACAAAAGGCTGCTCAGTCCCTAGTTGTCCATAACTGTTCCGTCCCCAGCAAAGTAATGTTCCATTCTCAAGCCACAGTAACATGTTAGTCCAGCCACTTAGAAGCTTCCGAATTCCTTGTTTAACATCAATATCAATTTTCTGTGGAGTGTAAATTTTTTTATACTTGTCAGGACTGAGTAGCAGTTGTCCATGCTTATTGTCCCCCCAAACATATAAAGCTTTTTCTTCTGTACACCATGCAGCTGTATGGTTTTGTCCACAAGCAATGTGAGTTACTTTTCCCACTTTTTGTACATTTTGGAATCTGTCAGATTGTAAAGTTTCTTCACCTAAACCAAGTTGTCCATGTTTCCCACATCCTGTAATCCACACTTCACCTTTGGAGTTGACAATAGCTGTGTGCCTCAATCCCATGGCTACGGAACATGCATTAACTTGTAGCCTAATGGGTTTCACTACATCTGTAAAGTGTTCTTTTGGTAATCCAAGTTGCCCATTACTGTTTGAGCCCCATACAAACAGGAAATTGTCATCAGTTACAGCACAACTGAAGTCCCAGCCACATACAATGTTAGTGAATTTAATGCCACTTAGTTTCCACACCCTCTCAAACATGTCAGTTTCATTTTCTTTTCCAAGTTGCAATTTTATATTCCAGCCACAAGAAAACAGTTTACCGTCTCTGTCTAGTAGAAGACTATGACCACCTCCACAAGCAACTTGTTGCACTCCATGACTGTTACAACATTCATAAACTACTTTGGTAGGAGTTTTAACTTGTTCGTTAGTTTTCACCGATGCTTAATTGACCATGGGAGTTGGCACCCTTTAAAATTAAGTAAATTATTAGAATCTGATAAAAATGTAATGAGACTAAATAAAAAAAGGTTTTTTCTTACCCATGACCAAAGTGACATGTTCAATGACTGAGAACTGAAAGATGATTCAATAAATATTGGATTTAGTCACCAGTTGCATTTCTCGGGTTCGTACATTTATTAATTAATATTATATTTAGTCCAGTTATTTCAATCAATTTTTCGTGTTATGGCTCCATCAAGGTGTTGATGATTCTGCCAATGTCGGGGTTTGATAAGACCCGGCTAATATATGATATGAATCTTATTATATGAACATGACATAAACTTAAGATTTGACATTGACAAAAGGCAGATGTATTTTTCTCACATTTTTATGACTCAATTTCTTTTGCTGTCGATTAAACAGTTCTAATGTTGGCTAACATGATTTAGTCTGATTATCTATCAGCTTCATATAGGTTACTATTAATTTGACATGTCTGTGGACATTTAAAAAAATCGCTTTTGTTTGTCTGAAGAGTGACAAGGAAACGAGTGTTTTGCATTATAAATTTTACAAATATTAGATTAAATTAAATAATAAAATGCAATAACACATCATGTAGACACTAAACGACGTATGTCCCATAATAATCTGGTAGATACAGTGGAAGGTCTACTAAAACCAATAGTAGATTGGACCATATCAGTTATTTACATGATAAGCCGATATTAAGAGAAATGGATACTACAAAGAGGCATGCCACCGCTGCCCAAGTGACAGCACTGATGGACTACATGCAAGAACATTCAGAAGTGGCCAAGGGCATGAGTTCAGGACTTGAGCGGGAAGACATAGAGGCTCAGTGGCGAGACCTCACTTCAATGCTCAACTCTATGGGCGGCGCTGTTAAATCTACGGAAAAATGGAAACAGGTAAAACTGATATAGGTAGTGTGTTATTTTTCTCCTTATTGATATATTATTGCATCTGCCAGATAGGGGGAATGCAACTGGTAAATGGCTGAATCAACTTTTTTTGTTTTGTTATTCTGTCCCGTTGTCCAAGGGACAACAGTGGCACAGTTTGTTTGAAGAGACGTTGTATGCCGTTCTATTAACATGCTTAGTAGGGGGCCCATTATGGACATTGGTTATAACGACCACAAAAACGCAAGTTTAATACATTTAAGTACCATAGAATCAGTATTTCAATGAACTTTTGTCCCCTGGACAACTAATCGTAACCATGGCAACGAGTGACGCTAAAAAGTTGATTCTCCCAAATATTTACTTCGATTGATAATACCGGTTAATTGCGGGTTTCCTGGTAATTTCTATACAATGTTTTACTGCTTTGTCCTCTCTAGTGCCAGATCTTTAAGGACATTGATCCATGTACTCTTTTCTCCATGGTATACAGCTAGAGGTTAAACCTCTAGCTGTCCACCATACAAGAAAAATTGACAGTCAAATTTGAATCAACAATATTTTAAAATAGTGTTGAATTGTATTGTTTTAAAATCAAACAAAACTTCCATTTATTTTTGGTTCTAATTTCATTGAAGGTATTTTATACTAGTATAAGGATTTTGAACCCCAAGAGGTGTGTCACTGGCCTGTATTTTGGCTTATTCTGTAATTTTTAGTTTATTTTTTATATTATACATTACATTAATTTCGTTGTGTAATGTATAATATAAAAGTTGTGAATAATTAGAACCTTAACATTTTCAGACATGGAGAGACCTGAAATCAAACACAAAGAAGCGGGCCCTGAAACAGCAGCAGTCCTTGTGTGATACTAGTGTAGGACCTAGTTCAGATAATTTACATGCTGATGGTCAGAACAGTGATGGTGATTACATGCCTCCAAAGAAAAGATTTGGTATTTGTTTTCTCTTTTTTAATAATGTTAACATGCCTAAATAGCCAGGTCCATACTGAGCGAGCATTCACATGAGCCAATTTCCTCAAGCTCGAAACGGCCGAGGCATGGAAAATGCCTCTCGCGTTTATTTAATATTCGTTTATATACGTTTATATAATATTATTTTATATACGTTTATTTAATATTCAGAAGGTACATCTTACACAAGAAGAGGAAATGGAAAATAATAAAAACTAAATCCAAAATATAATTCTGTGTCATAGTCAGAGATCGGACAAATTTGCGTCATTGCTCGCAATAATGTGGACATGACTCCAAAATTAATCAAATATGTAATCATTTAATTAATTTCTTACTTGACTTAAATTTTAATTCCTAGTCAATAAATACAAAAGTTTGTTAAAATATAGATTTATTAAAGAAAATAATCAGTATTTTTTCCAAATTTTCTGCAGTCAGTCTATTTCTTTGTTTAATTTATCCCGATTTTGAGGTTATTGCCCACAACTTAGAACAGAAAATAAACTCTGAATTATACTGGAATAATAATATTCCTATAAAACTACTTAAGTTTGCCCCATTAACATCAGTGGAGTGCGAGCGGAGTTTTTCAGCACTTAAGTATATTTTTGATGTAAAAAGAAATAGACTGACTGCAGAAAATTTGGAAAAAATACTGATTACTTTCTTTAATAAATCTATACTTTAACAAACTTTTGTATTTATGGACTAGGAATTAAAATTTAAGTCAAGTAAGAAATTAATTAAATGATTACATATTTGATTAATTTTGGAGTCATGTCCACATTATTGCGAGCAATGACGCAAATTTGTCCGATCTCTGGTCATAGTGAAGAGGTTCCTTAATTTTACTAACATTCAAAATATACATCATAAATTAAGTATTTAAGCTCTGTTTTCAGCTTCATTTGATGAGGAAATTCTGAGGATAGAAAGAGATAAGTTGGAAGTGGAAAGGGAATATAAGGTCCAGAAGATAGAAGTCCTTTCAAGGTGAGATATGTATTTTTTTTTACTTGTCAACTTTATTGGTTGAATTAAGACTTTGTATACCAAATAATAAATGTTCACTATGGGCTTCTGACTGAACTATATTGACTTGATTACGAAACACTGTAATGAACTAGATAATATTATAATGAATTTCACTAATCACATCTTGCCTTGGTCACGAGGACAAAACCTCACCTTAAAACCTTAGGCCACTCAGCAAGCTTCGTGCTCTAATTACGGTACTCGACTGAAACGCTAAATTATATCATGATTTTATAAAATACTGAATAGCAGTGTTTCTCAAAGTAGACTGGGTTCTGACCCATCTAACAAAAACTGCTAAATTCGAGACCCACATCTCGGCAGTCTTAAATATTATTAGTACCGGTTGTTAACCCATTTGACCAGCATGTCATCTTATGTTTCACTGGGCCCACTCGGAAAGTGCTGCTGTATAGTTTTATTGATTTGTAGTAAACTAAATAAACTCATAATGTACTGGTGTGAGACATAACGTGTACTGGTGTAACTACATGAAAAAATGTAGAAATTGATATTTGATGGGTCAATTACGTTATTTCAAAATAATGGATGATTTAAAATTTTAAAGTAGAAGCGCTCATTGGTGGCCTAGCGACTTGCAATCCGGAGGTCGCGGGTTCAAACCCCGGCTCGTACCAATGACTTTTTCGGAACTTATGTGCGAAGTATCATTTGATATGTACCAGTCGCCCCTCAGTGAAGGAAAACATCGTGAGGAAACTGGACTTATCCCAATAAGGCCTAGTTTACCCTCTGGGTTGGAAGGTCGGATGGCAGTCGCTTTCGTAAAAACTAGTGCCTACGCCAATTCTCGGGATTGCCAAGCGGACCCCACGCTCCCATGAGTCGTGGAAAAATGCCGGGAAGAAGCGCGAGGAAGAAGAGGAGTGGATGATTTAAAGTATTTTTTTTAACAAGTAGATACGTCTGCGAGTGATACTCCAAATTTATATTAAATGAAAAAATTGAAAAAGTTACGCTTCCGGTAGGACTGGACCCGCAACCTCCGACATCCGTGCGTTTGCTCTTAACCTATTGAAATCGTAAGCCGCGAAGCGTAACTTTTCCCATTTTTCCTTATCGAAGTGGATGTTTTATTATTGATAACTAAATTGTATATTCTTTGCTTTCAGGATAGCCAGCGCGTTAGAAGAATTAGCTAGGAAGAAATGAGTTCAACCAGCTGCATCGTGATTTGGAAAATGTTAGTATTGTTGCACACAATATTAGATATGAAGGCCTTTTTATTAGGTCTACAATTTTAAAGTGCTGAGAATAAAAGCACTTGTATAAATATTCTATTAAAAAGACCAAAACTTGATGTGTTCTGTAATTTAACCTTTTCGCCGCCACATCAATGAAGTAATAAAGTGTCATAAACGCCAAGCCACAATTTGCACGTAAACAACCCAGATAATGTTTGGATCCCCAGTTACAAAATAATCTTAAGTTTCAAAAGCTCTCCTCCCACATCGGCGTTCACAGGGAAAGCAATAGCAATCATTGAAGCTGTCTCATTCGTTCAGTCTCACAAAATTCCGAAAGCAATCATATTTTGTGACTCCCTTAGCTGCCTTCAAGATTTACATAAGTTTCCACTTCGCTCTAGGGATAATCTTTATATCACCCTTAAGACTAGACAATTCCTTTACCAATGTTCTTTACTTAGGTTAGAAGTGGTTCTTGCCTGGATCCCTAGTCATAGTGACATTGATGGTAATAGCCAGGCAGATACCTGTGCTAAACAGGCGATTGAAATTGGTTGCTCTTTCTCTCACCCCAAGTGCTATATGCAGGACCTTCGTAACTCTGCGAAAGCAGATCTTGTCAGACAGTGGGCTGAAGAGTGGCATATTACTAGCCTATCTACTGGCTACCACTATTACAGTATTCAACCTGATATCCTTGTCAGACCTTGGTTTCTCAAATTCCATAAGATTCACAAATCGGTCACCTCTATTATTCGTCTCCGACTCGGTCTCAATTCTTCTCCTGCTTGGCGGGCTAAAATATACTAGATCATTCTTTATGTGAATGTGGCCTTGAGGAGGGCACCCCTGACCACATTTTCTTTAACTATCCCAATACTCATGCCAGTTTGTATAATTTTCTTCCTGACTATATCCAAGTTATCCAACGTCCTATTAATATAAATCATATCCGTACTTTGGTTAGCACTCCCTTTGTTTATGTTCTTGCTAAGTTTATGAAAGATTTTAATATCAAACTCTAACTCCTTTCAAACTCTTTTTCCTGTTTGTATACTCAAACTGTCCCCATTTGAACAAAATATATATATTGGCAGCTAACTCATTTCTTTCTATTGGTTTATGTAGGCCCCCCTTTTTTGATCTCTATTTAGAAGTTTATATTTTCTGAACCGATCAAGCATCTACAATTCTACAAGGACTGGATCGAGACCTGCAACCGAACTTCAGCATTCCCACAACCTTGACGCTGGCAAAATTGTCCCTATGGACAGATGCCATAAGAACTAAAAACTGAAGTGAACTGAACCCGTATAACAGTGGCGTGTGGGGCACTAAATGTACTGATACTGACTTTATGTCAAGTATCAAGATAATGATGGCGAAAAGGTTAAAGCAAAGAGAATTCATGGTATTAGAGAATAGTCAAAAAAAACGTGCCCCTTAGTTTGACAGCTAAAACCGATGGCGCTGTACTACGCTGTTTTGCGATCACTGAATTGTCAAACGTCAACTTTTGACAGTATGTATGTATGTATGTATATACTTTATTGTACATAGAAATAAAAACACAGTTACAGAGTAAATTAAATACAACAAAGCGAACTTATCCCTGTATGGGATCTCTTCCAGTTAACCTTTGAGGAAATGAGTAAAACAGAAGTAACGGTGAATGAATGACAAACACAAACAAAAGTGTACAATCACTGAAATTAATAAAAAAAATATAATTAATTATATTAATAATTAATTAAATTAATGAGTCAGAGTTATCGCAAAATTATGGAGGGTAGAGGTAAAGGAGAATAATCTATGTGTATGAAAAGTGACCATCAATAAACCTTAAATAGGTGGCGCCACAATTCATCTCGAGCACATTTTTGACTTTGATAAAAAAATACAAATCACTGACAGCGCACTTCACTCCGTCAATAACGTCTAAGTTCATGTCATGTCCTTGCGCTACCCTAGCGCCACCGGAGAGATTTCGAACTATTATTTACATCTGCCAGCTGGACACTAGCAACAGTTCTCCCATAAGAGATTGTTCTCCTTACCTCTACCCTCCATACGCAAAATGTATGGAGCTGTACAGCGCCATCTCGTTTACCTGTCAAATTCGAAGCACAAAATTGTCTTAGATTTTACACGTCTTAATAAAATGTACCTCTGGTTGAGGTGTAAGGTCACTATGGGTAACACTCACTTGTATTGACCGTATGTAGATGTGACAACCACGCTAATATCTAAGTTAAATAGAGGAAATTGTTATCAATACAAAAAGTGACGTGTGTGTACACGTCACTTTTTTATTGATATGGTTATGTCAGAAAAGATAATAGGAATTTTATCTATAATTTTAGTAAGTGTATGTTTTGTCTGTTTTGGTTGACTATGGGCTGGTTGAAGGTTTATCAGTGTAAGTGTGAGGCCTGAGTGGACGCTCGAAGCGGAGCGTTCGGCGGGGCGTGCAGCGTGGCGTCGGGCTCACAAGTGATTTGAGCAGCGTGCACTAAGGCCGCTCCTATACGTTTGCATTTGTTAAACATGCAGGCCGCACGCTCCGCTCCGCTGCACGCCCAACTTGAGTGTCCACTCAGGCCTTGCACTAAGTGTATATTTATTTTTGTTATATTATTATACTCGATAAGTAGGTTATATTTTAAATTATTGAACTAGACTTTGTACCATACTAAGCAAAATTTTATTAGAAAGCGACGATGGCATAACATTAATTCATAAGGCCGCGGACTGGACGCACGCGGCACGCGGCCACCACTGTCGTCCAAAACAGGTTCATTCAAGTCTATACATTTTGATCGTGCCGTGCGCGCGAACCACCACTCGCGCAGCTCATATCGCCTGGTTCCTTGTACTCAGTACAATAAAATATAATATGATTATGATTATGATTTATGATTATGATAGTGCAATACCCCGTAACTAATAAATACAATAAAGTCCAACTTCCTTGAATGCTGTTTGAATTTCGAACTCTTTTGACTTGGTCAGTTACGCGCACAGCACTATCCCCGACGATACAACATTATTATATAGTTCATAAACGTTTTGTACAGATCCGTTCTGTACCCCTAGTGTAACTTTGATCGACATCATAACGTGACGAACGCGTTTGCGTTAAGTCTCATTTTGTATAGGATTTTGAGGTTCCAAAACGTCCCGCTTGGCGCGCTCTTTCGAAATCCAATACAAAATGAGACTAAACGCAAACGCGTACGTCACGTTTGGAAATCGAATTTATTTACACTAGGGGTACTGAACGCCCAAAGAAATCAAACTATTGATTAAAAAAAGTATTTTTTTTTATATTAAGTAAAAGATAACAGAGTACTGAGGAAACAAAAATAATTCTCAGATATAATAGCGCGCAGCGTAAACCACGTTAAAACATCTTACATGGATGTGTAGATATCGCATGAAAAGAGTTATCAAAATAATAATATATTTAATATAAAGTACATATAGTTATGGGGTCGTTTCATATGAACTCAACAAATTAGAATTAAAAGCTGTGTACTATTAATTGTACAGCCGACCGCAAAGATATGTTTACACTTTTGCATCTTACGCCTTTGTAATAAGGCGAAAAATGGAAACATAATATCTTTGATGTCGACTGTACCGTATCAGAATTTAATGGAGAATTAGATGATACATATCTGTTCACTGAATGTTCGAAAAAATGTGGTCATATTCATTTTCGAATTCTGGGACCACTATGACTAAGTACCTATACCTACCTTCAATTTTTTCAATTAAAATTAGGCACCCTCTTCTGTCGATTTCATATAAAGTTATGTACACTATCATTTTATTAATTATCAATAAATATTTAAGATTGTAAATTAATGCGTTCGTACATGTAGGTACTTGTTTTGTTTGCCCCATGTTATAGTGAGGTTTGTCTGAAAACCGAAATAAATGATTAAGAATTGAAAACTAATAATGTTTTAATGCGTGTGGGTCTCGTTCAAACACAATCATCAGGTATCAACGCAGGTTAAACCAAAGAGTTACCTCCTTATTCATAAAACTTTACGAGTCTAATTTAGTTAAATTATGTTTTATCCCTTTCTTACAAGTACAAAAGTCAAAATGGCAGATAAAGACAAATGATTCGTAGCTAATTCAGGCTTGTAATGCGTTTATGAATAACGCCATTAGAGTTAGACCAAGCTAAGTTGGCTGCGATTTTGATAGCCCAGATATATGACGATAAAATAACTCTAACTATTGATTGTGGGAGATATGTAAAGGTTATATTTTATTTTATACTTAACAATATGGCTTAATGTCCACAAACATATCCACAAAAATCTGAATGAGTCTTCTTTAAATTAATTCTTGACGCCTATTTAGTTCTGATAAGATTGCAAGTATTCAAATCTAGTATCAATTAATTTCTCATGACATTTGCACGTAACACCACATAGTACAAGAAATATAAGCCAATATTACTCCCGCGAACTAAGGAGGTTGGGTAAATACTCATCCTCACGTCAAAAATTAACAAGAACACAAGTATAATGAAGAAAACAGACGTTGTTAAAATTAGTAGATAGTATAACTACTAATTGTTGTGGAACACGTACAGTTGGGTGCAATATAATAGCAGTCAATAAGAAAATGAAAATTAGGGTAAAACTATAACTTTAGATCAATTCTATTAGATAGTAAGTTAGTAAAAAAGCCGATTTTCTTGATATTTTTGAAGTGAAAACTTATTTAGCGGCGCTGTGCACTTTTTGTGATGGGGAAAAAATGTTAGGGAAAAACTCACGTCAGGGGTCACGTGACCGTCAGATTGAAAATTCGTAAGACGGACACGTGACATGGTGACGTGCAAATTGAACGTCATCGAAACCTGATTACCTTTGAAAAATCGTATCTCATTCAAATGTGACATTTTATTTTCTTCATAATTAAAGTGTTCTTTATAACGGTTAAAGAGGTTTAATCTTTGTTGTGTTGTGTTGTTGGGTGTCCATGATTGTAGATACTCAAATTTTTCCCTACCTACCAAAAAGTTAAATAACAGAAAAGAAGAGTGATTGTTTTACTTAATATGATGGTGAACGTTTCATTAACATTTACTGATTGTATAGGCTGTAGTCCTGCTCACGTCTCATGAATTACTCTGTATATGTTATATATTAACACTAAAATTCGCATTTCAAAATATCTTCCACACTCAAATTTATTTACGTAGGTATAATAGAGAATTATCTCTTTTTATAAAATTGCTACTCAATTTCTCTAAAATATCATAGATGCACAACGTTAATATTCAAGTTCTCACTTCTGCCGGCACTCCCGGAGTGCAACCCGTTGTTTTTTTTTTAACTCCAATATTATTTAAGTAAAGGTTACACTTCAGATCAATTCTATTAGATAGTAAGTTAGTAAAAAAGCCGATTTTCTTGATATTTTTTTTAACTTCCAATATTATTTAAGTAGAGGTTACAGTTAATTTCGAAACAATGTCAAGTATTGCATATATAAAAAATCTAATGTAAGGAAATACTCTTTGTTTCACCAACAATTATACATTTTACATACATGTAACTACAAATAAATTTAAAAATGAATGCTAATAAGCGATCTCTTCCAGAAAACCTAATTAATCTAAAGATCTTATGTTACAGTTTTACCCTAATTTTGATTTTCTTACTGAATCACTCTCAGGCCACGGACTAGACGATAGCGGCGCGCGGCGCAGCGAGTAGCAAATCAACGCTGTTGCATGCAATTTTCCCTACATTGCGGTAGTTGGTCGATCGACTGAATTAATTGTACTCTGTATGCAAGTTTTTGAACCGTTTAAATGGGGCTTAAGCCTAATTCGGCTTGAATCTGATTTTATGGTAGTTGCTTCTGTAAAATCTAGTTACATAAAGCGCTTAACTCACATTGCAACTAATTGCTTGTGATTTTAGATAATCAAAATTCAAGTCGATATTAGATATCTGTAGAGATCTTAACCTAAGTAATGCCTAATATGTGTTATACTTAGTGACATAATTACACTTAACCTTGTTTTCTGCTGATTTCGGTCGATAAAGTTGACGAAGATGGGTTCTTATCCCAGAGGCCGATTCTGTTTTAACAAATGAGACAAAGTTTTGATCTTATTTTGATACGACCTTGAGATCAGGCATCTCACGCGCACCAATAAGTGCGAGCGAGAAACTAATGCTATTTATGAGATGAGACGACACCTGATTGCATTTCGTGACCACCAATCCCCAATGAGCACCACTCAGCCTCACACCAGCAGACAATCAATGAGCACCAATCAGCGTTTGATGCTGCTCAGCTCACGCGATTGGTGAAACGGCGCATGCTGACTCAAGGTCGTGTCAAAATACCATGAAAAGTGAAAATCACATCAAATTGATAAAACAGAATCATCCTCATGCGGCCTATTCGGTCTACACAGCATGTAATAAATCTTATATCTGCGCGTAGGTATGTGATTAATCACCGCGTCTGCAAACTTTGCTTTTGTCTTCGGCATTTGACACAACTCTGACTCAGCTAACTTTAAGTATTTTATACCGGGTGTGGCCTGTAACACGAGCAATAAATTTAACTGTAGGCTGTACTCCTCAAATTTACCAACATTTGTTCAGCGATTTTTGAAAATTATGAATTCTTTAGACTTCCTATTTTTCATACAAATTAAATATTACCTTCAATGTACGCTGTCATTAGTGTAATTGACGTTGATTGCCACGCTTTAAACATAACAAAATTCGCAATACCTACATTGCGTCTAAGAATAAATTTAAAAGTGTTTTAAAAATCAAAATAAAAGTTACTTTTATTTTAACCGACTGCAAGATTTCAAAAGGAGGAGGTTATCAATTCGGTTGTATGTTCATTTTTTTTTAATGCATAAATGTAATATATATATACAGATTGGTCCCGTTTTTGTCAAAACTCAGTTCTGATGATGGGATGGGATGGGATGGAATGTAAAAGGCATACATATAGTGATTTTTGTGTGTGTGTTTTTTTTAACAAATCATATATTTACATTAAAAAAAGTGACATTTGATGAAATGGAACTGCTGATGATGATCAGAATGGAAGTTTTCAACGACGCCAGTACACGTTTGGCGATTTGTCCTCTTCGCTGTGTTTGTTAAGCAAAATTTTTGTCAATTTCGAGTTCTGACGATGGGGTCCATGAGGAATCGAGAGAACTTCTCAAATGTTAAAGGCATATAAATATTATAGGACATTATTACACAAATTGACTAAGTCCCACAGTAAGCTCATTAAAGCTTGTGTTGAGGGTTCTTAGACAACGATATATATAATATATAAATATTTATAAATACTTAAATACATAGAAAACACCCATGACTCAGGAACAAATCTCCATGCTCAACACACGAATAAATGCCCTAAACAGGATTTGAACCCGGGACCATCAGCTTCGTAGGCAGGGTCACTACCCACTAGGCCAAACCGGTCGTCAAAATATATACAGTGTGTATTTTTGATATAACCTCAAACTTAAACTAGACGTAGGATTTAGTGCTATAAAACAATTCTAAAAGTTTTTTTTAGTTTAGTCTTCACTACCAGAGCATAATTATTTTTTTCATTTTTTTCAAGCGGCAATGTATTTCGTACATCATGATCACTTGTGACAGTTGTGACGTCGCGTCATTAATGAGACGTTTTGAGTTAAATAAAGTAGTGATACATTGCTTGCTGAATTATTTTGTATGAAAAAATAAAAGTCGTCCAAATTTTATAAAACCTATGAAAGTGTGTTAATTACAGCCTAAACGAACTGCCCTTTGATTATGTGTTAGTATCAAAAATACACGCTTTATAGTGATCTTAGTATTTTCATCAACAAATCAAGTATTTACATTTGTAGAAATGTTATTTGATGAAGTGGAACTGCTGATTGCTGATAATGAACAGAACGGAACTCTTCAGCGATGCATAGTGCATAGTTCACGTTTGGCAATTTGTTTTCTTTGCATGTTTGTCAAGCAGTTAGGTTTTCAAGGCACATTTTTATATTTCTATCCTATTTAGTTTTTTTAATAATTATCTGGTGCTTTATTTCATGCATAGTGTGAAATAATTTATTTTAAATACAGTCGAATACCCTATTGCGGGTATCTTACCATTCAACTATAAGGCAAATCTGAAATGTGTCAAGGTGGGTGCAGTGACAAAAAAAACATGTTACCTCCTTTTCTACATAATTAGGCGTAGGACGCTGTCTTTTTAATTTCATTGTATGAAATCCGAAATCAACAATAATCGCTCTTTCACCGGTCTCCCTCATTGAAGTCGGTTTTTTTTCCTTAAAATTTATTAAAAGTTGATGAACAAATGTTGGTCAGTTTGAGGAGTACAGCCTACAGTTTAATTGTTTGCTCGTATTACAGGCCACACCCGATATATCTAGAGACAGTAGGGACCCATATCATATTATAATTTATCGTATATATTAATGATATGGACTTCCTTAACAATCGCGTACATCGACATCGCTCACTATTGTAACTTACTGTTATTAAGAACTAATTGCCCTCTCTAAACGCTTCTGAAAACGACTTAGGTATATCTGCAACAACCTGATCCAAGAATGACAGGTCAAACTGACAAATATATAGGTACCCAGATTAGGCAAAACCAAATGTTTCGTATCATACCGGTTTCAGAAACTACAACAATATAATATTATTTATTTTAGTTAAATCGTACCATATCAACATAAATTAAAATTTTAGCTACGATTACTTATTCCAAATATTTTCTTATCTTATTCTTACTTAAAATAAAGAACACATATCTATCCATTATTTCAATATCCGGCAAAGCGCAGTAGCATAGCCGATACAGCTGAACAAGAAATATTCGCCTTTCAGTTTCGGTTGAGCGAGCAATATTTTAAAATTAAATTATAGTCGACGTGTCGCCCGGTCGCTCGCAGTCATTTGCTGGAACAATAAATTTAAAGGTAGATAGATGAACGTGCCCGATGAGGGCAGCCACAGTCTATGTACAACTCATTTACACTTCCAAGCCTCAAGCGAGTCTTCTAAATTGCAATATTGACGTAGGTAGCGGCACGTCTTCGTCTTCCGACCTGCTTATCCTCTGTCTTGTTTCGTTCTGAGATGAGTAAAACTCAAGTTTTTGGGAATAAATCAATAGTTTTTTCAAATGTTTTGAGTTGTATTTTTAAGTAGTCACACTGCAAATGTATCTGGCAGTAGGACATTAACTGTAAATGAATACATACATACTCAGATACATAGACAACATCCGTAATTCAGACACAAATATTTACGATCAAAGCACGCAAATAAATGCCCTTACCAGGAATCGAATCCGGGACCTCCTGCTTTGTAGGCAGGGTCACTACCGACTATACAACGTGCTCATGGGGAACCTGAAAGATCCACGTAGTTCCGGGGCCAAAAGAAGGATAAATGTTACCTATATGAGTAGGTCACAATCGCCAATTTTTTTTTCTTATTTCAATTTTTTAATGTACCTATATAAAAAGTAGTTTAAAACTACCACTTAAATTGCTATTTTTTTCTGTAAAACCTATTTTCTACAAAGTGTTACTTTTCATTTTTTGATACCACGTCACTTTATAAAACAAAGTCCCTAGCCGCATCTGCCTGTTTGTTTGTATGTATGTTCGTGTTAAACTAAAAAACTATTAAACGGATTTTCATGCGGTTTTCACCTCTTAGTAGAGTGGTTATTGAGGAATGTTTAGGTGTATCATTTATCAAGGTTTGGTATAACCCGTACGAAGCCGGGACGGGTCGCTAGTCTGTCAATAAGGATATTTAGACTAGGCCCCGTAATCGTTATCAAAAAGGCGTTTTGCACTAAGTAACAATATTTTTTACTGGCAGTATCCCTGAAACGGGGAATCCAGAAAAGTTTATAGGATATTTTAAATATGATCAAGCATACACTGTCAAAATCTTTCGGGTTTCTCATGAGCACGATATATGCAAGCACATACTGCTCGCCCTTAGAGTTAGTTAGACGCCTAGTATTTCAAGAAATTGGAACGGGTACCGCTGTAACAGGGTAGCCTAGTGGTCCATGGCGTTAGACGCGATAGCTGAAGACGCCCGTTCGAATCCGGCCTCCGACATTGGAGGGCTTTGCCAGTTTTTCTGTAGTATTATGATACTTATCTGGTATCATTGACATCAGTCTGGACTTGAAAAGCATATGGTCGGATCTAGTAATATCAAGGTTTCCAGGAGAGCAAAAATAAAAACCAATAATGATTTTGCCAATAATTTACTCAATTTACATGCGATAAGTCTGTTTTTTTCTGTCATCGAAGGTAAGCTATTATACGTTTTATTTAATTAAGTTTTGCATACACTTCTCGTTAAATAATTTTTTTTATCATATTTATTTAAATTTATCACACGAATACAACTTTATGCCTGAAATAATCTAATTTACCGTAGTTGACACGTACGTTATGTTCACATCCGACTTAATGCTAGCAATTTTTATTGCTCAAGTCTGATTGTATATTGAAATATCGCGTTATGGTGTTATTATTTTTAAAATGCATATAGTCAGATGTTAGTATATTCTTAGTAGTGGGAAATAAAGTATTTCAAGCAAAAGGTTGGAAATGCTATTAAAACTTATTTAAGTCAAAAAAAATAATAAGAATGCTAATTATCTACACTTTTCTTCTATTTCCTTTTTTTCGGTTTCATCTTTTGCGTTCTTTAAATTGTTTTGATATTCATCATAATCATCACGTGTCATATTCATATTATTTTATTGGTAATAATAATTACATCTCAATATTTTAAATACAATTGTAAATATACTTATTTTAGTTTAAGACTAGGAACTATTGCTAGTGAATAATTCTTTATGATCGTAGAACGCCTGCTATATCAGCCATTTTTTAAGTTTTGTTTTAAATATTGCTATGCTATGTGTAGCGATGATTTCACCCGGGAGGTGGTTATAGATCTTGCGACCCATGACGTGTGTGAGTTTTCCTGACTTTGCGAGTCGGTGTGTCACGCAAGGTAGCTTTCCAGCGGTATCTAGGGATGGTAATTTAAAGCTTAGGTTAAATTTAGTATTGAATATATTTCTGTATATACATTCTTTTGCAATCAGTTTTTGAGGTGTATTCTCTTCTTTCATTAGTATTTTATAATGAGCGTACATGGTTGAAATTTTTAAGTCTGGGCCTAAATATTTTTTCTCACTTTTTTGACGCGAATAGTGACTTTCATAAAATCGGTAGGATTGTATATGATCCATTACATTTAGAATCATCAGTTCAGGTGATTTGTTTCCTGGAACAAGCTGCCCCTTTGATCTCCAATTGTCAATCCTCCTGCCAGTTGTTTTTCAATGCTTATTTTAACGATTTTTTCTCCTATTGAAAGTGTGTTCAAATACATAACCTTGCAGACCTTTTAAGTTAAACCTCCAATTGTAAGACTGTAAGTGTATGAGAATTTTCTTCTGTCCATCTCTAAGTCACCGTCGGTTTTCATCAATCGCTTTTTACTTTTCTTCACATTACCTACAATAAATTGCCGACGCTGATCCCAACTTTGACATTTCTTCCAAAACTCCTTAAATATTTACAATCTTTGATTATTCTACATTTTTAAATAACATTGTGCTTTGCATGAACAAGGGTCTTTTAGTTTACGGCCCTCAACATCAGGTATCTTTTTGGCAAGAGCAGAACGACATGGAGATCCTTTCAATCTTGCTATTTTGGATGCATTCCTTTTCCATTTCGATGTATTCACAATTTTTTATTCGTAATTTATTATCTTCAGATGCAGATTATTTGTACCTTCCACGTCGATGTAATTATTACTTATTATGAAAGAGTTGGGTCATCCTTGTTTTCAATATTATCTCCATGTGTAGTTATGTAAAAGAATAGATGTATTTAATTGCTTTTGACTAACGACATAATCACTACTATTTATTTGAATAGGGTAAATAGGGTTACATTTACTTTGCTGTGGTTACAAACCCGTATAAACAATGGATAGCTAAGCATTATTTAAAAATATCTGTTACTTACCTATAGGTAGGTGTGTTAAAGAAGAAGATTTGTAATTTTACTTATTATTTTTCAACATACATAGGTATCTCGGACCGAAAAGGTAAATTCAGTATATATGTGTGTAGCGTTGCAAACCACAAATTTACATGTAACTATTACAAAATCCACATGATTTAAATAACTTACCTTACAGTTATCCTCCATAACGCCATACAATAAAACAACTAAACACAATTTATTATCACTTGTGATTGTATTTTTTCACAACTAACTGACCCGCGTAATGAGATTTTGTTTTGTTAATACAGTAGGTACCTTACTTTTAATTCTGGCCGGCCGCACATGCATAATAGCAGTCGTGACAAAGCGAGAAAAAAAAATGTTTGCTCCTCACTTACAATTGGGTGGTTCTGCAATGCACGACAATCTCGGTGTTATTAGGAAATATCCGAACTATCATCGGAAGCGACCAAAATTTGAACTAAGAATTACGAACAAGTTGAAGACATAAGGTTTTATAATTTGATACGCATATAATTCTAACTATTATGTTGTCAATATTACAGCAATAATGTCTCACAATTGAATGCGATAATATGCATTGCTAGAAAAATACAACAAATTACTAGCATAATGGCATATGTTATGAAACACATATATATTTCGCTAAAAACTTTGGCAGCATAAGGACGTATCTGTTAACACACCCAACGCGAAGATTGGCGGCGAAAAATATCACTTCAAAGCATAACGCTTTATGTTATAATGCGTCCCTGTTAGGTATTCGTAATTTATGTCATAACGGTATTAATAAAAATAATGCCACATGCCTTACAACATTTTCGGAAATTCATCATATCGGACTTTATGCATGAATTTATCTCGACAATGAACAAAGATAGAAACATAAGAGTTGGTGTCTTAGAATTAGAAACAAAAATTTAGTAAATATACATTAAAAAGTCATTTTGGGCTTAACTTCTTATCCGACCATATGCTTTTCATGTGCAGATCTATTAGAGCTTATAATGAGTAGGATTATTTTGTGTTTTTGTTCAAGTAAATAATTCGAATTACCTAACTACAATTGTTTCGTTAAATACTTGATGAGCAACGTATTCGTTAATTTCTTCGTGTTAGTACAAACTAATGAATAACTTATTTGCTTGTCTTCTCTCTAGTAGCAAAAGATAATTCTAGCGTTTATTTACCCACAAGATACAATGAATTCATTATATAAGTTTGGGTACTCGTATTACATCGTACAGGTTCCGAGTTATTCATTACGCAAGATATGATATGGCAATGTGTTAGAAAAATGAAACGCGGAAAGTCGCCGGGCCACGACGGTCTAAGTATTGAACATATTTTGTATGGGGGCCCATTATTGCATGTAAAGATGGCGCAATTATTTAATTTGTGTTTAGCGCACGGCTACTTACCTGATGAATTTATGACTACGAATGTGGTTCCCATCGTTAAAAACAGGACTGGCGATCATAGTGACCCGTCCAACTACCGACCTATCTCGTTAGCTACCGTGTTCTCCAAAGTTCTTGAACGATTAATTAACCCGATACTTGCCAAACACATACGTCTACACGACGCCCAGTTTGGGTTCCGTCCGGGTCTCTCAACAGATATTCTGTCTTAAAAACGTCGTAAACCGATATCTTAAGAAAAGGACGTCGGTTTACGGCTGTTTTCTGGATCTGAGCCATGCTTTTGATACTATTGACTATGATTTATTATGGGATAAAGTATCAAAGGCAGGTGTACCGAGTAGAATAGCCACTCTGTTGAGATACTGGTATGGGAACCAGATGAATAGCGTTAGATGGGGAAATGCCAATTCGGACCCGTATAAGTTGCAATGCGGAGTTAGACAGGGTGGACTGACATCGCCATTGCTGTTTAATCTTTACATAAACGACCTGATAGAGGAGCTCAGCAGCGCCGCCGTCGGGTGTCATGTCGCGGGCGTATGTGCCAACAACTTTAGCTACGCGGACGATATGGCGCTGCTGAGCCCTTCTATCACGGGCCTTAGGATGCTAGTGTCGATATGTGAGCATTATGCTGCAACACACGGACTAAAATACAATGTAAAAAAATCTGAAATAATTGTTTTTAAATATGATAAGGGCCCAGATTTCGTTCCACCTGTTAGGTTAAACGGGACAGAATTAAAATGTGTAAGTAGTTTTAAGTATCTAGGGCATGTTTTGACAGAGAGATTAAAGGACGATGACGATCTCGAACGACAGCGGCGGGCCATAGCGATGAGAAGCAACATGCTGGCACGTCGTTTTGCTCACTGTTCCGACCAAGCCAAAATAACTTTGTTTAAGGCGTACTGTCAGGCGTTCTACACTAGCCAGCTGTGGTACCATTTCACGAAACGATCGTTCAATAGACTTCGAGTACAGTACAACAACGCGTTTCGTGCAATGTTACGGCTACCGTGGCGGTGTAGTGCGTCTGGTATGTTCGCCGAGAACAGAGTAGATGACTTTTACGCTATAATGCGTAAAAGGCACTGGTCGTTCGTCGGGAGAGTAAGCGAAACGGCGAACAGTATTGTTAAAGTAGTGTATACAACCTGCTACTGTATGAGCAAGGTTTCCCCGCTGCACCTATACATATAATTAGCCTTAATTTTAATTGTATATTTTATTTTATTGTATTGTTGCGTTATTGTAATTTAATGGGTTAATACCTGAATAAATAACATTTTTATTTATTTATTTTTATTTATTTATTATTAACATGAAATACACTAATATGATGTAAATATTACATTTCACATTTCTGAATACACCTCCAATATACATTATTATTTAGGTACATAAATTTATGCGAATCCAGTCGGCTCTACTTTTGTAACCATTACTATTTTTTTGTATGTATTGTGTATTTTTACGAATAAAAGTTCATTTAATTTTGTAGCTTCCTAAATGTAGGTAACATAAAATTGTACTTCCCAATTACGATTTTACCAATACTTCGTGCCTAACTTACCTGACTTTTTCTGATTCTGTCAGCAACAAACTTATATGCCTAAACAACTTCCAAATGGAAAGTCCCCACGGAAAAGTTGCAAGTCGATTCTGTTTATTCTTTCTACGAAGCCGTTCTCAGGCTGCTTTGTGAATTTCGTGATACCTAGGCGAGCCCCTACTTAGCAAAGTTGAGCGCTGCTTGAGCCAATACGCCGCTCGAGGACACGACTCGTTTCACTTCAAGGTATAACAATCCGCTTTGAGAACTTCTGCTGGGAACATAACTATGTGTGGTAGATGTCTATCTTGAAGCAAAGGAAACATGGGAAATTTCAACGACGCGGAAGAGATTTTACAGCAAGTAACCTACTCTATTTTAACGGGAGCGGCGTCTGAAATTATATTGGGAATTCCATAATTAGCAGGAATAATGCGTTACTATGTATAGTACGTATACTAAATTATTTTACATATTATGAAAAATCGCGTGCTGATTTAATTAGGTATAATATTTGAATGAAGGGAATATTTACCAACCCTGAATATTTTTAAAACAATACTTAATATTCTTTGAACTTTATAGTTAAAATTAAAAAAACAAAAACAAAATGTATACTTCTTATTTGCCCGCTCTGTATAATTTGGAAACGACTTTCCAGATGTTGGTTTTGCACGTCTTTAGGTATCCTCTAGACGGATTTTGTTGGAAATTTTGGAATTCTGACATGTAGATATCTACAATCTCCATTTTCAAAGACGTTTTCATTCTGCATGCGCTTAGCAGTATTGCGCGCCATAGGTTAAGATTAGCTGTTCCGCCATACCAACTGAAACTAATTAAATTCGTTAATCGCAATCTCAATTCGTTAAAACTATTGTACGGTCGGCAGTCCTTCATAAAATAAGAGCAGCCAATTTCACATTGAAAATAACCCGATCGCCAATTGTGCGTAATGCAACCCGCCCTTAGGCCGTACGCTAGTTTAGTTCACTAGAGTAAGCTTGCGCTATCCTTACCCCTTACCCGGGACGCATCACAGGCCGGTGCCCAATAACGCGCATGATTGGGTTTAGAGCCACTCGCCCTGTGCTCACTGCTTCCGCTCGACGAGGCCATCGTTTATTTTTATTTTTAAATTGCACGGATTGATCATTTATTTTACGAGTCTGATTTTAACTAACTCAATTTACTCTGATAGAGAAATACCTATGTGTACAATCTTTGCAAAAATACATTTCACAATGACTTATACATATAATTATATATGTGATACGCCTTTATGGCTTTTAAATGTTTTCTTAGACTTGCGATTTTTGTGAAGCTCATTTATTATACGCTTAAAATTAAAGACAGTTGACTTTTTTAATACGACGATGATGACAAACATGCGTGCTCGCCTAATTTTAAGCAGCTACCGCAACCTATGGGCGCTTGCAATTCTAGTGGAGTTACATACCTAACTTTACTAAGAATTCTTCTTGGGAGCAGAGGAAACCTCACCATTCTAATCCCTTGTAATTCTGAATAAATACGAGTATATACCTACCACAATTTTAGCAGTTACGTAAACGTATGCGCATAAGCGCCGGGAGATTCGAGGAAGCTGACGTGTATACACTAAAACTCAATGGGTTATACATATAATGATTACGTGCCACTGCTCGGTCTATCGTACCTTTACGAGATTATACGTCGTTGGAACATACAATATACACGGATGCTAGAGCGAATTTCGGATGCAGCCATCCGTGCTATTACATCCCAGACATCGACGCGTCCCCAAGCGATGGTGTTGCAGACACTATCTAGGTACTTTACTTAGAAACTTGTTGGACATGGACTGCGGATATTACAGAAAGAGATACTGATCTGTGGGTAGACTATTATAGCATTATTTCATCTACAGCACAGTAAAACTATTTTTGATATGCGTCTCCATTTGACGCAGATTGATATGGATGCCAATTCAAATGTGCAGTTTGACGTCGAAATAATGTAATTTTGCTATCATTTACCCGTGTGTGTCGCTCGCGCCAACGAACAAGTAGGTATGAGCTAAATGTAATTTTGATATCAAAGTGTAAGTTTAAATTGGCCGCGTACCTACATCGTGACGCACTGACGTTAGGGGGTATAACTGCAAGGTTCTGCCTCCAGAGTGAAGCACTAGCACCTATCGTAAACCATAGAGCACACATACATATTGCTACATATAACTTATACATATTGTGCCTTAAACTGTATTGTGTCAAGTTTTCACAGGTAATAAAATATGACATTAATGAAATTTGGTTATCTCCTTCTTTATTGCTCGAATATGCAAGAGTGATAGAGGGGTTAGATAAAGAAATTTAGATTTTCTTGTTTCGCGGTAGATCCTGGATTGTAATAGTGCCGCTCCCTACGCAGAGTTACGCGTAATACTTCTTATTTAAACAGAATTATGGTCTACGGATTTCAAAATCAAAATAATAGTCGCAGATTATCTCTACTGGCTTACTGACTTTTATGTACTTGATACTAAAACTTAGGTGCAGCGAAAGACTATAAACTATAAATATCCCAGATGAACCCGATACAGATTTGACAATTTGTTAGGTTTTGTTTTTTTTTTAAATGAAGTGAAAATGGTGCGTGAGATGAACGCCAATCACTCAGACGACGTCAAGGTTGTATCAAAACCAGTCCAAACCCGTAACAAATTGTTAAATTTGAATCGACCTCTATCCTGCGGCTCAGTTGTTAAATACGTAGTCATGTTATCAGAGGCTGACGGTGAACCGCTGTACTCTCCCTTTTCAAGTGCTATATAATATATATTAAAAAAATAGCTGATACCACTATTTTATATCTACAAAATTTGCGGGTCGTTTCATGTTCCAAGAGTTGGCTGACTAAAATATATAATGCTGTATAACGCAAACAAGCATATCGAATCGAAGGACATAACTTAATGTTATGTTCACGTGCGATTGAAATCTGAAAATACCTGACAGGTACGCGACTGTCGACTTACGGCCCGATTCGAAGAATGATTAAGACACGTTTAAGATCTTGGAAAGATCTCTAAAAGATCGATAGCTAAACGACGTCAAAATTGACGTTTATTTCGATTACGCTGTGATCTCAGTAAGATCAATTTACGAAATTTCTAACGTCTAAGTGACATTGGTTGCCCGAATCGAACTGCTTCTGTCAATTATACCACATACAAACGATATATGAACTAACTTAACCTAAACCAGTCATCGTATCTCATTCTTCGAATCGGGCCGTTATATGTAATTATAATTGGTTCGGTAAAGTTAATATTGCTGGTATTTTACTGCATCGTAGTATCAAAACGGATAAATCGCTGGCCACAACCAGGTGCACTCTACACAAGGTAATGCAGTTACCTTCCCACTAACCTTAAACTAATATAAACTCCGATACTCTAACGGGGTTTTCAGACTCTCATCAAATGCTGAAACTTTTATAGTGCAGAAAGTTACATAGGTTATATACGTACACGGCGGGAAGAAGTTGATAACTCGAAATATACCTGAAATTGAAGAAATTTGAACGTTATGCAGTTCAAATTTCTTCAATTTTTTATCTTGAGTTATCAATTTCTTTCCACCGTGTACCGAATCATACCTTGATTGAAAAAAGAGTAAACGTTATTGATCAATAGATACCTCTAACTATTATTGGCCGTGCCCGTGCTTTGGAAATCGATTAAGAAAACTATAATTGTAATATGTTTTGTGCCAAAAAGTGATGTTTTTGCAAACCTACTAATAAACGGCCACATGTAGTTGATTTTTTTGTTTATAAATGCAATGTACTTATAATTTTGGTAACTAATATGTAGATTTCGAGACATTGACGCCCTCGTGAACTCTCATATAGCTCCACTATTTAGAAATATTCGCAGACTGTCAAAAAATTCCATATAATAATAATAATTAGGAATTTAACGCCTATTCCACGCGTTCTACTAACAATAATTCACAAAAATGGTTTGAAAAATGTGATATGGAGACCAAATCTCAACTTACAATGTGTCATCAAACTTATACCTATATCTAAATGATATCAGTCACCCGTGTGTCTCGCTCACGCCAATACATGTACCGACGAGTACGAGCGATATGCATGCGCGACTGACATAATTTTGATGCCACAATGTAGTTTTGAATTGGCTTCCTAGAAGAGAACAGCCGGACATCCGAAAGCATTTTGGCCAACGCTGAAATAGATACCTTCGTCTAGCCCGGTCTATAAGGGTTCATTTAGACAGCGCGTGAACTCGCAGGCGATTTTAGTTACATTGCGGACTATTGAGGTTAGATACATCCAATTCAGCCGACCGATCAAATACCGCAATGTAATGAAACTCGCATGCGAGTTCTGGCACCGGTCTAATTGAGTCCTAGACCATTTACGTTACTCGTTAAAAACCCGTGTACAGGAAAAATTGCTGCAGCACGCCTGTGAACACGTCACAGTGATTAAATAACACGTCGCAGGTGATGACGCTCCCCGTTATTGCATTTCGCCGGACGCGACCCGTGTAATACCAATTTATCGATGAGCTTGAAATTAACAGTTCACATGAAACTTTGATAGTAGATTCTTGATTAACTTGCATTACTTGGCTGAAAACTATTCTGTACATTAAGTTAAACTTCTGGTTTTTTAAAACCGTGCGATGCGATGCTATATGCCATCATATATGATGAGAGAAAAAAAATGTATTAATAATATTTGTGCTCGACGTGTGTCCGTTTCGTTTTTCGCGGTAGGCTCTCAAGTCAGTCAGTCGCCGCGGTAACCCCCAAAAATATGCGACGTCCCACGGGTAAATGGTACGAGTACCTTATACGACGCGTCGTAGTAGCGTGTTCGTATAGGAGCGACGTGAATAACAGCGTAAACGCCAGCCGCCGTAAGGACCTTTTCCCGTAGATCGTCACATATGATAATGTACGGTCTTCACTTAGCTATTTTCGCGCATAAATTAAATTAAAACCTAAAAAAATGTCACAGCATCACGGGTTAGGTAGATACAGTCGAAGTGAAAGATATATTTTTCGCCTTATTACAAAGGAATAAAGTGAAAAAGTGTAAACATATCTTTGACGCCGAGTGTACCTGTGACACAGTGATTGAATAACAGGTTGCAGGTTGATAGCGCTCTCTCCGTTATTGCATTTCGTCGGACGTGGCCCGTGTAATACCAATTTATCCCTCAGCTTGATGCACGTAATTTAGAGGATCTTATACTAAAAAGTCCATTAAATATAGGTACAAAAATAAAACGGGCACCTAGATAATCGTTACAAAATTTCCGTAACAGAAGAAGTACATAATTATATGTATACGCGAATGTGTTTAAAATATCACAAGACGTTATTGTAAGTCAAGGTGATCAAAATATCTGAACATGCACTTTAACGTTTTGATAATATTAGAGATTTGTTCAGATATTTGTGAGAACCTTGACTACTCCTTTATATTAAGATATATAGAGCGGTAGTTTTTCACTAATACTGTATATTTTGCTTCGCTCTTTGTATATTTTTCAGATCCATAAATATGCTCCGCAATTGCTTCGGTAAGTACTTAAAATAAGATACATACTGTTAATAGTTTTAATATAAATCGGTACTAATCTTTAAACAACTTTCGCTTTGCCACCACCAAAATTTTTGCAAAAATTCGTTGTCAACGCGAACTTTTCAATACAAAAACAGAATATGATGAAATATTTTTATCTATTTGAACGATTTAGCGTTATACTTCTATTCTACATCTGTGACAACTAAGACCTGTTATTAATTTATCGAAATAATATATATTATATTATTGAGCTTATTGTAGGACTTAGTCAATTTGTGTAATAATTTCAAATTTCATTTACTTAATTCGAGTAACAAGACTCATACAATTTGTTAGTATACAATGTTACTTTTTATTTCTAATGTTAAATTATCATTAATAAATTTTACATAATATGGGCTGCAGTAATCATGCATCTCACAGAAGTGCCTCAATTATGGACAATCGAACGTTGCGAACAGGTTTTATTTTTAAGTGCAACAACGCGTTATTAATGTCCCATATATTTTTTTATTATTATATTCGTTGATTTTACAATTATTATTTTATATTATCGGACTTTTCATTTCATTAATTTACCTGTAAATGTGTATATTCTGACTAAGACAAAGTTTCTTGCATTTAAAAAGTAATTAGAGTGGGAGTTAGGCTCAGCTCGGGCCCTCGCTATCAGGACGTGCATGTAATTAGTAGCACTGGATAATTATTCTATTTCTACTACGTTCATTTTAACGCTAATTAGCACTCTACTCTTCACTTGCGCAGTTATTTCAAGATCTATCTTCACATTATAGCAGCATAGCAGGTGTTATAAACCTAGAATAAGTCTGGTAAAGTCATGAATCAGTGTTACATCACAATGTGGAGCCATATTTTTGTCTTAGGCTTTATGAGCCCACAAATCTGCCATTGGCATTTTATACACATGCTATAAACTAAGATAGCTGCCACGAAATGCGCCATTTTAAGTAGCATTCATTTTATATCTTTTTTAAGCTTATTCCTAAAAGTATCAAGATGGATTTTATTGACGATACGAGCGCGATAAAGATAGCGATACCAAACATCAACTTTAACGTTGTGAAGAATGAATGACGTTCAATCTCTAAGTTACACGTGTCTTAAGATGTGCACCATGGGAGTAATAGTGCCTGCGGAGGTAACGCCTCGTCTCAGTGGTCGTTAGTTAATATTTGAAAGGAGGCGCACTGCGCAGGGCCTTAAATAAAACATGGCAGCCGACCGAACTGAATATTTCAGGCGAGCTGGTGGCCCTACAGCCTCACTGGCTGAATTTAAGAGTAGACATCTGCCTAAACCTAGCGTCGTGTGATGTGTACCTAATTCACTTATGACTTGCTAACCAGTGGGAGGATAACACAATTTGTTTCAAGCATCGCGTGTGTTATTTTAATCATAAAGGCTCAGTACTATTCCTCCGACAATTTATTTATGAAAAATTCCAAGGTATGCCGTATGAAACGGCTGGTTTTCTCGTACCTAATGTGTGTAAAGCTACGTTTTCCAATGCGCGCCGCCACTCCTTAAGCGGCGATTTGCATTATTTTTCGCGGACTTAAAATAAGGACTACGTAAAATGTAAATTCGTGGCTCTCCTGAATGTAAAGTTCACGCTTGATTTTATTTCCATGAACTGACGCGGGTGGAATCCCAAACATCCGCAATGAGCTATAATGAAATTTTATGGGTCAATTTTGTTTTAACTTGTTAATATATTACATAGCAAATAGTATCTTTATAGGCCAGAAGCTTTCGATGTACCTAAGAATTTAATAGATCTTTAGCTACCTATTAACAAGGTTCGGAGTATTCCTAGCACTATAGGTGCGTACACTAGGTATCAACTCAAGTATAAAGCGGCATATTAGACATAATTAGAGGAAAATATTTTTTTGAATACCTATTCCACTTCATTTTTCTTCTTTAAAAATACTGACTTACCAAAATAGTGTTTATAATAGTTTTCATCAGCAGTTCCACTTCATTGAAAAACATCACCAGAATGGTGTCTTCCGAGAGAAAATGCACGAGTTAAAGTACTAAAATGAATGTTCATATATCTATCACTATAGGATTACAGTTAATATCAATAGTAGGGGATGAATGTACGTGCCAAAAGTATTTGCCACTACGGAGCACTTTTCGATATAATAAGTATCTCTACAGTTCGCGTTCAAAACTATCTGTAACCGTCTAATCGTTCTATAATGCTTTAAACAGTTCCATATGAGCCTAGCGAACAAAACACTAAATTTTACTGTTACGAAAATACTGTTTTGAGAAGCTAAAATGTAGTGGCTGTTTGTTTATTTTTATTGTTTTTTCAATATTTAGAAATGTTTAAACAGTTAACGTTACTGTTTTGAATTTTACTGTTTTTCAAATATTCGTTGAGATTGTGTAAAGCAGTTAATTTTAATGAACATCACTTTAATGTGTGTCGATAGATCATATTTTTTCAGTGTAGAGATATTTTTGACGTGTAGTCTGATCCACTACTTTTGATGCTGACTGTAGAGGTACATATAATATTTGCCGTTGAAAACTCCCCTCTAGCGATTTTCCACTATGTCATCAATTTCTGACCAATTTTAACGTAAGTGCCTAGTTTTTTTTAATAAATCGGTGTTATAAAAGAGTTGAATGAAAAAACTGAAAAATGTTTTTTAATTGGTAACACAATAATAAGCATCTAATCTATCGCGGGAGTAGGCGGTCTCATTTAACATACACCCGCAGTCGTTATGTTTGCTCTAATTTGTAATTTGTAACTCTGAAACCACTTTACTTACCTACGCAACCCGATACTCGAGCAAAAGGCTCTGTTATTCTATCTTCACTTGATCTTCAGACACGTTTCAGATAAATCTGTAAGGAGATATTTACTATAAATTACTGGAATTAGCAAACAAATCTCAAAACACTTCTAAAGATTTTATTTGATGTCCATTTGACTTGGCTATTTATTGGAGTGGAATGGAACCGTTTTCTCTCGATCCGACTTTCCTATCTAACTCGTTCAAACTTGTGCGGATTGAATATCTTACTCTAAATTGTGATTTTTTTTTATTCACCGAGTTTTATTATTTACGAGCTGTGTTGAATAAATTGGCGTTAATTTAATTATTTCTAAAAACTTACATTTCAAACAAAATAAAATACTGATTACGAGTATTTGCAGCTTGCAATATCAAAGTAATATAAGCGTGATTTCTTTTCTCACGTTCTTTGAATTAAAGTGCCCCATTTAAATAAATAAATAAATAAATAAATAAAAATGTTATTTATTCAGGTATTAACCCATTAATTTACAATAAAGCAACAATACAATAAAATAAAATATACAATTAAAATTAAGACTATAGATATAGGTGCAGCGGGGAAACCTTGCTCATACAGTAGCAGGTTGTATACACTACTTTAACAATACTGTTCGCCGTTTCGCTCACTCTCCCGACAAACGACCAGTGCCTTTTACGCATTATAGCGTAAAAGTCATCTACTCTGTTCTCAGCGAACATACCAGACGCACTACACCGCCACGGTAGCCGTAACATTGCACGAAACACGTTGTTGTACTGTACTCGAAGTCTATTGAACGATCGTTTCGTGAAATGGTACCACAGCTGGCTAGTGTAGAACGCCTGACAGTACGCCTTGAACAAAGTTATTTTGGCTTGGTCGGAACAGTGAGCAAACCGACGTGCCAGCATGTTGCTTCTCATCGCTATGGCCCGCCGCTGTCTTTCGAGATCGTCATTGTCGTCGAGATTTATTAAGAAAAAACTACAAATAACACAATTAACATGAATTTACTTCTGCATGTGTTGGAAATGTATTTTCTTAGAGTAAAAGCTAAGGCACTAGAAAGTATACCTACATCTTTAGTTACTAACGCACGTTTAACGACTTGCTTTACTTACCTGCCGTTGCAAAGAGTTGTGTGTCGTAGCCGCTTACTTTTATTGGCGTAGAGCTAGAGTAGGTGTAAACAATAGTAGTCTATCTTTAATCAAATCTAAGTCAGCCTGACCAAAATATGCACAGGCCGAGTGCGAAAATGTAGTAACGATACCTGTACGCAGGCACAGCTACTGCAACTACAATGGAGTTCTTCTGAGCACACGGGCTAAATAAAATATAAAAAAAACCGGAATGTCTATAATCCTGGAATACATTATGATTTTGTGTAGTCTATGTCACTTGTTTTCCTAAATCTCTGAATTTCATAGTCACGGAATATCTGAATTTCCAGTGTCATTTGGTCTTTAGTAGGGAGAAGCTATCGTATTCAAGGGTGACTGACGGCACGAGCATTCCTCAGCGGCCGTAGGTATAATATAGGTATAATTATAGATAGGATACTGTTAATGTCCCTTCATTGCGTATCGCGCCAGCAAATCTACGAGGACGCCTCGTTGCGCCCTGCAAGACTCGCATCACTAGGATCAAGAACCTTTATAAATATACTCGGCTATTTTATGCTAAGTATAGAGCTCTAGACCAGCTCTAAGTGACGTCATGAGCATTTCAGGGCTTAGCCAAGAGACAATCGTTTATAGAAATGCCAAACGAAACGTAAATATCGTATGGAAAAGATCGCGTCACTTTTCGTTTCACCTAGCATTTACGTTTATATGATCAACGTTTACGGTTGTCATCTTGGCTACCGGTTTTCAACGGTCCTAGATAGGTTACTGTCATTGTTTCTTTATGGTGTTTAGTGTGGCCACGGCTCGCCGCTCGCGGCTCGCGCCAGCAAATCTACGAGGGCGCCTCGTTGCGCCCTGCAAGGCTCGCGACGCTAGGCTCAAGAACCTTTATAAACATACCTCGGCTATTTTATGTTAAGTATGGAACTCAAAACCAGCATCATGATTCCACGGGTATTAAATGGATTTTGAATTTTGTGTTGCGCAGATGTGCCTAATTTCAGGAATATTAATTTTCTTCTTGCATGAAGATAGTACTTCGTCTTTATTAAGTATTATAGGTTCATTGTAAACGTAGGTCCAAGATGCATTCCGATAAAAAATTTAAACTAGAAATAACCTAAAAACTAACTTGCATATGTTTTAACGGAAAAACACGTTCACCACTGTCCTCTTTTTTGATTGAATGGGGACTTGATAAAAATTTAGTTCAATTGAGTGAGTGTAGATTAGTCGTAAACTATTTTATTAAGGGACATTAAGTAAATTATAATAAAACCCTGTTTCTTTTTCAACTATATATATAAATACGTGTTACAGTCTTACAGTTTAAGAGATATACAACCTGCTAACAAACAAACAGAAGTATGAGTGAAAGGACGTACAGCAGAAAGCCTAGTAGATAGGTCCTCGTAATATGGCTGAAACGATAGGTAGGTAAAACCCTTAAACAATTGTAAACATAACTACCATTTCAATTAAATTGGGATGAAACAAACCCGCTAAACATTCCTACCTTAAGAAGCCCCTGACATAAATAATATAAGGGAAGCCCTTATATATATATTATGATATAAACCTTTCCACTTGAATTTCTGACCCTTAAAGTTATGCAGGAATTTCATAATATTCCAAAGTGCAAATCTTATATTTTCTACCAGAACTTGGTTAATGAATTTATTATTATGCCTTAGGCCAAAACCATAGGACTGAAAACTTTGTGTTAAGCAAATAACAATTTAATATCCAACTTATAAAAGCCGCAACTTTGTCGAGTCGGACAGAACTTGCTAAGTGCGTATTACGGAGTCCCGTACAGGCGACCACATCTATCTTCCCAGATGATCCGCTCTACAAGATGTTTCGTGAAATAATTTCCTTTTTTGAGAGGAATTTTTGAGAGGAAAAGTCACTTTTTTGGACTTGGGAGCATAATTGAGTTTAGTTGGTGTTTTTATATAGAAAGAAGTTGGAAATTTTGCTTTTATTAAAAACTAACTTCTGTCCACGAACTCGTCTGCGTAGAATGATAATTGATAAAAACTATCCTAAGTTCTTACTCGGGCCTCACACTATCTTCATATCAAATTTCACCTAAATCGAAATATTATATTTAATTTATATTATATAACTAACTTACATTTGTAATTCATAATACGTAAACAAGTAGAAAAGAAATAACTTAAAAACACAACATGTGAAGAAAGGGAACCTATTTCTGCCAACAAACTGCTATACAGTTTGGCGGAAGTTGTATAATGTGGAATTTGTATACTGTTTGATGAATAAATGTTTTTTTCCAGTAGTGACTTCTTGGTGTCGAAATATATTTGCCTGTTACAATAAGTTGAGCAAATAAGATATAATATAGGTATGTAACTGTTCAAATTAGGGGTTTGTAAAGGGGATATTTTTGAATGACTCTTACAGTGTGCTTGGGATCTAAGTCAGAATTTAATAAAGGTGGCTCCCGTTGTTGGTTTCCTTTGTCGGCTGTCGGCTGGAGGGAGCTCCATTTCAGTACCTACAACACTCGACGGAAGAGACTCTGGAGTGGCAATATATTTACGAACGCGAGGGTTCTCGCCAAGTATAAATATATTGGGATGTTTTATTATCCTAAGAGTTTAGTTATGCATCACTTGTATCACGGTTGCATTATTCTCCGACTTGCGACAAATATACGCTCTGTTATTATTGTGTATTTATGCCCTTTAACATATTTATATACTTCATCATCATCATTGGCCACAGCATCTTTGCAGATGATAGTTGCAGCGAATAAGGAGGTATTTTGAGGAAGTAGTCTACAGCCTACATCGACTGCGATGACCGTATAGACCAATGGCCGATCGGCATTTCTTGCCGCATCGATCACAGATATGTCTTGTCTCCTGGGGTGGTCCAGCAACTCTGCGAGTTCGCTTCTGCTTGAGGTGGTCCATCCAGAGCTCGTCATGCTTTGCCATGCCTTCCCGCAGGTTACGACGCCACTCCAGTCTCATCTCAGCACGTTCCTCCCAACAGTTAACCGGTATGTTGAAGCCATTTATGTCACGTTTACAGGAATCCTTGAAACGGAGTACGGGTCGACCAACCGGTCTCTTAGTGTCGGCAATCTGTCCGAGCATGACTTCACGTGGCAATCTGTCAGGGTCCATTCTAGGAACGTGTCCTAGCCAACGGAGTCGTCTCTGTTTCAGCATAGCCGTTATGCTGTTGCATTTGGTTTTTGAAAGAAAAGCTTCATTCGTTACCAGATCCTTCCAAGTTACTCCTAATATGGTTCGCAGACAACGCATGTGAAATGCGTTTAGGCGACGCTCTTGCTTGGAGTAGGTCGTCCACGTTTCTGAAGCGTACATTTATATACCTATGCCTTTATATATCGGTGAAATATTTGTGTGAGATATGTTTATGTACAGTCAGGAAAACTGTTAATTAACACCCCTGCATACAATAAATATGTACCTATGCCAAGCTAAATCAGTCATTGTTCTATAAAATATAATTTATTTTAATTAAGTGTTTTCAATTACTGGTGAACATCGCCGAGAAAATGTAATATTCCTCTATTGAAATTCGGTGTTCTCGACAAAATTACTTCAGCCAAGTGGGTCATCTATGTATATGCCAGTACAGGTTAATAATATTTTAAAGGATTTTCACTATATCAATAATTCATGCCGGTCAAATACCCATTCCACACGGACCACACTTGATCTCTAATATGAAAATGTTTAAAGAAGACTTTAAAAACTGTTTAAAATAAACACAAATATTTGGTACGAGTGTATGTGGACTCGGGTTGCGCAAACGGGTTCCAATTCCCGGGAAAACGTATCAGGAATTCATTAGGCGTCCTGCTAATTGTATCAGCGTGGAATCGGAAACATTCCTAAATTGTTTTAAGAGGATTTATGAACATTACCATTTAATTCCGGCGAGTTTTCCCGTCGGTTGTTTTCGAGCGGTACTGTAACGTTTATTTCGAATGCGATGCTGAAACAATTATGGTAATGTTTAGAGCAAACGTGACGCTGATAGGCACCGCATTAAATAAATATTTAATGAGCATTTCTATTTTAGGTTTACGCAGAATTAGTAAATATAGTAAAATGAATTTAAATAGGCAGTAGGTGAGTATTCAGAAGCCTCAATAATTTATTTATAATTTTAAATAGTAGATAATACCATCACATTGAACTGAAGTAAGGAAAATAGGACGTTACTTATATATTATTATGTCAACAAGCGAGATATTGCATAAAATTCCGTTCAAGTGTGTATATATTGGGTCCATGGTCCCGTGTCCCTATATGTCCTTTTTTTTATCACACTACACTCTCGTGGAGCTAAAGTTCCAGAAAATTGAGTTTAACGGAATTAGTTAGGTTTTCATTATTGGAAATTACGACGACCGGTTTGGCCTAGTGGGTAGTGACCCTGCCTACGAAGCTGATGGTCCCGGGTTCAAATCCTGGTAAGGGCATTTATTCGTGTGATGAGCATGGATATTTGTTCCTGAGTCATGGGTGTTTTCTATGTATTTAAGTATTTATAAATATTTATATATTATATATATCGTTGGCTAAGTACCCTCAACACAAGCCTTATTGAGCTTACCGTGGGACTTAGTCAATTTGTGTAATAATGTCGTATAATATTATGTCGTATAATATATTAATTACCATTTCCATGACGTCGAGCTGATAGGTTTTATTATTGCGACTATTAATTATTAAGCGTTCAATTAACGTGTTTGATTGCAATTTTCAATTATACGGCTGAATATTTAATGATCTAGCGTTTCAGGATACCGACGTGTATTCGTTGTTCACAGAGCATTTTATTCAAGTTTATATTATATTTTGTTATTTGTCATTAATGTGACTACATAAGATGACTCCATTATAACCTAAGCAGTGGCGAGGCAAGACCAAAATTTGTTGTGGGCAAGGTAAATTTAGTGAGGCCCTCTGGTGGCGCAAGAAATAACGAATAAATTTTTACTTTACTTCCCATGTTCCCAGTTATACGTATTTGAGGCACGAGGCCCCTCGGACCGCGAGGTCGTACACCACGTGAACGGTCGCCCACACGCCCACGCCTAGCGCCGCCTCTGAACCTAAGATGCGACCTGGAACTGCATTTCAAACTTTAAATTAAATGCCATTTAATGCAAAAGTATGTAATACAATGTAAACAAGTGTTTTCTTTTTAAATTAGTATGTATCAGACGAGGTGTAACAAAAATACTAGGGATTAAGGGCATATTCGGTATCGTGTTTCATTAGGAAAAAGTAGATTTTTTTAACGGTAGTACAGTAGTTTATGGGGTAGGTCAAGTCGGCCAACCTTCCATATAGAGGTCAAAAATTTTTTCATCTTGTGACCTGAATCGGAACCGTAAACTATACATTGACACTTCACGCCAAAGCCCTCTAGAGTTCACGTACGTTTTCTTATGCGTTGTAGGTTCTGCCATCTTATTCAACTTGGAAGCTTAAACTCGACATTTACACATCGAGCCAATAAATAGGGGACTCATGTGTTGCCCCCTACAGCTCATGCACGTTCCCCATAACAAACACAAGTGTACATGTGTGAATTTAAAGAAAAACTCAACGCCTCCAACTCGTCAATAAACTTACCTAGGTTTATTCCGATTCTATTAAAATATGCGATCAACATGATACTAACCTCAGTCTATCTATCAGTCTATCTTGTACAAATAGTGTACCGGAGAATGGGCCGCGGATACATCTGGGAGCCTAGCCAAGATGACTATCCTACATCGATAAACACCAAACGAAAGGAAAACGGGATAACAGATGCTACGAAAATTCGAGGGACTATTTAATTTCCACATATTAAATAATTAAGTTTCGATTGGCGTTTTCTATTGACGATTGTCATCTTAGTTTTTTTTATACTACGTCAGTGGTAAACTAGGCTCACCGGCAGGAACACAACACTATGAGTAGGGTCTAGTGTTATTTGGCTGTGGTTTTCTGTAAGGTGGAGGTACTTCCCCAGTTGGGAACTGCCACAGAATCACTTCACTTCACTTCATTCTTTTGTCTATGGCTACCGCGCAGTTAGGCACAATAGGGTTGTTTCCATCTACAAATCTTAGGACAGAATTGCATCCCAATAAATTCTTTTGGATTATAAGAACATGTTAAACTACTTTTAGGGGACCTGTAGTGACCATATTTTTGTAAATATTGAATTTAAAATATCTTTTGGCACACGTCACGTGACCAAACTCGAAACGTCATTGAAGATTCTGATGACGTCACAACTCACGGATTGACACTGTTGACAGTTAGGCGATAAACAACACATGACAAATGTCAGCTGACAGTTCGTATCTTCTACGTGTGTATGAAGTTATGTGTCATACCGTAAACGGTGACGTCACACAATTTTCAAAGAGTGTTTTGGGCGCGAAAGCATCTGTCAAAATATATTTTGTTAATTTAACATATTTAAAGCCGTTTTTAGTATAAAAGTTAAATTTTAGGGCAACTTTTAGTTAATATAGAACGTAATACAAGCGTTTCAAAAAATTGGAAACAACCCTATTCTGCCAAAAACAAATTTCGAGCTTCACACGGCTGACATGAGGGAAGATCATAAAAAGTCCAATAGAAAGATATCGTTAATTTGTGTAATACCTGGAACAAATTACAACGGACACAATTTAACATAAACCACCATCAATTTTGAACCATTTGATCGAAAAATGAGAATTTAAACACATGAAGCATTGATAATAATAAACATAAAGTGTATAAATATATTTACATTTTTATGTTGTTTTTAGTCATACATTTGCTTACGACGCAAATATTTTTTTTGCTATCAGTTAGATATAAAAGTGAGGCCATATTAGCGGGTAACGGTACGTTAGTACGTCCTTGGCAGACATGAATAAAGGTCAGGGGGTTTGTTATTAACCGGACAATTAAAGAAAATATGATCGATGTTACCTACTTCGTTTCCACAATCGCACATGGGAGAATTTTTCTTTTTAAATTCATATAATTGCTCTGACGAGCAGACGCGGCCCAATTTAAGTCTAACGGTGATACTAGTGTGCCTTTTAGAGAGAGATCTGTTTTTGAAATGGACGGACCATGAACGAGATGGAATGGATATCTGAATTTCTGGATAGAAACATTTCTTAGCTCAGGACCCGCGGACAGACCATTTTTTCCTCATAACCTTAAAAGGAAGGCTCAGAACATCTGGTTGAAATATTTTATAGAAAGAGTCATCGCCATCAAGAATAGCCTCTTTGGGTGCTGCCACAGAATAAATAATAGAACCACCGTCCAGAATGACACTTCCTACAAAACTGAAGTTTGACAGCTATTCAGGGACGAATTATGCTGTCCCTTTCTAATATATGGCACTATCCCTTTCGGCCATTTAGGGTTGTCAAAATTCACGTCATTATCTTATCTGTGTAGTACACGTATAGGGACCGCAAGTTGTGCCAATCCTAATAATTGCTCGGAGCAATGCTGAGCCGAACGGAGCTGAGAAAAGCCGAGTGGAGGAGTGTCGCCCCACTGGTTCTGGGGGCCGATTTTTGAATTTCGAGTGTTCGATTTCGTGTAATTCCCTTCAATTTATTTCTCCACTACTAGTCCTTTAAATTCTACTAATATAATTGAAAAAGAGTGGTCAATATTACTAGATTCCCAATTTCTATTGCTCGTATTTCTAAAATATCAATTCGCCGTTTTCCACAGATTTTCGAGTGACGAATTCGAGCGCTCGAAATTCGAAAATCGGCCCCCTGTTCTAGATCTAGAATTACGTCCGCTGTGCTGTGCCCAACTGTGCTGTGACTGTGATGTCACTTGCAACTATATTCATGGCTATTAGTGTAACTGAGACATAGAGATACCTATGTTGGTATCACATTTTCAATACCTTTAATATGCCTCCTAGTTACAACCGTATAATAGGGTATTTTTTCGTCTGATTGGTTATTTCTGTACAGAAATCTGAAAACTGCACGGCCTTTTTCTTCCATTTTGATTGACGTCCTAATCGATTCTGCTTGAGAGTTATGAAGAGAATGGCGGCTTACACATTTTATGTAGTTTCGTACGCTGTAATGTTTGTTGGTTTTATAAACTGTTACGGGATTAGAAATGCGCACAAGGGTGAGTACTTAGCTATTAATATAATTAAACCATGTAAGTAATTATTGATGGTGACGGTCATCAATAAATGTATTACTAAGTAGCGTAAAATGATGTGTATGAACTACTAATGGACAGCTAAAGTATTTTTGGTTTATATCTATAAATATTTTCATGCTATAACATCGGGGTTGGTGAAATTTGAACTTGTCCACAATTTATTTGACTACCCTTTGTTTGACCGTCTAAAAAGTATTTTCACCTCAGCAGCTCGAACTAGCCTACTTTCGTCACTCCAGGGAGTGAGACAAAGTAGCTTTTTAATTTAGTGAAGGCCATGAATACAGGAATTGTTGTTAACATTTTTTAACCTTTTATATGTTCTCACTACTGGAGTGAAAAGTTGTATGTGTCACACGAGAGCAAAGTTATTTTACATCTCGTGTTTTTGAGGCCCTCTCTACGCTCAAGGTTCTAACTTAGAATCACTCGCTTTGCTCGTGATTCAATTATAGAATCTTTCGCTTACTCGGGACTCAAAATCAACACTCGCGAGAAAACCTAACTTTCCTCTCTTGTTGCACAAATAACTATTGAACGTCTCGCCTGTAATTGTATCGTTAGTGACTAGTAAGTAAGTATTTTTTTTAAATTTCAGCATACCCAAAGCCTGCAAAACTGTTCCCCTACTGTTTCGGTGAACGGGGAGTTTGCCTCACGAGTGAGTCCTGTCCGAAGAACAAGATGTTGGACTTGAAGAATGACCACTGCATGGACGTCAGCCCCCACGCCATCTGCTGCGAGGTGTCCAAGATCAGGATGGTTGAAGATATCTTCGAAACATATTCATAAATATGACAGAAATCTGGAATGTTAGTGATGTCCTACTTGTGGTTAAACACTACTGTTTCAATGTAACAGTGATCTGAGGAACGCTTTTCACCTGCCTTTTATCATCGTGGGTCAAGTTACTTAATAGTAGTCTGCCTGTTTAGCAATTTGACAGGGAACTGTTTTATTTTAATATATATCCCTGGGCTTAATTCAAAATATAACACAAAGACAAGTTCCACCTTTTTAGTTTGTTTAAATAAAAGGGACGTTAAAGAGTTGGTGACTTTAGCTGAGGATTCGTGATCTGTACACTTTGCAATGATTACAGGGGTTATGTTAAGCACAAATTAACAACGGCTGGCTAATTGTATTGCAAAATTTAACTAACAGCAATTAATCAAGTTACAATGCTGGTTCAGCAAAATCACTAAGCTTGTATGATATGTACCTACATATTTAGTGGCGCGGAAATTACATTGGCGCTCTCATTAATTATTCTAAAATTGTTAATATGATGTTGTAGCCCTTGCGAGGAAAAGGTTGAGTATGCCTGGCTAAAAAGCTTTAAGTTGGTTTCAATAACAAAGTTTCAAGTATACTGTCATCAATCATGAGCCTTGAAATCCAAAGAAAAAAAATATTTGAGGCATTAATGCCGATACAGCAATTTAAGTGATTAAATGTGACGATCCACGGTAAAAAGTACCTTATGGCGGTTGGCGCTTACGCTGTTATTTACGACGCTCCAATACTAATGCCATGCTATGCAACGTAAGCGCCAACCGCCATAAGGTACCTTTTACCGTGGATCGTCACAAATACTGTTTATTGATACTAAATTAAAAGTTTTTTATGAGAATCGGAATTCTATAATTTTACAGACATACGTTAGCTTTATGGTTATAGTCCCACCCACTCCTCCCACTCCTTTCAAGGTCTGAGGGTGTTGATGAACGAGATAGCGAATGTCACACCACAGTGCGCGTTGATTCAATTATTCATCATTAATGCACATTTTGTTTAGATATATAATACATATCGCTAATGATAACGTTAGTTATCCAAACTTCACTAATGAAGTTTAGTTAAGCCGGCTCCCGATCCAATGTCCCACAAGGCCTACACGAGTAGGCTCCTAGATATACTTATATGCTGACTGATTAAATAAAGATCCGTAAAGTTATCCTGAAAGTTATATCGCATTCGAGCGCTTTAGGAGAAGAGGCGTTACCGATTAGTTGCACCTACTATGAACATTTATGTTATTATTTATTTCTATGTAATCTGTCGGCATTTTTGAGAAAAAAATATATAAAGACCTTCGGCTGAACAGGTTTGATTTCAATCCCTTATTTTATGCATTGAAATGTAGTAATACTCTGTGATGAAAGTGTCACGAAGAAGGCGTTGTTTGAATCATTCATCTAATGATTAATATGCTGATTTCGTTCAGACATATTTATAAATGTATGTCGCTAATGATAGCGTTAGCGTGCGTCCGTCGCAGCACTAACGACGTAATCCGCCGTCGCACTGTTATCCAAACTTGACTAATGAAGTTTAGTTAAGCCGGCTCGGGATCCAATCTCCCACCAGGCCTAATGTCCAGGATGTAGGAGTAGCGCCTGGATATGCTGACCGAATACTAAAGTTACCCTGATACATCGCATTCGAGCACTTTAGAAAGAGGTGTTGACTATGAATTCGACTTACTTTAAAATTATTTGTGTTATTACTAGCGTGCGGCTGGGGCTACATTCATTAAAATGATAATATGTTTAGGTTATATTTTATTGTGTTTTTGAAAAAACCACAATATCTAGTACTTATCCCGGCCGTAACAGAGATTGCTTGCCTAAATAGTATTGCTAAGCGGCCTGTTTATTGCATTCCCATTTTCATTATTATAATAAATTCTAAATACTTTTTAGAGAAGGGTATCGACTGATCGAGGGTATATACTTAATACCCTCGATCGAGCGCAATGAAAATGAGTTACTCGAGTAAGTAAGTACCTACACTATGTAGATAGCTTTGCATTCGCGGTAACACTAACAGCACGTGCTCCATGCAAATGAACCGCATTGTGGATGAAACGGGTGTTTCTCTTTGACAGTCCGCGCGACGTCATCCAGCGCATTTCAATCCACGGCGGATTAAGGCAGGTGCACATTTTCGATGGCATTTCCAGACGGGCTAATTCGACTGCTCGGATATTGCAATTTCCATCTAGCTCACGGCCAGTGCCTCCCTTCCATTTCGTTTCATATCTCGCTCGACTATAACAACATTTGACATTTATAAAGCAATTTTCTAAGGTATATTCCACGATGCGCTGCATCCGTTTCGCTTGCAACAAAATCGAATCGGAGTTTCATAACTAGTTTTTATAGCTGACTGTTGACTGACGGTTTTGCCTTCTATTTCGCTTGGTTTTTATACTAGGTACCTAACCTACATAATAACCGCATTACGATTACGTTTTGGAACAATGAACGAACCAATTTCTGAATGCTTGGAGACATGATTGAATAATTGAACATTAATGGCAGCTCGTTACCTGCAGACTAAAAATAGACTGCGTCTTCCGAAATATCTCGTTAATTTCGTCTCGTCTTGTTTGAACTTTTGGGTTATTCATTGCATGAATGTAAAATTTTGCACTAAAAGTACGAAAGTGTACTAACGAATATGTCGGTTTTTTCTGAAGTAGAAGTAGGTACCTACATATATGGATCCTATTTCTACATAAAGCCAAACTTACTAAGTAAACCAAACTAAGTACGTCTTTGTTTCATGAAATTAACCATAAAAGGCAAACAAAGTTTGATAAACTTCTATTTGTTTTTTCGCCGGTACATTCACGCTCGGTTGCCGCAGAGGATAATGTTTTTATTTTCCGCCCGGATAAAATGAAATATAGAGATCTGTACGAGCCATTTGCTATAAAAGTTTCCCATGGATCCGATTCGATTATCGTACAAAGACAAATATTTGGATTGGAGCAAGTATCACGAGCTTTAACGTTCTCTTTCGTTGGTATTGGAATTAACGTTTAACAGTGAGATAGATGTTGTTTGTTTGTACGTCTTGATTGGTTTCGAACTGTCTGACCTGTTTTGTTGCTATTGTTATACATGTTACAACGAAAACGAGTAGGTACAGTTGATAGGTAGTCAATGAGCTCTTATTTTGAACCACACATATACCTAGGTACACTTAAGACTTACTGTTGCTTCATAATTTTCGTAAATTCCTGTTAAAATCGAAATTAGAAACAAAGTTATATTATTACTTAACATATGAACGTTAGGTTGCATGCATACATCAAGGACTTGTTAAGATATAAAACTTTCAGTCACGATGAAATGGTGGGTTAGTACTCGTAACTCCAGAAGTAATATATTCAATTCAAGTTAATGTGGAATGAGATGGTACGGACGGTAGCTATCGGCCTCGCTTCCTGCTACGTGCCACGCCAGAGCGTGACAGACGTGCATCGCGAGAGGGAATGCCTAATGGCGGCGCAAAGTCCGCACTAGCGGGGCTTAAAAACATCCCCACATAGGCCGGCCTACAAATCTAAACTACATTAAATCCAGAATAAAATCCATTGGAACATCAGCCTTAAGATGCACCGTTTAGTGTCTATAATGGTCTCAACAGTAAACGGGTTTGACGCTTTTTTGTATTTCGAAAATGACTTGTGCACTTGACACAAACAGCCTGTTTGTGACCCGTGCCAACAAGCTATGTACGTTTCTAAGGTAAACGAAGATTAATCTCCGTAAAGCAATGAACCCTTTTTCGTAAAATGTTGGGATACTTGATATATTTTTAATTTTATTCACAATCCGTGTATTGTTCTGGTGCGGAAGGGTCGGCCCAAGGGTATGCCGCTCTTGTAATATTCAGCTCCGCCACAATGTTTTATTTAACCGCCCGGCGGATTCAATATTCATCACTTTACTTCAAGCTTCCTTAGCTGGTGAATAAAACACTGGAAATATTCTGAAAAATATTATGCAGCCAGTCACGTGGTTTGTACAAGATCTTAATAACCAAGTTTCTTTTAATACATTTATTAACATTGTTAAATCTTAGCACAATAGCTATTTCAGTTTACCGCGCCATTTAGTTTTTTACAAACATGATTCGAATTGAAAATAATGTTATTAATTTTATTACACTGCATGGCATTTTTAGGAATTTCAGTTAAACAAACTGTTTTGCATTATGTTGCAATATTGTTTCCCTCAGCGTGAAACATAATGCAATTCTCAAACGGAATAACGTAGAATGAGCGAAGTAGGGCAATTAGGAAGCAAGCAAATGTGGCATAAAAGTAATAAAACACGAACCCGGAACTTGCTCGGCGCATACTAAGTCAATTAACCTTTACACCGCACTGTGCATAATGTAACGAATTACATTTTGGTTGGTATGTGGGCCTTAGGATCCATTGTAATATTTAAATTCTTGTATATTCTTGATGCACCTGTTTATATACTTTAAATTGGTTTAGATACTATAATTCTTTCTTCCTATTCCACCTATCTTTAATGTAAAGTAAGGCACAGTGAAATATCATCTCACTCGAATCCGGAGTAGCCCAACTGCAGGAGTACCTCCGTACGGACGGGTTGGGCTACTCCAGATTCGAATGAGATGATATTTCACTCAAACCTTCAATCAAGACCTCGCAGCACGCTGCTAATTACTCTGTAGTTATGTAGTGTTGTGTAGGTTTGAATCTTTGTAAGGTCGGCATTGTGGCAACGTACGTGTAACTGCACTAGAGTTAAAAGCGCCCATATTTTGCGGTGGCTGCATAACTTCAGGTGGGTTGCACGCTTGCTTGAAAAGATGAATTAGCGTCATTTAAAAATAAAATTAAAATTAATTAAAGTGATAAATTATTTATCGTAAGTAATCGATATCATTCTTAAGAAAAAAAAAACCGACTTCAATGAGGGAGACCGGTGAAAGAAAGATTATTGTTGATTTTGGATTTCATACAATGAAATTAAAAAGACAGCGTGTTACGCGTAATTATTGGAGGTAAAATGTTTTTTTTTGTTACTGCACCCACCTTGACACATTTCAAATTTGCCCTATAGTTGACTGGTAAGATATCCGCAATTGGGTATTCGACTGAATTTAAAATAAATTATTTCACACCATGCATGAAATAAAGCACAATTGCCAAACGAACTATACGTCGTTGAAGAGTTCCGTTCTGTTCATAATCAGCAGTTCCACTTCTGCAAATGTAAATGCTTGGTTTGTTGATGAAAATACTAAGATCACTATATATATTCCTTTAACTTTCGAGAAGTTCCCTCGATTCTTCATGGACCCCATCGTCAAAACTCGAACTTGACAAAAATTTGTCTTGAAAATCGAATTTGCTTAACAAACACATCGAACGCAACTATGCGTCGTTGAAGAGTTCCATTCTGATCATCATCAGCAGTTTCACTTCATCAAATGTCACTTTTTGAAATGTAAATGCTTTATTTGTTATGAAAATACAAAAATCACTAAACAGAGTGTTTTTATTGAATTCCGTTAACTTCGGGGTATGGGTAAGTACGTTTAAGGAAACTAAATGATATAGTTCATTAAAAAAAGTTTTTTATTTTATTTTATTTTTTGTAAAAAGATTTAAATGTTGCATATAGCGTTGTTGTAACACGGGCATTTTTTTAACTCTATCAAACAATTGAAAACTGTGACATATCAATTCGAACATCGAACGTCCGCGATAGTACTTACCGTAAGTAGCAAATGTGTAAACTCGTACTACACTACTCAATATGTAAACAGGCCCTAAGGCAAGTGTACACGCTCGTAAAGGCCTTAAAATAAATTATTGATTATCTCCGACATGGAGTTAATTTGAATGGTGTCTTTGACAATGTTACTTAATTTAAGCTCAAGAATGCACCCTTGAATTAACGAAAAAAAAAACACGGTGTATGCCTTTAACATTTGAGAAGTTTCCTCTAGTTCATTCTGATCAGCATCAGGAGTTCCACTTCATCAAATGTCACTTTTTTAAATGTAAATGCTTGAAACGTTGATGAAATTAAAAAAAAAAACACTATTTACTATGCCTTTTACATTTGAAGAGTTCCCTCGATTCCTCATAGATTCCATCGTTAAAAATGAGTTTTGACATAAACGGGATGAATAAATTCAATCCAAAAAATAATTTATAAAATCGGTTCAGAAATGACGGAGTTCTGAAGCAACAAACATAAATAAAAAAACATAACAAAAACACACAACCGAATTGAGAACCTACCTCCTCCTTTTGAAATCTTGAAGTCGGTTTAAAATGAGATTGAGGTTGCTTAATTTTAAACTCCTTTAGCTATTAGACTACTCGATGTGAGATAAGTACAAAACTGAGATTAAGGTTGCTTAATTTAAAACTCCTTTAGCTATTAGACTACTCGATGTGAAATAGATACAAAACGAATACCTTTCAAACGCGGTATGAAAAGCAAGCCAATAAAATCTAAGTAAGTACTTATATTCAGATATTTACTGCTCTTTGAACTTACTACGCTCAGCACCTCGAAGAGAAAATTTCACAAAGGCTAGCTTAGCAAGTAACTTATGGGAACTAGCGGCTACGAAGCAAAATGGATATTTGCCGAGTTAGAAACCGCGCGGTCTTTAGCGACGTCGCTCCAGACGTGACCGCACTATTAAAGTTATGGCTTTATAGGTATCTTCACTATAAAATTAAAACAAGTGAAGGCGCTGTCTCGCTCGAGTTTTTCATCCCTTTTTTTGCAAGGCGAGAGTTATTTGCATGAGAGACTGTATATTTTTGTACGGAAACATTTCATTTACATAAATTTTTGGCATAAATTTTCATTGTTTTGACAGTATTGCAGAATATCTGGTGTTTTACTTACACAAGAAAAAACACATGCACTTACTCGAATTAAAAATGTCAATTTTCTATAGAGCTCTTTCTAATATACCTTCCCTAGACTAATAATAATAATAATTATTATTTATCTTATTTAATGTTTTACATTACTATTACACAGAAAACTTATGTCTGTTTTTATTTAGAAAGTTTTGCTTACTGGAGCGAGCAAATGCTTTAAAGGTGTGACTAGCCATATGCCTATTGCGTAATATTAGCCTCGATTTTATATTAAAATACATAAAAAAATAACGAAATATCTTGGAAAAACAAGTCCTCTTCATTTGCATTTTTCATTCATAATTTCACTGCGTATTCTGACAATTACGACTTGAAGGACACGTTTCCGTATTTCACCACTTGTGATGACAATTAAATACGTAACATACAGTAAATATTCATTATTTTGGTTTATATCAATGCGCGAAAATAATAAATAATATTAAGACCGCTAGTTGTTACCTGGTATTAGTTTTCTTTGAAAAGAATATTTGTAGTCTTACATGCATGTAAAATGTATAAGTGTTGGTACAAAAAACATTGACTTACTTAATAATAAACATAAAATATTTCAATACAGGCATTATTTTCAGAAAACAAAACTATAATACCTGAAATTAAATAATGGTGATAGCATATTCATGTTTGACAGGTTTTGGAACGATCCCTTTTTTATCGATTGTTTTGGTCTACTTAAACTGACTATTAAGCAAATGCTGTCATTGTGAGCGTAAACGACATTGTGTGCGTGAACAAGGTAGTGTGCTTAAACGTCGTTGAAATTATCTCCGTCTTTCTCTGAGCCGTGTATGCGAAAGAGACACAGTTGATAATTGGCATTAATGTGAACGTTATTGTATAGGGAGTATGGATTGGTAAATAAGATGTAACTTATGACCTTTCTTCATGAATCGTATGTCGTTACGTGCCGCGAAGCGAACAACCTCTTCTCTGATTTTGATGCCCTGGTACATCAAAGCTAGAACTACGTCATAAATCTTCATGTGTCGCCAATGTGTCGTCATTGTGTCGCTATATTGTCGCTAGTCGCCAATGTGTCGTCATTGTGTCGCTATATTGTCGCTAGTCGCCAATGTGTCGTCATTGTGTCGCTATTATGTCGCTATATTGTCGCCAGTCGCTGTTATGTCGCTATTTTGTCGCCAGTCGCTAATATGTCGCTATTAAAGAGTATAAAAGGGCCGGAAAGTACGGTAGGGGGGGATTCATTCTTCGACTATCAGACTAGCAGTATCTCTGGCTTTGAGTAAGTCAAGTTTCTCTACTATTCTTTCTATTTGTTTGTGTTTGCTGGGAATTATCCTGGTGAATTTAAACTTGTAAGATTATGTCTGTGTTTGGCATTGCGGGGACAATGTTGTCGTAATGCTAAGCTTAGGCTATGGTGGAGATTCTTTACTTCCTTATTTGTGTTACTGTATTGTGAGTTTTTTGTTAGTAAAATTTAACTTTGTTATTTTACTATCTTTCTATGAGGTTAGTTTGTTATTTTATAAAGCCAGATCACTGTTTGGACTAACAGTTTGTCCATCTAATCAGCTGCTCCCTAACGGTGACAAATTGCAGCTGTTTAGAAGTCTTTTGCTCCAAGTTGAGAGGACTTGGCGTCTCTTCTTTACCAACATAAGAGGCGAGCATACTCTCCTTAGTCTCAAAGTCCAGCTGTTAGATGAATGTGAGGGCATCACGTGCGTGCCATTGAGAGTAATCTCGGCTCACTGAAGTCTGCAGTAATTGAGGCTAGGTCTCGTATTAAATATATTTATATATTTCGGTGCTCTGGCTCATGCTAGTGCTGGTCACGGGAGGGCTTCTGTCATGATTGGTAACAAACACAGATAAAGTTTTAGTCATGGCAGGGTATCCCATGTGACTGGTACGGGTGTGTGTGCTAGTGTGCTGATTACCTATAGACATGCTAGGGCGGTCTATTCTCATCCACCGTGCCTACGTGGCGATGAGGAGGGGGCCAATCACACAGACACTAGGGTTTGCTATACCTCGGTTTTGTCGGCCGAATGCTTACAGCTTAGACTTAGGGATACACTTGTGTGTGTTCCAAATCACTAGATCAATGGTAAGTACGATCTGTGTTCTGGACATACTAGATTAGGGTCCAAGGGTAGGAATAGGGTAGTCACACACACTGTTATAGGGTCTCTCTTAGGTTTGATCTAGAAATTCGATTGGTTGGTGTATGTATATATCTTTCAAAAGGTTCTAATGACGTGAAGCTATGATTTTATAACGTGTACTAATGATAATATTAGTGAGATACTGGTAATGGGTTTTAATTACCTAAATCTTCCAGACTGTTACTCTGAGTGGAAAGTTGAGGGTTATCTGTAACATCTTATATCTATTTATTTTCATTTCTGGGTTTTTGGTGTAGAGACGAAGTACTGAGTATTACGATCAGGTCCTAAGGTATTTATATATTCAATCCTTAAATATCAAGTTGGGTTTAGGAACACAGACTATTCTGGGATAAAAGAATGGTTTGTTTTAGAGACCCTTTGGCAGGCGAGCGCAGTCCATTGGAATCTTTGAGTGGAATAATACTCACCTTGATAGTTCGATCTCATAAAGTACAGTAATGAGTTAACTTGTACTTCGTTTATACATTTAAAAGGCCTAGGAATTCAGCCTACTTTTAGCTATGGGGACTGGGATAATGGCTTAGTAGCCTTAGCTTTTGGATATAAAAAAAGGAGATAAGTAAATGGTGTCTGACGAATACTTATCGCTACTTTTCGTCAGTCCTTAGGTTTGCATAGGGTTGCGAAGCGTTGGTCATAGCCCGTCTGGCTAATAAGATAGGAGTAGGTGGCCCGATTGATATTGCTTATCGGAGTAAGAGTCTTCAGACCTGCATCTAGCATTAGAGGCAGCACGTGTGATCCATTCACACCTCGTTTAGAAGATGATAGGATTGATAGGTAATAATATTTTAATCTTAATATAAGTGTGTAAATGGGCTTATCCCAGGAGTGCTGCTTCAATGTTACCCCGAAGACTTAATAGGAGTAGCAGGATTTTACCAAAAATATTTTTATATTCATAATCATATATGCTGCAATAACTAAATATCTTTCTAATAAATTAATAAAAATATATCTTACATTACATCAAAAATCATTGATAGTTTCTGTAACTTAAGGCTACACCCGTCGCCTACGATCTTGATAGTGTGGGCGGAGCCTATATTCTTTACCGCGACACTGCTCATACCTTGTTGATTGTTATATATTTTCATTCTACTTATGGGGTGTCATATTTGATATAGAAGGGGGTTTGGAATAACATATTCTTACGGTATTTTGCTGAAGGTTGAATCTTAACATAAAATCCTATCGATTACTTCTTATCAACATAATAAATTATTTAGTATAGTAAATTTCTGAGTCTTAGCATCTAGGTAATACTTAATCAGGTAGAATCAGAGTCCAAGATTTAGTTGTTACTCATTAAAGAATCTAGAGTACCGCGGTTCACTTCGAGGGGTCCTAACCTTTAACTAGACGATCACTTGGCCAAATTATTGTTAAGGTAAAATTATTGTTGGGGTAAAATTATGAGGGTAGAATTTAAGGGTGGTATCAATTTTAAAGGTGAGGTACATTTTGGTAGGTAGGGGAGGGTACATTTTGGTGCCGTTTCCGAGGGATCTAAAGTGTACCACTTTTGGGGCACATTTTGGATACCAAGGGTTCTAAAATTAAGAATAGTAAAAGTAGCCATTCAGGCTACATTTTGGTAGGCAGTGGCCAGTATAGAACGTAACCTTAATGGTCACATTTTGATGGAACCGACACCTAGGATAGAAAGTAAAAGTAGCCGTTCAGGCTACATTTTGTTGGCGTGAGATGGAGTGGGTACACTGAGTTTTGGACTCTGTTTTTTTATTGTGTTTTGAATAAAACTCATGAAACCTAACGTTTATTTCTGAAACTATTACTATGTACAAAAAAATCCATAGTTATTATCTACTTAGAAAAAACCTTAGAGTTATTGTCTACTTAATAAGTTTATCAATCTTCTTTACTCGTTCTCTTCTCGCCGTTGTTAGGGATTCTTTTCATATTCCTCAGCTAAGAATTGTCATCACATAATAATCAATTATAAATTCACCTTCTTGCGCCTTGATACCTGAAAAAAAAATAGTAACAAATTTTAAACCCATGTAGTATAACTTTAGTACATAAAACGATTATCTTAAGCGAAAATAATTATATTTGTTTCTTTCGCGTCATAGATTTGTTAAGAAATTATATTTATAGCAGGGACCAATAACAATAATGAAATAAATAAATAAATATCTTCAAGTAAGTCTTTCATATACTCGTATCGACCTAGTCTCAGAGTAGGCAAAGGTTGTGCTATAGGTACTAGGCAACGTTAGTGCATATTTCTATGCATAAGCACATACTCAGAATCTAGATAAATAGATAATATCCATGACTTAGGGAACGCATATTCTTGATAGACCCGCAGCACTTATACGTGGTAGACGCGCAAGTGGATGCTTTTGACAGACAGCATTCATAGGCAGGGTCGTTACATTGTAAGTTAGGAGGCTGTTGCCAATAGTCTAGATATAAGAAAATATTATCTAAGTCAATCTAGGATGTAGTTAGGTATAGCCTAGATAAGACACAGGTGTGTTAGAAGTTATGCTTTAGTCGAAAAATCATGGGGGCGTGAAATAGTTCCATTTCACGTAGATTTTCTTGTAATACTAAGGAACAGGGGGCGTATTCCGCATCTTTCTTACTTTTCTATCTTAAATGCCGGAACGCATTTACAACCCCTCACCATCGGGCGATTCGTTTGCCATTTTGCTTTCTATATCATATAAATAGCTACTCGCGTGTGATAATATAAGAGTTCGATCTATGTTACAGATAAAACAACGCTCACTAGGCTATGGAATGGATAGTAAAGTTCATACATTTTCTGCCGCTTAAGAAAAGTTTTGTCATTCATAGAGTAGTAGCAACAAACAGTTAATTCTATTAGGTACAATTAATCGCCTAAGCGTAGATCTAAATGACAACCACATATGTTAGGACTATGTTTGGTTTGATTGTTGTATATAAAAACCATACATTTGTTATTGTAGGATAATCATGTATGTATGTATGAACTAGGATCTACTTGAGTTCATCTGACAAACAGAGATATTTAACACACATGTTAGGACATTTAGTTTAGGAAAGCAAACAGTCATAGTACGTCATAAAGGCATTATTAGTGGATTAGTAGAACATACACATATGTATGAGAATTTAGCTACATAGGTATTCTTCAGAACTCCCACTGTATTTATTAAAAATAGCACTGAAATATGTGCATAGTTACTATCTACAGTCATTGCTATTATTTACTAGGGTCTCTATGAGTGCTTTATCTTTCAAAAATCAACTGAGATTTGTAACGCGTTGCTGCCCTGACTAACGGCGCACATACAAAAGCATACTTATTTGTAGTACTAGACATAGGTTGACTTAGGATTACAGTACTGACGACGGTACGGACGGACGGTCTGTTGACGGTACTTTTCCATCGTATTCTGACTACGGTCGAATAATAGTACATGATTGGTTAAGCCTAGCATACTAAGTACCTAACATAAAAGATCTTGAGTGTCACTTTCCCTATAAGTAGTATTCAATGTAGACCACTGCTGTTGTGGGTGCGGGTTTCTAGAAATAGAGCCGTGGGACAGGAACTTTGAAGTGGCAGTAGACAGCAGCCATTGTTACAGCAAAAGTTGTGAAATAAAATTATTGAACAGGAGTCTGGAGAGGTGTGGTCCTTCGTAATCTGAAATAAATAGGCAAGCATTAGAAAAAATCTGTTAAAATTAAAGAGGAATAGGTAGCATTATATTTTCCTTTATGAGGGTCAATTTTAGTTAGGCTATATATCAACAATTTTCTTAAGGCGTCCATTCGCGGGGGCGCGTTATTATTTTCAATACATAACACACATTTTATAGAAATATTAGGGTTCATAATGTAAGAATAGGTGGTACTTAAATTTTGCAAATAAAATAATTCTAAAAAGTTTGAAAATCTTTGCCTTGCAGGACATACTTCTATAATCTAGGTCCCAAATAAGCTAGGCTAAGTCCAATTAGTCAATAGAATTAGAATAGGTTATGTGAGGCTAAGCACATACTTAATTTCTCTACTCTTTCATTGGGAACTCATCACTTAGGTTTTAAAAAAAATATATATTAGTGTCAGTCATAAGTCAAGAGGTCCATACATAACATTACATTTTGTACAATTTATTACAAAAAGAAAAAAATACCTTTCAGAAATAGAAGCATTCCATAGTGTGTATTTTGAGGCTAGACGTAATGACTCTGCGGGGCACTGTTAGTTCTCCGGAACACTGAAATTGAAAATGTTTAGCTTAAGTAGGGTATATTTAAGAAAACTTAATTTTAAGTCTCTTTAAAGGGTTTTATTTTCTACTATAAGATACTTCACATACATCACAGTTCAGAAAAAGGAAGACTAAACAGTTCAGATTTTTTTATGACAAATGAAGAAAATTAAGTTGCTTATTTTACTAAGTAGGCTTAATTCTAAAGATAGCTTTTCAAGGTGGCATTGGTTACTATACTTACTTGAAAATTGTGGTAAGACATGGAGAAACAGGAATCATGAAAATAACCATCGAGATTTCCTTCGCTTGGCTTAAGTTTAACTGACTGCTAGGTGACCTAACGGCCAGGTATCAGGAAACCATTCTGTTTGCTGAAAATTTAAACATATGTATATTGTACATTTTATTGCATTAAGTAGGATATTTGAGACCGATAAAAATAAATGAGTAGATAGCAAACATCAAAATGACCAACTCAATGTACTGCACGTGGTCAATGTTCAAAATAACACTGTAATAGGATTTATACAAAAGTTAGTCTGAAATTATATAAACTTGAGGATAGCTATTTATAAGTATTATTAGAAGTGTTTATTTTAAACTAGAAAGGTTTTAATATTTAAAAAAAAAAAAAATTTTAGTAGGTACAAAAAAAAATTTTAAGCGAGAAAGTTTTTTCTAAAATTTCTGTTTTTAAGTAGGATTAAGAAAAAAATCTTTTCCTTTTAGTGACATAGTTGTTGAACTTACTTGGAGATTATCGAGAGACTCGGAAAAGTCCATGAAAACAGCAAACGGAAATTTGCTCCGCTCGGCTTAAACATCACCAAACACTAGGTATGGGTATATATAGGCAGCCATCAGAGTTGTCTCTGTTTGCTGAAAAATTAAACATATATTGTAAGGTTAATTGCAAGAAGAGGAATATTTATGACAGGTTCAAGTTTAGGTTCACTTTTTCAGTTACCGGACAACTGCCGGGATCCTTTTAGAAAGAAAACTACAAATTCACTAACAAATTTTCAGTAACGCAAGAAATCCTATTCATATTTTAGCTGAAGTCATCACATAATTTTAAATTTTCATAACATCTTGCACTTCCAAATTAAAAAAAAAAAAAACTCATATTTAAAAAAAAAAACAGACACCCATATATCATCTTATAGAACAATAACATTTTTCGAATTCCAAATACAGTCAAGTAAGGCCTAAAGGAAATTTGTTTAGTAGTAGTCTAGTACTAGTATTAAAAATGTCATACTTACTCTTTAAGGTTGTGTAAAGATTCATCAAATCCAGCAAGCGGGGTTCTCCAGCATAATTTCAATACATTGTCATTGTTTACAGTTCATGTAAGTCAGGCAACAGGGACTATTCCAATAGAGTTGTCAGTTTACTGAAAGACACATATAGTTTGTAAGTCTTATTGCAATAGAAAACGCGTAGTAAAGGATCAAAATAACATTAGATAGGCAGCATAAAACAAAATTATGAATGTCATCCCGTCAGTACTTTGATTATTTTCAGTTTTATTCGAAAAGAAATGTGTTTGTATTGGTGAACAAGACAGTAAAAATAAGGCAATACAATACTCTAGGCCACTATAAGTAGAATAATACCAAATTAGGAAAAACTTAATGCTAGCCTGAAACAGACAGTACTCGTATTTATTGGAAAAGCAGTTTTATTGATAGATAGGTCAATTTGTGGGTGTTATTATTTTCTATCAGGCTTTAAGTATGTGAGTATGTTTGACAGGGCTTCAATAGCAGTGATTTTTCTAAATGACAGAATAAAAATAGAAACTTACCTTGCTAGGAGTGACAGATTTCATATTTGAGCCCATTTCGATCGGTATATCGATTCGAACAGGAACTCGGCACATTAATTAAACATCCTTGTTTCTATACAGTTCAAACTTTAGGTCATAGGACTCATAGGTCATCGTAGGGCACTAGATTCATTGAAGATTTATAAAATTTGACGAAAGTGAAGAACATGATCGTGTTTTAATCCGAAATTCTATTGCGTTTGTCTTGTACAGTTCTTGCGATTGGCAATGGGTAGAATATTTAGAGAATCGTAAAAAGCACACGCGAGGACGATCTTTTCCAGTACAATTAAAATTTCTGTCGTGATAATGCTTTGTCAACTTTCTCCATACAGCTTATTTATTTACAATATGGCGGTTAGATGGTTGTCATTTATTTGCTTATTAAGGTTTTAATTCACTGTGACACTGATAGTTAAGGTAACTTTGGTATTTATGACCTTAATTAATAATTTCGAGATTTAATAACAAGTTTTAGGCATTGAAAATGAATGCTCTTAATAGAAAATACTAATAAAAAAAACTTAAATGAACGGAAGTAAGAAAAGTGTCAGAGCTTAGGGCTGCCATGATTAAAATATCATTGTACGTCTAGAATCGTTTATGGTATGACATGATTGAATCAATTACTTTAATTTACTTATTGGATAAATGCATCCTTACTATCATATTAATATAAAATGCATATTTAAATCTTAAAACGGCCAAATTTCATTGTTTTCTTTTATTTCTAGTTACACACGCCATCTATGGGGAACATTAACTAAGTCGGCTACAATCCGATTAAATCATGTAGGCAGTGTTTCGTATGTTGTCAGGGATGCTAGGACGTATTTCTTAAAAACAAACGTTCAAGTCACTCGTGCAGGCGTTTTTTTTTAGGGGCTTAAATGGATTTATTCTTTCTGTACGTCAAAATGACATCACCAATGTCAAAAAAATAATTTGTTGGACGTATTTTAAATTTGTCGCACATGGCCGACATCTAGAAAACATTGTTTATGATTAAAAGCGGGTTTACACGATCGATTTAATTTAGTATTAAAAATAGTTAATAAAATATTGCATTTTATTTTTAACAGGTCAGATACGAAATAATCTTTTGGCAGAGAATTGAATAAACTCAAAATGTATAAATTCCGAGTACTACTTCCATCTAGTGTCGAGTAGAAGTACTTAGACGTTCCATGATTGATCGATGACTAAAATTAATTAGTAGGTGGCGCTAAAAATCAAAAATACTAGAGTAATTTAATTAGTCAGGAGGTTTTATTTATCATCGTTTTTTATTTTACTTTATCTTTGGCTAGTACTATTCATCGATTATCATACAGTAGCATGTATTTCAAAATTTATTTTCTCCAATCTGTTGTTTCGAATTGTGAAATGAAATTTGGCAGCTTATCTTTACGGCGTCATCTGACGGCGAACTGTGACATTACTAGAGTGCGGAAGTGAATACGTAGATAACCATCGTAATAGTGTCGCTACTTGGCACTAGGTGACAACAACATCGATTATTGATACATCGACATGACAACAACATCGATGATAATTATGGTCAAGTTTATTTGTATATTTTGCTAGGGATAAGAAAATGAAAAGGATAAATTCTTAAAAATCAATATCATCAAATACAATCCAGCAGAATGCACCGGGTACAAGTTTTCTTTAAGGAAGTCAGCTTTTCGCTCATACATTTTGAGTTTGCCGCCTATAATATACGCTTCCGATATGTTTGACAGTTTGAAGCCTTGAAGATGGAGTATAGACTGTCTAATTGTTTTTGTTTTCAAGTGATCGTAAAAATAAGCCTAGGTCGTTTTAATAATGGAAATCCGTATGTGAGAGAAATAAAAATCGTTGTGAAGTTTAGGATAATATGTGTATTAGCAAACTGAGGTCATGACGTGTGGTCGATCTTAGTTATAATAAAAAAATGGTGTTTGTAACCGGGAGTATTTGTCTAGACAGAAATATGCCATTAGGAAGTGTTAAAATAAATTGGATAGTGTTTAGAACAAAAACAAATATAGATATTATCCCAGAGATTGATTATAAGTGCTGTAACAGTGGTTAAAAGTGGATACATTAGCAAGGAATTGCATTGGAAACGTGAGTACAGAATATTTTGATAAGAACATCTGTAGGCTCTTTGTATATGAAACAAATTTTAAATCTTCTGTTCGCGTTATATAAAATATAATAATAATATACTTACTCAAATTCTATAAAAATTCCGGATTGTTAATTAACATGTGTTGTTGAATTTTATATCTACGTCAATTTCGTATTTTATTTTATTTGGATATATGCGTATTTAATTGCGTTTTAAATGTATATATATATTTTTTTTGTCTCTTCATTTAAAAATAAAACTTGCCAGTACGTGTGTGAAACACCTGAATAACAAAAGGAAATCAGCGAAAGGTTACGCTAAAAATCTATTGCTAAATTCACCTCTTACAATTACTCTCCCGTGGCGTAATGGTTCTGTAGGTTGCCTGTAGACTAAATGCTTTTTGCCTGAGTTCGAATCCCACTGTGAGTAAATAAGTTTTTTTTTTGTTTTTGTGAATCGGTATTAAATGATTAGCCAACTTTGCGATTACATTGCTATATTTTAGATCATTTTAGGGCTTCATTTTTTTTTTAGTTTGTTGTAGTTACGTGGCTTATTATTTTTCTCCGTTTAATATTCTTAAGAAAAACTTTACCTTTATAAGTTGATTTTAAATATCAAATGCAGGCATTTTCTAAAAAAGGGGTTTAAATTATGTGTATCTGAGTGAAAAGTGGAGTGTCTTATAGTGTAAAAAGTGTTAATGTGGTTATAATTGAAGTGAATTAATGAAAACCTGAACTATAATTCAAGAGAATATTGTGATACCGGGACTAGACTATTAGTTAATGCCGGGCAATTTGGAGAAGAACAGACACCATAGCCAGACTTCAAGCACTGGTGCCGCTGGTGAAACCAAGTAACGACAATCACTGACTTTCCTGTTGCAACTGTCCTAAGGCCTACTGAGCATCGTGGTAAATGAAGAAGATTAATGTGTGAAATCACAAGCAACTTGTGTTAGTCAAAGACAGATACTGTAAGTATGAAAAAAAAAATTGTTATAAAATTCTTTTTCTTTGCTATTAAACATTTTATAGATGGAACTTTTGTGCTCTTAACATTTTTAATTTATATTGCATTTTACTATGAAGTAATGAATTAAGCGGATAGTTTGAGTAAAGTACATTGTTGTTTCAAATCTTGTTAAACATATTTGCTGTAATTTGGTTATATATTAGGGTGTAATAGTTACATAGATATATTTGGTGTAATGAAAATGTGACATGTCAATGACCTATGTCAAATGCATTGTGCGGGAAAATATTTTTAATTCAATTCATTGTTTAAATATTCATATATGATCAATTAATATTTATTATTTATCATCATCATCATCTCAAATGCTATTTGAGAAATGTTCGGAATTTTACTGGGAAGAAATACCTAATATTTCATTTTATCACACGGATTGGTTTTATAATAGATTATTGAGTATATTTTGAAATATTCTGCCTAGGATATGGCTTAATCATATAGAAGCAGAGTACATCTAGAGTCAATTTAAGGTTTTTATTGCCATAGCATTCCAATTTAACCCAAGTTTTGTAGATAAGTGGCTTTTGCCCAGTGGGACAGTTTTCCCGGTATCAAGGTAATGCGAACAAAAATTGTATGACATCTAGCTGATATGTAATTGTTGCATAATAGTGCGTGGTTTTTTTTTTAGAGCAATAGTTAGACATCAAGAGCAATCATATCGATTCTCTGGGGTAGACAGTGGAATGGTTGGGCGTGTTTCGAGATTAACTCTTCATTATATTATGTATGTACAGTTAGCAATACTATTCGTTTGTGTTCTTGCTCGGCTCCTCGTGACTCAGGGTCCCGGCCATCTGAGGTCATTCTTTGGTCCACTGAGGCCTTTCATTCTGCACAATGCCTTCGTAGTAGTAGGCTAGGCGCCTGCGTAGATCATTATTCTCAATCCTTCCATATTGGCATAGCATTCCGGCATACAAACTTTAATACAGGGTGGGGTACTTTTGGCAATTGACTATACGCGATGGTCTACTGTATAATGCGTAAACGACACTGCATTTTTCAACGGCATTAGTGAGCAAAAGGCAGGCGAATTAATTGCGGAGCGTTGTCATAAAATATAACAATAAAAATAATATTTGAAAAAAAAAAAATCGTGTGTCAATTGAAATAAATATTTAATACAAAATATATTCAGGTAGTAATTATTAAATGAATAAAACCGGTATTGGGCTAGTATGGGGCTAGGACAGAATGTTTTTTTTTCTCTTACATTTTTTTTTATATTACAAGTGACAGTACAATAATAAATTTTGTGTTTTTATTTATTTAATTTTTGATTGCGTCTCAAGAGTCTCGGCTGTCTGTAAAAATCGTGTGAATGCGTAACTGAGGAGGAATGTATATGCATGATGAGTGTTTATAGTTATGAATATGTGAGGTTTTATGAATGAGATGTATGAATATCAGATGATGGACGTATAGTAGACGGATGTACCTATATTGGAAAAAATGGATTGATACAGATAGACAAAGGCTGGAGTGTAATCAAACTAGATTTGTCGGTGTTTGCAGGGGAACAGAAAGGGGGGGAAGGGGAAACACAACTAACTGGAAAAGTCTTATCAGTAGGTTAAAATCCATTGGATTAGACCCATTTAAAAGGGTAGATTTTTCTAGTTAGTACTCTACAAGGTATGAATACACTTACGAAACCCACACACTCATCTTGGATGGGATATATCCGACATTCGACATGTTTTTATGGGCCGTGAGCGTCTAGAAGGGACGAGGCTCTTTCCAAGAATTAATTAAATATATTTATTGTTTTTATTGGTATAAGGTGTAATAAACAGCAAATATTTTTTACCTTATTTAGCTTGGTTCAGTAATTCTTTGGTTTAGACAAAAATATCTTTGCTGTACCATATTGAGGTACTCACTAGTGTCAAATTTAAGTTTGTTTAAAAAAAAAAAAACACCCAAACAAACTTAAAGGTCGGTGTATCTTATTTAAGTATGAGACACTCGCCAAGAAAACGTGGCTGAGAGTGATAAGGCAGTGAAATTTGGTTCGAATTTTGGCAATGGAACTTGAAAGCTTCGTACTTATAAAAATTAAAGGATTCTTCGTTTTGCATGGGAAGTTTTTGCTGTCTCATTAGATGCTCTTCTACGGAAGTGTACGGTCCACAGAGAAAAAGATCTCGCCGAGACCGGGGTGAGCTGGCAAGAACGGGTTAATAGGACCTATCGGACTCACAATCTGGTATCTCTGGCAGAGCGAGGTTTCTGGGGAAAAAGTTGTCTTGGTTCATTGACGGAGTTCTGATGAACTGATTTCAAAGCTGAGTCGTTAACAGTCACTTAGTATTGGAATACACACTACACGTTTAAAAAAAAAGGGGGGATATTTACCGACTAATCTAGAGGAAATTGAAATTTTTTATGACTTTCTCTGTAAGTCATAAAAACATTTAAATTTGGGGGCGATTGTGACTAGCCATATGCCTATTGCGTAATATTAGCCTCGATTTTATATTAAAATACATAAAAAAATAACGAAATATCTTGGAAAAACAAGTCCTCTTCATTTGCATTTTTCATTCATAATTTCACTGCGTATTCTGACAATTACGACTTGAAGGACACGTTTCCGTATTTCACCACTTGTGATGACAATTAAATACGTAACATACAGTAAATATTCATTATTTTGGTTTATATCAATGCGCGAAAATAATAAATAATATTAAGACCGCTAGTTGTTACCTGGTATTAGTTTTCTTTGAAAAGAATATTTGTAGTCTTACATGCATGTAAAATGTATAAGTGTTGGTACAAAAAACATTGACTTACTTAATAATAAACATAAAATATTTCAATACAGGCATTATTTTCAGAAAACAAAACTATAATACCTGAAATTAAATAATGGTGATAGCATATTCATGTTTGACAGGTTTTGGAACGATCCCTTTTTTATCGATTGTTTTGGTCTACTTAAACTGACTATTAAGCAAATGCTGTCATTGTGAGCGTAAACGACATTGTGTGCGTGAACAAGGTAGTGTGCTTAAACGTCGTTGAAATTATCTCCGTCTTTCTCTGAGCCGTGTATGCGAAAGAGACACAGTTGATAATTGGCATTAATGTGAACGTTATTGTATAGGGAGTATGGATTGGTAAATAAGATGTAACTTATGACCTTTCTTCATGAATCGTATGTCGTTACGTGCCGCGAAGCGAACAACCTCTTCTCTGATTTTGATGCCCTGGTACATCAAAGCTAGAACTACGTCATAAATCTTCATGTGTCGCCAATGTGTCGTCATTGTGTCGCTATTGTGTCGCTATATTGTCGCTAGTCGCCAATGTGTCGTCATTGTGTCGCTATATTGTCGCTAGTCGCCAATGTGTCGTCATTGTGTCGCTATTATGTCGCTATATTGTCGCCAGTCGCTGTTATGTCGCTATTTTGTCGCCAGTCGCTAATATGTCGCTATTAAAGAGTATAAAAGGGCCGGAAAGTACGGTAGGGGGGGATTCATTCTTCGACTATCAGACTAGCAGTATCTCTGGCTTTGAGTAAGTCAAGTTTCTCTACTATTCTTTCTATTTGTTTGTGTTTGCTGGGAATTATCCTGGTGAATTTAAACTTGTAAGATTATGTCTGTGTTTGGCATTGCGGGGACAATGTTGTCGTAATGCTAAGCTTAGGCTATGGTGGAGATTCTTTACTTCCTTATTTGTGTTACTGTATTGTGAGTTTTTTGTTAGTAAAATTTAACTTTGTTATTTTACTATCTTTCTATGAGGTTAGTTTGTTATTTTATAAAGCCAGATCACTGTTTGGACTAACAGTTTGTCCATCTAATCAGCTGCTCCCTAACGGTGACAAATTGCAGCTGTTTAGAAGTCTTTTGCTCCAAGTTGAGAGGACTTGGCGTCTCTTCTTTACCAACATAAGAGGCGAGCATACTCTCCTTAGTCTCAAAGTCCAGCTGTTAGATGAATGTGAGGGCATCACGTGCGTGCCATTGAGAGTAATCTCGGCTCACTGAAGTCTGCAGTAATTGAGGCTAGGTCTCGTATTAAATATATTTATATATTTCGGTGCTCTGGCTCATGCTAGTGCTGGTCACGGGAGGGCTTCTGTCATGATTGGTAACAAACACAGATAAAGTTTTAGTCATGGCAGGGTATCCCATGTGACTGGTACGGGTGTGTGTGCTAGTGTGCTGATTACCTATAGACATGCTAGGGCGGTCTATTCTCATCCACCGTGCCTACGTGGCGATGAGGAGGGGGCCAATCACACAGACACTAGGGTTTGCTATACCTCGGTTTTGTCGGCCGAATGCTTACAGCTTAGACTTAGGGATACACTTGTGTGTGTTCCAAATCACTAGATCAATGGTAAGTACGATCTGTGTTCTGGACATACTAGATTAGGGTCCAAGGGTAGGAATAGGGTAGTCACACACACTGTTATAGGGTCTCTCTTAGGTTTGATCTAGAAATTCGATTGGTTGGTGTATGTATATATCTTTCAAAAGGTTCTAATGACGTGAAGCTATGATTTTATAACGTGTACTAATGATAATATTAGTGAGATACTGGTAATGGGTTTTAATTACCTAAATCTTCCAGACTGTTACTCTGAGTGGAAAGTTGAGGGTTATCTGTAACATCTTATATCTATTTATTTTCATTTCTGGGTTTTTGGTGTAGAGACGAAGTACTGAGTATTACGATCAGGTCCTAAGGTATTTATATATTCAATCCTTAAATATCAAGTTGGGTTTAGGAACACAGACTATTCTGGGATAAAAGAATGGTTTGTTTTAGAGACCCTTTGGCAGGCGAGCGCAGTCCATTGGAATCTTTGAGTGGAATAATACTCACCTTGATAGTTCGATCTCATAAAGTACAGTAATGAGTTAACTTGTACTTCGTTTATACATTTAAAAGGCCTAGGAATTCAGCCTACTTTTAGCTATGGGGACTGGGATAATGGCTTAGTAGCCTTAGCTTTTGGATATAAAAAAAGGAGATAAGTAAATGGTGTCTGACGAATACTTATCGCTACTTTTCGTCAGTCCTTAGGTTTGCATAGGGTTGCGAAGCGTTGGTCATAGCCCGTCTGGCTAATAAGATAGGAGTAGGTGGCCCGATTGATATTGCTTATCGGAGTAAGAGTCTTCAGACCTGCATCTAGCATTAGAGGCAGCACGTGTGATCCATTCACACCTCGTTTAGAAGATGATAGGATTGATAGGTAATAATATTTTAATCTTAATATAAGTGTGTAAATGGGCTTATCCCAGGAGTGCTGCTTCAATGTTACCCCGAAGACTTAATAGGAGTAGCAGGATTTTACCAAAAATATTTTTATATTCATAATCATATATGCTGCAATAACTAAATATCTTTCTAATAAATTAATAAAAATATATCTTACATTACATCAAAAATCATTGATAGTTTCTGTAACTTAAGGCTACACCCGTCGCCTACGATCTTGATAGTGTGGGCGGAGCCTATATTCTTTACCGCGACACTGCTCATACCTTGTTGATTGTTATATATTTTCATTCTACTTATGGGGTGTCATATTTGATATAGAAGGGGGTTTGGAATAACATATTCTTACGGTATTTTGCTGAAGGTTGAATCTTAACATAAAATCCTATCGATTACTTCTTATCAACATAATAAATTATTTAGTATAGTAAATTTCTGAGTCTTAGCATCTAGGTAATACTTAATCAGGTAGAATCAGAGTCCAAGATTTAGTTGTTACTCATTAAAGAATCTAGAGTACCGCGGTTCACTTCGAGGGGTCCTAACCTTTAACTAGACGATCACTTGGCCAAATTATTGTTAAGGTAAAATTATTGTTGGGGTAAAATTATGAGGGTAGAATTTAAGGGTGGTATCAATTTTAAAGGTGAGGTACATTTTGGTAGGTAGGGGAGGGTACAAAGGTTCTTAGCTCACTCTCAAGGGTACGAGTATCTTCGTTTCATTGCTAAAATATCGGCTTTGCGAATCGGCGTTAGCTAAAGTGTACTTTGAATGTCACGTCTGTTTCCTGAGGCGACGCTAAACGGCATTAGTATCAAAGTGACAGCCCGCGCGCTAACGGCCGCAAAATCTAAGGCGAGTATTCATAGACGAGCATGTATTGTTTCTCAGGGTAAAGAGTAATAGGGCCGGATTACACCCGGCTGATTGTAATTTCCATGTCAAAAAAAACTAAGATGTATCCCTAATTCTCTGCTGCGAAAAACAAAAAAATTATTTTTCTTCATCTGCCTCTCTATTGCTTGGATATGCATTAAGCCATGGAGAAATTAGTCTACGTGCAACGACTAACTAATGTATGTAGGTTACAGGGACTAGGTTTTCTTCTGGTAATTATCTATTTGTATTGTATTTCTTTATAAATTTGTTCTATTGGGTATTGTGTGTGCCTAAACATTTTGGCTTGGAGTTAGATAATGCTCCCTGCTGGTACTGAATTTGGTTGGCGAAAATTGCTGCTACCGAGGCTGATTTTTTGTAGAAAATCAGTATCGGGAGCACAACCTACTTGCAGTACAAGTTGAACTGGTCGACCTCGTACAAGCAATAAGTTACCGTTCCAGTCGCGACCGACCCAATACATCACAGTATCACGTGTTACGTCATTTATTGAATTTTTTTGGGTGCCAACAAGATCATACAACACTTAGATATCCAATGAAATTTGTCATCAATCATATCAGTCGAATCCAACTCGGTTGAAATGCCTGAGTTTAGACAGGTATCTAAAATTTTCTCATTCACTATATTCGCTAGAGTGCCATAAAATAATGATTGATTTACCATTAATGATACGGCATTGAGATATGATTACTCGCAATTAATCCCATAAGAAGAATCACTCAAAAGGCGCAAGGAGCTGTGCCCTACCTCTGCGAAATCGATTTAGGTAGAGACTCCGAATCATGGTCGATGATATAGTTTAAAAAAATAACAAGACTTATTTGCCGGTGAAATCAATAAGGCAATCCTTGATTAGTGACCACGTAAAATGGGATCCTAGAGGCCTTTTGTTAAGCAGTCTGCAGCAGGTCTTCTATGGAATGGACAACATGAATGTTGAAAGGTAAACTATAACAAAAATAACTTACAAAAGATCCCGCTCCGATACGCATAAAGAAAACCTGTTAGGAGGGGGAAAATATCGTACAGCCGCATTTTTACAAGCTAATTAATGATTAAAAAAGAAAATCAAATTTTTGAGGTTAGCTGACTGAAAAAAAATCCTCGTTAATCCCATGAGAGCGGCCAACCAGTAAAGCCGCCGAGAACGGCTTAACTCGACCGAAATTATTTGCATCGAACACTTTACTCGCGATAATTATCAAAACAACACTTATTAGAAGATCCCAAACAAACTAAGGATAATAAAAGGGGGTTGTTTGTTCAATTAAAGCGAGATAAAGACTACAGAATACTTGGACGAGTTTAATTACATTAAACAACGGTTAATGGTGTTTCTCCTAGTCCTTTGTACGGAACAAAATAAGCAGTAAGCACGTTTTAGTGCCGAGTACCTGTAAAATGCGTGCAGAATTTATGTTCCGCAAGGCAACGAAAGTACTATCCGAAAACGATTTAATGGTTCTGACAAGCTTGTCGACTTTTGCTGACATTACAATAATACGGCTTACTAAGAAAAATAGTTTCATTTATATGAGACTGGCTGTTGCGCACGACTTCGTCCGCGTAGGTTTATTTCCTAAAACACACTTTTAACCCCTTTTTAACCCTATTAGGGGCTGAATTTACAATACAACTAAAATAATTTTTCGTACTTTCTAATATTTCTCTTCTTACTAATTTAAAGTCCCTACTCAAGTCGTTCCCGTTAAAAAATTTCAACCTGTTTTTACCATATTAGGGAATGAATTTAAAAAAACACATTAAATTTCAAGTTCCTAGCTTAAAATAAAACTTGAACGCTATATAAACGTTCAACCCCTTTTAAGCCCCTTAGGGGTTGAATTTTTTTAAATCGCTTGTTATCCCTTGTAAACTTTATAAATTAAAATTTTGGTTTTGAATGGATTTGCTGTACAGTTTCCATTCTAATAATTACGAGTAACTCTCCATTCCATAAATAACGATATTTTTACATAAATTGAATTGAAAGTAAGCTCAAGAAATACCTACTACTGAAGTTTATACTTAGCCGTGTTCTAAATACAACAGTCTACTACTCGTATTTATCAACCTCCCGCATTCGTCTAAAGCCACCATTCAACTAAAGTAATATCTACATATAAACAAGAAGCTGTAATGAAAGTTAACTCAGTGTAAACCAGCCTCAACTTCTTCTCCTTCTAAGCGAAGTAACTGTCAGGCTGACCGCAGCGCGGCTGACGTAGCGACGTGCCTTTGTAAGATTCGAGGCCCTGAGCAAACTTGATCGTTAATGCTCCCAATTATAAGGCTTAAACAATTGTTGGTGAAGTTCAAATACTTTAGTGCACAAAAATGGTTGCCAAATAAAACATAATTTTTGACGATCTTAACACGTTACATAAACTAGCTAGGCCAATCAGACCAGCGACTCGCTAGGCCGGTTTTCTGTTCGTAAGCACACATGCTACATATTTACGGGTTTTCCCGTGTTGCTGGCTACACACGTAGCGTGTAGCTCGTGCTGGCAGTAAATGTGTTAAATAATTTATGACTAAATACGGAGCTAAATTTAGTTTCAACAACTTGTTACAGTTTTGATACGACCTTAACGATTCTCTCGTCGATTGGCGACGTTTTTCACTTAATTTCGCGAGCACAAATCAGAGTGAGCCGATTTAACAAGTTGTTAAATAAGAATCGGGCTCACGGTCTTAGCGCTACGTCATGGCTGATGACATAAGTAGCTTTTCCGGTATAAAGCGAAAATGCTAGAGGCAAAACGACATCGAAACCATGTTGTGATTGGCGCTGATTGAGCTAAGGGATCTTTTCCAGTTAACCTTTATAGTTAAAGGTAACTACACTCGAACTCGAGGGGATCGAATCCCGGTAAGGGCAGTGTGATGAACACAGATATTTGTTCCTTAGTCATGGGAGTTTTCTATATATATATATAAGTATGTATTTATCTATATACATATGTATATCGTCGCCAAGAACCCATAGCACAAGCTTTGCTTGGAAAGAAAAATTTAGTAGAAACAAGTAAAAAATATTAATCATTAGTAAAATTTTAGTGAATCCCCGGACAAGGAGATTATACTAACGGTTTAAAACCAGTTTTACTACTAGTAATTACTAACACCAAAAATTTGTCCTTTTTGGAAAAATAATACTGTTTACTAAAAACAAGCAAACTTTTATTTTTAACATTAGACAAGAATAGTTTTTTATTTCTAGTAAATTTTTTATGGGTTTTATTATACCTGTTACTAGGAATTATAAAAAAAGTCATGGAATTTATTAAGCCGAGAAGTTTTATCTAGTGTATTGTTTCTTGGTTTTACTAATCCCATGACTAAAATTCACAATAGTTTGCTTGGTAACAATAAACCAGCAGTCTTATTTTCAGTAATATTTTTACTAGAAATTACAAATCTATAGAATAATTCATGGGATTCAGTAAGCTGCGATTTAATTTCAAGTAACCATAATTGCAATGTACAGATGCGTCCGCACCTGAGTCTGATCCAAGTGATCTAAACGCTATCGAAACATACCACACATATTTAGATCCCGTAAGGAACGATCAATTTTTACGTGATCTAAATTTGTGTGGCACGGTCCAATCGCGCTTTGATTCCTTGTTTCAGGATCAGGTACGGGTGCCTCTGTAAATTGCAATTATGGTTACTTACAAGTCGCTGGCCCAATTTTAAAGGTTTTTTTTGTTATATGTCCAACATAGTTAAAATTAGACTTAGTCATAGTGACATGACAACGTTCAAATTTCAATTCATTAAAAGTGAAACTTAAAACTGTTATATTGAGCTAGTGAAGTGACACTTGCATAGCTCTTCAGTATGCACTTTTACAGGGTACAAGGAGCTAATTGTTTATATTTTGACAGCTACTCTTCGAATAATAGAAAATGATAAATTAAATCTAAGTAAGGCCTGTGCATGTAACAAGACGTGAATGGAATAACTAGTAGCTGTAAAAACAAAACAGGCAATTAAAGTTTAAATAAAATATCAAATATTTAGTAATTAAGTAACTTTATTTAAAGTTAAATGACAGTTCTTCACCTAGAAATATATAATTAATTGAAGCAAACCTTGGAGAATTCAGACAGATCTACGATAACGTTTGAAGATCGATTTAAAATAGTACTATTTATTTTTACCCATTTAAAAAAAAGACATCTGCCACTCAGAGCATAAAATAAATTTCTTTTTAAGTTGTGCTTGCATTTCAGACAGCGTAAGCTCCTTTGAAACTTTGCATTTTATTTTTAATATTAAGTACTTATATTAAATTTAAATATAATCAGCGGATCGCACAAATGTAGAAGGTGTCATTCCGTTGCCGAATGCAGGCAGTAACCGCACGTTTCGCCTCACTCCAAACTGAACCGTAACGGTATTCATAAAAGGCTTAATTTGAAGTGAGCAGTAGTGTCACATTTCGCCACACTCCACATTGAGTCTTAGTATCAGGCGCATTTTGTAATATGTGGCGTATTGCAGTGCGGACGCAGTCTCATTTAACAGTGTATTCTATAAGGACAGAGAAATTGCATGCTTAAGCTACACTATTTAAGTAAATTATTCATTCTTCGAAGGAGAGCAACTTCTCTATTATTGGCCTAACTAAGTTCTCATATCTGAATGGACATACTAATTGCCGTAGCATAAAAAAACATTTCGCCTTTTTAATTTTTTCCAAGATTTGAACTATATTCAGTTTACAAACTGTACAGCATTGTTTATAGTTGCTATTGTAGTTTATACACCTACCCCACCCCATCTCACCTTCTTATTCAATTACGTCCAGTGTCGGTAGCTGTGGAGCACTCCAGCCAAAGCGCAGGTGTTACGTACTCTACGAAGCCATTCTAACTCATTGTATTAGCAAGAGTTAGTTGAGTGCAAGCTACACTTTAAAGTAGAAGCTGTAGCTTGAATTTTGTAACAATAACAAACAGGTACTAGTTGTTCATCACTAACTACATATAGGCGCTATGAGAAACCGAATCCGAATTCAACAAATTGATCTTAGTCTTACGTAACTTGTAAAGCATTTATTTCGAATGTATATAGTTTATTGTACATAGAAATAAAACACACAAACACCGTTACAGAGTAAATTAAATACAACAATGGCGAACTTATCCCTATATGGGATCTCTTCCAGTTAACCTTTGACGAAATGAGTAGAATGAGTGCATAATTGGATACTAAATATGTAGGGTACCAGTACGAGCAAAATCCATTACAAAGTTTATAAAGGCATCTAACCTTTGTGTTTATTTAGTTTTTTAACACTTGTGCAGTCTTTTTAGTTATTCCAAGGCATAAGCCTTTACTGTGCCACATACTTGAAAATTTTAGTGTGTCACAATAAACATTGTAAGTTGTTTATTTTTAAACGCTATGCATGTATTAAATAATATGTCATGTATACGCGTACATCGCTATTTTCAATACTTTGCGTTTTATAATTAGTAACTTTCTGTATTCTGAATGTTAGGTAAGATATGTTGTATTTTAATTATGTACTTTTAAAACATGGTTATATTGGTATTATTGATTTAAATCGTACATAAAAGGTATCTTTGATTGCTACATTTGATGAAAAAGATGCAAAAGAAAGATACATAGATGAATATCCGGGCACCGTGATTGAACGGGTCCCGAAATCACACATTCGCACTTCGCAGCGGAAAATAAAAGTGAAAGAAAAGATTGGTAAAAGGTAAAAGGGAATGAAAGTAGCTATACATTTAGTCGAGATCAAAAGAGCGGGTACAAAGAGGAGAGGACACGCGCGGCGTTTGAGGTCTTTCAATCGACGCTCTATAGACGTTTCGCGCTATTGCGGTGATCGCCTTGCCCGATTGTGGCGTTAAAGCAAATATGCCGTGTTTAATCATGAGTTGGGAGATAGGAGCTTTTGTTTTTGTATAAAGTTTGTTAAAACTTAGGTATATAAATACCGTAGAAAGCAGCCTAAATAAATATTGGCAACAAATCATCAAATTTTGTTCAAAATTTGGAATTGTTAGGAAGATAACTAATTGTTTTTTAATATATTTTTAAGTTTTCGTTTTGAAAGTTACGTAGGTACCTAATAATGACGGGGTAGCTGTAACTAATGATTTTCAATGCAGTTTAAGACGTAAATCAACACGCCCTTTTGGCGCCTGTCTTGAGCAAGCAAAATAATAAAAGATAATGTATAAAGGAGTATGCAATGCGGTAGGCTATGTTAAAGAGAGGTATGGGCACTGTTCATGTCATCTCGCTTTGTGTGGTAGGGCACAGCACAGTGGATGTCATTCCAGATCTAGAACAGGACCCAACTGGGGAAGTCCCTCCACCTTACAGAAAACCGCAGCCAAATAACACTTGGACCCTACTCATAGTGTTGTGTTCCTGCCGATTGCCAGAGCTCAACGACGGTGCGGAGTGTTAGGGTCGACAACGCGCATGTAACACCTCTGGAGTTGTAAGCGTCCATAGCCTACGGAGACTGCTCACCATCAGGCGGGCCGTATGCTTGTTTGCCACTGACGTAGTTTAAGAAAGAAACCAGTTTCGGTAGTTCAGTTCGCTAGATCAGTGTCGCAGAACAGCGGAATCTCGCATGAGGCGAGAAAATTTAAACAAATAAATCAAGTGCATAATTGGATTGGATATCCAGTTCGATTATCGGATACCATATTATTCAGGTCATACGCCAACACATAATAAAAGACGCGCTGCGTAGCGTGTACGGTGCGTCGCGCGGCGATAAATTGTGGTATTCGCCGTGATTCATGGGCGCCGGATTACGGCGCACGCCGAGGTGACACTAGCCTTTCAGATTACTTACTACTAGATGGAACATATCCCGCCAACGCAGCAAACTGTTCGATATCAAAAATAAGCAGCAATTTCGCTCGTTTTTCCCTAGAACGTGCATATTATGAAATGAGTTACCTCCTGAGGCGTTATGACAGTGGGTTCTTCATGAACCAAGTGTTCAGCCCGTAATAGCGCGTGATAATTTTGCGGTGTTCTTGAACTGTATTTGGTAGTATCAACTAGGTTGCCTGGGCTGGAAATTATTACATAATCCCATAGATATTCTATAACATTTTTGTAAAAGTAGAGTACCTTTTGTCTATGTAGTTTTCAATCCTTTTTTTATAGGTACTATTACAGAACGGCTACCTGGCGTAGCGTAGCTGTCTCTCTATCACTCTTCCATATTAATGCGACAGAGACACTTGCGTTTCGTTCGCTACGTAGCGTTAACACGTCTTGTCTACGCATCCTGGGACTCTTTTTAAGTGGGGGTCTAAAGCCAGTAAAACCATGGTCATTAGAAGAGAACAAAAGATATGGCGCGCCACGCAAATCTAGCGAAGTATGGAATGTAAGGACATAAACGCTTTACCTCAATCACCTACTCTAAAAAAATACTTCTGATTAAAATTTTGCTTGTGACGTCATTCGGCCATATCACTTATACTAAAATTTGCTAAAATTATACAGCAATAAAATACAAATACACAACTGACATTAAACGAAAATTAGACATATTTTCAATCTTGCCAACTTTAAAGTTTTGGTTTGAGTCTGCAAATTAATCTAGTTTCTGTGCGATTTATTTCATGGCAATACCCCTTGATTAAAACATAAAGGTAATCTTTATAAAAACTTCAATTTTGCGTTACCTCCGTATTAAAATAAGTTTTTATTTTATTTATTGAGATTTTTTGTTTTTCTCTTTAACTACAAGAAATCTTCATAGTTGTTCGTTGTGAGAACGCGATTCACAGCAGTACGGTTATTATACGGTAAAATGTTAGTACACGAAAGTTCACGTCTAGTCTCTGTATTGTTGAGTGCGAACATCAACACACTTGGTACAGTCAATAGTAAAAATATGGGTCCACACAAGTTGCTCATACTCATAAATATGTCCCAAAGCTGTCAGTGAATGAAGAGCTAAATTGCATGGACCCATATTTTTACTCTAGTTTGTACATGCTCAGAAATCTAATAATTCAGTTTTAAGTACAAATGAAAATGCCTATGTATGTTATAAAAAGGCAATTCGATGGCAGGCTGTTGTCGCATTTAATTTCGTTGATAATATCGAGTTTGCTCTATTAATAACAATGTTCCAATGTTAACTCACAAATTTTACCGTTTCACTGATCATATTAGTCGGCAAATTTCGAACCTATTATTAATAATGTCCGAAAATTCGAAATACCGTGTTTTAGCGTAAACGGTGTTGATTACAAATCAGTAATATTACTAATAATGTAGTAGGTAGAAGGTAAAGTTTCATATTGAACTTAGATGTTATTATTATCTAAAATAAAACCAAAACACGACAACGCGGTGTTCAAGTATTTCAATTCTAATGTTAACATTTAAAAGAACCAAATAATAAATGCAAACGAGGTGCACAGAAAATAACGGCAAATCAAAATAAAATCATAATCAAAGTTCAGATACAAACCACTAACGAAATCTTCAACCAGACCAGACCTTTCTCACCCATATCCAATTAATCTCAATCTAGTTATTTTTAGTAGCTTGAAATCTGTAAATTAACTGCGCCTAAATAGCATTAGTATTTTGTACAGACAATTAACACGGCTTTCGAGCCACTCGGTAATAAATCCTGTTTAGGCATTACTTTTACGACTCTCGTGAAATTACCGCCTATCGAAGCTGTGCATATCTCTCCACCTGGAATTGTATTAGCATTCGTTGACTGATTAAGCACGGGTCCGTTGGGTGCTCGGACGACCAGCATAACTGGTCTCGTAAATAATATAATTGTATCTAGTTAAATGCATAGAAGATAAACAGGCCTACTAATAGGTGGAAATAAGTTACATACTTCAAATATATTTCATCTCTCACTCTCTCAAGACATCTTTCGCTACTCTCCATTTTATCTACCACACGTTCTTTGATTTTTTTCTGCACATTCATTCTTCTCTAGCATTTTCCATCGTATCTTTGGCGGAAGCCGTTCTTTTCTTTTAAGTGACTGGACTTTTATATTCAGATCGATTACAAGCAGCCTATGCTGTGAAGTAAGATGTTCGACTGGTATGATTTTAATGTCCTTGATACAGTTGATTTTATTTCGCTTTACAAGGAAATAATCAATCTGCGTCGTGTGTTTGCCACTTTTGTAGATGATCAGGCGTTCATCTCTTTTTTGAAACCAGGTGTTGGCTATTGCCAGGTCGAAAGCGGCTGCTGCATGTAACAATGCTTCACCCTGCATGTTACGGCTTCCAAAATTGAAGACGCCATGACGTCGGTGGCAAACAAGCATACGGCCCGCCTGATGGTAAGCAGCCTCCGTAGCCTATGTACGCCTGCAACTCCAGAGGAGTTACATGCGCGTTGCCGACCCTAAACCCGCCCCCCCTCATTGAGCTCTGGCAACCTTACTCACCGGCAGGAACACAACACTATGAGTAGGGTCTAGTGTTATTTGGCTGCTGTTTTCTGTAAGGTGGAGGTACTTCTCCAGTTGGGCTCTGCTCTAGATTTGGAATGACATCCACTGGCTGTGCCCTACCACACAAAGCAAGATGACATTCACAATGCCCATACCTCTCTTTTGGACGTAGTTTAAGGACGTACCCGGGTCCGTCTTTTATACCCTACAATTCATTCTTCCCACATGTCCATTAAAATCTCCATCCACGTTTATTTCTTCATTTGGTGGTATATCCATTGTAATTGTATCAAAATCCTCCCAAAACTTCTCTTTCGCTATATCATCACATCCACTTTGAGGAGCATACACACTTATTGAGTGTTACGTTTTCACTTTTACAGCGATAATCCTGTCGCTCTTCCGGTTAACATTTGTGACCACTATATACTGGTATTACTGGTTCGAAAGTACTATTACCGATACCAATTTACCCTATCTCGCCAAGCAATAGGAAACACACCTGGATTTACGGACAGGCACCCGTGGGAATCGTTTTGCTCTAAACTTGTTCCATAAACTCGCGCTTATCTAGATACAGTAGATAAGGTAAACGAAATATATGCGTACGCGAGGGTGTACCTTAAATGTCCTTTGTCTCTTATTATCTGCAAGGTTTGTGGCAAAATCTCTTGGTCTTTTTGAGTTATAGCCCCTTAAAATGCGGAGTCCATAAACAATCTTTATTATTAAGACGTGCGTATAAAAATCCTACTGGCGAAAAAGGTATATAGTAGCAAACCGAGGTAATTATATGTACTCTCTAGAAACACAGTTAAAATCCTATTGTGGCTTTGGACATGCCCATTGTTACCAGCACGGATAACGTCAAGGCAATATCAAACCAAGTTGCGATTTTTAAAGTTCGTATTGGCGTTGGGGTTGTTAGATTTATGTTGATTTTTAGTTTGAATAGTCTTCCGGGTTGTTAGTTAATGTATAAAACTGCGCCCGTCCCGGTTATCAAGGGTTTAATGAATAGTGGGCCCTCGTCGCATTCTGACATCGCCGCCCACTGACCTCCCGAGGGTCCTGGCACTGCTTGTTAAGGCCGCCACGGTACGGGGACCTCTGTCAGTCTGTGTCACTTTAATTAATATGCAAGTAATTTACTGAGACATAGCTACAATTCATGTATATTAGTGTAATGTACAAAAGGTCATAAATGAGTTGTTTTGTTTTGTGCGCACTAAAACTACTAACTACTTTCTAGGGATTTACATCCATGATCGTCCTCTAAGGATACCCGTTACTTCCTATTGATTGATATCGCTATACAATAACTCCCTAATGAGTAAAACCGTTAGTACATAGGTGAGCAATTAATAAGTACCTAACGTCCAATAAGGAGTAGGTAATAAACGTTAATTACCTACTCCCTGAATCAAATGCCTACGCTCCCTAAGTACGGTCACGTCTGAAAATATTGATACGAAAAAAGTGACAAAAATATGTATATTGCCCATATATATTAAGGTAGTGTATACATATAATTGGCACATTTTTACCTAGTAGCAATACACGGCAAGATAATTTCAATCATACTTACCGTGCCAGTCAAAAGTTCAAATGAATCGGTATAAATATGCGCTTCGTTTACATATATGTATTTGCTACAGGTCACGGGCTCAAGATACTCTGGTCCCCATAAGAAAGGATTCTATTCGCTTGTGCTCGCGCGACTAATTAGAATATCTATGGCAGTGCGGCTAACAACTTGTTTTAACAACTCTGCTGGTTCGCTCTCATTCAAACATTTCTAATTGCTGACGCCACCCGGGCGGAAACAAAAAACTGGGCCGACTGGAGTATAGGAAATTACTGCCTTGAATTTAAATCATTTTAACGACATTCTTTTGCAAACTGTTAACGACACTTTTTCTTTGAAAAGTTACGGGCGTTTTAAAAGTTGACGTTCTTAATTTGTCTCTAAGCGTGTCTGTGAAGAGTTTATTGCTATAAATTGTATTTTTTCATAAATTTACTTATTAAGGCCGCTCGAATCGTCTATGTGGTAGGTCATGACATGGTTACTACCTATATCTGATGTTTAAGTTTCTCATATTTTTTACACTGAAATAGTCATTCTGATGACTCATATAGTACTTTTGTGAAGAGCGGCGATGTCGCCTGGTGAACTGGCAACTATTGTCTAGAAAAGTACATTACCTACTTAACTTGCGTAATAGTATATCATCAACTTCTAAAATAGGTATATTATCAACATCATCATCATGCTTACTACGTATTACTGACGCTTCATCGCGGAAAGAGTGTCTGGTCGTCGCGATCGTCTTCGGTTTGCTGTTGTCGTCATTATAACTAAATCTAGTATATGTTTTTAGATCAAATATTCAATTATTCAGCATAATGAACAAAACGAGTCTCATGTAGAACGATCCACATTCCACATCTGTTTGTGCACACGATCGCTTTTATAACATAATATATGTAAGATAGGTGAGATGAAGCTAGTTAAGCTCTTATAACGTGTTTTAACACAACTAGTTACCTACAGACACTGCTTAATATATGTTACTGTTAAGCTTCCGAAGAACACGGCGACAAATAAGTGGGAACAAAAAATACACGTAAACTCGTAAAAAAACACGAAACCCACACATAGACCCATACAGGGATAAGTTCGCCTTTGTTGTATTTAATGTACTCTGTAACTGTGTTTTTCGTGTTTTTATTTCTATGTACAATAAAGTATATACATACATACATACATAGACAGCCAATGTTAGACAACAAAACTAATTCTTAAAACAAAGTACACATTCAAAATAATGAAAGTAGGTGTTTCGCGCTCGGTTCGTGGAGAGCGAACATTTTTGCCGAGGGCGCTAGGAATAACAATGAGCCGTGCAAATAGCTGCAGTAATAGCGGCTCTACAAACACTACTGGTGCTAGCTGCTGCAGGGAGGACATGATACTATCTACGTATATTCAAACCTTCTTAGTCACGGACTTTAATAGTTGATGTTGTAGGGTTTACTTTACATTGGACATTCTCATACCGTTAGTATTGACAACCAAATAAGCCTGAACCCTAAATGGCTCAACAATTAAAGTCCGTGACTGTACTATAAACTAAAATAGATGTCATTTGCTAAAGAAAAAATGACCAAGCGCTCCGATAGCCGAGGCCGGGATCGAACCAGCCTTTTCAGCTTACGCTTTAACGCCCTGGACCTAGGCCACGATGGTACAAGTCCCAATTAAATTCTCGAGCTGATCTTTGAATGGCTAGCAAGGCTGTGACAGGTTAGACAGGGAAAGGTGTGAGAAGGTATGAACTAATATTATGGATTTGATAAGTCCATCAACTGTCACTGGGGTAACTAGCCCTTAGTAATGATTAAGTCCCGTTTTCATAATACAAATTCCTGCTGCTAAACTAATTTGATTTAAATTAAGAAAATATTAAACACTTAGTGTTAAATTAGTCACTAACATTGCAAAATTACATGTTCCCAACACAGTTTGAAATTATCACGGGATGAGAATTTAATATTCCACACGTGCATTCGCATTTCTCGAATTTAATGCAAGCGCGTTACAAGTCTCGTACACGTGTTGCATGCGGCGCGTCTAAGCTAACTGTCCTAACTTTCATAATTTATGTGCCGCAATACTATTGGTGTTTCTTAGATTGAGATAACTATTCTGGTGGATTTATAGTTGAATCAGTTACATATCTACGTGAAATTATTTACTGTGACTGCAAAACCAATGGTTGTTATGTATTTTAAATTATTTTCGGAAGTATACATGGATTACTAAATTTAGATATTAAGGTTGACTTGCTACATCCTATTCAGGGTCCATGTTGTTACAATCTAATTTAAGATAACAACTGAATGTATAGTCGTTAGATTTGTAGCTGGCCCCCAACGGCTTATCCTTTGTCTATTGTTAACTAAAACGGCGCGTGTCACTACCTGCAAAAAAAGGGCCCGGTCACTTTAACCGGTTATTTAATTACACTCCTATGGTAATTGAAATAAGATTCAAAATGAAGAAATGGAAAAATAATTTGCGATTTCTTGTGTGGTCCCTATACGGTACTGAGTGCCGGCGAGTCGAACGCTACTAAACCAGTCTAAAATGTGTCCTCGATATGCGTTACAAAGGCGCGTTATCGGAGAGCACACCTACACTGGTTTTTTGAGCGTTGGACTAGCCCGCGCTCTGGTGCCAATTAGAATTATACGACCCTCTTTTTGCAGGTAGTGGCACGCGCGGTTTTAGTTAACAATAGACAAAAGATTAGCCGCTTCGGGCCAGCATCAACCCGAACGACTATAACATGGATTGCAACAAATAACAAATAACTAAATGAAATAAATATGAGTCAAAACCGCGTAGTAAAACGGACTTTTCTTCTGTAAACAACATAATTGTTAACGATTAGCGGACAATTAAAAAAAAAAGAAAAATTAAAGGTTTCAACATGCCTGTAAGAGTCCAGCGAGAAAATGCGTATTTAAAGCATTTATTTTATGATGTAGAAAGGAAAAATGCAATAACCTTCAACTATACTAAAAAGTTTTTGGGCCTTATGATAGCTTTGTCAGGGATAAAATCAGAGAATTTGATTTCAGTGCGTTGCGCTTGCAGACACACAGGGTGTTTATTTAGTCATCTGCAATAATTTCCGGGGTATATAGGCCTCGCGAAAAAAAATTGGCTGTTCCATACATTTTGGACCTTGATTTTTTCTATGGGAGTGTAATTTTTTTTGCGATTTCGGTATTGATCCCATAGTAAAAGTTGCTCAATATGACCTATATATTCAGCCCGTAATATATTGCTGGTGACTAAATAAATAAACAGCCTGTATTAGTTGAGCCAATTTCGCAATATATTGCATTTCCGTGCATTTGTAGTGACGTGCAGCGGTCGCTTCAGGAGACTTGCGTGCACTGAGTACTAACTCTGGGGCGTCATGTTTCGGCAATAGAGACTATTGAACAAGAGGCAAATAATATTGGTTCACCAACAATTGTTTACACTTTGTAAGTTATAAATACAAACGTTTTGACTATTAACGCTAAGCGTAACAATTACTTATAGGTAAACACCACATGCATGATATCTACTTATGTAAATGATTTCACTTTGTTTTTGTCTCCCTCGCGCAAATGTACTATGAATAAGTACGAGCAAAAGGCACGCGCGAATGTCAGCATTTTGTCATGAAGGGGGTCACGCCGTTTTGTCGTTACTTAACAATATTTTGACACCTACACTTCCGAATATGCCCCAAGTTAAGAGGCACCATTGTGCGTAAAATGAATAATGAATGCATATATCGCAGCCATTTGGTTAAGTTAGCCAGCTAATTAGTCGCATAGGCCGATAGAAAATCACTCAAAGTTTAACAACTTGGCGTATTGTAAGTCAGCTCTTTGAAAACGACTAGTTCACTCAGCTAAGTGATTTAAATGTAACCTAAGAATTAAAGAAATGAAATAACATAAGATGAAATAAATAAATAATTAATAAATTTACAATAACGTAACCTGACCGAACATCAAATTCATCAATCTCGAAATTAACTAAATGACTACACGACGTTCAGCCATCTGGTTAAACGTTGCAATAATGACTTGGCTGGTTGTACTTCAGCCAGCTAGGTAATTAGCTTGCTAATTTAACCAGTTGGCTGCGACACATACACCGGGCGCCTGATATTCTACGCCGTAGCACATTGTACTACGTAGCTTGCTAAGGCTTCAAAACACATTTACTGTTAAGCTAAGGCCTATGATCATGGCATGCGGCCCCATTCGAAGAATGAGATACGATAACGGTAAGTTCTGGTTATCTAAAGTTCTCATTTAGATATCATTTGTATGTCGTATAATTGACAGAAGCAGCTTGATTCGGGCAACCAATGTGACTTTGACGTTAGAAATATCGTAGATAGATCTTATTGGGATCACAGCGGAATTGAAATAAACATACATTTTGACATGTCGTTTAGTTATCGATCTTTTAAAGATCTTAAACGTGTCTTAATCATTCTTCGAATCGGGCCGATGGCCTCATGGCACTACAAAACGGGAGCTCGATTTATATTTAACAATTTGTTAAAGTTAAAGTTATGTATTGTGGTGGCAACAATTGGAACACGAAAATACGTGGGTTTGGGGTATTTTCGGAAATTAATTATAGTCTTATAGTAAGTATGCTTAGATTTTCTTCATACGGTCACAAGCTCTAATAACACATTACGAGATCGTATTGCCCGATACGTGAACCATTTATATCCCACAGTGACATTGTGTAGGATGGCATCGTATCATCGGATTCGGTTTCACGTCGCTATCTCCCGCGACCGCGCGCCGTCATCTACGTGACATCTCCCAGTAGTGAGTGCACAGAGCACTTGCCCACAGATGTTGTATAGTGAACCATTTATATCCCACAGCGACATTGTGTCAGATGACATCGTATCATCGGATTCGGTTTCACGTTGCTATCTCCCCCGACCGCGCGCCGTCATAGTCTACGTGACATTTCTCAGTAGCAGTACACAGAGCATTTGCTTATAAACGGCGTATGTAAGATAAGATTTCTCGCATTTAGCACGCACCAGTGTTGGCCGAAACGTTAATGCAATTGACCATTAGCCATTACAACCGTAAACTGTAATAGTCCGTTAAGGTTTACAGTTCAATTTGTAATGGTTATTAAATAAATAAATAAATAAATATCATAGGACATTATTACACAAGTTGACTAAGTCCCACAGTAAGCTCAATAAGGCTTGTGTTGAGGGATACATAGAAAACACCCATGACTCAGGAACAAATATCCATGCTCATCACACGAATAAATGCTCTTACCAGGATTTGAACCCGGGACCATCAGCTTCGTAGGCAAGGTCACTACCCACTAGGCCAGACCAGTCGTCGGTCAATTGCAAGAAGCGTTTGGCCAACACTGGCACGCATATTCTACCTATTTTGTAATAATACCTTATTACGATACAGTATGATAGTGCCATCGGTCGTTTCAAATGCTTTATGGTAATTAAGCCTGAACTTAAATTGGAAAGTTTGATTACGTATCATTTGCCTACATTGATGACTGATTTTATAGTAATTCATAATTCATCTTAAGGTACCTTTTTGATGATGTAGGTAAGGTATCATTTTGATGATGATGAGGCAAAACGAGGTTTCTATTCTATGTTAAAAATGCCAATAATAATTGAGTTCCACATGAACTATTAACTTCTACTGGACTATAAAGTTAAACATGGATTATGTAGTATAGCAAGATGCTGGGTTTCAAAGAATGGTGCGCGAACGTGTATGGGTGTGTGTGTGTGTGTGTGTGTGTGTGTGTGTGTGTGTGTGTGGGTTTCATTTGACACCCTTCCTTGGGTGAGGATGTGAGAGATCTCTTCCGCATTCCTGCTTTGAAGACTGTGTCCGTACGCGCTCCACCGTGTGCAGCGGTCATTCACCGTTGTTTTAGAGACGACTGTGCGATCTGGTGTGGGACATGGTGCGCATGCGCTCAGCGGCGTAGTACTTTATACGGTGAACCTTCGTACTCGTGCGTACCTACGTAATACGTATGTCTGTCCCACCAGGCTTATCAACCGTAACAGCTATTGGATATCACATTGTAATTTTTACCATATTTCCGCGCAATAATCTGCTCAATTGGTTTTCCGATGGCTGCGTGCTACTATGCGTGGTTTTATGGTTCATAGTGGATTCATGGAATCTATTGAAGGTAATCTATAAGTGAATGCGACACTGTTTGCGAGCATAGCAGGTATGGATCCACCAACTTATCTTAACTACCGCCAAGTCCTTATAGCGTTGGTATAAAGTCTGTTATTATTTGTATTGTTGTACAAGGTAGGTGGATGGATTTGTAGATACCTTCGGGAATGCATAATCAATCTTCGATACAGGTATATCGATTTCGGGATGGCATTACTATAAAAGTGCAGCGTAAGTTTAGAATCTAGTATATATTTTCGTTTTAAATGATTTTTGGAAGATAATTTAAGAACGATAAATAAGCTACGATTTTTTTTCACTTTCACTAGTTTCTTAGGAGCGCTGGTGGCCTAGCGATAAGGACGTACGACTTTCCGCAGGTCCCTTGTTCAAACCCCTCGTACCATTAAGTTTTTAGAAACTTATGTACGAAATATCATTCGGTATTTACCAGTCGCTTTTTGGTGACGGAAAACATCGTGAGGAAACCGGACTAATCCCATTAAGGCCTAGTTTACCCTCTGGGTGGGAAGGCCTTATATGGCAGTCAATTTCGCAAAACTAGGGTCTACGCTACGCAAATTCTTGGGATTAGTTGCCAAGCGGACACCAGGCTCTCATGAAACGTGGCAAAAAGCCGGGACAATGTGAGGAAGATGATGATGATTATACTTCAGTACCTAATTACATTATTTCGTTTCTCGTCGCGTATTTATTTGCTTCTTATACATATTGATTATTAATAAACTTTATTTTATTTATCTTAGTAGACTGCCGTCGTTGCTTATTCAACTATGAAATGCAGGTTGACTGCTACAACGCAGTGAACCTTACTGAAGCGAGTCCCCAGGTATTTCTATAAGAATAAAATATCAAACTTGATTACGAAATCAACTGTTTCAAACTCAAATATACGCGGGCCACGTTTCCGCCGTCGCTCTAATGAATAGCTTTTTATTCTTTTCCGTTATTGCCTCATGTTCATAAGAAAATTACAGTGGGAAAGGGAATACTCAAATAAGTATATTCCTATTTAAAAATGTTGGGTGTTTTATCTCGTGGAAAATATTACAGGGAAAATGTTAATGCTTTTTTTATATGCGGCCGAGCTGTTTTTAGATTTATATTCTGAGGGAATGAATATAATCCACGAGTACTCGTGGATTGTGCTTATAGCAGTGGTAATATGTGTAATATAATTACGAATGCTCCAAATGAGTTATCGAAAAAAAGTTCAAAGTATTTTTTCAAGACATTATTTTATATTGTTTAGTTTACCAAAGCACACTGAGTCATCGGCGTACCAGTTTTGTATATATTTTCCAGGATCTTTGTAGCTTTGAATTAGTGTAGTACAATCCCGACTGCATACATTAACATCGCTAATGGATCTCCCTGTGTTGTTCCTTCCTTGCTTAAAATATAATCATTGGAGCCTGATAAACAAATGACTGCGTATCCTCTATAAGTATTGAAAATAAATATTGCGCAACGGGGCCAATAGATTCTAGCATTCCAAAGGGCGATTGGACGGTTCAGGGCGTTAAAGGCATTTCTACTAAAAGGAGGTCTTCATCGTTATCGCCTTCATTAAAACATTTGGTCATAGCATGGATTTCTCCTTCAATGCCTGATTTTATTCAGAGCTGATCGGATCCGCATGCTTGTTGAACGTCTAGCCCTGTTGCAGTAGCCGTTGCTTATACAATAATGCGTTGTAGTATTGCACCTGGACATTTGTTTAATGCTATGCCTCTTCGGGTTAGTAGAGTTCTGATACAGTCCCACTCGACAATTTCAGTGCTTCGTTTTCTTGTCAGAGCTGCAATTGATTCTCTCAGATCGGAGCTGTGGGTTCCAAAACGAAGCAGGGGTGACTTCCATTGTCCATTCCATAATCTGAGTTCAGGATAGTTTAAAAAATCTGTAACTTGGATGGTTGCTCGGTCGTGATGTTATTCTTTGAATATTTGATATACTGTTTTATTTCCAGATTTTTCATTGGGGTACATTGATTCCACCCCCTGATCTTTCAGTTATCTATCTATTTGCTTGCCTAATTTTTCCTTGCAGCATAAGGTGACTAAATATTCTGACAGCATGATCGTCGTCCTGTTTTTGTTATTTTTGAATTACAGAGTAGCGTTTCAGCAATCCGTTCATCATAGTGATTTGAGGTCCACATATCTTCTTTGAAGAGTTTGTCTAATATCCTGCCATTCTTGCCCTGATTTTATCATAGGGTCTCTCTGTAGTTCATTAGTGCGTTCTTTTATTTCTGTAGCGAGGAGTGTAGTTAATTGTCTGCTCTGCCTACGTTTCCTTGTGGGATACTGTACTGCTTACTGCGATTTTTTTTAAACGTTGTCTCCAAATTGAGTCTGGGCCACCTTCGCTATTAAGTAGCCTAGCGTTAAATCCTTTTAGGAATAGGTTTTGGTTTGAGTCTGGTATTTGTGTTTGGTTGATAGGTGCATGGATTGTTTCATCAGCTTGTCTTACATTTTGGATTGTCAATTCAATGTGGTAGGTTGGCTAAGTTATCTCGGGTGGGACATGAAGATATGCCTCTTTAAACCTTTTTTTTGGCATAAAACATGCCGGGCATAGTTCCTTTGTTACTGTGGATGTTTGTGGCTGTAATGGTGTTATTTCTGCATCGTCTCCTCCGTCGTCGTCGTCCATTTGTGTCTTAAAATATTTTTTGATATATTTCACTGATAATTTTGATACTGAAAACAAAATAAAATAAGAAATAGAAAAATAGCAAAATAAAATGAAATAATATTATTTGACGTGACGCCTTGACAGTTTTTTTTCTTCTAATTTATTTTAACAATTGATCACTACAATTTTTGTCACTTTCGAATTGTTATGTAAATTATATTTACTTCAGTCCAATATGCCCATGCTCAAAAATTTTTGCATCAATGATCATGTTAACCTAAAAAAATAATATCAGAAACCACCTCAGATAAACAGATCCAATGAAAATAATAAGCTGTCCCGAAATCTAGGTAAAAGATTACGTTTGTGATGAATTTGTGAACATTAATAAAGCCCAGCTTTTTCATTTGTACCTAAATAAACGGTTCCCGGGTTTATTAAAAAGACGAAGATCGGTTTTCCTTTTCGTATTAACCTTTGGTATGCTTAGGAGCAGGAGCTCCATATATATTCAAACAAATTCAACTTAAACATGAATATGTCATGGTTGCTAAATAAATGGCAAATTTTTGACAGGCGAGGCGGATGCGAAAGTGTAAAGTTATTTTTCTTGATAAGTATGGGTTCTTGTTTTGAATATCTTAAGAAAACGTAAACCCGCGTAAGTATCTGAAAAATGTCGAAGCTAGTTTTTGTTACAGTTTTTTTTTATTGTAGCTTGGTACTATCTATTATTAAGCAATATATTATTATTTAAGGTTAACAAATTAATTACACGATTTCTAGGCGTGATGTTGTCTTAATAGTTGGGAAAGTATAATATTTCACAAAAGTTATTTATTACAAATTATTTTTATTTCAAAGTTATTTTTAACCTAATTAGAGGAACACAAACTGAGCACGCTCCAGACTCCAGCGAGCGTGATGCGTCGAGATCGTTCATCTCGGCCCGCCTGGCTACGAGTTAATAACTCGTGCTTTAACTTAGGTACAACTTCCTGCAGAAAAAGACATAGGTTTCGAGGGTATTTTTTGGATGAGCCTTGAGATAGAAAGCAATTTTTTTCGAAATAAAGTCATAATTTTTTGTTTTTGTTGTTTAATTACATAAATTAATGATCATTATTTCAGCCTCATATGCTCTGTTTCGTTTATTTACATGAATTGATGATCATTATTTCAGTCTCTAATTCTTTGCTTCGCTAACAATGAATTTCTGCTAGGCCTGTCATTTAATACTTACGCCTAGTTTTATTATGTCCTTATGTCTTTGGGTGTTCTACGAGTATGTCTTCTTCCTCGCGTGGTCCCGGCATTTTGCTCATGCGGCTCATGGGAGCCTGAGGGGTCCGCATGGCAACTAATCCCTAGAAATGGCAGAATATGTTTTAAAAAAGCGTTTTTGGGTGTTTTCTATGTATTTAATTACAATTATTTTAAATATATATATCATTGTTTTAGTACTCACAACACAAGCCTTATTGACTTTACTGTGTGTGATGTTACTGTGTGTGAAGGTTATCTCTAAGAGATCGCTCTTTAGCAATAAGACCGCCTGTTGTCTGCCTCTATCACTAATCAATTGTTTTTTCTTTAATCTGTATCTTTTACTGAGGTGTGCCAATAAAGAGTATTCTATCTATCTATCTATGTTCTGTAATAATAAATATTGAATTATAATAGTAAATAACCATTTTGCAGTAATTATTATAATGTAACAACGTACTAGGTATTAATATCCTCATCTTCTATTTACAACTCCCATCCATTTAGGGCTGACCGGAAGACTTTACCCGGCTTAAGTCTGACAATTTGTCTCCGTAAATTCCGCCGAGCAAAACATTGAAAAGGAAAATGCATGTTAGAGATAATTTTTCGTCGTCTGTAAATTGTCCCGGAAGAGAAGAGTTCGTCCCCATTACGTATACGTAGCTGGCCTGAATGCTTTGCTAATTTAAAATGTACGTAGGGCAATGTAATTCTTTGCTTCTTTGTCAAATTAGCATAATAAGATTGCGTTGTCTTTCTGCCTTGCGTCTCATCTTGCGTTCGTATTATAGAGAATATCCGCCTTATGGAATGTCATTGAAATAAAATTGCTTCCATTGTTTATTTCTAGGTATGTACTCTGCTAGTAGGCCCACTCGCTTGCTTTGTGTGTTATTGTTTTTTTTTACCAAGTTATTCGGGGCTGGATACCAAATACCTGTTGCTGACTTAAGTTAAGAATACCACAACGACGTCACTATTATCTAAGTGCAAGAGCAAGTAAATTACTTGTACATTTAGTCAATATAGGTACATATGTTACAATATATTTATATCGTAAATCTACATTATCATAATCGGTTAATTAAGGTCGTCTGTTTTTCATATACATTATTTAATAATTTTATTTATAATAATAATATTAAAATTAAATTATGACTACTTATAAAATAAAACGACTAAAACTAAACCTACCTAGAAAAAATAAAGAAACCTAAAACAGACCCTGGCCTCTTGGCAGGGTGCCCATCACGCAGGCAGCATTCCCGCGCTGTATCGCGACGGCAAGCCTTTGCGCGAGAAAACTGCCTGCACGAGGGTCTCCCGTTGCCTCCCTCAATCGCTTTCCAAGCTCCCTGTGGAGCCCACGCGCACCCTTGCCCCACGGACCAAGTGTCTCGACACCAAAAGCTACGAATTCGTAGTTGGTGCCGAGACAGCTATATTTATTAGTTTTAAAACGCTCTCGGGCGTCAGCCGCCGCCCTGGCGTTTCTGCTGGTCGCTGGCAAGTAGGAAGCTGCCAGCGTATCGGCGCAAGTAGCGTCCCACACCAGCGCACGGCCCATCCTCCAGGGGATCAACGACATCCCGTCGGGGCGCTTACCATCGTCCCGCACGATCTGGGGCTCCAGAGCTGCGGGGACGTTGGCGCTGACGAGCGCCCTTCTCAGGATGTCGTTGAGTAATTATTATCTACAAAGCTAAAAAATCTATGGTGTAGGTTTAGATCTAGGTATACTACACTTAAAGGTCATTAGAACAGCTAGGTTCTTCAAATATGCCGTGAGCGTAAATGCAATTTGCCATTAAGAAATTACGACGTTAATTTAATCACTCTGCTTAAGTGCCACGTCGAGGAATGCAAGCTACGGGAACAGCTCGAGCCGTTGCTATAATTTTATTAATTACTTATTAAGTTGGCTTAACGTTTCGTTTATTGGAGCATGCAATGAGGCATAAAATATAATTACCTTTAATATAACCAAAGACAAAGAAAACTAAAGAACGGAGTCGCAATACCAAGTAGTGTTTGTTTCTCATAATGCATTTCGTACAGCGCTTTGATGTCTGTGTAAAACTGGAACGCCTTTTTTTTAAATTTCTCAGTTAGGTTATTATTATTTAAAAAACATGGCGTTACAGTGCTAAGCAAAGAAAGAAAGCAGGTGACATTGTATGAACATACAAATTGACCCGTTATATTTGCTCATGAATCTATATACTTAATATAACTTCTTATTCTTATCAGCGACACAGACATTTCATGGGGATTGACAGACAATTATGAATACTCGTATTTGATATTCCTGTCATTTGTAACGGTTTCTAGTTTAATGACGTTAGACATGGCTACAAAAATATTGTTTTTTAGGGTTTTTAGATGATAAAATTGTTACGCAAGGTAAGCTTTCTTTATTTATATGACCAATTCAGGCTAGACGTAGAGGCCAAAAAGGATAAGCCGAACGCGCTGCTGTTAACCTGGGGTAAATTCACCGAGAAATTATTAATAATCTAACATAGCTAGAATATCACCTGTGACACATGTGAAAGAAAATAGGTAGCTGAAATGCCCCGACATTCCCGACCAACTTTATCAATTGATTTCGGTGGTATGGAGTAAAACAAGTAAAAGTGAATTACTTATAGTCGAAAAAAGTTGGGCAATGGAAATATTTTCTATTATCAAAATTAACTATTTGCTATTTATTATCTCTAGGAAAAAACATCCTTATCCATCGAGATGTGATTAATACCTATCATACACTGTCTGGCAATTCTCAATGTTAAAGGTATTCCCGTAACGAGGCCCAAAAATCAATTTTAAGGTTGGAGCACACACTATACCTAAAAGCTCGGGACTAGATCAGTGCAAACTGTACAAAACGGTTTTTTTTCTAGGACAGTATTAAATTAATAACAATATTATTAACTCCTAATAACTATTTATATGTAGGTATAACTATTTATACGGTTTAATTAACCTCTCATTTATGTATCGATTAGTACTTAGCGACCCGCCAAAAGTCGGAGCTTCATCCAAAGTTTGCTACAAGATGTTTTGAAAATATTGAGTGTCGGAGATGTTTAGATTCGTAGAATTAGAAAAACATGGGAATAAAATGATTTAAATATTAATATAAAGTAAAATGCTCAACTCACATTTCTTCAGCGTGCCATCACATAATAAGAGTTCTAGGTACAATCAGGGACATTCGCGGTGAACGACCTTAAGGGCGAAAATCTTTTAAACGTCTTGCAGGCGGGGAGGCGATAACACAAAAGTGACGACCAATAGTATGGCACTTAAAAAAGTGGGTGTCGAAAAAAAAGATTAGCTCAGGTAAAGTTTATTGTCGTCCATTGTCATTGTAGATCCCGGCATTTGCGAACGATAAGGAATCCTAAATGCATCCTAATATTCCTAATTGGTTTATCTCTATGGGGAGGAAAAGTTTAACCTAAACAACAACTAATAAACTGTCCTTACTACCTATTGTTTGTCTCATTACCTGCTTTTACCCTTTTCATTATTACGATAAAGAATTCTAAATGCATCGTAATTGGTAATAACTCTATGGGAGGCGGAGTTAAGCTCGCTCGTAAGGCAACAACAAAGGGACATAGAGGCAAAAAAAATCTGAACTGGTTCACCGCGAATGTCCCCGATTGTATAATACGAGTACATACAAAGTTTAATACTAACCAGCTACGTATAGATATGGCTTTTGTTATATGTATCTTTTGTAGGTACAATCATTTTTGCTCAAACCAGCATACTCGTCCCGAATTCCAACGCAATTACTTAAACAGAGACGCGGTAATTAGATTAAAAATGGTCGTGATTGTAAAACCACACCAACTCACTTAACGTATACGTCGTAAGTGTATTAAAAATATAATCATACATATACTTTATTATATGAGCACAAAGTACACAATGGAATGAGGTTTCACAAGCAGTTACAGTGGATCCCGATGCTAAGCGCAGCAGCACACTAATTCGCAATTCAATAAATTATCAGCAATCTCGTATTCGCTCCAGCCAGTAAATGCGAGAATAAGGCCTTATTGTCTTAATTTTAAAAGTAATTTAAACTGAACGGCTAAGATACGACACGTGTTTGCGAAATTGTCTTTTGTTTGCTTAATGTCAGTGAGCGCCAATTTAATAGGGACCGTGCGCGTTGGAGGGTCTGCCATCTTGTGGTCTGAATCGGAACCATAAACATGCAAATGTACACGTCACGTGTTTTCTTGTGCATAGTAGGTTCTGCCACCTTGTGGGCTACATCGAAACAAAAAACATCACATTTACGCCTCGCGCCAAAAATTTGACGGCTTCTGTGCTGCCTCCTACAGTTCATGCACGCTCCCTATAATAACATTATGAAGGCATTAAAGTAATGTGTGCTCCAGGCGCGCATTGTTAGTTAATTTGAACATTAAATGCATTAGGCATGTTTTCAACCTTCATGGCTAGAAGTTCATGCCCTTCACGCCTTAATTTACTAAGTCCATTCAGTTTGAAAATAAAGCAAAAATAAGTTCCGAGAAAGCATGAGTAAGAAGGTAAGTAATCGGCTTTCGATTTTAATCTCCTTGAGCGGGCATATTACCAGAGTTGTTTTTTTTCGTTTATGCAAAAATGCATACTAAAATTATGGTGGCCCGTTTGATGGTAAGCGGTTATTGCAGGTGTAGGCGCCCACGAGTTCTGAGGCGTCATATGTGCAGCACCTACCAATTCTCCCTCATAGGGTTTATGGCTGTTCATCATTCAAATGTGTGAGAGGTGCATTTGAATAGACCCCCTGCATGGACGTTCGTCAACTATCGCTGCAGCTGACTGTGCACATGAAAGAAATAAATGATAAATTACTGATTAAAAATGTACCCGTTTTCTATTTTTTTTTTCACGATACACGAAACTCATCGCTTGAAATCTTTGAAATGAAGTGGATATCTATACTTATCTACTTAGCAATATTCATATGTATTATAAATTATAAATAACGAAGTGGATGGCTTAATACCTATAGATTAGGTACCTAATGACTGAATCTCCCTTCTATTTAATAAATTATGTACCAGCTACTGGAAACATTTCCTTTCGACCGTATTAATTGGATTTGTGGTGAAAGCTATGTAACCAAATCCTAAATTTCGAATAACGAAGTTAAAACAATTAATTTAAATGAACGGTATCCAAATAAGAACTTATTTTTATTTTTTATTTAGAACAGAAACAGTCACATATAGAAATGGATTTGAAGTACAATGTAGTGTACTTAATATACTTAAGAATGATAGAGGTTCGTTATTAAGTAGGTACATAATGTTAACATACATACTAACAGCAGAAAGGAAATGAAATCATGATTTGTTATTGAAGAACTGACATTTAATGTCTAATTATCGCATTTGCTATATACTCATAAGCCATTACTTACATCATCGACGCAATTATCGTAGGTATTTACTGCATATATGAAATACTTACGCCATTAAGACGAAAGTGGAGGACTAGTGCGAAATGGCTTTTTCATACAAACGTAGTCTTCATTTATCTGTCTGGATATAAACATTATTGAAAATATTTTGACGCGATTTGTTGTACGAGTATATCAACCATAGCCTCGTCCCTAAGAAGAGTTGTAATTGTTGTAGTACGGATAATAAGAGTTGTAGGCCGCCCGCACTGTAAGCGAGGCCTAAAAATAGATGAATAAAAAAAAACATGTCCCTACGTTTGATTTTTTCAAATTGTTAGTTAATATAAGTGTTAGGAGCATTCAAAAATTTGTATGGCATCTGCTTTTCGCTCCTAATTTTACAATAGTCAAAACATCGATAAAAGTCAGACGTAGGGGCATATCATCATAATACATCAAATTATATAAAAATATTTTACATATAATGTCAATATCCAGAGAGGAAAATGGGGACTATGGCCTTCCCCTTTCCTCTTAAGAGGAGGCTAACGCAAAATTAGTAATTAAAATTAAATTGTTAAATGTTATATAATCAAGGGCAAATATCATGGAAAAAATTTCACACGAAAACTATAATGTAGTAAATGTAACGTTTCTTCGTTCTTATTTGACTGGGCAGACTCGAACCTTATTAAATTAAAGTTGGCTTGATAGAAAAAAAAAACACGAAAACGTCTAATTTTTGCACAACTTTAGGAACATATATTTTTTTAACAAATACTTTGTGTTTTTAAGTCGTCACACTAATAAACCGGGTGTTCGGTAATTAATGGATAACCTTCTAACCACCGACATGGCAGCTTAGGCCGGTCTCTACCGGGCCGGCTAGGCCGGCCGGTTCGGGCCGGGCCGGGTTCGGGGCCTACTGCGAACCACGTTCGACGTGTTGGCTCGCTGTCACACTCACGTACGAATTTACGAGTGCGATAGAGAGCCAACACGTCGAACGTGGTTTGCGGTAGGCCCTCAGAAAATAGACTTGTAGGTCTACTAAAAGTGTCGTGGTTTTCGAGATTATCAAATTTTTCTTTCTTTTTTAATAGCCAGCACCCTACTCAAAATTATAAAGCAAAATCCGAATTACTGAAGGCCTTTGTCACTTTTTTTTATAAGTATATGAAAACTGAAAATGAAAAATAATTAAAAATGATTTATTTAGGTATCAAAATTTAGGTATATGACATCTTTTTCAGTTTTTAATGTCTAATTTTCATTTCTTTTCAATTGTATATTACCTATTATCCTGCATCGCATAGTAAGTACCCAATATAATTTTAGCATAAAGCGACGTGAGGAGTAGAATTTTATCCTAAAGTATATTTTCAGAGTAATAATTTAGGTTTACCTTTACAATGGTTTATACCGGCGCGATATCCCAATCCTAATCTTTTAGGGGGCGTATTTCTTGAAGATATATTTGACAATAACATATCATATCCATAACAAATGTAATCAGAAGTGCGTCGCAAGTTTCGTGCGGATCGTCATATATTGGTTTCCTTCTAATTACCTGACTTTAAAACCCCTCTTAAATAGGTGCGGTTTTATCCAAATCCTTATGATTTCCTTAAAAAAGAATTGTTTAGAAGTGTAACTTATTGAAACGCTCTTTGTCTTTCTCTCTGCGTATACGATATTTGTGTCCCATTTAACGAGTTGTGTCTAAACTTTACGCGCTCTTTAAAATTTGAGTCTAAATTCTCATCAAATTATCCATTATAGGCGTCCATAGGCTACGGAGACTGCCTATCATCAGGTGGGCCGTATGCCTGTTAGCCACCGACGTAGTTGAACGAGCGAGGAAACCGACGTAGCGACGTTCTTACATTCAACTTGGAACACATCACACACGGCTGGCTAATAGGGGCACGTTCCGGCATTCGATGTTTTTAAGATGAACTATCAGAGGATAGTTTGATGGGCAATAACTTAAGTAAATGTACGAGTATTGTAATTTAAATGAAGTTGAGGAAACGTGTAGTTGAGGGCATCTGATTTTATTCATTATATTATGAGTAGGCTTGATCAAGGAGTTATGGAGCTAGAAGAGCCTAGAAGGCCAAAAAGCTATTTGTTTGGTATCAAATGAAAGTGCTTGGGTTTACAATTTTTTTTACGATTGTAAAACTATTACCAAGATAAGAACGAAATAAAATAAAGATAATGTTTGTATTTGACATTTGAAAAGAAAGATTATGGCTTACCACAGATACAGTTTATTCTCTATGGTGACTTAAATCAGTAAGGGCTCCATAGACCTTGCAATAAATCACACGCGGTTTTCGATCCTTTGCCGACTTGTATTAGGTGCATTCAATTGATCTATCTTTTTGGCGGTTTTATACTAGTAGTTCGGGGCGAACTACTAGTATAAAAATAAATAAATAAAATTATAGAATCGCTGCGTAAAAAAAATCTTCAGTTATTCCACCCTTTCACAGGTTTACATAATTATATTCATTGTATTTGCTACATGATTAACATGGTTGGAAGGCTAAACTACAATAGTTATTTACGATACAAGTGCCGAAAGTAGAAAATATGTGAATCGCCTATTCGCATGTGTATCGTGTAACGTTTTATAGTACATATCGCCCTTTAAACTATCGACAAAGCACATGGAAAGTGCTCATTCCCGCACTAGTGTTTTAATTTTTCGCCACTCGGTGCGAATTTCCTACTTTCCGCACTTGTATCATAAATAACTATTACCTAACGGTATCCAATGATACTCAAGATAGGTTATAGGCGTTCGTAAACTGATGCGATAAATTGTACTACTTGCCTTTACTCACGGCTGGGCAACCGAGACATGTGCCCGTGCTAACTTTACTAGCTCCCGCACGCCGAAAGAGAAAGAGTTCTGAAGTAGGGATTATGTTTTTAACAACGATTGTGACAAAGATGATCGAACGTGAAAATAAATTAAAAATAACATGATTCTTCGTAGGCATAGAAATAAATATGGAAGTATTTTTAGTGCTCCTCAAGTATAAGTAGGTATGATATTTATTTATAGTTATATAATATCATTGACGGTATCCCAATTACTTCGTTGTTCGGAATGTTCAGCTTCCACGCCGTCCTAAAGGGTTTCTATTCATTCTCATTCATCGTCGCACTGTTCAAGTGAAATGTACATTCAACTAAATGGAACGCTGGGCCTCTATGGAACTATGTCAGCCGGGCTAGCATATGATTGGCGCGTCATTATCTTGCCCGCGAGATAGACTGCTTGTTTCTCTTTAATTAATACACTTGGAAAAAGACGGGTAGTCAGTCTATTTCCCGCGCGAGATACTGTCGCGCCAATCATTGGCTAGCCCGGCAGACAGCAAGATATTTCCTGTGATTTGATTTAATACCTGTTTTAAACCTCTGACATACTTTCATAATGGTCCCAAGATTGTTATACATTTAAGATGGACCGAATACTGGTATTCCTTATAGATATTAACAGGTACATTTCGGTGTGTTTAATTTGTAGGTACACGGATAAAAATACATAATATTGTAGGTTAATTATTAAACAATCTTCTTATCGTTGGTTCGTTATCCTTTAATGATATTGGTGCAGTTTTGAACATGTCCAATATTAATATTTATTACGAGTCTATTGTGCCCCACTGCTGGGCAAGGCCTCCCCCTCTTCTTACACTCGTCCCGGCTTTGAGCTACAACTGGCCAGTCTCTCAAGAAGGAGTATAAGTTATCCTGCCATCGCCGACGAGGTCTGCCGGATCCCCGGTTTGACTCGTGGGGTACCCACTCCATGGTTATCTTGGCCCACAAATCATTCGGCATGCGGCAGACATGCCCAGCCCAGTCCCACTTTAACTTGGCCGCTTTTCAACCTACATCTATAATCTGAGTTTTAGAGCGCATCGTGGTGTTCCGGATGCTATCCCTTAGTTTGACACCTAATATGCTGCGCTCCATAGCTCCATATTATAAAAAAATATGGGTAATTTAAATAATTGATTTTTTTTATAGTTTCCAGGAAGTTGAAACGGAAAAACTGTTTGTTGCTCGTTTCAGTTATATGACCTAATGTGGATTTTTCTGTTGACTTCATCTATCTTGTTTACCATAATTGTGAACTGGTTGAAATCGGAGCAATCGTATGGTGTGTCTGAGGATCCTTTGGTGGCATGTATAGTTGATAGTCTGATTTACACTCTCAGTTAACCTGTAACAAATTAGTTGGCGTGTCATATACGCTATTACATATGTATATTGTTAGTATTGTTACCCATATTAGGGGTGTTTTTGAACCATTAATGCGAATTAATGTAAAATTACAAGATAGAATTAGGAACAGTGTGATAAGGGAAAAGTGTGGACTGAACGAAGATGAAGTGACATAAATTGATAAAGGTATGTTGAGATGGTTTGGACACGTGGAAAGAATGAGTGAAAGAAGGTTAACAAAGAGAGTGGATAAGGGAGAAGTAGAAGAGGGAGCTGGAAGGGGTAGACCTCGGCGGACTTTCTCTGATCAAATCGGGGAAATCCTGAAGAAAGGCCAGGTCTAGAGCACCCTAAATGGACGAGCGTGTATGAGGGATCAGGATCGTAGCAAGTGGAAATCCGTGGTCTCTGCCTACCCCTCCGGGAAATAGGCGTGATTATATGTATGTATGTATGTATGTAATGCGAACGTGACCAACCCCCGAAATCACGAGAAATGATTTGGCTCTCTCATAGAAAACATCGAAATCTGGTCAGCCAAAATGTATGAAACAGCCAATTTTTCTTGCGATTTTGGGGTTGGTCCCAGAGTAAAAGTTGCTCAGTATGACGTAGATATTCATTCCCCAAAATATGGCGAAGGGTTGAAAAATACCCTGTATACAAACATTAATTTTGCTGCATTTTATCCCTTGTAATTTCTATATGATTTGTATCTAAATAGAACTGTTATAAGTAGGTACGTAAGATTTACGTGTGTGGAGGGGTAAATTGGCTTACCCAATTACAGGCTAAACAATGATAGGCTCAAGAGAGTCAGTAGGTTAAGTAAACACTCGATCGCACGTGCGGCGTGCGGGCAGAACTGACGCCATTGTTTTCCCATACTGGCTTGAAGTAATTGTACCTATACAGGTTGAGCAATTCAAATGGGTCAGAAGGTAAAATAAATACAACCTGTATGTTGAACACTGATGCGAGTATGTACAATGATCAGGATAGTGAATTATGACACATTAACCCTATCCTTAAGAACGGAAGTAGATCTACTATGGGGACTGATAGTAATAACTAGTAAATAAAATAAATAAATAAGTATTATGGGATTTTATTACATAAATTGAATAAGTGTGTAGTGGGCACTTAGGCAACTATATTTATAATGTATAAATATTATAAATACTTTAAGTCATTTAAGTATACACCCATCACTTTCAGGAACAAATACCCGTGTTCATCACACGAATAAATATCCCTACCAGGATTTGAACCCGGGACCTTTGGCTTCATAGGCAGGATCACTCACTACCCACTAGGCCAATCCGGTCCGGTCGTAGGTCGCTACTATGATGTAAAGATGTAAAAGCTAAATATAGTTTCTATTTTTCTCCGTGAGCTTCTACGGATTATCGTCTTATCTATTTTTTAAAAACCGCAAAGGCGCGTGCCACTATGAAAAAATGGTGAGGCCGCATAGGTAGCGTTTATTGAATTACTACTCTATTGAGCACGGAATAAGATTCATTATGAACTAATACAGAATTCTAACAGAATAGCTGTCTGATCTCTATTGGTGCGTCTAAGGTAGGCGACTAAACGCTCTCAAACCAGCTTAACTTGTGGCACTGCGATCCGAAACAAAGATACGTATTCGAAGACCTCGCTTGCACTGGTAATGCGAGCGCACGGCTAGCTAGCGCCAAGGAAGCAATGATATGTTTCTCGAAGAGCAGGTAAAAAACAGTGCCGGATTTTCACACAAATATATTTGGGTGGTTTTACGTTCTTTAATTTAAAGAGATAAAACATAACACTATTTAAATAGAAGGTGAAAATGATTATTTCTATTATATTGTCTTGCTCACATAGCATTTACAATTGTAAATGCACTGTTGGGCAGTCTTGTTTCCCAGTCTGCAGCCGTGAAGCCTGAGCGACTGAGGCGTCCTAATAGGTAGCGTTCGGTTCACCAGCGCGCCCTCGCGCTCCGCCGCCTCGCACGCCCCTGTGACTTACCTACTGCCAGAGCTTAAACGCTATATTTGCATTTATCGATTCTCACCATTGTGAGCTGTGATGAATTTCGCACCGCATGTACATAATTGTTTATTTAAAGACAGCTCCTTGATACATTGTAAATTTTTCTCAACATCTGTAAATTTTTTTTTAAATCTCTAAATTTACCGTCACCGTTTCTTAAAAAAACAAATATTTATAGAATTTTCGTAAAACTATTGATAAATTTGATTTTTACAAGGGCATAGGGACATTTTTATTTGTCATCAGTTTGCCCTGTATATTCACAATTCCAGCGCATTGTCTTAACCACTGGCACGTTGAGTGCGCTATCTCTTTCTTTCCCCTGGTAAATACTGCAGGCGAAACCGGAGCAAATCAGCCGACCTAATTGCGTTCGGTTCATAGGCGCGTTTTAGCCGCTCGTAGAGTATAAGGACAAGGAGAGTAACCTATCTCCAGCCATTAAGAAAACTTTTTTCCACTTCTAAATATTTTCCATTCTCCATGATTTTTTTAATATGTTATTAAAAAGAAAAATAGGTTTATAGGTTTTCCTTTTATTCAAAATTTTCAATACAAAAAAATAATAATTTTAAAGCGAAACCTATAAACTTGGAATATATTATGCTGAAGCGATCGACATCAAAATCGAAGTGATTTGTTTTGATTTAGTTAGTGGAAACCGTTTTTCTCCCCAAGTGGGATTTCATAGAAAAATTACCGTTATTTCGTTAGAATCGCAAAACTATTCTTCCCTCTTAAGACTAAATCGACCGTCCAGTAGCGCCCTCATTAGGGGAATTGTGTTTTCTACTAAACCAATTAATTTCTATAAAAATCAGTATTATTAATACAATGTGTAACAATTTTTTTGTGGGGATCCGTTTAAGGGCATATTCGGTATCGTGTTTTGATTAGGAAAAAGTGGGAGAAAAAATATTTTGACGCAATAAATTTTTGGACAATAGAGTTGGCCGAGTTGGACGACTTGCCCCATAGCAATCGTTTTTATTTTCGCGTCAAAAAATGTTTATTCTACCCTTTCCAGCATCTGAGCTTCCAACTCAGAGGAAAAACAAAGGCCTATTTAATTATTTGGCTCACATAGAAGTTATACAATTGCAGAAATTATAGTATTAGCATACAATTCAGATCTAAACTATGACTGTAAACATGTGTGCACATAAGGATAAGGACATATAATTACAATTTATCGCTAGAGAGGTGAGATGTCATTTCTACGCTAGATTATGGACAAAAAGGTAAAATAAACAGTAGCAAGATTTAGCATTTACAGAGGTGCGTATGCTAGTAATTGAACTAGGTCTAAAATTAACAAAAAGGTATTTTAATTTAATTAAACAAAAACATTCACATAAATTGATAATTGTGAACGCAGCTTATGGACACAAATTAAATGATATTTCGTACATTAGTTCCAAAAAGATCATTGTGATCATACTAATGATCTTCTTTACTTTCTTTCTTTCTTCACTCGACTTTAGGCGTGGAAGCTTTATTAATTTCTCTAATAACAACTCGGAAAATGGACTACTCTGAATCAACTGACGTTGTTCGCCCTCACGCTTCGCCGCCGCTCACGCTCCTCTGCCTTACTGTGAGAGCTTAAATGCTATATTTGCATTTAATCGATCTTTTCGCCGACGTGAGCTATGATGAATTTCACATCGCATTTTATTTACGATGTTGATGTTACATATATTGCGGTCACAATAACCTTAACAAGCTCTCTGAAAAAGCTTCCCAATTTTCGCACATAATGTCAACCAATCAGGAGGTCAATTATATTTTAACAATTTCTTATGGTTTTGACAAGTCCTTGGCGATCATCTAGGTGATTCGCGCGCATCCCACGCATGACTTTCATTTCATTCCGCATGCCCCAATCAGCTTGAGTGATCTTCAAGGCTGTATCAAAATAGGTTCAAAATTGTATCCAATTTTTAAATCTTAATCGGCCTCCAGGACTTAATTGAGTCTGTATTTTAACAAATTGGTTTTCCCATGTTATACATGGCAATTTTCTTCATGATGTCAAATTGATGTCGGGAGATAAATAAACGAAAAATTAATGTACACAATATACATGTGGATTTGATCATTACCCTAGTCGAAATGAAACAAGCTAGGTACTTGATTAATTCTTATTTGGTTAAGATACTGATGCTTAGATATAACCCTTGTCACGCTTGATAAAAATGATAAATAACCGAAAAATTATACGATTATATTATAACACAAACAAGTACCAAGTTACTTTGGTCACGTAAAGGATAAAAACATAAGAAAACCGCTACAATACTTATATAAAAACATAATAGTCTCGGGTCTGATTAGACAAGCAACATCCGGAAAGGACCCGAGATATACCATTACATTAATAAGATAAAACCTAAGGGGCTCTTAAATATATACAGATTAAGAGATAGGTTTCACTTATCCGGCCGCCACAGAATAGGAAAAAGTAACAATGTGGTCATAAACGTACCTACGTCACCTAATAACTTGTATTAGTGGATATTTATACAGATTGAGTTTGTTATATTGATCATACTCTGAGGGGCGAATCAAATATGTTGGTCATATTGAACAATTTTCTGCTGCTTTACTTCTAACCATTGTGGTATCATTTGCAGACGTTTCTGCTTAAAACAAAATTAATTTAGTATGGGGCGCCGTCCTGTAGGTCATTCTAAGTATCGGTGGGCAGATACAGTGGAGGTAGATCTCCGGGAGCTCGGCGTTAGTGAAAACGGAGTGAAGCCGCGCAGGATCGGGTGAAATTGCGTGCTCTTGTGTTGGAGGCCTAGACTCATTCTGGGTCATTGCGCCAAATTAGCAAGTATGGGGTAACACATCCTAACAGGTACATTTTGAATACGAGTATGACTTATAAGTGTTATAACCTGGGCCCGTACATTTCATGCCGTAGACGGAAAAATTACGTCACGCTACATATTTAGAGTATGATTCCAATTAGTCTTTTCGCAATAATTAATCATTTGTCATTTTTACGTCAACCGCATGACTTGTACGGGCCCTGGTTATAACTTTGGTAGCAGTTTAAGAAGCGCATGTTCTTGCGTTAGATGTCGCGTGGCGCCCCCTAAGGCGCATATGAATGATATGGTGGAAGTATTCACGTCAACGGGCTCGTTTAGGTTGGGAGAGCGGGCGGGCTGATATCCCGAAGTCGCGAGCTCAAGCTTGTTAGCTTTTACAATTTTCCTTTATTTCTAAACTCAATTAGTGATTGTGCGAGGTTTGTTAATTTACTTTTAGATAGTGTTTTTGTAAAAAAAGAAAATAAATGTAGTAGACTCGAATTGCCGATATCTGTCGGACGAACAGGTCGAACGGTCTGCTCACTGCTGATACAAGCACCTTTTAATCCGTTTCATTTGATGTGGATCCCACTGAATTCCCTTATTAATTCGTCTCACAGCCGTCCATTTCGTTTCTTTAACGGGACAGTTCAAATAACCAGATTGTATTTATTTTTAAGGTTTTTTAGTGAGAAATAACAAAAGATGTAGATGTAGAAAAGATCAGAACCCCAGAAAAAAAAACGTGTATCTTTAGTCATTGTAAATTAATAAATTTATCATGAGAGTGTTAACCCGTTGCAAATTAAATGCGCGTATGTTAGTTCATATCGTGTAATAAATAAAAGGATAGTGTTCTAAATAAATTTTCATGCACTCGAAGTACTTGAACGCTCGATTTGTTATCCAAAAATATATTATTTGCTCAAAAAGCATCACAATAAACAGATGTTGTAAAAACTGAAGTGTTACCTAAGCAATACTTCAAAACGTCGTTGTTATCAGCACAAGATAGATGGAACGACGGAGCAGATACGATTTTTATTGCTAACGATTCTGTCTCGGGTATTGTCACCACCGTGACTGATGTTGCGCGAATTTCGGCAGTAAAACATAAGATATGACGACGCGATGTTCGCACTCTATAATACACGTATCTATATGTATATTATACGGTTCGAACTGCGGTCGTTACCGCGAGTAAAAGCTCCAGGGAAATTTTATAGGTGAATACATTTAACTCGAATAATGATCTGTATTTAGGGTTGAGCATCTGTAGGACGGAGGGCTCTGGGGATTGCGTTTAAGCTGTTTTGAGATACTTTCGAACGAGATAAACCTATATGTCGATATTAGCTTTTATTTATATGGTAGAGCTATGTATAAGAAGGTTGTCCCCGTAATAAAAATTAAAAAAAAAACTTGTCGTTGTACTTGTATTTGTATTGTTTTTTGTAAAAATTGTATATTTAAACAATTGAAGAAATATATTAAACCGTTCAGATCATTTTTAATGGAATGGCATTAAAACACCGCAATTTGTTTCATGTTTATTTATGAAACTTAAGTTATAAATAAACAATAATTAAACATAATAATAGGAGAATCTTAAAAAAATTATACTTCATTTTATTAAAATAAACGATATCCTAAGGGAGTTAGGCTTATTTGTGAGAGAAGGTGACATAAATGCATCTTATTTCATCGAGTAAGTAAATCGTAAAACGCACAGTCACAGATTTGGTTGGTTTGGTTTTGTTCAAGCTAATTTAATTGTCTATACTAACGGTATGAATGTCCAATGTAAAGTTAACCATAAATGGCTCAACATTTAAAGTCAGTGACTGTACACCATAGTTTGTCAAATCTCTATGAGCAGTCTATTGTGTCTAATAATATTATTGTGTTACACATGATCCGCTTCAACGATATCTAAAAGTATTTATATAATCATAAAAATGATTTAAATTCAATCGTCCTTGCAAAGGATTGGCGCGTGTTCAATATATTTTCATTTTGATTGCCTTTGAACGTGTATATCGAATACTCACATCACAAATCTAACAGCTTTTTCAAACAAATTGTTTGTTTATGTGAACAGTTCCGTGCAGCCTTTGTTAGTCACAAAGCCTATTATAAACAAAAGCGTGTTTGATTGACATGCACTGCAATATATTACTTTTAATTGATAGCTGTCTGTGTCTACGTAGCAATTGTTATTCTTTCGGAGATCACTCCCGCGCTGGTATGAAAAAAGTGAACATTTTTTTTAAAACGGAATGTAAAAAGATAAATTAAGATATATACCTAATGAAATACATATGTACGTTATTGTGAAGTTTAAAGTTTCGTCTGAGTTTAGGAACATTATGTAGTACGACTACTTGCGTAAATAAATGTTGTTGGAATTCATAGCCAGAATCTACATTTGAACTTAAAAAACAATTTAATAAAAACTTGACATTCATAGCAGTTCATCTCACAGTTACTAAACAATACAAAATATATAAACACATTATAAAAAAACCTAACCTAGGGTGCCGCCAGCAGCGGGGTAGGGCCCAAGCTGCCGGTGGTCAGGGCCGCAGAGAGAGGGACCGCCGGACTATCCGCGCCGTGTCCAAGACCACCACCTTCTGCATCTGACCCTTTATATATCGATGCCAAATTGAAGCGTTCTAGCACTAATCCTAATTATTATCGTTATTATGTTGAGATTTTTAAAGAAATGCGGCTCCGGGAGGTGTATTCTGTTTGTAATAACTAATAACAGGTTAAGAATTTGTACGGATATGACATTTGTTTGCTTTGTTCAATCATATTCATATTCATATTCCTTTATTGATAAAATCAGAAACGTTATAACAATTTGAACGATTTCCGGTTGAAAATATTGTTCTTTTTTGTTTTTTGCTCGTTAATATTATTTAAAGTGTAATATTGATAGCTTATTATGCAGTGAACTAACGTAGAAGTGTGCAGCTAATGAAGAATTAATCTTGAAATGCGTTTAACCATTACCTACTTAACAATTTGTCGTAGCTATTTGTAAAGTTCAGCTATCGCTTTACTAAGAGCAACTACCGTACTATGTCATGCTCTACGAGCACAATTTGATATTGGCGAAATCATGATATAAAATTTATGAAAGCCATTTTTTCCTAAGCTGAACTAAATAAACCCGACAGCTGGCACATAAAATCCAGAACAGTTTCAGAACAATATATTAAAATCAGAATAGTAAGATAATATTTAATTGTGAAAATTGTGTAAAAAGTATTAACATGTATAAATAGGTATTTATCAACAATTTTGCCCATTTCGAGCGTACAATATATCTCGTCTAAGGAATAATTATAAATAGCTAGTCTAAATTACAAAAAAAATACTCATTTAAATCGTAATAAAATTTACCTACAGCATCCAATCTTTTAACCTACGATTAAATTGAACTTCATCCAGCGAATTAATATTTTCAGGCAACTGATTGTTTATTTTTATTCTATTGACATAAGTGCTCTTATTTAGAATATAACTTGAATTGAAGGGCTCCCCGTTTTCTAAAACAAAATGCGCCTCGCCGGTGCAAAGTCGTCGGTTTCCTGTGACAGAGGCGAGCGCCGCCGGGGCTAATACGTCTCGCACTCGCACTTAACTTATTCAATTGCAGAAACACTTACACGGGAACACTTTACGAACCTATTTAATTAGTGACCTAGTTTAGTTTGATATTGTTTTAATGTTAGTTATTTTACGCCACCCTAAGGCGTTTAATTAAACATTGAGGGAAGGAATGGAAAAATTCGCACACATATGATAGGCCTCCATAACTCAGTTGTGGTAGAAGCGATTGGACCGATGTTCCAATGGTCGCAAGAGTCCTGCCGGAGGTGTACAATTTTCAATTTTTCCTTTAATATAAAATTTAAAGTATCGTTACTTATGGAATGGGGAGTTAAATATCTGAAAGGAAGTTGTACAACTTCCACTAGTTTCAAATATAATTTTAGTTGCTTATCGTAAAAAAAAAACTAAAAACAACGTACTTACTTGGAAAGTAAATTGCTCTAGAGTTTTCTGCACACTTTATAGAACAACAACGACTCGCTTTCAGAGAATTAGAAATGAAAAAAAAAATAACACAACACTATATAACAAGTAAGGTGCAGCAGAGTTCTGACTGGTAGTAGGCACTGCCTCGTCAGCGTTCGGGAGTGCAAAAGTGTCCGTCATCGGAAAACGCGCACTGCTGACAACGCGCGGTGATGAATCCAGCACGTACGCTTTCATTCAATTAAATGGATATTTGTTTTTGTCCATTGTTGCTACAAAATTCTATTAATAACTATGTTAGATAAGTAACATAACTAATTTATAAGATGTAATGTAAAAAAGATACTGAGGTACTTGAAAATTTACGGGTATAAATTGCAAAACATGAGTAAAATATCTCTCATCTTAGTGTTAAAAAAATTGATACTTATCTAGTAGCTTGGAGATTATACTACATTTTTATATTAACCTTACCGTAAGCTTTTGTTTGATACCGTAAAGGGAACTAGAAATATTAGAACAAGTGGGGTTCAAATGACTGCCGATACGTAGTAGGCACTGATTTGTCAGCACCCCAGGGCGGAGCGCGAAAGTGTTCGTCATCAAACGGGCGCTGCTGACGACGGCGCGCGGTGATGAATCTAGCACGTACGTGAGGCTATTTCATTAAATGAGAACCCTATTCTTTGTTCTTAAACAATTCTGTATATTCAGAATTATTACGAGAACAAGATGGTGTGCTGATCTTATTTAACACCTTACCCAGTAAGCGACTTCTGACTTTAAGTACTTATCGTCATTTCTTGAAGAATTTTCTTTTTCTTTCCGTTAATTTCAAGGGTGCATTCCTGAGCTTAAATTAAGTAACTTTCGCAAAGACACCGGTATTCTTACTAACTCCACTTCGGACATAATCAATAATTTACTTTTATCTTAAAACACCCTTACGTGCGTATACAATTGCCTTAGGGCCTGTTTACATATTAATTAGTGTTTAGTATGAGTGTATACATTTACTACTAAACGTAAGTACTATCTCGGACGATTAATGTTCGAAATGATATTGATATGTCACAGTTTTCAATTGTTTGGTTGAATTAAATGTAATGCCCATGTTACAACAACGCTATATGCAACATTTAATTACTTACTTTTTATAAAAATAAAAGATTTATTTTATTTTATTAACTATGCATTTAGTTTCCTTAAACGTACTTACCCATACCCCGGAGTTAACGGAATTCAATAAAAACACTGTGTACATTTCTGCTTAAGTTACGAGTACTTATGTCTATCGCTTTATACAAAGATTTGAATCATAGTATCTATTTATGCGAACTTGTCTTGCTATATGAATAAACATTTAATTTACGAAAAAACAATGCCAGTTCAGCGAAATTCAGCTTGAATGCAGCAGCAATCAGTCCTAGTGCGAACTGCAGTTCACGTTCCAAATTCCAATTAAACACGTAATAGCATTCCACAAATGCGGACAAAGAATAATTAATTTGGAAAGTCACAATGTAAACAGTAGCAATGGCGATTTGTAAGCCAAACTCAAGGACTTATTACGACTTGAGTATGCAGCTGACAATGAGTACAAAGAGTAAGTAACACAAAGGCTCGAAATGATCACTTTACCCTCTAGATAAAGCATATAAAATAACTCGAGCTTACTCATTCTCATAGGAACCGATATTGTACCAATGTCGGCCGCATTGAAAAAAAATATCACTTGTTTTGCAAGTAAATTATGATGAAAATTGTAAAACATAATTATGATACTCATCAGCCCAGTCCCGCTAACCACTAGTTAAGCTAACTAATTAATTGATTAACGAATTTAATTGAGTATTAGTCATGTCAATTATGAAATCGTTATGTTATACTTTTTACAAAAATAACGATTAATTCCTGGGGGCACGGCAGTGCCCCCGCCAAGTCGAGCGCGAAGCAAACATTGCCGTACCATCCTTTACTGGAACCATTTCGCCGCATTTTCAGGCCCCTATTTGAGAACCTCTGGATAAGACCAGAACGCAGAAATTTTCGTCATCCAGTAAGCTATAATCACATACCTACTTAAAATCCAAAATTTCAAGTCTGTAGGTCGTTTAGTTCCGAAGTTAAGCGAAAGAAAAGTTTCGCATTTATAACACTCACTCACTCACTCACTCATGATCATCTAAATAGAACTAGTACTTCCCATAAACTCAAAGAGCTGAAATTTGGTACAGAGTTAGGGTTTAATGGCCACATAAAGGGAAAACTATAAAAACTAGGACAATCGAAGATCTGGAGTACCCGGTGACCCTGATTTTTCTAATCAGGGACAAAATAATAATAAAAAAACTAGTTCTAAAAAGAAAAAAACTGTGTCAAATAAGAAAATCTAATAAAATAAATCAATAAGCCCACGTTTCTACAAAAAGAAGTGAAATCCCACCAAAAACATTCTAGACAAAGTCGTGCCAAGTCTAAGGTTCCTTACTGCCATTTCTTTATTATTATAGTTAATGTTGTGTGACTTGGCCGTTGAAGGGTACACAATGGTACAAAACCAGGTGCTCCATGACACCATTGCACCAATCTGTCGCCAGAACCGCTACCCATTGACGATGGAAAATTGCAACTTAGAAAACGTTGATTCTATAACCAGTCAATTGTAGGCTTGATAAAGCTGCGTATTTCAATATTACTTATGTATAGGCGAGCCTTAAACAAACAGTATAATTTTTTTTTTCCAGTACAGACGGACTTCTAATCATTAATAGAAGTCTGTCGGTACTGGAATTTTTTTTTTTTGGTGCAATGGTGTCATGGAGCACCTGGTTTTGTACCCTTGTGTACCCTTCAACGGCCAAGTCACACAACATTAACTATAATAATAAAGAAATGGCAGTAAGGAACCTTAGACTTGGCACGACTTTGTCTAGATTTCATTACTTTTTAGAGATAAATAAGCAGCTCCATCAAGACTTGGCTAGTTTTTTACAGAATGTTTTTGGTGGGATATGTTTTTAGTAGACATACAAACATACAGAGTTGTATATTAAATTAATTACGCAATTTAATGGTTTATGCGTCGTTGGACTAAAAGTAAATATGGCGATGTATAAAAATGTCTACTTGCATAAGTTCGTGCGTATATAATTTCGACGAAGTATAAAAATGTGCATCTGTACATTAGACCAAATATAAATATGTTGCGGCACTAGACTAAAAGTAAATATGACGATGTATAAAAATGTCCACTTACATAAGTTCGGGCGTATATAATTTGAGAGTAGTCATTTTTATATTCCGACTTGATAAGACTTAGACATTTGTATACTTTGAAAGTAGTCATTTTTATATTCCGACTTGATAAGACTTAAACATTTTGAAGTATTGGCTTTCTAATACTTGGACCAATTTTTATTTCATATGTAGACATTTTTATACATCGCTATATTTACTTTTAGTCCAACGACGCATAAACCAATTTAATGTTAAAAAAATTACCTTTGTTTTTTTTTCTATAAACTAATTTGGTTTAATTTAGTTCTATAAATATAAGATATGCTGTCGTAATTTGTAACTAGAACTCACTAATTATTTATTACTCATAATGATTTACAATATAATTATAGTGTTGATTTGTAATTCATGAAGTTTTAACGTTTATGGGACACAACTGAGTACTACACGGCGTATCTTATTAAAAAATACTCCTATTTATTAGTAGTGACCGACTTCCTAAATGCTTAACAATGCAAACTCTATAGGAGATAGTCTGTGGTCTCAAAAAACAGTAAGCCAGGTTGAATCTCGAGGCAATTATCTTTGTCTACAGCCGTAATTACTGGCGAGTCGAGTTACAGTGAGATAAGCCGCCGAACAGAATTTACATAAACCCGGCGCTTCTTACATAATTAGTATTGTGGCGACGTTATGACAGGGATACGTAGGCTTTTGTCGGGGATCCGTTCGTAACAAGTGTGAGCCGGCAATGGTAGTTGCAAAGAGGAACATTGTAGTAGAACTCCGCGCCGTTCTCAAACAAAAAAAAAAGTAAACATATACAAACAACATTATAGGGGTATAATGGAACAGGCACCAGTAATGGGATGGTAGGTATAGACAAGTCCTGTAAAACTACTATTTACCATCAGTTTTTAATTGCTGACAACATTTTACCATAAACAAGAGCCAAAGAGATGTTTAAGTTTAATTTTTCATTGATATTTGTGAAATTGAAAATGGTTAATAATATTGAAACCAATTGAAGTAGCTTTCATTAAATATATAGAAAATATAAGGGACGAATTTTACATTCAGCTTTTAAAGCATAAAGCGGTAGAAGTTTTACAGATGTAGGTGAAATACTCCAAATTTTCTCTTAAATGTCCCATGATTGGTGCCGTTAACACACTGTTAAATAGGGTAACTGGGGACAGACTAGAGTAGAAAAATACAAGTAAAAACTCATATGAATACGGCTGACCATACTGTACTTAATTGGATTACAACAGCCTTAGGTTCAATCTATCAACTAGCTATATAATTTCATAGTGAAAAAATGCTGTCTAATGCTACCCCTCTGTTTCCAGGTACTCTAATTGTTTGGTATTGTTATTTTTTGTGTGATTATCTGATGATGCAGACAAGCAAACGAATCGTCTGGTGACTTGATCGCCTGATTGGTTGTTAATTTTTATTATTTCTTATGTCTATGAGCTTTATGATAGGTCGATGATGGGACATTTGTATGCAAACAAGAGGAATTATTAATATTGCTACAATTTCCAATATAATTGTTCTACTAAATTGGCAATCCCAAGCAAAAATAGACTTAAATTACTAACCGATCGCGCAACGGATACTCGCAAAAATATCGTAAAAGAACAAGAACGACTGTGCGCTTGGTAATAGTGCGAAACATGATTTTTCAAGAGTACCGGATTTGATATAGCGATAAATATCGTATAATCTGTGGTTAAAATTCGAATTACAAACAATATTTAATAAATGACAGAAACGTGAGCTTAGTACGACCTGCGAAGAAGTAAAGTTCACTATACAAACGGCCGACAGGTTCTATCAATTCACGTCAAAGAAAATCCCCCGACAGATTGATGTGACACGGTGACGATGCCGCGGAGAGAAATTAGGTAATTTGTAAGAAAATACCTTCATTCCTAACCGAAACAGGAAATTACTGGGAAACCGTACCTATTATTACTATTTTCGTTTTCACAGACAAATGATTTGCTTCGAAATTGAGTATCTATCCAGCTAGAAGAAAGCTGTGATTATTTGACGTGTATTTTTATTTGAGTACGAGTAACAGTACAAAAAGGTATATCTGTTTTTATTTTCGATATTTCTTGCTAGCCCGAAAATAGGTTCAGCTCGTTTGGTTTATTTTAATATTTAAATTTTCTCAGAATGCTAGTGTTAATTAATTAAAAATACAATAATCACGATCATACAAAATAAAACCTTATTTTATACCAGAGGGATTTTTTTTTCATTATATAATTATTAAATAAATGTAAAATAATAACATTATTTTACTAAGTTTTCTTTTCTTTTATTTAAATAGTATATGAAATTCAAGAACCGCTAATGGTTGTCGTATCTACGCACCTGCTAATTAGTGGCAACAAGTTATTGTTGTATTTTAGTATTACTAATTAATAATTACACCTAAAATCTCATGATTCTTGTAAACTGTTATTACGAATAGACTTTATTGACATCCCCCAGAAAATTTCGTCTCGACACAAAAAATCGTAAAAAACTTAGGAATTAAATTTTCTTTTAAACATTAACATCTGATGTGATCCATATCTAGATTTTTTCGTCTGACAAGAGGTATCGATGTCGATCCGCAGGGTATATATAGGTAAGTGCCCTCAGCTCGACTCGCGACCCACTTCCAAACCGCCCGCGACTCTCAGGCTGTGTTCCTCCAATGCTTACTTAGTACAGACGAGTCGATCGCTCAGGCTTACCGATGTGGATTGACCCAGAGATATCTTACAATTATGTATCATGGTAGCTAAATTTATGAGGTTTGTGACAAAGGTATTGACTATTTGTGAAAACTACAAGAGTCCTACTATTAGTTTTTATAAAGAAAAAACCGACTTCTACATATACACGCCTATTTACCAGAGGGGTAGGCAGAGACCATGAATATTCACTTGATTTGATACGATCCTGACTATCTCTTTCGCTTCTTTCACTTACATAACATTCATAATACACGTTCGCTGGTATAGGGTGCTCTTGACCTGGCCTTTTTTCAGTATTTCCCCGATTTGATCAGAGAAAGTCCGCCGAGGTCTACCCCTTCCAGCTCCTTCTTCTATTTCTCCCTTATTCACTCTCTTTGTTAGCCTTCTTTCACTCATTCTTTTCACGTGTCATACAACATAGCTTTCTCAATTTATGTCACTCCATCTTCGTACCTTCCACACTTTTTCCTTATCACACTGTTCCTTGTTCTGTCTTGTAATCTCACACCACACACACTTCTCAACCCTCGCATTTCCACTGCATTCACTTGGCTCTGATGCCTCATTTGCCATTACAGATACATCAGTTGATAGCGCATATAAAAGGGATTTCAGTTTCCAATCACTGAAAAATTACAACTAACTTTTGCACAACGGAAACTTACTACATTTACATCTGAAATCGTCTGAATTTAGTTAAGTGTAGGTAGTTTGACTTAGCTTTCGACTCACTTGCGTCCGAGAAGTGGTGGGAAACAAACCTAGCTCTCAGTCCGTTTTTCTCCAACCGGAAATGAGATTTCTGGACAGATATAATGGCTTACCACAGATTATGTCGTGCGCGATTCGAATTTAGAACTCCGACAAAATTTACTGAGGATTTAGACAGTTTATCTTTTAGTACCTATCCAAGTTTTTAATTACCCTAAGAGTGTGTTAATGGGAGGCTGATAGAATTAAAGGCGTGGTGTTAACTGCTTTTGATTTTCAATAGATTATTATCCTTTACAATTGTGGATGAACACTAAAGGTCCGTCCACACCGCTAAATAAATAAAAAACCTGACAAGTGCGATTCGGACTCGCCCACCGAAGGTTCCGTACTTTTTAGTATTTGTTGTTATAGCGGCAACAGAAATACATCATCTGTGAAAATTTCAACTGTCTAGCTTTTTTTTAATAAATAAATAAAAAAAAAAATAAAAAAAAATAGGAGTAGGAGTTACATGCGCGTTGCCGACCCTAACACCCCTCCCCCCCTCGTTGAGCTCTAGCTATCACGGTTCATGAGATACAGCCTGGTGACAGACGGACGGAAGGACGGACGGACGGACAGTGGAATCTTAGTAATAGGGTCCTGTTCTACCCTTTGGGTACGGAACCCTAAAAACGGTGATGGTACGGAACCGCAGTGACGCATTGTAAGTGTACCGTTTTTATCCCATAATCCCACACATCGCTGCTCAAACAACGGTGACGTTGCGGAATCTTACTGACGTACCTACCGTAAATTTTACGGCTTTCCTAGGAGGACATGCGTTAAAATTGTGACATTTTCGACGCGTCACTGCAATTTCGCTCCGTTAGTGTTTTTAAGCAGCGGTGTGTGGAGCATGCGATAAAAACGTTACGCTCAAGTTGCGTCACTGCGATTCCGTAACGTCACCGTTTTTAAAGCAGCGGTGTGGTCGGACCTTCAATTTATTGACTTAACATGGGGCAATATATGTTGAGTTTTGTGTTGTTATCGGTGGGTACATATTATCAAACCTGTGATAACTCGGGCACATTCTAGGGATTTGATAATGATAACGGTCTCATAGCGAAGAGTCTCGACCAACACCTAGAGAGACTCTCGCTAGGTGGTTGGATCAAGGGTCAGATGCAGAAGGCGGTGATCTCGGACACGGCGCGGATAGTCCGGCGGTTCCTCTCTCTGCGGCCCTGACCACCGGCAGCTTGGGCCTTGCCTCGCTGCTGGTGGCGGCACCCTAGGTTAGGTTTTTTATAATATGTTTATGTTACTGTAAAAGCCCGAAGTACGGTAAAACCTAGGATATGCCGGTAAGACCTAGGTTTTACCGATGCCGATCGGTAAAAGCCCGAAATGTGAAATAATTATTGTTCACTTCGGGCTTTTACCGACATGGATTTGGTAAATCCTAGGTCTTACCACGTCGACCGGTAAAGGTTGAATCATGCACTGGTTCTTGACATTATTAAATGAAAATCTTGTATCAGTGTAAGGGGCGTTACATGTAGCGCCATTTAGAGTGATGCTTCGTATTGTTTCGGCTATTTTACTAGTCATATAGATCTAGGTCTTTCGGTTTTGCTGAAGGTGAGAGTGAACTCTACTCACTGCAAATTCGAACGCCGTGAACAGGGATGTAGAAGTCCTGAGAGCAGAGTAATGTAGTGTGTCGCATACCCTTTGTAAGCAATATGCCCAGTTGGTGGGAATTTTCGGGCTGTAGCTAGCCGCTGTAATGGGTAACAGAAACGCGTTCCATATGTGCTTCGCTTTCCAGATGACTAGGGTGCACTGCATAATGCAGAGATTATCATATCGCGAACGATTGGCATCTTGACTAGGTACCAAAGTGGTATAGTTTACAGTAAAAACAAATTAGGTATCTATTAATAGTTCTCGCCTGTTGAAGCGACTATGGCTGGGTAATCAAATGACACCCAAATGTTTTCAATTAAATAATTTTATTTTAAGTAAAAAACCTTTTGCCAAGCATGGTTCATGGTAGTGGTTCGTAAGGTAGAAAAATAAGCCTGTCTGGTTCCGTGGTATGTTGGTACTCCCCTGTCATGCTAGTTGGTCGTACCGAGGGCCGTTCCTGGTTAGCCAGGAACGTCTTTAAGCGCCGTGGACAGCTGATGTGGAGACCTCTGTGTCCCTAGGAACTATTGGTACGGCCGGTCGGAACAAAGGAACCGCGCTGCTAAAGGGTTATTTGAACCGGAATCTTACAGCTCTATTCTGTAAGACTGCTGTCGACCGAAAGTGCGATTTTGTGTCTTAAGCAAGCTGTCAGGTACTACAAGGACAGGAACATGCCGATCTATGCGTGCTTTCTGGACTTGCCAAAGGCGTTTCACCTGGTTGTGTACGACAATCTATGGTACAAGCTTACAAAAACGGGAGATTCCATTGAATATGTCGCGTTGCTTAAACATTGGTACAACAGCCAGGTAAACCGACTGAGATGGGCGGGAGACGAGTCTGACGAGTACAAACTACAATGTGGAGTGAGACAGGGAGGGCTAACATCCCCTCTCCTTTTCAACCTCTACAATCTCAACGAGTTGATCGAGGCACTCAGCAGGGCACATGTCGGTTGCCATACAGGTGATGTGTGTTTTAATAATATAAGTTAGGCTGACGACATGGCGTTGCTGGGGCCTTCGGCTGACGCGGTACGACAGCTCATCAATATTTGTGAGGAATACGCCGGGCAGCATGGTCTAAAATACAATACGGCTCAAAGTCAGCTTGTTATATTCAAAGCTCGTAAGTATAACTCGTCTACAGAGCCGAGGATCATGTTGTGTGGCGTACCCCTAAAAGTTGTAGATCGCTTTAAGTATCTGGGGCATATGCTTACAACTGAATTGAATGACGATCTGGATCTGGAAAGGGAGAAAAGAGCGATGGCAGTGAGAGGCAATATGCTTGCCCGCAGGTTCGCACGGTGTAACACATCAGTAAAATTGACGCTCTTTAGAGTTTACTGTCAGACTTTCTACACGTGCAGCCTGTGGGTGAAGTTTACACAACGAGCCTATAGCGCATTGCGTGTTCAATATAATAACATCTTGAGGATGCTGTTGCGGCTGCCGAAGCATTGCAGCGCGTCCGGCATGTTCGCTGAGGCGCAAGTAGATGACTTTTTGCCACCAGGCGGAAAAGAATCGCCTCCATGCTGAGACGGGTGCGCGGCAGCAGCAACAGTTTACTCAAGGTGTTGGTTGAGCACCTCGACTGCCCCGTTATAAAGTTTTGGGTGGAGGTGGCAATTGGGAGAGCGAAATAGAGTATGGCAATCTGCGCCCCTACTCTCCACACATCTTAAGAGAGTTCTTATTTTTATTTTTCTCTTTAACTCTGATCTGAGAGAGAGCTGATTTAATTGAAAGCGTCTGGGTGTCATTTGATCGCTTTAACAAGCGAGAACTATTAATAGATACCTAATTTGTTTTTACTGTAAACTATACCTAAACCTTGGTACCTAGTTAAGATGCAAATCGTTCGCGATACGATAATCTCTGCATTATGCAGTGCACCCTAGTCATCTGGAAAGCGAAGCACATACGGAACTCGTTTCTGTTACCCATTACAGCGGCTAGCTACAGCCCGAAAATTCTCTCGCGGTTCGCTCTGTAAGCAATATGCTACCAACTGGGCATATTGTACATTAACACACTGTACATTACTCTACTCTCACGACTTCTACATCCCTGCTCACGGCGTTCGAATTTGCAGTGAGTAAAGTTCACTCTCACCTTCAGCAAAACCGAAAGACCTAGATCTATATGACTAGTAAAATAGCCGAAACAATACGAAGCATCACTCTAAATGGCGCTACATGTAACGCCCCTTACACTGATACAAGATTTTCATCTAATTATGTCAAGAACCAGTGCCTGATTCAACCTTTACCGGTCGCCGTGGTAAGACCTAGTATTTACCAAATCCATGTCGGTAAAAGCCCGAAGTGAACAATAATTATATCACATTTCGGGCTTTTACCGATCGGCATCGGTAAAACCTAGGTCTTACCGGTATATCCTAGGTTTTACCGCACTTCGGGCTTTTACAGTAACATTTATAAATATTTTTTGTATTGTTTTTGTACGTGTTTTTGTATTTTACTTTTATATTCATATTGTAAAAAGCCTAACATATGAAGATAAATAAATAAAAGAAAGATGTCAATATATAATAATACATGTGCTCATTGAAAATTCTCGAAATAGTTTTGATAAACAACTCCTTTCCGGTATATTTTAATGGTACTTTTATGACTTGAGGTAAATTTCACTTTTTATGTACTTTTAGCAATAAATGAAGAATGGGTAATGTTTGAGAAATAATAAATAACTATATAAAATGTTAAGAATGATACATTTAGTGCCCATGTGGAAATGCTGACCTGGTTTAAAAATAAAATAAATGCTTCCAAGAAACACCTTTTTAGTATTTAAGAAGCAGTATATGAAGCGATTTTGTATAAATATATTTATTTTGCAGAACATGTAGATGTTGACAGTAACATCGATTGAATTGTTGATAGAATATTTTGCTACGTCACTTTAGTATAAGTGCCTTGAGTTATCCCAGGTTTGCATATTATATAAGGTAAATAGGTATTACCTAAGTATTTTGTTTATCTATCTGAACCTAGCGACTTACTGTTGTCAACGCGTGATCAAAACTTGATAGTTAATAATCTAGCCCGCTATTGTAGACTCAAGTAAAATCAGGAGAATTATTTATGTTTATTAAATATACAAGAATTATTTATACCCGCATAGAATTAACTAGAAATGTTATTTAATATTCAAACTTACTATAACTCTTATAAGATAAACAAGAGATATATTTTCAAGAGAACCTTCGGCAACGTTAATGAAACTACAGCATTAAGCAAACTGAAAGTTTGAAACTAATTTGATATTTATCTAGTCACAATTAAAGATAATATTAAAACCTGTTTAATTTTTATCTGAAACTGTAATTTGAACCTGAGTAAATACGCGAAAACTTTAAATTACAAGCTATACCTATGTCCAAAGTATATGAATAGGTATGCAAACTAAAAAAACATTTAAGATTTAGGAGGCCGACGAGCAGACGAATCGCCTGATGGTAAGCGGTTACCGTCGCCCATGAACGCCAGTAACACCAGAGGGGTTGTAAGTGCGTTGGCGCCATTTAAGATGGGTCTTTGGACATAACCAAAATGAAAGAGTTCAGCTAAAGTAACCAATTTTATTAAGCAGTTTGACAAGAATTGATCTAGTAGTGAAACCGTCAATCTGGTGTCGTATGGTTGAATATCGATTTTGGTACTACTAATTTCAAACGGATTAACAAATAACAAGATAGATACCTAATTATTAATTCATGATTGTATAAAATCCTGATCACAATTGAGTTATGTTGTCAAGTCTAAATAAAACAAGCTTCTGGGTAACAAATGAACCGAGTCCTAATAGTACGGTCGCCAAGCTGCTCCGAGGCCAGATTTAATTGACTCAGCTCGGCCTTACCCACAACCGGTATCAATGTGTTCGGACAGTTCTCCTGATCACCGTACATGCGGTAGTAAAGCGGAAAAATGGTGGAGGGGATAGTAATGACGTCACAAAGATGGCGGCCGGACCTATTCTTTTTGGCGGTGTATCTCGAAAACCACTTAACCGATTTTAATCATCGAGGTGTCAAATAATAGCTTATATTATGGAGCTTATTTCCTTTTCTACAAACATTTACGTGAAACCTATAGGAAAAAAAATAATCACAAAAAACAGTTTTTTTATAAAATTATTATTTTTTATTTTGTAAAAATCTCCGTAAATATCAGCATTTCGCAAATTTTGTTTAATATAAAACATATTGCTTCATTATCAAGGAATATAATGAGCCTTAAAACATACAGATCGAGTAATAAACAATGAAGCTACACTCATTTATTTGCGCATGGGTAACGATAACTGGCTTTTACCGGTCGAAACTGTGGTGACTGTTACGATACGTATTGAATGGAATTTATAGAGTATCGGTTTTAATTACTGAAATTATAATTAAAATTATAAAAACCAGACACAATAATGTTACCTTACTTCGACGTTTAGTCTCTTTTTTCGTCTTAAACATAGGTAGGTACATATTTCTTTTTACTTAAAATTTTTATACAGGGTGAACTCTTAACCACCAGTCATACTCTGCGCAGCGACTTTATAGGTCATACTTAACAACTTTTACTATGGGACCAATTCCGAAATCGCGAAAAAAAATTTGACTGTCCCATATAAAGGTGCGACCAACTTTACCAGACCAACACTTTTCCAAACTGAGCTACAGCTGTCCGATGAAGTTAAGTACTTAGGACTAACTCTCGACAATAAACTCAATTGGAACAACCACATCAACAAACGGATAGACAAGGCGGGAGTTGTCTTCTGGCAGTGCAGAAGGATGATTGGTAAGAGGTGGGGACTCAACCCGAAAATTACCCTCTGGCTCTATAAGACGATAATCCGCCCCTTACTCTGTTACGGTGCTCTGGTTTGGTGGCCAAGAACAAACCTAGGCAACGTACGAGACAAACTACAAAGACTTCAAAGGCTCGCATGCGCGGCCACCACTGGCTGCACGAGGTCTACCCCGACTGCAGCCATGGAGGTCATGCTAAACCTTCCACCGCTGCACCTACACATACAGCAAGAGGCCAGTCTCTCAGCGGTAAGGTTGCGAACCCTCAAGATATGGTCTAACATCACAGGAGCTCTTCACACAAAATGCCTGGAAAAGGTGTATGACGAATTTCCAGTGCTTAGGTCAGGCACGGACCGGATTCACAAACAAGCTATCTTCGATAAAAGGTACAAAATACAGTTATATGAGGACGACAATCATGAACGACTCAATCCCCGGGAGCGGAGAATCTTCACTGATGGGTCCAAAACAGACAGCGGATCGGGCTCTGGAACCTTCTCAGAAGACCTGAACATGTCGATCACCACTCCGCTAGGAGCCCATAACTCGGTATTCCAAGCTGAGTGAAGGTAGTAGGATCCTCCATCCGCATACTCTCCGACAGTAGAGCAGTCTTAATGGCTCTAAATAGCCATATAGTTACATCCAAACTTATACACGAATGCCACGAACGACTAATGGAGGTATGTCATAATAACAAGATCACCCTACAATGGATCAAGGGACACAGTGGATCCCGAGGTAACGATGCTGCGGACGAGCTTGCCAGGCAAGGATCGAATGCGGGGGCGATTGGTCCGGAACCGATTCTTCCGATACCATTTAGCAAGGTACGCTCAATGCTGCTGGCACGTACAGGGAAACTACACACAGAACACTGGCTGAACCAGACTGGATGCAGACAGGCAAAAGAAGCCATGCCTGGCATCAACGGAAAACTCACAAGGGCGCTCCTGCAACTAGGGAAGGTCCGACTGAGTATGGTAACCAGTGTCATAACAGGTCATGGACTATTTAACAAACATCTTTTCACAACAGGTGTCACAGACAGTCCCCTGTGCCGAGGTTGCATGGAGACAGAAGAAACAGCCTCTCACGTGGTGCTGGAATGCAGCGGAGTGACTCCATACAGGGCTAAACATCTCGGATCTCCGAGAGACCTCCCCGAGGTCCTACTCAACATCAAAGGTTTGATAGGATTCCTCGAGGAGCTGGGCTGGCAGGACTAGCCCACCCCCAACATATCACGCAAAATAGGCGCAAGTCGTCGAGTTGCGGAAAAATCGCCCGAATACAATACAATACAATACAATACAATACAAGGTGCGACCAGACCGCAGCTTAAAAAACGGTCACGATACGGAATCGCAGTGACGCGTCGTATGCGTACCGTTTTTGACGCATGCTCCCCACACCGCTGTTTAAAAAACGGTGACGGTACGGAATCGCAGTGACGTGCTTCACGCGAATCTTTTTTGTTCGCAAAACAGTTGCGTCTTTTACGTCACCGGTACGGTGTCTGCCATAAGATCTCCGTGTAATATTTTTTGCGATTTTTACGCAGTTCAATTTACGGTGCGTCAGCTTATTTTAAGCAGCGGTGTGGCGAGCATGCGTCATGGACCCGGGTACGTCCTTAAACTACGTCCAAAAGAGAGATATGGGCATTGTGAATGTCATCTCGCTTTGTGTGGTAGGGCACAGCCAGTGGGTGTCATTCCAGATCCAAATTTTCTTGCGTGATTCGGCATTGGTCCCATAATAAAAGTTGTTCAGTATGACCTTTAAAGTCACTGCGCAGAGTATGGCTGGTGGTTAAAATTTCATCTTATACCTATATTCGACACAAGTAGTAAGTACTTACAGACCAACTATGATACACATTTTGCCTGTATAGTGATACATAGTGAATAAATTAATACCTGATTTAAAAAATAAAACAAAAATAACAAATAGCATGTTATTTCATTCAGTAATCACTAATCAGTCTTAAACAATGAACATCATACTTTTAGATTAGACAACAAAATGTATATTTATACTGTGTTTCGACTTGAAAGATTTTACTGCTTTAAAACATAAGACAAACCTACCAACCAAATGTATAAAAAAAAATGTTTTTTGTGATTATTATTTTCCTATAGGTTTCACGTAAATGTTTGTAAAAAGGAAATAATCTCCATAATATAAGCTATTAGTTGACATTTCGATGAATACAATCGGTTAAGTGGTTTTCGAGATACACCGCCAAAAAGAATAGGTCCGGACGCCATCTTTGTGACGTCATTACTATCCCCTCCCACCATTTTTCCGCTTTACTACCGCATGTACGGTGATCAGGAGAAACGCCCGAACACATTGATACCGGTTGTGGGTAAGGCCGAGCTGAGTCAATTAAATCTGGCCTCGGAGCGGCTTGGGGACTACTAATAGTAAAAGTTGTTCAGTATGACCTATAAAGTCGCTGCGCAGAGTATGACTGGTGGTTAAAAGTTCACCCTGTATAAAATTTTTAAGTAAAAAGAAATATGTACCTACCTATGATTAAGACGAAAAAGAGACTAAACGTCGAAGTAAGGTAACATTATTGTGTCTGGTTTTTATAATTGTCATTATAATTTCAGTAATTAAAACCGATACTCTATAAATTCCATTCAATACGTATCGTAACAGTCACCACAGTTTCGACCGGTAAAAGCCAGTTATCGTTACCCATGCGCAAATAAATGAGTGTAGCTTCATTGTTTATTACTCGATCTGTATGTTTTAAGGCTCATTATATTCCTTGATAATGAAGCAATATGTTTTATATTAAACAAAATTTGCGAAATGCTAATATTTACGGAGATTTTTACAAAATAAAAAAAAATAATTTTATAAAAAAACTGTTTTTTGTGATTATTTTTTTTCCTATAGGTTTCACGTAAATGTTTGTAGAAAAGGAAATAATCTCCATAATATAAGCTATTATTTGACACCTCGATGATTAAAATCGGTTAAGTGGTTTTCGAGATACACCGCCAAAAAGAATAGGTCCGGCCGCCATCTTTGTGACGTCATTACTATCCCCTCCACCATTTTTCCGCTTTACTACCGCATGTACGGTGATCAGGAGAACTGTCCGAACACATTGATACCGGTTGTGGGTAAGGCCGAGCCGAGTCAATTAAATCGTGTTTCTAGAGGGCTTTTGAGATTTGGCGACCGTACTATAAGGACTCCCATTAGTTCCTGCCAACTCACTGCGACAAATGGTTTGAATAATGACGATTTCCCCTTTTAAACGGCTCCATCTGCGGTTTTGACGCCAATAAATAATGGTCTTTAGGCGCCGTAGTTCTCTCACTGCATAAATAACCCATTCACGATCAGGTACAGAACGGTAAAGTTCGTAAGTTGTGTTGCCGGTATAAAATACCCACTTTATACATATTTGGCACATTTACTATGTAGATATGCGAACGTGCAAAGAGGTGTGTTCGCGTCCGTATTTCCGCAGAGTCATATAAAACATGTTTACCAAATATCACACGAGATGGCGCTGTACCGGGAGCGGCGATTTCTACATCGCGCTATAGAAATGTTTATAGGGATTGTACGAGTACATAAGGTTTTGGGATTATTTTAATATATTAGTTGAATTTCTTTCATCGTTTCGATCGTTTGTGTTCATACTCAATTCTTCAAAAGTAAAGAGCGCCCTATTTGAACGAATTAGGAGTATAGGCGGAGTAAGGACATAAATTGATTGGCTTTATTTACATATGATTGGTTGTTTATTTCCATTATACTCCTCTTCTTGTCCGAGACGTTTTTACATAGGTAGTCCGCTGTCGCTAACGAGTTAGGAGTACATACAAGGTGCACTACAGTTGTGAGTCGAGCCGCAGGCGTGCCATATTCCAGACCGGAGGTCGTAGTTCCGACTCCATACTTAAATAATGACTTTTTGATTCTAAAACTCGTATTCCGTAATTGTTTGAGTATTTCTACTTGTTGTTTTTCCGGGAAAAACACTTTATGGAAACATGCATACACCAGCGAAGAAATTCAAAGGTATGAAGTTCAACCAATTCGCTTCAGGAACGTGCCATTAGGCATGCATGTCATGCCACGGAGCCACATCCTATCTTGTGAGTGTATATCAAATCTTGTAAAATGTAGGTACTTATACATTGTAAAGCGCTTGGTAAATAATGATTATCCTATATGAATATTGTCCAGTCGCATGAAGGTATGGATAGGATCTGCCAGCTGTCAACAGTAACATCTCTGATGGTTGAAAATATGTGACTCTTAATGGTTGCCTCCAGGTCGTAAATAAAGGATACACATCATTTTAGCATACCTTTTAATTTTAAAAGCCGAAGGAAAAATTTTCTTTGGCTTAATCCAGGCACATATGATAGCTATGTGGTACCCATGTCAACTTTTGTTACTTTCTCGAGTGAAAGAAGCCTTGCACGTTTCCCGTGAATATCGAGTCAACAATGTACCTAAAGTAGTCATTTCAATTTGATAACAAGACGAAGATTTCAAATATTACTTCAGAAGTTTCGATTAAATAAATTAAGTTATTTCGAGTACCTACTCACCGAACAAGAAAGTTTGCCCCTCGTATTTGAAATATTTCGAATTATCGACGGCGAAGCTGCGTGCCACGGCGTCTTCAGTAATTGTTCTGTAAGATTTCTTTACCCTTTGGGAGAGATCCGGCCTCGAATTGTGACGTAAGTCGTGTTTGACCCGATATAATCAGAAATAGAGCATTCTTGACACGGGTGGTGTGGAGAGAATGTTAAAAAAGGAATTTTGGTAGGTACTATGTATTTCAAAGTCATTCACATTACGTTCATAGTTTCGTTAGCCATTACTTGCTATTTAGAATAGACGGTTTACACGAAGTATACCGTGTGCGGATAGTATAGCCAATAGATACCCTGCCTTACGTAAAGGATGAATCATATGACTGAAGGTACATTACTGGCTTTTTTATATTTTTATTTTTTCATATTATGCCTTTTAAGACAGTTTTCATATTGGATGCGATTTCGCACACCCCTCCGGTGTGTGAGTGGGACATCGCTATATAGGTACGCATATAGCGCTGTCATGTTCATACACTGGAGCAAGGTTTTGACCTTTACCATAAAAAATCATATACTCTTTTACAACCGCATTTTAATAGACTCGTTAAACAATAGAGCAGGTCAAGCTCTAGTTAGATGTACTCTCGATTCAAGATAAATAACTCGGAATGGTAAAACCAGTTTGAAGCTCGGTGCAGCGGGCCGCATGAATAAATCGCGCGGTACATTTATTCGGCTCGAGGCGGCCGCGGCGGACGCGGTATCTCGGGGTTTACGACTGTTCGACACGGGTCTGCTATTCTGGAAATACTCGATATGACTAACTGGCGGCTATATCACCAAATTGACAATTTACTTTTCTGTTGTTCCTAAGTAATATATTATAAGAAATGATGTATAAGGTGTAAAACTTTCGAGCTTAATAAAAAAATATGTATTGTATTGTATTGTTCATTTCTGGGTCGGTAAGTAACGACGGAACATACTGTGAATGTTTTTACTTCTTGGACCAGCAATGAATTGCCAATATCAAGCGATTAATGGAGCATTCCATGAAATTGTCTACCGTTGTCCCAGTAAACGCGAAATTTCTAAAGATTTACAGATACAAGAGTTTTGTTTTTCTGTGACTAATGGTCAAAAATTTTCATAGAAAAATAATCGCCTAATGTAAACGCCAAAAAAAAGTCGCAAACCAGGAAATGGAGAGGAAATAAAAGTTGTTTGCGAAAAATTTCAGCGTTTAGAAAATAGGCACCCAAGTCTCGAGTTTTATGAGTCTACCTACCCACCGCTCTTCTATTGGGCGTACACAACATTTGTATTCTTGTCTCAATTTAAATACGTAGTATAATACACCTATTTGAATTTCTCTTTTTAATGAAATAAATAGGTACTTCGCATACGTTATGTATTTCGGATTAACTTTTCATAAGTAATGCAATATCCAGGTATTTTCCATTGAGTATTTAAATTTTTTTTTTAATTTACAAATAAAATTCGTTATTATCTACTTGCTACAATTATATGTATTGTAAAGCATTATAGTGTGTTGCAACATCTCTTGACAGAAAAATGCTACGGGCCTATTCATATAATAATTTCATATTATCAAACGGTCATGGATTTCTAAAAATCAAAAGAATAGACAAAGTGCGCTAAGTGACAATTAAAGAAGTAAAAGCGGTCAAAAGCATGACGGGCCGTGCTCAGTCTAGGGTTCCGTATACCCTTCCGTCACAATAAGCTAAACTGGAGCTATTAGTATAGTAGATTCTTAACCAAGGGATGAAATGGTACCTTTCATCCGAGTTAAACAAATACGCAAATTTGCATAATCAGTACCTAATTAAAGTAATAGACGTATGGCCATCATTTTTTTTCCTTTGGACTTACTAAAAATAAATATCCCATAGCGAAAAACATTTAGATTGCTGTATAGATGAAAAAAAAAACATATTTTAGCAATCTTCAGTAATTTTTAAATGATTTTGTTCATTAAAGAATGAAAAAGTAAAGTACAGTAATAAGTCCTAGACATAATGCATTGTACATGAGTGCAATAAACGAATATGAATATGAATATAAAATTAGCGAGATTGCCTCTTACTTTTTATTTTTGTACTCTTTCGTTCTACAACTGCCCATAGTCAACGGATGCAGTGAGTAATGACTCATACAGAGCTATTAAAACTGTTTATATAAATTAAGTATGAAATAAAAATAGAATGAATAAAATAAGCAATTTTTATCTTAATTTTTCGTTTATTTACATGAATAATGCCAAGTAACTTTAACAACCCATTTAATGTCGTTATTCGTTTAACTGTCTTTTTACTATGAAGGGGAGACATTTTGCGATAACTAAAAAATAGCTAAACTGATAAGTGATAATGTATGCTATAGTTTTCATTTAATGTCTTTCTTAAGCTCAACTTCTATGATTTTTTTCATATTTTTTGGACACAATTTTGGGGGGGGGGGGGGGACCACAGCCCGGACCTACGGGAAAACGCGGCAGAGTCAAGCCGCGCACGCGCTGGTCAGACGACCTAACGGCAGTCGCTGGCCCAACCTGGATGACGACAGCTTCAGACAGCGCCCGGGAAAACCTTGGAGGAAGCCTATACCCTGTAGAGGGGTTATCGTACTTTCTATTATATTGTTAATTTTATTAGATGTGTATTTTTTTGTGTCCGAGAAATTAAAGGCATCTTTTTTATTTATTTTTTATTTATGGATTTTCAATCAAGAAATGCTACTGTTGACAATTGATAGATCATGTTCATAACAGTTTGATTACAAGAAATGACTTTCAGATATAGGCCTCCTTCCTTGCCTCCTAGTCTCATCGTGGGTTTGGCACTACACTCAAAATTTTAAATACTTTTCATTTGTCATGCTCTGAAAGTGGGTCCTTGTTGTTTTATGAAATGTGCAGAAAGTGATACGTTACGTGAAAATACCTCGAAAGATTGAGAATGAGCTTATCTTTCGTCTCCGCGTCCGATAGTTTCAAATGTTGGTATAAAATTATTCAGTTTCTGAATATCCTCCTTTCTTATATTTTAATGAGATGATAATTATTTTTAATTTCATCATTTATTTCGGATAACAAGACCCATACATTACTTATTACACAATATAATAATAAAAACAGAAACATTTAAAAATTAATAATAAAAAAAGTCATTAAGTAATTAATTTAAAGCATTGTCAAATCATAACATCACTAATAAGAATAAATTAAAAATGAAAAAAAAAAATGTCAGGTTTTAAAATAATAATTAAGTTAAAAATATTAATTTAATATTACAACGTGATGATAATAATGTCGTGATATAAATGCAATAATTTAATTTAATTTATCCATATTTTACAATAAATTAAACTAACCTAAATCTAAGTCTTATAACTAAAATAGCCCAACAACACCTCTATTGTTCAATTTGTTCATGTGCATAGCGTTCCACTTTGCAACTATTGGACAATCTAAACTGTCAATAACAGTGTTCAGAAGGCTGTTGGGGCTGACTCTAACACGGCGCATCAGGGAGGCCACTCTCTTGCGCATTATAGCTTGAAAGCTATCTACGTGAGCTTCCGCAAACATCCCCGACGCACTGCAAAATCGAGGCAACCCCAGGAACACCCTGAAACCGTTATTATGACATTAGTTAAGTAATAATTGCCTGATCACGAATTGAGAATGATGTGAATTGGTAATATGGGAAAAATAACGTTATAAGTTTTATTTATTTTAACACAAACTACTTACTTACCATTTTGTGTGTACTAATATGGTGTTTCCTCATATTTGCACTTGCTAAAAGTTGTTATGTATTTAAAGGCATATAACGCAATACCGTATTACGTAAGTAATGCATACTATACCTAAACGAAATATAAAGTATGCATATAATCACTTCCATCAATAGCATTTAAAATTATCATACTCGCAAAGTTGGAACTAACCTTAACCCAATTTTAATATACCTACCGTTGTCGTCAAGATAACTTTTAAAACTGGAAACATATCAAAGCCGTTTTTATGCGGATCTAATGAGTTCTTCATACGTGATACGCCTCGAGGCCTGAGTTCGCATGACGTAATCAATGTAACAGTGATTTGTAGAGATGTGCCGACTAGTCGCCGACTAGTCGGGAAAGCCGACTATCCGGCTACATTTATAGTCGGCGACTAGTCGGCGACTAGTCGGCAAAATGAGCCGAATAGTCGGCTGCCTAGATCTTCCAAAAAAATAAGGAAATAAAATAAAAAACCACCATACTCGAAGTGTTTGCCGATTGGTACCAGTCCACCTCACGAAATAAGTACTTGGCATTGATTACTTTACTTGAATCACCTTCAACATCGTCAAAAAATGTCCACACGCGTGATTTTCTTTTAGACATAATGTTTATAAAGATCACTACTTGTTTATTTAAACTTTTAAACAACAATTACGAATCGTTTTGTATGTTTTTCTAATAATAACACACCGGAGCAACAAGTGAATCGGAAAGGTAAACAAAACCAGTCAAAACATGAAAACGCAACCACGTGCGGCAGCGAATCAGGCGACCCGAACGTTCCCGATTACGCCCGAACTTAGGCGAAGACCATAGTCGGCTACGCCGACTAGTCGGCCGACTAGTCGGCCACCTGACTGCCGACTAGTCGGCTAGTCGGCTAGTCGGCCAAAACCGTAGTCGGCACATCTCTAGTGATTTGTTTTGTTTATTACTTTCTAATAACCTTAGCTATTGTGAATCGAAATTTCGTCGAACTCTTCAATCGGCTCGTTGGTCTAGGGGTATGATTCTCGCTTTGGGTGCGAGAGGTCCCGGGTTCAAATCCCGGACGAGCCCGACTTTTTACTGTTTTATTTATTAAGCTACTTGTTTATGATTGACTTTTTTTTAATTATAGTAGTTTACAGACTCTTTTTTATTATTTAATTGACAGATGGACTTGAGATTTTTATATTAAGATATGACTGAGTCATGATCATGTGTGACTCGTTTTTTAGTCAATGTCCAATCACAATCGAGAACGGTTCCGGTCAACGAACTAACTACTAAATTGCTGATAAGTGAACTAATAAAACGTATATTATATTGATAAGATATCTGATGAATGAATTAGAGGCAAATAAGTATTATTTATGTTTTGGTGTACCTATTTTAATAGTTGTGTAGGTACGAGTATGCATCAGTTGTTTGATTCTAGGTTTCGCGATCAAACTGTACGTTGTATTTAAAAATTATATTCATAGTCACAGTCATGGTAAACTCATTTTTTTATTTTATTTAAATTAGGTATTTATTGGTCGAATAAAACGCCATATAAAAATACAGGATGTTTATTTAGTCACCTGCAATAATTTACGGGGCCTAAAAAAATTGTCCGTTTCATACATTTTGACCTGATGTCTATCTGACCTTGTCCTTTTGTATGGGAGAGTAAATTTATTTTTCGCGATTTCGGGGTTGGTCCCATAGTAAAATTTGCTCAGTATGACCTATATATTCACCCCGTAAATTATTGCAGGTGACTAAATAAACACCTCTATACTTTATTTTTAATACAAGGTTTTTGTGTAATTACCTTTAATCCATTATTTTTAAAAGGAGACTCTTCTAAAACCATGTCAATTAAGCTGACAGGGGCTTTGACGTTGACGCTTAAAAATAAAAGATGCGTACCTAAAAAGAAAAATAACTGGAGTAGGCGGATAAATGCTAATTTTTCGGAATAATTAAAACCAAGTTTCCGAACGTTTTGTTTTATGGTAATATATGGGTTTTCATTAATCTAAACATTTTGAATTGTAGATATAGTTCGTGTCAGCAGCAGATTATAGCAGATTTGTCAACTCTAACCTTTAATAACATAACAATACGAGTCAAGACACGCGTCTTCTTGATTGACACGATATATAAACGACGATGAATTGAAAAACGTTTTCTATTAAATAGTTGATACAGGTACTGAAAATTCTTGTATTTCAAATTTTCATATTAGGGTCTTGTTATACTTTCTTCACATTCGAAATAAAAAAAAAAAAAAAAAACAGAAATACCTATCTACTTATATAGTGATTTATAGTGGTCGAGTTTCTACTACGTTGCAGGACTTGCAGGTAGTCCGCCGAGTTTAGAGTTTAGTTAGACATACGTCACAGCGGAGGTATGTAATTATAGCGTGTCAGGCGTGTATAGGCAAAAGCACCTTAACAACTTTCTCCTCTGCGTATACGCATGTCTGAATGTTATACAAATTTTCGGCATGTGACTCAACCGGCTCGTTGGTCTAGGGGTATGATTTTCGCTTAGGGTGCGAGAGGTCCCGGGTTCAAATCCCGGACGAGCCCAAATAACTTTTTTGTTTTTTACAGATTAGTTAAAGCCATGGATTTTTTTTAAAATAGGAAATTATTAAAAATAATAAGATACAATAGTGGACGACCTTTTGGCCATACAATCTTACATAGTCCCCGTTTTCCTCTCTGAATATTAAAATTATCAATAGAAAATATTTTTACACCATTTTATGTTTATATAACCACATCTGTGCTCGTTGACTGTTTCGATGCTGCTTCGTTTGATTTGATTAGATTTTAATCAATACAATTATAAAATGGTCGACCTTCCAAATTTGTTTTTTTACTCTTACCTCCTAATTTCAATACACAAAGAGGATAACGGGTCCCCATTTAGGTACAGTCAACCAATTAGAATCCTAGGCCACTATAGAACCTTGTCGCTTTAACTACTAGATACTTGACACGCATCACTCAATAAGCACTGTCGTAGAAGTCATTATGGCATGGTTCTATAGTGGCCTAGGAATCAAATTGGTTGACTGTACATTTGAATGGAAAAGTAGTCGTCCATTTTCTTTTTAAGAGTGCCTAAACAACAAACACAACACAAAAATGATCTTAGTCCTTCCCCGGTGGGACGCAACCTACCTCTCCATACCAAATACATGGTGTAACAAAAATAGTGGGGATCCGTTTAAGGGCATAATTATTCCATATTGTGTCCTGATTAGGAAAAAGAAAAAAAAATACGCACAACAAATTTATGAGGCAGGTCGTCCAAGTCGGCCGACCTTTATACAAACTTTTTCCTCATCAGAACACGATACCGAATATGCCATTGGACGGATCTTCACTATTTTTGTAACGTCTTGTATAAATCAATTCAGCGATTTTAGTTGGCGTGAAGAGATAACAAACAGACAGGCAGAGTTCCAGTTTTAAGACTAGGAAGAGTAACATTCGCATTTATACTATAAGTAGGGTTCGTGGAAGCATCTAATGCCTTGAAATTTTTTGTGTAGGTACCAACATCTTCAATCTAGGTCAAAGCGACAAAATAATCCTTAAGAATCTTACCCACTTGTAATTATTCCGAGTAGCTGATCCAAAAAGATAATCCTGACAGTAAACTAAGGAGCAAGACGCCTCTCATTGAATTGCAAATTGTTTTGAGCCCCATTATCTGCCTCAATGGCTTTGTTAATAACGAGTGCCTGATTCAGAGCGGGACTCCAAAAGTCCAAATCACAGTGGACCTGATTGTAAATCAGTACCTTAACTCCTCTCACATACGGCAATTCGGTTTACTAGGCTCAATGGTATGGCAATAAGGTCTAGTTTCTCCTCTGGGTCGGAAGGTCCGATGGCAGACACTTTCGTAAAACTAGTACCTACGCTAATTTTTGGTTTTAGTTACCAAGTGGACCCCAGGGTCCCATAAATCGTGGCAATTAGTTGGGACAAACGCTAGGATGAAGAAGCTGTATGGTTTGTGTAAAGAGCAAAACGTCGTTCCAATCAATTCCATTATTTTACAAAGCAAAGTGATATTTGTATGAATATTTCTATGTCAGTAAAGGTTTTCGAAAGCCTTCCTAAAGAACTCGATGAAAATGAAAATGGCTTTTGCTCGCTCCTGGTTTGTACGAAATAACATTTGATATTTACTATATGCTTTTTGATTAGGTAAGGAAAATATCATAAGGAAACATGCTTACATCTTGCATTCGCATAAGGATAACTTGGAAACTATAACATAAACAATATATCAGTATTGCGATACAACGAGGAAATGCCGCCAGCATCCTTGGTACAATGCCTCAAGGGCCTATTTTAGATATAAGCTAGTTATAGTATTCATCTGTATATATCCATTATGTATATTGTTATTGTCAATAAATAGATTTACCTTTAACATAAATAATCTTGTAAAATAAGATAAAGATAGAGCTCTTGTAGAATAAGAGTGCCCAGTTTTTACCCAGAAGTACCTACTACAACGAATATATGCTGGTGGCGATAATGATGACAATTGGGTACTTGACACATATTGAATATTAAAACAAAATTTAGTTAAATGGATAGAAAATGAGCCATCCATTATAAAAAAGTGGAATTTAAAAAAATATATTGAGATTATAAAAAAATACAAGGCTCCGAAGTCTCAAAAAAATTTTGTCTTTCAAAAATAGAAAAGAAAATGGATCCATTCGATTCCTTACATTTTATTGAAAAATAAATTATATGACAACTATACACATAAACGCAATATTTCAGGGTCAAAATGGCAATTTCCTTGATATTCCATACATTTAGGACAGACTTATATGATGTGACGTCACATCACCTTATCATTTTGTTAGAGGCGTTTGAATCGTCGAGTGCGAGCGTCAGACTTTAACTCTCATTTCTGACCTTTGTGTTGCTTAAATGCCATGAGTCAAATGTAACTCCTCTGGAGTTGCAGGCGTACATAGGCTACGGAGACTGCTTACCATCAGGCGGGCCGTATGCTTGTTTGCCACCGACGTAGTATAAAAAAAAAAGTCCTATATAGACATTTGATCCTCAGGAAAATCCAGATCGTTTGACATTATTTACAAAAAACAGTCAAGTAGCTTGTAGCAATTGATGTAATCAGTGTGTTTAAAAAAAACTTTACATGTATTACTTATCCTTTGTTATATTATAAATAAATAAATAAATATTATAGGACATTATTACACAAATTGACTAAGTTCCCCACAGTAAGCTCAATAAGGCTTGTGTTGAGGATACTTAGACAACGATATATATAATATGTAAATATTTATAAATACATAGAAAACACCCATGACTCAGGAACAAATATCCATGCTCATCACACGAATAAATGCCCTTACCAGGATTTGAACCCGGGACCATCGGCTTCATAGGCAGGGTCACTACCCACTAGGCCAGACCGGTCGTCAATGAATCGCGATTATGTGTTAATGAATCGCTAGATTTCCCCAACTACGACATAGTCGTAAAAAATCATCAATTATTTTATGTAATTCTTGCAAATACAAGCCACTATGTGTAAAGAACCTTGTGTTGGCAGAATATAGATATAAATACCGTGTCCCTTTGTTTTACATAACTAGGAAGTCATAATGTAATGATGGTCAGATTATCATTAGTCATAATAAAGTAAGGTTTGTTTCATGCCAATCCTTAGAAAAACTATGACTATCAAAAAAGTGGACAAATACATTATAACTTAAAACTTTATGGGAAACAATAGAGCTCAATAAGTTTAGTCTGAGAACGAGATAAATCTAGCGTGGGTTTGGGTTTCTGTTTAAATTGCACAAGCTATTAAGATCCTCCCGACGGATACCGATAGGATATACAATATCATTAAACACATATACCTATGTACTTAACTATCTATTTTATGTGTAGTCGCCGTTAGATATATCGGAACGGACTTGGTGCTCCAAAATATCTGAACACGCACTCTAACCCTTTGACAATAGAGGCGTGTCCAGATCCAGACATTTGTGAGCACCTTGGCCGCTCTGATATATCTGATCACGACTGTACAAAGAACGTGATTGTCATATTATTTAGAAGAAGGTGGCATTTAACAACTTTTCATTTTGTATTAGTTACTCGTATAATAAAGAAGTTTTCTCTAAATACTTAGAGAAAACTTCTATAATATTCTATACTTTTAATCCAAAAAATGATAAGATAGGACCCGTAACTTCATTTTCACGATTACCCTTTTTTTTAAATTGATCATTTTACCGAAAACTGTAGAAACACATTTTCTGCAAAATTATACGCCAACATTACCAAAAAAAAATTGTACGTCAACTGAATAGATTAATAATAGTAGGTAATTGAATAAACTGCGTGTGTGTGTTTATTATAACGTTTCATCGTGTTCATACATGATATTGATATGTGAACAGCGAATTTCCTCATTTATATCGTGGTCATAATTCGTTTTTATCCGCTTAGCTTGTTTCGGCGCGTATCACATTAACCCACCTCATACATCGAGCGATATCCTTATTCCAAAATATTTAGCTGGATAATAGCGCTTACATAATTCTAGGGAACCACGAGGAAACCTATACTTAGTCCTTTAATCCTATATCCTGAATTAGGTGAATTATTTGTCTATATCTACACCTACGCATAGATTATTTGCAAGGAAGAGTTTCGTAGTGCCTGTTTTTACAAGCTTTTATTTAACTTGCCCTGTTAGTTTGTAAGTTATAGATAAATATAATATATAGAGCGAAATTTGACCCACTTTTCGATTTCTGATTGAAATGATGTATAGATATGTAAGTCGGGTGACAATGCAATATTATGGTACCACTGAGCTGATCTAATGAAGTAGACAGGGGGTCATATGAACTCTTTGTTGAAACAACGCAACCTAATTGTGTTTGGGGTTTCTAGAATTCTCTCGATGAGTATTAGTTGCCTGTGGTAAGAAAAGTACAATCAGCGAGAAAAGCTTGTACCAAAAGTGAAATTTCAGCCAAAAACTTGTTATTTATTTATTATTTTCTGTGTGGTTTTTAACAAACTCCAAAAAAAACAAAAGAGTATTTTATCAATACGATTGCATGTTTATTAGCTGTGTAATGAAATAAATATCAAATTATTAAAATCCATATAAAAATAGCTTTAGTTTGCGGTCATGGGCTCTTAAAATATATCATGGAAAGAAAATCCATTCGGATGGATGGTTGGTGACTACTAACGGTGCGAATAGCTTTTATCGGCAATATATTTTGATTTATATGAATTATAGGGTTAATATGAAACCAAAAGGTGCCAACGACGGAATGATGCGGTATTTGAGCAATAAGTACACGGGTTATCCCAGTCCATTCACGGGGTGAAATATCGGTGGCCGAGGCGGCACAATCGGGGATTATGACATTGATTTGTTATGCAAAATGAAGGGTCCCGGGTCGGCGGTTTATCTGTCCTGCGGCTGAAGCTGTGGATATTGCCCTATTTTTTATAACCAATCAGCACTGTATTCATGCTTCCATTTTTTATATATTTTATGGTAAAAAAATCATCGATGATGGATAATTGTTTGTTAATTCTCACCTAGCTTACAAACGAAAGCTGTTAAGTTCTCATTTGCTCTTTTGGACTTTAATAATGGAACTATGTTGACTTGAATTGAAATTAATTCTAGTTAAAAACGACATAAGTATGATATTACATACACTAACAATAAACTACTTTTTTGACGCCGGAACCGAATTACATAGACATATCCGTTATATGATTTCTTGTCTCGTTCATGCAAGTGTTCATAGGCATATATTTGCACAGTGAGCTGCGAAATTGCATGGAGAAATCATCAATGAATTAATTTATAAAGTCGCCATGAACTTTAACGGCATGATGGTCCATAAAATACAAAGGACCACAAATAAATTCACACGACCTCATGTTTTGAGTAGCTATTTTATTGGAAAGACACAAGTCACATTAGATTTTCTTGGCCAAAACAAGTAGGTTAGTTCCTTTCTTGTTTCAATTTAATTAATTTAATCACGAATAAGCCCTAAGTGTAATAAACCAAGGCGCTTAATATAATAATAAGTAGGTAACTGTTATATTATATATGCACTTACACTATGAGTGTCAACGTTACAAAAACAGAAACAAATTCAATTGTTTGAAAAATTGTCGACGCAAAATAAAACCTTACATAAAGGCAAAACACTGCATCCAAATGAGCGAACATGAAAAAAATGTCTTCATCGACCTATTTCCCTTTTACGGAACGAAAAAGCGAGTTGGAATAAGTCAAGCAGCGAGGGCAGGACATGTCAATTTGTCCACGTCACGCCGGAATTGATGCCGGCCGGTGACAAGCCCGCGGCATACACAAACACAATTACACAAACGAGCCCAATACGACCCGCCATGTCACGTATAGGTTATACCTATACTCGTACAAGCTCTTGTATGGCGGCCCTCGCAACAGTTGACATGTGCGCAAAATTATTTTTAGCACCGTGTGTAACAAATGATGGTTTAGAAACAGGGGCGAAGTGTCCATATAACCCCATCAGCTTGCCTTAAAACCATGTGCTGAAGCTCCTAAAGATAACTTACTTAAAGATAAAAGTGATTCCGGTTGACCTGGCAGATAGATTTTACGTTAATATTCTGGTAAATATCTGCGTGGACCTACCATACGCTCATGATCAATGCAAACGTGTCACTTTGTTCCTTATTTGTATCATAAAACAATATAAGGCCGAAATCATTTGTCAAGTACAATCACGATTAACAAGAAATTACGTCTACCTAGCAGGAGATTTGGGATGAGAATTTATGGCCTTGGGAAAAATTACGGAAGTTAATTTGCTTCCAAATGTTTTATTAATGAAAGTTGCGGGATTCAATGCGTCATTCTGTCAGAACAAGATGTTGAGATCACGATTTCAAGTTTTATATTTTCATTTTGTTTATTATTTCAACACGTGATTTTACATTTAGGTAGATATCAGTAAATTTAAAGGACTGTACTACGTTATATAAAGTTAACGCGTAAATATACGGTATGTTTATTAACTAAAACCATTCACTCAAACCCGCAAATTTTTAGGTCATACTTACTGAGCAATTTTTATTATGGATCCTCCAACCTCGGAATCACTAAAAAAATTGCCCTCCCGAAGATAATTTCAACATAAGACTACTTAGCCAAAATGCATGAAACAGTCTCATTTTTTTGTGATTTCTGTGTTGCTTCCATAGTAAAAGTTACTCAGTATGACCTAAACATTACACATTTACACATTTTATTTTTATTAATCATTCGTTTCTTTGTGATTTCAATTGATATCATTTGGTATGGAGAAGTGCCAAATTATTAATAACTATTCTAAATGCAAGATAAAAAACGCCAAGTACGTATAGGTCTTTAACGTTACCTTAAATTTAGAATTCCAATTATTTTAAAACAGTGCACATAAACATCAGTAGGTATACATATATCACCTAATCATTACATTATTATACAGGCCTATTATTATACAGGACGTTTATTTAGTCACCCGTAATCATTTAGGGTGAATATATAGGTCATACTGAGCAACTTGTACTATGAGACCAACCCTGAAATCGCGAAATAATTTATACTCGCCTATAGAAAATGTCAAGGTCGCGATTTCGAAATGGTACCTTAGTAAAAGTTGCTCAGTATGACCTACATATAAATTCACTCCGTAAATTATTGCAGGTAACTAAATAAACAACCTGTATGTGTCGACTACTGTAATTCGAAAGGAATGAAAAATTACTCTATACCATACTATCTGTAAGTATGTGAAGTTTGAAGAGAAAAACAGAAAATAAACCTACATAGTAAAAGTAGGTAGTAGAGAGTATCTAACAATGATAGCTTAAGTAACCAACGCCATCACATAATTTTATTAGTTGAACCGTCATAAAGCAGGGGAGGTCAGAACCCCACTTCCCTAACTCATAATTATAATGGCAATTGATTATTCTGCGGGCTGGGTGGTTCCTTTTTATGTTTTTGCAAAAATGTTATTGTGATTATATTTATCAACACTTCCTATTAAGTAAATAACCAATTGACTAAACGAAGTACACAGTGCTTACAACTTTTTAATTATTATTCGAACATAAAATAGGTATGTCTTTAAATTTATTATTAATCAATATTGTTCCTTTAAGCTGTATCTTTTACTGAGGTATGCCAATAAAGAGTATTCTATATATATGTCTATTAGCTCTATCAATTGAACTATTACTGAATTTATCCAAAACATAATTTACGGCGAGTAGGTACCTATAGTTGAAATATAACGCCTGTATTTATTAAACGAGCAATGTCTTTTAAAAATAATGCAAAAATTAGTAATCAATTTATAAGGGAGTTCTGGTACTTTTCAACCTCGATGGGTACGCTGACAGGTGTCACCCTACGCGAGTTAAAAAATACTATAATAGAGGCATAAAATTGTTAGAGATACATACAAAAACTTACGTACTTACAATTATGTCGCCCATAATATGCAGTTTCGCAAAGAAAGGGAACATTAGAGTGATTAGCGCTTGTATATTTAACCATCGTTAATATTAAAGCCTGTAGCGCTAATTGGGACTGTTCTTCTGTATACGGAGCAGCACTCGCATTTTAATTAGGTGGCTGTATATAAACATAAAATGTAATACCTAGTCAGTTTATTACTGAAGGTAAAACGAAGGCTTCTTTTAGAAATATGTAGCCTCTGTAGGTCGGTACCCGAAAATTTACAAAAGCAACCTTATTTTATTACTAAACCCTTAGCTATCCTTTTTCTGTCTGGTGACTGTATTTAAATAACCATGATTAAATTTTATTTTTTACACAAAAAAAGGTAAACTTGGAGCGTAATTTTGACTCAAACCTGGCCGTTATTTCTACATCGCAAATAAATTAAATAAAAATAAATCGCACAGAAAAAGTGAATACAATACAGTAGGTAGACATCGTAAAATATAATTATGTATCGCAGTATATCTCGCTGGCCCGGGGCACCGCAATTAAATACGCAATTTAAAGGAAAGCCTCCGTTGCGCTCGTCCGGCGGAATATGATGCGCAATCATTTATTCACTCACTGTCAGCCGATCGCGATTAGTGATGCGAATGATGCGATTTCATGAAAAATTCTGGTACTAGCAATAAACGTCAGATAATTTAATTACGTATTAAGTTACCCCATAGATTTTTTAATAACAATATTATCGAGTGACGGTAAAACATCGCATATGTAAGTATTAGTGCAAGGGAGACGCCCGTTCGAATTAGCCTAATGTAGGGCCTAGAACAGGCGACGTTGGGTCGTAAATTCAGTGGGATCTAGGAAAACTATGATGGTCTATCATAATCAGCTTTCGCGCCGGAATGAAGAGGGTAATTTCATAAATATAGTAATTGAGTTGTAATATCGTTAGTAGGCGTTTATCGAAACCCTGAGACTGGAATGAGTAGTGATATATAATATATACGAACGAGTATACAACAAAGTCAATAGTTGTATACCTATTTCACTGGACAAGTTAGAAATTAATTACACTGGAGTCGGCAGACATCATTGATACTCACCTACTTCAAAATATGATTCATTAAAATGATGCCTATTAAATACCTTAAATACCTTATATAGGTACCAAAAATTTGGTTTGTCTTTCTATGGTAGATTTTGGCTACCAAGCACATATTTTGAATAAATAACTGAGTAAAACCGTATGCCTGTCTACTCTTCATTTGCCATCAATTATTCGTGGTTTCAATTGCGTCGGAATAGGGATCATCCGTTAAATACAATTTCACCACGCAACAGGGGCATGGGGTTTATCTATGGAACCCACACATACATAATATTTTTATTATCATATTATGACAATAAAAAGAGATTGGAATACCTATCGGTATATAAGTACCTGCATGCAAAATTAAGCCAACAAAAAACCACACTTAGGTCAACATACATATTTGAAGACTAAAACGATGTTCAATAGGAATGACAAATAACGGAAAACCATTTTACCTTCATAACTTCGTAATCTTGTATTTTTTAAAGGCAATTATGATCTTATCAGCAGGTTATATGCTTAAAAATCTGTCATATCTGTTTAAATTAAAATTAAAAAAAAAATTAAAAATTATTTATTCAATCAAGAGTAATTTACAGATAACATATAGTGTTTAGTACCTCTTTTTAAGTAAATCTTTACCTGTGTTAAGAGGTACTGCTCTTTTCTTAGATCAACAAAAATCTTAATAATAATAAAATCCAATGAAACAAAAGTTTTGTTTAGTTTACATTATTTGCAGTTTCTATTGAACTCAACTTACCTACGTCAGTGAGACGTATAACTTGATGACACTCGAGAAAATATATAGAAATAATATAAATAATAATATAAAATAATAATAATTATAAATAATTTTTAATAATAATAATAAACAACAAACATCGTTTCGGATATGCTCCAAAAGATAACGTGATTATGTTCCGCATAGTTCAAATTAGTTTTTGGCAACTGGTTGAGTAACACAATTATCTATAGGTACTTTTGGACAACCGATTGCCAATCTTAGTTGCTATCGCGAGTGACGGGGATTCATTGTGAATCCAATGAAGCTAAAACTGAGTAGGTATTTTAATTGCTATTTCTTTAATAAACATTAACTAAGCACATCTAATTTTCTATGACTAATCGTTATTGCCTGTCAGGTTGACACACATACCAGTTTGAGTACACACCCTCACTTACTAAATTGTAATTAGGTACCCAATTAATAATGTTCCTACTCATTAGCTAGTAACTAGCAACGGTGCCATTACGCGTTCACAGTCGCCAAAATTACATCCTCATTCCGATGAATTTACAGCGCCGTTGTCACGTAAAAAGAGCGTAAATTTTATTTGAGGCGGGCGAATTGTTTCCACATTTGCGCAGTAGGAAAAAGGATGCATTTCATGCATTTGGGACGAGTGAGGAGTCTTCCGTCGCGGTACTTAGACTACTTAGCGTTGTTGTACAAAGCAATTTCAATCAAGATCTCGTTTTATAAGGTAAGTATTTATTTTGTGATCTTCAATTATAAAGAACTAGGCTATAATGGGGAACTACTTATTTTGTTCGTTTGTCTATTTGCCTCTGTAGCAAGAACGAAAGAGGCACACAACGGACTAATGAAGAGGCTGACAGTAAATAGGTTTTTCAGGCAAACTATCTGGCCATTTCATGCATTCTTATCTCTATAGGTACTTTTTAGAATGTATGTGTGATTATGATTATACAGCGTGTATTTTTGATACGAATACATAATCAAAGGGCAGTTAGTTTCGGCTGTAATTAACACACTTTCATAGGTTTTATAAAAAATGGACGATATTATTTTTTCATACAAAATAATTCATCAAGCAATGTATATCACTACTTTGTTTTAACTCAAAACGTCTCATTAATGACGCGACGTCACAACTGTCACAAGTGATTATGATACGAATAGGTACATTGCCGCTCGAAAAAAAAACAAATATTAATTATGCTCTGGTAGTGAAGACTAAACTAAAAAAAATCAAAAATACACACTGTATTTACGAGTAGAGCGCTAGTAGCCTAGCGGTAAGAGCGTACGACTTCCAATCCGTAGGTCGCGGGTTTAAACCCCTGTTCGTACCAATGAGTTTTTCGAATGTAACTATATGTAATTTGATATTTATCAGTCGCTTTTTGGTGAAGGAAAACATCCTGAGGTAACCGAACGATTCCCAACACGGCCTAGTTTCTCCTCTGGGTTGGAAGGTCAGAAGGCAGGAGCTTTCGTAACAAATAGTGCCTACGCCAATTATTAGGATTTGTTGCCAAGCGAACCTCAAGCCTATGAGCCAAAGCGAGGAAGATTATGATGATTATAATATATTGGATCGTATATTAATGAATGACATTTCTTTGAAATACGAAGTTTTTGCAGCATTTATACCCACGAGTTCCAAGAGATACAGGCAAAAAATCTGCTCAAAAATGATGGCTGAATTTCAACTAAAACACACATACAATCTGACATTGCAACTGAATCGAACAATTTCCAACTCCACGTACAGAGTTTGATGTCCCGAAAGCAAATATCCGTTTGTATGCTTTTTTAAGTAAACAGCGACTGGAAACTGGTCACTGCCAATGCTGCCAACGGTGTTTTTGCTCTGTGCAGGTACTTTTAAAACAAGGTTCGTAATATAGTACACTGTAGGAGAGGCCGGAAAACGGCTTAATGATGGACACGTTAGTGGAGGCCCTCAAGTAATACGAGATACGACATTTCCGGCCGAGGCATTACATAGTGCTTATCACGACTACTGTGAGGAAATAAGAAAACTTATGCATAAGTACTTTAATAGAAATTAATATTTATATTAGCATGAGGACAGTTGTTGAAAGAAAGCGATGTATCACTAGAAGAACTCATTTTTATAGCGAAGATACGTGTCTATTGTATTTTTTAGTGAAACACAATTTACACTATCCAATTCAGTCAGTATATTCCGATCCCGCCTTTCTTACCTTTTTTTTACACTTTTAAGAGGAGTTTTTCTGTTGTTTGCTTAAAACCGACTCTAAACTTAGAAGCGTTTTTTCTAAAAAAAACCACAAACAGCTACAAAAGTAAAAACGCCTTAAGCGTGAACTAAATGCTTTTGACGTTTCTTTTTTTTTTAAACAAGTAATTGGTCCTATAAATAACCTAATTTTATTTTTGAATAAAAAAGGTGCGCCAATAAAAAACCTTTTACCATCACCAATGACAGATGATGATAATAATGAAACATTGTAGTAGTGGTGGTTCAGGTGCTACAGCTATTGCCTACTTTCCAGCTTGGTTTTAGACCATTTATTGCCACATATAGGCCACACGGGCACTTTTACATGTCAACATGGAATTTACATTCAAGCAAAAAAAGCACATACATGAATATAATGTCAAATTTTATATGTAGGCTGTAATTACGAGTATATTACGCATGAATGTTTTGGATGATATCAACCGATTTTCTACTTTACAAGAGAAATATTTTTTTTCTAATACACCGATAACAATCGACGTACCCCAGAAACTTCCAAATTGAGGAAATAAATGTGGCGTGTGTACCGCGAACTGGAACGCCTCATACAAAAAGCATGCGGCCAGTGACGTCACAGGCCGCACGGCTGCGCTACAACGTAGAAAAAAACATGTTTGCATACAGTTTGGTCACCCTACTCAATGTGACGTCTTGTCGCTTTCTATACAGCGTATGTTAAAAGTCATAGGGTGACCATGATTACTTCGTATAAGATTAATTTTACTTCAAAAATAATAAAAATCAATCTAATTATCTTTCAATCAATTACTACCGTATGATTATGTAAATCATTTATAGATTCAGAAAAAGTGGTGTTGGATCATGACCCAGAAATCACCCTGTGTATATATATATATATATATACACATATAGTATTTTTCATGTCATTACAGTAAGTATTTAAAAAAAACAGTGTAAATTTGCCTCTCTGAAAAGAAACGCCTGTCTAAATAAACTAAATTGAAGGAACGAGAGCGTAATTGACATAATTAATTTTAATTTCATTTGAATAAGCAAAGAGCAATTACTGAATCTCAAGCAGCCTTCTTGACATCTTGACTTATTGGTTAAAATATAAATAAAAGCTAAAAATACCTCAGTAAGTACAAACTTTAAAAAAATTAACACCTGATAAATGTGTGTCGTGCAACGCTCCTCGCATGTTCGACACCTTCTTTTGAAGGCTGGTGAGGCAGTAAGTAGATAAAACACACTGTGCGTGTCTCAAATCCATTATTAATACTATCTACTTAATTATACAGCTCATAGTTTCTGAGTAATGCTTATCAGATAGGTACGTACAGATAGACGGACGGTCTTTGTTTTTAAGCGGTGAAGCCCCAAAGCAACTAGAGAATTTTTTTATCTAAAAAAAATTTGCTTTGTCTTTTCTTTCGAATCCGTTCTAAATTACATTTGTGGAGAGGCGTTCAAGAATTCGTTAGATAGCTGGCAGGCCTCCAACCGAGTACGATTCTACCTCTTCCTTCAAGCTCTTTTTGCGTCCGTTCCATTAAATAGGTTTTATAGTGCAGTTTTGGTAACTTAAATAATTTTAACAATGCACTGCTACATCGAACTAGTACTACTCGTAATAAGAGTGAAGTATAGCAGTTGATATTAGCGCATAAGTCGGTGTTTGTGTCAATATTTGTGACCGAGGAGGCAAACAGGCCCGCCCGGGTAAACATCCTGCTGGCTCCTGGCATAAGACGGCTTATGGATAGAAGCAATTATGAGCCTTTGCGGCGTCTTCTAACCCTGCTAGACTTCCGATGGTATAAACCGGATTTAAACCGCTTATACTTAAAATGCCATAGTCTTTTACGCTCTGCGATAAAAAAATATTTAATTTGTACTTAAACTGTGAAGGTGTAGGTGCCTTGCCAAAACCTTATTTTAGTCTCTGACTATAAACTCTGATTTCAGCTTTTATGATAGATTAGGTAATGTTGTTATTAACCGACTTCAAGATTTCAAAAGGGGAGGTTCTCAATTCAATTGTATGTTTTTTTTTTAATGTTTGTTACTCCAAAACTCCGTCATTTCTTGACCGTTTTTGAAAATTCTTTTTTGATTAACAGTATAATTATACATACAGATTGATCCAGTTTTGGCAATCCTGATGGTGAGAAATCCACGAGAAATCGAGGGAAGTCCTTAAATCATAAAGGCATACATAAGACCTATGTAGATCTACATGAGTAATAATATAGCCGAAACAATACGAAGCATCACTCTAAATGGCGCTAAACGTAACGTTTCTTACATTGGTACAAGATTTTCATCTAATAATGTCAAGAACCAGTGCATGATTCAACATTTACCGGTCGCCGTAGTAAAACTAGGATTTACCGAATCCATGTCGGTAAAAGCCCGAAATGAACAATAATTATTGAATATTTCGGGCTTTTACCGATCGGCATCGATAAAACCTAGGTTTTACCAGTAAATCCTACGTTTTACCGTACTTCGGGCTTTTACAGTAACACACATATACTGATTTTTGTATTTTTTTCAATATTTAAAGAAGTAACATTTGATGAAGTGGAACTGCTGTCGATAATCAAAACGGAATGACGACGCATAGGTACCTAGTTCACGTTTGGCGATTCGTTATATATGTTTGTTAAGAGGCTGTCAACACCCAATGTCCTTGAAATTGATGTTACTTAAACAGTTTTTTAAGAAAGACTATTTGTTTTAATCAAGTAAGAAAAATCTATGTTCATATTAATTATATTTCAAAGACCGTGGTTGTACTCGATACATGATTGAACGAAATCGGCTCGATAGAAAATAATTGCAAAGATTGGTCTTAAAATCACAATTAAACGGTTTTATATCTTTATTGTTTTGACTTATGGGTCTGCAATTAAAATTACAATTTCAAAACATTTAGGTATATCTAAACCGCTATTGAGTAAAATATTACACTAATAATCCACTTTTTTTTATTTAAATATTTTTCTTATTATTCCCTTGCCCAGGCCCAGTAACATGCGACAGTGCTATGTCATTTACTCCGATACAAATAGACAGTGTGCGCGCTTTAGGTATTGACAGCCTCTTAAGCAATTAGGTTTTCAAGCTCGAGTTCTGATGATGGGATCCATGAGGAATCGAGGGAACTTGTTTCAGCGATTCTTCATAGCAAAGCATTTGTATTTAAATAGTGCTATTTGGTCTCTGCGACAAAATATTTTTCAACATACTTGCTCAAAACGACGTTTTTATTCCACCGATTTTTGGCTCATAATCCTAGATATTAAACACGCGTGCTTTTCCAATATTTTATAACACGTGCTTTTTAGGGTTCCGTAGCCAAATGGCATAAAACGGAACCCTTATAGTTTCGCCATGTCCGTCTGTCTGTCTGTCTGTCTGTCTGTCCGAGGCTTTGCTCCGTGGTCGTTAGTGCTAGAAAGCTGAAATTTGGCATGGATATATAAATCAATAAAGCCGAGAAAGTCGTACAATAAAATCTAAAAATTTAATTATTTTTAGGGTACCTCCCCTACAGGTAAAGTGGGGGTGAAATTTTTTTTTCGCTTCAACCCTAGAGTGTGGGGTATCGTTGGAAAGGTCTTTCAAAACTAATAGGGGTTTTCAAGAAACATTTTTTGATAAAGTGAATATATTCGGAGATAATCGCTCCGAAAGAAAAAAAAAAATGTGTCCCCCCCCCTCTAACTTTTGAACCATAGGTCCAAAAAATATGAAAAAAATTGTGGAAGTAGAGCTTAAGAAAGACATTAAATGAAAACTATAGCGGACATGATCAGTTTAGCTGTTTTTGAGTTATCGCAAAAAGTTTTCCCTTCATAGTAAAAAGACTTATTTTAATTAGGTACTGATTATGCAAATTTGCCTATTTGTTTAACTCAGGTGAAAAGTACCGTTTCATCCCTTGGTTAACAATTTACTATACTTAAAGCTCCAGTTTAGCTTATTGTGACGGAAGAGTAACTACGGAACCCTACACTGAGCGTGGCCCGACATGCTCTTGGCCGGTTATTCATTATATTATCCGACTGAGTTAAGAAGGTAACTGATTGCTAATAATATGTATGGAAACAGAGCCTTCTTAATTTGGACTAGTAATACATTTTTTTTAACCAACTATAAGGTTTCAAATGTTAGTTCAAAGAGGTTTTATCACACCAAAGATAATTTATAGATTAAATTATCTCGTAAATTACATTAATGAATAAACATAACATTTTATCGATTTGATCTCCATCCGTCGAATAGAAATACGAAAATAATATATTTACAATTTTTTTTTAATTGGCAGTTTGTCGATTTCGTTCGTGCCTTTGCCTTGCGCGCGCATTGGAATCGTGCGTAAAAAAAAATTACGCGCCAGCCATTATCCGTATTTGTCATAAAATTGGTATAGTTTTGCATGTTTTTAGTCTATATATTGACGAAAATGTCATTTTAAAGCATTAAAAATGAAGAACACATAAAATTGACGCTGCCAGTAATACAAGTAAGGCAAGAGCCGAGAACTCAAAATCGGGTGAAAAATAATTGGCGGCATATGAAACTTTTATTCAATGGAAAATCAGCAAAAACGTCCAGTCTTTCTTGTCAATAAAACGTGTTGGTAGCTTACTTCAATGAACTGGCGAATAAGTGCCTACAAGCCCAGCACGCTTTGGTGCATATATTCGATGTTAAAACTGTAAGTCACCATTTTGAAAATTGTACTTTTAATGTTTTGAAAAGAATATATATATATATATATATATATATAAGTTTTGTTTTTTCCTCGCAAGTGTGTTGAAAACGTCGTATGAAACGCGTGTGCTATGGTCATTACACACATCGGCTTTCTTATTACGCGCTCGCTTATAGCTCGCTCGCACAATATCGCCTCGTGTGTAATGACCAACTTAGCACACTTGTATCATAATGTACTATAAAAAAATCTTGAGGATTATAATTATAACGATATGCACTATGGTTGTAAATAGTTAAATTGCATTTCAAAATGTTGCGTGAAATCGGTTTTTTTCAAAGAATATTTGTATTTTTATTGTTCTTTTTCGACCGTATTCTGTAATGGAGAAGGTTTTATGGAATCATGTATACCTGCTGCTGGAGTAATTGGTAGTATTATATTATATTATTACATGCGTTAATTTCTTATTGCATCTCTGACACAACGCTACAATTTTACGTTGTGAAGTTACAAAGCAAGTGGGTATTGAATACACGCATAAGTTATTAGATTTAGGAATAAGAATTCATAATGGTACATTAGAAAGGACAGCGAAATTATATTTTTATTCCCTCTAAAAGCTCTTTGAATGACATTTGCAGAAAGACATTTTTAATTCATCGCATTTCAATTCCGGAAACATTTCAAATCAAGTGGAAAAGATCAAGTCATCTTACAAAAGCACTCTGTTCATTGCTCTCGTAATGAACGCTTTATTTTTGAAAGATCATAAAACGGGTCCACAGTTCTAGATTAAGCGTTTTATGACAACAATATTGGATTTGAACCAGAGACTAGTAAATAATAAAGTGTAGTAGTATAGACTTTTGAGAAAGCATTACATAAGGTAGTACATAAGAGTTTAACTAATTTTACAGTACATATGGTGCTACTTTCCCGCACGCGTGCAGGAATGACCACTTTCCGTGCATATGTCGATTTTTTAAAGAGCCATATGTACTGTAAAACGTTGTACGATACACGTGCGAATAGGAAATTCGCAACTGGTATCGATTTAAAATATTTCCTTCAGTCGTGTTTTAATTTATCACCACTCGTTGCGAATTACCTATTGTCTGCACTTGTATCGTAAATAACTACTACGGTTTAAATTCAAGTGTTTTTAGACGATCGCGCGACATGTTTCGAGTGCCTAGGTCTCATTTCTCAAGCATTAACAGAGCGAGCAGCGTTCACGACGGTCGTGCTTCGCCGATTAGTTTAATGTTAGTATGTCTCACGACATTTTAAATTCGATGAGTACTTATATGGGTGTGCAATGCAGCCGTACCACTCATAACAACCGTAAGTGACATTGGACAAACAGTGTGAACTTGGCATTGATTTTGCTAGAGTATGGTAAACAATTTAATGGGTTTCGAATGTCATTTATTGACCGAAGCGTAGCGTAGGTCTACGTTTTGACTCGGGCAATCTGCTTTCGTATGTCCGGATGTTCTCCTCTACAGGTCGCAATTCTCAACCGATTCGCATGAAATTTTGTGACCATCTTCTATAATGAAATAGAATTTTTTTGTCGATCCAGTTTTTGGAAACTTTTCAAAATGGCGAATTTAAGGTACGTGGCGCCTAAACAAATAGCCGTATCCATATCGTAAGAGTTTCTTCATTATGAGACATGTTAACAGATTGATTTGCGAAAAATTCAGATATTTCAGAACGCTGGTTTAGGGGGTATTTAGATATTTAGATTATACTCGAGAATAAGTGGCCTAATTTCAACATGCCATGTATATCCATTCGTGGCTCAGTTGGAATACGCTCGCTTTGCAATGACGAGGTTCTGGGTTCCAATCCCGAACATAAAATTCTGTTTTGGCTGTTGTTTTGCACTTTAATTTCCTATTTTTGATTGACTAAGCTTTGTAGTAGGGAGAGAGAGGTTCCTGGATCTATCCCCTGAATTGTAACATTTTTTTTGTACTTATATCTCGTATTGTTGATTGCGCATTCATTTCAGTTTTTTTGTCTGAACTCTTTTTCAGCTGGTAAAGTTCAAGGAGATAAACAGTTGTGTAGGCGAAAACAGGTGCGATGTGTGGGGGATCCATGTTCAGAATTTTTGGCGCATTTTTTGCACTTAGATGAATTTATCAAATTTGGCTTTTCTATAGATTAGTTTCATTAGTTGTAGATCGGAATATTGATATTATTTTAGGAACAGAAGTTTAAACGTAAATGTATGCTATATTGCTTTCATTACCAAAATTAATATCATAGCTAAAAGAGAGAAACAGTTTTCTAGCATTTTTCCCCAGCCTCGGCAGCAATGTTTCAAGATGGCTGTCGCGGCAGAAAGTTACGATACGGCTCGTGGCATATTTTAGATAATTTTGGTGTATATAGATTACTAACAGTCGGCGATGACTGCTATAGATCTTGTCTACAAAAATGCAGGATTTCCAGGAATACAGTGTTGCGACGATTTCTCCTGTTGATATTTTAGGAAAGCTATCCGATGTAGAAAAATGTGGTTTAGTAAAAAGTATCGTAGCAAAATTTTGAGCATTTAGGGCAGGTCGCTCTGCGAAACAATTCTGCTATATAACATTGTAGAAAATAAATTGACCCATCAATAATTCTGCTTGGGAAATGTCTTTAAGGACTCTACGTTTTATTTATTAGTTATAAGTATGTTAAAAATATGGCGATCGTTTTTTTTTTTACTTTTAGGTTACTTTGCATTTTTTAAATTTTTTGAGGATATTGCAAATCATTAAATCATAGCGACCACTAAATTATTTGCAAATAAGTTCAAATTTGGCACATAGACCACTATTCCATAACATAATAATCGGACAGACAGACGGACATGACGAATTTATAAGGGTTCCGTTTTTTGCCATTTGGCTACGGAACCCAAATAAACGGAGCCTGGTGAAGATAAAATCTATTCCAGTTTTTTTCTACATACAAAGTTCACAAAGCTGGACTACCCTATTCGATAATTAGGGATTTTTGTCAATTTAGTGTTTATAAATTCTTCTAAACAGTAGAGCCATACATTTATACACTTTTAAGGTATGGTCGTGAGGTCTACAGCTCACAGAACTACTAGTCTATAGTTTTTCTGCACGGAAGGTAAGTTGCGTGAACTCTTGTGTCTTTATAATACTGCCAGTCTATATAATTCCCTTGTCACAGATAACACGTTTGCAATATCACACAAATTAACAAACCTTATGGAATTGACCTAACCTGACCCAACTTGTAATGCCCTATCAGTGTTTACTACCAAATTTCCGATTTGAACATAAAATGTCCCGAAAACTTTCTTAAAGTTGTTCGTTATTTACAGTTTCCTACAAGTATTCCATCAAATACTCCAACGGAATGTTTAATTTCGATAAATCTTGCCAAGTATTCCAGGAGTGTCGCGACCACACCCCGTCTGAAGAATTTAGTACAAAAAGTAGCCGCTAATGGCGCTCAGCAGACATCATCTTGATTAACTGCCTTTCTTGCCGGGCCCTTTGCTATGCGGATCACTGATAATGTCACTTCGTTTTTGGAGAAAATATGATCTTAATTGATTGAGATTTTTACACAGAAAATATTATGTAACGGATTTTTTGACGGAGACTGCTTACCCAATTTACTAACAATACGTTAATGATGATATGCGTACCCTTTCCGGATCTAGTGATGACTAACTATTATGCAAAGTAACCTGACTCGTACTACTCGTACAAGCAAAATAAATCTACCTCTAAAAAAAATCTATCACAACGAATCAAAATCATCTGGAAGCCTAGTCGAGATGAAAATCGTTTCCAGAAAATGAAACATAGCGCTAAAAAAACGTAAATACTGTATGGAAATGAAAACGTTTCGTTTCCTACAGAAGATTGACCTAACCCATTATATAAAACTGTTTTATTTAAGTCTGACTAGTTATATAAAACTGTTTTATTTAAGAATCAGCAAAACATCTTACCTGCATAACCTTTTTAAGTATTTTTTTTTTTCTAATAACCTATAAATTCTCGTATGTAGGAACACAATACTTAGTTACCTACTGTAAAGGGAAACGGGGAAAAAACGAGCTCGTTTTATTTTCTAAATGTGCGTCTTTGGACCCTTCCCGTGTGATAAAACGGCAGCACCCTGTGGAACCGGAAACCCGAAATATCTCATGTGTTTCTTTTACCAGTCAAGTATACTGCACAGTCATTCAATGCCTGTTAGACGGACCCGCCTGAAGCCAACTTATCAAGTTCACTTACCCCAGTTTATAACTATTTATTTATTTAAAAAAAAATTACTCATATTTCTTTGGTATATTTTGATCGTTGTGTAATTTTAGTCAAAAAATTAGCATAGGCATTGTTAAAATTGTCCATCCCTACGGCTTGAGTTTGTTTATGTGTCAAATCAAAATCGGTTTAATGTACACCACTTTTTAGGGTCCCGTAGCCAAATGGAAAAAAAACGGACCCCTTATGGATTCGTCATATCTGTATGTCAGTCCGTCCGTATGTCACAGCCACTTTTTTCCGAAACTATAAGAACTATACTGTTGAAACTTGGTAACTAGATGTATTCTGTGAACCGCATTAAGATTTTCACACAAAAACAGAAAAAAAAAACAATAAATTTTGGGGGTTCACCATACTTAGAACTGAAACTCAAAAATTTAGGATAGGACTTCAAAAATGATATTGAGGTTTCTAATATATTTATTTTCTAAACTGAATACCTACCTTAATTTGCGCGAGAGGCACTTCCAAAGTGGTAAAATGTGTGTCGTCCCCCTGTAACTTCTAAAATAACAGAATGATAAAACTAAAAAAATATATGATGTACATTACCATGCAAACTTTCACCGAAAATTGGTTTGAACGAGATCGAGTAAGTAGTTTTTTTTAATACGTCATAAATGGTACGGAACCCTTCATGGGCAAGACCGACTCGCACTTGGCCGCTTTTCACTAACTATTCAAACCCATTAGCTTAGTTAATTTGTTTACATAAATGCTACAGAAATAACTAAACACTGTAATACCATCTAATATATCTGCGGCAAATAACATTAACCGCAACACATTTCATGTCTGTATCAGCAATACCATCAAGCACCTCAACATGCGTATTTATCAAACATCCATTAAAGATATTAAGCGTTTCCCCGCACTTACACGATGCGATTACTCGTCTCGTCACGACCTAGTCGTCACGGCGGTTGGACGCGAGGCGTCGTCGCCCGCCGTGACGGAGTGGCGCGGCACTAAGAGCCATCTAAATTGCCCACGACAGAAGTGATTATATTAGTTTATTTAAAAGGAGCACGTGCACGCGAGTATTTCAATGCATATACGTCGTTTTACAACTGCGAACGCTGCTCCAGACCGCACGCCCGTCTAACACGCTCGCACGTCGGCTCTAAGTGATATCAATTACATGCTGAAGCGTAAATTTCAAACAGCGGATCATCGATAATTCTCAACTCATGAAATCTAAGCTCAGGTATAGACGGATATTTTTATAGGTAAGCTAGGTATTTTTATAGGTTCATAGTTGGAAATGTCGAAAGAACGGAGGTCATATTAGAACTTAATCACATGGTCCCGTTAAGTCAATAATGACATATAAAATTTGTAAAAATTTAAATGAGTGTTATTCATAGCAGTTAAGTACCTAATGTATTTTTTTAAATAAACTTAGGTTTTCTGTAAGTGATAACCATAATACCTATTTAGAAATTATCCTTTAACTAAGTTTAAAGCACCTACTTTTCTTAAGTTAATTGATTTTATATTTAAATCTGTTTGAACTCCGTCGTAATAAACGTAACTAACTTCTCATTAAAGTGAGTGAACAGTCAATAATTATCAGTGCAATCCAGTTTAGTAGGGTGGCGTGGCGCTTAGGTCAATTAGTACTATAATTAGTACTCGAATCAAGTTGGTAGGCATGTGTACGGAGTGACTAGGCCTATATTTAGCCTATTTACAAGCGATATAAATACTAGACGTATCAGTAGGTACTAGATTAATCGTAAAGCATATATAATATGTAATGAAGGTCGATTCTTCACTGAAAAATTTACTTGAAATATTAATATAAATTTTAATTTGGTTTTAGTTTGGTTGTGCGATGTATTCCTTTTGTTATATTACCTACCTACCTTTATTGTTTTTTATTTTATATTTTGGCTCATGGGTAGATTCATAAGCTTTTGTCAACACGACACCGATATATACGAGTAATTATAACGTTGAAAATTGTCCTTAAAAAGTATGTTTTGTACTTAGCATTTACATTTGTGTGCTTACTGACAACATATTCTGTCACATTTTCCCAGAATTACAATACTACATGTCCGTTACTTCTTTATATTGCCTTAAACTATGTACTTACGTGTATTTATCCTTATATAAGACATCGTTGGAGCACAAGCAATTCCCCAAAATGACTGAACTGTATCAAAGGGAAGGCACTTAATTACAAACTACTGGCATGTGCTTTTGGGTCTTAATTGTGGAGTTGGTGAATAGCGTTCTGACAAATAGAACCCACCACAACACATATTGCATTCTCTTTGCTTTCCTGTATTGCCAACTGATTTCCTAGTGAAGTTGAGATTATGATGTATAGATTTCTAAATAGAAAAATCGGAGATCATTTTCTGATTCCAAATTCCCCAAACCATTTTGTGTTATCAACGTTGGTTGGATTTCATAAAGGTATTTTCTCACAGAAGGATTACTAATTTTATTCTGTCTGGTAATTTATGGCGGATAATTCTTCCAACCCTAAAGGTACATTACCACGTACAAACCACCGCACCTACAGACTGGACCGATAGTCGTTCGCATACATTATGTAGGTAATCCGTAATAGGCTGGGGTCGAAGTGCGGTCACATTCGTACCGCGGGCAAACCATAAAATTTGCATAGCAGTTGTATATTACGATAATATGCGGTGCTTCGGTAATTATTGTCGTCTGTGTACCGAAGGCCAACTTTGGCTTGCAAATTGAGAATTAAGTACTTTGTGTTCGAGTAGCGATAACATCTACATATGAGCATTTAAACTAAGTTCCTGGAGATAGTATAAATATAGAAGTTGTAACAGAACAACAGTAACCCTTTTAATAACATCTACTTACGTAATCGGCTTTATCGACCTTTTTTTGTTTACCGGCGACCGTCATAAAAATCAGCTGAGTAAGTAGATCATTTTCCGTCATAATACCCTATCTCTAACACCAAAACAAGCCTTTTACGACGGAACCTATTAAATGATGAAGAACAGGGCTTCAGATTATGCCGTAATTAAACTTTAGTCAGTAAATTTCAACCCTGCTATCTTGAAAAAAGTCTTAGTAAAATACTTTTAAGGCAAGGAGATTCATCAATCTTAAAACTTCTAATCGTTCTGCTTCCAAGTAAGATAAAAACTTTGAAGGATCCAATCCACACCGAGAAGACTACACACGAACCGAACAACTCGGCATTTCTGCAAAAGAATAGCGTAACTAAAATAGATTTATAATACTTGTCAGGGAGTTGTAGACATTTGTTAAGTTAAAGAACTTTTAACAAGGTCCAGCCAAGTTTTTTATCAGACAAAAAAATTTTTTTTTTGCTTTTTCTTCATACAACACGTGATTTCTTCTTACATCTTGTCGAAAAAAAAACTAATTAGTTACAACGAATAACTAAAGTTTTTTTTTATTTACACTAAAAATTGCGAGTTTCTTATAAAACTTTTATGTCTGCCAACAGGTATATCTAAACCAAGTCACATAGTGGTAGCGTCGCAGCCAAAAATGCGTTTTTCACTAAGTTATTACAGAAACAATTTTTTTCCAAAAATTGTCATTATCTCTAAAACAAGACCGATTTCAGGAAACTTTGTATCACATTTTAGTCTCTAAATGCGGTCAAGAATACACCTTTAAAATTTGTCGGGTTTTATCTGCCCACTGTGTATACATTGGGTTCGAATTCAAAAGACAGGTACTACAGGTAGCTTGCAAAATAAAATACCAACGTTGTGCCCCTAGCATTGAGGTCGCTGTGAGGTATGTCGGTCTTGTTACTCTCGGTATTTAATACCTAACAGATAAAGATAAACCATCGCATCGAGTACAAATATACTTTCAAACAAATAAATATAAGTAATAAAGGTAATCTAGTCTTATAAGTATTTTTTTAATTAGACATGGACATAAAAATACATTTTAACGTAACAGAACGTTACGAATTGTTTAGACGTAAGATGAAAATATCTTCCAAAAAAATATTGTCCATTTTTCTTCCCCAATTCGCAAATTTTATTGGGTTTTCCTATGCAATGATAACTAACAAATTAATTATATTTGAAGCGTATCACTTGCTGTTTTTTCTTAAAATCCATAGATAAATATTATATGTTTAAACAAATCCCAAATACAACCTAAAGTTTGTAATTATTTAAAAAATTATCAAAAAAAGAAACAAGTAACAAATGCTTCAATTTGCTTTATTATTTAGGTACGCTAATGATATGTAACGTCTAAGCACATATACAAGAGAATTGCAGTTCGCCTTAGTTACTCATTATCTATTGACATAATTTAATCCCTTGTCTCTAAAACACAATAGCAAGGAGCCCCATAAATAATTACATCAGTTCTTGTACGCGAATTCGAAGACTGGTATCCCTAATAAGGAGCAAGAGACAGCACTGACGAGGGTCCCTAAACAGGATTTAAATTTAACTACACAGGCTTTATTGTGATAGGTTTTCGAGCCAGCCAGATTTAAACGAAGGTACATTTACAATGTAGACCGTAAACATTTACATAAGTTAAATAAATCCAAACATATTTGAGTTAAATAAATAAATAATTATAAATAACACAGTTACAAGCAATCCCGTCTTTGAGAATATAACAAAGAATGATTTACAATGCTACAATTTGCTAAACGTTTTGAAGCTGGATCCGGTTCTTCTTTTATTACAATTTATTACCCTTTCGCGCTAGCCTTTTCAAAGGATAAAATAAAATGACATAATCTTTTGAATTGCCTTTGAATGAGACTCTGCGTTTACGGTAATGTGATGCGATTTAGTTTAGTCTTAAGCTCACTTGAAAACGTGTCCTTCAATGCTTACGAATGTCAAAAGTTTAAATAATAAGATTATTCGCGTGACAAATAAAGGCTACTACTACTATGCAGTTTTCTTGTAAATACCTATTATTGCCAAATTTGATCAGTTAATAGTTTTATTGAAAAGAGTAAAATGTCTTTAATAGACCACGGTTATTATTCATCAGGAATATCCTATAAACTGCTAAGAAACACTTGAAAAACGACGAAGGATAAAAAACAAGCTGACGTTGAATAGCCGTTTCTATAACTAACTGTATTATTGCGGATGGAAGAGGGCGCTCTGTTGATCGCCGCTAATTAAATCTTTCCTCTCCTTTTTCTGTTTTTAATTTCCGCCCGGCTGACTTCGCATTTTATTAGAATTTCAATTCAGAAACTCTCTGAAAGTCAAGTAGAGGCAACTGAATGAACAAACAATCGCTTACGAATATAATGAATTGTTCAGCCGTCTGATTTGTATATTGGATCTTCGAAATTAAAATTTTCATACGATAAGTCTCGATTTATTTGTGTGATTGCAAAAGTTAATTGTTATGTTAGGAAAGGAAGTCTTAATATATATATTAATTGTTTTAGTTTATTGTTTATAAAATGTTATATTTAGATTTAGACAAATCAACTCCATTATAATGAATCCCATGAAAAACAGTGCCCTCAGGTCAAATCTCTGGAAGAGCCAAGCTTCTAACTCTACAAGCCCTAACATCACAAACTCTAAACCTTAGTCGACATATATGCCTTGGCCGTGTTACTACCTTCACATGGGCGTAAGGTGAAAAATGTATTCACTATTAATTATTTTTATTATACAATACTTCTTGTAGTAACAGAACGGCCAAGCCACATATTTTGACTTAGGAGTAGAGTTTGTGAAGTTAAGGCTTGTAGAGTTAGAAGCTTGGCTCTTCCAGAGGTCTGATCTGGGGGCACGGTAGTGCCCTCCACCAAGACGAGCAAAGCGAAGTAGAAATGACGGGTTTATTTTACCAATTGCGTGTATTCAAAGTGCAGTCATATTAGCTATATACATATTATTCCAATTAATATTCATGGAGCGCCAGTCATGCACAGAATTTGTGATATGATTATAATTATAGTTATGCCACTGCTCCATTAGCGGGATAAATTATACAAAAATTAAAAAATCTCCCTATAGCTATGAAAAGGATTTTGATAAAACATTTCTAAGACCCTCCGCTAGAAAACATACTTATGTAGACAGACACACATACACACATATTGCGGTCATACTTGTAACGCTCCTCTTTTTGCGTCGGGGGTCAAAAATCATACTCATAAAGCTACATCTATTTACAAAACCAACCAATCTCTAAGCTAAATGAATGTGAATCCTGCGGAAGTCTAAACGCTAGATCAATACCGCTGCACCGGCTCGGCTCGTGGCTCGACACCGCCAACCCAATTATTGGGGCACTTACGCGCTGCATTCCGCAACTCGATAAATTCTCGGCAGTCGAGGTATCTCGAGCGGGCCCGTCGGCGGGCGTGCAGGACATGAAACATGGATACCCGCATAGTAGTGTAGTTTGTTTTCTAAATTTACGTCGGGAAAGTTCTTCAAAATAAATGCGGTCAAACTATAGATCTACCGTATAATTTCTTAACTAAACCGCCTTGGGATAAGTGTAAGGGCCTATAAATTTGTGAATCAAAACGTTGGTTTATAGTTTATAGAAAGAGAGAAAATAAATTATTACCCATAAGATGTTCTCATATTAGATACAAATACATCAAATATGATATCCGACAGAAGACAGAAGCTTATAGATTTCACTGTAAAAAGTGCAAACCGGAATCCTATTTAACGCACTGCAGTTCAACATTTTTCAAAACAATTTAAGGGGTATAATTATGTTACTTTTCCTAATGTTTTAATTTTATTTGCCAATATTTTAGATTTTTTTTTTGATATATTTAGCGAGTATTTTTAACCTTTTTTGGTTGCTTAATGTAAATTTTAGGTTACAATTATAAAACGAAGACAGAAACACAAGATATTAAAGAAAACAACCTTGTTTCCATACTTTCGGCCTTGGGTGTATAACAACACCACGTTAATACACCTAACTACTTTTAGTAGACATAATATGAATGTATCATCGCAGTATCTACATTTTAAACATTCTCCAGAACCTACCTTACGAAGACATGCAAAAACCCTCCGTGTCATTAGGAGAGTCGTTATCCGCAGCGGTTCTAATTGCACCAGTAGAATAGTGCTGAGAACGCTGCCAGGCGCCTCGGAACGAATGCTTCAAAAATGCTGCAGCGATAGGTAATACGGTAAAACAGTGAGGATTGCTTGCATGACCCATTGCACTATGCGCGGCCATTGCAAATAGGTAGGGCTGAGTTTATTTTATCAAATTATAATTTAATCAAATTAGCAATTTGGAGTGGAATTCAATATTTGAAAATTTAAACTTGATTTGTCATTGCTATGATATGAGCTGATGATGCGCAGTGCATGTTGGTACTGGGTACTGAGTAAGTTCTAAATTACTTAAAACACCTATTCTTTAAATGTCGAATACGTTTGTTAGGTATATAGAAATTAGATTCGCACAATGCTTGATTTCTCCTACTAACTCTAGAAGTACAAAGTCACAGCCTAAAAGGAAAGTCATTATCTGAAATAGACTAGTGGGCCTAATTGCGGTAGTAAAACGGGTACTGTAAGAAGCCCGGCTAATCCTCGACAGCGTTACCGCAGTAATCCAGAGGGCTAACGTGGAGTGATTTGTGCTCGAGCGGGTCGCACCCTGGGCAGGAAATCGCGTGATTTGCATAATCTGCCGACTGACGTGTCCAACTTTACTGTTTGCTTATCAAACATTACACTAAACGTCAAGGCATTATACAGCTGTTGCTTTCTTGGATTTGCGGCCGAACCTCGTCATCGATTGCAGAAGCCGGCTACTGAGAGTCTACCGTGAACACCGAAGTTTGCACATTGCGGGCATCTTTCTCTTTCAGTCCAATTAAGGGATAATTAGAGTGACTGAGAAAGATGCTCGCAATTCGCGAACTTCGGTGTTCGCGGTAGGCCTTCTGAGGGTACCTAAAGAAATGCGGACCATGATGGAATAGCTACGATTATGCAGCAGAAGGGTTCAAAATAGTTTACAGGCACGCACTTATTCTCTTAACAACAAAGTTGTTTCCAGATCATTCTTAACACCTCGCCTGCTGCTGACTATACATTAATATACAAACATTATTATTTATGTATTTAAATAAGTACGTACGCAGTCATTGCCTGAAAAGAAAGTCTATAACTCAACATTACTTTTTAAGTAGTTCATGTCAGTAGATTTGATGCATGGTCTAAGGCCTGGGATATCGATGCTAACAATTATAATTTTTACAATATAATCGCATTGTATTATACCTCCTTACGGTACATAGTCAATTAGTAAAATCCCGGCTTAATTGTGCACACACTGTGTGACTGCTGTAATCCGGAGAGATAACGCGCTGTGATTTGTGCGACTCGAGGGTCACGGACTGGGCAGTGAATTGTACAGTGCTGGTGCATATCAAAGGCTTCGACTCAAATTTCACTGTTCCCTAAGCAAACACCTCAGATTAGCCGGGACATCCGGCTGAATAGAAGTCAAATTGATAAAGGGGCTCACTGATTACCAGTTCGCCGGACGATATCGGCCTGTCAGTTAATCGCAATTGTCAGCTTTTGCGAATAACTGACAGACCGATATAGTCCGGAGAACTGGTGATCAGTGGACCCCTTTATAGTGCATTATTAAGTCGATGCGTAGCTAGGTTAAGTTTAGTTAGCTGCTACTGCGAGCTACTGTGTGAATCTCACACGTTTCAAATCCAAATTCTATAAGGTTTGTCGTTCTGGTTTTGATTAGGTTTTTGAGCGAGCTTAGAGTATTGTTCGTGACATGACTGCGTTTTTTCTACGCGCATGAATGTAGATACAACTGTCAATAAGTAGGTACTTACCTACAAAGTCGGAATCGGTATGTATATATTTTTTTCGTTTTTCATGCTATGAAAGTGGTATGTTGTTGTTCTAAAAAGTGTGCAGAAAATGATACGTTTCTGCTCTAGAGCACTGTACTTTCTAAGCACGTTTTTTTTTCTCTTTTTTTACGATAAGCAATTATAATTTTGGTTTTAAATGGATTTGTTGTATAATTATTATTATTGTAATTAACTCCCCATTCCATAAATTTTAAAATAAACCCGCAAGAAATACTACTGGAGTTTATACCTACTTAGGCATATTTTTAGGGTTCCGTACCCATAGGGTCAAACGGGACTCTCCTGTGAGACTTCGCTGTCCGTCCGTCCGTCTGTCACCAGGCTGTATCTCATGAACCGTGATAGCTAGACAGTTGAAATTTTCACAGATGATGTATTTCTGTTGCCGCTATAACAACAAATAAAAAACAGAACAAAATAAATATTTAAGGAGGGCTCCCATACAACAAACATTTTTGCCGTTTTTATAAATAATGGCAGGGATCGGAAACCGGTATTTTTTGTATGGGAACGAAAACGGTATTTTTTCGTTCTTTGTTAATTACTTCATTTCTAATTAGGCAATCTAATAATACGAAGTCGTTATCTGAAAACACAACTGAGTCCTACATTTAGGGTATAAAATAAACCGAAATATATGGTTATTTCGATGTTTTTGCAAAAAACCGGTTCCGATCCCTGAATAATGGTACGGAACCCTTTGTGCGCGAGTCCGACTCGCACTTACCCGGTTTTTTAAATGCACATGTGTTTTACATTTCTCGTACTCGAAATGAAAATAAAGTTTTTTGCTCTGGTGAAAGTTACCATTTCATCTCTTGGTTAACAATCTATTATTTCAACACACTTGTTCAAAACGACGTTTTTATTCCACCGATTTTTGGCTTATAATCCTAGACATTAAACACGCGTGCTTTCTCAGTATATTATAACACTCGAGCTTTTTCATTATATTATCGGACTGAGATAAGAAGGTAACTGATTGCTAATAATATGCATGGAAACGGAGCCTTCTTAATTTGGACGAGTAATAAAAATTTTTTAACCAACTATTGGACACGTAGTGATTATTATGCTCTTTGCTATTGGATTTCAAATATTAGTTCAAAGAGGTTTTATCACACCAAATATAATTTATAGATTAAAGTATCTCGTAAATTACATTAATGAATAAACATAACATTTTATCGATTTGATCTCCATCCGTCGAATAGAAATACGAAAATATTAGGTTTTTACATTTTTATAATTGGCTGTTTGTCGATTTCGTTCGCGCCTTTGCCTTACGCGTGCATTGGAATTGGAATCGTGCGTAAAAAAAAACTACGCGCCAGCGATTTTCCGTATTTGTCATAAAATTTTAATAGTTTTGCATGTTTTTAGTTTATATATTGACAATAAATGAAGTTCACATAAAATTTACGCTGCTAGTAATACTAATAGAGGCAAGAGCCGAGAACGGTAGCCTTTTACCAACAAAATCGGGTGAAAAATTATTGGCGGTATATGAAACTTTTATTCAATGGAAAATCAGCAAAAAAGCCCAGTCTTTCTAGGAAAACGTGTTGGTAGCTTACTTCAATGAACTGGCGAATAAATGTCTACAAGCCCAGCACGCTTTGGTTCAACTGCAATTATTCGATGTTAAAACTGTAAGTCACCATTTTGAAAATTGTAGGTACTTTTACTGTTTTGACAAAAAAAGACTAATTTATAAGTTTGTTTTTTTCCTCGCAAGTGTATTGGTCATTACCCACATCGGCTTTCTTATTGCGCGCTCGCTTACAGCTCGGGCGCACAATATCGCCTCGTGTGTAATGACCAACTTAGCACACTACTCTGGTTATAATTTTTAAACTTTAGAATTTGTTAGGCCGACCATTAGAACTCTAGGATCCGAAATATTTTCCGGAAGGCCACAAATGCACCGAGAGTAAAATTTTATTGCTCTCCTGAAATACTACCTACACTCGAGCTGCCCCTTTGTTTTGACCCAAGAATAGCGCTGAAAAGCTATTGGCTTTAAGCTGCAATTAGTCTTACTGCGTCGCCTTTATTGCCGATAACTAAAGGTATTAGCTTGGTCAAGAATTGGAAGGAATGCATCGTCGTTTATCGTACCTAGATATTTATTTATAAGTATACTATTCCACTACGATACGTATAACAACTATTCAAATTCATACAACAGTGTACCGCATTTTCACACAAGAAATCCAAATTCCTCCTTTTTTTATTTGTTTTTATTTCTGTTATGCGTCATGAAGTTGAAAGGAACTTGTTTGTGAAGGTTATACGTACTAAAATAATGCTGACTTAAACATTCCAATTTCATTTTATTTTTATCACTTACAGCGCATCTCACTCCAACCAATTATAAGTATGACTTGTACCGCGAGTACTGTGAATGAAAGATCCATTCGGTGATTCATTATTGGTGGTAAGGCACTGCGTACTTACTTACACATAGATAACCTAGTACGTACATTTTCGTTACATAAATTGATTTTCAAATATGTTTAACCAACTGATGTTTTATTTCTATCAAAACATTTTCTCAAATTCAAGGAAAAGTGAACCGACGAAATCCGGGAACTAAAATAACAGACATATAAAAGCTTACAGTCTTATATCTTGAAGCTTCCGAGAAAATGGAAGTCGAGTGCTTAATTTAAATTTATTATTTTTGTTTCGCCGGCCCGACACAGAGCAACATTAAAAGACTTTTTGGGTTCGTTTTGTATGAACACAAAACACAGTAATCATACTTCGCTATGAAAATTATCGAAGATAAGATGAAACAACTTCAACAAGGCGAGCGAAGTTTCTCACCTTTGATGTTATGTTTTTAAAATCTATCAAAATCACGAGCAGCTCGCTTGAAATATTCCTTTGATTTCTGGAAAGTTTCTTAACCGTAGTAAGTATTTCTATTTAAGGGCATCTTGACTCCACCATGGCAAATTGCGACATGACAAACAACATCGATTCTGCCGCGCCAAGAAAGGTAAACTTCAATAAACACTTAATCTCCATTAACACAAATTGAGTAGGATACCCATGGCGGCAAGAACGACAAAATTCTGAATAATGGATGAGATCGGCGGGTCTCGTGTGACCTCTGCCCTATTTAGTAGTGGAGTGTCCAAGTATACTAACTAATCAAGCGCCCCATTAGGGCCGTCATTTCCGATTTTAGTCCAGATATTACTTCTTTGATGTTTGGTTTTAACCACTGACGCAAAAGGAGGGGTGTTATATGTTTGTCTTTCTGTCTGTGGCATCGTTGTGCTCCAATGGATGGGCCGAGTTCGATGACGTTTTTTTTAAGTGAAAGCGATTTTTCTTGCGGTGGTTCTATTTATGAGAGTGAGAGAGGGCTCTTTTCCTAAATGATGTAAAACATTTTTGCATAGGTATAATAGATTTTTTGTGCGAGTTAAATTATGTTACTTACAAAAATCCCATGAACCTTGAACATAATATTTCAAACTTTGTTTGAATAAAGGCACTGCGCACGTAATATATTATATTCTGCGGATGAAAACTGATGTATTGATATTCAAATCGAAGTTAATTCAATATACATCGGTACATACCTACGAGACTAAACCGATTAAACTGGAGAATTATTTTAATCTGCTGTTGACGATAGGTACCTATCTGTTACGTCGAACTAGGCACTTAGTTAAGATATTTAACTCGTGAATCCTAGAGGGAGATAGAAATCGAGGTATTTCTTAATAAGACTTCACTCAGTTCTAAGTTATAACTATAGTCAACCACGGAATATTTACAGTGAAGTTGTAGTAGCGAGTTCCTTATATTTTAACACTGTAAGGGTCACTTACAGGTTCCAGGGTTAGCCAACTAACTCAGAGTTAATCTCTGTATAAACAGTTAACTGCGGGTTAGCAGTACAGTATAACCCTGCTCAAACGGTTAACTCCGAGTTAGTTGGCTAACCCTGGAACGCGCAAGTGGCCCTTAGTGCAATGTTCAGAAAGTAATAACAAATAATTAAAATCTTTACTTCATTAAAGATTCTCCATTTATTAAATAAATAACCATTTCAGATATCTTCTGTATATTTCGTAAGTGCAGTACCTACTTATTGTTCAGACTGTGTCGTTGGTTGCAGCCAAATCTCGTATTGTATCTATTTATATAATAGCTGCGGAGCAACCTTGACCTCGCGTGGTAGGTCGGGCTAAGCTTACTTCAGCTAGCATTACTCACACTAAGCACTCTCACGATACGGACTGGCAAACGGAGTGCTGGAGGCGTTTTCTGATTGTAATAAAATGTTAGTTAGATCAAAGCTATAACCTTTTATTACAATCAGAATATGCCTCCTGGGCCCCATTTCACAAAGCTGTAAATTACAATTTGCAAGTACTAAATCATCAATAGTGTAAAAAGGGCTTTATTCGTATGAGAAACATAAAATTTTATTCGTTTATTGGTGCACCTATTTCATATTTCTGACTCCGCCACTGACTTAATTATCTCGGGCGCATATTTATTTCTTGTTCATATTATGGGATTATGCTATGTTTATGCCATTATTGTTTCCACCTAGTCGCGATTCTACACAATATGAATTCCACGCAGCTGAAGTTTATCACGTGCGTTATTCTTCACAGTCATTATTTCAACACAACCTTGACTCTACCTAGTAGCGATACTACACAATATTTATTCCACACATCTGCAGTTTATCACATGCGTTATTCTTCACACAAATATATTACTATACAATCGTCGCAACTCTTATTAATGTTCGAAATCGGTCACATTTCTGGTAAAAAGGCACTATCTCTTTCTTACTTACTTATAAGTACGTTAGTGAGAATAGATCGAAAGTATAAAAACGTTCAACTTAGTAGAGCTGATCTGCTTTTTACTGATATCCGTGGATAGATAATATTGTCCGTATTGCCTCCATCTAATACTTCTCACCCAGCAAATGCAAAAAATAAATGGAGTTGTGTAGAACCACATTAATAAGAGTTGCGACGATTGTATAGTCATATATTTGTGTGAAGAATAACGCATGTAACTGCAGATGTGTGGAATAAATATTGTGTAGAATCGCTACTAGGTAGAGTCAAGGTTGTGTTGAAATAATGACTGTGAAGAATAACGCACGTGATAAACTTCAGCTGCGTGGAATTCATATTGTGTAGAATCGCGACTAGGTGGAAACAATAATGGCATAAACATAGCATAATCCATATTATGTAGGTAAGTTAAGCTAGACACAAAGGTTTTTCCAACCTCCTATAGGTAGGGATTAGTAAGAATGCTGTACGTCTTACAAATGTTCGCTATGAATAGGTCATCCGATCTTCTTTTATTGTCACTAAAACGTAAAACGTCTACCTAAAAGCCAAACCATATTATATTCCAATACACCTCAAACATTATAAAAATATGCTCGGTTGTACCTTTTTTTCCATCTACCACCGCATCTTTCTGATTCCCTAAGATTTCTTATTTGCGAGATTGATTGACATTTCGCGTGCATATTTTGACTTTGTTCTCAAACTAAGCTTCGGCTACTACCTACGTCTACGGATAGAAAAACAGTTAGTTTATTTTGGAAATGAAAACTTCTTTAGCGGCGCTGTGCACTTTTTGTGATGGGGAAAAAATGTTAAACTCGCGACTGGTCACGTAACCGACAGATTCGTCAGATTGAAAATTCGTAAGACGGACACGTGACCTGATCGAAAAACTCCATGATGGTTATAGTAATGATGATGGTGTAAGAGTCCTTGAAATTATGGATGGAAGTTGATTTTTCTGAGAAATAAACTTTTTAATGTTAAATAATTATAATAATTCTGAAGTGTTACATTTTTAATGTAATATAAATTGACATATTTGTGTACGATAGCGCAATAAATGAATATTGTATTTTACCACATAAATGATCCTAGTTCTTTAATACTGATAATTAAAGCAATTCGTGCAAAATTATTCCCTAACCATTCCATAATATCAAAAATGCACAACGTTAATATTCAAGTTTTCACTTCTGCCGGCACTCCCGGAGTGCAACCCGTTGTTTTTATTTTTTAACAAACAATTTATTTAAGAGCACATTTCGAATCCACATAACGTCATTTGCATGCGGGTTTTTATACTTACTTTATTACATTCCTACGACATTTTTTATGGCGTCCCTCCAATTCCTGATTGCGCAGCCTAAAATCATCCCACTGGCACCCACAAGAATGGACTGGGCAATTAATTATAAAACTAGGCAATTTATTGTCAACACATTTGTATGTACATACACTACCTACATTTAGTCTTAAGGTACTAACCTTAAAAGATTTATATTACACATATTCTTTCCAGACTGTAAGTTTCAGTGCGCATCAGTACATTGATTGATTTACGTGACCCTGTTTGGGACGGAGAATTTCGTAGCTTGTATGATTCGTGCTACGAGTATATGCGTGCTATAACTATATTGAAAAAGTAGCTAACGGGTGTATTCCTATTTGTGCCCGGCGGGTATGCCCCCATTTTTATGCTATTCCTATGAATGTTTCCTATTTGTCTGGCCGCGCTCATGTGGGGCGGAGATAAATGGGAATACACCAGCTGAGGTAACTAAAGAAGAAGAACTGGTACTGTACCTGTGTTCTTTAAAGTAAATTGAAAGTATACCTAGTTTATATTGTTTTTATCCTAAGTTTATTGAAATAACTTGATTTTGCGGGTATTTATTGGCGTTCCCCCAATTATTTCTCTCAAGCAGGTATCTATTACGACATTATATAACTTTTTGCTTACATAGCATTCAAGCCTCAAAAAATATTTGTGATACTTATACATAAATTAGTAATTGAATTGTTTTTTTTCGTATGATGATATTCTGAGGTTCTAGTGACATTTAACTCACTTATTCAGAGCAAACGCCTGGATTGCATCCGTGCAGTTCACACCGCACTTGCATCGAGTGCGGGCTCCGAGCTCCCAGTTTTATGGGCTTTCCATGTCCCTGCCTCGTTAGCCCGCGCGTATATATATCCATTGTGAGCATTAAGATGAATGAACGCATAAAGACTAGAAATGTTTTTCATAGCGCTCTCTAGAACAATGCCTTATGTTTGAAGTGCGTTTTAAAACATTTATATTGCTAAGTAGGAAGGTTTGTAGAAGAGGATATCATCGTTACGATGTTTTGGTGTAAAATAACGAAAGTTAAAAATAACCCACGACAATTTATTTTATTGTTATTTTAATTATCTAATTATCGTAGGTTCAAACCTGTGAGAACTTAACAGTGAGGTATAATATGAATATAAAATTAATATATAAAACACTTACAAAACAATAGACGTATATAGATACGTTACAAAAAACCTATCCCGAGCTTCATCTGCAGCGGGGCAGGACTCCAGCTGCCGATGGTTAGGGCCACCGACGTACTATACGCGACATCTCCAAGATTAGATACCGCATTCTGCATTTGCATTTGTATTGCAATATTTTAATAAGATATAACTTATCTATGAAACCACTAATGGAAAATTACGTTGTGTGCCAATAAAGAATAATCGAATAACGATTAAATAAGTAACAAATACTACCTAGTTAAATATAATTGTGTAATAATAGTATTAAGCAAACGCGGATCGGACCTCGCGATCTCGCCAACTATTACCCTAGAGTTTTTCAATAGTAGCTTATTATGTTAAACCTTGTTTTATAATTAAAAGTGAAAAAATAAACTAAAAAAGTTACAGTTGCATAGTTTGTATGTTATCCTTAACCAAAATTATAGCAAAGTGGGCTTGTCTTTTTGCAAGAATTTTAATTTGCAACATGTGCGTTCTATAGCGCGTTTCTTGGTAGCAAAGCTACAACTTTTGGCAACAAAATCCTATTTACTTAAGTAGAATGCTTTTTCCAAAATATGTTCATATTGTATACCATGCTGTATACCTAGTCACTAGAGGTAGTTGCTTTTCAAATTTATTTGCGATAGTACCTAAATACAGGGTGGCTTGAGGTGAAGTTAGCTCTCGAGTGAGATGTCGTGAGTGCTCTGCCAATATTGACAGCGGCGGAGTGTCCCGAAACTTGCGACTTACCGCGAACTTAACTAGCTACCTTTATGAACTCGCGCTGCGCCGCTTTCAGAAACAGAAAAAAATTCATCTAATTCACCCGTAATATACCTTCGAATTAACTTGATTTTATGTGAGGAAAGGGTTTGGTTTAGGCAAGCACCTAACAATACAAAGGAAATCCTCTGACAATTACGGTGTTGTTTTATAAAATATCAATATTCAACTGACATATACAGCATGAACAAATAATACAGGATTTGATATCGAAGTTAGGTAGATTTCAAATTGATTTGGGAAATGCGGTTGTTATAAAAAAAGCAGGGTTTTTAATATTTATTGTAAAATTTTAATAGTCTAAAATTACTACATACATGACAAATAGATCTGAACACAAAAGATAACATTCATTGTTAAGTATAGTATCATCTGCTAAATAAAGAGCCCTCGCGGCGCGTAACTCCAATTAAGCTTCGGAGTTCAAATATCTATGAATATATTCGACTCCATAGAGTAATTTAAGCCACATAAAGCCCCCGCCGCAAAGGTCGCCCAAGCCCCTCATACCTTCTTTCAGCCTCCTTGTTCATAAATTAATTCACTTGTGCACATCTATAACCCCAAAAAGTTTTACATAAAAATAATTTCATCAAACACATAGATTCTTAACCTACATGATATGATTGTGAGTTCTACCATAACATGAACATGATCACCGCTCGCTATACTTAATTGTATTACACTTATTTTATAGTTCTTCTATTAAAATAATCCTGCTCACTATCTAAAGTTCTATGTACGGTAGATACTAATATTAAGGGTGTGTGTGTATTTTGGCAATCTCAAAATTGTGTGTGATACGTAGGTACTTTTAAATGAATTCAAGTACTATGACCGATCGCTATGGTTATATGTAATTATAAAAATGATAGCTATGCTATATTTAAAACCAATAGAATTGACAAATACCTTCGACTAAAAATTGTTCGAAGTTTATAACGAATACAAGATAACGAACTATCCTATCCTAATCATCATTTCCTGTAAGGTACACCTAGCAAAATAACCAACGTAATTTTTTCTTTAATAATAGGATTGATGTTTAAATAGTTTTCATTATTGATTGATATAACAGAACGGAATGAATCAGTTAATCTATAGATATGAAAAAACCACATAATTAAGTACATATTTAACAATTCGTGCATGTAAACTTGGTATACTGTGTATACCTATTAAAATATGTATATATAACATATAACGGCAATGACTATTCGCACATTTAACATATCATTCTTTAAATTAAGTACACCATATCACTCTCATGTGACAGTTATGGGATATTAATTATATGAATGAAATGCAGAGTGTATATTTCATCAGTCGTCATTCACCCCCAGTAGAATTACATCTTGTGCCTTGGTGCCTAACTCATATCATCTGGTGACTAACCTAACCTAATATGCGGAATGGATTAAATTTTTTCATCCGGTTCGGGTTAGGCATGGGTCTCCGGGACCGCGGTCGATGCAGTGGCTCGTTGGCAGCAGAAAGTAACGGTGATTGATAATCATCTATCATTTCTCTATCATGATCTTCGTTCTCGTGATCTTCTTCAAAATTATCAGTGTGGTTAAATATCTCAGTTTGTGCTGGTGTCGAATCTTCTATTTTCGTAGTCGTAGCAGCATCTTTGGTAACCTTTTCGGTGGCATTCACATTTACTAATAACGTGGTTGTGGCTAAAGTAGCGGCTTCTGTTATTATTTCTGGTGATGTGACTGGCACTTCGGTCGAAGAAACATTTTTATCCCTGTTGGTAGCCATGTGAATAGTAGTAGTTGACTCTGAGGTAGAATGTCTGTCTGAATTATTTTCTACGGAAGATTGTGTTGTACTGCTGGAACTACTTGTAGCTACGACAGTGGTAGATGTTACAGAGTTATTGTTAACAGTTGGAGACATAGTATTATTGCTACCAGATATTGTCGAGGAAGGCAAAAAATTTGAAAGATTGAAGAGTGGTACTAAAGTTGAAACTTCAAATACAATCGGAGATGAATTTTCAGTGCTCGTACTATCATTGATTATTGTTATTTTAATTATTTCGTGATTGAGCGTAACAGCTGAGGATTCTTGTGAGTTATGTTGAGTAACGGGATTTGTTGTTAAAATAGGCATTTCTGTTGTTGAGGATTCTACTGCAGGTTGTTTTGTACTTGAATTTGTCAAACTGGTTACTTGCTCACTTCTTGTTAAAGTATTAGTGTGGTTAGAATAAAATATTTGTTGACCATTCCCGGCACCCTGCTCGTTTATAATCACAGTGAGATCAATACTCGGATTCTCTTCTGAAGAAGAGTGTAAATCTAGTTGTGATTTGGTGATTCCTGTTTCAATCTCTTTTTCTGAGCTTGGTGGTTGCAATGTAGAAAGAGTATCAAGCTTTACAGCTTTTTGTAGTTTGTATGTTTTTGCCTTTAGACTATCATATTTTTCTGAATATTTCTTAGGAACATTCGATTTTGTTTCTTTTTTAACACTGCCTATAAGTACTGGTGTATCTGTTGATATTTGTTCTTTTATAACGTTCGTTGGGGCTAGAGTACTTGATGTTGCAATAGGGGTAGTGTCTGGAGATGGTGTGACACTGATATGCTCCACTAACTTATTATGGTTATAGAGGCGCTGGTGTTCAGCTATTTGTTGGGCATGCTTTTCTTCTAGAGATAAAACAGTCATATCATCGCTGATTCTTGCTTTTGCCATGACAAGCGGTGGTACAAAATGATCAGTGGGCTGCGTAAATATAGTTTCTGAATTACCTAGTCGAGTCATCTCATCGTGTAAGAGCCGATGTTGATAACTCTTGTTATTCTCGATGTTTTTAAGATGATCCTTACCAATCGTTTCTTGGTGTTCAGGTTGTGGAATATCATTACTATGAATAGGTTCTAGATTGAATTCTTTATCTAGAGGAATTCTAACGTAATTTTGGATGTTTAAACTCAATTTTGTTGGTGTGGAATTTTCTGGTTCTGAATGTAAACTGAACGAAGTAGACGTTTCAGTAATATGTGGCGGCGAACTACTTATCTCCTTTTCTTCGGTAGCAACATTTTCAAACGTAGATAGTTCTTCTGTAGTTACTTCCTGATCAGTGAATGTAGTGTCAGTAGCCGGCCATATTGTGCTGGTTGATGTCAGGCTCGGAGTACTCGAGAGTTCATCTTCTTCGTTACAGGATAGCTCTTTTAGCAGCTCTTCGCGTTTCTGTTTAAGAGAAATAAATGGATTTAAATTTGTCATTGTCCTAAACAAGAGCCTGATGAAAAATGATCTTCGAATCGCACCCATCTTTACCGAGTGTTAATTTAAATCATAACGGTTTATAAAGAACTCACCACATTGCCAGTACATTGAACTCGCTTTACGCCGGCCAGCCCGCAGTCGGCGGTGAGTTGCACGGCTGCACTTTCTGGCAGGTACAGTGCAGTCAGCGCCGGCAGCGCGCGCACCATGCAACCGTCCTTGCCGAGCGCCCATTGAGGCACTGGTGAAGAATAATTTATATTTAACTAAGACCAAACAGATATTACACCCACAGTTGCAATATTGTTCATATTGAAATTAAGTTGGGGATTTTTTATTTAAAATATTGGCAATGCGAGATTAAGAAATAAGTAATATGAAATTAGTGTATGTCGATAAAAATTTTTAGGAATACACATACTTGGCTAGCGCGATGACCCAAAGTGAGTCGTGGAATACATATAAGTAAAGTGGATAAATATGTTCGGATGCCCACGTTATCCGCGACTATCGGGCTTATGAAAGACTTATCAGGAAGGCCACATGTTAAGGCCAGATGTTAAGGCTAAAAAGATAAAAAGGGAAGGGATAGCCGCGGCAGGTTTGGGCCTTCCACCGGTATCCCTCTCTCCACCGAGTCTGTGGCCCGTCACTACCTTACGGAGAGTATCTTTCTCTGCGGCTGAGCTAGTCTACTCACCAGGTAGTTCACATATGAAGGAGGCTACAGTAGGCCCGCCGCAGGCTCGAGCCTCCCAGCGGTAGTCGGCGGCCGGGTCTGCGGCCGCACACAGCGGGGCGGAGCGAGCGTCCGGGGCTGAGCTCCAGTACCCTTCTCCGCTTAAGCCGCGGTAGTCCCTGCCATATTACACTCGATTTTGTATATTGATAATGAAATTATTCATTAATTGTCCATGCAAATTTGAACCTAATGGTACGTACATTAAAGAAACGGCAGCAAACACAGGGAAAAAGTGGTTTCGGTGGTGATGCAAGTCTCCTGGTTATTATTTTATAAGAACACAGCTCTCTCAAAAGTATACTTTTACAAATAATCAATTTAGTATTTATAAACACAACATAATACATATAAAACTTAAAATCTAAATCTAAAAATAAATAAAACTAATCTTAAAATAAATAATTTAAAACTATCCCCCTGCGGCATGGTGCCGTAGATGCTCTGTGCGAGGAAGCTGCCAGCTCTACGATCACCGGTAGCGTCTGCTATTTTTTTGGATAATTCCTTGAACAGTGTAGATGCATTCGGACCCCACGGGCCAAGGGTCTCGACGCCAAAAGGTACGAAATCGTATTCGGGGCCGAGACCCCTATATTTGATCTTTTTTTAATTTTTCGGCCGCCTCTGCCGCCGCGCCGGTTTTTGCAGTTGTGCCGTGGAGATGAGACGGGGCTAGGGTGTCTACACATGTGGCGTCCCACACCAGCACCCGTCACATCTTCCACGGAATTAGTGACATTCCGTCCGGTCTCTTACCATCGTCTCTTACAATACCAGCTGGCTCAAGAAGAGCTGGCACGTTCACGCTGGCAAGAGACCGGCGGAGAATATGGTTAAGCGCGGCTTACTTAGATTATGTTAGATAAATGCTTCATAAAAATTTAGTATTTCATAAATAATATATGTAACTTATCTATTTTTCGTGAATCCTCATTGCTTTGTTATGCACGTCTTTCATAACATAGATAATTGTTAATATGCAATGTTTATGAGACAGGAACATTATTCAAGTCACAATTTATCAGTACTCAGCTTATTGACTACGACTCATATTTCACTACCTGTCAGTTAAATCAAAATGATGGAATCATTGTTTATATTAAAAATACCCTAAAACATAGAGTGAAAGAGATACATGATGTCTTCAGCTGGACGTAATACATAATAAGGTATTATGTATATATCGATCTCCCGCTATATAGACTCATTAAAACACACACTTAGAAACTGTTAATAACGGAAATAGTATTATAATTTCAGGTGATATTAGCATCAACATAAAACCAAAAATGCTTGAACCTTGTCATGAGTTCAAAATCAGGACCAACTATCTAAATACCGTATCGATCTTTGGATTACTAGCCGGGCATACTCAGCCCACGAGAGAAAAAAACTGCCTAGACCATATTATGCTTAAGGTAAATAAAATTAAATACTCCTCCACTATTGCTATCTTAAAAACCACCATAACAGACCACTTTACTACACTTCTCTCACTATCTAAAGTTAAGAAATCGTCACCTGCCTGTAAAACAAAAACCAAAATAAACTTTACAAATGCTTTAAAATATCTTCAAGGAAAAAATATATCTCAACTTATGTTTTGTAAGGACCCCAACACTGTAACAGACCGTTTGATTGACATGTTAAGCGAATCTATAAAAGAAAATACTACAACTACTACGATACCTAGTACGAAGCGCATTATAAAAGCATGGATATCTCCCGGGATATTGCGCTGTATACGAAACCGTAACAATTTGCAAAAAAAGTTACGGAGTAACCCTGATGACAAAATTATCAAAAAAACATACTCTCGCTACCGAAACTATTGTAATAATCTTATAAAAAAATTAAAAGAAACTATGAAAGAGAACTCCTGATTAAATCTGTAAATGATAATAAACTACTCTGGAAAAATATAAAAAACCTAACATATACTATAACAAGAATAAAGTTACCGTAGAGCTATCAAATGTTTAAAACACTCCTACTGAATCAGCCAACTACATAAATAAATACTTTGCTAATATTGGAAAAGAGCTAGCCCAACAAATTGACGCAAACCCTCAAGACGATCTGATCTGATCCTGTACCTCAATCGCCTCCCTACACAATCTAACTCATTTGTATTATTACCCACCACACTAGGTGAAGTCTATAATACTCTGACAAATCCTCAAACTAGCAGCGCCCCCGGCTGGGATAACAAATGTAACGGATACAATAAACTAAATAAAGTATTAAACATTCACACAAAACCAAATCATGAGTGTAAAAAGCTCATAAACTGGCTTAAAACAAAAACGTACGATGAGACAGAGAATGTAATTCGATAATCCTTCACAAATCCTTTTTTTCCGCGCGCGGCCGTCTCTCACAACAGACGCGTCGCATACTTCCACAAATCGCTCGTGAAATAAATAAATTTTATTATTTCTGTTCCGCCGGTAAATAGATCGTATATCTATGAGTGTAAAGAACATTCTATAAATCACCAGTGATACACTTACGTCTTTATTGTGCGTGCATCTTATCTACTGTGGCAGCGTTAATCACCTCGAACCACTTTGACTTCAAGCAATTAGCGAATTTCGTGCCCGTGAACATGGTCGATAATCCCAATCTCAACACGGATAAACCCAGTGCAGGTAATCTGGCACGTATCACAGGCTCGCAGCCAGATTTAAACAAATTAAAGGATACCCACCACAGCGATTCTCAAATCACAATTCGAAAACGCAAACAGCCAGACTTTGAAAGTGACCTCAAAAATGACATCTTGGAATTTCGCAAGGATATGAAAGACCTGATGGATATTTGCAAATCCCAAAAGTCAGATATCACGGGTATGAAGTCGGATGTATCTGATATCAAGGACCAGCTCTCTAGCATGCGGGCGACGACTGAAAACCTGGTTATCGAACACAACCAATTCAAGGTCGATATTGCGGAGGTCAAGGATTCTCTCAGCTTTCAGTCCGGCCGGCAGGATGATCTGTGTACACGTGTCGCCACAATGGAACTCAGTGTTAAGAGGATCGAATCGTTAGAACAGGATGTCTCCACGTTAAAACAATCTTATAATAACCTGCAATTAGAACATCACTCACTACAGCAACGCGACCGCCTACATAACCTAGAAATCTCGGGGATCCCGGAAAACAAAGCTGAAAACCTTTCTATCACTGTCTCAAAGATCGCTAATACAGCTGGTGTGGAGATAACCACAGCAAATATTCTGCATGTGAACCGCGTACAACCACGGGTGGAGGTAGCTGGCAGGCCACGTAACATCGTCGTTCAATTGAACTCGCAACTTATCAAGGACAGCATTTTATCCGGTATACGAAGGCGCAAAGGTATTACCACTACGGATATTGGCATGCCAGGTGAACCAGTCAAAATATATGTAAACGAACATCTGATTCCATTCTACAAGCAACTACGCAAGGAAACAAAGGACGCGGCAGATGCAGCAAGCTATAAGTATGTGTGGGTACGCAACTGTAAAATATTCGCAAGAAAATCTGACAAATCTCCTATTATCAACGTAAAAGATGCGAACGACATTAAAAAAATTAAGTGACTTCTATTATATAATATTATTTTAAGTGCTTTAATTTTAGTGCAATTAGTCTTAGCGTTGTTTATTTTTGCTGCTCTTCGTGCTTATCAAAATCATGTAATTAATTCATATCATATTTATAACCTGTTCAAATTTATAGAAAATTACGTATCTTATGGAAATAAACTAAGTACTATTTTATGTACCTCAAAAAGTCAGAAACCGCAAAATAAGCCTCAAATTATACAAATATTAATGGTCTCAATACCTAAATTACCTAACTCCGTCTGTTTTGTTAAATATACGCCACCGTCGTCGCTACTGCATGCCCCTAGTACCCATCACACAAACATCTGTTGTTTAATAGGTATATTTACTACTATGTTTCCTTATCGCTCATTTCTTTATTTATTCCATATTGCTTATTCGATCCAACTCATTAACGCCCTTAATTCGTTAAACATAAAACTTATATTACTTCACTATGAGGGAAAATTAACATATGAACACTTAACTGAGCGTAATGAACAACAATTAATATTTTTATCCCCAATATTACATATAACAACAAACCTTTTACCTACTATTGCTAAACATTTTTCTCTATTAAATATTTATACCGCATATTTCTTTATCGAACATAATTATAAACATCGTATCGAAATTATCTTACAAACATATCGAGATTTTAAGACTAATTTTGATCTTTATTTTGTTTTTCTACAGTGAATAACACGCTATATTCTAACGTAAACACTAAGCTAAATATTTATTACCAAAATGTCCGTGGTCTTCGGACAAAGTGTTTAGATATATACAATAATATACTTCATAATGATTATGATATAATATTTTTAACTGAGACTTGGTTACAGAGTGACATTTTGGACTCAGAACTCTGTGATTTCCGATACGATGTATTCCGGTGCGATAGGAATCTTCTCCTAACTAATAAGTGTACGGGCGGCGGGGTTATGGTGTGTGCCCGTCGCAATCTTTGTGCCGCGGTGTACCGTGAGTGGTCTTGCGCGGGAATCGAATCGCTGTGCGTAAGTATACCGGGCCGAGCTCTCGGCGCCCCAACCGATTTAATTGCTGCATTAGCATATTTACCACCTGTTGAGGAAAATTTGCCAATAAACTTAGACGACATAAAAACTAATATGACGCGTATGATCGAATCGTTTCCCTCATGTACCTATCTATTATTAGGAGACTTTAATATACCTTGTATAACATGGAGTCGTAATGTAGGTTTCTCATTGTTAAATCAGGGTAGGTCGGATTATCAAAGCGCGGCTTTATCTTTCGTTGAAGACATGCATTATTTAGGCTTAACTCAATACAATTTTATTACGAACTCATGTGGCAATATTTTAGATCTGTGTTTCAGTAACTTGCCTATGCTCGTGACCCAATGTCAACCAATTTCTAAGTTAGATGTTTTTCACCCACCTCTCTTAATTGATATCTTAGATTTGTTTATAATACCTTTAAATCATAATACGATACCTCGCTTTAACTTTTTTAAATGCGATTATATTAAAATAAATGCATATATACGTAGTATAGACTGGAATACAATTTTAAACACAAGCGACGTAAACAAAGCTGTTGACATTTTTTATAACACGCTAAATGAATGTTTTGTTAAATTTGTACCCATATCATACCCAAAAAATGTCTCATACCCTATTTGGTACAGTTCCGCACTCATAAAGATAATAAAAGAAAAGAGCAAAGTTCATGCAAGATGGAAGCAGTTTTTAAACCCACGCGATTATGACGAATTTTCTATGCTTAGAGCTAGGCAGAAACGTGTACAGAGTGAATGCTTTCAGCGTTTTAGTAACAACACCGAATCATACATCAAACGCTCCCCTAAATTCTTTTGGAAATACGTAAAATCTAAACGGGGAGGCTCTAATTACCCTAACTGTTTCAATTTAGGTAGTAATCACTACAACAATGGCGTGGATATCTGTAATGCATTTAATACATTTTTTGAGAGCGTATTTGACACTACAAACTACTCTTATAACCCTAATAATAGTTCTATGAATATCAATCAGCGCGATGCACTGTCCGGTATCGATGTAACTTGCGAAATCGTGCTAAGATTTTTAAAGCGCCTAGATAAAACTAAGGGACCAGGTTGTGACGGCGTTCCACCTATCTTTTTATCCTCTTGTGCTGAAAGCCTTGCATACCCACTAACCATTCTCTTTCAACAATCATTAAAAAGCTGTATTTTCCCCTCCATTTGGAAAAAGGCCCACATCATTCCTATATATAAAAAAAATTCAAAATCCAATATTGAGAACTACCGACCTATTTCCATACTCAATACCATAGGAAAGCTTTTTGAATCTATAATTCTTAAACATATTTATCCCCTTGTGTCTTCTGGGATCTCGGATAAACAGCACGGTTTTTTAAAGGCACGTTCCACAGTTTCGAACCTAGCTTGCTTCACAAATCATGTTTTAACAGAAATGGAGGGTGGCGGTCAGGTTGACGTGATATATACCGACTTTGAAAAAGCGTTTGATCGTGTCAACCACGCCATACTTCTCATGAAGCTTGAAGCACTAGGAATTCATGGAGACTTACTCAGATGGGTCAAATCTTACCTTACTAATCGTTCCCAAGCTGTAGTTCTTGGCGGCTTCAGGTCAGATTACATCGATATCCCCTCTGGCGTGCCCCAAGGCTCCCATCTCGGTCCTCTCTTTTATAATGCTTACATATACGATATAAATACGTGTTTTGTCACCGCACGCCATCTGTTATATGCAGATGATAAAAAAGTTTTCATGCGTGTAAAATCTTTAGCAGACTGCGAACTCCTGCAGAATGATCTTAATAACCTAGTCGAGTATTACTCCCGTAATAAGATAACACTTAGTGTTACTAAGTGTCAGTGTATAAGTTTTACTCGCAGCCTTAAGCCAATCAATTACTCATACCATTTCAATGGCGTAGCGGTGAACAGAGTTGATGTTGTGCGTGACTTGGGAGTAATTCTAGATTCCAAAATGACTATGAGAAATCATGTAGACTCCATTGTAAACAGATCATATCGCAGTTTAGGCTTCGTCATGAGGACTTGTAAACCTTTCCAAAGCTTGTCATGTCTAAAAGTCGTATATTACGCATATGTGAGATCCATCCTTGAATATGCATCACCTATCTGGTCAGTTTGTTATGCTGTTTATAAAGACCGCATCGAAAAAATTCAAAAAAAATTTGTTGCTCATTTAAATTATAAATTCAAGAAAACATCTGCTGGGTACAAAGGTAACTGTCGGGAATATAATCTCCATTCACTCGAGGATAGGCGCAAAGTGGCTGACATGAGCCTACTTTTCGATATAATTAGAAATGGGTTAGACTGCCCTGAACTGTTATCTGGCTTATCGTTTCGAGTTCCAAGACGTCGAACTCGACACACAACTCTGTTTCATGTTCCCTTCCACTCCACTAACTATGGTTCTAACGCCGTCTTATCACGGATCCCACACTTGTATAACACCGAATTCTGCTCTGCCGATCCTTTTGTAGGGTCTAAGTATACATTTAAAAAAGACATATATTCCGTTTTGCTCAGAGATAACGAAAATTAATATAAAATCCGTTTTGTATTATTTTTGCCACTTGTTCTAATTCGTTCGTAAAATAAGAAAACAAGTACAAATCTTACAATAATAATATCTAAGAAGGCATATCATAACTTCTTCAAGCTATGTGTTGATGGGTACTAGGAAAATGCAATGCAACTTGTTAGAGGTTTTTTTTTTTTTTTTTTTTAAAGGAGTTTCTTTCTAAATGTTGAAATTTTTATTTCTTACTACCTAATTCTACCATTAATAAACATTCAGTTCAAATACTATGTTCAGGTATTTATTTGGATGTTACTAATGCAAATTTTATGGTCTTTTGCCAAAAGTAAATTAAGGTTTTTTAAGGTTTCGAGCATTTGTGTGTATATTGTACATTTTTTAATTTTTTTGTTATTTTACTTTGTTATGTATTGCAATTTAATGGATGACTGTCATTGGCCTTCTTTTATGTAAGCATTTATATGTTTAGTTATATTTACGGCTGTTGTTATCCTGAATACCAATAAAATAAAATAAATAAAAAACAAACACACGCACTCACTCTCATACACACACACACACACACACACACGCACGCACGCACGCACGCACGCAGGCACGCACGCACGCACACGCACACGCACACGCACACGCACACGCACAAGCCCACGCTCATGCACATGCACGCACGCACACACGCGCGCGTACACACACACACAAACACACACACACAATATCTCATAATTACCTCAAGTTACCAAAGGAAGAGCGGTGTCTCCCAACACCAATTTATTTTGCTTGCAGGGAGGCTCCATCCCTTTGATTATAATTTACGTGTTTTTAGTGAATAAAGAATTTTGTATTTCTATTTTGTATCTCTCTAAATTACGTTATCATAAGCAAATGAATTAAAATAATCATAATACTAATTAATAACTGGTGATACCTACTAACTGTCTATATACGGTGCCCGCGAGGAAACGGAAAGATTTTAACTGTCTATTCCGGATCGTATTTAGAGACAAAAATGTCATATAAACTTTTTTTTATTCGTTTAGTTTCAGAGTTAATACCAATTTAAAAAAACTGTTTTTTTTATTGTGTTTCAGTGCATAAACCCTTTATGATGGCGAAGCCGCCACTATGTGAATTAGTCTCGACTGTCTTATTGACAGATATTAAATTGACAATGAACCCTTTGAATAGATTTTATGAAAAAAAAATGTAACAATTCATATTAATCCATACATTTTCCAAAAACATGTACTCATTATGTTTAAAAACATACATTAAGTAAAAAAAAAAAATGCCGGAATGGACTTCAATTTGTATAAGATTTTTTTCCTTCTTATGACCTCAGGAACACGTGGTAAATTTTTTTCCGTTTCCTCGCGGGCACCTTGTATATAAACTTGATTATTTCAGAAAGTATACTTCAGTCCAGTCAGTCGAAAATCAGTCCTCTGAACCTATTCCATACTAAAGTTTTATAGTAAAGTTTAAGTGAGATTTGACTGAAACCTATGCTTAATTTTGGATCTACTTGCTTTGAAACAGCATCATGGCTAGAGAGGATTGTAATTGAAGAAATATTATTTAAAACCTTTTATCAAATTGTTTGCATATAAATGCCGGAATCGACTTAATTTAAGCTATTCTAGGATCTGCTCCTGGTACTAGTTTTCATTTCTTCTAGTTCAGGGATCGTCAAACTTTTGCCAAAAAGAAGAGCCAGTCACAATTTGTCTAAAATCACTCAAATGTTAATCTTTTGAGCGACGACGTGAAGAGTCGCAATTGTACGTTCAAAGAGCCACAGCGAGCCGCGGCTTGACGACCCCTGGCCTAATCTATAAACGCAAAACACTTCTGCGCAACCTCAATGTAAGTGAAATCATATAATTCATAAGTTAGAAAATATAGCCCCTCAAAAGTTTCTCCAGTACGAAAAGTGAACAACGAAAAGTTAACTTACGTCCAAGTGAAGTCTCCATCGGGATTACTGCGAATAAGGCCGACCCAGACGGCGCTGGAGATGTCCAGCTCCTTGAGATAAGCCCGCACAGCGTCGTACTGCGCTGTTGTATCCACTGTAACAAATAGGTTGATTCATCGCGCCATATTTACATACAGAACTAACTACATACATATACGGTTGTGTTTATTTAGATACCTACCTACGTAAATTAAGCGTTACATATGGTCAAAGTTACGCTCTCATTAAAACGACATGAAATACTCGTAACTGAAAACTTGGCAAGAACAATTATGTAAGTAAATACATCCATGTCTAGTATCAGGTTTTAATAATTTACTACTTTGAAATTTCAAACGTTATGTAATAAGCCGATACCATGGAAAAGAGGAAGAGGAAACTAGCACTTAATTGAGTTAGACCAAGATAACTCTGCAGCCATTTATATAGCACAGACGTGCAAGTGGTATTTAAACGTTACAATTTCTAGAATTTTGACGTTTAAATGAACACTTGCACGTCTGTGCTTCTTTGTCTGTCTGAATCTAGCAGAATCATTTCTAACGTGATAACGTGCTTTAGCTATAGGTGCAATAGATGCAAATGTCATAGCTATAGATGCAAATGTCATAATTAAGAAAAATATTCTAATATGAAAAGAACCAAAGAGGAAACTGGTTTGAGCGTATATAACGCTTGTGCAATCTCTCCGAGAGAAACAGGCTAATTTAAAACATGCAGTAATCATAACCCCGACTGTGTTGGATTTTACCCCTTTACCCGTATTTGTCCGTCTCCCCACATCAACAAAAATAGGTACGGTAATTGAAGCATCAAATTGCTTACGAGTATATTCAAATACTTAGTTTAGCATCACGAATCACTATAATATCCATAATAGCGACTTGAGTCGTTTACGGTGGTTATTATACCCCCATTATAATTACATACATGGTGATCTTAACCAGATTTATGCCCAATTTTAGTTTAATCTATCTCTTTCATTATATGTTTCGCAAAGTCCCTAAATTTGTTTGTGAACAATAATTGTGAGTTTACGAGGTCGCCTTTGCATGATATCATAAAATTTATGCCTTGGGAATCATGTTAGGGTTTCTTTGGAAACTATAATTACGGCTAGGGATGTAAGTTTGACAGATACTTGCGAGGCAAGTCGTTAATTATAGCTACGTAAATTATATTTAATCCATTAAAAAGTACCTATCCTAATATCATATAGGGAATACCATGACAAACGAATTAACATCCAACTAAAATTCTCTCATGATTACGTTCTAAAAAAAATCTTTGAAACAATTGAAATGGAAATGGAATTGAAACTATTTCAAGAAAAACAAGAAAACTAAAACTATTTTACAGTGCAATACTTTTCTGTAATTCGTGCATTTAAAACGAATTGCACTTGGACGCTGTTAGATCCACTTATCACGCGGCTGTTATCGTGAAGCTAACGGCGACAGAAGAAATATTGTTGGATATTCTTTCAACTATTTCTCGATTATATAAACACAGAATTTACATTGTCACGTCGAATGTTTAAATTACTATTTTATTTACCAGAAATCTTAAATGTAAAGAGATTCGATTACTATTCGGTGAATAATTAATGTACCTTAATGCGTAATTTTAGTTTAGATTTATTCCTGTTTCATAATATGTTTGGAGTAGGTATGCGCAATGCGTCACGCTGACAGCTTCCAGGTACAGAATGCCTGATTAACACTACTCTTGCTAACGCTGAAAAGCTCCCGGCAAGGCATAAACAGCCGTGGCCAAGCTGGAAAGCTTTAAATAAACTGCGGTCCCTGATAAGGTGGGGCAGTCTAAGCGGCTCAGATGCTCTATGTACATGTGGCACGGCTTTCCAAACCATGATGCTCATGCTGTCCTGCCCAGCGAACCCGCACACCTGTTCCGAGCAAGATCTACGGGATGCGACAGACAGGGCGTTAAGCATCGCTACCTTCTAGTCTCGCTTAATATGAATCACGAAACCATCTACACGAGAAGAAGAAAAAGACTACTCTTGCGTCACCTAACCCCAACACTAGAGATGGCTCGAGAGATTTCCCGCCACGAGACGGAAATTTGCATTAACCACCGCCAAGAGGCGTCAAGACGGCAGTAGTCTGTACTCGTATTCAAATTGAAGTCATTAATTCGGGTGCACGACGCGCCCTCAAAGCGATACCGGATGTGGACATACGTTAGTACTTCCTACGCAAAATCCTTCTTCGGTTAAACTGATGGAAACCTTCAACATGTTAGCTTTTCAGTACTAATTACGTACACACGCACGAGTGAGAGCTTCGACATAAAATTATTGTTCTATCGAGTTACGTGTAAGGAAATAAACGAGATATTGCCGTCGTGAAACCTACTAAATTACCCTTAAAAGTAAATGTTCCCGTTCAAATTTGTTGAGCTCAATTAATTATCTAACACCTACAAATATTAGATAATGTCAAACCTATTGGGGTGTTGTTTTTTTTTTATACTACGTCGGTGGCAAACAAGCATACGGCCCGCCTGATGGTAAGCAGTCTCCGTAGCCTATGTACGCCTGCAACTCCAGAGGAGTCACATGCGCGTTGCCGACCCTAGCATTCCCGCCCTCGTTGAGCTCTGGCAACCTTACTCACCGGCAGGAACACAACACTTTGAGTAGGGTCTAGTGTTATTTGGCTGCGATTTTCTGTAAGGTACTTCCCCAGTTGGGCTCTGCTCTAGATCTGGAATGATATCCACTGGCTGTGCCCTACCACACAAAGCGAGATGACATTCACAATGCCCATACCTCTCTTTATCTTAATCTTATTGGTGTTCCACCGCGGAAATGAAGCCATTGAGCCGTTATTGAACCGGCTGGATGAGAGGAAAGAAGTATAATCCCCTTAATCCTTTCAGAAATCATAACAAAAGAGATTAACTTGGACTGTAATAACACATTGTGGTATTATCCGACGCGAAACCGCTTTTTTTATTTGAAAGTAATTTTTCATCCAAGCGAGATGCGGCACACTTAATCAAAATTCTCCTGAATTTTTATTTAGATATTTATATATTGTACTTAACATACATTGAATATGTTAGACCTGTAATTTCACGGCAAGCTACTTAGGGGAATTTAACACTTCAGCGTTAACTTTAACACCATTAGTAAAACTCAGGCGTCGGAAAAAGTTTTGTATTACACAAATGTTAGGAGTTTCAGAACGTTTTGATGTTTTCTCCGTCGACACGGCGCGGCGCGTAGTTATACACAAGTGGCGTTGGCGGAGCGCCAGGCATCCCGCGGCGCGGCTCCGGGACCGCCGAGTCAATATTTGCGATGCCATTTAACTGTCCCAACACACGCTACTTACGATATTAATTGCTTGCTTATCTGGCACGCATCAGAAATACTATATTGTTAATTTTCGTTTTTAATCAGATTAAAAGAATTCCTCTGTCTCTTTTTATAATAAGCGAAGGATTGTGAAAGAAATATAAACAAAAGTCTACTTTAGTGGAGTGCAGCTGCGCTCTAGAGCGTGCTGACCTAGAAATTGTATTTCCATTGCAAGACGTAGCGAATGTTGAGCATCTCTGACAAAACGGACAAATATTTTCATAATGCTTCTGCAGCTACAACTTACGGCCCAATTCGAACAATGCTTATAAGATGTCACAGCGATACGATACCGATCTGTCGGTGTCAAAAGTGAAATTTTTGGTTGAATAAATGTCACTTTTGACTCTGATAGATCGGTATCGTATCGCTATGACTTCTTATAAGTATTGTTCGGGGCTTGCGGGTCGTACGCCATCTTAATAGTTAGCCTCGTGATTAATTCCTTCGCCCATTTTTTGCCCATTAATATTATTTAAAGTGTAGTATCGATAGCTCACTATACAGTAAACTAATGTGATAGTATGCAATGAATGGAGAATTAATCTTGAAACGCAATTAATCATCATTTTGACGACCGGTCTGGCCTAGTGGGTAGTAACCCTGCCTATGAAGCCGATGGTCCCGGGTTCAAATCCTGGTAAGGGCATTTATTCGTGTGATTAGCATGCATACTTGTTCCTGAGTCATGGGTGTTTTCTATGTATTTAAGTATTTATACATATTTATATTATATATATATCGTTGTCTAAGTACCCTCAACACAAGCCTTATTGGGCTTACTGTGGGACTTAGTCAATTTGTGTTATAATGTCCTATAATATTTATTTATTTATTATTTAGTCAACAGTCAAAAGTCAAGTAGTAAAAAGTCAAAAAGTAGTTAAAGTCAACGGCCGGTTGTCCACGTGCTACTTGTAAAGTCCAGCTGTCGCTTTACAAGAGCTAATAAAATCACCGTACACTGTCTTGCACTTACTTACTGACCGTACAATTTTAGTCGTAGCTTCTAATACCTTGATACTGGCGAAATACCACTGGACTGAAGCCATAATTTTAAAAGAATGAATGAATAAAAGTATTGTTCGAATTGGGCCGTTTTGTGATTCCTGGAAACTTCCGTCTACTGAAAACTGTTTCCCATTCAGTTCAATCCCATTCAAGCAAGGCAAAAATCATATTGAAAAGAAATTGACAATAACGTAGAGCTCATTTCACAAAGCTGCAAGTTATATTTCACAATTTTCAGTTCCTATTTATTTATTTATAACCAAGTACGAAACACACTTAATGATAGGTGTACAGTACGTGGACCCTGATAGGGCGCAACACTTTAAAGCAGCAAAACAGGCCGCGTAGCCAACGTTGCAATCGTTCACGCTCCGTAGCGTATCGTAGCTATCTCTCTCTATTACTCTTCCATATTAGTGCGACTGTGACAGTTGCGTTTCGTTCGCCACGGAGCGTGAACGATATGCACGTTGGCTACGCGGCCAGGTTCTAGAGCCTCTCTTAACTGGTCAAGTTCTTACCAAACGCATTTATATTTATAATATGCGGTTCTTTAGGTATTTATCTACCTGAGTATTTAAAACTAATTACTTATAAGATAAGTAGCATTAATATGTGTATAAAAAATATATATTAATACTCAACCCCCGTATTGTTCAAAATAGTTAGTTTGACGATAATTTTGTTTCCTTTTTGCATGTGTGATTAGGGTCCTTGCGCTGGTTTCCATCTAAGCTCTAGTTTTCGTCCATTTGACGGAGTAGCGAATAATATATTTAATTTTTAATTCGCAACTTGCGACGTATAATCGTATGTGGATAGATCTTTTGTTTGATTTCAATAAGTCCAAATTTGGCCGGCAAGATATGTTTATATTCAAATTTCATCAAGTGTAAACTAGAGCTGGACGGAAACTAGGGCAATGAAACTATATACTTTTAATGAATAATTATAAAATGCAATATTTAAATACATTCATTTATGTACCTAACGTCGTAGCTCAAAGGCAGGCGCAATTTAGCCCTAGGCGCCCGGCAACAGCGTTTGAGCTTAAGTACCTATCTCTCTAGCGCGTGGCAATATTTATTCTGCGATATTGCCGTTACGTCAATTTTTGTATCAATATTTATGCATATTGGGAATTTAGTTCGTGAGCACTTTTGTGGTGGTAATGGATTTTGCAGCGAGCCATGTAAAGAGAATTTACGATGGCAGGTTAAGTGGAAATATAAAGTAAAGTGTTTACCTATGAAATAAAAAGAAATACAGGAGACATTTTTCTTTTTCTAGGAATATTATGGAAAGCAATACTATTTTAATATTTTTACTAGTAAAACACTGTTAAATTTACTCAACATACACTTTTAACATTATGATAAGTCAGGCATTATTACATACTTCACTTGTCTTAATGTTTACACCTTTATAAATTAGTAATCTGCAAGTATTTCTATGTTCATGATTAATTCTTAAGAGTCCGCAGCAAGCTCGGTTCTCGCTACAAACGTAGTTACGATCTCATTTTAAAATGACTAACTAGATTAGCTCTGAAACTTACAATAGGATAAGGTAATTAGTTAATGTAGCTTCGATACCATAGTTTTAAAAAAGCGGCTTTAAGTTTTTCATCCAAAACTTGTTTGAGCTCTATTTTGTTATCAAATAAGGTATATCTATGTCTGTAACTAGTTTATATAGCTGGAGTTATATAAACTAGTTACAGACAAAGATATACCTTATGTGATTGTATGTGTGTGTAAGTTTCATTAGAATCCAACACGTAGTTTTAAAATTAGAACGAAACTCCGTTTGTATGGGAAGGTGAAATTCGGCCGAATTTGCTGCGGACTCTTAAGTGCGCATTTAGGCTTATGGGAAACTTAGGCTTTTTATATTAGTTTCATTCAAAATATTTTTTTTATGGATATACTACATACATAAACAATTCATACTGATATTTATGGTATATATCATTGAAATGATGATATCACAAATATCTACTACAACACCTTTTACAAGTAATAGGTAGTTTGCGTGTTTATTTGCATGTTTATGTTCGAATTGATCCTATCGCTGAACATAAATTACTAATAAAGTCGTCAGCATCGAAAACATGCAGGTAATATTTCACTGTTGCCATGCAAACAACAGCTTGTGGAGCCAGAACTTACTGGCTGATAGCCAAACGTGATAATGTGTCAATCGCATTCAATCGATTTGTGAAATTACTCAGGTTTTGGAACATACCTATTTACATGAGTGTCATGCACGTCAAGAGAGAGTAGCTAAGACCTAACAGCTAGGCATGTAATAATACACTGACAATTCTGAAGCTAGGTAGTCTGCGATGAATAGGCTTCAAATTAATCGTAAGACGAGCGCGCACCGCAAGCGTCGGAGCTATTCAGTAAGTAAATCGATGTACCGCTCTGAGATAACCCGCTGATCGACGGCTTCAGTGCACTCAAGAGCTCGGTTACGACACAAGCTAAATAGAATATAATACTTTTTTTTTAACTACTTATTGAATTCTGCAAAGGAAGAAAGAATACGATACAAAAACAGTGAGCCGTTTAGGGGTTTTCCATTAGTGCATTTTAGTTAGGATTATGTTAAATATTAAATGACAATCGCTACATTATCGCTGTACTTGTGTATTATCCTAGTCGCCAAAAATGATATCCATTACCCTTGGCCTAATCCATTACCCAGATAATTCATGTAGGTAATACTAGGGATGTTAAACTGCCATTCAAGTTGTAAGCGTACGCTTTTATGACACTTATGTAATAGAAAATACACTTGCCTGGTTTTTCTATAAATATCACATTTTTAAAAAAGGTACAACTTTATTGCAGATAGTATTGGCAACATAGGAGGATGTGGGAAGTATTCCAAGTATTAGCCTACTCGAAATTTCGATAAATCTCATGCGTTTTTTCTTTCTTTAAATATGCAAACGGGCTTTTCTTTGAAAACTTCAAACATGCAAGACATGTCTAATTAAGTAGTTAGTAAGAAATCGGGTGTTCACAACGATCCAAATTTCCGAAAAAATATGATTTTGATTTGTAATTATTTATCTTTGATTAATCTGAGTAATTCTTGCTCGTACTGATATATTGGTGCGAGTGAAATGCATTTAGTTTAAGCTAATATCTTATCGAAAGTAAAACAGGATATTTTTAAATCGGAATGCGCCTCCATGAAGGCAGGTCGTCGGAGGCGCTTTTCCGGCCGAATTAGCTGTTAAACAGACGCCTCCGGGATCCAGCATCATTAATTAACTTTAACTCAAACCATCCTGATTTATTTAGACGTATTCAGTTACTGATACAGTCGGTACGTACATCTTCTTCCGAGGTAATGAAAAATACACACGCATATATTTAAAAATCCAAAACGCGATGAGAAAACAGAACGTAACTTGATTGCTGCTTTTCGAGTTTCAAACTTACAAACCTTAGATTCATGCGGTTTAATGGATTAATAATTTTAAGCTCAAAATTGGTGACGCAAATGCTTATGCTACGTCTCTTTCGCACTCACGAAATTTTCATATAACGTTTAAGCGAATATCTCTTTTGCTCGCCTCAGATCAATATAAAGTGTGAGGTCATAGGTGTATGGTCTTCTTCCGTAGCAACGAAAACAGACGCACAATCCGAACATTCGATAAATACTTCGGTCGAGTGACAAAGAACGCTTTGACAGCTCAATAGTGCTCTGTGGTTTCATTGTTTGACGTATTTATTTAGTCATTGGGAAAGCGGTTTTCGCCAAATCGAAGTATATCGGCTTTTAGTGTGTACACCCAGTGCTTAGTGTCGCCGCATGCTGTCATTTTGTAATGTGACATGATGCTCATTTCGCAACGTTCACTCAACGAAATTTAGGTACTATTGATATGACAATTAGTTATTGGTTACCAATACCTACAGAATGGTTCTTTTTTACTTGAGGCTTGTGCACAAATCACTCGAGGTTTTTTTGACTACTTTTTGACCAATTCGGTGATATTTGGTGAGGTTTTTGGTTACCCTCGAAATGGGGGGGGGGGAGAGGCATAGATTTACAACACAAAAAACACAAAAAATACACGTGAGGTTTGTGGGGACCTCACGTGTATTTTTTGTGTTTTTTTTTTTCATTCGACATAATTTGATGATATATTTATTATATGTGCTCCAAAATTTCGTAAAATAGACTCGCTATTTTGAAGTGCGAAGAGAAGATTTATATTTAACGAAACCGAGAAAAAGTAGTAAGTTTCGCTTACTGTAGAAAAATACATGAGGTCTTTTTATAATCCCCCCTCCCTCCTCCAACGTGATCTATGCCTCTCCCCCCCCCCCCATGAACTCCGCGTGATTTGTGCACAAGCCCTTAGTAAGTATATTTAAATGTGCAATTCGAAAGCTAAAAACGTATATGCCTAAATGGTCATGGAAAAGTTAGACGTTTAGTTCGGTTTTTCTTTTTATGCGTAAAAGTTTAGGCCGGATCCCGAAGGGCTGCATATGAAAACCCCAGCTCCTGAATTACACAAGTTTTGGGAAAATATTTTATTTTAGCTTTCAGACACTTTTATGATTATTGTGCGGTAGAATCAATGCTGTTCTTTTTATCGAAAGCTTCAAAGCATAATTTACTAGATATACAACGTAAAAGGTACACTTCAATCAAATACCATCAATTTAAAACCAATTTATCAGCAGTAAACACTGAGCTATAGAAATATAACAGCCGACCCTTTTAAAGTAATTATAAAGGGTTTCGAGGCACTAAAGGAAATTAAAATTACTTGATAGTCCGATAGAAGAACATGCTTTTGATTTTATTGGTACTTCCTTAGTTACTTGGGTCAGCAAAAATAATGTAATTAAATACGACAATGGTCGCATAACCACCTTTATATTCATTATTATTTAAGAGCGGCTTGGCAATCACAAGCATTCGTAGCTGCTGATCTGTTTAACTCCTTCATTGTTACTTGTAATCACGATACATTGTCGTGAAGGCTGCGGGACGTTATCGCTACTCAAACGTCTCAAACAGAGGCTAATGGCACAGTGCTACGAATGTACATATTTTATTTGTGCTGATTTTATAGATTTCAAATGAGCGAATATTGGCACCATCATAACGGTAACGAACGAAGTTCTTGGTTGTGTTATTTTTTATAATATAGCAGTGCTAATGAATGCCTCATTCACTGTTATGCTAGGCTCTTAGCGCAACGTAGTAAGCGTATATCAAAGTTTGCGCGTCGCGTAGCGAAAATATTTCGTAGAGGAGGCGATGTGTGACCTCATGACTGACTCTGAATTCGTTAATCTCATAGGACATTGCCCTTAGAAAATAATAAGACTTCTCAACCTAATGTTAATATGACACTAGGTGAGTTGAACTGAGTGTGCGGTGTCATGCCTCCCGAATTGGAAGGATTACCTTTATCTCTTTATGGCCTTACTTGGATCAAAGCTCAATCTTTAGAGGCTCTTAGCTGCTTTTTGTAAAATTTATGTGAGTATAACCGCCATTACTACATGGGTGAGTATGGTGCAAAAATACTAGATCACGTCCCCAAGTCCGATTTTATTTTAAGAATTTAATATGGGTTTCGTCTCATTTTAATAGGTACGACTTTGATTGCCAGTAGTGAGACGATAATTGCAATTCGAGACTAGGTGCTTATGTTCGCTGCTAACGCTGATCGGTGCTCACGACCCAGCACGGCTACCATGAGTTGGCGTTTGACATTTACGTTAGAATCTGCGTGAACTCAATCGCATTCCCTCTCTACTACCACTACATAAGTGCGAGCTCGTGGTATGGCTACTTTTGAATTAGTAGCCATACTACGAGTTGACACTTGACGTTTACGTTACTGCGTGAACTCGATCGCAGTCCATCGCGCTTGCCAAAACCATACCAAACCAAATTGTTTAAACAGAATCGGTCTCTATGTTGTCAAAGCTATATATTGCGTCTTGTTAACAGCATGTACCTATAGTTTTTTAGGACAAGCCTTGTATTTGATGAAAATATAATATTTATAAGTAATATAGGTACTTTTTCCTAGTAAAATTCTTTATAAACGAATTTTCACCTACCTAATTCAAAATGATATTGGGCTTCTACTAATTAGGTACATATAAAATAAATGTTAAAATCAAAATATTCTTTATTCAAGTAGGCTTGTTGATAAACACTTAACACAAATGTCATCATAAGTAATTTAACTATCAGAGCAATATATAGCATGAATTTTTATGTATTTTTATTTTTCATGCTTGTCGACCAAACCTGTATTACAACCGTGTGGGTAAGGTATCTTAATAACAATAACAACTCTGTATTCAGCAGCAGCAAACATAATAATATATATAAAAGCGACATCTAAGATGGCTCAATGGCAACACCGGTATGAGAGCTGAGGGTAGAGAGGTGTCCCTGGACTTTAAACATATAGCCAACTCGCCACTTATGTTTCCGGATTTACCCCCGAGAACGCAGCTCTTTCGGCTTCACTCTGGACGGCTGGCTAAGGCAAGCCAGAGGTAGATAATCCTGTCCCACCCACCCTCCTTCGGTTGACAGAACTCCCTAGGGGCACTTGGGTACGTGGGATCGCTACTCCCCTACAGCTCACCAAAAGCTGCCCTGAGTTGACTGATTGCAGTGTTAAAACCAGCGGGCGATGAGATCGTCACATCCCTACGCCTCAATTATTATTTGATATTATTGTTAATAATTATCATATCATTACGTAGGTAAAGTACTTACATGCATTAAGATAATTTCAATCATATTTGTAATTGAAATAATTGGTAAAATATACCAGACTGGTGAATGGCATTTAATTTATATTGCAATATTTTTTTGTTGATCGAGTAATAAAGGCCCAATTACATTTGGTAGCAAAGATGGGTCGCGGGCCCAACTAACAGCAATTAAAACAGCGATACGATAGCCCCGGGCGGGCTTACAGCGCCATCGCCATTACTAATTGGTTCCAGGCCATTAACTCTCGTATTTATAAACAAATGTACAACTCCAATGTCTTAATTACTGGCCCGTTGAATACCTGCTATATTATATCTCAGTGAAGAAGGCGGTGGGATAATGTTTCACAAAAGTAAGTATTTTGTGTGTATGTGTATCACATTAATAATGAAACGTAATTGTGCATAACAAACACCAACGCATTGAATTAGTCCATGTGTACCATTTGTCCCCGGGGCCCTACGATGGACGACGCCAGTCATTATCGTCAACATCGTGTCACACCACTTAGTGCAAATTACTCGTAGTTAATATCCTCGCTAATGTTATTGTGTATATAAATAATTATGTATATACTTACTATTAACGACATATCGTATGATACAGAAAGTAATAAATTAAATTCATCATCCATGATATTCATTTTGTAATTGTTACATTTTATATGCGTTCCCAGTATATAATACTATCGCAAATAAACTTATGCTTGCTTTATTGAGCTAGAACTTATATTTCAAAAAAATACCTATGGTAAAACGAAATAATAATGAAACGTAAACCAAGAATCTGTACCCCTAGTGTAAATTTAGTCGATAGCGAAACGTAACGTACGCGTTTGCGTTAAGTCTCATTTTGTATGGGTTTTTGAACAGCGCGCCAAGCGGGACGTTTAGGAAAGTCAAAAATCTCATACAAAATGACAACGCAAACGCGTACGTCACGTTTCGCTGTCGAAAATATTTACACTAGGGGTACTGAGAGCTGTTTAAGTTTGACGTTTCGTGAATTTCAGTCTCTTCTAAAAGAAACGGTGACATACTGTCCATAAATGAGAAAAAAACTAGTTTTAATTTGTTAATTATGTTGAAACTAATTGCAGTATAAACATTATCATTAAACACGTCGAAAACAGAAAAGATGAATAGTAATAGTATATTTAACGCGCAAAGCGGTAGTAGTTTTACAGACATCGTGAAATAATTTTCCCCGTTTTCATTTGCACGGAATGAGAATCATTTGTGGCATCATAGGTACGTTAGGGACGTATAAGATACCTCATAAAATATTACGGTTTAAAAAATAAAAAGCAAGACATAGGTAATTGTAATATATATATTTCCATCGGAAAAATAACCCGTAACAAGGTTGTTTCCATAACATTGGAGTATATTACAAATACTTGGCACTCAAATGATTTATTAGCTTTCTCGAACACATTTCTCCGGATTGTGTTTCCTCGTTGGAAACGTAACTGGAACTTGTTTTATTATTTTATGTGAAATATATTTCATGATATTTGATTACTCGGGCATGAAATTGCGAAATGGGAACAGGAAAATGAAGAAGGTAGGTATGTAGGTAATGTTTATATCTGAATAACATAAATAAATCTTACCTGATTTGCATTCAATGACCTTGATACTCACCATTAATATTCTTATTTAAATATTTTTTAATTTCTCATGCTCATTGTTGTTCTAAAAAGTGTGCAGTAAGTTATACTTTTCCAAGTACGGTCTTTTTTTAATTTTTGGAATTGTTATTCCGTTTTAAATGGATTTGTTATACAATTTTCATTCTGATATTTCACTCTCCATTCCATAAATAACGACACTTTTATATGAATGGTTATTTTTATTTTTATTTTTTTATAGTAGAGGAGGCAAACGAGCAGACGGATCACCTGATGGTAAGCGATTACCGCCGCCCATGGACACCTGCAACACCAGAGGTTAGTTGAAAGTTCCCTCAAGAAATGCTATAAAAATAGCATGTTTAAAAAAAACACATGTTTTTTACTTTCCACGTAGGTATTTGAAATGAAAAGTAGAATGTTTATCTCACTGCGTTCGAGCGTCAAACTACCTCGGCAGAAATGAGTGCCTTTCATCTTTTGGTTAACAATCTACTATTCCTGCATTAAGTATTTGCTGTACCCTTTCAGTTCAGCTTTGTCACAAATACTCGTATGTAAAGATTTCTACCATAGTTAATTACGTAAATAAATGTTATGCTACGTTTAACGTTTATCTGTACCTATTTTTACTTTAATGTTGCTAGTTCGTGACTATTGACAATACTCGTAATAACAAACGTCAACTTCAAACAAGTCGAAAACATATTTGGAATACCTATTTGCTATATTGTTCGTGTATGTAGTAATATTTATAAGGTATGTTATTATTACGTGCAGAGCATATATCGAATTTATTTATCTAGAAAATATTTCCCGATCCGAGCTAATCAACCCTAAAGTACGCTTGACAAAACATAAATATTATTTATTTTCTTTGTATTTTACCAAGCTTTTTATCATATCATAATACTCTTGCGTGTAAGGAAAATGCTATTAATTTTACGAATATCCAGGCCGCTGTTTCAATTTATTTTATTACTACAAGGACTCGTACGTGAAGGGTACCGAAGACCGTGCTAGCTTTTTGAAATTTAACCCGTGATAAGGGTCAAAGTGAGAAATGTAATAAAAAATTTCGAGTCGTCCCTCGCCTAGAGCCAATGAGAGAGAAGTTTACTTTAAATATACCTTACAGTGAAGTAGGTATTTATTTTATGGTTCCGTACCCAGGGGACAGGAGCGGCGAGTTCCACACACCCCTCATCATGGCCTTCCCGTGGCCGGGGGGACGGTGCGTAAACGTATTCGCCCACTCCGGGAACAAAAATAAAAAGGGTTCCGTACCCAAAGGGTAAAACGTGACCCTATCACTAAGACTCCGCTGTCCATCTGTCATGTCAAGGCTGTATCTCATGAACCGCGACAGCTAGACATTTCACAGGGGGACTAGTTGAAATTTTCACAGGGGATGTATTTCAGTTGCCGCTATAATAACAAATACTAAAAAGTACGGAACCCTCGGTGGGCGAGTCCCACTCGCACTAGTGCGGTTTTTACAAGCTTTTATTTACTTTTACCTGACCGTTGTCTGTTTGTAATCAAATCTTACAAGTTAAATTTGACCCACTTCCCGGTTTCCGATGAAGCTGAAAATTTGCATACATATATGTACGAGTAAGTCGGATGACAATGCAATATTATGGTACCATCGAGATGATCTGATCATGGAGACAGGAGATGGCCATAGGAACTCTGTGATAAAACAACCTAACCTAATTATGTTTAGGGTTTTTAGAATTGTCTCGATGAGTATTAGTTGCTTGTGCAAAGAAAAGTACAGTCAGCGATAAAAGCTTGACCCAAAAATGAAATTTTTGCCAAAAACTTATTATGTAACAAACCTACTACAGTCTATTGTTCAGTGCAACGTCTAGTAATATTATAGTACAAGCAGTAGTACAGTAAGACTAGTGAGTTTCTTTTCTATCGTAAGGTACTGATATCACGTGTACATATTACTCATAAATCATACCAAAATATAGACATGTCAAGAACATCCAAGACCAAAATCACGTCTGACAAGAACTGAAAAAACCCATAACTCTAACCAACTTTTAAAGCTACGGTGTCAATGTCAACTGTAAAAAGTGATTCGAAATTTTTATTGAATTTTCGTCTCGCATTTTATTAGCGGAAGCAATATAGGCGGCCGGACCGCGCCGCTTTTGTGCCTCTTTTCATTATGCGCTTATTCGGCTCGACGGGGACACATGAGCCAGTTTTACATCTTACTTTTTTCACCCTGTCCGCGATATTAAACACAATAAGTTACGCATGTGAGTGTTGGAAGAACTGCGAAAAAGTATAGGAGTAATATTAGTCATATATTATGCCACATGTTATTATTTTTTGTAAAAAATTGTGTCTACTCTCTAGATCAGCTATATGAAATTATAGTCTACCTACGACAATTGTATTTTTCTTACATTTTTTTATTATAAACAGTCCAGCTATTAACCTGTCTGGAATAGATCGCTTTTTAGGGGTCCGTAGTCAACTAGGAACCCTTATACTTTCGCCATGTCCGTCTGTCTGTCCGAGGCTTTGGTCCGTGGTCGTTAGTGCTAGAAAGATGAAATTTGGCATGGACATATAAATCAATAAAGCTGACAAAGTCGTACAATAAAATCTAAAAATTTAATTTTTTTAGGGTACCTCTCCTACACGTAAAGTGGGGGTACATTTTTTTTTGCTTCAATCCTACAGTGTGGGGTATCGTTGGAAAGGTATTTTAAAACTAATAGTGGTATTTAGCAAACATATTTTGATAAAGCAAATATATTCGGAGATAATCGCTCCAAAAGAAAAAAAAATGAGCCCCCCCCTCTAAATTTTAAACCATAGGTCCAAAATATATGTAAAAAATCGTAGAAGTAGCGCTTAAGAAAGACATTAAATGCAAACTATAGCGGACATGATCAGTTTATCTGTTTTTGAGTTATCGCAAAAAGTTTCCCCTTCATAATAAAAAGACGCACATCCACAGTTAAACGTTATTACGACAATAAATGGGTAGCTAAAGTTATTTGGCATTATCTACATAGATAAGCTAAAATTTAAGATATTTTTTTCTTTTACTCATTGTATTTTTATTTAATATTTAATTTGTCTATAACAGTTTCATTGGCTGTATGAGTAAAGTCGTTGACTTGTGGCAGTTGTAGAACAAAAGAGTAAAAATTAACAAGTAAGAGGCAATCCCGCGTTATTTTATATTCATATTCGTTTATTGCACTCATGCACGATGCATTTATGACTAGGACTTATTGTTATTCTTTACTTTTTCATGCTTTAATGAACCAAATCATTTTAAAATTACTGCAGTTTGCTAAAATATGTGTTTTATTCATCTATATAGCAATCTAAATGTTTTTCGCTATGGGAGATTTATCGTTAGACATGCAAAGTCTCCGATTACAAGTAAGTTGTTACTTTAATTAGAAACTGATTATGTAAATTTGCCTATTTGTTTAACTCGGGTAAAATGTACCGTTTCATCCCTTGGTTAACAATCTTCTATACTTAAGCTCCAGTTTAGCTGATTGTGATGGAAGAGTAACTACGGAACCCTATACTGAGCATGGCCCGGCATGCTCTTGGCCGATTTTTTTTAGCGATAAGAGCACCTGTAGTTTCTGTATTGAGGTGTTTGTTAAGACTGTATACGAAATATACTATTGTAGGAGTAAGGTTTCACTTATTCCTTTTTAATCTTAGTGTAGTTGTAGTGTAATATTAATTAATAATTTGTTATACATAATGTAATGGGGTTATACCTTAATAAATAATATTTTTATTTTTTAATAAAGAGTATTTTGTATTGTCTTTGCAACCTGATAGCAAGTAACAATTAAGATGAACGTGAGCACATTCGGCTCTTGAGTAGTTTACAGTAAAAACTCGTGCCTACGCCAATTCTCGGGATTAGTTGCCAAGCGGACCCCAGGCTCCCATGAACAGTGGCAAAATGCCGGGACAACGCGAGGAAGAAGACTTTGCATGTATACACCTTATATAAATTACCAAAAATGCTAGATTGCTAAATATTTAAAAAACAACAAACCTAACTATAGTTTTATAAAACTATCAACCAATTAGAAATATGTATGTTAATTATTAAGGAATATAATATACCTACTATCTGCTTTTAGTTGTTCGTGAACCCACGCCAATTTGGTTTAAGCCACACTTAGTTGTCATAAACAATTTAGAAGACGCGCAAAGTACGGTACTTAGCTTTATCTACAGCGGGCAGCACATGCGTATTACGCGTAGTTTACCTTCCTACCAGCCATTAGGGTGATGCATGGGCTTATCAGTTTCAGCTGAAATTCTATTACGAGCTGTAAAGCCACAACAATGCCCTGCGTGATGGATTGCCCTAAACAATACCTATATCAACGCACGTTACTGTCGATATACGAGTAGAGAGCTTTGATTTTTCTTATGTGAAAATAGTCAGGTCGCGGCTTTGTTCATGAGAATTTTGGTATATGAGGATCCGTGTGTACGTGATTTACTTTACTATCAACGTACAATGAATGAATGGGTATTTTGATAACATAATTGTGGCGAGCTGTTGGGGAGTAACGACCCCACGGACCCGAGTACTCCCGAGAGTCGGTCAGGGTCTCCGTCTCCGGCGTGTCTTCGTCGGTCGGAGTGGACCCCAAGGGGACCCGCAGGACTCTCAGCTTTGGCTTGCCTTCATTGGCCGTCCAGAGAGGAGTCGTTAGAGCTAAATGCTTCAGGGGTGGAAGTGAAAACTTGCATAAGACGCGAGTTGGCACAGTGGCTGTTATCAGCCACTGGGTAGAAAGCGGCGTACACCTCTCGACACCCCTGAGCCGCTCACACCGGTGTTGCTCCTGGTCGTCTTCAGGACGGCATTTTCAGGGGCCCATCTAGTGGGCGGCGAGTCACCGCCTGCCTCGATAACTAGTGAAAACATTGTTATGGCAGGTGTCCGGACGTCTTTGCAATAACCCAGTCTCATTGTCCTCCCAAACTTCAATCCATAGACCGTTATACTGTTCACTTTACTACAATAGTCCCAATGCCTGTTGCGACCGGTTCATTGGTGTCTATTGTTGCGCCCGTGAACGGGTTCCAGCAGGCGTTCTACATGACATTAAAGCTCTCCAAGAGGCCTCTACGTGTTGGATCTATATCCCCATGCAAGCCTATCAAAAGACCGGGATTTATAGGCCCGTGAAATCCAAGGAGATATGAACTAATTATTAAAGAAAGTAGGATGTTCTCAATCCCTTTTTATATATTTCAATTTTGTTTTTATAGTACTCCGTCATAAGTTAGGTATAGCTTTAATAAAAATAAAAACATTTTTATTTAGAATTGAGTTTTCAGGACGTTTACACTTTCATCAGAATTGAAATTTGATTATTAGTTCGTCGGAATATAGGAATTATATTTATTTTTTACACAGTTTTCTCTTATGTTTACCTTCGGAATACGAATTTCAAAATATATTATCTTTGACAGTAAATAATTCCACTATTTTATTCTGCGGCACGAAATGGCACAGAATACACAATGCCTGTCGTAATGTCACCAAAATACCCTTTAAAAAACTACGGGCCTTACCGAACTTAGCAGATTGTTATTTATAATTCAGGCCTGAACGCGGTGAGGGAGCTACCGTTAGTAACATTCTGCGGGCACTTCGTAGTAAATAGCAATGGGCCATTTTGTAGAGCAACGTACATATAATTGCCTTGTAGGTAGGGATGTTGCGTTCTCGAGAATGTTTGCAAACGTATATATAGCGAGAACGTTTACGGGAACGCATCCGAAACGGAAATTTCCGAGAAAGTAGAAATTATGTGCACGAATTCAGTTTTTTTTTTTGTGTATCAAGTGTTTCTATCACTCAAAACAATATTTTAGTCTTATTAAGCCAGGACAACGCTAAGAAGATGAATGGTCTTTTGTTAGGTGTCTTATTTATTTGCGCACCATTAACCCATTGAGCGATATAATCACGACACGTTGTCGTTTTGCCTCTGCGAAGCAGTTTCGCTACATACCGGGAAACATGTGTTATCGGCTATGACATAGCGCTACGATCGTAGTTCAGCGGTGATTCGATGATTGTGCGTCGCACTTGCCTAATACGGTTTCTCGAAAAATGAATCGTTTTGGGTTCGGTCTGTTGTATTAATAGACAACCAAGGGATGAAAGGTCCTCATTTCTGCCAAGGTAGTTTGGGCGATAGTTCGAGGCTGAAATGTTGCCTGTCAACCGAGTTAAACTCTCTACTTTACTCGAGAAAAGTAAAATACCTGTGTTTTTTTAAACATAATTACCTAAGTATAATTTGGTATAGCATTTCTTGACTTTCTATTTAGGTAAAAGTGCCGTTATTTATGGAATGGGGAGTTAAATATCAGAATGGAAATTGTATAACGAATCCAATTCAGACCAAATTTCAATTTCTTAACGTAAAAAAATTAAAAATCGTACATGGAAAGTAAAATGCTCTAGCGCAGAAACGTATGACTTTCAGCACACTTTTTAGAATAACCCTCTATCAGAGTATGAGAAATGAAAACATATTTACAACTAGGTGCACACAAAACGGGTAGAAATATAACGGATAGATAGGATTATCAACAATCTATTTTTAAAGTATTCTAGACAACGATCGACACTTTAGTCCTCATTTCCTTATCGCCCATCGGCCCTCAGTAATAGGGTATCATTAAAAGTGCCTGAGAGGCTCTTCAATTCATGTCGTTGAATTAATGACGTATAATAACTCAGCTCACGAGGGTGTGTCCTTAGCGCCAACGCTAATGAATAATAGTGCCATAAAATATATGTGAAGGTGTTCAGCCGTCTGCTAAAGTCTGTCGCATGTCAACATTGCATGTGTGTACCTAAGCTTAGTTAATGAGCTGAGAGAGCATTCTTTTGTGTATCTAATTTGAAATGTGAGCTTTATCGTGTTACCCTTTTAGATGTAATAATTTGTTTGTAATAATTGTAGTTCGTTGCTACTCTGTAATTTAATGCTATGAACTCACACGTTAAAAGTTTGGGTATGCAAATAAGTAATGAAACTTGTTAATTTCATCTTATTTACTTAGCGAACTGCTTTGTTGGCACAGGACTAACTACGGGTACGTCTTATTTATTCCGTGCAACTATGCTGAAGAATTAGTACTACCTGCCAGTGTCAGTATTATGGAACGATAATAAAAAAAAATTACATACAGCCAACCAGGCTAACGCAACTAGGAACAAAATAAGTTTTGTATGGAACTTGTTTCGCAAATCTTTGCCAACAAAGAAAAATAAAACGTCAGTGCTATTTATTCTGTCAAGTTTACATCAAGTCAACTGTCAACCTAATTGTTTTGTTTGTTATGAAGGCTTCAATGTTTTGTTCGAGTATTTCGTGCAATTTCTTTATTATTTAGTGAAAATATCGAAAATAGTGAATCGTGATCAGAGTAAAGAGCGACTTTGTTATAATGCCACCGAGAAAATGGTTTACTAAGTGTGAAATATGTGGCAAGCGAGCCACTCGAGAAAATCACGAAAAAAGGGATTTTATGGCAAAATTTCCCTTGGATAAAGACCGGTACGTATTGCTTTAGATACTTTTGACCTTATTTTGGTGCAGCAGGCTTTAAACACATTGAAAATTTGATATTTTATATTATTTTTAGTTGTGAACTAGGGATGTACTAAAACTATCGATAATTGTATGTTTATACACAAATAAATGCCCGTACCAGGATTTGAACCTGGGACCATCGGCTTCATAGGCAGGGTTACTGCCCAGTAGGCCAGACCGGTTCTCATGATTAACAGACATATAAATACATAAAAAGTTAGAGCATTGATAAAGGGTTGTTGATAACTGGATGCCGAAAAACATGATTTATAGATGCATATTAGCGCTAAATAATCAGTTGATCATCTCATTAGGAAATACTTGGAATATAAACTGTAGATAAAGTCATGTTTGTCCAAGGCTGTATGTTTTCAGATGCAGGCAGTGGGTCAAATTTGTTGGGAACGAAGACCTGACGATACATCTTCCCATAGAAAAGTAACATTTATTGAAACATGTATGTGCAGAACATTTTGAAAATAAAGCTTTAAATAAAATAAAAAAAACACGACTTAAAAACTGTATTAAAATAATTCGGGTCCACATTAAGCCCGACCAGATATTAGTCCACTCAAAGAACTATCCACTATATAACAACTTAAATGTGGACTCGATGCTAACCTGATTTCGAGTACAAAATTTGTAGACAGGAGCCTATGTTTCAACCCTCCCCATTTTATCGATATCGATAAGAATCGCAAGCGTGTAGCGTACTACACTATTTAAATCGGTTATGTTGGTATTATGGTTCCTTGACAGTTCTTTGTCGTAGATTTTGGTAATGATTTGCGAAACAAACTGAGTCCACTCGCTAGTATGGAAGTCCCGTCTCTTAAAACGTAGTGATTATATGCTCTTTGCAGCCAACGACCACTCTCTCTGTAAGCATACTTGCGACATTCAGATTAAAAAAAAGAAACAAAATCTATGGTACTATATTTATAAGCGGTTAAACATGATGCTCGAATAGCTTTTTCAAATGTCAAGTTTAAACTTATTTAAGTGATTACTTAGTAGTTATTTTAATTATAATATTTCCTTACATTATTTGAGAAAAGCACTATACAATCCTTAGCCGGAACAGGGATTGCAAGACTCGCTTTATCCGAACTAAGTTGCTTCAATTCCAAATGATAATTCGGGCGGCGGGCAATGTTTCTTTAGAACTATTTAAGTTGACGCTCATTACAGAAGGTCTTGTTTGGACTCGTGTAACTTGTGAAGTATTTTAACTAGGGCTATCATTTTGATTTCAACTTTTAGCTGATATCCTGTATTATCATTTAACAATTAAAAAAGTACAGGTCAACGACCTTGTTTTCGAAAAAAGATAAAATGTAAAAAAAAGGAAATTTTCTAAGACAATTTTTATCGAGTAAGTGTGGAAAACTCTTTGTGACATTTATGCTTCAAATTTATGCCCTAATTCATAAGCTATTGAATGATTTTTTTTTAATGTGCGATAGGTAAATGGGCAGATAATGGTACATTAACCAAGTGCAGTAGTGTACGGCAACATAAAACTTTGAAACGGTGGATTTTTAAAATGGTTGAGAAAAAACATAAGTATAGGGGATGATTTGTCGATAAAATTCATCGTTCTATACGTGGTTAACGGCTCCACTATACGTGGACAAACACATTGTATATAATATAATATTTTTTAAGAAAAGAAACCGACTATAATGAGGCAGACCGGAGAAATATTATTTTTGATTTTAGCATTCATACAATGAAATTAAAAAAACAGCGTCCGACGCCTAAAGTAATTATGTAGAAAAGGAGGTAAAATGTTTTTTTTTTGTCACTGCACCCACCTTCACACATTTCAGATTTGCCCTATGGTTGACTGGTAAGATACCCGCAATAGGGTATTCGACTGTATTCAAATTAAATTATTTCACACCACCGCATCAAATAATAATAATAATGGATACAAGTATGCATAAAAGAGTTGAAAAGTACCTTTAATTCTGACGGAATCCATCATCAGAACTCAAGCTTCACAAAAATTTGCCTTAAAAAACCTAACTTCTTCACAAACACGCAAAGAGAACAAATTGTCAAATGTGAACTATGCGGCGTTGAATAGTTCCATTCTGATCAGCATCAGCAGTTCCACTTCATTAAATGTCATTTAAATGTAAATGCTTGATTTGTTGATGAAAATATAAAAATCACTATATGTATGCCTTAATAAAATCATTATATAATAGTTTACACATTCAGTAGGTATACATACACATACTGTACAAGTATCTACAATCAGGTAAGATTAATATTTGTAAATCTACTCCATCAAATTACCACGGGAGTAAGTGCTCAATTTGTGGTACACTCATGAAGTGTCCAATTATAAGATCAGCTAATTATAAGAAACCCTTAAAGAATCACTTAATTCGTCGAGTCGACGTCACAAATACGTGTTTGAATAATATATATCTACAGCTAAATCTACCCTTGAAATATACGGGACTGAAATAGACACCTGAGGCGATCGATATGTGGCACACCTCGCGGAGTGGCCAGCTAATACGCGTGCTAATAAAGCCGCACCTTAGCTGAAACAGATTATGGCTGATTTACCGGCGATAAACTAGACCGGTTTGTTATGGCTCCCCGACATGAACATTAATGAAGCATATTTAAAAACAAAAAAATGAGACGTTTTTTTTTTTTGCTTGTTGGCGGACAAAAGGCTCTTTCCCATTTCGATTCCTTTTTGAGTCTTTGCTGAACAAAATACCGCTTACAAATATAAGATATTCCCGATACCTTGTTCTCAGTTTATCTACTTATGTCTGTTTTAATTAAATGTAATTTTTCATTTAAATACTTAACATAAATAATTAGAATACACCTATGTAGATGTTGCAAACTATAAAATATGGGCAATCTCTTATTTATAATATAATATATATTATATGCTATGAAACTAGTAGGTAGAGTTACATATTTCAATTCATTTTCAACAGCGACATTTATAACCCTTTTATAACTCGATGGTTTATTAAAAGCTGACGCGTCAGCCCGCGTCGCCAACATGCCAGTCGTTAACGCTCCGTAGCGAACAAAACGCTATTGTCAGTGTCGCACTAATATGGGAGAGTAAAAGAGAGAGATGACTACGCTCCGCCACGGAGCGTTAACGATTGGCACGTTGGCTAATCGGGCTGAAACAACTCTCGGACCCATTCGAACTTTGAGTTACCTACGTCAAATATGAATTGGATATGTCAGTGTTAAAAGTGACGTTTTTTATTGAAGAAACGTCACTTTGACACCGACATATCCGATCCATATCGTATCTAGACCTAATATTTGACGTATTTTAAAGTTCGAATCGGGCCGTCTGCCACCGAAACGTTTATACAATATGACGTAATCGGTGAAATTGGATTTAAGTTGATAATTCAAATACATAGAATAAACTTATATTAAATACCGTTAGGCCTGCCAGTTACTCCGTTAGGCTTGCAGGAGTATGCCAAAGAAATAAAAAAAAAAACTTTAGGTCTTCACCAGCCGGGTAAAAAAGTTGTATCTTTATCGTATACCAAACTGCCTAGGACCCATGAAATTTAAGTTACCTATCAGACTTTAATTGAAAAAAGAAACATCTCGTGTGACATCGATAACCCTCGTTACGCGCACGATAAACCCCTTTCGAACAAGCTACAAGGTGACTTGCCTTCAAGGGTAAGTAAACACATTTATTTTTATAGGTCAAAGCGTAAACAAATCATACATTTTATATCAGGCGTGCCTTCACGTTGTTTTATCCCATGTTTACCTAATTTACTGATATTTGATATTTAAGATTCAATTTTCTATACTCAACTTCCCAAGTATTTAATAATGTTAGTTGGAACTTTTCCAAAGACATTATTAAGCTGTTAGCAACACGATTACATAAAGTTCGCTCGATAAGAAATTGGAACTACCACAAAATACTTCGCAAATTAAAACCAGCGAAATATTGTTCGAAATATTTAACCATAAAAGTACAAGTTAGTTAAAAGGATTCTAAAAAGATGCTGACCGACACGCCGGTACAAAAAGAAACACTCTGCTACAGAGAACATTAGCATCGATTTACATAAACGGATTGGAATTCCTATGTCCAGTCGAATTTAAATAATAAATGGCTACAATTCCAAACTCTGCGAAGGGAAGTTTGCGCAAAGGTCTGTAAGGAGAACGACCGTCATTTTAAACTCAAATTGACCGTCTGGATTTCAAGTGAGATTATAGTTACGCCGCCCGAACGTGTTGCGGTCGTGGGTTGAAAGTGTAGTTGAGATGATGGAAAGATACATAAAACAATTTGCAATTTGTCAATATTTGACATGGTATTTTAAAAAATCAAGGAAAAAAAATCTCAGGACATTAACTCTATTCTTTATGGTGCAGCATACTCCGAGATATCAAAATGAAAGCGCATCAGAATATTCCCTCGTTTTTGACCGAGCGAAAGCGAAGATCTCCGTTTCATCTTGGGTCTTCCGTATTATCCGGATCCCCCGGATATCTTCAGGTCGCAATTCTCAACCGATTCCCCCGAAATTTGGTGAGCAGGTTCGACAAGTATGTAGATTTTTTTAGTCCATTTAGGTTTTGAATTTCTTTCAAAATAGTGGAGCCATGGTGGATGGCTAGGCTTACAGCTATTCAGACAGACGCGTTCAGCAAGTATTGAAATTAAAATATTTATTGTCATACTGTGAGTTACAATGATCTTAAAATTGTGTGATGCAGAATGTACACGTTATGTTTTAATTTTAGTCACTCGATGCGTTACGGCGATCCAATGCCTATGTATTTGCCCATGTCCTAAATAGTGCTCTAGCATACGAGTATAATGAACATAAGCTAAAAAAGTTTTGTTAACTTAAAGACCGAAAAACCGTTCTGGACCGCTTTACGTTGCAAGTTTTTGTTCTCACTGCCCATGTCACCCAAGCCATGTGGCCGAAGCTGTGTTAACGCTTTTTGCTACTTTGTAATTTTATCTTGAATATCATAACTAACATTTGGTAAATTAAAATAAAAACGTAAATTTAAGAGATTGTTTTTTGTTACTAATTATATCAGTCAACTCGTATTCTAAATAAACTAAATAAAGTTGCTGTTTTTTTATTATTATCTTTCTACAGCGACTGGAATTTCATAGGCATTTGAGTCCTGAATAATAATAATTACTTTGATAATTAAAAGCGTTTTAGGACTAACTTAATAGGTATTATTGATGATCAAAGGAAATTCTTGAAGTGAAGTTCGATTGATATTCTATAAGTCACTTCATTTGAAGATATAATTTCTTCAATTAAATAAATATCCCTCCTTCTCCCTACCCTTTTCCCCAGTTTTTCGTAACGAGAAGGTTAAGAAGTCGCACATCGTACCCTAACGTTGTGCGGCAACTTAATCCCAAGAATTATCACAGTCACTATTTGTTAAGAAAGTCACTAGCTGCCTATAGCTGGCTAAAAAAATGTTGTGCTTCTCCAAAAACAAAAGAATACCTAAGTATAAAAGAGCTCATAAAAGGAAAGACTGAACTGTTACTCATCGTCATCATACAACAAAAAATGTATATGCAGAATATACACCTGAACACAAAAGCATCCCTAATCAAGGAAAATTCTATCAAGAACTTCCTTATTACGCAATTATTAGTATATTGTTCCCGTAGACGTGACTAGGCTGATCAAGTTTCGCTTGTTGTACCAACAGCGAGTATCAGACAGATTGGTAGCGAGGCAAAGTTAGTTATTTGGCTTAAGTTATCCCACGAACTAAGAGAAATATATGACGCGAATCCTCGAGGGAAATTACGACAAGAAAGAGTAGCTACCGAAGGCCTTATAGGTGTAACATAGAGCAAGCACGTCGCGGCAATCTACGCACGGGGAGGTGTCTCTGGTGCCTCTATTTCATTTAATCGACAAGTGGTTCTCTGGGATAGAAAAGAGAGTTGTGTAAAAATATATCGTACATAATATGAAGGCCACAGTTTTTAATAATTCGTTAAAACTAACAGTGGAAAATAAATGAAAATATTGTCGAAAATTTAAGCAAATATTGAATATTATTTTTATACACGATCTAGGTACATACAGTATAAATGGTATTACCTGAGCTATGTTAAAATTACACAGAACTTATAGATATATTTTCACTTGTTTTAAAAGTTAAAGATGAAACATGTAATTCGTAAAACTAGTTTTATATAACATAAAAGAGAAATGTGGGCTATCAGTATTGAGTTACCTATAGTAAAATCGATAATTAAATAGTTAATAAACAAATACTTAGAACGTATGAAAAAACAAGGTAACATTCACGGGTAAAGGTAGTTTTATAAATTAAAGTCACCCATTTGCAACACAAAAATGTTGCACGTTTGCGGTTTTCTTAATAGGCCTAATAGGAATGCCAGTTTTTTATTTTAGAAATGTACTATAATGGCGGTTTGAACAAGAGTAGATACGTACTGTTCACTCAAAATTGCACTAATGATTTTTTTACACGAAACATTCTAAGTGTACGTTACCGCGAAAATTCACAAAGTTTTTAAGACTTCATATTTCCACAAGGTCTGCAGAAAAATTTTAATAGCGTGAAGTAGCTGATAGAATAGCGACATCTACTGTGAAATTGGGCAACTATAAAAACTAAACATTACTACATTTTAATACCTACATTTATAAATATGTAAAGAGCTAGTAGGCATTCATGACATTACGATAATTGAGCCTACAGTCGTAAGTTTCAGGCGCACCCAGTTTACGAGTGGGAGCGGGAAAATAAACACCGAACGAAAATATTACTCCACGTTGCCCTATCTGGCTATAATATCCTTAGAGCTGTAAAAATATGTTGACCTAATAAACATAATAAAAATATTTTTGATAAGCTTTACTACGCATAATAGTCTACTGGAATATATCACTGCAATATTTGTAGGTAGTCTAATCATTTGTATATTTGGTATAATATAACAAATGAAGAACGTACCTACATAATATTTCTGGGGACAAGTATCATACATGTACAAGATTTATATGTATTTCTTTAGCATGTTTTGCAGCCAAAATGATTAAAAGAATACCTACAATAGATTACAGAGGTGCAATAGACTATTTATAACTCCTATAAAGTATTACTAAGTAAGATATGTCCCACTTGTTGTGATCGAATGTTACCTTATATTAAAATTGTTAATGATCTGGTAGTATTTAAAAAAAACTTTAACCTAAACCTGAAACAAAATTGTAGTTCAAATTGAAGTTTTACACGTTTTATTGTTATCCTGCATATCATAGCAGTATAATTTTGATATTAAATAGCCGAGAGATCTGATGAGCAAAATTACATATTTTCGGTGGTTTTACTCATATATGAATCAGAATTTTTTTATATGATTATTAAAATGAGATACTTATTGTTGTTGATATATAAAAATAGACATTAGATGTAAATGTAAATAATTAAATTTACATGTAACTTGCGTAATGGATAAATAAATTGAAATTGAATTCCGTCAAAAGTTACGCGCGGCGGTCCATATATTTTGTTGCCTTCTAATATCCTGGCTTTACGTCCCCTCTTAATCAGAGATTGAACTGAATTCGACAGAGAAATAATACTAGTTATAGATTTCATGCAATAACATTATTAGTTCCAAAGAGAATATCCTGGGATGTTAATATTTGTGATCAATTTAATCTGCCAAAGCGATATCAAAAGCGAATATTATCAAAGGCCCGCAGAGCTGCACGGATCAATCAACGTGTACGTACGCGCACGTTGCGAGCCTTCCCTGATGTTGCTATTGCTCACAGACTAACTAGTCTAAAGTGTGGCTCCAAGCTCCATAGCTACGATGCGTTATGGGAGATCATCTTATCCCAGTAAGAAAATGTTTTCGAGCGATGGGAATTGCAGCCCTGATTTGAGTGCCTCTATTAGCTGTGCCGATGCCTGAATGCATGCCGAAACGGACGCTTTATCAAAATTCAGAACGGACTCGGTTAAATTTATGTTTATTTTATGTAGGTAGTAAATATTGGCTTAGCCTTTAATATTTATATCCATAGCATATAAAAAAAATATTGGCCTTAGCTTTTCACCATCGCGCATAATCATTGGGATCTAATAATAATAACCGATCCCCGGACACCGTTAAATGATGATGTGGGAAAAACAGCCCCCGCTGCGGTTTCGTCCGTGAAATCGTTGAAAAAACGTTAAACCCCATTTTCACTCTTAGGAGTTGAATGTCTGTATATCCTTTCTTAGTGGAGGTTTACACCATATAAAATATATATACATATTTCAATTTTCAAGATGTCTACCTTGCGTATCTGTCATATATCTATTATCAGAACTGCTTTCTATGTATTGATTCATAATGAAAACAGGAATTAGGCATAATATGTTGCTATTCGATTGCTGACGTGAGATTTATTCATACGTTCTTAAGATTGCAATGCAACCAAGTTATGTGATAGTTTATAATAAGGGACCTAGATAGTATTTACAGATCCAGAAAAAGGGTCAAACATTGTGTCCTTTCCATTTGCAATATTTTAAATCAGCTCAAGATCATAAACATCTATAGACAATATTTGAATTACTGTAAGTATACCTTAATTTTTAAGGGCTTACTTCATTCTATTTAATAAAATATATTTTCTGTTGTAACTTTCTTGCAGTTTATCCATATACATACTTAATAATTATTATAAACAAGTATGAAAATGAAAAAAAAATGATAATGAAAATGATGTATTTCATTAATGTTGGGTACACATATGACAAACAAGGTTGGGTCTTCCTAGTAGGTAAGAAATACCTGTGTCAGGAAGTCCCGTTCCTCCATAATAAACAGTGGTTGTTTGTAACAATTTTAACTATTTAATTACTTATCTATAACTTACAAACTAGAAGTACTTATTACTCATTACGACGACAGAGCAGTTGTAGTAATAATATCCTTACGGTTAAATAGGAACCCATAGTTGGGTGCGTCTGTGTGTGCGTGATAGTGATTGTGAGATTGTTATTTATGTGCATGTCTGTGTGTGTGTGTGTGTGTGTGTGTGTGTGTGTGTGTGTGTGTGCGCGCGCGTGTATGTGTGTGTGTGTGTGTTTGCGCGCGCGTGTATGTGTGTGCGTGTAAATGTTTAACTAATGTTACAATTTCATTTTATGTTATGTACTTGCTTAAATAAAGAATATTATATAGAATTACACAGTTTGTTTTATTTAGCATAGATTTACAATTAATTAAGGGCAAGCTTAAGTAGAAGTTCAGTGTCTTCATAGCTAAGCACTGCATGTACTTATGAAACGCGTAGGTAAATAAAAATCTGGGCAGCGTGTCACGTTCCTATCCATCCCGCCAGGCGATCATGTTTGGAAAAAGTTACGGGCGTTATGGCCGCCCCAACACACGCCCTGCCGTGCCTATGTGACTGCCATTTAAAATCAGTCAAAATCTATTAGTCACATTCGACTTCTGAACTTGTCTCCTAATTTGAAGATTATCCAAAAATAAATATATTTGTCTCGATAGTCCCTTAATACATATAGTCAATAGATTTTCATATATTAATTTGTTACGTAATCCCAAGAATTCGTATAGGTTTTTGCTACTAAAAAAGTGACGCGCTCGCCGGCGGAATACCCACTATAAACGACTTTGATGATAACATTTCACCACAAAACGGAAATGGAGAAAAAACACTATGTAAGGAAATCATTGACTACCTTCTATGGACAACGCATTATACTCTCACACCAGAACACCACACATGATTGCTCTTTTGCTAAGAAACTATAAGAACTTATCCACTCAAACTTTTTGTCAATATTTGTAGGTAAATAAAATTTAGAGGCCCGATTGACTGGAGACAATGACAAAGATGGCATGGCAAAGTGTCATATTAATATGAAAGACGACATAAGATGACCTGTTGCATTGCAATATTACACAGTTATAATAATATATATCACAGAAAAGTCGATACTTTGCTATAGTCGCTATATCACCTTTTTTATTGAATTAGGCCCCAGGCCTCAAAAGTGAACAATTAACAAATTTAAAATAAGCAATCGCGCACTTGATCATACTAAATGAGTGTAGTGTAGGCGGGTAATGTCCGCGAATCGTCCAATATGCTACGTCTAGTGAGCACATGATCTGTGAAGCGGATGAAATCTCCACCAAGTCGATATATCGCGGTGATATATGGCCGGAGGTCAGCTGTCGCCACGCGCCCCTAGCTACATACAATACCCGAATAGGGGAGTTTTTACCTATTTCACAATTTTATTTGGCCTCTTATCAAATTCAGATTCAGAGATATTTTCTCAATAGCAATACACAATTTTCATTAATACAAACAAAAATATGCACACATAATGAGATCGTCAAAGTAGGTAACTAGGTACACATTTTAAACTAACATTTACATTATTTTACAAATTTGAAACATAATCCTTGAGACTTGAGTTATATATGTGCAAATGTAGTTAGATAAAAGAATTTTCTTTTGAATTTCACGACATATTTGTTATGCGTCCAACGTACTAATAATGGAAAATGGAGACTTGAAATTCAAAAGTGAAAACCACGATGCGAAGCGAGGCTTATATAGTGCTTTTCTCCAAATACGAGTAGGTATGCGAGAAAATAAGGCCAAATAATCATTATATAAGCACATCACACAAATCGAACCTTCACATCAAAAACGTTAAAAACAATTTCCCTTCTTAACTATTTTTTTAAAAGCACAAAAAGGCAAAAATAATAAAGGAAAATGGAGGCAAATTTTAAAATTGTAGGCGCCAAGAGTTTACCTGAAATAAAAATAAATAACGTAAAATTTTAATTTCGCGCCTTTTTCTACTGAGAAGGTGTGTTTGTGTATAAAAGCTGTATATGCACGCGTGAGATTCTTGAAAAAATATTACTAAGTACTCGCACGACCATACACGCCAGTCTTGTAAGAAAGAGACATGTAAAGTCGTTTATCTTCCTATCTCACTCTATCCTGTAGCTTAAAATGATAGCTGTAGTAGTAGGAACCTATAAAGTGAATTTTACGTGGGATACCTACCCTTTCACTGGCCTGGTTTACGAAACATGGTCTTGACTGCTGAAAGTTTTAAGTATGTACTAGATTTATAAGACTTTTCTGTTAGTTACCTACTATTATTTCATTTCTACAAAATTTGTCTACAAATGCATAACATATTAGTTTTAAATAAAACAACTTTTGCAAATTATACTGAACTCTATTGAATTCTTATATTTCAATACGCATTCTTATTCAAAGAAAGCAAGTCGTCAATCAAAACTCTCGTAATAGAAGTTTAGAAAATATCGTCGGAGAACTTGATCCCAAAACTTAATATTCAAAGTTTGAGTGGCAATTTACACGAGAGTTCCATCCGAAGGGCCGGACTACAGGGCGCTTAAATAATGTAAGCAAAACCCTCAAACACGACCCGCCTCAGGAGTTCAAGTCTCAATACAATTTTTCTTCATACACTTTTGACATTGTGGTCTAAGATACGTTTTAAGAAATATATACCGTAATATGTTATTATTTATTTGTGATAAGAAATAAATGATCGATAATATTCACATTGCACAAACTATGCGACCTATTTGCAACGTGTCAATGTGAATATTATCTATCATTTATTTCTTATGACAAATAAATAACAGATGAGGGTATATATTTCTTATAACGTATCTCCTACTATATTGTGGTCACGATCTACACACGTTCTAGACATCGACATTGATATCAACGCTTCCTGCAGCAACTGCTGACCAACATTCATGTTGCAATATTCTGAACCTGAATGTTACCTTGTACATGATATTATAACGTCCCCTTGAATTCAACTCATGTCACCGGAACTTCGAATCAATCGATATTTCTAATGGCCGAGCGCTGGACCGGCGAGATGGCCACGCGATGGTTGAGAGTACGTACTATGGATCCACGGGTGGGCCTCGTGCAGATGTGAACGCACCATCACTGGCCCACTCCCTTGATGTGCGGCCGAAAAACCGGCACCGTGGCTATTCTATCGCCATCCTGCCGCGCCATAAGCCATCCGACACCACTACCCTCTCTACACACTGGCCAATCTTAGTGGGCCAGTATGATGGCCCATCGTGTAGAGGACAATAAGATAGAGAAGAAGCCATAAACCATCAATCGTCAAATTTCACTGTACCTAATAAACAAATTTAAACTTCATGTGTTTTTGCCAATATTTTAATTGGTCATTATAACAAAATGCCTTATTTCATAATGTGTGACTAATTGGAATCCGCCAGTCATGAGCCTGAAATACATTTGTTTCGATATTATCAAGTGGACGACATCATTTGAAGTGTCTTATTTTGTGAATGTACGAGTAACATAATCTTCCCGAAAAATAAATAAATTAAAAATCCCAAGAGCCAATGTTCACCAAATCACGACATCAAGTTTCCCAACGCGTGCCGAAAATTGGTTTTTCATTTACGAAATTCCCATTTCATCTGATGGGTAAATATCTTTTAATAGTAATCCGTTTTAGGTTACCGTCGAGGGAAAACATTTGAATAGCGCTTAATAGTCACAGGGATCTCGTAAATTCCAAAGACATTAAATACCTTTGTTATTTCTAAAGCTACTTAATTAAAGTTTTATAATAATGGCGCCTTACGTTACAGAGAAGCTTTTGAAGGGGCTTAGCCTTCAATGTATATCCAGTTCAGTTGTTAACGACAGGGATCATAATCTTATTTTACTTACACAGCCTTTCATCGAAATCTATATTTCGAATTATATGTAATTATTATATTCCTATCTAAAGACTGTCCACACTAAAAAGTGCATGATCGGGTTTATCTTTGCACCGAATGCATATTTTCAAGCAATTATTTATTTTTAATAATCTGTATATATAATACTATATAATACAAATACAATCGTATTATAATGTATGGGTATGTGTGAGTTTTCGGCAAATATATTTCATTGTACCTTTAATTTAGTGTACATCGTTTTGTGACAATCTTCACTCGCTTCCTGCTACAATGTCACAATTACATTAAATTTTTTAAAGATTTTTTACCAAAAAAATACTTTTTCAAACTCTTTTGTATTTGTTCATTGTTGTAGTCAGGAAGACTTTCCACTCCAAGCACTGAAAGTTGATTTTTTGGCTTTTTTTTCCAAAAGTTAAATTCACTAAAGTTAGAAAAACCTCAGAACTATCTCTGAATACAATTAGGAAAATTTTTGCTATTGTGGAAAGAGAACGTACTTAATAAAGTATATTGTAACTAAACAGTTTATTCGTTTTAATTTACTTCGTTTATAGGTACTTAATTTTAATTATGGTTTATAGGTTTTGGAAAAAAGTGCCAATATTTGGAGAGGGTAATGCCTGCAGCCACAGACCCGACTCCCACTCCGCAGTCGCAAGGAGACGAGCTCGGTCTGTCGAACTAGTTGACGTATCTAAAAGGTTTTTCCGTACTAGTTGACAGAGAGGCTCGTCCCATTGCTTCTGCGAGCAAGGATTGGCAGGCGGATCCGTGTTGGGGCAGGTTATAGACCAAACGTTCTTGGCCTCGGAGCAGTGTGCGGCCTCCATAGATCCAATGGAAGAATCTAATATTTTCCCTATGAGGCTCTGAGCACCATGCACCGAGGACAAGAACGCAGGTAGAGCAACACAGGAAATTTTGCGGATTCCCAGGCCGCCAAACCTAATAGGTAGGCTAGCCTGGGTCCAAGATCTTTCGTCAAAAGAAATGTTGAAGATAGATGTGAGCGTTTCTATGACTAAAGTATCTAATTTTGAGACCAAATTGGGATATTTCCAAAGATGGGTTCCGCGAAGTATATAAGTAAATTTTGGGACGAAAAGGCAATGCTTAATGATCGAATATGCTGAATGTAGATTAATTTTTGCCAAACGATGTGATGTTGCTTTGAAATTTAGAATTTTCTCATCGATGAAATTTTCAAAGGATTGATCTAGGACGGGACAACCAAGGAGGTGAAGTGAATCATTGTTTAGAATTTTGATATCTGGGGCGAGTTGTTTAAAAAGGTTCATTGTATTTTCCTTATCCGGACAAGAATCGGTAATAAAAAGTTCGCACTTGGAAAAATTAAGTGAGAGGCCAATTTTTTTCATGTCTGTATTAATTTTTTTTAAATCTTCCAGTACGGAAATTACCTCGCCGCCAAGGGTCCCGTCATCCAAATACCATACGTTTAATTTTGAATTTAGTTCCTTAATGATGGGATGTATAGCGAGGCTGAAAATTGCTGGGCCAAGCGGGTCGCCTTGTTGACAACCTACAGAAGAAGCCAAAACGTTGGTTTTATATAATAATTTGGAAGGAGAACTATAACATTGCCAAAGAAATTTATATACTAAAGGAATTTTGTCTTTTATTTGAGTCAACAAGGCGCCTCTGTCTACGGAATTAAAGGCATTGCAAACATCCACCTTCAGCAGGATCTCTCCAGCCTTATGCTCGAGGAAAGTTCGTACGGCGTGCACGGCGGCTTCACATCCACTTTTGGAGCCGAACCCCAGTTGGACAGGCTGAAGTTCTGGGGTAAGCTTCGAAAGGATGGAGCGGCACGCAATCTTGGCAGCAAGGCGTCGGAGCGTGGTGCCAACTGCAATAGGGCGGATGCCGCCGTCTTTTTTGGTAAGAGCACAAAGGTTTGCTCCATACAGGACGTCCCTGATACCGTCCGGGACCTGACCAGCCAACATGATATTCACCAGGGCTGTCAGGTCCTTTAAGAGTATTTCCCCAGTTTCTCCACAACCGCTGCACAGGAGGTCTTTCAGGTGCTGAGGTGTCAGACCATCCAGACCTCCTGCAGAGCCATTGGGGAAAGACATTACGGCTCCAAAGACATCCTGTGTGGTAGCAATAAGGCTTAGGTCACTAGTTAGTGGGGGATCAGGTAGAGAAAGGTTTGTAGCTGGAAGTGGATGTTTGCTGTGTAGGGCTGTGAGAGTATCAGAGTTATTTGGGGCTACTGCATCGTCAGAAAACAGCAAGCGAGCGGCACCTTTGATGTCGCCATCGGAAACTTTACTCTCTACTTTTTTAAATAAATTTGATTTGTTGGAATTCCTAACATTATCGAATTTGGGCTGAAACAAAGTATCAGTGCAGCAGTTGTCTTTAACGATTTTTGTTAGTGACTTTGAATTTTCGTTTGAATTTACATGAAGAACATTAAAGGTGAAAGTAAGTAAATGTTCCCAATTGGGTTTGGAATTATCTGAGAGGACTGTTTTAATTGTGTGGCTGAGGGATTTAGAAACTGATACGCGGGCACCGCGTGGTATCCGTTTTAAAACCGGGCGTGAATTTTTCAGATCACTAAGAATTTGGTGAAATGGTACGTCTAAACTGGTGTGGTCTGGTAATTGTGAAGGCGGCGGAACGTTAGGCTGGGGTAGTACGGGACATGAGGGTTGAGTGTGGCTTCGTTGATGTTTTTTGGCGATATGGATGTTAAGGCCTCGAGGGCCTTTAAAAAAACTTGGTTTGGGGCATTCTGGGCAACGGAGACGGTTTTCTGGCGATGCAGCAGTTTGTATAGGGCAGGAAAGGCTAGCAAGGGGCATCAACAACACGTTAAGAAAAAATACGACACTTAAAATCAACTTAAAATAAAATACAAAAAATAAACCTAAAGCCTTAAATAAATAGGTAAAGAGAATTAAAAATTAAATATGCGATTTTCTTTAGGGGGTGTTGGCACTCTTGAACTCCTAGAGGCGCTTTGGGATGCACACTCTTGTGCGTATTAAGCAGGTAGAATATTTGCCGCTTATTATGCTTTTCAGATAGTCCTTCCACCTACGTTGTCTGCGCTGGTTTTGCGAGCCACATAAGGGCATTTCATAATCCGGATAAGAATTGTTGATGGGGTCGCCATTGCCGGATACGGCAAGGAAGGAGATGATAGTCCTTACAGTATTTGAGGTATCCCTTCAGCTGCGAATTCATACGACCTTGGAATGGTTGTTGAATAAAATCGGGGTTTTCACGCAAAACAATCTATTCACAAGGCGTGGTGCTGCTGTCACTCGAATATTTTACATCACATTCTCCCCATGATGTCCGAAAAACCTTTGCACATATTATTGGAGCAGAAATATACACATTTATGACGTTTTATATGCTTAAATTATCCCTTAACCCGATATATTTTATTTAAACGAATTTATTTTGGTAGATAAATAAACATTCGTGACAGTTGACGTTTAGACGTTTTAATGACATTCTTTTTTGGATGACACTACCTTCCGCCTGGCAGCTAGCTTACGTTTAGGGGCATCAACTAACCAACCACATCGCTGTCAATGCGGCGCCATGGTGGACATCCTAGGCCACCATGGCCTCTCGTGCGTCCGAAGCGCTGGAAGAATGCCCCGCCACGCCAGTATCAATGATGTTATCCGTCGGGCCCTTGTTAGTGCCAGAGTGCCGGCAGTACTTGAGCCCAGCGGTCTAGCCAGGGACGATGGCAAGCGACCCGACGGAATGACACTGGTGCCTTGGAGCATGGGTCGGCCGCTAGTGTGGGACGCTACATGCGTTGATACCCTGGCACCGTCCCATGTCCCGAGCACCAAAGTTACCGCTGGCGCTGCGGCATCCTCGGCCGAAAGCCTCAAGCGCCGCAAATATTCAGCACTAGGAAGCAGCTACATGTTTGCGGCGTTTGGCGTTGAAACCTTGGGGCCATGGGGGCCAAGTGCGCGTCGGCTTTTTAAAGATTTGTCGGCGCGCCTAATAGAGGCCTCGGGCGACCAGAGGGCTGGCCACTATTTCGCTCAGCGTATAAGTATCGCCATACAGCGGGGAAATACGGCCAGCCTTCTAGGCACCTTGCCCATTGACGGCGATTTGGGCCAAATTTTTTATCTTTAGTTTAAGTTGTTAGTAAGTTTTATTTTATTATGTATGTTTATTTCTTTGTTTTTGGATATTAAAATCTTTTTTTAGGTTTTGTCATTGTATCGATCATATTTAAATTACCATCGTAGTTTTCTTAAAAATTAAAGTATATTTGTAACAGGAAAACTTGGAAAAGACTGCCAGAAGACGCTTCACAAAAAAAAATATTGGCACCATGGGATATTAATATATTGCTAAAACTCATAGACAACCTAACGTTATATTTAGTTTGTACTTTTATTATGTAGAAATATCCACAAATTATTTAAAAATACTGCTTGAAAATTCATTTTAAAGATTTACCATATGATGTATGAGCACTTTTTATCGTACACACAATTACGTAAAAAAATAAATATTTTCTACAAATCTGAATTTTGTATAAATAAAGCAAGAATAAATGTAAAAAGTTTTCGGATGTTTGTACTTTATAACTTTTAATAAAGATACCTATTACTCGTGTCGTGAAACAGAATAAAACATTGGGTAGGTATTGACCGAAAACTATTAAGAACGAGGAAGGGAGGCGAACATCGCACCTAATAATAATTTCCAATAACCTCTCTAATTACTAACTGATTGCCTACGTCATATTCCTCCTCTTCTCGCTAAATTATTTTTCGGCAAACTGTACTAGGAGTACAAGCTCACCATTTTATTATTTTTACTGGTCTGGAATAATATATTTGTGATAGACATTGACTGATTACCTTTTCTTTGTGTGATCAATCAATTCGAAGTCTAGCCCGTGAAATAAAAGCCGAAATTGTATGAAGCGACAAATTACCCATTCTGGATATCAATAAATATCTGTAAAAATACACGTACTAACAGGCTTTTTGTGAGCCTATAATATAACAAGGCACATGTTACTTAATATAGGTACATATGTAGGTAATAAAAGTACAATATTGCTTGTTCGAGAAGTTCCGTAGGGACCGCATCTTTATGTGGTAAACAGACCACTAAGATCACTTTAGGTCTGAAAACAACCAAAGCTTAAAAGCTTTTCTTTATATTTTATTATGAATGTCAAAAGCATATAGTCGTATTGTTAAAAATTTGTACCTCATTTTTTTTTTTATACTACGTCGGTGGCAAACAAGCATACGGCCCGCCTGATGGTAAGCAGTCTCCGTAGCCTATGTAAGCCTGCAACTCCAGAGGAGTTACATGCGCGTTGCCGACCCTAAACCCGCCCTCCCCCCCCCCCCCTCGTTGAGCTCTGGCAACCTTACTCACCGGCAGGAACACAACACTATGAACCTCATTACCTCACCTCATTTAAAATCCTTGGTCTTATCATAGAGAAATAAGTAAGCAAACTTACTTGCTTATTCCTCTATAGTTTTTTGAAGCACCGGATAACAAACGAGACAGTGTTTCTTTGTGCTTTCAAAGCAAAAGAAACAACAGTATTCAACAAGAAAACTGTAGCGTAACTTATCAACTATTGTTGTACGCCTGGCACCTCAAAACTTGAATTTAAATACACTCGTTACTAGTGTAAGATGTATTTGCCATAGAATGCGGTTATCTGTTGAACACGAAATCAAACTGTTTATAACAATACACATAATGGATAAATATATATATATAGAGAAGATTACTATAACTAACTTAAATCTAAAGTAGGCCCTTGAGGCATTGTACCTAGGATGCTGGCGGCATTTCCTCGTTGTATCGCAATACCAATACGTTGTGCGAAGAAGCCGCTCTTCGGTCACCAGTTACGTCAACCGGACGCTTCGCGATTTCTGTAAAAAACTTGTGTGCGCTGGGACCTAGAGTTCCAACGCCAGTATTTATGGAAGCACACTTTTCTCAAACTTGCAATGAAATGTTGACATGATTTACTTCAAATGAAGTCCGGAAATACTACGTATCCGGTTCGATGAGTGAAGATGATATGGAAAGGAATTCCATACAGCCTTACACACCTAGGCCTCTAAAGCAACCTTCTTTAGTTTTTAAACGCCAAATAGTGACAACGTCTTTGCATTCAACCATCAAATAGTAGTAGATTAGCAATTTGTTTTTAGCTGTCTTTCTTTCTGTTGTCTGTTCTTGGTGTCTACACTCGTATTTTCACCCAGCCTAAATACACTGCGTTGCCAAGTATTAATTAAATATTTCCAAATACTGTCAAACATTGCCAAGTGTAAGTATCATGGGAATTGAGCATTGGCCGTAGTCGTCATTATCTCGGTTTCCACTCCTCGCCGGCGCCTTAAGCAACCCTCTCCAGAGCAACCCTAACGCCCATTAAGGTATCCTTCTTATCACTCATTGATATCGTGAATACATTTCAAATATCTCTCCCATAATATCATTAGGCAAACGGGGCATCGTGACGCCTTCATTTGGTCATATTTTCGGTATATTTACGTTTAATGGCATTTTTTGTGTATTAATGTAAAGTAAATCGATAACTACACTTGTTTTCAACGTGGTTGATTATAGAGAAAAACTAACCGTTCCTAAACTAAACGCTTGTTCATGTTATTAGGAGTTGCATAGACAAAATAAGTTTTTAAACATTGTTTTGTAATATTAATTTATCGAATTACGAAAGTAGCTGCTTATTGTAAACTGAGCGCCCAATTATAAATATAGGTGTAGGCAAATGTAATACAATATTTTATCTGCGATAAAAGCAACGGATTATAATTAATGACGAACTTCAATATATAGTAGCAAATTAAAAATGAATAATTACAATATTTCCAACCTACATTGATATTGCCGTTTTATTTATACCATAGCACTTTATAGGCGGTATTTATTTATACATTTACGTTACGGGCAACCGGCGGGTATACTCATTTGTGATAGGTCGGTATCTGGCGGCTCAAGGGTCGAGTGCGCCATCAGCGGTAATGGGGTCTCGCTGGATTGCCGCCGATTACCCCGCCATATTGAAATGTACCTCATCCACCATACCCATGCCGGCTTTCCGCACAAAAAGCGAGGCTGAGGAATTCTTAATAACTCTGTTGTGGAGTCTTTTGTGTTTATTCAGGGTATTATGTTTCGTCAGTATGAATTGCTATTCTTAGGAAATGCTGAGCAAGATTGAAGATTAAACTTGACACTTTGCTGTAATATCTTATGTTCATCCAACGATTGAATAACTTTTAAAGAGTGTTTTGTCATTACAATTTGTAATTATCAATTGTATGGGAGAGGCTTTTTGGCCACGGGTTCGTGTGCCTTTTAATGTTTTGAAATGGTGCTATTAAATGATGTACGGCCAGGGGGTGGGGGGCACTTTTCTCAGCAGCTGACCACATACAGCTGCAAATTTTCATGGTACATTATGAATGAATTCCATTCTTAATATGTCCATGCAATTTTGCAGCTCGCTGTACTTGCGGATTCATTACAGACTTTATTAATTGACTGACCTGTGACGAGGTTGGCATGGTGGAACTGGCAGACGGCGTCGGCCTCGTACCACGAGATGCGGTCCCTGAAGTAGCGGTAGAACACCGGGAACCCCTCCTCTGGCAGCACCCACGTGTTGCTGATGTTCACCTGAACCATCACACAGTCACTCGTTAGCATACCGTAAACGTCCCAAAGTGTGACATATTGCCTGCAAGAATTGGCAGATTGACATCCCATTCGTCATTCTATCGCTGTAAATTAAGATTCAAAGTACCAACTATGGTAGTGCTAAGTAATAACCCACTTCAAACACTAAATTAGCCACTTCGTTGAAATTTGCATATTTCTGGCGACTTGTAGAAATACGTACTTTACATAAATAAGGTTTAATAACTATAAAATACCACAATCAACTCGACACAATGACATATAAAAAGTGCTTGATGTTCATTTAATCGATCGTCAGTAATACCTAATTATGAATATTATAGCATTGAAAATTAAATCAAAGCGGATATGGAATTATCTGTTGGCGTACCAACTGTTCCGCGAATTTATCTAAAGTAGAAATGTTTAATTAATTCCACTGGAGCGAAATACATCGCTTTCCCAAATAATTCGGAAGCTGTTTGCGGATTCAGAGTACTTGATAAAATATCAACAATGAAATAAATTTCCATTCAAAACTTAAACAGCAAAGCAATACAGATCCCATTATGTTTGGCAATAGACGGCAAAGTCGCCGCACTCAGTTAGGTGGAGTTGCGGCGAAGTGGGAAGTTTTGAAGTCAGTGCTACTCGAGCGCACACGGATACCTATCGGAAGTTACATGCATAACCACGAACGGACTACAACTGTATTCAGAAACGAATCACTCCTAAATAATATCAATTCAATATTAATTATCAGTGCGCCGATGACTAAATTGTACACGTCGCAAGCATAAATGATGCCTGCTGGGACAGAAAGGTCCTCAACCAACCCGTGTAGCCAACATTCCAATCGTTAAAGCTCTATAGCGTAGCGTTGTCATCTCTCTCTATCACTCTTCCATATTAGTGAGACACGACAGTTGCGTTTCGTTCGCTACGGAGCGTTAACGATTGGCATATTGGGTACGCGGGCTGATCAACCAACGATCTAGATAATATCGCAGGAAACCATTGTTTCATACAATCTAGTGTACAAATGGTTGTTGTGGAGTGAGTATATAGTCTTGGGGAGGTATTAACAGCAGTATTGTTATCGAACCTATACGCAACGCCCTAAAGCAAACGCATACAACCAATACACCCCCAAGATTATTCTGGTAAGTGAATTACGGATACGAGAATAAGGTCTTTTGGAAGTTACATGCATAACCGCGAGGACTGCTCGGTTAAGCAGAATGGTTCTAAAGTGCTCTTCAAACTGAAGCTATGTCTCAAGTTGCGCTGCCTGCTCAGCGTGTAGGTAGACATATATGGTTAATCAGAGAGCTTGCATGCGCTGACGAATATTTCATTTAAATTTATGACATTAAATGAACAAAGCTTAACACAGATGGCGCTAGAATCGAATATAATCTAACTGACAGGTTACTTCTGAAAGTACATTTACTTCAACAATTTATTTCAAAATGAAAACAAATAAAGCATAATACAATATAGAAACCAGCTTGTCAGATATATCATATTCCAACCACCGTCTAGTAAGCAATCAGCAGTTAATAACTCCATTAAAAATTTATCTGATAATCAATTTGATGCGATTTCACACATTGGGCTGCAAAGCGAGCCGAGCCGGTTGAAATAATCTGTCCACCGAATAGAACAGAGCCACTGATAAGGAAATGATTCATGGACTGCGTTTGTGGTGGTTGACATTAAAACTTGGACCGGTGGTTTTTTCACTCATGTGAGTGGTCAGATTAACATAGCTTAGCTTTCAACGCATAAAGAACTAGACAATATAATTTTAGTGACAGTACTTAATAAGTATAATATATTGAGCGGTTATGTTATTTTGCTGTTTCAGTGGGGATCTGCCGAATCCTATACCAGAAAAGAATATTTTTACATAGGTCCTAAGGTTATAAATTATTGTATGAAAGGGCGAACTTTGTAAGGACGAACAATAAATGATTTTGGATTTGATTTGATTTGATTAAATGATTATGAGTATGAGTGCAAACGACTGCCTCAACCAGCCCTTAGAATATACTAGCGGGATCAATTACACCTTTTATAAAAAAGTGTATCTAAGTGTAAGTATATTTATGAAAAACATTACATGCAATATACCTTATGAACCATCATCAATCATCGTCAATAACTAAATTAAAATTCAGGTAATATTCGATTAAATTTTGAATTTGCATATGACCATTAAACGTGGTAATGCGGCAAGTGTGATGAACACCTTTGCGCTGGTTCAACTTGCTTGAGCTTAGACGCAGAACCCACGTAGCCGCGTGGCACCCATCCGCCGCGTGGCACGACGGCGGCGCGACGGCAACCTTATAGCGAAGCTTTGTATCGCAATTTGAGTAAACCGCTACGACTGGGCTCACGGCGCCGCACAGTGGCGCGGCATCGTGGGCACAGACTAGACGGTTTACCTACACCACGATACAAAAATTCGCGTCGCGCCGCCGTGCCGCGCGGCGGAACGGTGCCACGCCGCTACGTGGATTCTATGCCTTATTACTAGATTTGGGTCATGTCGTAATTTTTTATTGACTATTTTTGTAAAAATATTTACTTATGGCATAGTAAATTTAATAATCATATTGTGGTACAGTTATCATCAATAGTAGCGTATGAAACAATGCGCCAAAAGTAGATGCCATCATCAATATTCAAATACTTTCCCAATATATATATCTCGACAGTTCGCGTTCAAAATTTCTGCAACAGCTAAATGGTTATATATACTATTTTTGTTAAGCTATCAGAGAACTTTAGATACTTTTGACGCAAAGCCTGACTGATATCAGCATCTTTTAATGTTGATTGTACAGTCAGCATCAAAAGTAGCGGATCAAACAGCGCTTCAAAAGTATCTACCATTCTGTAACAGCTAAACAAAAAGCGGTAGTTCTACATGTAGAACAATTTGGTCTGTAAAAGATATACATTTGAACGTTAAATTTAGGCTTTTATCTACATTTAGAAAATTTATTCGGAATATCAGATACTTTTGGCGCGTTATTTCATCCGCTACTTTTGATGCTGACTGTACGTATCTGACTTGAACTCCATAAATGCCCCTCTGTACTGCCTTCCCCCTTAGCTACAAAATAGCTGACTCGACCAATGTATATTTTTCGGAAAACAACTTTGAAAAGTGATATGATTGGGTTTCGAAAGCTTTGACGAAAGCTTTGGATTCACGGTTTTCATTGATGTAATAATTACTTTCCATAATCTAGAATTGTATTAACTTTAAAAAAAAAATTTGCTTGCTATTATTCAGTTGCAATATCTATAGATAGCAAAGAAAGTCGGTTCAAAAAGCATTTTATTTTAAAAAATATTTACTCTTTACCGTTGGTATAAATTAGAAAATGTCTTTCGGTCTAGAAAAGGGTTTAATTTAGTTTCGTATGTTTAGAATGTTATGGCCGTATATACTATTTTTTTAACAAAAGCTCTAATTATCATGGTAAATTATATTATTACTTATTTCGTAAACATTAAATGTGAGAATTTATTCAAAATCTTCTGTGAATAATAGATTTGAAGCGTCTTTATGGCTATAAATGCGTTTATAGTTAATTTGTGTAGTACGTATTGTTGGGATCTGTTCAAGTCATTTTTGATGCCTAGTTGGTAAATTTTATCGTCATATGCTGTTATAACTTTAGCCGCTAACTTCACACCGGTCAAAATATATGCATCGAACCCCCTTTTGTCTTCTGTCAGTTGAAAATTCGTCTGGGTTGCGGTCTCAACCACCTCCACTTCAATATAGTCTGTGTTTCACCAACTTCACTAAAGCTAATTTCATATTCGCTTTTATCTGCTAACTTTCGGGTTCTATTTGAGTATGATATCTCGTGTCAGACGTGCAATAATACAAGTCAGTACGAACTTATAATTGCTGAATATATTTTGACTTCACTAGACAAAACAACCCGGTTCTATTATTAATTAGCGAAGCCTTCGTTTGACTTTGGAGTCCAAACAACCGAGTATACGGAGAACACTGTTTTCAATCAAATAAATTAATTGCCAATCTTTGTTTTCGGATCGGATTACTGGGAATATATTTACTCGTGATATTGATATCCTTAAAGATTCCAGACCGTTATAGATTATAAAGGTGATTGAAGATCTGTGAGTTATATTTTGTAAAGTAAGTTACGTTAGAGTAATTAAGATAGCACTTAAGGCGGTGTGTCGGGTCGTTTAAGGTAGGTAATTAGGCGTATATCGTATATGGAGAGGTGGGTAAATGAACCCCCGACGCGCTGGAAACGGCCAGGGAGCGTGTTCCATTTAACGCTTACGCTTGAAATGTGGTCGAGGTGATTGGTGGGTAACCGACAGTCTCAAGACACCGGCGGCAAGGGAGGTATCCACTTAATCTAATTATAGTTATACACGGCTCCAGTAAGATGTGTATGTTAAATGAACATGAAGTCGATTGTAAATTAGTAGGTGCGTAGGTAAGGTGCTGGTACGTAATATATTTGCTGACCATAAATAGTACCTAAGACTTTATGAAGAGATTCTATGGACAAAAACAATTTATTATTTAGATTTAACTTAGAAATATAATATACTTATTTTTCAATGGCCTCCTAGTCTCGTTGATAGTGACTCTGATGACGAAGTACGGGTCCCGGGTTCGAATCCTGGTAGTTGCATTTATTTGTGTGTTTATCAAGAATATTTGTTTCCGAGATATGGGTGTTTAACTTTTTACATTTATATATTATATATATAAGTTTTATTATGTATGTTTATTTTTTGTCTTTGAAATAAAATCCTGAAGTAACTAAATACATATTTATAATATTATTTTACTGTCGCGCCAAGGCTTGTCGGGTAGCTTTTATTATTTTTTTAAATAGATTAATTATATCTATTAGTTTTATTTTATAAGTTACAACCCTTTTAACATAAATTTAACTCTTCTAACAATTTAAAAAAATATAATTTTATAATCTAAACTTAACAATACAATATACTTTTTGTATTTGTTACTGACTGTCAGCATTTCTCTTAGCCCAAACTAGATTTGCATACGTAACACTTACACCATACCTACGTAATAGTATGCTAGATTTTTTATCATAGCTCTCTTCGTCCTGCCCTTATCCCACGCCCACGTTACGTGAGATTAGCACATGTTTTTCTCTTCCATTCTCCTCTAACTTTCGTCACTTCAGCACTCACTACTTTCATTCTCATATCCTCTTTCACACAATCTAACCATCGTTTCTCAAAACTATCAATATCAAACATAAATACATACTGTATAGTATTACCGTATATATATTTTTTTATAAAAAGAAACAGTTAACAATTTACAAACATATTTAATATACAGGGTAGGTACACAATATAGTTACTTAAAAACCAAGCACATAGTATTTAATTGAGCTTTAATATGACCAACTATAACTAAAACACAAAACTGTCTTTGCCTCAAAACTGATGCAACGTGTATTATTATCATAGCTCCGAACTTGTTCAAACTTAGGTGACAACTTAAAGGCTTGTTCAATTTATGGAACTTATATGCAAAATGTACCGATTTTCATTGTTGTAGTTAGTATATTTAATTTTGTGGGTTTAGACGCAAGAAAGAATTGTATTTACAATTTAGCATTAATAATGTTATTTATTGTTATATCCTAATAAATAAACTAATCACTGATTATAAACTACTACTGAAATAGGCATAGCATAAACTTTTGTGTTGATGAACTTTAAATTCAATTTTATCAATGGTTTATAGCGAAATTAATTTTGCACCATTCACTAGAAACAAAATTATTTTTTTACCTAAGTTTTTAATACAATTAAAAACCATGACACTGTTTATGAAATATTTTCATTTTAAAAACAAATACTGACTGAAACTTTGATACATAGAAATAAAGAAATAATAAAATTCAACATTTTTGAAGCAAAGCTTAAAGTTATTCTTACCGCTCGTCCTTGGACCGAAGCAAAAAGCGCCAAAAGCGTAACGGATAACCACAACATTGCGTAGCCGCGCGTAGCGTCGTAGCGGCCGGTCGGTGCGCTCGCCTCCGCGGCACTGACGCTACGAGGACTACGTGCTACGACGTGCCGCTCGCGTGCCTGCCCGCCTCGACCTCGGTGCTCGGACCTTCCTTGTACATTATGTAAACAAAGTATTCGACAGTAAAATGTGTAAGTACCTTGAGTTTGTTTCAACGAAACGAAGGTCACTGAGCAAAACAAACTTCTTTGGTAAATTATTGATATGCTTTTGTTGTATAGAATTCAGGCTTTTCTTTTTTATTTATTGCTAAAGATACATTTTCATGGATATACAAGTTTTATCTTATCTATGTGTATTTTATCTGTGTGATACCAATTGAATTTTAAATATAGGTACTCCTAAAATATCACATACCTACCTAAATATAAAAATTATGCAATATTGTTTCGGAGAAATCATTTTGACTATACAAGTTGACTTTGGGTCATAAATATTAAAATGATTAAGTGCCCTTATAAAATGTCACAGGATCTGCAGCAACTCGGCCAGGCCGACACATCTGGCGTGCAAGAGAGCAAAATTCGCTACAAAATCGGCAATCTACGTCGAGAAAATCGGTTGGCCACAAGCCCGACGGTAAGATATTTTGGCTATGAGCTTTGAGGGCCTCCGCGAAGGGTTGGAGATGTGCTTACGTGTCCTCACTCTATTACGACCCTTCGTTATTAGATGGGTACTTGCACACGTCAAAGTCGACAAAAAGTTTCGTGTACATAAATACTACGACTGCGATGCAGCCTGCGCGTTTTTTTTCCTACGATTTTGGTGCCCCCCTAGACGTGGTGCCCTAAGCAAGTGCTTATTTTGCTTAATGGTTAATCCGGCAATCCGTAGATCCGTATCCAGGATACGGATCTACGGATTGCGACACCAAGTAAGGCACTGGCCTGCATTACTCCGCCGGGGCCGACGAGATGGTGGAGTACGTCCGCCGGAAGGCTGGGTACACGCTGAGGGTGCACCAGCTGCAGTCGCGTCACTATATGCTCTTCAGTTCATTTGTGGTGCCCGGCCGCTGCAGGATACCATTGCAAGCGCGGACTTCTGACCAAATGGTCCACATATGTTTCGGCGGTTCCGGGGCAACCTGCCGTATCTTACGATGAGTCTGACAATGTTACGGAGCCACGCTGTCATGTCGTCAACTCGTCACCCACACCCAATTCTGTTTTCATGTATAGGTATTGTTTCCCTGTATTGTATTTTATTTTGTAGTTTCACAGTGCCTTGGTTTTACTTAAATGCTGTGTTACTTATTTGACTAATAAAATTAGAAAATTGTCCAAATATTTGAAAAGTAGAAAACTTAATTAAACGAATTACCTTTTCGCACGTGTATTGTACAACGTTTTACAGCACACATGGCCCTTGAAATTTTCGACATACGCACGTATAGTGCGAGTTACGCACTAGGGCGGTAAAGTAGAACCATACGTACTGTAATATTACATTTTTAATTACTTAACATAATACAGAAAATCCGCTTCATACCTACAGGTAATCCGTAGCTGACCATAATAACTTCTTACCAACCGCCTCCGTTGAAAGGTTGACCTGCAGTTACAAATAGTTAAAAGTTTAATTAAGTAACTGTCAGGATAAAAACGCTTCCAGTCACGGCGGCGACCGTTTTCGCGGAGGAATGAAGATCACTACCGAATAAAAAATATTAAGCAGAAACGTATGCGAACGATGCTACTAAACTTAGAATAAGTTCAGAGTAAGCTTTCATTTAAAGCAAGTTGCGTAAACACTTATTTGAAAACATTCGCGACTAAAGTTACGACACCTACACTTTCTGGCATTAGGACAATAATACATTCGAACTACTTGGCAGTAGGACATTGTGAGTAGGACTTTCTGACAATTTGATATTTATGCCCCTAAACGGTGTCTATTTGTGTTTAGCCCAATGGTTGACTGGTAGATGCCTCAAAGCGTTAAGGCCGCAACAAAGTTTAAATTAATAAATAATAAAAGTGGAAAAATTTGCGGTCTTGTTTAATCTTGTCTGGTTAATAGCATCATTCATTCGTAGACGTTTCTGCTAGATACAAAAAATGTTTTAGTATTATGTGGCACATTGTGCTGGTGAATTTCCAATATGAATTGGAACTCCGCTAGCTGTCTAAGAAGTATAATATACTTACGGTAAAGGTCACTAGGGTGCCTTTCTAAAAAAGCCCATATGGTAGAAATATTTGTTGTCCTTGTCTGAGGTCTTGGTTGCTCACATGGCAGAGCAATGGGCTAGCGATCCAGTATCGAGAGTTCAAGCCTCACCCAAGACAGTAAATTTTTCCACTTTTTTTTTTAATGTATTCGAAGATCACTGCCGTCTATTTTCCTTACGTCTCATAGTCTTTCACTGCGCTGTGTATAAGTGGCTATTTGGTAGAAGTCTCTTGATTTTTTCTTTCTCCGATAGCTCAACTGACCCATCACTATGATGAAGCTAGCCTGGTAGCTCAAACATATAAAATAGATTGTTTATACTTTTACCTCAATATAAGTTTTTCACTCAAAAGCAATTGAAACGTGTCGCTTTCTTTAAAACTTTCACACAAGATCACCCGTTCCCATTGCCTTGGAGTGTATTTACCATTAAACAGTCCAGCGCGAGGAATGGCCAATCGGCACGTGACGTCACGTGTCGCGACAATAGCGGTGCACTGACAAGGCGCCTTAGGCGGGGGAGGTGTTCTAAAACAGTACAGTATTCGTGGAGTATTTGTGTCGACCACAGATATATATATCAAAATAGAAACTATTTTGCGATGTTTGCGTTTCTCTATCAAGCCTATTATGATTATGATGCATTGTCAGATTGTCTCCCTAGAAGGTACCTTCGTTGCTTACCATGGTAAGTATCATGGTATCTTTTCCTTGAGGTAAATGAACAGCGAGGAAATGCTGCCGGCATCTACAGCTTCATGCCGCAACAATAAACTAAATGACTATGACAATATTTACGCTTTATAACGTTAAGTGGTAACATAACTCTTCGATTTGTACATATACAGGATGATTCAGGAGACGTGAGCAGGATCAAGCCTGCATATTCAGTAAGTTATAAGCTACTGTTTCGTACTATTATTTATGATATTAACGTTAATTTAATTTTTACTGTTTTAAAAAAAAGTTTTCATTTATTTACGACATTTGTGGTCACCCTTTATGGTTTATTAATAACAAAGTGACAAAATTAATGTCATCGGAGTCTGGTTACTTTTGAAAAATCGTATCTCACTCAAGTGTGACATTTTGTTTTCTTCATAATCAAAGTACTGTCATAACGGTGAAAGAGGTTTTATCTTTGTTAATTAAGCGTTGTAGGGTGTCCATGATTGTAGATAATCAAATTTGTCCTTAGCAAAAAGTTAAGTAACAGAAAAATAGCGTGATTGTTTTACTTAAATATGACGGTGAACGATTCATTAACATTTACTTATTGTGTAGACTAAGTCCTGCTTACGTCTCATGAATCACCCTGTATATATATATAGGAGAAGTAGGAGATATATTATATGTATATCTCCTACTTTTCTTAATTTCTATGTAACTACTTCTAATAGCCTTTCTGTGTCCTCGTACTTCTTGCCAATGAGCAACGTTTGTACAGCTTTTATGCAGACTTTACTAGGCATTGGGTAAATATTCAAAAACAGATTGAATTTATTGTAAAAGAAAGAGCCGAGGACACAGAAAAACTTACGTGTGTAATAAATAATATCTGGGAAACCGAGCTTTGCTCGGAAAACATATAAAAAATTTCATCGAAATCGTTAGAGCCGTTTCCGAGATCCCCGAAATATATATATAAATATACAAGAATTGCTCGTTTAAAGGTATAAGATTTAGTGCAAACGATATCAGCGCGTCGCTTGTCAGATAAAATTTGGAGGTTATAGGGTATGAGTAAGTGTTTTTTCACTACTGTGTGCAACACGCATAACTGTCGAACGCTGAGAACTTTACACTCGGTCAACAATTGAGTCGTCCGATAACGTAAGGGACGAAAAGTGCAAACTTTGAGAACTGCCCTCTGAGCTCTTTCTATGCCAATGATCGTTGTCTTGTTTGCTCCTCCCCACGTAAACTAATGGACGTGATACAGTAAACTAATAAGTCTTAACATATGTTTTACTTTCTTATTGTTTGAATACTTTGATGGTACGTATCACCTTATTAGTGCTTGACGTTTATATATTATAGAATTTCGAAAAAGCGAAAGGAGTAAGTATAGAACAGAAAAGTTCCAAGAACTTCCTATTTACAATTCGAGCTTTCGATATGTATATATAAAAACCGGCCAAGAGCATGTCGGGCCACGCTCAGTGTAGGGTTCCGTAGTTACTCTTCCGTCACAATAAGCTAAACTGGAGCTTAAAGTATAGTAAATTGTTAACCAAGGGATGAAACGGTACCTTTCACCCGAGTTAAACAAATAGGAAAATTTGCACAATCAGTACCTAATTAAAGTAAGTAGATAGATAGATAGATAGATAGATAAATCATTTATTTGGCAGCTGCAAAAACACACAATATAAAGTTTAAATCATCATAAAGAACACAAATTATTACAGGAACAAAATAAAAATAGCACAAAAGAAAATTGAGACAACAAAATAGGCATAATTAATAAACAATAAAATAAAATAAAAGTACCTACCTACATACTGTGTGCGTTGCAGCAGGACAAAAGGGTCACGGCTCAGTGATACTCTTCACTCTTTCGAGTAAAGCACTGGTTTTCTGCCGGAACCCAGGTCACAGCAGATGTTTAAAATGAGGGTATGTGTGTGTTACATGTTTATAATATATAAGTCGTATGTGATAATAAATAAGTCGGCAAGGATGTGAACAGTGTGTAGGCCCCCTAGTTCTCGTGACTGCCATCTCCACCATGTTAGATTCTGAAATCTGCCACCAAAAAGCCGTATGGAATACCAGCGGTTTGTTTATCGAGGAGAATCTTTTTAAAACTATGTTTAAATGATTTTTTGGATTTCAGCTCTCTCAAAGGCGGGGGTATATCATTCCAGCATTTGGTCGCAAGATAACGGAAACAACCGGTAAAGGCAATTGTCCTATGAGGATGTACTTCTAAAAGGCAACGTCGAGTAGATCTTGTGCCGTGTCGAGTGTGAAAAGAAGAAATATTAATTTTCGAGTGAAGATACATGGGTGACTTGCAATTTATAACACCGAAGAGAAGACAGGCAAGGTGTAAATGTCTGCGTGATACCATATTCAAAGTCGAAGACTTGTTCAAAAACGGCGTGATATGGCTCCTTGGAGGAATTGTGTAGCAATATCGATGACACGCATTTTGAACTCGCTGTATTAGTCGACGAGTTTTTTGTTGCAGACGAGGCCCGTACACCACATCGCCGTAGTTCAACTTTGATAGTATGAGCGATTCGCATAAGGTCAAGCGAACTTTTTCGTTTAGAAGGTTTCTCACTTGATACAAAATTTTCAGTCTAAAAAAACAAGATTTGGCTAACTCTGCTACGTGTTTTTCAAACCTTAACTGGTTGTCCATTATTATACCAAGATTTCTAGCCTCTTCTACTCGCTCTATCAATGAGCCTCTAATATTTAGTTGAGGGCTACCGTCTAAGATTCGAGAAATTTGAGTTTTACTTCCCATAATCATAAACTTTGATTTAGTAGGGTTTAGTAACAGACTGTTTTGTTCAGCCCAAGCGGAAATACTTTCGAGATCTTCATTAATTTTATTGATTGACTCGGCAAAGTCACTAGGACGGGCCGAGTAGTACATCTGAACATCATCCGCATACAAGTGATATTGACAATGTTTAATAACGTTAACAATGTCCGCGCTATAAATAATAAAGAGTAAAGGACCCAGAATGGAGCCTTGTGGGACTCCGCGATTTAGGGGTCTAGAGTCAGACACCAATAAAGTGCCATCGTTTTTAGCTATTTTAACTGACAGCATACGACCAGCAAGATAACTCCTAAATCACGAGAGTGACCGTAAGTCTACACCATAATAAATCAATTTAGATAGAAGCAAGACTATATTTATACAGTCAAAAGCACGAGAAAAATCCAACAATACTAAGAAAGTACCCTTGCTTGAGTCTTGGCCATAAATAATATTGTCAACAACGTCAATAAGGGCAGTTACTGTCCCCATACCCCTACGAAATCCTGACTGTAATTGAGGCAGGATATTGTTGTTTTGTACATACTTACACAGCTGCTCATAAACAGCTTTTTCTAATATTTTTGACAGAAAAGGTAAAATACTTATAGGCCGAAGATCTTTAGGCTCACTAGGGTTATCTACCTTTGGCAGAGGCGTAACTATGGCAGACTTCCACAAAGAAGGCACCTCACCGGTTAAAATATAGCGATTGATTATGGCTGTTAATATTGACAAAGTACGCGGAAGGGTAAGAAGCACCATGTCTCTACTAATTCCGTCCACCCCAACTGCATTTGTAGTAACGGACAGTATATATTTTCCCACTTGACCCTCTTCGACAGGTTTCAAACCGAACACAGAATTACAGAAGCGGTTTTGTTCAAATTCCAACATGGTGGTTAAAGAAACCTCATCACTACCAGGCACATTAAGTCTTTTTACTATGATGGGAAAACTTTTGCGATAACTCAAAAACAGCTAAACTGATCATGTCCGCTATAGTTTTCGTTTAATGTTTTTCATAAGCTCTACTTCCACGATTTTTTTCATATTTTTGACCTATGGTTCAAAAGTTAGAGGGGGGGGGACACATTTTTTTTTCGGTGCGATTATCTCCGAATATATTCACTTTATCAAAAAATCTTTTTTGAAACCCCATATTAGTTTTGAAAGACCTTTCCAACGATACCCCACACTCTAGGGTTGAAGCGAAAAAAAAAATAACCCCCACTTTACGTGTAGGGGAGGTACCCTAAAAAAAATTAAATTTTTAGATTTTATTGTCCGACTTTGTCGGCTTTATTGATTTATATATCCATGCCAAATTTCAGCTTTCTAGCACTAACGACCACGGAGCAAAGCCTCGGACAGACAGACAGTCAGACAGACAGACAGACAGACAGATATGGCGAAACTATAAGGGTTCCTAGTTGACTACGGAACCCTAACTAGTTGACTACGGAACCCTAAAAATCGGTTATCGAGTTAATCTTCTTTTTATTTTTCCCTTTACGTACGTATATGCCAACAATTTGCTGCTTTTAAATTCGAGGTATTCTTCAAGGAACTAATACTGGAGTTCATTTGCAATAAATTTGACCCTATTATTCAGGGTCAAAAATAAATTATTTCCCGAATATTAAGTTTTTCAATGTACACCAACGTGTAAGGTACCTATGTAATGACCAGCGTCTGTTGTTGTTAGATTTTTTTTTTAAATTTATCAAGCAGTTAATAAGTTTCAATTTTTTTTGAAAGCTTATAAAGTCCTGTATACTTTTTTTGATCGTCGCCTGCAGATAATAGGCGTCTATATTATTAACAATTTCTGATATTACTTAAGGCTAGTCAATATAGAACATTAATTTTTGAAATAATGGGGATTATGTACCAAGATTCTTCATACCTTCAAAACTATTTATTTTGAGCCCCGGTTTATAGGGACTTATTTCATAAAAATTGACTCTAGTATTAGCTCTTTAAAGGAATACCCCGAATTAAATCAGCCTATATTAATAAAAAGTGCGACACTTTTCACGTCTACTCCAATATATATCTGTGCTGTTGAGTAACACTCCGGAGACGCAAATGATAACGTACAGAATCAAAGGACAAAGGACGTTTTGAGCTTAAGAATGCAGCCGTGTCTAAGTTAAAGACTATTTACTAGACAGAGACCTTTGTTTGTTCGTGAAAGACTGTGAAACCGCAAATTCATGTTTGTTGTATAGGTATGCATGACACGCCACTTTGTAAGCTTACTCTAATCAGGAGTGGCAAAACGAGAAAGATTTCATCCAGCGTTTGTTAACTGAATGATACACATTCACGGACTTTAATTGTTGAGCTATTTAGGGTTCACTTTACATTGGAGATATTATAGCGTTAGTGTTGCCAACCAAATTAGCTTGAATCGTACATATGCAGCGCATTGATATTTTAAGTCCAGATAAGTAGGTAAGGCGTTACAAAATTGAAGTGCTTACCTTGTACAAATTGTACAAGTTGCCTTTTGTAGCGCCTAGGCAAGCGAGTTAGGGATGGTCTCCTAAGAACAATTGGCGTAGCAGCACGCGATGCGAGTTGCCCTCAGTATATGAAATCTAGCCTGTATATGTACCTTCACAAACATATCAATCAGTTACCTACTAATTTTCAGTCTGTTTTACTTTGTAATAAGACACATTTTATTAAAACACAATAATAGTATATTGTACAACAAGGGCATAAAGCGATCCATTTTTATCCGAGGCAATTTATTTAGTCGAGGATAAAAATTGACATTTATGCCTGAGTTATACACTCTGCTTTTCACTTCGATTGCGAGGAAATTTCCAAAAAATTCCAATATTTTATGTTATTTTACTGTATCGTACTAGGGCGCGGAGCCGCCGGTCGGGAGTCCGCCGATCGGGGGCGCGCCGGCAGGGCTGACAGTTTGTAATAGCAGATTTTGAACTTTATTGTTAAGTTAATAAGGGTCGTAATAGATGATTTTGCTTTATGCTCTAGAGCATAATAAGCAATTTTATGTCGTTTACACGCGACTTAAATACCATCACAAAAATTATGTTTGCGTTTTTGAAAGTTCGTTGCGGTGAAAAAATGGTTGAAAGTTAGTATCGAGAAGGATTTTTTTGTGAGTGAGTTGAAACTTCTTAGAAAGACAGTTGATACTAATAATAACAAATATGGACTTTATTAATAGTCTTTATTAGTACAAGTTTTATTATTACAAAACCAGGATTGCAATCAGGAGGTCGCGTGTTCAAAACCCGGTTCATACCAATGAGTTTTTAGGAACCTTATGTACGAAATATCATTTAATATTTACCTGTCGCTTTTCGGTGAAGGAAAACATCGCGAGGAAACCGGACTAATCCCTATAAGGCCTAGTTTACCCTGGTAAATATATAGTGCCTACGCCAAATCTTGGGATTAGTTATCAAGCGGGCCCCAGGCTCCCGTGACCCGTGGCAAAATGCCGGGACAACGCGCGGAAGAATAGGAGATTACAAAACCGGGATTTGTACTCAAATTGCCGACTTAACTGATAAAGGATATGTTGAGCTATTAGTTCAAGCATTATGTTTTGTAATTATCGCGCACCGACCAACAATTTGCGGCAATTTAACTCAATAATTACTGCCTAAATTTTGTGACCATTAGCTACCTGATACGCATACGAACATATTAAAGTTTCATTTAATACTTCATAATTGTGCACTACTTGTTTCTAAGTAACCATAACTGCTACAAGTCTTATTTAAAGCTTATTTGTTGTGTGTGTGAAGGCTTAGTTCTGAATATCATTTAAATAATTTACTTTCATGTAATTACGGCTATCGGCTGCTTTTCAATACAATTTGACCAGCAAGTGTGCATACAAATTAAATTTAAGTCTGGATTCATTTCAAAATTAGACCATTCGTCAACAAATATTGGAGTCCCAAAAATAATGAATTTAGGTCAAAACAAAAATTGACTTCACAAAACGATTACGGTAGGTGACTGCTTGACTAAATAATTCATTATTAGAGCTAATGGGTCAATCACTGTAACTTATAAGCTAACTAATAAAAAAAAACCTTTTTATCTACACTCATATCATAAACCCTCTATGATGCCTTCAAAATCCGTAAATAATGGCCAACATAACGATAAACTGTTACAGCAAATTTCTTATCTGTCATAATTTTGTAATTGCTTCATAACTTCATCAAAATCGATTTGGTTATTAGGTACCTTTTTGTTCGAAATGAAATGTCAATTGCATACAATTTTGACATATCTCACATGTATGTTTATATCGAATGATACGGAAATAGGCCCCCGACTCTAGTTTGTCTCTGAATTTAAAAAAAACTACGGATGCGAGACATGCGAAAAAAAGTTTTCATTTACCGCCATTTGACGTACAGTTTATCTTTTAATTAGTTTTAAGTATAAAATGAATTTGTTTTTTTAAAGTAACTATAGCAAAAGTTTAGTGTAAAATGAGCGATAAAAATATTTCGGTGACGCCACCACATATCCGCGAGTTCCGCCAAAAGAGTAACGATGCCCCAACGTTGGCTGTAATTTGGGTTAGTGAATCATATCATATAAATTATAGAAAGCTTAAAATATGTGTGTAGATAAAATAGTGTATGTAATTGTACATAATTAGCAATTATAAAACACTCGTGTGATCCTTTTAAGAAACGAACGAAGTGAGTCCCCACACTCGTGTATTTTAATGCCTTTTATTATTATTATGTAGCAGTCACATAAACTACTATTACAAGACGCAATGTGTCCCTAACTGCCTCAAGCTGAACAGCGAGCGCGTTGCAGTAGAACCCTGCCTGCGCATCGCTCCAGGCCCGTGTCGTTTGCCTATCTCACTCGCTGTAACTTTTTTCATTAATTCGACCACACTTTTTGGTCAGTGTAAAATATTTCTGAAACAATTCCAATTACAGTTTCAGTATTAAATAAGTTAAGTCGGTATTATAATTGAAATGTTCTCGGGGCCAGTTTTATGAGCGAATTATTTAATAAATGATTTTAAAAATCTTGATATTTTGTGACTAACACGACGAAGATTATTTATTTTACAAAATGTTATGTTTTGTGCTCGTATTAGTATTGAGGTAACAATTATGTCAGTGCGTATTAGTAACCTTAAATTTTATAAAATACAATACAATACTCTTTATTGAATACCTCACATAGTTAACAATAAATGTACAGAAACAAACAAAGACAATTTGATAGACGTAACAACAGGCGGTCTCATCGCTTAAGAGCGATCTCTTCCAGACAACCTTTGGGTATTGGAGACAATAAAATTAGAATATACGGTAGGTGGCACAAAGAAAAATAATAATAATAATTAAAAGTCGAATAGAATATAACCAAACAACACAAGACATTAATATGAATAAACATACTTAAATACGTACCATAAACATACAGACATACTTACATACATAACAAATATTTATTAAATAAACAGCAACAGTATCATTAATAATAAAAAGCTATGGAAGCTAAAGTATGGTTTTTATATTTCCTATTACCCGAGAGTAATTAGGAGATAAAACTAGTTCATATTTATGTGTGTGCTTTATTTGTAATACTATAGTAATTTCGTAGAAAATGGTGAAACTTTCGTAGTACGTAATATTTATCAAGGCTACATTAAAAGCAATTTCGGTACTTTGATGTCTGATAATTTTGGCGGCGCCCTGATCTCACGTACTGGATCTCGAGCTATAACCTACTGTTTACGTGAGACGAATCCATAATGACCTCTTTCGAACATATCAAATATTTTGCCTGACTAAAATCGAAACATTTACCTTAAGTAACATGTTTTTCCAATCAGGATTTTAGGCAGGTACCTACGTTGTATGTATTTCTGTGCAATTCATTGAATTTTAAATACTGTATTTAAAGTGGATAGGTACGTACCTACCTTGCTTTATGTAAGGTCTGTCCGTTTTTCCAAGATCAAGTACGCTTGAATTACGCCATAGGAAATTTAGGACGAACTTGAACTTAGAAATCGGACAGGTTATCTAAGTTATTTAAAATATGGGTAGTTTAGCCTAGGTTGAGGTGCTAAAATATCCATGAGATAATATGTATTTAAAACAAGTGTGTTAGATTTGCCAGTTAGATATCAAAATGGAAGGTCACTATGTTGCAACAACCAATTAATACCAATCAGCATTGCACAAAATGTATCCTATAGACTTCAAATCACAGATATTTGTAACTGCTTAAACTATTTGTTTATCTTGTGATACCCTACAACATTTATGTGTATGTGACATAAAATAACACAGCATAATTTTATTTTAAGACCCCAGTTGCGGGTCAGCAACTGCACCGTTAAGCACTAATGGCTCGTATGCAATATGGCTTAAAGTTCTGTTGCCGTTCCCACGCTGAAACTAACCTCGCACGCTGATTATACTCACAAAGTTAAGTAATAAAAGACTACATTATATTCCACAGCGAGCATTTTGGTATTCGGCGTTCTGTTAAAAGCTTTTGCATTACTTACTAATATTGGAGCGAAAAGGAGTGCCCGGGACAAGTTCGGGGGTGATATAATTTTATCTCGGGATTGATGCACAATTCCCGCATTTCATTAGATATTTATGCCGCAGTTGCATTTTCAAACAGCAGAGAATATACCGGTATTTTCACTGGGTTTATTTATGGCGTTAATACCTAACACGAACAACGATGCAGACAAGTCAGGGTTTTGTTGTAATATTTGGTCGTGGACTTATACTTACTTTACTTTTTTCCTGTTAATCTGTAGCCAAACTGCGGTTAAAACCAGTTACTAATATAATTTGGAGAGTAAAATAAATAATTATTATAGGATAATCTACTCAAATCTACCTAGTCCCACAGTTAGTTCAATGAGGCTTGTGTTGTGACTACAAAATACTTAAGTGTGTAAATACATAATATAGAAATTTGGAATACGATATAAGACCGAAAGTAACTCTGTATACTTATGTCAGTTAAGAAATAATGAGCATTTTGACCCTTAAAATGGCGCGAGATAGCAACAGCCGAGGAAGTAAGTCCATTTCTGCGACTTCCCTACGAAACGTGACCGAAATGCAAATCGTGTGTATGCCGAGGCATAAACACTGCGGCGAAGTGTACACGTAATAGCGTCTATACCTACCTATATGATTGCAATATTGGAACAATGTATATCGCGACTGTTTCATGAAGTTATTTTCTAACAGAAAACTCTAAAGGATTTTGCACTTTGTAACACTAGATTTAAGACTAAAGTTAGTACGAATTTGAAACCTATCTGTAGTGTAGTGGTTACACAAAACTCTACCAAATAGTAATAACGTCGTATCGACTATTTGGAGCGGCGAAGTATGATTGCAAATTTCACTCACAAATACGAGTCTCGCTTTGTTGATGGCTGAAGTTTATTAGTCAGTCGCGGAGTGCTCCTCGGACATTGCTATTATGCAGGCCCGCCCTCCAAACCCGAATTAAGTCAAGTATAGAAATTGTTGCTGTACCCACTTCACTGAAATGAATTTGTGAGTTTTCTGACTACTTAGGTACATACCAATCGAAGTGTTTGCATAATTCATTCTGTTTATTTGTTTTTTTTTGTCCTTTTTACAGAGCAGCAGGTGATTATTTGATTATTTATTGACAATGTGTTCACTTGTTTGTCCCCTCGGACCCTCTAACAATTTCAATGTCAAGTCTATCCGGTTTGAACTAGCCAAAACGTAATTAAACTTTTATGTACTCGTATTTATGATAAGCGACGCAAATAGCATACTAGTCAGTATGATTAAGATATTACTAAACAGGTTGCTTCATCCTAAAGTGTGGGGAATAAGAAAATGTAAGGAATAGCTATATTTATCCAGAGACCCTAAAGACTAATTTTAGAGATAAGAAAATGGAGAAGAATCCAAGTATATCTTAAGCAGTTTTAAGATTGATAGTGTAAAATAAAAATAGGGAAGTTATAATATCTAGAACCATGGTATGCATAACCTAATATATATAACTGGAAGCTTCTTGACTTGATATCTACCTACCCACAGGTGATTTACCTACTCATTCAGAGCGACAGGCGGAATATTTTTGTACAATCTAAACTTTATTTTTAGTGTACAGTATAGGTTTTTTAAACTCCAAAATCAGCCATGTTCCTAACAAGAACAATTTTAGCTACCTCTTATACTTAGTTTCTGTTTTTCTCTCATTGCCCCATTTCGAAGAAACATTCTGTATAGTACCTACACTTGATAAGTCTTACTTGAAGAACAAAGCAAACAAGCAGAAATCTGTTACAAACTAAACAGCTTATGAACGCTCTGTTGGAACGTTGAAGATTAAGATGTTTGAGGTACTTTGTACCGCATCTGATGTTGTGTCTTAGGTACATACAAATCATAGCCAGGGAACAAATTAAATTATTCTATTTAAATGTCCTCACATATCTCCAACAGATATTTTTTTTGCTGAGCCATTGATTAAATATTTCATTTTTAATATATATATATAATTATTTCATTTTTTATACCTAAATCGGCCGCATCCGTTTTGGCATGTTTATGGGAACTTAAGGTACAATTATTATAGTGTAACATGAAGTAGACCTTTTAGCAATGTAGAAACTAAGTACTGGTTTTTTCTACTTTTGTCCGACAATTCGTTTTCTATAAAAGCATCACGTGATCACCGGCCACTTTTTGTCATAGAAAATGAAGTGTCGGTTGTCTCGGCTCGGACTCGGGACGTTCTAGCTCTAGCATGAGTCATCCTTTACATCGACGCTCAACACATTTTTTTTCTTACAGCAAACAATTATTACTGATCCACTCGCTAGCCCATGCACACGGCATCATGACTGAGAGCAACGAAGAGTTGCTCGCGTACCGGCTGACGACAGCCATGCCTAAAACCCTGGAAGCGTCGGTCGCGCACCACGCGCTCGTCGTCTACAACCGCATCTACTGCTCCGGATCCTTCATCGGTAGCAAAGTTGTACTCACCGTCGCCAGCTGCTTTCAGGAGGAGACGGACACGGAGACTATTTACGTCAAGTATGGAGTTAGAAATTATATGGATAGGGGGTTAGTATGAACTTAATTAATACTATTTCGTATAGACATTGAGAAAATGTACATTCGGTATAAAATAGTCACTATTATTGTCCGTGCGAGCGTATATTATGCCTGTTCAGCTGATATCCTGTTTATACAGGATGGAAAAAATTATGGGCTCTGGAGGAAAAGTGCCTTAAAACCTTAAGTTAGCTCATTTTACTAAAAGGAAAAAAAATTAAGAAATAAAACTGCGTTAAATATTTTTTATTTGCATGACAAAAATTCAAAAAAATAAACACTAGCTATTTTATTCCGCTAATCGATACAGTTAATGTTAACATTTATCTTAGAAAGTTTTGGTCTTACACTCGTCTTTTATACCAAATATCCATAAAATCCATAGATGGTAGGAGCAACTTCCTAGATGTGCTATACGCGTGCGCCCGTGAGGGACAGAACATACGCAATGCGCCAAATTAAGAACACGTTTTAACATTCCCGACAACATACCGAAAACAACCTACTTCATTTGGTAGGGTTATTTGTTGCCACCACAAACCATACTTAAATTTACGGTGGGTAATAAAAAAAATTGAGACTGTGACAAGGACAAACAATCATAGCACTTTCTCTGCTACTCGTATTCCTACTGAAAGTTCCATAAGAGCTCCGTCTCACTTCATCTCTATACTTATTATTGTACCTCTATATCCAATATTTAGTAGACAAGAATATTTATGACAAGCGAATTGTAAAAAAACTTTGAATGGTGTTTTTTTTTAAATAAAATAATGAGCTAGCTAGCTTTAATTAAAATTTAAGTAAAATGAGCTAGCTTGTTTAAGGTATTAAGGCACTTTCCCTCCAGGGCCCATTATTTTTTTCCATCTTGTATACTGGTTTGTATACTGGTCACATTTCTCAACCGATTGGTACTCAGATAAATTAGTGAGCAGGTTTAATAAAAAGAAGATTTTCTATTCAGTTCCTATTTTGTTTTAATAATAGTGGAGTCCTGGTGATAATAATAATAATAATAAAGCCATTTATTCCATATTTCGCATATATACATCTAAATTTTGTTAGTTGGTTGTAGTAGAAAGAGAAAAAAAAAAGTACATAAATTAATTTGTTAGTCTTAATGCTAATGAAATATGGACCCCTTCTGGGTAAAGGCCTCCTCCATCCTCTTCCATGCCTCCCTGTCCTTGCCCAGCTTAATCCAGTCGGCTCCTGTCGCTTGTGTGATATCATCAGCCCACCGCCTTATTGGTCGGCCAACATTTCTTTTTCCCGTTGGTCCCTTCCAACGCGTGGTTTCTATGGTCCATCTTCTGTCCTTGAATCGTGAGCTATGTCCAGCCCATCTCCACTTAAGTGAGAGCGCGTGCCTGAGAGCATCGGTGATTTTTGTTTTTTGTCTAATGCTTTCGCTCCTTACTTTTTGAATTCTTCTAATTTTTAATATACTTCTTTCCATTGCTGTTTGGCTACATTTGATTTTCTGTTTTATTTCGTCTGTAAATGTCCAAGTTTGGCAGGCATACAATAGGCAAGGTAGTAGACATGTGTCAAATACAGTCTTTTTTAGGTGCAAACTGTAGTTTCCTTTTAGGATTTCTTTCAATGTCCAAAATTTCCTCCAAGTTGCGTTTATTCTTCTTGTTATTTCCTCTTCATTGCTAGACTTTTTGAATGACAGCTGTTTTCCCAAATATATGTAGTCATTGACATATTCTATGTTGTTTCCCTTTATCACAATGTGTCTTTTGCGATGGTTGGTCATAATCTTAGTTTTATTCATGTTCATTTCTAAACCAATTTTTGAGCTTTCGTAGTCGAGTGAGCTCATCATTTCCTCAAGGTCTTTACCAGTTTCAGCAATTATAACTATGTCGTCAGCGAACCTGAGATGGTTCAGAAACCGTCCATTTATCCGTGTGTCCTGGTGATATGCCGGCTTATTCTTGTGGTTTTTCTAACACTCCTATTTATTTGTCTCTATCAAAAATGTATTTAGTTTACAACAAAAGTAAGTTTTCCTCTGCTCATTTTAATTTGAATTGTATTTTTGTATTTTATTTATTGGTGAATATGGGTTTACAAAGGTGTACAATTACATATTTTAGTTCAGCTATTACCTGCTTAGTGTACCATGTAATATTTGAAGTGTAGTCGCACTATGACCTAATAGTTATTTACGATACAAGTGCAGAATATAGGATATTCGCAACGAGTGGGGAGTGTTTCAAATCGATACGAGTTGCGAATTACCTATTCGCACGTGTATCGTACAACGTTTTACAGTATGTACTGTGAGCCATATGTATGGCTCTTTAAAGTTTCGACATATGCACGGAAAGTGCTCATTTCCGCACGCGTGTGGGAAAGTAGCACCATACGTACTGTAAAATAAGATAAAAATATAAAAAATGATAATGTCAGAATAATTATTAATACTAGAAAAGTCATGCAGCGATTTATTACAATTTTAAATACCTACTTTGTTTACCTATTTGCGACCTATTTTTTACAATATAGGCCTTATTGGATAGTATTCTATTATTTTCTTATTACCAGCTATGATTAAAAAGTAAAATTAAAACAATCTTTTGTGCAGACAGGTTATTGCTGTGGTTGAAAACAAAAAACATGAATTTTTCCAATACAAAAGCGCCCTAGACAATGATATCGCGCTGCTAATACTTAAGGTAAGTTCAAAATCAACCCTTTTGACGCCAATAATGGATATATCCGCACCGTAGTAGTCGTATTAATCCATCACAGACCACAGAATGTGTTTGAGACGGCGTCGAAATCGTTGACAGAGATTTGAAATTCTCATCTTTATTACAATCTATGGCGATTGTACAGTCACCATAGATATTATGTAGAGAGAAGAAGTGAGAAGAAGTCACCTTGGATGTAACGCGGTAATTTGGAGTCCACACGAAGCTAAATACAAAATCATGATGGAACGCATTCAAAATAAATATGTTCCTTTACTTAAAGCTATATGGCGTATATCCGGGGTATTCCTTGCTGTATCCCACGCTGTTCTTGCTGGGTATGGTAGGGTATATCAAGCTAGAGGTGAGGCGGGAACTTGCCCTCGCTTTATATGTAGTTAGGGACGTTAGGGTGCTGAGAGGCGAGTTTTGTAACCCCGGGGTCCTGCACGCCCTGGCGCTGTACGTGCCGGACCGGCACGTTTGGCGCCGCCGCCGCCCGCCGCTGCTGGCCGTACCCCTTGCTCGCACAAAACTGCTGAGGGAAGCCCCGCTAACGAGGGCCATTCGCACTATCAACAAACTTGCGTTGAAGTTGGACATATTTGCGTGCTCTCTGAATGATCTCACAAAGGCTGCAATGTTAACATTAGGTTAAGTATATAATTATATTGTCAATAACTCTGATTATTGCTTTGTCGCTTATCTATCGCATTAGGCTGATTCTGTAGGGCTAAGATGCTCGGCTCTTTATCATTTCTCACCATGCCTGTCACGTTTTAACAAGTATGTAAGTGTGAAAGAGACGGGCATAGTAACAAGCGATAAAAATGGAACCATGCTGCCACTGCTGTAATCATAGATTTAAGTTTTATTAATTAATAAATAAATCTAGGAGTAGCAAAGTTGCTCGAAATATCAGAGTGCTTAGCCAACATGCCAATCGTTAACGCTCCGTAGCGTAGCGTACTTATCTCTCTCTATCACTATTGCATATTAGTGTGACAATGGTAGTTGCGTTTAGTACGCTACGAAGCGTAAACGATTGGCATGTTGGCTACGCACCCTGATTATTTACCTACTCTAATATCGCAACGCGTAATGAGTGTTTAGATATTTGTGAGCACGCCCGCTTCTACGCATCTGACGCATCTCACAATCAAAGGCATCTAATAGCAACTATACCTACCCTGCACATTTTGAAAGAGCGCTTGGTTGTATCTTATTTCATTTGATATTCTTAGTAGGTGTTAATATTCTATTTATTTGTTTGCAGACACACGTCAAGTTCGATGTGGGTGAGAGAAAAAGCGTTTTACTCGAGCCAGGGACTACGGTACCAAACCTTAGCTTTATATCGGTCACGGGGTGGGGAAAGGTACCTAATATTCCATTTCTTAATTGCTAACAGTGTTTTTGATTGTGGAAATGTTGTCAAATATAAGAAAAATTATCGTGCCCTAGAGCCACGGCTAGACTATCTAAGATAAATAGGTTTTCAAGTTTATCAGCACATTCTGCGCCATCTAGTTTATATTCCAACAAACATGAAAAAGTAAAATTAGATGCCTTCTTTCGCCATCTATGATAATATACGAGTTCTGTTGGTTTTGTCATGTTAGCATTCCTGAGTACCTAATAAAGAACTTCACGTGTTCTCGCAGAGATGGCGTTATATTCAAAGTTTTTTAATAGGCGACCTAATCGACGGCAGATGATTGAATTGATACAATTTAATTTAATTTAAGAAGGTGGGTTGTCAAATTAAACTTTGTAGCCACAGTAAATTTACTGCAATCTTTCGACAGATGATTAAAACTTTTAGAACTTCATTTGACTTTGATCCTTATTCTTTCACTGATATGTGTTAAATTTGTTAAATATAAAAAAGTGGAGCCATCTTACAGGGCATAGGCCAAAGGTATGGTATGTATATGTATATGTATGGCTACAAAATTTACTTTCACAATCCACTTCTATTTCAAACTCTCTTTACTATTATTTATCAATAGATAGTCATATTGATAAATTATTAAAATTAAGTACCTATCATTTATCTTTTTATTATATTAAAAAAAATTAATATAATTATTCTCTTAGAGTCAGGCTAAGCTAAATCTGCATACCGTGTTTGAAAGCAGTGTCCAAGTGTAATTTTAAAAGTCATAATTTCATAGAAGTTTGGCGTTTATGATAACACTTCACATTCTGTGTTATAAAACACGGTTCAGAGTTAGCTTAGCCAGACTCTATCTAGTTTGATGATGATTTACAGGAGGTTGCAAAAGATCAAGAAAATTGTATTCTTCAGTCGGATATGCAGCTGATAGACCAGGAAGAATGCGTAAATACCTACTCTGATGTCGTCACCTCCTCATTGTTTTGCGCGAAATATGATTTAGTAAGTCCCTGCCAAATTGTAGTTTTTTTTTTTTTTCGGCAGGCGCTTGACCACGATCACACCTGATGGTAAGTGATGATGCGATCTACGGTGGAGCACGCTTACCTATGAGATACCTATTTACTCTAGCCTTGAAGAGATTCAGATTGTACTCATACGGAAACACAGACTCGGGCAGGGCATTCCACTCCTTGGCAGTTCGCATAAGGAATGTTGAAGCGAAACGCTTCGTGCGTATTTGTGCGTAGTCAAAGATCATGCCAAAGTAATTATTTTGTGCAAATTTTCATGAACGTCTAACCATCTTATAAAGAGAGAGAAATTGCCTCCTACATACCAAATTTCATTAGTACTGACGGACGACAACCGTGGACGGATAGATGGACAGAGAGACCGAGAGAAAAAACTGAATAACGGAACTATAAGGATTCCTAGTTAACTACTGTGCCCTAAAATATTGCATATCATACCTTGATTTGAATTGGATTTGATATCTTCCATCAGGACAATGGTCAGTAAATTTTTGTTAAAATCTAGTAGATTCAGCTGTCTTGACTATTTTGTAAGGGTATAATTAACTTACATCCAGACTTTTTGAAATAATTATGTTACGAAGTAGTTTACATTCGCGGTTCACAAAGAACACAAAATCGATGATTTCTCCGAAACCATTAATTTTCACTGGACATACATGAGGGTAAAAACGATAGGTACAGCCTACAGGCTACACCTATCAAATTAGGGGTATTTGGTACACCTAATTCAAATCCTGGCTCGTACCAATGAGTGTTTCGGAACTTATGTACTAAATATCATTTGATATTTACCACTAACTTTTGGGTAAAGGAAAACATCGTGAGGAAACCTGCATACATCTGCGAAGAAATTCAAAGGTGTATGTGAAGTCCCCAATCCGCATTGGGCTAGCGTGGGACTATAGCCCAAACCCTCTCGCGCATGAGAGGAGGCCTGTGTCCAGCAGTGGGACGTATATAGGCTGAATTATTATTATTACAGCCCGTACAGCACTTAAAGTCCTATATTCATGGTCTGCGTTTGATCCACACTGAAAGCGCTGCCGTATATTAAAGATGCGTTTCAAACAATCTGTTGAATAAATTCCAGATGAATCGCCTGAGTGACAACGGGGGCGCAGCCATGTACAAGGGTATGATCATGGGCATCTCCTCGTACGGCGCCAACCTCGAAGACGCGCCTCACATCGCCTTGTTCACCAACGTTTCCTACTTTTATCAGTAAGTACCGATGTAAAAGCAACTCTTTTAATTATTTCTGAGCTTTGTTTTTAAAACCGGGAACGGAATCCTACTTGACCCGATATTATGCACTTGGTTGCCGGTTTAACAATTTGCTAGGATTTTGATCCTGTTATGATAAGACCTTGACGAGCGCTGATTGGTGCGCGCGAAAATGCATATTTAGTTCGTGTCATCCACGATGACGTGCAGATATGACAAATCTAATCTTTTATATGAGAGCCTAGACTCCGTGTCCAAGTCTGTGTATACCTGGGGGGCTTGAAAACCTGCAAAGGTGGAGCGGACAAAGACATCCACAGCAGAATAAGGAAGGCAAAGGCTGCGTTCGCTTAGTTAAAATTTGTTTGGGGATTAAATGTGCTTATGCGACGCGTTAAATTAATCAACAAACTTCAAGTTTTCGTCAACAAGTCCCTAAGGTTGATCCTTCACGTTTTCTGGCCAAAAATTATATAAACGACCTGTAGATATGCCAACGAACTCACATTGACAGAGAAATCGCGACATGGAAATGGACATAGGCAGGACATACGACACATGTATATTCGAAGAGGAGACGTGAATAACGCATTTATCGCTTTTGGGTTGGAAACCGCCAGACACAAGTCGTGGCTCGTTGAGAGTGAGCTTATACGAGCAGTAGGACTGAACTGGAGCGAGGCCAGAAGGGGCCGAAGATAGGAAGGCGTAGCGCGAACTTGTAATGGCCCTTTGCAACTCTCGGGTGCCTTAAGACAACAACACACACCTCACGTGCACTTCTTGGTGCGCTAGAGATGCACTGCGAATCGTGTCAAGGCCATATCATAACACAATCAAAACTTTTTTTTTGTGAAATCAGAATCATCCCCCGATATCCTTTTTGTTCAGATCGTAATATACTCAACTTAAATATTTTCAGATGGATCAAATTGAACACTGAGAGGCTGTTGCAAAAACATTGTTCGCAAAAAGTAGAAGACGTAGTGCCTAATGTGATACCGGATTACTAAACTGATATTAAATTGTAATGAAGTATTTGAGAAGTGGTCTGAAGTAAAATGACTCGTTTATGACAGGACAGGAAGGTCTTAATTAAGACCAAAATGACACTCGTCCGAACATTGATTGTCTCAATTCTTCTCTATGGCTCGAAATCATGATTGACTAGTGTTTCTGTAATAGCGAGATAAATTATATTTTAACACTTTCAGTATAAGCGCCCCATTATAAACATGTATTAATAAAACGCTTATTTATTATATATATGTCAGTGGCCGATCGTAAGATCATGCAAATCGTGAAATTCCTAGGCATACCATGAAAGAGAAAATGTTCGTCTCGTTTCCTGAGTCAACGTAGCGGGGCTCCTATTTCTGGAAAGTTTGCACTTCACGCATCTGAAGCAACATAACGAACCTATCCTACCTATCTATTGGTTTAATGTAACTACCATCAAAACATTACATAGGAACATTACGACCTGCCTGATCTTACGATCAGCCGCCGACATGTAGAAAAAAAGTGATAATAATACTATGTTTTGTATGAACTTCCTTTATCTTTTATCACATCACATGATCACAACATCACAAATCAGCAACAAAGAGCAAGTAAGGTTAAAATAAATATATTATTACTGCACCTTTTCGTTAAATACTATATTTACATTATTTATTTTTCGTCATACCTACAATATATTCCATGTACTAAGTTAGCTATGCGTAAACTATATCTTTGGAATGAGTTTAATGCTTCAGTCATCAAAACTTTTATCACATGCATTCGTTGCTAAGATAAGCCATATTTACAAATTCTTAGCTATTTTCACCTTTGTAAAAGTTTAATTATCTTCTTCTATAGTACGAGCACTAGAATAAAATACATATATACCATATTGGTGAAGGAATATTCGGTGGTTTGGAACTGATTACTGATACGACCCTGAGGATCGCTCGCGCTTATTAGTGAGTGTTAGATGCGCTGCCAGACCTGTCAAAGTCGTGGTATAGCAAGATCAAAGCCACAGCCGTAGCAATTTTTAAACCGCAATTTGCCTGAAGGATTGTGTGCGCACCCCGTTGGCAAGCCACTACATATGGTCCAAAGGTAGCTCCTGAGGTGAGCGCGCGCGCGCAGGGCTCGTGCGCCGGCGTCGCTGCATCAATGGTATCACGAATAGCATCACCCCGCTGACCGACACGAAAGCTCCGGCCCCAATGAAAGTGGGCGTATATGAGCCTGTCGCTTGCACGAGCCATCCTGAAATACACAATAATACACATTTCATTGTTGTTTACTCTGATTAATTAAGAAACAAATAAAGATCTTAAAATAAAGGGTGTAGTAGGATAGTCTTTGTAAAATGGCCCCCAAAGCTTTTAGTTCGAAACTATAATTGAACAATGCCTTTTAAAGAGGATAATACCCTGCACAATATTTCAACCCCCTCCGACCCCCTGGAGGTCCACAATATCCAATAAACCCCAAAACTGTTTTATTTATTTTCTCCTAATCTATGTGACAGACCAATTCCCAATTTTGTTCAAATATAATTAGGACTAAAGGCCATTGTTTAAAAAAAATAAAGCTCTCTATCTCATTCTTTTGTAAAATAAACAGATACACTTGCTCGTATTATTACTACTACTAATGAGTTATATTTATATTTAAAGTAATAAGTTTTATTAAAATTGTACGTAGCTAAGCATAGTTAACGACCTGTAATTAGTCTTAAAGTTGATTGATTTCATTGTGTTACGACTATTTCATATTTTTTTAATATTCATTTAATTACCTACTTTTATTACTTCCCCGTAACGCATCCTTTCCAAATAATTATTTAATTCACCTGCAAGAGGCGCCCCAAATAGTGACGCCAAGCCTTGGAAAAATAGCAAGAGGCCAAAGGCATTAGTCAGTTTCTCCATCCCAAAAAGATCCACCAGTACCACCGACGTTAATCCCACGTATGCTCCAGACGTGAAGCCGTACATCGCCGCATACATGGCTAGACCCCAGAACTCTGTGCACACTGCTGCTGAAGCCATACCTGCAATGAGGTGATATTTATTAAGAGACATCGAAAAATGTTTGAAAAGAATCAAACTACACTCATGTGTAGCGCTCCCTAGTATACGAGTATGCATTGTTACTGCCAAGTTAATGACTTAGCGTAGTCAGAGACTGAGTATAAGGCTACAAACCAAAATAACAATTTACAGATACAGTAATTAGGTCAAACAAGTGGCACAGTGTGAAACAGGCACTGGCAGTCTTCTAGAAGTTTGATGTATAAGTAGGAGAGCTTTAATTTGTTGCTTAATATAAACAGTGAAGCTACAATTATTTATTTAGCTACATTTGGTAATATGTTGTGTTTTAAGAATGAGATAGGTAAACAAAAACCCCGTTTGTAATGAAATTTATGTCAATTTTTATGATCTGACTTTTAATAAATAAGGTACAAAAATATGTTAACTACTCACTCATGCCAGCTATCGTGAGGCACACATTGTACACCATCAACCTATTCACCCAAGGTTTGTCGCTAACAAAGCCGAGAACTATCCTCCCGACTAAAGTAGCCGCCCCCATTATAGAAATTAAACGTTCCGGATTTTCGACACCCAACTCATTGCTCATGGTCACAGTATAAACATAGGGTATATAAAATCCTATATTAGTCAAAATGTTTGATACAGAGAATAATACAAATATGGGGTCCACCAACAGAGATACATCAAGCATTTCCGATAAAGGCGATTTAGACTCTTCGTCTTTGGTCATAGTTTGAATTCTTACTGGAGATGAAGCCCGGAATTTCGAGAGGCTTGTCATACTTCCTTGATATAGTACATCAGGTCTGTTCATGATACCGCTGCCATGTCTAGAATGCGGCTGCTGCTTAGGCTCGTGAGATTTGTTCAGGGCGGGCTGCGAGAGAGTTAGTCTAGCCACATCGCCGTCTTCTGTACGGCCGTTTGCTCGAGCCATGTGCTCAGTACTTTGGGATTTTTTCAATCCTGATTTCTTTAGTTTTGTAAGCGTCGGATCGCTAGCCGCTGTTCTGGGCATTTCGGGTACTGGTAGAAACAAAAAGCCTAATGGAATGCAGTTTGATATAAGGGCGCCAATAATAACCAAAGCACCTCTCCAACCATAACTGGAGATTAGACCCTTTGTTAAATGCGGAAAAATAAACGTTCCAAGTCCTGAACCACACACTGCAATGCCTGAAATAGAAGAAAAAAAGAGAAGATACTCTATTTATTAAATGTCAAGCAGTCAAGACAGACAATAAACTCATCTCAAGTAGCAAATGTGTATAATTAACTCAAGATATGGCAAAATTTGAGGGTTAATAAGCAAGTTTACCTGTAGCAAGACTTCTGTACCGCTCGAACCAGACGGTGACGCTGACGATGGCGGGCAGGTAGATGAGGCCGCAGCCGAAGCCGGTGCCCACACCGATGGTGAAGATGAGCGTCAGCACGTTGCCCGCGAAGGCCGACGCGATAATACAGGCCGCGGCTAGCAAGCCTCCGAACATCGTCACCAGTTTACAGCCCCAACGGTTCACAAGTGAACCCGTTAATGGGCCTGGAATAGAAGTCTGAATACACTATGGATCCTTTCCTCAACATGCATAACTGTCACATATATCTTGTCAATATTAAATTTGTTTTATACTTTTACTTATACTTTTAGTACTTACCTGAACTGAGTGTGATCGCGCACAGTATTGATACGATCCACGCGGTCTTGCTTTCGCCCTCTTGAAAGTAGCCCAGGAACTCATAATATAAAACGCCGAATGAATAGGTCAGCCCGTCAACTGGAACATATTCACATTTTCATTTTTCATGAGTAATTTAGGGGTCGCCTCGTTCCGGATCCTACCTGCGCTATTACCTCAATTCCTCTCATTTGTCCACACAAACTAAAAGCTATTAAGTATAAAATTAAATATAAGTTTTTGATTGAATTTCAGTGAATAATAAAATATACTAAAATAAAAGCAGTCTTTTTAAAATATTTTAACTCATATAAAGAAAGTGGCTTTTTCCAAGTAGCTCTTTAGTTGATCATCATATATCTGTATCTAATATAACTTTAGCAAGTAAGTTTAGTGTACCTACATATAATAACTTTAACTAATCATTGTAATATGTAAACGTTTATTCCATAATTCGAAAAACAAAACTAAATCAATGTGGTTAATAATTAACAGAGAGACAAAGAAAACCACAACCAAAATAAAACAAAATATTCAAATTAAAACGCAGGATAATTTAACACTAACTGACCCGCTGGAAATAGCTGATTATTTTAACAATTTCTTCTCCTCCGTTGGGAATTCCAACTCTAATTCTAGTCCAAAAAATATAAATAAAATTTCTCTTACTAACCCGATCCATAATTCACTATTTCTGAGCCCCGTTGATCCAAATGAAATATACGTGTTACTAAAAAATCTAAGTAATAAATCCTCTTCCGGGATTGACGAAATTCCTCCTATTTTAATTAAAAGCTGTGCTGAATTACTTACTATCCCCTATACGCAATTAATAAATCAGTCTTTTTCCGAAGGTGTATTTCCGAACGCATTGAAAATTTCTCTAGTAAAACCCGTATATAAAAAAGGCAAGAGTACTGATGTAGCTAACTATCGGCCCATAGCCCTTCTACCAACTTCTGCAAAAATCTTCGGAACTGCCATGATGAACCGTCTCTATCCCTTTTACGAGAAATTCCAAATTCTACACGACAGCCAAAACGGATTTAGGCAAAACCGCTCCACGACACTTGCTTTATATAAATATCTAAAATATATTGTAGAGGCTATAGATAATAAGCAATATGCGATAGGTCTCTTGCTCGACATGAGCAAAGCCTACGATAGAGTCTGCCATCAAACCCTGTTAAAAAACCTTTATATTACAGGAGTCAGAGGATTATTAGCTCATGAGTGGTTCAAATCCTACCTCAGTAATCGGTCTCAATATGTAGAAGTAGAATACACAGATTTTCAGACTGGCAAAATTCAACAAACACGATCCGATAAAGTTGCTGTTACTTGCTCCATCCCCCAGGGTAGCGTCTTAGGATGCTGCTTATTTCTCATATATATAAATGACCTCCCTAACATATTAGAAAACCATAGCGTGCTATTCGCTGACGATGTCTCTGTACTTCCTCCCTGCACTGATATTCTCGAAGCTGAACATAAATTAAATACCACTTTAGAAAAAATTGAAAATTGGCTAGAAGCTAATAATCTTAAACTCAACTTGGGGAAATCATTAATTATTCAATTCAAACCATATCAGAAAGCCTCACTGCCAATTCAATTCTGCTATAATAATATTAAAATTGAACCTGTTAGTTCTGCTACCTTATTAGGAGTGGAGTTGGATACCCACCTTAACTGGAAACCTCATATCCTTAAACTTTCAAAGCAACTTTCCTCTTTTATATACGCACTCCAGCATCTCAAACGCGGCACCGACTTCAATACAGCTCTCACGGCGTACTACGCTTTTGCCTATTCAAGAATGTCTTATGGTCTAGTCCTGTGGGGACAAAGTACTGAAGTCGATAAAATCTTTATTCTTCAAAAGAAATGCATAAGAATTCTTGCCAACATTAATCTTATGGAAATGGAATCATGCCAGCCATACTTTATTAAATTTAAAATACTTACCTTAACTTCCATGTATATCTTTGAATGCAGTAAATTTGTAAGAAAACATTTTGAACTATATACCCCAGTAACAGATATTAGAAGAAATAACAGGAATCTTAATAAACTTAAATTGCCCTTCTCGAGAATGAAAATTGTAACGTCTAGCCCTCACTACATGATGATCAAGATATATAATAAGTTACCTAACTCTATAAAAAATCAGGAAAAGACTACTACATTCACTAAATTATTAAAAATATTTCTAATAAATAAATGCTATTATTCCCTAAGTGAATACTTTGAAGAGGATACTAATGATTGATGGTAATACGAATGGTTTATGCTAAAACTCATGTATTTAATTGCAATGTTTAGATTATTGGTTTCTCATTGTTTAAAGTAGATTTAGTCCTTTTAAATTGCTGTGCCCTTGCAGGGCGTCACATGTACTTCTACACTTTCTGTTCCATCTTATGTGATTTGTGATATGCAATAAAGATTTGACTTTGACTTTGACTTTGACTTTAATAATTATCCAACCGTAACACTAGACAACTTTTACAACACATATGGTTCAGTACGTATGTTGCTACTTTACCGCACTAGTGCGATAATTAGCACATAACGTAACTATGTCGAAAATTTACGGGGCCATATGTACTGTAAAGCGTTGTACCATACAATGTGCGAATTTCCTATTTTTCGCACTTGTATCGTGATATACTATGGTTACATTTATTTGTTTGTAAGGCGCATATTCACAGGACTGGTAGTTCACATTAACAGGACACAATTAATGTAAATTATGTGGTATACCACATCAGTCTTTTTCAAACTCGATGGGTACGCTGACCGGTGTCATTTCAATACAGTGTTGCGAGACTTGGCGTCTTAGGTTATGAATTATATGGAGATGACACCTGTACCCATCGAGTTTGAAAAATACTATAATAGATATACACCTGACCTGATCTAAAATACTCACTGACTATATGTATCATGAAGGAGGCAAAGACTACGACCCAGCCCCAGCCGCCGTCGGGCGGCGGCGGCGGCGGGCTCTCCAAGCTCTTCCGCGAGGACACCCGCTTGTTCGCACCCTTCCAGTTGGCACTCTCCACCTCCTCGTGAGACATCTTGCTACAATTTACTAACCACGGCACTTGTTTTTTTCTTTCTAAATATAGCTAAGTTATGATTTTTGGAAGCCAGTGATTTATAAAATCATTTAACAGGTATGAGTTAGTTGAAAAATTATCGATCAGTCACTTAATAAATGCAACAGTAGATAGATAGGAACGAACGGTAACCGGGCTGGAAATATATAAAGTGTTATATATTTAAATAAATAATCGTAAAGTCTATATTTTGCTCCCTAATCTCTGACGCATGCAACATTTTAGTTGTAGGTTCTGTTTTCATCTGAAACCAATTTAAGAGATATATTTTATCACGCCACTTGATTCACTTGAGTTTTTAGACGTCAGTTAAAGCTCTGGATCTATCAATTGCCGAGAAAAGTCAAGCCAAGGGCTACTCGTAAATTCGTCCGCCATACCACAGCCTATACCCAAAGGATTGGTTTTCTTCAACACTGATCTGCACGTCAAATGATAACAGCCGAAAAAACTTGTGGAGCCAGGGCCGGACCCAAAGGTTTACTAATTGTACTAATTTCCGTATACTCCAGCAAAACGATTTCAGTTTGACCAAAATCCGAGATCGAGAATCTCTGTGGTTTTTATTTAATAAAAAAATATATGTCAGCTGACAATAATTTTATTTCAGAGACAGCGTGTACGACGTATCCACCGCTTGATTTTAAACTACCAAATAATAAGTAAAAAGTACTTAGGTATTTTGCACTTCACCAACCGTCAGGTCATGGGTACCTGCTCGCGCTAAGAGTCGCGATAGTGCACTGGCTATCAACAGCATCGCGGTCTGACACCTTATCATGTAAGATGTTATCACTATCACTACAAGATCATGACGAGTTAGATACCAATCACTGTTTGTGAAATATAAATCCTAATTTTATAAGCTTGAGAACTATTTTATTATATTTATTATCTTTTCTATCTTTGGAAAAAATCAGATGATGTTGACATTCAGATTTCTGGCCTAAGTACTATATTTTCTTAAGGATTGCTCTGTGTCTATGAGTCATATAGTTATGACTGCGAGTTTGGTACTTCTCGATTATTGTGAGATAAATCAATATCATGTTTAAAATCTCAATATCTTTGTTTCTAGGGGCTTATATTTCATAACTTTTGTAATATGAAACTGCAAAAAAAGTAAGTGAATGAACGAAAGAGTGAATGTGACGTATAGGTATGCATTTTCAGTTTGGATTTGTGTTCGACTAGGATTAAAAGCTTCAGTGCCGTGCACATGGTTGGTCAATGCTTCAGTACTATTTATTAGTACTAAGATACCTTTCATTCCACCCTGCATTACGGTATGAAAAGTGGCTGTGACAGAATCGGACAGACAGACGGACATGACGAATCTATAAGGGTTCCGTTTTTTGCCACTTGGCTACGGAACCCTAAAAAAGGACACTGATTTAAAAATATTTATATCACATGTATGTTTGACTTTAACTCTGGTACCGATACCTATACAAAACGACTGTGTACTCGTATATCGGCTCAAGATCTGAAACTTAAATGAGTTCAGGCCTGGTAAATAATATAAGTCATATATATTTGTATACTTAGGTATTTCTACCAGCATAATGTTTTATTTTATTTTTTTCAATTTCGTTGACACCAAGCTAAGTTATTTGTCTTTAATCGTTGCCTAACAGCGTTTCTCAAAAACCATAATCAGCAAACAAAAAAACTGGAACTGAAATCTAAACCCAATTATAACGTACTTTTCTACTTTCAAATACAAAATCACATCACAGAAATTCTCAAAAAAGTAATATTAATAAATAAGTAGCTACTTACATCACTAGTTAGTAAGCGAGATAAGTAAGACACAAAAAAAATAGACACACGCAACTTGGACTAGCTTTCGGTAAGAACTGGACATTGGCATTTAACGCAGATTTTTCTCCTTTTCTTATTTTATTCATTTTAGATATAACAATATAATGTTACATTTAGTAGTGCAATTAAAATGAACACAATGCATAGCCAACGACATTATCCATAAATTACAACAAAATTAAGCTTATCTCTGTGACTTCCCATGTTCCGCTATTGAGTTTGGTTTACCGTTATGGGAATTTTGTAAGTAGGCCATTAATACCTGTGAAATTCAGTCGATTTACAAGTACAAAAATTAGTTTTTCTCAAACTTGTAATGAAATGTTGACATAACTTACTTCAAATTAGGTCCGGAAATACCACATATCAGGTTCGATGAAAGAAGATGATATGTAAAGGAACGTCAAATTATGGCACGTCTTGGCATTCAACCTTAAAAAACCTATAAGTAAAATACTGCCGTTATACTTTTTTTCCTTTTTTGGCTTTTTTTTTCTTTTTTGTGTATGTTAAATATCATTTCACTGTTTCAAAGGGGAACGAAAATTTGATTCGCGCAAAATAATCAAATTTTTGTTCCCCTTTGTAAGCCGACGCACTGAATAGCCTATCACATTAGGACATGAAACAATCATCATCATCATCCTAATTTTTTTATTATTATTTCAGTGCAAGTTTGAGAAAGCACTATACAAATCTCGGCGAGAAACGGGGTTGCCGGCCGCGTATTCCTATTCGGCCTCGCTACGCTCGGCCGTCTATATCTACTTGGCCTGCAACCATTCGTTTCCCGTCCTCTATAGTGATGTACTATATCTACACACATATCATAAACCTCTCTGATGCCTTCAATAAAATCGATTTTGTAATGACATTCAAATTTCGAACATCTCTGAAAAAAAGCAATTCGATTTCACCTCTATTCTAATAGAGTCTGGCTAGCCAAATATTGTTGTCCATGATTTAAAACAAATCTAAAAGTCAGTTGTCAATTTATGTAATTCATTCAAATTGTTCGCGGTTTATAAGGGGTTTAATTTTAAGGATTACACCGAGTGAGGTCCGCAAACTATTATTTAAGCTCATAAATAATTACGGTAATGTGCGAAGTCGACGTGAAGCGTTTTATAACGAAAACCTGCTATGTTTACAAATCGTAAACAATTTAGTAGGTTGGTGCTCTATTAATATTTTGATGCTTTAAGTACTAGTTCTAACTAACATTTGCCTATAACTTTGATTAAGTACGTGAATTGAATAATACCTGAATCTCATGAACATTGTAAATAAACGGATAAACTAGAAGCTCTGGAAAATACAATAAATTCAAAACATTGGAACGTGACGAGTTACTGAAAACTAATATTTAGAAGAAATTTGTGGAATGACTGGTCAGTAGTAAATTGATATAAAAATTCTTTGTACTTTACATAGAGGTAGAAATTACGTGAGTTGCTTTTTAGTGCACATCAACGTATATTAACTTATTTCCTTAGGTACCTTAAGCGGATCAGAAAATCAAAAATATTTTGTAGTATCAAAACTACTACACAGTGTGACCAGCCCAAGATTTTTTGAATTTCCCACCAAAATATTGTGTAACTGAAATATTACACAATATTCCGTAATATAGCCAGACTCTATTGAACGATACGAAAATCGGCCCCGACTCTAGTTTGTCTCTGAATTGAAAAAAACACGTCTGACATGCGTGAATTTACTTTCATTTAACGCCATTTGACCTACAGTTTATCTTTTAATTAGTCTCACTTCGTTCGTTTCTCAAACCCACACTCGTATTTTAATGCCAGCAACAGTCACATAAACGACCACAGTAGTCGTGAATACGAGTAACTCGTATTAATTATTTGTAGTAATGATTTGAACTAAGTAGGTATCTAAATTCCTCTTTGGCATTTTGAGGATTGGTCTTTAGAATCTTACAGCTCATTAACCGGGAAGGCGTAAAAACAGGACTCATACTCAATTTAAACAGTTCAAATTAGATTTAGAGAAATTCTCAATTTAGACATGTATAACTATTTCTGTAGCGAGGCGTCCATGGAACTCGATTCCCACCGACTTGCCAATGCTGATTCAGCCGAGTGCTTGAAACTAAGTAAACTTTCACATTTTATATATATTTATTTATTATTCACAAGAACGGTTTACACTTGTTATGTTAATGCTAAACATATTTACATGTTGCTATACATACATATGCTACACACATTACTCATTTAATCAATACACAATTAAGGTAAAATATAAATACAAAATTTGTTTATAGAGTACCAACGTGGCCAGCGGATCCCTTGTTGTTAAAGACACAATGCACCCTTTGAATTAATATAATCTACCTAACCGCTTTCTAAATATCTTGATACTTTGAATCAAAGAAAATATTTTTTTTTTCAAATTTTCCTGATTTAAATGACGTATAGTCATAAACTGTCTTATCAGTGGAGTCGGTTAAATGATGACTCGCTGCTTTGTGCCACGCCCAAACTGTGCCCCTTATACTGCATGCTTATACTGCATGGCTAAGCGGCGTTAGACCTGACTTTGATGCTAAGAGTAAGGTACATACGTTAAAATCAATCGTATACATTCTAGCTTTGAATTAGGAAACTTTTCAGATTTTACTACTTTTAGCTGGGGAGATGATAAAAGTTTAGTTACTCCAGCGTCGTAGAGATCTATTGTAATCGAAAGATAAGATGATCAGAAGAAAAAATGTTATATAATGTTTTCTTTTCCAGTGATCAGGAAAGGGTCTACAGACGTTTAAAAATTTTGGTGAAGGGTTGAAAAACTCGCTAAGTAGATTGTGGATTTGGTCATTTTGGATCAAGTTAACGCTATACATTTGATGTCACTTAATCTGACAATTATTTGTACGCATTTCCTCAATCAGACGGCTACAGTCCGAAACCCGATTTTTAGATTATAGCATTATCTAGGAACGAAATGACCAAATTCACAATATCCTTAACGATTAGACATACGAACGAACTGAGACGGCTAAAATTGGTTAAGGTTGACTCCACAGGGTAGCAAGATACCACCCACGTCTGATACGCTCGAGTAACTACAAAAATCCACTCTTTGACTCCCCTACCATTTTGGTATAGCTCATAAAAAAAACATTTGCTACCAAAATAGTTAATATATAATATTTCTGCCAGTTTTTGAAAAATCGTAGCGTTTTTCAGATCACATAGCAATCTTGAGGCCTTTCTCTAGTAACTTCATAGATTTAAAACAACAACTTTAAACAACTTCCGTTCTATAATACAATTCACGAACATAGGTGTAAAAAAAATATAACTATTTTAGCACAAAAGCTATTAACATTAAAATTGCTTCAAAAATCCACAATTTTGTTTTTGATTGAACATGAGTTCTGATATCTTATGTTGTTAAAAAAAACCAATTACAATGATAACCGCGGACCCGGTGCCCGAGAGGTCACGCTCGGCCGTCCACTCAGTGACCTCTGAACTCACTGCACCTTAAACAATTGACATATAGGTCAGGCTCAGGTAAAGTCACGTTTTATATTTATAAGAAAAAAAAAACTTGTTACTATCAGGCCAAGGGTTATGTTTTGAACTGGTATTTTTAAAATTACATGATGCTTGGACTTACTTTAACGCAAAATTTTAAAGCCTCGGGCACCTCCCGGCGGTCGAGGCAACCGAGATAATTTTGCATCCCGGAATCCCGGCAGTCCCCTACCGGGAGATATATATATACTGAATCATTTTAATTAATCCAAAGATGTATTGTTATGCTTTATTTACCTATGTAAAAAAAAAACAGTGTATTTTTTACCTATGTTTTATTACCTACTAATTTTAGATATACAGTACTTTCTGTGAGCTTCCTTAATTTTTTTATTCATCCAGGGCAAGAAGTAATACACATTCGTGTATATGCCTGGCTTGTCCTTTTGGGCGCAACCGTCGCCATGCGAAACCAGCCCCACCACCTGCCTACAATAATAGTAAATATAGTAAGTAAGTAAATATTATTTATTGCACCAACAATTATACATTTTACATATGTATATGTAAAACTACAAATAAGTTTTAAAGGAAAATAGAACCAGGTAACAACAGGCGTTCTTATCGCTAAAAAGCGATCTCTTCCAGACAACCTTTAGGTAGTAGGAAATTTAGAACTCATACAGAAGTCAATATGTAGTGCAAGGAGCTAAATATGGAGACTAAATAAATATATAGGGTACTTTCTGTTATCTAGATCGAAGTATTGGCAAAACTTATAAAAATATATATTTTTTTAATTATAAAAACCTACATTTTTTACGGAGCCCTCGGTTGGAGAGTCCGACTCGCACTTGTCCCGTTTTTTAATGGTTTCAGAAAGTTACTCAATTCCCAGGATGTTGCAAAGAAAATTATTGCAACTCGTATTGTGGCACATTTTTTTGCGACTTTTTCTTCATTACCACGTTAACCTTTTGAATGCCAGTCGGCGAAGATACATGCCGTGCCACGGACGCAGGCGATCACGATTATTTAAGTGAAATTGAACTTTACGGGGTCTCGCGTTAGTCCCTATTGCATTGGCGAAACTGTCGGCTGTAGCCGTCGTTGGCGTCCTTGGCAAGTCTTTCAGATGTCGGCCATAGACGACGGTGGCGGTCAAAAGGTAAAAAAAAAATCAAAAAAGCATATTGGTATAATGTCAAATTAACTTTATTCTAAACTTAACAATCGCTGAACATTTTAGCCCTTTTTCACTCCCTTTTCCCGTCACTTAGGCATTCATTAGCAACCCATGTTGCAATTTATCAATATATAATATATATTATATACCTACTATCTAAGATAGGTAATCTTCTTAACTGTGATAATTAGCCAGTTGAAATTTATACAGATTATGTATTTCTGTTGCCGCTATAACAACAAATACAAAAAACAGAATAAAATATGTATTTCTTTCCAATCCAAAGGTTCTCATCCAAACACCGAAGTTAAGCAACGTCGGGCGGGGTCAGTACTTGGATGGGTGACTGTTTTTATAGATAATGGTACAGAACCCTTCCTGTGGGAGTCCGACTCGCACTTGGCCGATTTTTTACCTATTCCATAAAATGGCTCCACCAGAGTCGCCCTGACAGGTGTCCCGTATCCCGTCCCCGTACAAGCAGAACATGTCCTCCGTCAACCGAGAGCCGTGGTGCTTCCGTCTACACTTATTTAATGACACAAAGCGTAGTTGGGTCTCCATCAACCCCGAATTAGATATCGAACCACCATACTATAAGAAAAAAAAACCTTTGTAATTTTATTTGAATCTAATTCGTGTAGCTACCGCTGGGGTTATACTTAACGCGGCGAATGGTGATGACAGTTGATTTTTGTATGGAGTAACTGTCAATGTCAAATGTTTTTGAACTTTTTTTGGAACTAATTCTTTTTATTTTATTTAGAAATATAACAATTAGGTAATAAAAATACGGTAAAAACCTATTTCTACAATTATTCTTTAAATTATGTCTATCCAAAAGTTAATTCAAGGAACTGTTATAGTGATCATCATTCGCCGCGTCAAATGATATGACCCGACCGGACCGGTACAGGTAGATACGTTCGGTTCGTCCATGAAATTTTATTTTAACTTAGTGTTAAGTATGTCGTCATGTTGTATCTCTTTTTTTTGTATAACTTTGTCTACTGAGTGCAATTCATTTCGGTTTATTTCATGTTTCTTTCCTTTTGTCTCTTCTCTTGATTATTTCTCAGTTGATGGCCACAGCGGAAGATCAGCGCTGGGAGTCGCCAGCAACATGCTGAGATGAGGTCATTTCTTGACACTTTATTCTATGTTCACTTTATGTATATCTATTGACTGTTAATGTGTTTAACGATTTAATTGTATTCAATTCTATTCTACATATTTTAACAGTTGCCTACTGCAACTTTTAGTTGATAGAAGAAGTCCGAGAGTTCATTAGGTGATTTAAAAATCTGAACCATTTAGATCCTTTAGTTTGTCTTTGATGTATATGGTGTCGTTGCCGTTGATGACCAATGACCAAGGTAAAGGAATACTCACGCTAAACCGGCACGGGCGCGGACCGAGGCCTCCGACACGTCATTTTCTATGACGGCTAATCGGTGATCACGTGGTGAGCACCATTCATAGAAAACGAAGTGCCGGAAGCTCCCACCCGGACTAGCGTGAGTTATCTTTGAAGTGTAAAAGCACCCATTTAATTATATGAAAATAGTCACACCCTATTTCGGACAAGTACGTATGTACTGGTAAGTAGGTACTACGTATTATTTTCTTAATAAGAATATTACGACCGGACTGAATAATAAAAGAGAAATAAACACTCAATAACTAAACTGCATCTAAGACAATAATAATCGAACACTATAACTTACCGACGTGAAGCCCCAACCTGTTGCTTTAAAATTCCTTTCCCTTTCATTCATCCACTTGTTTGATTGCACGATCATAGCTCTTTGTGTTTTCTTATTGAATCTGATCGGCCGTCTGGTGAATATCAAGGCGATATCACAAGCAAAAGGAGCTTCCTTATTGTAATCTTCATGCTCGACTATATACCATATTTTATACGAATCTGCACTCATGTCATATATGTACCTAGCACCTGTAACCATTTGCATCAACCATTGTTTTTAAATATTGTATTTATTTTTGTTTAATTTTTCATTTAGTTAATGCTTCTGTTTAGCAGGCCAATTCGAGTTTTAGTTACTAAATCTCATTCCAATATGACACTGATCTAATACTTATCTTATCTGTCAATGTCAAAAATTACGTTTTTCGATTCGAGTTTTAGTTATTACATCTCATTCCAATGTCATACTGATCTGATACATCTGTCGGTGTTAACACAACGTTTTTGGTGACATAATGCGCAATTGAGCAGGTCCTCTAAAGGAGATTGGAACCATCTCATATTGCAATGATGTCAGAACCATGTTAGATCAGTGTCACAATAGATTGTTGGAATTGGCCTGTTTGTTTTATCATAAAAATTGAAAAGAGATAAACTCGTATCAGTGGACTATTGGTTAAAAATCGAGATCATTCTTATATGTATAATTCTCACCAAAACGCACATGCATATCCTTTACGTTTTTATTGTTGTTGAAGCAGTGCGCAGCGGTCAAGATGGCCCAACTGGACAGGACAGTGCCGCCACACAGGGCCCCATAGTTAAACACCTGCACGGCGAACGGAAAGTTCTCTATTGGAACTGAATGGCCTCCAACTATTTTACTTTCAAAGTTATAATACATATTTCTGCTCTCCATACTAGTATATATTATACAAAACGATAATCGTATTAACATACGAGTAAACAAATGCACGAATTGGTAGAGACGAGAAACGCGTGCTTTATGTCGTTTCATTACCTTTTCATTTTACATGTAGCAATTCAGACGGAGAATAAAGGTAATTAAATTAAAAGCGTAATTAATCCGAAAGTTCATTAACTTTAATAGCATGGTACATAACGATTTCAGTATTCGCAGATTATGCGAAGAAAACTGAAAACGTGCAAATTAATTTTATTTATTTATTTTTATTTATTTGGAGATCCAATCAAACAGCTGTGACATTAACATAGAAAATATAGTAGATACAGGAAGCCAATTATAGGAACTCACAGGTAGTGACATAATACTAAACTAAGACAAATTATTATTGAAATAAAATAAAAATTATTTAAATAAAATAATGCTTCTCACGTCAAAAACAAATAGTCATAGTTTAGGTACTAAACTATTTTTTTATTTGAACTAAATTCATATGTTCTAAATTGTAATAATATCTAGTCCAAACATTTTCTTCCAGCATCGTTATTGTTAACTTTGGGTAATAAGTATTTTTTGTAAAGTTTGGATTATTTCACGTTTATTAGCTACTTACTATTTTTGTTCTGAATTATCAGAGCTTAATGTATTAAGCAACCTCGAAAAATTTACCAGCCAATTACACATTGTATGTAATTATTATTTATATCAAAAAGTGTGTATGTAATATATATATATATATATATATATATATAATTGCAGGCGTCCATAGAATACGGTCACTGCTTACCATCAGGCGGGCCAATCACTATATGTATGCCTTTCACATTTGAAGAGTTTCCTCGATTCCTCATGGATGCCATCATCAGAACTGAGTTTTGACTAAAACGGGACCAATCTGTATATACACGGTGCACACGAGGAACCCGCATGATTTTAGCCACGTACTTCTGAGGCCAAAAGAAGGAAAAAATGTTATATGAGTTTCAGTAAATTTCGTCAAAAAAAATTTTTTCCAATTTTGAACGTATTTGTACATAAGAAGTTGATGTTATAGTAAAACTGGCACTGAAAATAATTTTTTACTATTTTTTTGTAAAAACTAGTTCTTGCAAAGGTTACTTGTCACTTTTGGACATCTATCAATAAGGATATTTAGACTACGCCCCATAATGGAATCATCGCGATCAAAAGGCGTTTTGTACTAAGTTACGATAAGACGATGTTTTTTTACATTGGTCTTAACTCTATAACTAGGCGAAATCCAGAAAAGTTTATATGACATTTTAGTCTCTAAATGTGATCAGTAATACACTGTCTAAAAATAATTTTAAAAATCGGTTCCGAAATTACGGAGTTATGGAGTAACAAACATTTAAAAAACACACACACACACACACACACCGAATTGATAACCTCCACCTTCTGAAATCTTTAAGTCGGTTAAAAAAAAAACATACACACCGAGTTGATAACCTCCTTTTTAAATCTTGAAGTCGGTTAAAAAATAAAATAAAACCAGTTTTTCGAGATAGTTACTATAACTTTATTTTATGTTACACCTTCGAGTATTTGTGTTTTTAGTTTCGACCCTAATCCCGTCAGTAATCGATTTGTTGCAAAACTCATTTTGGAAATCAAACAGTTTCTTCTTTACCCAGCTTCTGAGATACCAAACGTTGGAATACACGCTGGGCTTGTTTTTTTGAGCGCAGCCGTCACCGTGAGATACAATTCCTACTACCATCCTAAAAAAAGAATTTTTAAGTTTATTAATGGATAGACCCAAAACTTACCTATACATAATAATTTTGGGTACTGCTAATAGTTAAAAGTCTCTTTTACATTGTTGACCAAGTCGCAACTCTACTCAGCCCCGATCTTGTTCAAACTTCGGCTTACTCGTCTGCGTTGTCGTGTCTGCAATATCTTGTCTTAAGAGAAAACATTTGTGATGGTCATTCTTCCATACAAACGTTTTCGACATTTTCCTCTCTGGATTTTGACCCTGGACGTTTTTTTAAGCATACATAATCGGCAACAATAAACGCAAAAGTCAGTGAGAAACAGATAATTTTTTTCTCATTCCGTTCCCACGTTACGATTGGTTAAGTTTTGGAGGAGGAAAATGTCGAAAACAAAACCTCGATTTCTGAAATTTTACTCAGCGTTTTTCGCCAAAGCTGCAGTCGTCCTCTGTGGCTAGCACCAGTTCGGCAATGACATAAACGCTATCGAGAACGTAACTTACTTTCTTTGTATATATGTCGCGTATATGTCAGTTTTGACACTGTCAGTGACTCATGGTACGGGTACTTATATATATAATAGCCGCCGCTGCCAGCGCGACGACGGAGATATTTACCTCGAATTCTCAAATCTGAGAATGAGCTTCTCTTAACAGTTGATTAAGGGTTAACCTTAAAATTTTCACTTTATGAAGAATAGCGCCTATCAATTGATTAATGTTAATTCCAATTGTAACTTCATTCTCACACCGCATTCCTGCTAGCTCAGGTGAGTGATGAAGGAGGTGTGTATTTTTTGGTGCCCAATTCAACGAGTTTCACATTCCCAGCTTAAAAAAACTCGTACCGCATATAAACTTCTATCCCCTTTTTAACGTCCTTACGGGTTGAATTATCAAGAATGTTAAAATAACTTTTTTAATCTTACATTATGCTTTTCTATGAAGTTTTAAATCATTTGTAATGGATTCAAACTTTCAAGCCTTAATTAACCCCCTTAGGGGTTGAATTTTCAAAAACGCTGAAATTACTTTTCTTGTGTTTTAATAATATGCCCACGTGCAAAGTTTTAAACCCCGCACTCAAAAAATATTTGATCTCCATACAATCTTGCAACCCCTTTTTCACCACCTTAGGTGATGAATTAAAAAAAAAAGTCGTCCAATACAAACATTTCAATGCCAAAATTAGCTAAATCGGTCCAGCGGTTCTCGAGTTTATGCGTGACTAACAAACGCATTTCATTTTTATTTATATAGATAGATAATAACAAACGCATTTCATTTTTATTTATATAGCTAGAAGATAGATAGATATATGACGTTATTATGTTGATGGGCTATGGTCTTTCAAGATTTAACCTTATCAAACAACCAGCTACAAAGTAGCTAAGTAAGTAAGAGGGCCATACAAAAAAGCCATCACCTTCGGTTCTATTTTCGAGTAATACTTGTTCACTGATACGGCATTTACCCAATCTAAATGTATGCATATGATATAAAAATACCTTACCCTTGCCATTCCACGCCGCCACCGGAGTCCCCTTTGCATGTGTCATACTTTCCGCTTCCATACAAGCAGAACATGTCCTCGGACATAGTCAGGTTGTGTAACTGGCTGCATTTGTCTAATGGCACGTAGTGCAGATTGGTCGTCAATAAACCGTGGCTGGAGAGCGGACCATTGTACTGCAAAATATTATCGAGGGTTTATAGGCATTCGGGGAAAAGTAATAAGGTCAACGCAGTATAGTGTAGGATACAAATGTTTAGTGTAAAATATAATCAGTAAATTGAAACAAGTCACTAAATAAGACGAGGAATACACCTTATGCGGACCGGACACTATCAGTAAGAATTAGTTTTATTTTTATTTTCCTAGATTTAGAATTTTAGCACAAAGATAAGCTTTACAACTTGTATGCAAGATATGTCACTATTTCCAATTTTTTTATAAGGTAGGTAGCATAATCTTTTGACGCGTTGTTCTATCTGCTAGTATTGATACTGGCTCATCTAAGGTACGAGTAAACGTACTTACTTTTATCAAGCCCCATCCCGCAGCTGAAAAGTTGGTTGCGCCCTGGACCATCCATTTATCTGAGTTCGCAAGAACGGCCTTTTTTGTCTTAACGGAGAATTTGATAGGTTCTTTCAGAAATATGAGTGCGATGTCACACGAAAAAGGCATAACCTTACTATAGTCCTCATGTATAGTGAAATACCATATATCGTACACTTCAGCATTCGAGTCGTATGTATATCTGGCTCCTGAAATAATGCAGACAGGAGTTTGAACATGTCAAAAAGCGACGTTATTCGTTTAGAATTCAGGGATGTATCCAACCAAATTTTTGTTAAACTTTTTCAGTTACACGGAACTTGAGATATTTGAGTTCACCGAGGCTTTACTGAATAATTTCCATTTTAGAAAAAAACACATTTTTTTAGAAAATCCCATTACAATATATTACGTAATACTCGTACCTACGTGAATTTCCATATCGTCTGTATCCTGGTTAAATTCGAAGCAATGCGCCGCAGTCATGATTGCCCAGCTCGATAGGATGCTGCCAGCACACAGCGCCCCCCCGTTCAGCAACTGAGCCATATGAGGGAACTTCTCTATAGGGACCGCCTTACCTCCCACGATTTTACCCTCAATTGTCAATAAATGTTTATGTCTATATCTATGACATAACGTTTGTGTAATCAGAACTAAATATAAAAAGCCAAAACACGTATAACGGGATTGATTTAACATGTTCAAAGATTTTTCACTGTTACGGCGTTATTAAATGAAAACTGCAATTCAGAGGTGGTCTAATTAACTTTTTTATTGTAGGTATAATGGATTTATGACTAGGTATGTAAACGAAATTGTGATTGCACGTTCAAAACATCAAATTAAAACAAATTGCGTGCGCTGGCTGTAATTAACTGACGTACCTATGCATCAAAATTATAATGAAAAAAATTATTGACAAAGTAAAAGCTTTAAATACATTCGAAATTTCTACTCGCTTTATTAAAACGAGAGCGTAACCCCGATTGTATGGCGGTGGCTAGTTTGTTGTGACTCTTAACTCTTTAAAGATATGTTTATGTTACAATTAGTATTAGTTTTTAATTTTTATGCTGTATGCACTTTAAGTTACGATTACTTTAATTTTCCTAAAATTATTTCGTATACATCTTACCTACCTTTACGTTTAATAAAAACAGAAGCCACTTACGTATGTTGCTTTTATCCTATTTATTCGATCGTATATTTGTCACCTTTGAAAGACATAAAAAATTACAAAACTAAGTAAAATTCCATTACATAACACTTGAGAAATGAAACTGTGAATATGTGAAAAATTACTTATTTTTATTACTTGTAAGCTGGAGCTAACCAAATGACTGAAATCTACAATATCGTTGAAACAGTTGTTCGGTGGTGTTCTGTATCCAGCCCGTGTAGTAGTAGACGTTGGAATAAACGCCGGGATACTTCAAACAGCCTTTGCCGTGCGACACGATGCCCACAATCATGCTGGAACCATAAGCGATTATCCATTTTACTTTGTTGTCATGGCCGTGATGACTCAAAAGTAAACAATTATACATCTACATTTATTCAGAATATGAACATTCATTTTTATTTGTAAAACCTCAAAATACGCCGCAAATTTTTACAAAATTTTTACAAAACTTTTAAGCGGCCCCTACTCTACATGGGGCTAAACATAGTTTTCATGACCGTTACTAACTTCAACATTTTTATAATACAAGTAGTGTCGTCGTCGGTAAATCATGAAATGTAACACATTCTTCTTGACACGTCATTTGCTTGACATACTCGTACCTAATATGAAAACTGAGGAAAGTATGGTAATTTTATGGTCGGTCGATAAAGAGGGTACATCTGCATTATTAATGGCCGATATCGCCAGCCGACGTTTGACCTTGCCATTATTGTACTAATGAGCATCAAATACAAATATTTATGTTTTTATCAAAAGAATAGTTATGTGTCCCAAGGGAGGAAAAGTAGGACATTGCATTCTCACAGTTAGCAACAACGTTCAATGCAATGCCGGATTTAGAGGTCTGGAGGCCTCGGGCAATAAAGGAGTGGAGGCCCCCTGGCCCCAAATTTTTTCCAAATAAAATGGTAAATTTTCCGAATTCTCTATTGTGGAGGCCCCTCTTTTGTGGAGGCCCCGGGGCAGTAGCCCTCCCCTAAATCCGGCCCTGGTTCAATGTAATATAACAACATTGAACTCGAAATAGTAGACCAGCGGTGGCAGCGTGGTTTCATTTTTATCTTTTGTCATAGTGACAAGCGATAAAAATGGAACCATACTGCCACTGCAGAACACACACACTATAGTTATTTTTCAGGTGATTGACAAATACCGATGACTGGGATCCTAGGACCAGCATTGTTTTGATGTTGAATCGAAGTTTGAATGTGGTTGAGATAATAAGTACTTTTATTTCATGTTTTTGTTATTTTTTTCAGCCTTTAATTAGGCTTAGTAGCTAATCTTGAACTTTATTTCAAAGTAATAGGGTTTAATTTTGTATAAGTCCTGACACCCTTATGACTTATAAAGGGCTTAAGGTACGACTGATCACGAACATAGAGTTGATCTCTGCAACGGTTTTGATAGCATAGACTGGGCAAGTGGTATTCATACGTCATAATTTCATAAAAGACGACGTCTGGGCTATCAAAATAGCTGTAGACTTATCTTGGTCTAACTCTATTCTGATACTGTGAAATTAATTAATAAAATAAATAAATGCTGTAGACTTCACTTGTTCCACAAGATGCCTCCTCCTGAGTCCCCTTTACATGTATCACTAGTCCCATTCCCGTAAAGGCAGAACATGTCATGACTGAATATCACTCCTTCGTATTCTTTCAAACATTCCTTGCGTGGAATGAAGCGTAATTTTGTTTCCATAAGACCTCTCAAAGATAGTTCACCATCTTCCTGAATAGAATAAAAACATACTTGTCGTTTTTTTTAAATACAAATCCAGATTGTACAGAGTACACGTTTTCATTTCTTTGAAGAATGTAAAGACAAGCGTACTGATTTTTTGGGGCCTTTTTCGGTAAAAGAAGTGATAACCACTCTACACAAGACGACATGACGCAAATTAAGTTGAAGGGTGCGAAATACGCTATGCTGTCTAAGTGCGCCTACATTGAATATATCGAAAACTGCTTATAGAATAATAGTAATATTACGAATATTCTATAAACATTTTTCGATATATTAAAGGTAGGCGCACTTAGACATCACGGCATGGTGTCTGGTGGCGTCTTTGCCCCCCGCCCCCCTCACCTTAATATGTAGGATAGAAACTGAATGAATAGGGTTAGTATTATATTTAAAAACCCCACATATACTATTCTGCTCAAAGCAGATTAAACAAACAAACAACCTATTAGGCTAGGTTAATCACATACGTTTTATGATCAGTATACGAAAGATTTATTCAGTTTCAGAAGCTCAGTTAATCTTTAGGAGTAAGCTAAACTTAGGACTAGTAGGGTGTTTAGGAGTAAACAGGCGGGCCGTATGCTTGCTTGCCACCGTCGTGGTATAAAAAAAAAGCTCCTGACAAAAGTTCATATGTTTCATTTACTCGTAAATATCAAAGAAAACTAATAACTGTTTGATGTAAACATAAATACCGAAGTCTGTCCCCAGCCAGTCGCTACAAACGTACTCCCAGTTTCTCTCATCCAGCGATCAGTATTGACCAGCTTTGCAGGCTGCACTTCGCGGCCGAAGACGAATGTGTCCTCTATGAAAATGATGGCTATGTCATCGGAAAATATTGCTGATGTGTTATAGTCCGGGTGGATCCTGAAATCCCAGACATTGTGTTGTTGCCTGTGGTGATCAAAGATATACTGCGATGCTGAAAATTATACTTAAATTTTAAAAACTCTGGCTGAGCTATCTTATTCTACATGATATCACGAGTAGGTTACCTGCCAATATCGACATATCTCCAATGTTTTTGTTAAAGTCGAAGCAGTGTCCTGCTGTTAACACTGATTTCTTAGTTAAAATGCTAGCTGCACACATGCCTCCACTGTTCAAGAACTGAACATTCCAAGGGAACGCTTCCAAACGCGCAGGTTTGCCACCAGCTATTAATAATGCTGCTTTCAATAAGTCTACTTTTGTTTCTCCCAAGTCTTTTATATGACAGACAACGGCACTAATTTGGAAATAAAATGTGATTTTATAAAAATAATGTAAAGTCCTATAAAACATGTTCTCGTAAAAGCGTCGATACAGGAGCGTTCTACTTCGATAACTGGAGATTTTATAGCAGAGTAAAATCAGTGAAGTGGCAAAATTGAAACGACAATCATTTTCTAATTATGCGACAAAATTCACACGACGTATGAACTAACACACTACTAACTATCAAAGCTTTATCGAACCAACTTTCCGTCTACGTTTTGATACCTGCGCAATTTAATGTTGGTAGTCATCTATATTTTCCGAGCGAAAAAAACTGACATAAGTTAGTTACATGAAAAAATTGTTAAGGTGTTTTGGGAGAACTTCGAAAGCGGGATAATTTTGAAAATAACTAATAGGTACCTACTTACTAAACTAGAAGCAATTTCTACTGTAGCAACAGTTAGTAAGTAGGATGCATCGGTAAACGTTGCAGTAGCAGTAGTTTAGTAGATTAAGTAGATATTAGCGATTTTTAAAATTACCCCGTTATCGAAGTTATCCCAATGCATTTTACATGATAAGAAATGTTGACACACAAAATGTTACTAGTTATTTTTTATCTTTTGAACGTACAATACAGGGAGGCATATACCACCAACCAGATACGTCACTTTCGACACTAACTGATCAAATTTAAGATCAAATTTAACCTGTACCCCTAGTGTAAATTTATTCGATAGCGAAACGTGACGTACGCGTTTGCGTTAAGTCTCATTTTGTATGAGATTTTGAGTTTCCAAAACGTCCCGCTTGGCGCGCTGTTTCTAAATTCCCATACAAAATGAGACTTAACGCAAACGCGGTCGTCACGTTTCGCTATCGAATAAATTACACTAGGGGCTCTATTATTATAATCAGAATACGTCTAATAGTGAGTCAGCGATGACAGGGGGGCAGGTCAACTATTTCTGCAGCTGACTGTACATACAGTTAATCCAAAAATGTAATATGACCCAAATTCGTCAAACCATCAAATCGTACAATTCGTACAGAATTTTTACTTTATCATTAATGGCCAAAATGTAAACCGAGTACAAATTACAGTGTAAATGTGGTGTAAATGTTACTGCTGTCCCGTTTGTGTTGTACGACTTGTGCGGGGAAATGAGATGGATGATTTTATTATAAAAGCGTAAGTGAGTACGAATGGAGCAAGAAGCCGCCCGCCCTCGCTCAGTCGACCACCGCCGGCCGCCGACAGCGCCGCGCGTGGCTTACCCGCGCACTAAACATAACCTAAAACCACCAACTTACCTTCCATCAAAGAACCCTTTACCCTACTAACCTCTCCTAATATCCACACCACAAGCAACACCACAGAAAATAATGACAAAGGGAATAAAGTAAACAGGCACTTTATTTTAAAATCATTTACATTTTGGACGAGTGATGTTGCGAGCCAAATCAAAACAAATGTGTATATCGATTCAGTGAGTACAGCTGTTAAAAAGTGAGAGTAACAAAACCCTTAAATGCTTCGTAACCTTAAACCTGAATAAAATGTAAGTATATTTTTATTACATTTGGTTGTTGTTTTTATTTATTGGACTTTAACCTTTTAAAGTTTAATACTCATAAGTGTCCTAGGAACAAAGATATTTGAAAGATATTCTAAGTTTTGATAAATTTTAATACTTAAGTACTTATGTATTTTTACCTACCAGACACAATTACAAAGCAATATTTTAATTACCTATAAGTATGTTAAACTAATTAGCTTTTTATCTACGCTTTTTGGCAATCAAAATCATTTCTAAAATAAATCCTTTAACATCCTAAATAATTTCTTATCCACCACTTAAAATATGCTGATTTGCTTGATTTGATTCAATGTACCCAATTGACATATTAACAAAGGAATTCATATGAATGTAATGTAGCTAATTCCGAGCAATTCTTCACGCGGGCTTTATTTTCATATTCACATCCGCGTTCCCGTGATTGTGCGTTTATTTTGATATAATGTAAATAAAGCCTTACGCCAACGCTCTTAAGACAATGTAGAAAGATATATAGTTGCATGGGCATTTGTCGTTGTTTCCATTGCGGTGTAGCTCACACTGCAGACTGCAGCGCACGTGACGTAGCACGTAGCTATAACGGTCTGCACACGTGCCCATTGTGTCTTTCTTGTTAGAATCGCGGAACTGCAGGATAATACTTTTCAAACATTCTATAATCAGAACACGACAATAACAATTACAGGCTAACGTTGTAATTCTAAAGAAATTATTTTGAACCACATTCTTAGATGATAATTTGACAAATATAGGTATGTTTGAAGATCTACTGCAATGGTTAATACACTATTTCTCTTTGACATCTTTAATGATTTAAACAAAGGTATACAATTTAAATCGTATATAATATATATAAACATTTTAGCATATTTATTGAATTTAATCGGCGCGTTTCTTAATTTTTTATAGCACACGCGATAATAATGGTACGTACCAAATTTTTGCCAAACCTTATCACGATACTGAAAAAGGCAAAATAAAACCTGAACCACCGAAATATCAACCGCACGGTCCGCATGTTACCTTTCCACCCCATCGACCTTGCTTCCGCGGACAAGCCCGAATGGATGTTTGTTAGAAATTGTGCAATGTGTTTAAGTGTCGCATTTACCTAAGAATGTTATCAGTATCTCATGTCAAAAATGGTTAGATATAACTAAAATTATAGAATCTAAGCCGAAAATTCAGATTCTGATTTAAGATGAAAACTCAAACAAACCGCAGAAAAATAATACTGGGTGCCTAATCATGCTTTATTATAATAAAGTATATTGCAAGGCTAATGGCGGCTCCGCTGAACCAAAGTGTTGTTTAATAGTGCATTTCAAGTGGATAAGTATGTGGTACAAATAATGTCTAAGCTGAAGGTAGTTAAGCATTTAAATAATAACACGACTCAGGTCAAACGACATCTGATGGACATCATACGAGTATCAAGTACTTATTTTCACGTTTCTAATATTTGACTATGACACATGTATTTGATGATGGATATTGAGCCATCGAATGAGTTGTGAGTTCAGTGGTTGCCACGGAGCGAGTGCGCAACCAATCAGCCGGCTCTAATCGCGTTCCGCGCCCGCTGCCTCCGCCAGGGGTGTCCAAGTTTCAAGAAAACATGTTGTAAAAGGGATAACGGTAAAATAAATTATTTACCGCCATAATGACAAGTTCGACATATATTTATTTATTCTTACTTGTCTATCGTTTGACTCCGACACATGGGCCGTGGATATTGAGCCATCAAATGAATGGGTAGTGAGTTCAGTGGTTCTCTCGGAGCGAGCGCGACAAATCAACCGGCTGTAATCGCGTTCCGCGCCCGCTTCTCCGCCTGGTGCCAGGGGTGTCGAAGCTTAAAGAAAAGATATTTTAGAAGGAATAACATTACTTTATTTTTTTCATTGCTTTATTTTCAAATTATATTATAAGCTTTTATATAGCTTGCAATGTATGTAACTATGTTTCTACGGGTCATATGTTACAACTTAAATTTGACCTACTTCCTGGTTTCCAATGAACCTGAACATTTGTACACAATATGTAAGTTAATTGGAATTGTTGGATTCGAATCTGAACTGGAAGTGCCATGTTGACCAGCTATGCAATAGATTGAGTAGTGCAGTCTTTGCGTTACGGAAGTTGAAACCCCTTGTTTCGTATGTTACATTGAAATCGATTTACTACGCTCACTTCCACTCACTAATGACGTATGGTGTACTCATTTGGGGAAACTCTACGCATGCCAACCGATTGTTTATCATGCAAAAACAGGCAATAAGAACGCTAGCAGGTGCGAAGCCTAGACATTCATGCAGGGGCCTTTTTGTAACGCACAAAATAATGACGCACTCCTCGTTATATTTGTTCGAAATCCTTATGTATGTTAGAAATAACCTATCTGTGTTTAAACGCGTTGAGGTAGCTGGTATAAACATTAGAACTACAGGTCGATTTCGAATAGTTCCACGTCGCATGGCACTTGCAGCTTGCAGCATTATGAGCGATTACCTGCAGAAATAAGGACGGACACATCCGATACAACATTCAAGCGTCTATTGATAAACTTCTTACTGGACAACCCATTATATTCAAAAAGTGTTTTTTTGACATAACTGTATAATTTATAATTGCATAATGATTTGACATTGTGTTTGCTTATTCTTGATATTATTTGACGATCCTTTTCAGGTGAAAATTTTCATATATATATTATTATTGAAATTAATTTATTTGGATTATCTTGTTATTATTTAAGTTTATTTCTGACGATCACAATATAGATTATTATAAATTGACATTGATGTAATTTGTACTGTAATCATATGTTGTGAAATAAATAAATCTAAATCTAAATTGGGTGACAATGCAATATTATGGTACCAGTAGGAAATGATAAATTCTGTTAGTTTGTAATGAACATGCGGCTTGATCTCATAAGATCCGGGTTGATTGCTAGTACTCAATATGAGGCTTATTCAAAAAAAATTGGCTCACTCGTAAATTTTAGTATCCCAATGAACCAATTTAGTTTCCCACTAGGCTACATTTTCCTGAAAACAGCCGACATAACGGCCTCATTCACCTTGAACTCTCCCGGCCATCATGGATATAAGATAGTTCTATTTTTACGTATCGTATAATGTTCGTAACCGCATATAATATACCTACATTATATATTTCCAATGTGCACTCCATTTCCCTCTCGTTCACTGAAAATAGGCCTTATTTATATTTATATAAGTAAATCAATTTCACCACCAAGTTCGAACACCATATCCGTGGATTTTGTGTCTGGGGAAGAAAGGGGTGGGTATGCCCTACGACTGATCATTTAACCCTTGAAACTGGATGCGAGTGGGGTTACATTTCCCTTTCTCAGTCTTCGTGTGAGAACTGAGATAAACGATAATTATATATGTAGTCTTATTTTGAGTTTTTGTTGTGCCACATAATTCTCCATTCATACATTTCATTATTAAAATTCATCAATTAAATTTTTATTTTATGTCACTAACTAAATATTACAACTCTCGCAAATAATAGATTTGACTTATATTTTAATTGTTCTATTCTATATACATTTTATTATATCAGTTAAATACAGGCTATGCGTAATCCCTTGCACCGCTGACCCCTATTTGCATAGAATGTGGACCATCCACAGGCCTGCATACGTAAATAATCGCAGTAGGTATCCACGCCCGCCGCCGACGCCGGACTAAATATAACGGCTATTAACAACTATCTGTCTGATATAAATAAACACTACAGTTTAGAGTAAACAATTAGGAACATAAATATGTGTCTGACAGATATTTAAATGCTTGGAATCATAACAAATTCGCTCAGTTCCTATTCAACACATTGACTGGCAGAAACTTGATTTTATTTATGATTGTATTGTAATATTAGATTAGTGTATACATACTCCGAGCACTTACAGCGTTTGATTGTCTACTGTTACATATGGCAAGGTAAAAGGTTTTGTTTAAAATCGGTTTATTCTATTAAATATTTTATGGCAACCCTTCTACAACATTGCTATTGATATGTGACGTGGGATATTGACAGAGAAAATCAATTGCTTTCGATATTTTATCGTTTTGCCTGCGAACTTGAGTTCGCCAATAAAGTGAGGATGGAAGTACTTCGAGTGGATTCAGTTTCAATAGAGCCGGGTAACAAAGTTTTCTGCTTATTAGATTACAAGCTTATACAGCCCTTTGTCTCAAGCTCATACAGAGCTCCTGCCGCTTACCGAGCGCAAGAGACTGATTGCCTCAGGCAAACCAGTATTAAGCCCGTCACAAGACGGAGCGATAATATACCAAAATATATTTTATAACAAGGCATCTTAAGATACCTTATATATAGCTCGGTATATTACGATATATTTTGGTATCGTTGGCGTGTGTGATGCTTATTTAGCTAAAAATATAAGATATCTGTCGGTATCTTACGGTGTATTAAAATATATTTTACAGTACATATGGGGCTACTTTATAGCACTATTGCGAGAAGTAGCATATTATGTTACTGTGTCGAACATTTAAAGGGCCATATGTACTGTAAAACGTTGTACGATACATGTGCGAATAGGTAATTCGCAACTCGTGTCGATTTAAAACACTCCCTTCGGTCGTGTTTTAATTTATCGCCACTCGTTTCGAATTTCCTATTTTTCGCACTTGTATCGTAATGTACTAATTGATTTATCTCTCCGTCTGTGGGGCATTTTAATGTGCCATTGTGATAGCACCTGCAGGCGCACTACTGTTCTGGCATTACTGCTGAGGGCTAGACGCGGGCGCGTTCAATCCGCCACTCATTTATCAAGGAAATTCACTGTCACGGCGCCCGTGTTAAGGCTGTAGCAGTAATGCAGCTGATGGAGTTTCCATCCGTATGTTACCTTTATTTAAATTTGAACACTAAACTCATTTTTTTAATTTGGATTTTTTATGTTCTTATATTCCCGAGTTATTTCGATTCTAGTAGGAGAAACAAAGTCACAAAATATCCATATATTTTTCGTTTCTTCCTTTGCTAAAGAAAGTCAACGAAAAATAGTACCGAATGAAAAATATATTTTCTTCTATAAGGTACAAAAGAACTCGTGGTTCCAATTAAGTACAAATAATAAGAAAAACGAAAAAAAACTATGTAATATCCATGAATGTGTTCCCCGTACGAATGTTCGCATGTGCCCGCTAAGCCATAGGAATCGGTCCCGCTCAGCTCAGCGAGCTAGCTAAATATGAATAAGCTTACAAACAAAGCGAGTGACGATTACTTCAAATATTTCCAGTGTTTAACTACGAAAATTAAAAATGTTTCGCCATCGTACCGTAGCTTATGTATATTTTGAAAGTGACAAGTTATTTATTTCAGCGAGATAGGTGGATAATAAAGAATACACATCATTAATAATTAAGCTACTTAAAATCAGTAAATATTATGTCTTAGAACCGCGGATCTACCTATCATATAGGTAGATCAAGTTGGGATCCTGATAAAAAAAACTTCAATCAAATAGCCGCATTCTATGTAAAAGTAAACAAATATGCTAATGTAATCTGCAAAGTAATTTAAGATAAAATATGTTAATCATCCCTAAGTCTTCTTTTTCCTCGCGTTGTCCCGGCATTTTCCCACGGCTCATGGAAGCCTGGGGTCCACTTGACAACTAATCCCAAGATTTGGCGTAGGCACTAGTTTTAAAGCGACTGCCATCTGACCTTCCAACCCAGAAGGTAAAGTAGGCCTTGTTGGGATTAGTCCGGTTTCCTCACGATGTTTTCCTTCACCGAAAAGCGACTGGTAAATATCAAATGATATTTCGTACATAAGTTCCGAAAAACTCATTGGTACGAGCTGGGGTTTGAATTTGAACCGGCGACCTCCGGATTGCAAGTCGCACGCTCGCACGCTGTTACCGTTAGGCCACCAGCGCTAAGTAGGTATGTACTGTGAACTTAGCAAAATAGTTTTAATTCCACTCAACTCCTTACAGCGTAAGGAGCATGATGGTGTGGATGCATTCCTGTTATCCCTCATTGCTCTCATTAGGGACATAGGGCTCGCTGAAAAATTCTCCATTTGTCCCGATCTTGAGCGTAATAGGTCATTAAAATATTGTTTACGAATGATACATAATGAAATGATTTATTTTTCTCTAATGATTTGTTTACGATACGGCGCTTGGCATGACAGGCCGTCATGTACACGGTGTGCAAATATCACCTTAATTTGACAGGCGAAGTGGGTAAATACAAATACTACATGACTAGCGGGCTCGTTACACCGATCGATCGAAAGACATTGATTGGTGTTGGTAAGCATACCTAAATATTTGTTAATTTATTTACCTAAACTTCATCACACAAACACAGAAAAATGTACCACGGACTTAATGACAAAAGTAATATTAGTAAAGCTTCCTTTTAATGATTATTTCTATACACGCTTATTGTCCAATTAGGAGACCACTAAACTAAATTCTATTTGGTTTCTAAATAAATAAATAAAGTTATATTAGAAGAAGAAGAAAATAAATTTGATCAGAACACTTACAATAGTTCTTTTAATTTTTCTTTAATATAAAACCGAAATCCCAATCTGTCCTCTTCTTCAACAACAATTTTTAAAAGCTCCTAACTCTCATAATAATTATAAAATCGAAAAAAAAATTACGAAGGTAGCTGTAGTTAATATGCCTTAAGTTCGCCTTTTGTACAAGTTTTTCTTTTGTGCAATAAAGTTTTAATAAATAAATATATTAAAATAATAAATTGATGGATTTGAGAGGATATTTCACTCTCTTTCTCATCTCGCAGGTGTTTGGATATCGCGCAATAATGCCTTCGGGTCATGAATTACAATTTACAGCAAGCTGCAAACTTGCATGGATACATTATTAATGGAATTAATTCATAAAATGTCCAATGGCCATACACTTTTACAGCAGCTGGGTGTACTCTGATAAATATTACACGGAATGTAATGGCGGAACTCCAATACTCAAAGTCTTGACCGTCCTAAAGAGCCGCATTCAGATTTTTTAAATTATAGTTTAATTTAATATTGATTTCTATGACATTAGACTGACTGCATATTGCTCGCACTTAGAAATAGGTGAAAGCGAGTGATATGAGTTAGTATCAAATCAAGACGATGTTTTTAAGATCCAAATGTCTCACCAGTCCAGTTCGTTCAACTAACGAGTGGGTTGCTGCACCTAACCACCTACGTTACAATTAACTAATATCCGCCATGGGTCCGACACTACTACGGCACTGGCACTGGACAAAACCCGCTTACGCATTACTCATCTTGGAGGTACATTTACACTTCTAATGATTAACTATCAAACAGACGTCTGGCCCCTCTGGTCTGGGCGTCAAAATTTGGCACTTTAAACATATTATGTCAGTTGACAAAGAGTCAAATTGGAATACTGCGTTGCCAGAACGCCATACTGGTTGATAAAATAATCAACTCTGCCGATTTCGGCCACAGCAGCTGCATATACTGGACTTGGCTATAAGGGGTATAAGAAATGCACACATGCCGTGGCGGTTAATACTTCCCTCGTTAAAATAGAAGAAGTAGTTTTATGAAGTACCATTTCTGACTCCCTCCAGCTGAGCGAGTAAAGCAGTAGCTCCCTAAACAGGGCTACTTTGTCCGTTGTGTCAGAGTGAGTATGTAGGTAATATCAAAGCAATATTTAGTAATATGCATACACACTATTTTTTGCGCTCATTTAAAAGTATTTGTAAATAAAACGAGTCAAAGATTTTCGTCTCATATATTTAATTTTAGTCCCAAATTGTTGATCTATTAACTCGTACACTAACGTATTTACGTACACTTAAAAACTTTATTTCCAAATTCTCTTTTACTCTAAATAACTTTACTCCACGAAATAAATTTCTCATCGCCTAGAATAGGTACCTATAATACTGTCACGGTTATCAGACGAGAATTACAAATAAAAGTTATGGTCTGAATGCTTTATGAAATATTTATCATCATACTTATTTCATATTCTATTGTTATCTTACAATAAGTCATTAACTTCACAACTTATCTTTTTTACATCATTAGTATCATTACAAACAAAAATTTGCTGGCTAGCTTGTGAGCTATATTTTATGAATGCCTGACTAAATGCCTCGGCCCTGACCCCCAAGTCGCAGTACACTCGGAAAAAACAAAACGATATGTTATCGTTATCGCTCAAGTTTCAACGACACAAACAGATTCTAGTTATTTAAAATTTTTAACGGGTTACGAGTGAGAGTTGTGTTTATAGTGAATTGTTAATGTAATTAGGGTCAATCAGACGCAGCGAAAACCGCCTTATCGACTTTGTTTCCGCATAATGTTTTATTTTCAGTGCTATAAATAAATAACGACTGAGGTTTGCCAACGTGTCAGGTGGAGATAAAGTATAGCATTAACAAAAAATAAAACTTAAATATTACAATTCCCTTGAAAGAAACGCTTCGTGTGATTTATATCACCGGAAATTTGTTATCTGTTTCCTATGGTATGTGCCAGTAACATTACTGCTGACTAAACGTGATTATTGACACTGATTAAGCAAGGGTAGGGCTAGATGAAGTTATAGGGAACCCCTAAATATACACTTTTTTTCACCGTTAGATCAAACTGTAACTTATTGAATAAAACAAAAAATAGAATACCTTCAGATCCATAACGCAGGCTTCGTCACTAAACTGATCCAGCTTAGATATCTTCCTCCAGTTAATGAGATTAATGCGTTCAATACATTTCAGTTTAAAATAAGAGCTCGATGACACATCAATCCGTTATTATTTGTAATAAAATGTGTAGCTACTAGCCTACTTTTTAAGACTTTTGAAAGTTTATTATATCTATTTAAGACGAAGTTGTTAAAACTAGTTATGATTCACTTGATCTAGGATCTACCTTAATTAATAATTATTCTAGTACTTATCCTCAAGATAAAGATGTATTTAGTTATCAGAATACAAATTGCAACAAACTCTCAAACCAAACCGTCCAGTTTCTGACTCGAAAGTCCTGAGTTCAATGCACGACGCGTATCGTGTCTCGGGTTATGCCCGTCATTAAACCTCGTTGGCACTGATACATGCCATAGTTCGAAGATACATTGAGCAATGTACAATCAAACCTGGAATGAAGCCAAACCAGTCACGTTTGTAATAAGTGCAAAACACAAATAAAACATCTGAAATAAGTATCCTCAAAGAAACAAAGGCACTCTGACGGGTGGACTAAAAGCTGCCACATTCTATGTGTGCTTGCGAAAAAATTTTTACATAATTAAAATTTCATGTAAATTAACCATAGCTATGATGTATATTGTATAAAGTAGGAGCAAAGAACTGATTTCATACAAAGTTTAAAATGCTCCTAATCTTTATAATAATCTAAAATTCGGAAAAAACATCAAATGTAATGTGTCAGAATATTTTCCAGAGAGGAAAATTAGCACTACGTTTGTATGAAAAGGCGATTTCACGCAGGTCCTCCCTTAATGACCTTCGTCTTAATGGGTATTATTAATCTTGTCCTTAACTTTAGTTGATTACTTAGGTTTTTATTTTTAGTTTTTATCTATGTCTGAAAATAAATATTTTACATTTTCATTCTAATGGTAGATTCATGTAACAACTAAAGCTCTAACAAAAATCGCAATTATAATGGATCCCTAGCTGAGCGACGAAAATAGGACTAACGCTGGAATAAATATGCACAAAGCTACTAAACGCCCTTTGAACAATGTACAGTCCAATCCAATGTACAGTCAGTGTGTGGACTAAAGTCCGATTGTTCGGCCATTTAGGGTTTACTTTACATGGGACATTTCATACCGTTAATATTGACAACCAAATTGGCTTGAATCTTAGATGGGTCAACAATTAAAGTCTGTGACCTGTACATCGGACGAGACGCGAGCATAGCTTACTCAGTATGTGTGGAATTGGACATTGGATATTTTCAACTCGTATCTAATTGTCATTCCAAGAACAATTTAAATTCACAATTTATATTGAATCAGATTCAATTGACATTAGTGATTTCCATAGGGATTGTGTGATTGTGAATGTGAAATCACTGGTTGCAGTTGATTTACGGATTTTTTACGATTATGCTCGTAAGACAAAGTTTTTCATTTTACTTAGTAAATGCTATCTGGGGTTTATTGCGCGGTCATGGCATTCCGATAGGTACAAAATATGCATATAATCAGATTAAAGAAATAATTTCACAAAACTCTAATCATTATTTTGAACAGTCCTATTTCCAAGCGATAAGGTCATAGATTGCAATATGATTCAATGAGATATGAGCTTTTGAAATTAATTCCTTGCATTGAAATGAGGGCACGCGCAGTTATTGCCTTGTACACACAAATCGAGCCGATAGACCTCGAATGGCTGCTTGAATGGCTATTCGACTATGTGTACTATGTATAGGGATTGCAATCCGGTCCGGCGGATTCGGTAATCCGGCCGGATCCGGCACTTTTCAGGAGCTACCGGATCCGGTAAAAATCACCGGATCCGGTAAAATAAAAAAGACGCCTAAATACAGCACGCGCTGTGCGTTTTAGGTGAGGAAAAAGCGACGGATGAGAGATATAAAGTTGGATAGAACAAAAAACTAGTGAAGAAGTTTAAATATAGTGACATAAAAAAATATTTATTATGACGATAACTGGGAACAGGAGAGAATTTCTTCTTCTTTCGTTGGTGGCATGATATGACGATTACATAAATACTGTAATAGAAGGAAAAATTAAAGGATGGAGATGCCATGGAAGGCATTTGTAATTTATGCTAGAGAGAAGGTTAATGTTATGTCATAATGTTGTGATAGAAGATTAAAACTAAACAAATGAACAGGATTAAGTCGGCGGCACTCAACCGACTTGAGTTGATCTCATCATATATATGTATATTGATAATCTTTAGCAGATCTAGATTCTTTTCTATTCAAATTTAAGAAAGAATCTTTTGTCTTCACAATTTCATCCAATGTTATGCAATTTCCTACATCTTCGTACGTACGTGCTACTCTACGTCTAGCCAATTCTTTACTTGATCCATGTAACTTTTCGTAGGGAGTCCCTTTCCGCGATGGTTTTAATCCTACACTCTAATTTTTGCACGAGATCGATGTATCGTATTTCGTTCCCGATAATTTGCCCTTCTATCCCTAAACAATATTTTTTATATCATACATTCTACTACTTTCACGCATAAAAAAGTGAGAGCAAGATAATATTGTAGCGCATTTAATATCACTTTGGTTAAAAGTAAAATATATATCTTCTTTTGTTACTAGAATGGATGTCAACGTTACAAAGAATTCAATCAAAGAACAGTTACGATAACTTGTCCTTTCAAGGACTTCCATTTCCCACCCCAAATCCCATCATCAGGCTTTGTAAACTACTCAAATTCATAAATATTATCGAACATTTGAGTACTTGTGAATGGTTAAATATAATAAAAACCGATTTCATATTTTGTTTTTAAAGTGATATTGACATTGTAACACTTTTTACTACTAAGTTCTATTTTATTTTTAAGAAGTTATTTATTAACTTCAAATTATAGATTTAGGAATACGTATTACGCAAAAAACTAGAAAAATATGTCACTTAATTAACTTTAATATCCCTATACCAATCCAGATCCGGTCCGGCCGGATTGAAAATCAATCCGGTTTGCAATCCCTAACTATGTACACAATATGGCGATCTCAACATTGACTTTTCTGCTGTTTTACTTCAAATACGCTTAAATAGTGAACTACAAATACCCTAAATTGAAACTATACTTTAAAAATGAAATTAAGCGGAAATGAAGCGAAACACTATATTATTATGAACATATTAAACACACATGTCCGTACGGTAGGGTCAGCATCAATAGTAGGTGATGAAACAACGCGCCAAAAGTATCTGATATTCCGGATAACTTTTCCAAATATTGAAAAATCTCTAAAATTTACTTATAAAAGTATATCTTTTAACGTCTTAATTGTTCTACATAGAGAGCCACCACATTTTGTTGAGCTGTTAAAGAATGAACCTTGAAACCTTGTTTGATCCGCTACTTTTGATGCTGACTGTACGTAAATAAAGTCGGCATGATATTATCTAATAGCTTAACAAAAGACATAAGTCTCTGTATGCAGATACTTTTGAATGCGAAATGTAGAGATATTTCTATTTGTAAATAATGCAGGATGGCCCCAAGATGGCAGGTACTTTTGGAACGTTGTTCGATCCGCTGCTATTGATGCTGACTGTACACAATAAGAGGGTCTTTTGAAATTGAAATCACGTGTAGGTAAATAGACGGTTCTGAATCCCGTAAGTACACAGACAGTTAAGAGGGTTCAGTTGAATTGTTTAGTCACGTGCCCATGTCCAGAACCAAAATAGAAAGGCAAGGCAAAGTTCATATAAGTATCTATGTACCTATGTTTATTTGTCATAGATTTGTTTTATATCACTCATTGAATAGTCAAACCTGTAATACCTTATTGCCGTTAAATGTTGTCTATGTCAATTGATTTGATTTGATATAAATCTATTAGAACGCAGGGTTACAGTATAATAAATAAATAAATAAATATTTGGGGCCAATCTTACACAGATCTATTACCTAGCCCGAAACTAAGCAATACTTGTATTCTAGGTACTAGGCGACGATATACATACGTATATAGATATTTATGTATTTATTGACATACTTATATACATAGAACACATCTATGATACAGAAAAAAATATCTGTGTCCATCACACAAATAAATGCCCTTACCGCCATTCGAACCCAGAACCATCAGCTTCATACTCATAGGCAGGATCTCTACCCACTAGGCCAAACCGGTCGTCAAATAACATTGTAGACTGTCCATACTGCCACTGCCGCAACTGCCATTAAAAAAAAACTACATTTGTATTTTTAATTCGTTTAATCAATTGACTGATGTCAATTCGTCAATTGATTTTCACGTGTGACTAGTTACATAGTTATAGTTCGTGTCATCGACGATGACGCGCAGATTTGTCAAATCAAACCTTTAATAATATCACAATACGAGTCAACGCGTGTTTCGTGAATTCCACGATCTGTTAATACATATACTTAATGTTCTTTTTGGTAAGTTTAAAGCTCTGGTTTCCTAGGTTAGCGGTGCCGTCGTATTATTTTGTATGGAGACGGCCGCTATATCCACCGCACCGGCAGAAACCAGAGCAATTTTGAACAAAAATATGTAGGTGATTGTAATCTGCCAAATTAAAGTAGAGACCTAAAGACACGAAAATAGCGGCAAAGCTCAAATGCAAAGCACAAGCGTAATGCAACAACGTATATAAGGCGATAAAATAATAATGATACATAATTATTTTTTATCCTTATAGTTCAGTACATATGCGAATTATTTCAAAGCTAAAGCGATAAAAAAATATGACAGAATATCTCTAAACAAAATTTTATACGACTCGCATGCGAGAAATGTATTAGGAACACCCTTTATGAGTATCGTGTAACCAGCGTGTAACATAATCTAACGAATACTCTACAAACTCCAAATTATTAGCTGAATAAAGCAAATCAGTCAATCCTATTTTCTGAAATGGTTACTATAGGTTGCATATTTATATCTGGTATCAAAATTTCCTACTACAGCGCACTTAATCTATGCAATATCATATTGAAGGTCACACCCTCTAGTCTTATTTTTATTTAAATTAATCAATCATAATAAAAAGTAGGTATCTGACGCGAATTACTTTTGATAGTTTTATCATGATTTACATGAACACTGGAAAATAACGCAATATTGTCCTTAACTGACACGATAAACAAGGGGCGAGGCATCTGACACATTTGACATGTATGTCATAATTGCTTTTTAAAAAGTTTTAAACAAATCACAGTAAGGTAAAAAAGGTGTATTTAAAATCATTAATGTAATCTCATAGAAATTTCAGGTGTAATAAACACACGTTAAGTTGGTAAAATTGTAAACTGATTTTTTGTTAATTAAAAAAAAGTTGCCAAGACAGAGGTCTGATTATATTTTTCCTGTAAAATGTATAGTACTTAATGTTAATATTATGTAAAAAATTCATAATTTTTCGTCGGTAAACTTCGGAGATAAGGACGGTATTTTTTTTCACATTTTCCTTCATAATACATTATTTTTCTCTATAAAAAAATGTTTTAGAATGTATAATTTGAGCTCTTTCAAATGATACCGCACTTGACCTAGTCACTAGACTTTAAAATTTTCTCCCTCTTCATATTGGACATTTTCCATAGTTAACAATAAAAAAATAAAAAAATAATACTTTCAATGTGTCTGGGTTAGTGTTTTTCATAACTATTCCAAATTTCAAATCAATAGCATAAGTGGTTCCCTAAAAAACATCCGGGTATATTACTCACTATCATTTTATGAGCATTCTGTAAAGTTTAATATTCCAGGTCATTACATAACTGCGATTTTATGTATAATATAATATACAAAAATAGCTATAAGGTTGAAATAACCGATACGTAAACAAGCTTACTGATAAGCGCCGCAATGATAACTCCTTCACATTTTAGCTATAAATATAATGGTTAATAAGTATAAGTCTTATATCTGACCACTGCAAAACTATCTAACATGCCGCGCCTTTATACCTAACTAAAAGCAAATTCTCTTTGCTAAAAGTTCATATTCTATGTAAATTTCAACCCTATACAGTGTCATGATTTTATACACCTATAATTTATATTTTTTTGTAGCTGCAATAAACACACGTTGAAAAAATATGACTGTGCACATATAATCGTTCTTGAGACGGAGACCAGCTCTTTGTCAAACAGGCGGCCAATTATGGACAGGATTTTACTTTCTGTGTATGCCTGAAAACATGCAGAACAAAAATTATCGTCATTTGTTTCAAATTAATTTCACAGAATCGGGAAACAAGCTTAAGGTCATAAAACTCATAAAATAAATATAAAGTTCGTTGTTACCTCGTGGAAAGAGAAACCTAAAGGTCAAAACCACCTGACCATTTTCAAGTTAAAGAGCAAACCTCATAGATTTTTGATGAGTATTGACTGATATCAAACTTCTCATGATCTTTGAGTGTACCGATAGCATCTTTCATGGCAAGAGTGTCCGTACTTGTTGTTGGTGGGCAGTCCGCGATTCGCAGCGCACGCGAACACCCGCGACGAACGGAGCGGTTCCTCGAGCCAAATACACGCGGTCGCACGAATTATTTTTGGCTCATCGGCTGACATATGCATTCTTAAATAAAGAACGACACTTTCTCAAACGCTTTCGTAGACGTGGATTTAGTTTGAGGTGGAAAAGTTTAAGAAGGTTATTGGACTTTAGCCGGTCATATAGCTCCAATTGTTCCGTAAGTATATTCGAATTTTCCTATTCTGTTTTCACGGTATCTACTTACTGTTAAAATACAATTTAATAAAAAAGCGATTATTTAAACAACATTATTTTAACATGAAACTGATTTTCCTATTCAATCGAAACGTACTTATTTAGGTTCGAAATACACGCGAACTTGCGTTGTTTTGTTTGTTACATGACACAAAGAAGTCATTGTTCAGCGGCAACCTAGTGTCTTTCGCGACTCGCGTTCGCTGACTCAGCTCGGTAAACATAAACACTTTAGTGAGTCTTTCGACACTGACAGCTCCTGTACACAAAGTAGTAAACGCTGACTAAAACATAATCGGTCGTACCTGGGGGATCTTCGCATAAATTCAGAGAGCCAATAAAATTAATATTTCACTTGTGATACAACTCTGAATTTCATATTTAAGAAATATATAATTTATTTCGTACGGACTTGATAAGATCGTATAAAAGGAATGCCAGAAGAGCCAGCAGAATATTATCAAAGAGTATTCAAATTGGTCCCCGGGATGAGCCGCATCGCACTCGATGTAAAAATCTCAACTTGATTTGACTCAGGTTGCCATGCTGCCGGTGCATCTCACGGGACCCAATATTAAAGCAAGCGAGATATAATGCAAGTAACATTTTTTTTACCGCTCCTTTTCTTGTAAACAAACCTTTTACTGATCAATAATAATGTCATTAAATAGAACGTCGCGCAATTGAATTGAATCGATATAATTCAAGTAATTTAATGAAATGATGTAAGAAATCATGGTCCAGAGTCACAATCACAACGTGTAGGTACCTACACGTTGTGTTTGTGACAACAGGCCGCTCTGTTGCCCTGATACAATTAAACACACGCTGATAAGAAAGTTCGAGTCGGAATCGGAACACATGATAAGAAATGGCCATACATATGTTTATGATAGGTCCCCAATAATGGAACTGGCACCAGTAATGGGATGGTATAAACTAATCCTGTACAATAAGTATTTATCATCAGATTTTAAACACAACATTGGCAACATTTTGTTATAAATAAAAAAGACCCGTAGAGATGCTAAGGATGTATTTTTCATAAATGTTTGTTAGTTTTAAAATTCATGGTGCCACATATTCGATGTCTCTAGCAAAATACATAGTTTTAATTTGTTAATAATATTAAAACCAATTGCAGTATCTATAGGTAATTTCGCTTAAAGCGGTAGAAATTTAGCAATGTCGGTGAAATGTAAAAAAATACTCATTTTTTTTTCTTAAATGTTCCATAATTGGTGCCCTTAACATACCTACAAATTGTAATACTATATTAATTGATAGTTGATACGGTGATACTTGCAGCAGGTAGAACCGAGACTCTGAATTATTAAACTTGAACGTGTATGATTTTCTGCCAATCGCCCTGATTCGAACTTTGAGATGCGTCAAAAATTTCCTAAGGATACTATATGAATTAGATATGACCGTGTCAAAAGTGACATTTTTGTTTGAAGAAACGTCACTTCATATCTAATCCATAGCGTATCTTTAGCAAATATTTGACGTACCTATAAGTTCGAATCGGGCCGGATACTAATGCACTGTATGACTAGGTACCCAAGGCCACTGAATAAGGAATAATATCGGAGTAGGCCACAGAACAAGAATATAAATTCATAATATTATTTTATATATGTTTTGTATCTGTATAGTCTAATTATTCGGTGTATTGGCACATGCTGTAATGCCGTGTAAATATTTGAAAAATAAATAAATAAATAATTTGGTATTACATAGATCGTGTCATTCACGACGACGCGTGCCTTGACTCGTAATGTCATGTTATTAAAGGTTAGATTTGACAAACCTGCGCGTCATCGTGGATGACACGAACTATAAGGGTATCTCTATACTTTCCGGTTGTTCTGATAGATAAATAATTGCGAAATTCTACTTTTAAAGTAATTACTAACAATTATGGATATCATCAAATTTATTTTAGTTTCAAACTTAACTTACGTAGGGGTACACTTTAATACGTCCTTTACTTTCTTCGCAGGTTTCCTCGCAATATTTTTCTTTGTCTTAACAAAACAGAATCATGATGTAAATACATTTGCCCCAAGATTGCATATTGAAGCTTTAAATAAAGCGATCTAACTGAGCGATTTCACAAATGAAATAGAAGTCAGTGAACGCAAATAAACGAATTTACCAGAGGTCTGTTAAACAATATGGTTTAACAGAAATCTGGAGCTTCAAGCGAAATTAAATGAAACAACAGTTATTCAAACACGTGCCTACTTACTTAGCTTTACGAAGACAATGTTCCATTGGGAAAATTTTGATAAGTCGATATTAAAAGTTGAAATCGTTGGTAGCCTAGCACTAAGAGCGTGCGACTTTGTACCAATGAGTTTTTCGGAACTTATGTACGATATTATAATTTTATATAATACCAGTCGCTTTTTGGTGAAGGAAAACATTGTGAGGAAACCGGACTAATCTCGGGGTTGAAAGTTCAAATGGCAGTCACTTTCGTAAACACTAGTGCCTACGCCAATGTTCGGGATAAGTTGTCAAGCGGACCTCAGGCTCCCATGAGCCGTGGCAATGAGCCGGGACTAACGCTAGGAAGAAGGAGAATATTGAAAGTGTCATTAATTTCACATTGTAATCTATTTCTTTAGATAGGTATGTAGTAAATATAAATAATGTGTTTCTACATTTTTGGGTACTTGAAAGATTTATCAGTTGACCAACCAAATAGAAAACTGCCTGTATCTGTCCGTCATCGTTCTGGCTTTAACCTATTTCATTTAATTATGTAATTTTTTCATCTACCATCAAATGGCTAAACTCCGTCTCGTTTTAGTTCTTTGCTAGGGTGAATTAATAGCAAATATTACAAAACTAAATTACTATTGATGAAGAGGCCACGGCTGCCCCAAAACCGCCTTTTCATACAAACGTAGTCTCATTTTCTTCTCTGGATATTAACATTATTAAAAATATTTTGACACTATTTGTTGTATATCAACCATAGCTATACCCTATGTTTATTTTTGTTCTAATCCTTAGTTATTATAAAAGTTAGGAGCATTTCAAAATTTATATGAAAATTTTTTCGCTCCTAATTTTAACACAAATAAAAAAATAACCCCTTTATTTGACTTAGATACATAGCTATGGTTAATATACATTAAAATATGTAAAAACATTTCCCATAATGTCATTATCCAGAGAGGAAAATGGGGACTACGTTTATATGGAGAAGCAACCGTGGCCTATCCTCTTAATCAAATGATCCAAATATTTATTTTATTTTATTTTTGACGACCGGTTTGGCCTAGTGGGTAGTGACCCTGCCTACGAAGCTGATGGTCCCGGGTTCAAATCCTGGTAAGGGCATGTATTCGTGTGATGAGCATGGATATTTGTTCCTGAGTTATTTATAAATATTTATATATTATATATATCGTTGTCTAAGTACCCTCAACACAAGCCTTATTGAGCTTACTGTGGGACTTAGTCAATTTGTGTAATAATGTCCTATAATATTTATTATTTATTTATTTACACTTTATTGCAGAAATGTACAAAAAGAGTACAAATGGCGGACTTAACGCCTTGAGGCGTTCTCTTCCAGTCAACCATTGGGCTAAACAGAAATAGTTTGGTGCAGGATTGTAAAGAGTTGATATGGAAATAGACACAAGTCGAGACTACTATGATACTATACTTACGCAAATATACATTTTAAATATACCTACATATATACATATTCAATATATAAAAATACATACATACATATATACGAGTATAATAATTATGTTCCTAGTGTGAGATATCACGCAGACATTTAGTTACGAATGTTTTCAAATAAGTGCTTACCCTACTTGCGTTTGAATACTTTGAATGTAAGCTTGCTCTGAGCTTATCTGATAGGTAATATATTCCTATTAGGAAAATAACACGATTATAGCACCTTTATTTTACGTCGAATAAATAATATTTTATATTATTGTAAGTTTTGACACATCGAGTCAAATGAACTGCCTTAAAAATATTATTTGCCCAATAAAATACCCTAAGAATTTTTATAAAATGTACGAGTACCTACATATCATTATTTAAACGTATCTACTGTATTTTTGGGGTATCCTAAAGGCGAAAAATATATCGTGTAAGAGACGTAGCATGAAATATTTCACGTATTTATTTCATACTTAGCCCGTTTATTAGATTTTTGGAAATTCAACCCCAAAAGGGGCGCAAATATAGTTAAAAGTTCTAAAGACTTACATTGACAAATATGCGTGTAAAATACATAATATTTATTAACTGTGTAGATAGTTAGATACATCAAGATATCCAGCTCATCGATCATTTCTATGTACTTATCAATCAATCTCTATTGTTATAAGCGTTTATTTCGTTTCAATATCGGAGAGTAATCCTCCGGGACCCAGTATCGCAGCGAACTTGGATGCTACCTATCCAATAAAGTTATCTCATACTTCGACGTGATTCGGCCCCACCCACCAGATATCACGTGTCTCGTAATCTACCGAAATACGAAGATAACTTATTTAATATGATATAACTGTTTAAGCAGATAGCTATTATCAAGTGAACTTTTTGGCTTGGTTGGTGGGGTAAAAAAGTTAACTTCATAGTAGCTCAACTATACCTACGCGTACATTATATATGTATATATTGTTTTATGCCATAATTATAAAATGTTGTAAATAATAATCGTCGTCTATAAGAAGGGTCCGAATATGAATAATACTGTATTCTACAATACAATGACAAAATAATTACTTTATTAGGCACTTAAAACTGATACAAGTAAGTGGGCGGTTCACTCGCGATACATACAGGCAAGTTCATTATTTGTGACTTGATAATGTACTGATAAATATTTTAAAGTCCAACTTAGGAGTCTTAGGACGTCCAATCCGACCAAACTAGGGTGGACTAAATTAAAACTCTGATAAATTTACACCTTGGCATCGCAGCTGTAGTTCCTATATAGTTATAGTTAGAATGCAGTCTGCTTGTGTTTTATGAAAAAATGTTCCGAATAATATTTATAATAAATTAATTAATTGGAGATTAAATTGTACGATACATATACAAAGTGTTACAGCAGCCACTGAAAGTGGGGTGGGTAAACGTATAGGTCATACTGAACAACTTTTACTATGGGACCAACCCCGACCTGCGAAAAACAAAATTTACTCTTTCATACAATTTGGCTGGCTGATGTTGATATCTTGTATGGGAGAGCCATTTTTGGCTAGTGTAACACGTTCTCCCACGACAACACATAATCTTGGTCCCAGTTTTATCAAAAATGTTGCGTAAAATATTGAAAGAAAAACCATGCTAGTTTTAAAATTTCAAGGCGCCTTTTCCAGCTGTGACAGGTTATTAAATAAATTATATTCGAATACGAGTAAAACACTCGAACACCCTTTTCAATAGTTACTTATTTTTATTTGAGCATCAAGGTTTCCAGCATATAAGTACGTATAACCGGCCACAGCTGACAGCGGTTTTGCCCTTGTCGACAAAGGGATTCCGAATTAGACACATGGTTAATTGTTGTTATTCTTGCTCAGGGCTCTGCAAATAGTGCAAATTCAAAGTGTATGTGTTTTTAATTTGTTGAATGTGTTAGCGAGGGCAGATGTCAAAGCCCAAGTTGCTAGACAAAAATGGACTCTGGATTTTATGTTGTGTGTAAGAGGAGCTTAAATAATTAACGGACTTTGTTTCTAAAGGCTGGCCCTTGGAATATACAATTAATTATACACAATTTACAATAAGCATTAGGTATGTGAAAGTTTATATGTTACATCAGACACATGGAAAAATATAAAAATGCAAAGAAAAGATAACTACTAATCAGCCAAAGATACTTATCATCTGTCTGAAGCAAAATATCTCTTGTAATCTCGTCAAATATATTAATAGATATTCCACGATAACCCATAACATATTGATAATATTTATCTACAAAATCAGTTCCCGTCCACAACAACACGTTATCAGGCCTGTATCGATCGGAATATTACATCCCGCGACGACAAGCCCCAATATCATCAATCATGTTCACTTCAAATGTTTAACATTGGCTTTTGGATTAAGTATATCATGAAATATACCTACGTTTTTGTCGAGCATTTTATATTATTTCTATAATATATAGGTAGGTTTTAATTACTGACTCTATTTTTTGGCACGTTTACAAGCCGGCGTCTCTTCATAAAATTTTATAAATAACAGACTTAACGAAGATAGCTTAGTGATGGGTAAGTAATTGAATCTGGCGTTATTTTGCGGAAACCCATATTAATAAAAACAAAAATGTTACTTGGCTAATCCGCGAACTAATAACGGGCTACTCTTTCAGTGCTAATCCATTATACTTACTTGCGTATGTTTACATGCAATAAATTTATTACTATATAGCGGATGACCAAAGTAAAATTTGTTTTAATTAGTGATGTGTATAAACTGTGTCAGTCTTAATACTCGTACAGCAAACATCAAAGCTATTCCTATCTCAAAATAATCAAATATGACGAGGCGCATGAGACTTCCGGTTCCCAGCAGTTATTTTTTTTTAATGAATTAATGAAAAGTCTCTAACCGCAAAACAAAAAGAGGCATGTCTATTACACAGTAAAAAATACTTTTTAACACGAACTGTCTACAATATTTGGAGTAGTATTCCAAGGGGGCAGATACTTTTGGTGCGTTGTTATTTCACTACTATAGTTTTGTCTGTGGATTTAATGTTGAGTGTTTACGAATGAACTTAAGCTGGTATACAATCCGCGGGTACTTCTCCTTTTGTTTAGATAAGGTTCCCTTCTCGAATATTCGGGTAAAAGAAAACAGCGAGAGTCGGTTCGTTACACTTGTAATGAAGCGCTCGTTGAGTATTTGCCGGATATTGTCATCTCCGGAATCCCAGCTATCACCTTGCCTAAAGAACGATAACGTATTTTTTTCCAATACCAAGGTCAATTTGTAAGTGTTGGTTCCAGGGTCGTTGTTTCCCATTTTCGCTTAATTTAACCCAAATAACTTCTGAAAAGTAATAACTTTAAGAATTAATTCCGCTAAATTAAATTTAATTGCTTCAATATAATGAAGCATTTTCTATAATTGCATCAATCATTACAATGATTAATGGGGCTATTTGTATTAAATGCCATTTTTAACGATAAGGATATAACATCTTCTGTTTTTAACGTAAATATATTAAATTTACTTTTACATAAACTACATTAAATGTGACATGCCGTGAAATTGTTACTTAGTAGTTAGGCGCCAATTTACGTTTTTGTAAACAAATACAAGGATAATACCTACTTAATTGTTAGTTAGTTATTAATTGTTAGTCAATTAGCAAATAATGTAAATTGCCCGCTGACTTAATTGCGCAGCTGCAACTAAACAAATTGATACCCAAGAAAATATGACCTACTTGCCTTCCTAGAGTTGTTAGTAAAGAGGATGTCTAATTACATACTGGATTAACATGTTAATCGCCTTAGAACTGGAGAATGAACAAAGGCTACTTGTAATAGTTTTATTTCAACTTCATTTATATACTACTATATATCTAGTTGTTAATTGTGTTTTTTCTTTTGTTTCAGTTGACAGCGGGAGCTACAACGAACATGTCCTGTATGCGCCGGAGACCAGGGACCCAATACACCGACTTCATCCTACACCATAGATAGGCCTTACAATGATTTATCAAAATAGATAATACTAGTAGATTACCATTATTTATATTTATCAAATAATACTTTTTACTATTGTTACTATGCTTCCTTAGAATCCTTTCCACTATTGCATTTATAAAACTGATTGTTTAAATCCTGTAACAAGTCATCCACTGTTAAGTGTAACTTATACACTTTAGAAGATTTTATATAAATATATAACTGCATTTCTAAAATCATATCATAACTTAAGTTGCCTTATAAATCTATAAGCTTTATAAAAGTGGGAAGAGAGTAGCAAGATGTCTCACGGTGGAGTGAAGAGTGCAAACGGGAAGGGTGCGCACGCGCCGGCTTCGTCGCGGGAGAGCTCGGAGAGCCCGCCACCGCCGCCCGACGGCGGCTGGGGCTGGATGGTGGTCTTCGCCTCATTCATGATACATATAGTCAGTGAGTATTTTAGACCACTTATCTATTTCCGCATGTATAATCAAGGAAAATACTTCGTGTCCCTTCGCAAATTATGCTTTGAATATACTTGTTACTGCCAAACCCTTAGTCCATGGAATTGGTACATTTTACCTAACATCAAATGAGGTAGTTCTGTTTTTTTAATATGTTGGTAGTGATGAAATGGTAATAATAAATCCAAGGTTTCGACCTCGAAAGCCCTTGGGATCATTGTAAAGTACATGAAAATCCATTAATGTTTAGGACTTTTTCAGTTTTTGTAAAAAAAAATCCACCGAGAACCGGAGTTACGGAATAAGTCACTATGCCACTTTCTAGAAGATGATATTTGCAATTAATTGACAATACAATCTTAATAGTCTTAGTGAGCCAAATAGTTTCTACGGCTTCTCAAAGGTTTGCAAAATTTTTAACTAACTGTAACTGCAAAAAAGGTTGTACCAGCAGTTGCGGTTGCAGGGAAGCAGGACTCAAATGCTCAGCTGTTTGCAATTACAGTAATGGTCAATCCTGCGAGAATATACCAGACTGGAGATGTGTGCCGACATTGACAAACCATTCATTGCTGATCCACCATCAGATGATGATTTCGACCTGCCTGATTAGGTTGACGAAGAAATGCTACCACATACGCTGGGTGCAAAAGAAGTGCTGTGGATTCAGAGGACAAGCGTGGTCCATCAAAGATATACAAGAGATGCGAGTTATAACTAGTTCCCTCACTGTACTGTATATTATACACACAATGATCCGAAGGGCTTTCGAGGTCGAAAACTTGGATTTGTCTTTACTATTTCATCACTAATAACATATATAAAAAACAGAACTACCTCATTTGATGTAAGGCAACACCTCTTTTTTGGTACGATTTCCATGTATTACCTAGTCATGCATAAACGACAAAGTAATTATTTTAGGGTGAAATTTATCGTAAGACCGGGATATACTAATAGTTAATGTAGTTTTTTAATGAGAATCACGCCTTGCGATAAAGGTTTATTTCGTCTCAATCCATCCATCACAATTCCTGTTTATTACCATCATATTTTCCCATAATACATATTTCCTGTTTGTAACATTTCTATATGATAAACATCATGTAATATGTAAACCATAAATTATCATAATGACATTGCCTGAATAAATACATAAATAAATCAATGTAGTACAAACATAGCGCAAAACTTTATCAGGCAATGAGTTATCACCGGGGGTTAGTTAGTCAGTGCCCATAGGTCATCGCGTCCTCGCTGTGACTTATGTTATGAGTCGCTTGATGTACGCCCGATGTACATATGTCAGGGAGAAAATACTTGAGGTAAAAAGATTCAATATTTGTTACAACAGTAACTACGTAAACTTGTACTTAGTAGTACAAGTACTTATATAAAATATTTAGAACATATTAGCTACTAACAATCGCCACGCTGATAAATACGTGTATTGTGTTGCACTGCTACACTACACTATCGGTCACTCAACTAAACCTTTTATACATGAGTACAGTGCATATTACTTATTTATTTAAACAAAACTATTTAAATATCCGCTAATAATCAACTAGTAGATACGCATCACGTCATTTCGAACGTGGTCAGCTGGATTGACGAAGACTTATTTATCTGTGATATGTTTATATTAGTATTATCATTATACCTACCTACGACTACCATTGTACCTACGATAAATAGCTGAATTCATAATTTTGTCCATATTCTTCAGTGTAACGGAAGTCTGGTAACAAGATTGTAATGAGTGGTGCGAATACCTATTTATTTACTATTATTGTTTATCGCTATGAAGCTCTGCCGTAGTATAATAAGTCGGCGCCCTTAGCTATTAGCAGTAATTCTTTTTCTTCCAGGTTGTGATTTCTAATTTTCCGGTACTTGCCTGTAGCAGCCCAGTGTAGAGCTATGAGAATCGTCTGAACATGATATTTAGGTACCTAGTATAATATCGGGAAGTTCTGTACACGGTGCTACATGAGGAAACCGAAAGATTTTGACAGTGTATTACTGATCACGTTTAGAGACTAAAATGTCATATAAACTTTTCTGGATTTCGACTAGTTTCAGAGTTAATACCAATGTAAAAAAAAAAAACATCTTATCGTAACTTAGTGCAAAACGCCTTTGTGATCGCGATGATGCCATTATGGGGCGTAGTCTAAATATCCTTATTGATAGATGTCAAAAAGTGCCAAGTAACCTTTGCAAGCACTAGTTTTTACAAAAAAAAAATCGTAAAAAAATATTTTCAGTGCCAGTTTTATTGGCGAAATTTACTGACACTCATATAACATTTTTTCCTTCTTTTGGCTTCAGAAGTACGTAGTTAAAATCTTTCGTGAGCACCGTGTATACAATACAATACAATACAAATCCTCTTTATTGCACAACCTCTGAAAAAAAATGTACATGGAAACACATAAAAAACATGAAGATAGAGGTAAACAACAGGCAGCCTTATCGCTACAGAGCGATCTCTTCCAGACAACCTCTCCTCCACCTCCTTCCTCTTTTCTTTTTCTATATTTCGATCCCTTTCCGTACACAATGTAAAATACAATATATATAAATATTATCATCTCATAAAGCACTGCACCGAAATAATAAATAGTTCGGCAAAATACTAGGCCATCCCGTTGTTTACCTCTGTCTTTATATATTGTGTGCGTTTTCTGTGTACATGTATTTTGAGATTGTGTAAAAAAGAGGATTTATTTTGTATTGTATTGTAAATTTCCGACACATTGTCAGACCATATAAATACAAAATAAATCCTGTAGCCGCATCTCCGTCTCCTGGGGATACAGGGATTGTCTATTATAGTTATGTCTTCTTTAGAAAACAGACCACTAGCATAAGATTTACAATATATTTTCATGCAGGTGAAGTATCTCCTTCAATATTTATCCTGTCACCCTTTTAGGCTAGCGTAATTTACTTAGGTATATAAACACTGGCATCAACATATCATCTTGAGGACTTAATGCTTCTTGATATGTTAATTTTCTACAAACGCTTTAGCACGGTTTACTTAACGAAATTTATGAAACAAAGCAACCATTTAACTCTATCTAATTACAATGAGTCGTGTTTAATTTTGATCACAAGATAAATAATGTGCATACGACGGTAGCTGATTGTTGATTTGATAAGTATTTCAGGTCACACTTTGAACAACACCGTTTATTTTTATTACTGTAAGTATATTTACATATGTAGGTTTGTGTTTTAGTCGTGCATAACTAGTGTTTTTCAGTGTAAATATTAAATTACACGCTACACAATAAAACGTAAAACGTTTACACGTAAAAAATTGTTTTAGGTAATTTATTCATGGTTTTACGTAATGTACCTTCATTTGTCTTGTAAATATATAAAGTAAAGGCGACTCATATTTGACTTCTTACATACTTCGACTGAAAAAAAAAACACTTCACATATACTAACGTAAATAAAACTAATCTGTGTCACGATCGATAGTTCACACTGCCATTAACGGATCAGGGCTATGAACACCGAAATTCGTAAATAGCAGGCATCTTTCTCTTTTACTCCAATTAAGGCGTAAGTCATGGAGAATTTATTGGCACTTGTCGAAAATTTTGTAATATTGAGACCATGTGCCATTATTGGAGAAGTCACAAGCTACCAAAATTGATGGTTGCGCCCCTAAAAGCCTCCATTTTATTTGATAAGGGTGCAAACTGTCCTGAAGTATACGTCAATCGAAAAGCTCACCGCTAAAGCCCCACCCTTCGCGTGTGTCAACGTAGAATTCTTCACAAAGTGGGATTTCGTTAGAATCGGATTTTTGTTACATTTCATTATCATTACATTTGTTACTTAGACTAAAAGGAATGGCAAATGTTGGCATTCAATTTCCCTAAATTGGACGTGGTTTTTTGTATTGTAGTTATAATTTTAATATTTATCCACAAATTCAATTGATGACTTAAGAGGAAAGTACTCGTCCATATGAAAAGAGAAAAAATTCCCAGTTCTAGATATTTTCCATTCTCCATGATTTTTCAGTATGTTATTGACACAATGAAAAACTAGGTTTACTAGTTTTCCTTTTATTCTCAAAATTTGCAATACAATAAAAAAATTGAAAGCGAAACCTATAACCCTACAATATATTATGCTGTAGCGATCAATATCAAAATCAAACAGACTTTTTAGTAGAAACCGTTTTCTCCCGAAATTTAAATTTCATAGAAAAAGTACCGTTATTGCGTTATGATCGCAAAGCTATTCTTCCCTCTTAATAGAAGGTACATACTTACCTACGTATAATACGATTATTTTTTAATATTCAAAATTCGAAAAAAGAAGGCCGAAACAAATTGCTTTATTAGATTGGTTTTAGAAACGATTGTTTTTGCGTTGGCTTTCAAACAAAAAGGAAACGCCAATTGGTGGTTGGCATTTAACGGCCATAAATCTTCTAATTTTGTAAATCCAATTTATTCACGACAATGCCAGTACGCACAGGCGTATTCTGGTTTAAGAAATATGATATCAACTTCAATATTAAAGGTTTAGGGTTTAGTCGTCTACTCGACAAACGGAAAACGGTGAATAATATAGAGATACTACTCCTAAAAATACGTGTGATACCTCATTAGATTCGTAATGACGTCTAGAAAAATGTATTCGAAGCGTTTATTAGCACACAATATCAACATATGAAAACGTCATTAAACTATTAAGTATTCAATATTTTGAAATGTGCGTTTGCAATTTTGGCACTTATTTATTTTTTTGCATTACTTTTACTTTTGTATGAAATACTTTACTTGACTTAAATTATAAAGAAGCGTTATTATTAGCATCTATTATAACGTATAACGTATTATATAATATCAGTTTGCTCCATAAATTTTGATATATTTCTTTGGCATTGGGCGATATTTCATGAGAATCCTATAGAAAAGTCCATACTTGCAGAACTGCACCTTAATTATTTGTACTTTTTATTCAACGCTGAAAATAGGCATCCGCGCGTGATTTTGGGTATGGGCGCGCGGCTTCAAAATCAAGTACCTCACATTGAATATTTTTTTATGAGTATTAATTGCCCATATACCTACATATTACGTATTCTGAACACTTTAAACAATCTATTACCGTTAAAAAAATACTTAAAGATTATAAAAAAGTAGCATAGTCGATTGTCGAGGACGATTCCAATTTAGGTACAATTTGATTTCATAGTAGCGCAAGAGTGACTACCGGCAATAAGAACCATTTATTTATAACGCATACCTTTATCATAATGGAAGAGAACTGCTCTAGTGGAGTTTCAATAAGATTGCTATGATATTTTAATAATCTGAATACGAACTGCACGTGTCACGCGACCATGGTGGTGACTGGGTGGGGTGGTTTTTAAACTTAACAGATGCGATTGTGCATTCAATACCCGCATTAATTGCCAATAACTCGAGTTGCCTTTTTACGGTTAAGTAATCTAAAACCGATTTAATCACAGCTCGTGATATCGGACCCATTTTGCGATATACTGATAGGGGCCGGTGACATAACTGTTATGATGTCACAAATCGGTTACCACAATAAAATACCTATATCATCAATTATATGAATACCGTTATGTGCTTATGTGACTCATGTAAATGATATGGCTATACTGCCCCACCAGACATACCACCCGTTACGCGGTGACATTGAAATGTATATGACGCGAGAAGACGAAGATGTAACTTACATTTCTTATGTTACTTACGGTTGTTATATATAAGAAATATATACTGGGACAGTAGCTATTTATGTGATAAGAAACTATGGCACAGCAAACCTGTAACATTTTGACATATCACCTTTACCATCTTATCGTAGATTTTATAGTGTGATAGTAACATCGTCACTTATTACAAAAGTTGCCATATCAATAGTCACGTCACGATTTGTCATTTTTTGTGGGCGTGATAATGACAGGATATAGTTTCCGTATATTTCTATCTAGCGGCAGCGGTTAAGTTTGCTTTGTCATGACGTTATCACGTCGATAACCGAGTCTATTTTAGAGAAAAATAGGCCCATTTACGTAGCCTATTTGTGACACAAATAGTGAATGCTTATGAAATTACACAGTATGAAAAAAACACAAGCTCACATAAACTAATAAATATACATGGTGACGATCAAAGTGGTCAAAAATATAGCGGAACACATCCTTACGTATTTCTATAGTAACAAAAGTATGTTATGTGGGATGACAAAAGATAAATATGGATCCACGTTATCCAATCCCATTTTAGTTCATTTTACGTGTATCAAGAAGGCAGATTTAGATATATAACTAAGCAGACATCATGACACCTACATGTAGGTTAGGTACTCTATTATCTGACTGCGTCATCTACAAATAATCACATACCTACGTTTTATCAAAAAGTAATACGAATATGTGCAATGTGATATTGAATGCCACATCGTCAACATACATTTGTCATGCTACTTGATAAGAGAACACATGACTGGTAGGTTGGGAACATCACGTGGCCTTTGACTTTTGTCTCTGTATATTGTATTGTATTGTATTGTATTCGGGCGATTTTTCCGCAACTCGACGACTTGCGCCTATTTTGCGTGATATGTTGGGGGTGGGCTAGTCCTGCCAGCCCAGCTCCTCGAGGAATCCTATCAAACCTTTGATGTTGAGTAGGACCTCGGGGAGGTCTCTCGGAGATCCGAGATGTTTAGCCCTGTATGGAGTCACTCCGCTGCATTCCAGCACCACGTGAGAGGCTGTTTCTTCTGTCTCCATGCAACCTCGGCATAGGGGACTGTCTGTGACACCTGTTGTGAAAAGATGTTTGTTAAATAGTCCATGACCTGTTATGACACTGGTTACCATACTCAGTCGGACCTTCCCTAGTTGCAGGAGCGCCCTTGTGAGTTTTCCGTTGATGCCAGGCATGGCTTCTTTTGCCTGTCTGCATCCAGTCTGGTTCAGCCAGTGTTCTGTGTGTAGTTTCCCTGTACGTGCCAGCAGCATTGAGCGTACCTTGCTAAATGGTATCGGAAGAATCGGTTCCGGACCAATCGCCCCCGCATTCGATCCTTGCCTGGCAAGCTCGTCCGCAGCATCGTTACCTCGGGATCCACTGTGTCCCTTGATCCATTGTAGGGTGATCTTGTTATTATGACATACCTCCATTAGTCGTTCGTGGCATTCGTGTATAAGTTTGGATGTAACTATATGGCTATTTAGAGCCATTAAGACTGCTCTACTGTCGGAGAGTATGCGGATGGAGGATCCTACTACCTTCCTTGCAGTGATGGCAGCCGCCGCGTTTATGATGCCCATGCACTCAGCTTGGAATACCGAGTTATGGGCTCCTAGCGGAGTGGTGATTGACATGTTCAGGTCTTCTGAGAAGGTTCCAGAGCCCGATCCGCTGTTTGTTTTGGACCCATCAGTGAAGATTCTCAGCTCCCGGGGATTGAGTCCTTCCTGATTGTCGTCCTCATATAACTGTATTTTGTACCTTTTATCGAAGATAGCTTGTTTGTGAATCCGGTCCGTGCCTGACCTAAGCACTGGAAATTCGTCATACACCTTTTCCAGGCATTTTGTGTGAAGAGCTCCTGTGATGTTAGACCATATCTTGAGGGTTCGCAACCTTACCGCTGAGAGACTGGCCTCTTGTTGTATGTGTAGGTGCAGCGGTGGAAGGTTTAGCATGACCTCCATGGCTGCAGTCGGGGTAGACCTCGTGCAGCCAGTGGTGGCCGCGCATGCGAGCCTTTGAAGTCTTTGTAGTTTGTCTCGTACGTTGCCTAGGTTTGTTCTTGGCCACCAAACCAGAGCACCGTAACAGAGTAAGGGGCGGATTATTGTCTTATAGAGCCAGAGGGTAATTTTCGGGTTTAGTCCCCACCTCTTACCAATCATCCTTCTGCACTGCCAGAAGACAATTCCCGCCTTGTCTATCCGTTTGTTGATGTGGTTGTTCCAATTGAGTTTATTGTCGAGAGTTAGTCCTAAGTACTTAACTTCATCGGACAGCTGTAGCTCAGTTTGGAAAAGTGTTGGTCTGGTAAAGTTGCCAAGCGCCCTTTTATTGGTGAACATTACCATTTCTGTTTTGGTGGGGTTTACTGATAGGTCAAATTCTCTACACCAGCGTTCTACGATCCGGAGAGCTAACTGGGTGAGGTCGCATACTGTACTGGCGAATTTACCTGATATTAAAATTGCCAGATCGTCGGCGTAGCCTATTGTGTACTTAGAAGTGTTCCTCGTTCAGTTTAGTTATAAGGTTGTTAACGACTAGGTTCCACAACAGAGGTGACAGGACTCCCCCTTGGGGGCATCCTCGCACCGCCGCTACGGCCTGCGGTTGACCTGCATACCTTATAGTCCTTTTGTTTAGCATGTTCATGATCCACTTTGTTAGTCCGGGTTCCGCACCGTGGCTATCCAAGGCGTTCCCTATACTGGTAAAGTGGGTCTTGTCAAAAGCGCCCTCGATGTCAATGAAAGTGCCGAGGCACAGTTCCTTGTCATGGATGGCTCTCTCAATGCGGCTTACAACCATGTGTAGAGCCGACTCTGTGGATTTACCTGAGCTGTACGCGTGCTGGTTGTTGTGCATCGGTATGTTCTTCAGCGTTCGATCCCTCAGATCTCTGTCACACAGTTTTTCCAGTGTTTTCAGTAGGAATGATGTGAGACTGATGGGCCTGAAGGATTTGGAAGCTGTGTAGTCATTCTTACCTGGTTTTGGTATGAAAATCACGTTCACTTCCCTCCATCTCCTGGGCACGTACCCCCAGGCTAGGCAGGCTGCCATGATGTCGGTCAGGATTTCCTGGATGAGTCCTAGACCCCACTGTAGGAGAGCAGGGAAGATCCCATCCGGACCAGCCGCCTTGTAGGGATGGAAGCTGTCTATGGCCCACCTGAGTTTCTCGGCGGTGACGATCCTGTGCGCCATTTGCCAGTTGTTGTCTGTTGTGCTGTATTCCTCGTCCTGCTGGCCTTCATCGGCGAGACTTACGCATCCTGGAAAATGGGTTTCCAGGAGGAGGCGCTGGGTCTCTGCAGGGGAGGATGTGTATGTGCCGTCGGGTTTCCGCAGTGAGCCCAGTTGTGATGTGGGCTTGTGCGCTAAGGTTTTCCTTACCCGGTTGGCGTGGTCTAGTGTTTCGATGCTGCTGCAGAAGTTCCTCCATGATAGGGATCTCCAATACCGCAGCCTTTTTTTGTACTTAGCCTTGGCTTCATAGTAGTTATCCCAGTCCACTTCGGCCGTTGTGTTCATGGCCCTGTTGAAGAGTCTCCTGGTTTTCCGCCGGAGTCTCTCCAGTTCTGGACCCCACCACTGGTGACCCGTTATGGCCGTCCTTGACGGTGGGTTTAAGGGGCACGCCTTGTGGTAGCTGTTTACTAGGGCATCAGTTAAGTTGTTTACCTGCTGTTCTATTTGAATCGGTTCCCGAAGGTCAACCCTCGGAGGAAGCAGGTCGAGGCTTTCACCTAGTGTTTTCTTAAAAGTGGTTCGGTCCGTTTTCCTAGGGTTCCTTCGGGCGATTGGTGTGTCACTAGATGCTAGTAGATTAAAGCGAATCCATCTATGGTCTGAGCAGGAGGCCTCCTGAGAGACGTGCCATCCCATAACAAGTTCACTGATCTCCTCCGACGCCAGAGTCAGGTCTATAATCGTCCTGCATCGTTTGTTAACAAATGTTGGTTCGGCGCCTACATTTAGGATGTTTAGATTAGTAGTCACAAGATATTCAACAAGTGTCTTACCTCTGTTGTTACTGGCCTCCATTCCCCACAGCGGGTGGTGTGCGTTGGAGTCGGCCCCGATGATTATCGCGAGGCCTGCTCCCTCGCAGTGGCGGACCAGTCGTTGTAGTTCCGCAGGCGGCGGTTCGTCCTCTCCAGGCATGTACGCCGAGGCAAGGACTAGGTCGCAACAGCCTGTTGGCAACGGAACTTGTAGTTTAATCGCACACAGATCTCTGGAACAGAATTCAGTAAGCGGTTGTGCAGTAATATTGTTAGTAGTTAGGATACATGCCCTAGGGACGGCGTGTTCCGTGGAGTAATAGAGCTTACCTTTGGTGTCGGAGAGCCCACGTATGAGTCCGTTGCCCGTCCAGGGTTCTTGCAGGAGGGCAACGGCCGTTGGCAAACCTACCAGACAGCGTCTCAGTTGGGCCGTAGCGGCCACGCTGTGCTGGAGGTTTGCTTGTAGGACACTAGTCTGTGTCCATGCTTGTAGGACACTAGTCTGTGTCTCTGTATATTCAATTCAATAATTCTATACATTACAATACAGGGCTATAACCGCGAAAATCGATGTTCGTCAATTGCGGGCATTCTTCTCTGTTACTCTAATTACGTCTTAGTGAGAGTAAAAGAGAAAGACATATAACATTTCATTCATTGTACCTATAGTATACTAGGTATGGGCACGAGAATTGAAGCTATTCCACCAGCCAAAATGAGGAAACAACTCATCACTTTGCCACTCTTGTGAATAAAATGCAACTTTCTTGTCATTTTTCAAGAGAGCCTTTACCAGCTAGTGTGGTGAAAAATCATGTATTTAATGGTAGCGAAATTTTTATGTCAGTATTATTTTTTCATACCGATAGCAAGTTGAACCCCTAACTGCATGATGGACATAAAAGTTTCTTCAAGGGTTTTATCTTTTTTAGCTTGATTGTGCCCTTGAGTCACATTCACTTGTTCATTCCAGGGATGTTGCGAACATTCGCATCCGCATCCACAACCGCAAAACTTTCGCATTATTTTCAAAATCCGCATCCGCATATAATCGATACGATGCTTAATGCGGATGTCAAACAGGTCGGTACAGAAACGTCTTAACGGCGGCTTAAATGCTAGGTAATTTCGCAATTAGCCCATAGGAATCTCGTTACATATTTTTAATTCGTCGATGGGACACTTTAGCCTATGGCGGACAGCGCGGTACTATCATATTATCGGAAGGAACTTACAATTACTTCATCAAAAAAAAAAGCCATTAATCCATGCACCCGGATCAGTTTAACTTGTTTAGCGGTGAAGTGGCAGTACAAAAGAGACACATCAGGTATTTTAACATATTTATTTTTTAATTTAATAGTGTAGAACTAGAATAGTTCAGTAAATTGTTAGGTTACCTGTAACGAAAACGTCTAGATCCTGAAAAGTCGGCCAAGTTACTGTTTATTAAATATAACGCACCTATATTCTTGTTCAAATACTAAATTTCTTTTTTTGGTAAAAATTACTAAAATGTAATATTTGACGTTTTTTTATGTACCTACCCTTGACTTCCACATCTGCATCCACGGATGTGAGCCTTTATATATCCGGATGTCAAAAAACCGACCTCCACAACATCCCTGGTTCATTCATTCAATACTGTTTTTGCGATTATTACTCTATGTAGCTGTGTGTTTAATCATTCACCTCAACTCTTCTAACGACACCTAGGTATGTTACACATATGCAATTTTTTCACAACTAGAAGAAATAATGATGAGTTGATGCCATATAATAAATAGGTTAATAGGTTACAATACATTTATCTCAAGTTCACATAACATGTTTATTCCGATATTATGTTTTATCAATAAATTCATGTCACTAGCCCACAAATTACGTGTTGCCGATATGTAATTATTTCCCATGTAAAATAACTAACTATATTGATTTAATATCGTATTCTACTGTTTTTATTGCTATAACATTTCAATCTGCATTATTACTACATGTCATTAACTAAGTTCCATTACAAATAAATTATTCTATTTGATATTGAACGTAACGAGTACGCTCTATCGATAAGGAAACATTAAGTAGATATATTCATATATACCCTACATCTATTTGAGCAACATATAGAGCTAGTAGGTAAATACATCTAAATTATCCTATACCGAGAACCCAGTTGAAAACCTTTCGTTCAAACGAGATTACAGGGCCTTTATTCACAATGCTTATTAACGGCATCACTTCAGACGAGCCAGCATTACTAAGATCTCTGCTCACGCAGAGCACGCATATAAAGATTAAGTAAAACAGCTGAGCTCTCAGTAAAGGCAAAATGTTTTCCTAGTGAATCAGGCAGTTCGGGAGTATTCCGCAAAATACCGGATTTGATACGTAAAGATAAGTTTTCATTACGCGGATGGGGCATTATTGCATTATCACGGTCCGTCCCGTCATCTCGACCCGGCTGTGCACGAGCTAAAGTCACGCGAGATCCAAGACGCACATCCAAATAAAGTAAAACTTGGCATCTCACTCTTATTCCAGTGACACAAAGTCCAATACTGCTTGTTTCTGTGAAGGTGTCTGAACAACCGAATCATATAAACTTATTATGATATCTTCACAATGACCTCTCGCTACCTGCTTACACAACATTATGAACATCCTCATTTCAACTCATTTACTCAACCTAATTTGCACTGTTATCTTCCTAATAAGCGCCACAAGACGAAATAAATATTACATGCAAACATTAGTTAAAAGTAATTATTTATATTGTAGAGGCTAAATATTACATATTCCCAAAAGTACTGAAATTAAATCAATAAAGGGGCCCGATTACCAGATTGCCGGACTATATCGGCCTGTCAGTAAATCGCGATTGTCATTTTGCGAAGCCGATATGGTCCGGCAAACTGGTAATCAGTGGGTGGGCCCCTTAAAGGAACATAGTCATTATTATATTAGGGTTATAATTATTGTTTTTTTTTTCTCATATGTGTAGGAAAACTAATAGCTAAGAGTTTGGAATGAATTGACCACTAATGTAAACTGTGCATCATATTAGGTTATAAGTAGTTTATAAATTGTGATCAAAATAACAAAAACACCACGAATAACTGAAAGTACTAGTAACATTACGACGTCCAACAAAATTGAAAATTAAACTGAATTGTCAGAATGACTTTTAAAAGTTACTCTACAACTGTAGCCTTACCGACACTGCCTTGGCAGTGTCAAACTGACATATTCGATAGCGTCTGCATAGCTTACTTTCGATACATCTCGCTCGCACTAATATGCGAGTACGAGCGAAATGCATACAATAGTACATTATGATACGAGTGTGCTAAGTTGGTCATTAGAACGAATGCATTTATTTTGTCTAATAAAGAGCCCTAATTCCCCCAGAGAAAGAGCCCATAGTTCAACCAATGATGGTATATAACCATGACATGCCGTATTCTAATTTATTTTTAGAATCTCTTTATAAAGATTCACAAAAAAACTAAATTAAGAATAAAAGAACAGTGAAGTCGGTGAGAGAGACAAGTTTATAGATTTTTATGCTTAATGCGAACATATAAGGTAAAGTCTATAATCTTTTTTATACGACTTATTGTTTTAACATTATTTGCAATTGTTTTTCCGAAAATCAATAAAAATAAATGTTCAACAGGTAATCAATAATAACAACAGTCTTCTTAAATTACACATAAGGAAGTATTTAATAGCAACTGAACCAATACCAACCAAAAGGCTTATTGTTCTTATTGTTTTTCATTTCATTACTTCAAAATAACTACCTAGTTACCTACAAGAAAGATGAGCAATGAAAAAAGTGTTGCTTTAATCATTATTTATTGAATCAGCTCTACAGAAAATTGTATTATATATATAAGTAGGTTATTATTTTCACAGTATATACACCGTGTTTTTTTTATTTCCGTTAATTTCAAGGGTACATTCCTAAGCTTAAATTAAGTTACTTTCTCAAAGAAACCGGTATTCTAATTAAATCGAGTTCAGAGATAATCAATAATTGATTTTTATCTTATAAGGCCCTTACGAGCGTATACACTTGCCTTATATTTACATATTGATCAGTGTTTAGTACAAGTTTATACTTTTGCTACTAAACGAAGTATGTACTAAGTATCTCGGATGATTGATGTTTGAAATGACATTGATATGGCACAATTTTAAAATGTTTGGTTGAATTAAATGTAATGCCCGTGTTACAACAGAGTTATATATTTAATTACGTTTTATGAAAAAAAATTTTTTTTATTAACTATGCCATTTAGTTTCCTTAAACGTACTTACCTATACCCCGGAGCTAACGGAACTCAATAAAACACGGTGTACATACGTAGTACAGTCGCCATCAGATATATCGGGCAGCCGAGTGGCTCAAAAATACCTGAACACACACTCTAGCACCTTGTTAATAGAGGCGTGTTTAGATTTTTGTGAGCAGTTTGTCGCTCCGATATATCTGTAAGCGACTGTACATATCTATTACTTGCAAATTGCGTGCCAAGCAACGATTTATTAAATTGATACTCCTTTCAAACACTACGAATTCCCTTGGTCAACAGAAATAAATCTGATGATGATGATGTCCTCCCAGACGTATCCGTCGACGGCGACATCCTGACAAATAAAAGGGTCTTAACTATTACGTGCATGGGCGCGGACGTGGCTTGCGAATCCAAATTTTGTTTTAAAAGTCCGGCAACACGAATCACAGTAGAGCTGCCCAGATGCGTTGTATGTGTAATGGTAGGAGGGCTTGGGCTGAGTTTTTCGGAGCTGGCGTTTGGCGTCAAGATCTTCAAGTCGGGTGTGCTCGAAGTTACTAAGACCTGTATTGACAGCAGTTCGCCAGTCCGATCTCCGAGATGCAAGCTCCTCCCACGACTCGCATGATACGCCGGTGGCCGAAAGGTGGCGTTTTAAGACATCCTTGTAGCGTAGGTACTGCCCACCAGCCTTGCGTTTACCTGCAGCTAGCTCAGAGTAAAACACTACTTTAGGCAGTCTAGATGGTGCCATACGTACAAGGTGCCCACACCAACGCAGTTGGCCCTTTATGAGCAGACATTCCATACCCGGCATGCCCGTTCGACGAAGAACCTCCGAGTTTGGAACACGATCCTGCCACTTCAACCGTAGTATTCCTCGGAGGCATCGTAGATGGAATGTGTCTAGCCGTTTTATGTCCCCTTTGTATAGACACCAAACACAGAAATAAATCTACCCACCCCATTGCTCCTGGTACGGAAAAACATAAGTATTGTATGTTATAGACTATAGGCATACCCTGACTCCGAGCTTCGCAACACCAATTTTGCCAACTCAAGGTTTGCCCAGTTATGTTAACGGCACCAATCATTGGACATTTAAGAGAACGTTTTGAGTTTTGAATTTTTGATATTTCACCGACGCCTGTGAGACTTGAACCACTTTATGCGTTAAAGGTGGAATGTCCTATTCGTCATTTATGTTTTCTATGTATTGAATGAAAGCTACTGCAATCGGTTTCAATATTAATTAACCAATTAAAACTATGTTTTTTTGCTCCAGGCATGAGATGTATGGCGTCATTAATTTTCAAACTAACAAATATCAATAAAAAAATAAACTTAAGCAACTCTTTGGCTCTTGTTTTATGGTAAAATGTGGCCAGCGTTTAAAAATTGATGGTAAATATTTGTTTCACAGGATTTGTCTACACTATCCCAGTCCCATCATAGGGGCGTTTACTACATCCTATACATTATTACATCCATGAAATGTCTAACATAGGTTGCCGGAGCTTCTGGGTTTGCCTACAACGTATAACTACTACATATTGTACCACGGCTTGCAATAAATACAATACTGAATACTGATACGTAACTAGACTACTAAGATTAATTACCTATAAGAGATGAAAAGTCATTTTAGCTTTGATTGTTAATTTTCTTTTTAGGTTAGTTAAGGAGAATCGTATTACTTACGTATTTTATGCAAAATTGTATTGTTATTTTGTTTAAAATTATAATTAATGATATTAACTTTATCTAGCTAATAAAAGTCACAATATACACTTATACACACTTCGTAATGGTTAAAACACATCAATAAATACTCGTGTTAGGGTAAAAACAATCAATATATCAAGGCGGTACCTTATTTTATCTCAGGAATTTGTTTTTAGATTTTATTGCAGGACACAGGGATTGATCAGCATGCCTAATCGAAAATAACTACTGCACGATAAGAACTATTTACTAGTATTCGTCGAAACGAAACATTGTTGCCATGAGCTGCATGTCATTTCATTACCGTTGGGTAAATTTATTACTTGAACCTCTTCGCAAGACGTATTTTATAATGATTTGATGTGCATTCGATTCGATATTATAATTGGAAAATCTGCACGCTACATTTTTAATCCCTCCGTTCACTTATTCCTGCGCGTGTTTATGGGTCGTGAAAAGCTTACACACAAGACCAAATAGAAACAGATTATTATAGGAAGAAAACGAATCCAAAATACACACAATTACAATACTCTACGCGTGTATCTGTTAAAGTAATAACAGATGTGAGCTAAGATGCTGCTGCAAGCTGATCAGTGATAGTAACATAGTATGGGAACTTAGTAAAAAGGGAAAATTGTGTGTCAGTAATTGTTTAGCATACTTACAAGTAGAAACCTAATTATATAGTACTATAGGTATATAAAATCAGAAACACGTTTCCCACCTGGTCGCTAATTGAAAACTGCGCTGCCTTGACATTATTAGTTACTAGTTGCTGAATAATTTATCTGCAATTTTATACTTACATATGTGCTAATAATTGATTGTGCTCAGATTTTTAAAATGCGTTGCATGTAGGGCACAATTCATCGAGTCAATCAAACGGTATTACTACGAATTATAACGGCTAGCTTTGACCACGACCTGATTGTAAATATGTTTGTCAGCTGTGCTATAAGTTAATTAACTTGTTATTACACCAGATGAACACATTCGCACACGCGAAGTATTATGGAGTGTGGAATTAAAAGGAGTGAAATCTCTTATGGTAGAACTTTTGCGAAAGGGGTCATCCATTAATTACATCACACGTTTAGGGGGAGGGAGGGGGTCAAGAAAATATGACATGTTGTGACAAGGGGGAGGGGGGAGTCACAAACTTTGTGACGTCACTTTAACTTCACCAGTATTTATTTAAAAAAAAATGATTCGCTGTACAGTTAAATAACGAGTTTTTAGAACGATAATCGTTTAATTTTATTTCCGAATCGGTTTTGTGTTATAATTACTAATATTTCTTTTGTTCAAAATAGTTTGATAAAATATTAATAGTAACAAATTCGATTCGCCGATTTTGTTGAAAAAAAAAGCGAAAAATGTGACGTCACACCAGGGGGGAGGGGTTTGCCATATGTGACAAAGTGTGACAAGGAGGGGGGAGGAGTCAAAAAACCTAGAAATTCGTGTGACCCCAGTGTCCAGCTATAAATAATAGTTCCAAATCTCTCCCGAGTAACGCTAGAATAGCTAAGAACCTAGGCGTTATTGACAGAGTGAAGTGCGCTGTCTATGATTTGATTTTTTTGTTCAAGTACTCTAGGTATTGTAGCGCCACCTATTTAAGGTTTTTTAATGACATTTTTTGGTACATGGAGATTTAATTCCTTACCTAAGTGTGTTTGCGAAGTCAATGAAACGCAGAGTAAAGTATGAAACGTCAATGTCATGTCACGCAATCTGTAAAATCCATAGGGCATTTAACCGACCGGAGACGCCTTGTCTGTCATTTTCTGTACAAAACAGTCTGCCGATTTTTCGGGGGAGGAAAACTTCAAATGTATGGATATTTGTACAAAACGTACAAATAGCCATGTCAAATAAACGTCAGTCCATGCAATAAGTATGACGTGAGTAAGACGATTGGCCGAGATTTTCGACAGAGGGGTAAGCTTAAAAGCTACTGACTCCGGTTGGCTAAATGCTCTAAGGTAAAAACGGTTGTTCGTACCATACCAATATATCAATGAAATATACAGTAATACAGTAATGCCACTGTTTACTCAAGGGCCCAGAGCCATACTATTTGACGTCATCGTCACTCCACCCAACGATATGTGAAGGGTTTGAAAACGATTACTCACATGCATTCATCAAATCACATTCAAATAAAAAATTAAAGGACCTGGTTTAGGTAGGTAAAATAAAGTGTACAACTAAAATAAAAAGATAAATACACCTAAACGTGAAGTGATATTGTGTCCCAATTTTTTTTCTTCCTCGCGTTGTGCCGGCATTTTTGCCACGGCTCATATAAGCCTGGGGTCCGCTTGGCAACTAATCCGTAGAATTGCCGTAGGCACTAGTTTTTACGAATGCTACTGCCGTCTGACCTTTCAACCCAGAGGGTAAACCCAGATAGGTACGAGTATATTGTGTCCTGATTATTCATTAATTTTATATCTAGCGGATCATCGTATACCTACTTTCCAGTAAATTAAATAACCAAACAATATACTCCATTCATCATTTTGGCTACCTATGGAGGTACACTGATATAAACATTTAATATTTTTGTGCATCAGTATTCTTGCCAAAAATTCTGAAGGTCACATTTGTTTACTACCGATGACGATGAGGCTCACATTCTTAAGAGCAAAAATAGCAAAATAAGTAGGTACGGTCACGGTCTTAAATTGTTGTGCTATTTATATACTTACGGTATTAAACAACCAAATTAGCTTGAACCCTAAATGGATAAACAATTAAAGACCGTGACTGTACTCTGATACCGTTCTCTGATAGCTTAACGAAAGGTTATAATTCCCCATATGTAGAACAATTTCAGGCTATGTCAGATACCTTAGAACGCAATCTCTAGGGATATGTCTCCAAATTCCTAAAAAAGAATTCCAGGATGGCAGATACGCTTGGAACGTTCTTTTATCCGCAACTACATAAATAAAAATAAATAAATAAATACACAGTTAAAACCATAACAACATTCTAAACTGAGATCATATATTAATTGCCTACTTTACGATATAAAGCTATTATTTAAAGACATTGACGTGGCCAGCCAGAGAATGTATTATTAGAAGAGCGTAGTGAAGCACCGTAACCATCGCATCGCTTTATAATATTTGTGTGTCATGGACGAGCCCCAGAATTAGCAGACGCCTTTTACGCAAAACAAACAAAACGCTATGACGTCCTCGTTAAAATGCCATTGAATTAAAAAAAATGCCAAACCCAAACTGATTTACATTTAGGCAGACAAGTTTTTAATATCTATAACTATAATAATATCATTAACTAGTTTCACAGTTATCATACAGTCAAAATACGTACCTATCTATTTCATTAAATTCATATTAAAGGAAGTTGCTCAAATCACATATTAATTATCACAGCGTGAGTCATTCTGTAAAAAATCATAACTCAATTCGTTATGATTTTTTACAAAGAGTACTCTACTCTAAATTAGCACCTACCTACCTATAACAATTATGTATACCCAGTGAACGGATATACCTCTAAATTAAATTTTAAACTAAAACAAATGAATTGTACCTATCAGTTAATATTGTAATGAAACAATTCATTTTTCAACCGTTAGACTCCCATGGTGATGTAATTAATTTCCTTTATTAAATCAATATCCCCGTTCCTTTCGTCTTGAAATGCCGGAGACATCGGCGCAGGTCTTTTGTCTGCATAAATGGCGCTCGCTTTGTCGTCGGCACGTGTCTACTTCCCTTAGTTCCCGCCGAGCCGATATTGTGAAGGCATAGAAAATACCTGCTATACGAACCCATCATTTTAACCTAGTTTTTTATAAGTTTGTAGCGTGATAAGATTTCAAGTGCAGTACAGTCAAGTGCAAAAATATGTTTCGGAAGAATCGTCTCATAAATATGGTACTACGCTCTTATTACACTGGAATAAGATGCTATGGGACATATTTTTGAGTAAGATGTGTACCCCCATATTTTTACACTTGACTGTACTGTACCTAATTGCTGTATATCGTAGGTACAGTCAGCATCAAAAGTAGCGGGTCAAATAACGCTTTATAAGTATTCTTTCATTCTATAACCGCTTAATAAAAACTGATGTCCTTAATATAGAACAACTGAGACTGTAAAAGATATACTTTGGAACATGAATTTCAGAAATTTATCTACATTTGGAAACGTTATCTGAGATGTCAGATACTTTTGGCGCGTTGTTTCATCCGCTACTATTGATGCTGACTGAACATATACTCGCATGTGACTGTCTAAATCTTAGAAGCAAAATAACTTTAGGAATCTACGAGTATTTTCAACTTTAACGCGTTAGGAATGGATGCAATGCAATAATATAGATTGGTTGTGCAAAAATGTGCATAGGTAATGTAAATGTATATTTCGACGGCCGATCGTAAAGTTTCTGTGTAATGTTTTGACGGTAGTCACATTAAACCAATAAATAGGTAGGAGAAGTGAAATTCCTAGACACATTCGTGAATCATGATAATCATTGTCTCGTTCCCTGATTTGACGGAGCCCCGTTATGAGGGGCTCCTATTTCTGGACAGTTTGCCCATCAGGCTTTTGAAACAACCTAACGAACGCGAACCAACAACGCCATTCAAGTATTTTTTCTCTTTTTCCAGCCGATGGCATGACTTATTCCTTCGGTATCTTTTATGATGAGTTCCTGGACTTCTTCAACGAGGGTTATGCCAAGACCGCCTGGATCGTCTCTATACTCGTCGGGGTCACACTGAGTTCAGGTACCTACGAATTTTACTCTGGTAATAAATAGGTAGTGTGTTGTAACTTGTAAGCCAAAGAGTAGATATTTCAACTAAGAGAAATCTGTGTTTGACTCCAATAAGTTTGACCTTCAAAATAATTGGAATAGAATAAATGTTTTGTATGTATGATATTATTTGTCCCAATTATTGCAACATTACAAGACGGGATGTTTATAATGAGTTAAGTTTATATCTTGAATTATTGCCGCGAATACTACTTTTTAAATGCTACTTGCTAATAAAAAGACATGCCGAAATGGTCGCAAAAGCTATCTATGATACGGACAACATTTTTCACGTTTTTGAAATGTGCGTCGTTCGGTCTACTAAGATAAATGTCACGTGAGTTCGTCTTATAGGCAATGTAAATGTAATAAATTATTTACGGCCCAACAATAATGAGACATTTATATTTGTTTTAAAATAAACTCCGATACAAATGATAGTTTGATGTGTTTCAGGTCCGATTTCGAGTTCATTCGTGAACCGTTGGGGCTGTCGTCTGGTGACGGTGGGCGGGGCCCTTCTGGCCGCTGGCTGCGTAACCGTTTCGGCCTTCGCGGGCAACGTGCTGACGCTCATCTTCACTATCGGCGTGGGCACCGGCTTCGGCTGCGGCCTCATCTACCTGCCCGCCATCGTCAGCGTCACCGTCTGGTTCGAGCGGTATAGGAGTCTTGCTACAGGTAAATTTGTTAACATATATCTCCCTTGCTTTACAATAGTACATTGTGCAACGAGGGGATTAAGTGAAATTTTGGATATGAGAGCGGGAATTAAAGACCCGAGTTTGGAATATTCTTACCCCCGGAATTACACACAATATTTTTCATCACACTTGCGAAGAAAAAACTAAATTTTAAGCGAAATAATTCTTAAATACGGTGACATATCAAACATTCGTCCGCCATTTTGTAATTTCTTGAGGCATCGAAGACGATATTCAGCCACGATTAAAAATTAAGTAAAAATATTATAAACGGCTGTTAAATTAATCAAATTAAATAATTTTAAACATAAACAAAAATATTAAATTATAAACGTCAGTATTTTAAAAGTAAAACTCTTGTATGCTTGTACTTGGTTTATATAAGTGACATAATAAATAAATAAATAAAACATTTGCACAATTAGGGAATGCTAACCGGTTAACCGGTTAACCGGTTACCCGGTAATTTGACCAATATTACAGTCGGTAAAATACCGGTAATTTCCAGCCGTAACCGGGAATTTACCGAACGTTGTATAGGCAAATAAAAATGTAACAACCTGTTGAATTAGCCCATCTATGTCTTCGTACTTACAAAAAAACAATTACTACAGTTTACGATTACGAAGAGACACTTAAAATATGTACTTACTTTTCTGCATCTTATGATCTCGTCGGAGTAGGAACTAGGAAGCAATCTTTTGTGACAAATGAGTGGTCGCTAATCCCTCGCCCTTTCCCTTCTCACCACCCTTACCCGACCTGCCTTACTATGTTCAGTGTCCTTTGTTTTAGTCTGTAGTGTCAGACAAGTGTGGAATGCGAAAGAACATTTTCTACCGCTGGTTACTTGTGTTCAAGATATCGTTCACGAATGTCTAAGCAACGTTCTATATTTTATATATAATTAACAGAATGATCTGATGATGACATGTTCCTGATTCCAACTCCTATCTTAAGAGCCCGGTAACGATTTTAGAGCAAAAATTTTAAATTGAAAGATTTAGTCGTTGGAATTGTACACCTTTTGTTACGTAATATCTAAATAACAAGTATTGGTTTCTATTAGCACGTTTTTTCATCTTGCCTTTTAATAATGAGGTCGCAAGCGTGCGTCCCTGGTAATAGGTGACGAGAAGGGATAGTTTTTAAAAATTCATATAAATTATGGTAGTAAATTATACAAAATGATGTATAAGAACAGTTTCAGCAAATGTTGTAGATTGTTTAAGTATCAAAATTACGTTGAAATTAAGTCAATTTTCAGAGAAATTGTCAGTTGTTTTGAAGTAATTTCTAGAGAAAATTGATTTCGTCTAACTTTCATTTACACTACTTCAAATTTATAGTAACAAAAATGTAGTTTATTAAAGTTGAAGTACAGGATATGTGTAAGTAATACAAAATTACCATTTTTAGCAGTCCAAACTTAACGAAATTTACAAATAAGATCGACAAAATCACTGCTTTTTGCGCGTTTACCTAAACGTCCATCAGAAAAAAAATCATTTCTAATTAAGTGAGTCTGTTTTAAAAACATAATAATATTATAATGAAAGATAACAAGACGTGCTAATAGAAACCAGTACTTGTTATTTTTAATAGTTAACAAAAGGTGTACAATTTCATGCGCTTAATCTATCAATTTGACATTTTTGCGACTTAAATCGATAACGGCCTCTTAAAGTGCAATTTTAAAGTAACTAGTGTTAAAATGATATGAAACTAATCTTGCTGTTAAATATATTTTTTTTCTTATATTTACTAGATTTTAATGAATGTTGATTACGGTTTTAGTTACTTTAATAACAATATTATATTGATAGATGTGTAAATGCAAACGTGTATGACATTTAAATGACGACTGTCACTTTTTTGTTACCCTTTGATTACTGCGATTTTTAAAGAATTAAAAAAGTTTAATGTTGCTTATTTAATGTACAAGTTCATTTCGCTTTGAAATGATACATGTTTGATTTTTTATTTAATATGATTAGTAAATATATCTTGTTTAATGTTTATAGTTTATTTTCTTTATTTTGTTTTGTCGATGTTTCTATAACGTGCTGTTGATTACTTTCAAAGGTTACTGACGAAAATAAGGACACAATCAATAATAATGCAAAATCAATGTATTTTATTTCATAAACGTATAACCGGTAATTTACCGGTTAACCGGTTAGTGGGACCTCGCGTCGGTAAATTACCGGTAATGAAAAACGCCCGGTTATTGCATTCCCTATGCACAATCCACAACTCCCGCGGGATCAAATAGGCTTTTGTCCTTCAGTACACCTGCATGAAATAAGATCTTTTTCAAGCAAGTGTAACGAAATAAATATACGTACACGTACCTGTACAGGTATTTAGACGTATTTTTACTGCATCTCAAATATATTAGCTAATCTAGTTTTTACTTTCTTCTATTTCAGGCATTGCGGTGTGTGGTTCGGGACTTGGAACGTTTATTTTTCCGCCATTGACAAAAGGATTAATATCCAACTATGGTTGGCGGGGCGCCATGGCCATTATAGGTGCCCTTATATTAAACTGCGTGCCACTGGGACTCATGTTCCGACCTGTACCCGAAGTGCCAAGAACACCGGTCAGCGAACCCATGCTTCCGAAACAAAAGAAATCACCACTGAAAAGGTCGCAAAGTACTGAGCACATGGCACGTGCAAACGGACATGCCGAAGATGGCGATGTGGCTAGACTAACTCTTTCGCAGCCCGCTCTGAACAAATCTCATGGACATAAGCAGCAGCCGCATTCTAGACATGGTAGTGGCATCATGCACAGGCCAGATGTATTATATCAAGGAAGTATGACGAGCCTTACAAAATTCCGGGCTTCATCTCCAGAAAGAATTCAGTCTTTGACCAGAGACGAAGTCGATGAGGAACAATGTGCATGGATGCCATGCTCTTCAGAGTCTAAGTCGGCTTTATTGGAAATGCTCGATCTGTCACTATTGGTGGACCCCATATTTGTATTATTCTCTGTATCAAACTTTTTGACAAGTATAGGATTTTATATACCCTATGTTTATACTGTTAACATGAGCAAGAACTTGGGCGTAGCGCACCCGGAATATTTGATATCTATCATTGGGGCATCGAACTTGATCGGGAGGATAGTCCTCGGTTTTATCAGCGATAAACCTTGGGTAAATCGATTGCTGGCATACAACATGTGCCTCACCATAGCTGGCATTAGTAAGTATAGTTTTATTAAATTTTTCTCCATGGATCTGATTACGCATTATGCCTATATAATTTTCTAACATTTGTTGTATTATAAATTATAATATGTAATTGCAGGTACGGCTTTAGCAGCAGTTTGCACCGAGTTCTGGGGACTAGCCATGTATGCGACAACGTTTGGTTTCACCATCGGAGCATACGTGGGGTTAACGTCAGTGGTACTGGTGGATCTTCTCGGGTTGGAGAAACTTACTAATGCCTTTGGCCTCTTGCTGTTGTTCCAAGGCATCGCGTCTCTCATCGGACCGCCTCTTGCAGGTGATTTTTTAAAGATGTCAGGAAAATGAGGTATCTAGAGCCCCACGTATATAAATAGTTCAATAAATAATGATAAAATCAGTTAAAGATACATCGCGTAAAGATACTCCAACAGAAAGCAATAAATCGCTACGATTAACTATATCATTGGTAGTGTAGAGCCATTAAATCACGTGAAACGTGTACCTATTCCAGGATGGTTGCTTCGAGAGACGGGCACATTCGCGCCAGCCTTCTACTCGGCCGGCGCCGCCATCTCGCTGAGCGGGCTGATACTATTCGTGATTCCGCTGCTGGAGCGACGAGCAGGCGCCGCGCGTGCGCGCTGGGCGCAGGAGCTGCCCATGGAGCACATGTAGCACGACGGCGGCGGGGCGCGTGCGCGCGTGTTCCCCGCCATCGTGCTGCACTCCCCCTCCACCCCCTCCTCCACCGCCTCCACAGATGACTCCTTTACCAACAGGGTATATTCTACTACAATAATAGAGGAAAATGATTTTTATATCGATGAAATTAGATAAGAACTTGTAAATATTGGTTATCTCGATGGATGAATGTGATAAAAGTTTGATGACTAAACCATCAAACTCATTCCAAAGATAGAATATAGTGTATGAGAAACGATAAATAATGTGAATAGTGTTTAACGAAAAGGTGCAATAATGATACTTTATTTTAAACTTATTTGGTCGTTGTGAATAAAACCATAAGAGCCAATTGTTTCTATATATTTCGAAGTATAAGAAATTTATGAGTTGTAATATAATACTTCCTTAAAATATTATGTGACGTATGACGTACAGTTGCTTAAATACTAATGATATAATAATAAGTAGCTACAGTAATGTGAAGTGTTAAAAACGAACGCGTGGTTAGCTTCAAAACATGGCCTTAATGCGGACCAATCGAGATTAGATTGTATGGTGAGGTCCAACTTTAAGTATACTACCTACCTACCACTATCTGGCAATCAATCTACGATGCCTATTGTGATCACTGAAGTCTGGTACATAGTAACATCATATATTCAGTCTTTAGACAATTACCTTCTGCACTTTATGTTCTGTGTATGTGATCTTCCAAGTTGTGTTCAGGGTTCCGATTCGACTTGTAAAAGTAACATAAGATGACGTTGCTACCGCTACATTTGTATTTTCTCTAAAAAACGTCTTCCTTTTCGGGGAATCGATAAAAATAAAAATCTAGCCTATGTCATCCAGGCACTATAACGAATTCCGGTAGTCATGTGGCAATCATGCGGTAGTCTCGCCACTTTCTGTTACTTTCTCGAGTCGGGTTGCCCCCTTGTAGTTTAAGATGTTATTTTAAGCGTAACAAATTTATTTTGTTTGTTTTGCGATATATATTTAGTTAAAATATTGAACTTGTTGAATGTAAATATTGTATTTGACTGAAACACTTAGATTAGCATTATATCGTTTACAATGAACTGTTCTGATATTCTTCGTACAAATATTGTGTCTCTATGTACATTGTTAAGTCTTAATAACGTATGGAATGCGATCAACTTGTACATTTCTTATGTACACGTATCATATTAATATATATCTACTGGAATTGACAGCTGCGTATGAATTTTATTCCATTTTCTGGGGATCCGAAGTGCGTTCCGTGAAGTGTTGGAATCTAAAGTTAAGCGCGGCCTTTCGTATGTTCGGGTTCAGAAGAAACAAGTTGATAGTGGAACACCCAAGTGAACTCTGAAACCAAAATAAAATCCTCATTATTACTTTATTTTCAATCGAGAAACCGTTTCTCGGGCAAGTGTCGTCGAATTACCTATTGATACCTATATAAGCAAGTCAGTGGTCCATTGTCGAAGTTAGGAAAAAACTTTAATCTTCTTTATAAGAGGTGTTTACAAAAAAAATCATTTACCTAATTCATTTACTATGGAATGAAAAATGGCTATCTACTGATTTCAATTACATAAATGTTTGCAGATGTTAGGAAAATCGGCTTTGCGATACCTATTATTGATCTCGATTCTAAAATAAGAAACCTACTCCTGAAATTCATCAACTGGTTGCATTCCAGGAGTGCAGGCAGAAGTGAAAACTTTAATATTAACGTTGTGCATTTTTGATATTTTGGAGAAATTGAGTAGCAGTTGTATAAAAAGATATAATTCTCTATTACACCTACGTTAATAAATTTGAGTGTGGAAGATATTTTGAAATGCCAATTTTAGTGTTAATATATAATATAACATATACAGAGTAATTCATGAGACGTGAGCAGGACTACAGCCTACACAATCAGTAAATGTTAACCCTTTTCCAGGCCGCACCAATCTACAAGATTTTCCCAAAAAATCCAAATATATTCCAATTAATCCAGCTTTGACGATTCATTTGAAGACAAGTAACATTTCCTGAAAGTGTAATCTAATTTGAACCTTAAATCGGAACGGTAAAGTGGAAATTCTAATGGCGCGTATGTGGTCGATAAATCGTACTATGCATGGAAAAGGGTTAATGAATCGTTCACCATCATATTAAATAAAACAATCACGCTTTTTTTCTGTTATTTAACTTTTTGGTAAGGAAAAATTTGAGTATCTACAATCATGGACACCAAACAACACAAAGATAGAATACAACACAATTAACAAAGATTAAACTTCTTTAACCCTTATGACAGCACTTTGATTATGAAGAAAATAAAATGTCACACTTGAATGAGATACGATTTTTCAAAAGTAACCAGGCTTCGATGACATTCAATTTGCACGTGACCATTATGTCACGTGTCCGTCTTAAGAATTTTCAATCTGACGGTCACGTGACACCTGAGGCGAGTTTAACATTTTTCCCCCATCACAAAGAGTGCACAGCGCCGCTAAAGAAGTTTTCACTTCAATAATTGAAACCCTCAAAAAAAAATTAATAAAAACTTCCAAAAACAAATTACCCAATGCAACAGCAACGCCATTTTGACTAGCGATGGCGAGGGCAGCGAGAACTCGCCAGGACCGTAGAGAAGCTGCGATAGTATCACCGAGGCCTGGATTAGAGCTATTGGCGCCCAGCAGGTCAGGTTCATCACAGTCAGCGCTATTACTTCCTAAAATTGTATTACATATAGGTATTTCATTTGGCTAGATTAAATGAAAAACAAACCTCTGCCTTGATTAAAACCTCAATTTAATGAAGTCGGTTATAATTGGGTTAATAAGCCGGCAGAGCGAATCAGGTTATAAATAGATTAGATCTAGAGTCTTTAAATGCGTCTCAAGAATCCGTATTCTGGGCGGACTAAGTTCGTGTTTTGTATTTGATGGAAAATTGTGAGGAAATGGACTCGTCTATCATATACGGTGAATGTAAGTAAATTGACACATATTTTGGTAGGTACACCTACGCCAAAATTGCCTTTCGCCGTATTTCATGTGGCACAAATCAAATACCGGTGATGGATTTTCAGCGGAAATGGCGGTAAAAACACCTACATATTTTTATAATGTAGGTATCTCCATTAACTTACAACATGTTATAAAAGAGTATTTGAATTTTCACACATATTTTGATTACTATGAACATCCTCTCGGTAAAAGCTAGGTTATGCGATGACAAGTATTAATTAATAAGGTCGTCTAACACTTCAATAAATCATTTTCCTTCTCGGTCTTGGCACTCATTTATTACGATTATAATATTATTATTGATAAAATAATTAAAAGCTTACATCGGTAATTTTCTTTTGTTTCCGATTATAGGCAACGTCAACGAATTTAGACTCAAGTTGTTTGGCCCATCTCAGCATAACAATCCTGCAATGTACGAGTAAGTTATAATATAAATAACATTATTTAGATGAGGACTTTTGAGCTCAATACAATATGGCATGCACAATACATAGCTCGTGTTAGTATGTCGTTTTAAACGATAAAAAACTTTTTAACAAAAAATAAACCGACTTCAAAAATTACCAAAAGCGCCATACATGTACCTATAACATTTGAAGAGTTCCCTCGATTTCTCCAAGATTCCATCATCAGACCCCGACTTGGTGCCAACGAGACCATCTCGGGGTTATACCCGTTCGATTAAAAAAAAAATTGAAAATCGGTTCACGATTCTCGGACATATCGAGTAACATACATACAAAAAAAATCAGACGAATTGAGAACCTCCTCCTTTTTTGAAATCGGTTAAAAATAAGGCGAAAACGCGTGCTTTACGCTTTATATAATGTTCAAAAATAAAATCTTAGCCGTTGTTGATAACCATGCTCACGTTAGCCAGCGACAATGTTTCGGCATAGAACACAACAGAATAACTACACATATTCTAGTACGTACATAAATCCCACGGGCTTGATACTTCTCATAAAAAAGAGCAAGCTAACGGAATACTTCTGCCAACCCCCAGGCAGGATCATGTCCATCGTACAGCTGGAGCAGGTGAAGTCGTATCCGTAGCCGCCGACGACGCCACTGACGGCGGCCAGCGAGTATGTGCCAGCGAAGAACACACTGAGTAGCCGGAACATGTAGTAATGCCGGTCTGGCATACGCCAACCTGTGTGATTTCATAAATTTTATAATCTAGAAAACTTAGTTAATTAAGGAAAACTAATTTAATCTAATGTGAATAGTCGTACTATTATGCACCCATTATAGAAAATTAGCTTCGTCAGTTGTTGTCGTCTATCAGATAGCTTCCTCCGTCGTTCCCCAGGACACAGAATAAATAATAATACTACCGTACAGAAAGGAAACTTCCTACGAAACCGAACTTTGAAGCGATTCAGGGACGAATCATGTTTTCCCTGTCTAATGTATCGGCTATTTAGGGTTGTTAAAATTCTAGTGATTGTCTTATCTGTGGTTGTGCACGCAATAAATGGCTTTCTATTTCTATTTTATTTTCTATTTACCATTAGTGATGTATTTGCTCACAACATATCTTTCTATGCAAACGTGCGTGAGGCATTCCACCTCGTGGATTGCCATGAAAGTTTCGAAGAATCCAAATAGTCGGCACAGGGTCATTTCTCGACGGCTGATTAGAAGTAAAAATAATATAATATAATTATACAGGTGGAAATTGCAGTTCATAAAAAATATGAATATTGCAGTTTAAAAATAAAATAACAAAAATAAAAATAAAACTTACTATATGTCCTTCTTGTCTATTATATAGGTCATCAAAAATGGCGTACACCTCCGAATCCACGCAGAAAGCATTAAAAATCCAATATTCTGGTAACTGCGATTCGTTTCAAAAGTTGGATGAAAATAGGCTAATAATAACCCAATGAAAATCAGTGCAGAAAATCCTCCTGAAAACGCAAAATTACTTGAGTGTATTTTTCAAATAAAATTTTTGCGCCATGTTTCTGATTTTTTTTTCTTTAGATTTTGAGAAAAATAACTATAACATAAGAAACACCTTTGAAATAGAATTTGAATGATAAATAAGCCACCAGTTTTCAGTAAACAGTTTAGAAGAAATGATGAATTGGACCAGGAATATGATGCCCGTAGCAGGAAAGTGACGGTCATAGTACCTAAGAAAATCGCTCTGTAATTTATTAGTTGTTTAGAGAAAATAACCATGACTTAAGAAAAAAAATTGAAATAGAAGTTGATTTGTATAAAAGACATCATCTAAAAATTTTATGATCAATGAGAGTTTCGAATAAATTGGGCCAGGAATATGATTATACCTATCGTAGAAAAATTACGCCTTTATGAAATAGTCTACAATTTTAATCTAATGTAATATTTGTAAATAAAGGCATTTAGGATGCGCTTAAATCCCCAAATTATACTTGTTTTAACTATAAAAATAATCATAACTGCTATGTTTATAATTATCAGACACGAAAATAAGGATAATAGTAGCTATTAATTAACAACAATGAAACAAATAATCAGAAATAAAGTCATTGTAGGTGCTTCAAAACCAATCCAGGCGGTGACGTTCTACGGGGACGAAAATATATCGCGTGAATGGCACACCTCATAAGCAGTTGCTTATGAGGTGTTAAATTAAAACCACCCAACTACTACAGTACTACTCCACTTATTTTTCTGACTAAACACAACGAATGTGCTTATTCATAATATTTTATAAGTGGCGTTAGTATTTTTGGCTAATTAACTATTAACAGGTAGAAGACGTAGACTATTCGTGTGACAAAGACATAATGGCCAACCAGCGTATAAATAAATTATTATTTACACTAAGTAATGCATAATTTTGTTTTACTCATTTCCTCAACGGTCAACTGGAAGAGATCCCATACAGGGATAAGTTCGCCTTTGTTGTATTTAATTTACTCTGTAACTGTGTTTTTCGTGTTTTTATTTCTATGTACAAAAAATTATATATATACATACATACATACATCATTTTATGAGAAATTTGATTTTATCAAAATTTTCTTTCTAATAGCGTATAGACCTTTTATGTATAGATAAGAAGTTATGCTAATTGTTTTGAGGAAGACCGTGAGTGTGACACGCCTCACAGACTTCCTGCACCTAGTATCAGTAACTTTTGATATAATTTTTCTAGCAAATGGTACAAATCATAGTATTAATTTTTACTATACCTCGCTATATTTATGTGTTACTTACATGAATAAAAAAATTGTGTGAAGTATTTGTGTTACAGGTTTAATAATAATAATAACACGCATGTGACACCCAAAAATCGCACTTTGAAAATACCATTTATATAATCACCATTGAGCTTTTTGGAACTTATGTACGAAATATCATTTGATATTTACCACTAGCTATTCAGTGAAGGAAAACATCGTGAGGAAGCCTGCATACATCTGCGAATAAACTCAAAGGTGTATGTGAAGTCAACGTAAACATAAACAACTATTATCTAATGTAATAAACTTATAACTTACCTATATAATGCAAGTGGTCAACAATATCATCACTTTCTTGTTCATCAAACAGAGGCCAAGGACACGTATTCGTATAGTTCATCATTTTAAATGACTCAGCCAATTCACTTTCGGACGATATGCGAAAACGGAGGGGGCCGTCTGAGATTTGGAGTGCGACTGCGCAGTGCGTGGCCGGGACGTGCAGCACTTACCGGGGCTTGAAGGTCTGGGGTGTATATGTATACTAATATACATACGTCCTTTAGATATATTGTGCGGTGGGACAGCAGAGTCGGGTTGCAAACCACCTGCAGTGATATGAGCTGCTTCGCTCCGCTACTCAACATTGTTCAACACAATACGAGTAGTAAACTTGTTGTTAGTAGGTACAATGTTAGACAAAAAGCTTAGAACGAGCTGATAACTTTTTTAATTGAATAACCGCACTCTGATGGTTCCGTACCATTTACCAAGTAGTTTTTATAAGTAATTCTTTCCCTTTTGGTACGGAACTCTTAAAAAGTTTGGTAAGTTTTCACCATCGTATAAAATGTTTATAATATATTTATTCCAATTAGAATTGATATTGTCGAAGTTTGAATAAAGAAAGAAATATTATAGGACATTATTACTTAGAACAAAGTTTAAGTTAGTAATGTTTTTAATTGAAATAATCATGCAACATGAAGAATTATTTTAATTAGGCATATAAATAATTATAGACAATTTAAATATCCAACTCAGTATTTAAGTAATAAAATGGCAGTGTTTATAATAAGGACCGAAAGTCTCAGGAAATGGATCTCATTCTTTACAAAGTAACATGCACACAATATCACTCCATCAAGCTACTGGTCGTGACTTATTCCTGGAATCCTTGGAAGAATTTGCGCATTAGCCTCGTATTTAAGTTCTCGGGAATTTGTACAAGTACAAGTTCAATTTATGCTTTGAATTATTTTTGAAATAAAACAAAGTTTCAAATTCAAGAGCGCAAAATTTGCCCTGGATCTTACCAGGTTACCTAACCGACAGGATACTGACACATTTTGTCCATTTTGTCATCAAGTTCTTACACATGCTGGCAACATTACAGCTGAGCACTTGGGTATTTTAAAGGTAGGTAAATACCAACTCAAAACACTTACACTCGCGGTGTTCCTTCACAAAAACATTTATTAAGGGTTAGACCTGGAAATTCTTCGCACGATCTGGTTGAAGCAGCCTGATGGTCATGCGCTAAGTATCACAGTAATTACATCTACACAACAGAATTATCAAAAACTTCCCTTGCAATCTAGAGCATGCCTTACTGGCCTAAAGCCATTTATTGCGTTCTGTTCAAAGTAGCCTGGTCATTCGCTGTCATCAACACAACTACGCAGCAAATTGGATTACACCCGTAAAGGCTTCCACCGAGATCTAGTGCATGCCATACTGGCGGGTTGGGTCTGGAAGCGCACAGCGAGTCTAGTCGAAGCAGCTTGGTGCTTTCGTAGTCATCAGGTTTCCTTTAAAATATGGATTGCCCTGGGTTATTCCACCTATGCCTGGAAGCGTTTGGCGCGGTCTGGCCTCAGCAGCGCGTAGTGCCGCCGCACGCGGCCGAGCAGCGCCGCGCGCAGCCGCTCGTCCGCGAACAGGTAGCACAGCACGGGGATGCTGGTCGCCGCCTAGCATCGAAATAATGCTGATTACCAACAGACATTCAAAATAATAAGAACATTTTACAATATTATTAATGACCACACCTATACGTGATCTGTGCCACAGCCAAAGAGAATGTCATAGCTACACCGTCAAAGTATTTTTGACATTGTCAGTTACACATGATTCAACTTAAATTAAACATAAAAGTTAAAGATTTGAAAAAAAATGGGAACAATTTTCCTGAGAAAATAAAATACTGTATTACATATTTTTTTCTAAAATCTCTTAAAATCTTTATCTTGGCACTCCAATATAACAGATGCCAACATTTCATTTCATGCAAATGACAGGTATATAAATGAAATGAGATGTCATTATTTGGCTGCGGGTATGCTACGGGTAGGCTGCAGGTGCCGATATCAGTAGAATGTGTCTCTAGTATAGCTCAAGACATAACTAAGACCTGGCCAGAACCACGCGGGTGATTCAGAGTACTGGCGTGGAAGTTGTGAGGACCTAAAAACTACAGGTAATAAGAATTATTTACTTACCTCTGATGCAATGGGCGCTATAAGCGCCAATGTTGGTGGTACGTGGCTTCGGTAGCTCAGGACCAAAGCCGGGAACCACTGGTACCCTGCCAAGACTGCGCTGGGGATCCATAGCGCCAGCGTGGATATTGTGAGGACGTGAACACTCTGAGAACAAATTCACGTGGTTATTAATGCATGCGGGTATCTCTTTGGCTTATTTTATGCCAGTTTCTATCATGAGATGTTATAATTATAGACTTTCTATCCTTCTATATTGTTAATTCATTTATCTTATGTTACTCGTATTAAACTAACATAATGTAATGATGAGGCCTACATTACGAGAATAACAATACTGTATGTAACTCTGTGTACCTACTTAAGGTTGGATACTCGGTTTTACAAGTTTTCACGCACTCGAAAAAATAAATTATGACGACCCACATAAAGTTTATCAAAAAATATTTATGTTTTTCAAATTTTGTGAAATATCCATAAAACTAAAACAAATTTTGCCTCTTTAATAAATTGTTTGTCCAAGTTTATCTTACCTTCGTTAATCTTTTTTGTTCTTTTTGTTGTTCACTTCTGTAATAAATAGTTTCTAGTCGAACGGCTTTACCCGTGTAGTAGAAACTGAAAAAGTTTAAGATATTTAAACAACCTAATATAAATATGCAAATAGCTAGTTGAAATTTTGTTTCAACACCAATCTGAACCAAAAAAATACACATCCACATTACTATAATAGGTATCACGCTATAAAGTAATTGTGTGTGTAATGCTGTTTGGCACCAGACGTTTAGGTACTAGGTTCAGAAAATGCTGTACAACTATTTAACCAGCGGCCGTGTCGCAAATATTTCAACAAAAGTTTGAATCACAGGTCTTACATGCCAATGACCGGTATCACTCCACAAAGGATAACGTAGGGCACTGTGTATCCTATCTGTTTGGCACCAGAGGTTCCCGAGGGCCAGAAGAACGTGCACACGGTCCCGGTCGGGTCGCAGGAGTATAGCCCGTAACCGAATAGCGGCGGCGTCGCGAACACTGCGGCGTTCACGAAACATACACCCACGAGGATATAGTATAATCGTAGGTGCAGAATCCTCTCTGAAACATGCACAAAGTACCTAGATTATGTAACAGCTCGTATATAGGATATTTTATACATATGGCTAACAGTATTAAGTTATTAACTAACAACATAATCCTCCAAATTACGTCAATCAGATTTTTTTCAATTCCAATTATTCATGTATGTCAGGGCTATAACCGCGAAAATCGAAGTTCGTCAATTGCGGGCATTTTCTCTGTCACTCTAATTATATCTTAGGGAGAGCAAAAAAGAAAGATCCCCGCAATTTGCGAATTTCTGTTTTCGCGGTAGGCCCCCAGACCCCTTTGACTCTTTCTTTCAGAATAGGTACTGAGGTTTTCTTGTTTAAGGTTACCTACACATGACAAACCAATTAAAGGAAATCATTGGCGCTTGAAAGGATAAATTAATTAATATAATTGCAGATAACAATTACTATCGATCTAATAGATAGTCTCAAATGATTCAGAATCTTTGTGGATCTTAGATAAGATTTGCATACTTGCCAACTCGATGAGCTAAATTAATAAAAGTATGACATTCACCAATCACATCACCGGGTGGCGGGGAAGCGTGAGGAGTGTTACTCGTACTTACATTACATACGGCTCCTGGAATTTTTACGCTTTAATACAATCCTCTGACAGCCCATCCGAGCCAATTCGGTTGGTAACATCATACTTAAACATATTATTCGGGACTAACAGATATTTACCACGTCTGTAGAACTTTGCTAGAAGGTATCGCTCTAGAATAATAACAAGTAATGCAGTCATTTGAAAGACACCGTAAAATTGATTTAAAAATGCGAAGAATTGACAGCACGCTGATCCAAATAACCATCTGAAACAAGAGAAGAAAAGCTAAGTGGATAGTTTACTTGATATATTTAATTTTGGTGTTTTCTTTGTCAAGTTAAACCCCATTACATGTCTAATCGAGGATTAAATGTCAGAAATTTTAATATTGTGGTTACGAGCCGCGATGCAGTGGAGTTCGTCTAGTTATACACATATATTTTGTTTATTCTAATATATTTAAAAAAATGTATATCAAATTACTCAGTAATGGAAACCATAATAGTAATGTTTTATCTAGTTTATTTTAATTGTATAATAAAATTGCTATACTCTTATATTGATGAAAAAATTTACTTTTAAAAAACGTTGAATCATGTTGTCCTCTCCAACAGCACTTCTGCATGCATGAGCTCAAAGCAAAATTGTCAATACATTGGCAGTCACGTGTTGCCTTTCTGGCTAATAGCCCTTTTTATATTTGTTATATTACTGCCCGAAAAAATAAAAAAAGGTATTTTTTTCTTTCAGTACCCCTAGTGTAAATAAATTCGATTTCCAAACGTGACGTACGCGTTTGCGTTTAGTCTCATTTTGTATTGGATTTCGAAAGAGCGCGCCAAGCGGGACGTTTTGGAACCTCAAAATCCTATACAAAATGAGACTTAACGCAAACGCGTTCGTTACGTTATGATGTCGATCAAAGTTACACTAGGGGTACAGTTCAAATGGTATTTCTTGTATTTGGATTTAATTTTTGTAAAATATTATTATTTGATTTTTTGACTAAAACATTATTTTTTTACAAACGGGAGCACCTAAATGGTGGTGGTGTAGACGAAAACATATGTATCGGGGCTCGTATGATATAAGGCCAATTTAATGAAAACCAAATATCGAAATGTCACACGGCGTGTACAGATTCACATTTACTCAATAATTGTAATGATATTTATATTTATTTACAACAAAAGTCTGTAAATTAAACGTTAAGTATACATTTTTATTCAAGTTCCAAGTATAAATTAAATGTTAAGTACTTATACATTTTTATTAAGTATGTTTTTACCGTTTTGTTATCGCTGAGGCCCCCGCGAAAGGAAATCCGAGCAAATTCCTGCCGAGACACGCCGAGCAAAGATTTAGCACTAGAATATGGCTCCTGAAGGTTAGCAGGTGACTGTGGATGAAGGTGATGAAAAGCCAGCCGTTGAGCAGCACCCCGAATACTCCTGTAGATATAGATTTTTTATTACATTGCTTGAAAATTTTCTCTTTTGTAACTTAAGAAAATTAACCCCAATATTGACAATCAGGGGAAATAATTCATGTAGTTTTGAAAATTGGTGTACTTATACCTTGTGGTCTCCAAATAAACGTACTAAAAGTCCTTGAGGGTGGGGGTTGTGCTGCGGGTATATGGGGGGGGGGGGGGGGGGGGTTTGAAGGTACCTTTATTCAAATTTTTGCTCATATCTCGAATATTTTTATGAACGGCATTATAATTACTTCAGACAAAAGTTTAACCATAAAATTTCCTATAAATTTGGTTATGGTTATTTTTACTCTACGATCAAAATACTTTAGGAGCTGTATGAGTGTTAAACTTAACAAAAAGAAAAAAATAGACAATTTAAGAAAACGTCGTTTTTTCGTAATTGTTCACCATAACTAATTTTTTTTGTTTAGAGTAAGCAAGCTTAGTCACCTGCTGACCAAATAAAAAAAAACCGGCCAAGAACATGTCGGGCCATCCTCAGTATAGGGTTCCGTAGTTACCCGTCCGTCAACATAGACTTTTTGCAAAAACTCAACAATGGCTAAACCGATCAGGTTCACTATAGTTTTCCTTGAAAGTCTTTACTAAGCTTTACTTTCACTTTTTTTCATATTTTTTGGACCCACAGAAGATAGGGGAAGTATAGTGGGAAACATATTCTTTTTTCTTTCAGAGCGATTATTTCCCAAAATATTAAGTTTATCAAAAAATGGATATAGAAGACTCGCATTCGTTTTTCTATCTTTCTTTCTTTATTTGCTGTTATAAGATACAAGTACAAGTATCATGCAAAATTTTATACAATAAAATAAACTTAGCCTAAATTATGCGTAACATTCAAAATGAAATTTAAAATAACATTTGACAAAAGACTGATAAATATCCTAACTAACCTAAGGATGTCACATTAAAAAATATGTTATACATATTTATTTTAAACAACATTCGGAGAGTTAACATAAATAAAGATAAAAAATACACTTAAAACAGCGAAATATGTAAAGTACTTCTAAAGTCAAGCCATTTAATAAAAATAATAATAAATTTTGAAAGACCTATCCAATGACTTCCCACACTATAGGGTTAAACCCAAAAAAATCATCCCCACTTTTGGTGTAGGGGGAGTCACCCTAAAATTGTTTTTCTTCTAGTTTTTATTTTATGATTTTGTCGGCATTTCTAGTTTTGCGTAGTCAACTAAGAACTCTTATAGTTTCGCCATGTCCGTCTGTCCGTCCGCGACTTTTCTCCGTGATCGTTAAGCTCACTTGCTAGAGAGCTGAAATTTAGCACAAATATATAAATCAGTTACCCGAACAAGCTCGGCCGAATTTCACCTTCCCATACAAACGCAAACTTACAAACTTTGAAAGCGAAGGGAGTTCCTAGAAGTTTTACTATACATACAAAGCTTGTACTATGTACTGGCTCCATTTTATTTGAATAACAAGTTTTAGCAACCAAAACTACCTAGTAACTACCATAGATAGATGTTATGTAAAATTAATTTGCCAAGTTTCATGTAATTTAACCATGTCGTTTTAAAATGAGAGCGTTGCCTCGATTGTATGGGAGCTGCTTTTTGACGTCGATACAAAAAGAAAAAGTTTTTGCACTTCCAAATATTTTCCATTTTCCATGATTTTTTTGTATGTTATTGACACCATGAAAAACTAGGTTTATAGGATATGCTTTTTTTTAATTTGTTTTTAGAAAGAAGCGAAACCTATAAACTTAAAATTTCATAGAAAAAGTACATACGTTATTTCGTTAGGATTGCAAAGCTATTCTTCCCTCTTAACTTTACAATAAATCAGGTACTTATTGAGATACATTTAGGTACTTATTTGAACGTAGATGTCAGATGTACCTTCGTTAATTCGAATGATAAATGCGCTAAAACTTGACGATGCATCATACTATTATAGAGCTATTCTGATAATGATGTTATACTTCAAAACTAGCTAACTAAAAAAAACCACTACTTCGAGTTAAACTTAAGTTACGTCTTGTAGAGTAAAAGTAAGGAAAGTCACAAAAAAAGCGTTTATATATTTTTTCATTTCTCATGCTCTGAAAGTGGGTCGTGGTTGTTCTAAATAGTGTGCAGAAAATTATACGTTTCTGTTCTGTTCCATATTTTTATCTAACGATATTTTTATCTAAATTGAAAGTACTCTCAAGACATGACTACTTACTACTGAAGTTTATACTTAATCGTGTTTTTTTTAATGTACCTACATGTATTTATTTTACTTTCCTCGTATTGGAAATGAAAAGTACAGTGTTTAACTCGGGTGAAAGATTTCATCCCTTGGTTAACAATTTACTATTTTACCATAACTTGTTTTCAAACTACAGCTTAATATGGCTAATTTGATATATCGCTATATTGCCTAAGTTACACTTTACATGTGGTACACAACACAGATTTTGAGGCTAAAAAGTTTATAAAAACCATCGTTAAGTAAATACTTACCGAAAACAAAAAGACAACTCCCTAATAAAGTTTTATACGAACTATCAAAGTAATACCATGGACAGTCATCTTCTTGATAATCGTACAAGCTTTGCATTATGCTGCAGTTTACAATATTGCACTGGCACCAAAGTAAACGTACACAGGTGTGTACTGCGCTAGGGTCCCGGGGACGTCCACATAGCGCGAGTGGGCACAGACACTGGGCAGGTTGTCGAACCAGCACTGGGGGACAATGGGCCAGGATCCGATGACAGCATTGTGCGTGACATCGAGAGCATGAACGTATACTCTCTTAGCAGACTGCGGAAAGTACATACTAATAATAAGTGCGAGATAATTTCCTACTAACTAAACCCTTTCAAACCGACTTTGAGATATTAAGATATTACTTTAATTTTTTCAACAAGCAACATTTAGATACTGAATGCTGCTGAAAATATGAAAATCATAATATTATGTATAATGTTAAAATGTAAGAGTCAGAGGAAACTAAACCAATAAATCATGATAAATTCCGCCTGTTCGCCTATCCAGCTCAACTTTTTTCGGTATCTATATTTTTGGCGTAACGCTTAACCAATCAGTTCCTCTGTGAGATTATTTTTGTATAAGAACTGACCTGAGCTGCGGTTTTACTTACTTTTGGTGTTTATAAATAACCATCTACCGATCTTTTCTAGTACACATACCTATATTTTCGGCTAGTTTTTTCCAGATGTCGCGGACTAGTCTTTCACACTTGCTCCGCGGCGCGCTCAGGTAACCGGCCGATTCACGAATTAATCGAACTAGGGCCTTAGTACTGGTCGGTCTAATTGCTTCATATTATAATCTATTGTTATATTTCTCACTTGGCAAACTCTGTGACGGGAGGCTTGCTGATATCTATACACATGTCACGCAGCAGTTGGTGAAGTCAGTAGGGATTAATTGATAGAGGAAATTAATATTGCATTGGTTTTTTGGCAGTGTTGACAATGATTTGATTACTGGACACTTAATGTTATAAAACTGGTGGATGTTTATTCGCATTGAACGTGCAGTGTAGTGCTGACATCGAGCGAGTCGAGTCACGGCAGGATGTTGTCATTGGATCAATTGTCGCAAATGGTAAAGGAACACTTAGGACTCTACAGCTCCGTCGACGGAGTTCTACATTCCAGCAAATGGGAAATCAGTGAATCTTCAGTTGGAGGCCGCGGGCTTATTGCAACGGAAGACATATTACCGGGGGAAGTACTCTTCGTGGATCACCCTCTCATCAGCGGGCCCCGGGCTGCATCGATAGAACAAGGCGGATGTACAGCATGTTATAAAAACGACACAGAGAATGTGTTTAAATGTTTAAAATGCGGATTGTTGTTGTGTTCCGAACAGTGTCAAAATAGTGACGTGCATTTTATTGACTGCAATATTATCTCACGCTGGGAGAAAAAAGTGTCTGTTGAAGAGTTCAGCGATAAGACTGTGTCTCGTGCACTTACTGCCATACGTGTGTTATTACTCAGTGAAGATCAAAAACAATTACTATCCGCCCTCCAAGCTCACATGTTACCTCAGCACGGAACTGAGATTAGAGACCTGAAGCAATACTTTGAAATACCAGAATCCGAAGAAGATCTAATGAGACTTGCGTGTTGCGTACTCGATGCAAACGCGTATCAAATTGCAATCGCATACGGAAAGAAGGAAATGAGCAGAAGAGGGCTATATCCTGTTGCTAGTTTGATGAATCATAACTGTGTACCAAACACGAGGCACAGTTACAACAGCGATTCTCAAATGACAGTCAAAGCAATTAAGCATATACGAGCAGGATGTGAGATATTTACGTGTTACTCTGGATTTTTATGGGGGACGCCTTCACGACAAACTCAACTGTATAAAACCAAACATTTCCTGTGCAAATGTGACCGTTGTGCGGACCCTACTGAGAGAGGAACTCTCCTAGCCGCTCTCAAGTGCTTTGTGACCGAATGTCCTGGTAGTATAATACCTATTCAGCCATTGAATATGGCCAGTGCGTGGCAGTGCCTTGAATGTGGGTTGAGAGTACCTAGGAAGAATGTCGGAGCCGTGCAGAGTGCTATCGGCAGCTTGCTCGGGTCATTAGACTTCGGAGACGTGGACCATTTGGAAAACTACCTCGCTAACCGGATCACTAAATACATTCCAAAAACAAACCAAGTAGTGGTCGATCTCCAGTGCCGGATTATTTGGGAGTTTGGAGAAGTTGAAGGACTCCGTTATCATGGTAAGTAATAAATAACATATAACTAATTAGTACAGAATTATTAATAGTAGTGCTTATTTATATTTTTGACTTTATTCTTTAAAATGTTCGCTATTTCTATTTATTTCTTCCATTACACGGCATTACATATTATGTCAGTACAGAACAGTACATAGCACGGAATCAGTAATAGTAGTGCTAATTTACGTTTTTTTTTTATTGCTTACATGTAGGTACATATGTTAGGTCTCAGGTAACAATAAAATTATCCCAAGACATGATACCCATATCGGGTGTGGCAATGGCAGATGCTTCTTATAAATAAGTACATTTTTATTCTTATCAAATATACTATTATTAATATTTAATATTGTTATTTTATATTTTACTATTCATTTCTTCAATTGCACGGCATTACATATTGGGTCTTGAGACATGAATTATTGGTTCTGTTAATCGCTCACTAATGGGACATCTTACTAAAATCGGTAAGAAATGGCGTATAGTTTTAAGGCCATTAAAACCCTAGTTAGCTTCTTGTATATTACTTATTATTTAGTTTTGTTTTATAAATGGAAAAAAGTTGATTACTCTTCGTACTAAGTAATAACCTGAGCCGCTGACTCTGCCTCTGACTATGTCAAAAAATCAGAGAACTGATTTTTTAATTTCGAGCGCCCGAATTCGTCACTCGAAAATCTGTGGAAAACGGCGAATTGATATTTTACAAATACGAGCAGTGGAGATAAATTGAAGGGAATTACACGAAATCGAGCACTCCAAATTCAAAAATGGGCCCCCAGATATAAATAGTACCAAAAGCATCTGCGAGGATATTACGGTTAACCTATTATTTTCAAAGAAAATCTTATTTTACTGATACGTTTCATACAGTATATTTTTTAAAATTATAAATGACTATTTTCCCAACCAAATAAGCTATTCCCAACAATAGCTATTCCAAGAAAAAATATCGAAATTTAAGACTTAAGCTCTGCCCACCGTGCGGCGCGGACAAACGAATATATTAAATATTATTTTTAAGGTATTAAATATTCATTTAAAAATTTGAAAAAATAATGGTCTATTTGAACATGTTAAAAAATGTGTATACTACTGTTACAAATTTATCTTATTTTGATTTTTCAACAAGTTAGGCTTTACGCAATTATTAATTAACATATTTTTTCGAACTTTCGTGTTTATTGTAAATTTAAAAAAATGTTTAAATAATTGGCGTAAAAATATTTTGCCTCCTGGAGTCCTTCTTATATACATATTTAATAAGTTCACATCATAAAATCTTTAATAACATTAATACCTTGCTTAAAATAAATGTTAGAATAATAGTGAAATTTAACAAAAATAATTAAATCATGGTAAAATTGTAAGATTGCACTTTGCGCCGCGCGCCCATAGCTATAAACGAGGGAGACCTATATTCAGAGTTGAATTATAAGTATAAATAAGTTTCCCCATGTCCGTCTGTCTGTCTGTCCGAGGTTTTGCTCAGTGGTCGTTAGTGCTAGAAAGCTGCAATTTGACATGGATATATAAATCAATAAAGCCGATAAAGTCGTACAATAAAATTTACTAATTTTTTATTCATATTCGTTTATTGCACTCATGTACAATGCATTATGCCTAGGGACTTATTGCTATACTTTACTTTTTCATGCTTTAATGAACAAAATCATTTTAAAATAACTGCAGTTTGCTAAAATATGTGTTTTTTCATCTATATAGCAATCTAAATGTTTTTCGCGATGTGAAATTTATCTTTAAACGTGTAAAGTCTCCGATTGCAAGTAAGTCGAAAGGAAAAATCATGACCGCACGTATATTACTTTAATTAGGTACTGATCATGCAAATTTGCCTATTTGTTAAGTCTGGTACCATCTCATCGCTTGTTAACAATCTACTATACTACTCGTAATAGCTCCAGTTTAGCTTATTGTGACGGAAGGGTAACTACGGAACCCTACACATGGGGTCGGCAACGCGCATGTAATTCCTCTGGAGTTGCAGGCGTACATAGGCTACGGAGACTGCTTACCAACAGGCGGGCCGTATGCTTGTTTGCCACCGACGTAGTATAAAAAAAAAAGTTAAATTCGTTCTCAAAATGAATACGTGAGTTATGCTCTTAGCACTACCATGCACTACAAATCAACAACAAGTGTAGAGGTTATTTTTACGTCGACCAATGACGAGTACTCACACGTCATTCATTCATAGATCTCTATTACCTACGTCAAATTTTCAACGTAATTTGCAGATGCATAGTTGCAATGAGTATGATTTTATTGATCGTACACTAGGTATTTTTTATTATTTGAAAACAGAAACAGCGATTTATTAGAAAATATAAAAATAGGTGCCGACGCCAATTCTAGGAATTAGTTGCCAAGCGGACCCCAGGCTCCAATGAGCCAAATGCTCGGGACAACGCAAGGAAAAGGGTCGGCAACGCGCATGTAACACCTCTGGAGTTGCAGGCGTCCTTAGGCTACGGTGACTGCTTACCATCAGGCGGGTCGTATGCTTGCTTGCCACCGTCATGGTATAAAAAAAATATATATTAACTAACTACCTATTCATCTGATGATAAATTAATGGCAGTTATAATATTTAACTCTATTAAATAAATAATCTATCTTCATTACAATAAAATTAAATAAAACGAACTAAATTAAATAATACTATTATGAAATGAAAACTAGTTAAACCTAAAAATAAAATTAAGTATAGAAAATAACAAAGGAAATATAAAAATATAAATGTATTCGTAAATAATAGCTTACAGTCTCAGTGCATAGATACATTTGTGGTAAAAAATATTTTTGAATAATTTTAGTAAAAAAAAATGAACTATGTGAAATGCTAACAAAGTTTTTCAAATTTTCTTTTTCCGCCTGCCCTTACACCTAGATACCTATTTAATATCTACTAAAACTACATACAAAGTGAAATCGAATTCCAGTAAACTCCTCTTTAGAGCAGAATTCGTAAACCTGCAATACCCAACTGTAAACAAATCATGATAAAACACAAAATTCAACTGGGTATGAGCGCTGAGTATTCACATACTACCTTATTTCAACAATAGTGCGCAACAAAAATACATTTAAAGAATGCTTTTAGGTTCGACATACCGATAAACATAATTCGAATACAGACACACATTACGTCAGATTCGACACGAGTACAGGCCCATGAATCAGATTTGAAATATACTCTTGTCGCTATTTTCATATCAGGTCATGGTAAAGTGATATCGCTGGACGGCGGCGTCAGTCAGCCGCGGCTTGCGCTCCCTGGACCCCACATCACGCAGTCCTGTGGCGGTGCCTCACCATGGCACATTTGTCAAACATAGAAGTACTTAAAGAACATCTCGCAACACACACAACAAACGCCACGTCTATTTCCTGGGATGTCAAGCGCTCAAACCTTGGTGGAAGAGGATTATTCGCAACAAAGTTTATAGAAAAAGGAAGCTTAATTTTCACCAACAAACCTCTAGTTATTGGACCGCGGGCAGATCAGAATGAAGAAACCTTTTGTACCACCTGTTTTCAAATAAATAAAACTTGTGTTTTATGTGAAAAGTGTTATTTAATGGTGTGCTCCGAAGACTGTAAAAATTCACGGCATGCCCAAAAGTGCGACTTTATTACTACTACTTGGAAACTGGATGTAGATTTCGATAATAAGGCCCGATTTATGGCTGGAATCCTCATATATTTAGAATGTTTATTGCTATCAAAACAGCAGGTCGAAATGCTTTGTCGGCTACAGAAAAGCGATTCTAGCAGTGTTGACTGGTCGGAACTTCAAACGTTAATACCAGAAAACATCATTCCTGGAGAACAAATCAAGTTCATTACGATGTGCTCAGAAATATTAAAAATTAATTCATTTAGAATATCTAATCACAGCCAAAAACAGATGGTGCCCCTGCGCGGCCTATATCCAATATCCGCATTTTTGAATCACAGTTGCATGCCAAACACAAGAAATGAATTCGGTGATGATTATGCAATGACGGTTTATGCGAGTAAAAACATCGAAGTTGGGGAAGAAATCGTCAGCAGTTACACTGGGCTGCTTTGGTGTACGCCTGCCAGACGGATTCAATTGTACAAGACTAAAAGATTCTGGTGTAAATGCCACAGGTGCTCCGACTCCTCTGAAATGGGAACAAGGCTATCAGCGTTGCGATGCTTGGACAAGGAGTGCGTCGGAGTTCTCTTACCGGTAACGCCTTTGGACCCCCGGTGCGAGTGGCAGTGTGACAACTGCGAAGCCCTGGAGCCCCCTGCCCGTGTGAACATGGTGCAGGGCGTCCTCGGGAGCCTCGTATCCACGCTGAACCTGGATAATCAACTCCAGCTAGAAACTTTCGTGCTAGAAAGACTAGCTGCTTTAATCCCTTACTCCAACCACATTTTTGTTGATTTGCGACTGAGACTTGCACTGAAGCTTGGATTTGCTGACGATATGAAATTATTCGGTATTGTGACATCGTGTTATTATAACTAATATTATAAAACTAACAAAGAATTATCAAGATTCAACATGTTTCATCTTAAATCTATTAACATAAATCCGTATTTCCCTAGATCAAAATGCATGCGAGTTTAACTGCCTTATATATAATTATAGGTATATCTATCATCTCGTATCGTATAGAGTTTTAAAATAAAGTTAACTAACTCAATTTCAACTCACAACTTTTTGTGTCTACTGTTCACTTTTCTGTCATTAGTCGTCTTTAACACTAACGTTAAGTTAAAAATAAATTAGAATCTCAAGAGTGAAGACGGGAAACGCAATACAACTTCACAAAAAAATTTATTCACTCATCTGCATTATGTTTCAATAATTCCATGTTTGTAATATGATTAGGTACAGTGAGCTGCGAAATTACATGGAGAAATTATGAATGAATTCATTGATAAAATCGCCATGCACTTTTAACGTTGATGATTCATTGTCCGGTATAAGGATAATGCAGTGATCAGTATACTTAAAAACCGGCCAAGTGCGAGTCGGACTCGCGCACGAAGGGTTCCGTACCATTATTTATGAAAACGACAAAAAAATTATATTGTTAGTATTTGTTGTTATAGCGGCAACAGAAATATATCATCTGTGAAATTTTCAATTGTCTAGCTATCACGGTTCATGAGATACAGCCTGGTGACAGACAGACGGACAGCGAAGTTTCAGTAATAGGGTCCCGTTTGACTCTTTGGGTACGGAACCACACATTCGCCACATTACAGAAAATTTATAGCAATACATAATTACGAGTATAATATTTGACACCATAGTTAAATTTATAGTTAGTCGCCTAATATGAATTTTTAATACATGATAATTTCCAAAAATCAACTCGTTCGATATTTTCAGTCAAACTATATGTATTGCCTAGATAATAGGGATGACAGGTTAGAGCTTCAACCAGAAGCAAATGACTATTTAGCATCAATCAGCCATCTACGCGTCGAAGCGCGTCACCGCTTAATTCAGATGAGTTGCTTTTTAGTTTGATGATGAGATGATGACTTATGAATTTGTCTAACTAGAGATTTTTCGACGAGTAATTACTCGTATATATTACAGAGAATGATTACTTTTCTAACAAGCTGACTCGCGCATGAAGGGTTCCGTACCATTTGAGACGTATTAAAAAAAATCTACTTGCTAGATCTTGTTCAACATTTTACCACTTTGGACACACATTTCACCACTTTGGAAGTGTCTCTCGCGCAAACTATTCAGTTTAGAAAAAAATGATATTAGAAACCTAAATATCATTTTTGAAAACCTATCCATAGATACCCCACACGTATGGGTTTGATGAAAAATTTTTTTTTTTAAATAGTATGACGTATTAAAAAAAAAAACTACTTACTAGATCTCGTTCAAACCAATTTTCGGTGGAAGTTTGCATGACAATGTATATCATATATTTTTTTTAGTTTTTTCATTCTGTTATTTTAGAAGTTACGGGGGGGGGGGACACACATTTTACCACTTTGGAAGTATCTCTCGCGCAAACTATTCATTTTAGAAAAAAATGATATTAGAAACCTCAATATCATTTTTGAAAACCTATCCATAGATACCCCACACGTATGGGTTTGATGAAAAAAGATTTTTTGAGTTTCAGTTCTAAGTATGGGGAACCCCCAAAAATTATTGTTTTTTTTTCTATTTTTGTGTGAACATCTTAATGCGGTTCATAGAATACATCCACTTACTAAGTTTGAACAGTATAGCTCTTATAGTTTCGGAAAAAAGTGGCTGTGACAGAATCGGACAGACAGACGGACATGACGAATCTATAAGGGTTCCGTTTTTTGCCATTTGGCTACGGAACCCTAAAAATGATTTCATATCACCTATTTGGAAATCACAGTAGTATTTTTCTGTTTTAAGATTTCTTAATACCAGTATAAAAACAGTATGCACGCAGTAATTTTATCAGTTTTTTTTATTGTAATAAATGTGTAAAATCTGAGACAAATTTGTCCATTGAATTTGACAGGTAATGTAGATGGTGCTGTATGCCGCCGTTAGGGCGCATAAAATATTAATCGTAAAGCGACATTTATGGAGTGTGGAATGAGTGTGGAGCGACATTTCTTTAGCTGTCAAACGTGGAAGCATATTTTTATCTTACATTTTAAACATTTCAGATGTATTTACATATCAATTTACAGTTTGTACACAATTGAAAAGAAAGAAAGAAAAGAATAGAAAATATTTATTTCGATCGCGTGAAAATTGTTATAAATCGCTTGACATGTCCTTTTGGTTGTTCTTGGGTATTGGGCTGCAGTCATTCAAATTAATGGCATTTGTTAAACCCGAACAGAGGCGGCGTTAGGCGTGGGCGACGTGGGCGACCGCCTACGGCCTCGAGGTTTGAAGGGCCTCGTGCGTCAAATACGCAGGGCCGGTCCTAGGGTAGAGCGAGTGCTAAATGGTAGGAGGGCGCCAAAATGGTAAATGTGAAAGAGATTGGTAAAAAAGAGCACGTGTGGCGTGATACGTGATGGAGAATGGCGTAGCTGAGGTGATTCCAGCTCTCATAAATTCATATTCCATATAAACAACAGTGTGAGAAAACCCGACCTGCAGGACTTGCAGGAGTTTGGACAGAATAGGTAATGATTATTTGTGTAAAAGGCGAAATGGAAAGTTTTAGCATAACGCCACTATATTTACAACACGCAAATATTGTGTGCTGTTGCAGGAGCGCCATGGTGGGGATTCTGGCTCTCGACAAAACACATGGATCTCGATGGGAAGCCGAAGACCGAGCTGCACGAAGATTAAGTTTGAACGCGACACAAGCTAAGTGTCAATCAGACGGGGCAAAGATCCGAAAGCAAGATTTTAGGCGACGCAAAAGACAAAAGCTTCGATGCCCAAAAAGCTGAAGGGCGCGTTCGACGTAGGGCCATAATCTCGAAATACACATTCCTAGGCCGAAAGCCGAGTTACTTCAGGGCCGCGATAATAACGACCTTATTTTATATATGGTTCGGGCGCCTTTAAGACCTAAGTATACCAGCAAGTTGCGCACGCGCCGACCAGCTTACTCAACACTATCGATACGTGCGCCGCACCGCACCAAGGTCGGGGTCCGGTGCGGTAATCTTTAAGACACTTTTAAACTTGGTGTTTGGTTCGATTACAACCACTGTTTTCCTGCCTCTGGTTTGGTAATAAATAACTAACTATTCCTAAAGACTTTAAATACCCCGACGTTTCGAGGATGGCGTTGTCCCCGTGGTCATCCGTGCCGTTTTTGTAAATAAGTAATAATGAGTAAAAATCGTGAAAACTTAAATCAGTGTTATTACATAAGAGTTAGAATAAATATATCGTATTCTCAATGCTCTGAATATAAAGAACTCTTTTAATAGGAGAAATATAGGCTTACTCTAACTAGTCATCATTTTTAGGGTTCCGTACTCAAAGGGTCAAACGGGACCCTATTACTGAGACTCCGCTGTCCGTCCATCCGTCTGTCACGGGCTGTATCTCATGAACCGTGATAGTTAGCCAGTTGAAATTTCTACAGATTATGTATTTCTGTTGCCCCTATAACAACAAATACTAAAAACAGAATAAAATAACTATTTCTTTCCAATCTCGATGTTCTCGTCCAATCACCGAAGTTAAAGCAACGTCGGGCGGGGTAAATATTAAAAAAAAACTTTTAAAAATTATTTTGGTTTTAAAAACGTATGTTTTATATTTAATAAGAAACATACCTACTCGTATCACATGGCTATAATGGGTTGTGGTGTGTAGATATTATATTCGCGGGCATCTTGTGGTTTGTATCGAGCCAAGGATTAATTACTTAACAACTTTGATACCAAGGTTCGGTTGTAGCTAGGTAGAGGTATATATTTATGTCAGTATACCAAAGAGTAAAATAAGTATATTAGGTAAAGTACTCGTATACTCTTATTAGGGTGTCAGTCAAGTAAATCGCTGTCACTATAACTTGGTAGTTTATTTTGTACATAAGTAGGCTGCTTCTGATACAAACATTTGACCCGACCCATCATACACTTTTGAAGATCGCTACCTCGATTATAGGATTTAATTATAGTGGAAGGAAAACCTTGAATAAATTAACTATAGTTGTTTATGCACCGATGGAAAGTTATTGGGAAATTAATTTTTTACTTTTCTAAACAAAACAATATGTCAGTAACCAAGATTCTCCAGTAAAAAGAAACTTATCTAGATAGCAATTTCTTCTCATGAGCATCATACGTATTATAAATATTATAGAATTCTATCAGTTTTCGAGTAGCGATTTACTTCGTTTATATATAAATATTGTTCGCGTCCATATACGCAGATTAGTACGAGTTGCAAGCGTGCTAGTTAAAACAATAGGTCGGCAGTGTGCGTCATGACCACAATCACATTGCCACATTTGGATGCGCCACTGCGATGCACATGTAGGCCACGCCAGCTCATGCCCAGGCGACTACTGCGTAACCACTCATTATCATGTTAACAACTATTTATGTGTTACATAACCTTTTAGAGAACGGACGTGCCCGCCCCTTAATCAAAAGCGACAGTAATAGTCCGAATACTCCGAATTGTATTCCAAGATTTCCAAGTACATGAAACAACTGCGCCATTCCGTGGTCTTCAAACGCATTTTGACGTCTTGTATTAATTTTAGTTAGTGTTACAGCACGCGTTCAGAATAGCGTGTCACGGTATGCAGTCGTACTACGCAACAAGTCAATAAAATCAGGGGCGATATTATCGCGAGGGGCAGTTGTACGATTAACCGCCGTTGACATGGGCGCCGCCGCGAGGAACGCCCGGCCGCACGTCGTCAGCAGGTGGATTGGTTTACCTGTGCCGTTAGTACTACAAGCTATAATACTCCGCACTTAATAATCCCGGTGCACTGTACTTCGTTGTGTTCGTCATTTTTGGCGTCTGTAATGATTTACGTACGTTAGTGATGTGTTAATGTGACGGGATGATACGTTTCTGAGATATGAGGTAGTGTCTATCAGCAATTGGACGTGGTAAATAATGCCGTCATTCGTCAGGCGCCGTCAAAATTGTTGTCATCCATCTGATTGATAAGGGCACGCGGGATCTACGTAGACGGAAATATCAGGCAACAAACGTGTGTGGCACGGTGTGTCCATATTTAAAATAGTTACAATCGACAATTTGTTATTGGTTTTCAATTAGCCTATGCTATAGGTACGGGTCATCGTGTGCAAACCTAAGTGCTAATTTGGCATCATGCCGTTAAAATCTGCTGATGTAGACCTACATTTTTTCAATAGCCAACTATTTGCATTGTAGTGAGCCAAGAATGAATGAAGAATCGAATATCAATACGGATTGCGCTACGAGTCTTGCGTATTCGCGTTACGAAGATAGATTTCTGGCAGAACAATGTCCCAGCCAGTAATTCTTTCTGTAAATCCAAGAGATAGAATGAGTATAAAATGTATCTAAGGTCGTCTACTATTATCTAAAGGGCTTTTAATATAATAATCGTCCCCCTCAAATACTCCTCTATATCCCTAACTATCCTGTATATCCTAACAACTCTCAAAGTTACTAAGTCTTTAATAGAAATTGTTTTATATCCGTAGTTTTAGTCTAAATGTTGACTCCAGCATTTAGACTAAAACTGCGGATATAAAGGATATGGGTACTTACTTATATATCTACATAATCTGATCTTGTTGATCTGTTTGTTACCTTCTCGCGCTATTTTAGGTCTATATGCATGTAATAGGTAGTAATTAAAGTAAAACACCGGGAACTGACAACGCATGATTTCCACAGAGCTGTCGGAATCCCGGCTGTCGCTGAAGGAGACGCTGTGCCGCGGCACGCTGCGCACGGTGGCGGCGCTGGGCGCGGGCGACGCGCACCTCCGCGGCCTGCTGCTCTACCACCTGCACGCCGCGCTGGCCGAGCGCGCGCGCCGCTCACCAGACCTGTTTGAGGCGAGTACCGGGTAGGCGCGGGAAGCACAATGTCCAGGCCACACTTGCAGAGTGCGTACACCACTTGTGCTTTCTGAGGCGAGATAATGGGTGACTTCTGCAACAATGAATGCGCCGGAGGCACACGCAACTCAAATCTGGAAGCACCCATACATTTTACAACGATAACTACGCTCTACCACACATACCAAAAACCCAAATCCAGTCTAAACTGACTTACCATTTTTGTTCCCCAGTACCAGACTCATGTCTTTAAACCTATTGTTTATTTTTCAGGAGTTGAAGCCAGAAATCGAAAGTACAATTGAGCAGGCCTACAGCATTTTGCAAGGCGACGTGTCCGCGCCGCCTGACCTCGAGCTCCGGCGCCGCTACCTCGGCCCCGGCTGCGACAAACCCCAAGAAGAAAGGTTCTTTATCCTGGACGCTTAACAACCATAATCTAAAGCCAAATGTCCTAAGAATTAAAGTATTTCTGAAGTGTTAATACAAATACATATACGCTTATTTGAGGAACACAGGTAAATCCTTTAGTAAGCTAAACGTTTAGTCTAGCAATAGCAACTGAGAATTATCAAAATGGACTCAAACCTCTAGTCTTAATTTTGAGATTTGTTTTGTAAAATGGAGTCATAGGTTAGATATATTTAGATACTACTTATATTCAATATAAATTTTATATAATAAATTTATTCCATTAAATCTAAAATAATACAATAGTGCAAGGAGTTGAGAGTGTCGAGGCCTTCTAGTAGGTATAGTGTGTCAGAAAGTCTCGCTCTTCCAATTGGTAACTAATTAGAACATTGTAATACATTGTAATATGATCAGAGTATAACTATGTTACATTGAGTATCTTAAGAACTAAAACTAAAGAACTAAATTACAAGCTCTACGCGCGCGCGCGCGCGTGTGTGTGTGTGTGTATCGTGAGTGTGTGTTCGTTTTAGTAGTTGGGTTATTAAATTTTAATAGTAAATTATTAGGTGATAGAGGTTTTATCCTTAATTTACATGAATTAAGATCCTACTTTTATCTTTATTTATTTGTGAATAAAATTTTCGGTCTTATTGTAATCTAATGTATATAACCAATCACAAAGTAATTTGTTACATTCGTATACACTGAAAAAAATAAATAGCCGAACTGGTTTTGTAACTTTACTAAATAACTAAACTACGGTTATAAGAAAATAAACTTTGCATAAATTTACAAAACTTATTTTGTAGTGTATAATAAATACCTGAACACTGATAGCCAAACACGGTTTTGTAACATATAACACATAGTTCGCAAGTCCCAATTTTTGTGTAAACAGTAACCAAAATGTTTGTTACAGTTATGCAAACATTTCTTTCAGTGTACATTTTTCGAATGAATATTCAGTTCACTATTTATTTTATTATATAAGACCGCATATTGCACATCATATTGTCTCCTAGTAATATACTCTATGATTTAAGAACCTAGTGAAATACGAAGTAATAAAGTTGATTATACGGCTATGTGGAATAAAACCCGATAATTTATATTTTGTAACACTCTAGATACAGGGTGTTTATTCTGGTATAGCAAAATATTTTGTGAATATGCCGGACACATCTTCATGTGGAAGTGTGTCACTAGATATCTAGCGAAATGATTGGAGTTTTCTAAAGAAATCTCTGAAACTACTTATTTTCGAGATCTCGGGGCTAGCTTGTAAGTAACGAAACTACGACTCACAGTCTGGGATTTGCCTTAAATTTTAATCACCATCATTTTTAATGGCATCATGTTCAGTTTATTGAATTATGGGGTATCATGAAGGTCCTGCAGTTCTATCTACTATACTTTTTGAAAAATAAAAAAAATCGAGAAATTGCTATGTAAAGTCATAGAAACCAGAAAAACCTAATTTCTCCCTTGTCGCTTATTTATTTCTAATTAAGCTAGTACATGTTGATTGGGTTACTAATAAACTACCTATTATATTCGACTAATGTTGAAAATAACGGTTGTAGGCAGCACCAAATACTGATTTATCAAAAACAGGTTTTATTTTTTTTCTCTAAAACCACTCAATTGGGGTGCCTAATTTTTTTTTTTTACTTTTGTCTATATATAGACCTAACAATAAAAAAAAATCAAATGTCTATCGGGAAGGACATCAGAGTTACAATTTTTTAAATATTTAGTGTTAGGGTTGTCAGTTGTCATAAGAGTTCACCGCCGTAGGGTAGGAACTAGGAACTAATATTTCAAAGTATGTAATCATTTAATTCTTATTCGTATTAATAAATGCTGCTGTTATTCTAAAACCAGAAATAGATTAGGAGATACATTTTGTAATTGTTTTGATGTTTGGACACTTACATTCTTATGACGACATCCTAATACTTACTAACCTAAGTACTGAGCCGTATTGTGTACCCTAATCAGTACTCAGCTACTGAGACTGCACAGATATTATGTTATAAGTAAATCAAAAAGCATTACCTCTGCTACAGCAGAATGGTCAGTATTCTTGTTTTGCTTATCGATACTGATAGACTTAAAGGAGTAAACGTCACTTTAAATAATGACTGTTACTTATTTGAGGCTGTAAGTCTCGGTATCTCCTATGAAGGATATTATGTGGTAGTGGGAAGGGGTCCGCCTTCGTCAAGCTTTTGCTGAAACCCACTACCTATACATAATATCTGGAGGAGCGGGGGTGAGGCGTCATCGAGCCGATTTTAGGCATAGAGTTGTGGCTAGTTGAGGACTTTCATACCATTTTGGTTCTTCTGTCAAGTGGTTTACCAATTGAAGCAAATAAATTTCGAATATTTTGTGCATCTGTGGCCGAAAAATATGTAGAACAATATAATTGGTTCCATATGTCGGTCACAATGCACAAAATACTGATGCACGGCTGGCAAATTATCGAGGCGACTCCTTTACCAATAGGAATGCTGTCCGAGCAGGCCGGTGAGTCAAGAAATAAATTCTGGCGATACGACAGAGAACACCACACCAGGAAAATAAATAGGAAGGCCACCATTCTAGACCTGTTCCACCGTGGTCTGGAATCTTCTGATCCTTTCATATCCCAACTGTCTCTTAAAGACCGCATAAGTTTACAAAAACGAACACCGATCCCCACAAAAGTCATAAACCTTTTAAAAGAAATTGAACCATCCAACATGATACTGAACGACGACAATGATTACGAAAACATAATTTTAGGCACAGATGAAAAACTATTGTACTCAGATGAAGAATAAACTTAATATTTACATTTAAATTTTAAGAATAAACTACATTCTAGGTACCTAAACCACTTTCGCTTCAGTCACTCTCATAACATTATTTATACATGCTCGTCAGTTTTTACCATTTAGCGAATAGTACCTACAGAAACAGAACTCTTCAAGTCAGTTGCCTGATTTTCATAAAATCACCTTTGCGTATCGTTTTGCTATGTACTAAATAGACAGAAATTATAACTCATGGATTCCTAAATGTGACACCCCTATTTCCATAGAAATATCTCAAAAACTTAGAAATGCTATAACTCTGATGTCCTTTGAGTTAAACAGCTGAAGTTTTCAGTAAATATAGGTATATTTCATTCAAAACCTATTATGAAAAAATGAGGTACCCCAATTGATTACTAATTAATTTAGAAAAAAAAAATGAAAAAAAATATAATATGTCCTAGCGACTTAATTATTAAAGTTAACCTATTGTAATTGATACTAGTAATATATTAAATATCCTAAAATGTAATACAAAGGAAATAATGTCATTACTGGCGATATTTTAGGAAATAAAATTACAAACACTTTTTGATGACGTCATGAACCGCGCCTTTAAAAAATCGTATCGAGAGAACTATTAGTAGTATTCATCTGGGAGTTTGACTGAAGGGTTTAAAAAGTATCAAAGCATTAAAATTAAATATAAAACAGGGGTGCAAAAAACTGACGGTAAATCCCAGACTGTGCGACTGCTAAATAAACACAATTAAATATTTTTTATTTATTTAAACCTTCTTGCACAAATTTAATAAAAAAAAATCAGCTAAGTGCGAGTCGGACTCGCACAGGAAGGGTTCCATACCATTATTTTTATTTATTTTATTTTATTTTATTTTGATAGGTACAATAACACAATGCAGGCAACAACATTTTAAAATATTCCATATATAAGTATCTATAAAAACGGTCATCCATCCAAGTACTGACCCCGCCCGACGTTGCTTAACTTCGGTGATTGGATGAGAACCTCGAGATTGGAAAGAAATATTCATTTTATTGTGTTTTTAGTATTTGTTGTTATAGCGGGAACAAAAATACATAATCTGTAGAAATTTCAACTGGCTAACTATCACAGTTCATGAGATACAGCCTGGTGACAGACGGACGGACGGACGGACGGACAGCGAAGTCTCAGTAATAGGGTCCCGTTTGACCCTTTGGGTACGGAACCCTAAAAAGAGTATCTACAAATAGCGGACTTAACGCCTTGACGCATTCTCTACCAGTCAACCAATAGGCTAGACAATAATTATATCGTATGTGGTGTTTTACTTAAAGTATTTACCAGAGCATACGTAGAAAAATCATGAGTTTTAAGCGCTTTTGTGTCTTAACGGATAAAGGAACATATAGCCTGTCAAGTCCAGACATTTCCATCAGTAGAAAAAGGCGGCAATTATAAAAAATGTAGGCGCGAATGGTTATTGTCCCATAGAAAGTTGAATTTCTCGCCTATATCGACTGACAAAATGTTTGACCGGCTATAATTAATCTTTCGACATTATATGTTTTTGACTATATTACGCATGTCCCGCGGTAGATCGGCCCGTGCGCGGGCCGAGGCATCCGACATGTCATTTTCAATGACGGCTGATCGGTGATCACGTGGTGCTTTTCATAAGCTCCGGCCCGGCGGCCCCGGCCCGGCCTAGCGTCAGTCATCCTTTAGTCGGGGAATACTCATTGATATAAGTAAAAGGGGTAGATATGTGACGTTAATAGTTGACAAAACTAAAATCTGGTCCAGCACCCATACATTTGCAAATACTACACACCATTATAATGTACATGTGCACAACGAGCAACAAGGATAACCAAATATAGTTAACAGTGCTGCGCAAGCGAGACCCCTATATTTTGCGTATTCCTCGAGGTGCAACAGAGAAAAACTAATAACATTATACAAATGTGTAGGCGAGACGTACATACTTCTTACATTGTCGTCTTAAAGTGTTATCAAGTCATTTCGATTTTAAAAAAATATCAATGATTTGATATTACCTAATCTTAGACCGTCTCTCTCAAGCAAATATCTGAGCGAGCGAGTTACACTGAGATTAATATCAAATTATTGACTATCATATTTTTAAAGCATGAAATTGACCCTCGCTTTTTACTTCTGAAACCCTGGTCGACTATTCACTATGTTCAACTAACGTGTCGCCTCGAGAAAACCAGTATAACGATATGATCTCAGTTGATAGGGATCTCGAGGTTTCAGGGTTTCACTTCTGATGGTTTTTCGGAAAATACAGGTACGCTTGACAAGAGCCAATATTGTAATCACTGGTAATTCGTAGTTACTCCTGGTATTTATATATTCCAATCGTTCACCGAGCGCACGACTCAAGAGAACCAATATAAAAGTGTGAACCTTGTTTATTCATAGCTACGAGAGGTATACGGATTCACTTATATTGGACAAGTTGTAAGTCATGGGAATAAGCGCCTTCAACGTCGGTCTTTATTAGGTAGCGTCAGGAAACAAATATTTATAGAATATATACGAAATTAAAATAAATAGGCACTTTATTTATTTTATGGAAAACACTTATTTTTTCGCTAACACTAAAGAAACATAACATTGCTTCCTTGGCGCTAGCAAGCCGTGCGCTCGCATTACCAGTGCAAGCAAGGTCTTCGAATACGTATCTTTGTTTCGGATCGCAGTGTCACAAGTTAAGCTGGTTTTAGAGCGTTTAGCCGCCTACCTTAGACGCACCAATAGAGATCAGACAGCTATTCTGTTAGAATTCTGTATTAGTTCATAATGAATCTTATTCCGTGCTCAATAGAGTAGTAATTCAATAAACGCTACCTATGCGGCCTGACCATTTTTTCATAGTGGCACGCGCCTTTGCGGTTTTTAAACAATAGATAAGACGATAATCCGTAGAAGCTCACGGAGAAAAATAGAAACTATACCTATAAGATTTTAGGTGTTCCCTCAATTCTTCATGGATTCCATCATCAGAACTTTGAACCCGGGACCATCGGCTTCATAGGCAGGGTCACTGCCCACTAGGCCAGACCAGTCGTCAAACATTTTACTTGACAAATAGAGATGATTATTATTTATTTCTTTTGTTTATGATAAAAGGAAGTAAATAAATAAGTTAAATTTGATTGATTTAATATCTGTTCTAAATATTTTTACACAGTTTTCAACATACATAAATACATCTTAAAACTACACTATAACTCGCATATTAAAATTGTAAATCCAAGCTCTGGTTAAAAATGTTGTCCATAGTTTTCCTATTGTTGTTTGTACACAAGTACTATTTAGTAATTTTTGATGGACTATTCCCGATATTTGGGTTTCAAGTTAATGCAAGATATTGTTTTAAAAATACTATCAGAAAAACTGGATTTTTGGTTAACAACCGGTTATTCGTATATTAAAATAAAAACCGGTTACATTCTATAGTTTCAAGGAATAGGAGCACATGATTTAAAAAGTTGCATATTTATAAAAAATTTGCTGACTCTACAATGCATGAAGCGGGCATGCCTACTTGACACTCGGATAAACGTGTTTCTCACATTGGTAATGCATTATTTAGCTGTCGCGCTCACTCAATAACAAGGAAATTTTAAATATTATTTAGAAAAAATTATGTTTTCAAATGTTATAACAGTACTTACGAATGAAAAGTGATACCGTGAGCTTTGTTTTTGTGCTTGGAGCTATTGAAGCACTGGAAAAAGGCGCAACACGGCATTCTTTGGCAATATTTTATCGAATTTGATGACAATGTTGACACTTCAGCGTCACCCGTACGACTAATTCAATATAGGTCCCGGAACCTATATTTTGTGGCTCACGATCGAGCGCCTGGTACCTCATCTACCCCTATTACGTACATCAATGGGAATACTGCTATCTGTCAGAAGCCGAAATACGATTGGTGAAAAGTATATACGTACTATATGTATGTTATATATGAATTCTATGAAATTATATTTTCAGCTCCTAATCTGTTAAACAAAAGGTTGGTTCCATATGCGCAGGTACAGTCAGCGTCAAATAATTTTTAGCAACCAAAGTAGCCAAATTTGGCCACTTTGACTGCTACAAAGTATTTGACGCTGACTGTACTACGCCCTTGGTTGTTTTGTTTCCTTTTGCAGTGAGTACTTCTGCTACTACAAAAAAAATCGGCCAAGTGCGAGTTAGACTCGCGCACGAAGGGTTCCATACCATTATCTAAAAATCGCTTTTTTTGTATGGTAGCCCCCTTAAGTATTTATTTTATTCTGTTTTTAGTATTTGTTGTTATAGCGGCAACAGAAACACATAATCTGTAGAAATGTCAACTGGCTAACTATCACGGTTCAGGAGATACAGCCTGGTGATCGACAGACGGACAGCAGAGTCTCATTAATAGGGTCGGGACCTTTGACCCCTTGGGTACGGAACCCTAAAAACGCCGTCATAAATAAACGGGAACAAGCCGGCGTTCAAAAACCAATTGTTCCATCCTGTTTATAAAACGTGTAAGAAGAAAGATGGGATCTCATATATTCGATAAGTAATTTCCAATTACGTTTATTTATTGCTTAAAACAAATTTTAAACGATAATTTTATTTCATTCTCACGCGCTTCCGATGTTCGCTCGTACGTCATGACGCTAATGACCTTGTAAGGACGTCATTTCTCTGTGGAAGTTATTATGAAGTAGAAATGCATTATGCGTTATTTAAATTATACAGGGCGTCCCAAGACTATGGGACATCGAGGGAAAGTACCTTAAATATCGTAGATAGGATATTTTGCTGAAAGAAGACTTTACGTTATTTTTAAAAGTCAGTAATTCTGCATTTAAAGATCTTCTAAGAATTACTTGCTTCTTCTGGGAATCGAACCGACATAATAATTTTCTTGAAATTTGACTCAAACATTTTACGTTGTTCCTTTCTTTTAAAATACTATGTTACTTAAGAAGAATTATTCTTTTTTATCAATTCTTTCGATTGGCATCATAAAAATAGGGTTGATTTTTTTTTTCACATTTAAGTCGTAGCAGTCCCAGGCGAAGCAAGTAATTCTTAGAAAACCTTTAAATGCAGAATTACTGACCTTTAAAAATAACATACAATACAATACAATACAATACAATACAATACTCTTTATTGAACACCTGACATAGTTGACAATAAATGTACAAAAACAAACAAAGACAATTTGATAGAGGTAACAACAGGCGGTCTTATCGCTTAAGAGCGATCTCTTCCAGACAACCAACAAACATAAAGTCTTCTTTCAGCAAAATATCCTATCTACAATATTTAAGGTACTTTCCCTTGATGTCCCGTAGTCTTGGGACGCCCCGTATATGGATAAATATATGTACTTAATATGATTGCCTACCGTATATAATTACCGAAATTAAAGTATTACCTGTCTTATAGAGCTATTTCCCGTTTCTTTTACATAATGATTAATAACAATCAAAATAACAAGAAATGCATTATGCGTTATTTATATAGGTAAATAGTACCTGGGCGACCGAGCTTTGCTCGGTTATAACTATTTATTGTAATATGGTGGTGTATAGGTGATAATCTTAACTACATTTTTTTACTAAATTAAACTTGTCTAAAACAATAAAAATTAAAAAATTATATATAAACTTGAACATATAAAAAAAAACAAAAGTTAGTCACCGGGCGAGATTCGAACCCGTAACACTCGATTAGCAGTCCGCGTCTTAACCCGCTGGACCAGACGGACAGTGGCCGGCAATACGAAATTAGCGACCATATTCTGCGTCGAAAGAAAAACGCATGAAAACTCGAAAACACGCGTTTTCCCAAACATAAGACTAATCTAGATAGATTGTATACCCCCAAAAACCCCATATACCAAATTTCAGCGAAATCGTTAGAGCCGTCTCCGAGATCACAGAAATATATATATATACAAGAATTGCTCGTTTAAAGGTATAAGATATGTAGTTAATATGATGACCTACCGTAAATAATAACCCAAATTAAAGTATTTTCCCGTTTCTTTAACATAATGATTAATAACATTCTAAATAAAAAGAACACGGGTTTGTTATTGTTTTATTCGTTGACTTAGGTAGGTATATATTTATTCTTATGATGTATAAAACTTATAATTAAACTTGGGTAAAATCTTTTTTCATCAAACCCATACGAGTGGGGTATCTATGGATAGGTCTTCAAAAATGATATTGAGATTTCTAATATCATTTTTTTCTAAACTGAATAGTTTGCGCGAGAGACACTTCCAAAGTGGTAAAATCTGTGTGTGTGTGTTCCCTGTAACTTCTAAAATAACAGAATGAAAAATCTAAAAAATATATATGATATACATTACCATGCAAACTTCCACCGAAAATTGGTTTGAACGAGATCTAGTAAGTAGTTTTTTTAATACGTCATAAATGGTACGGAACCCTTCATGAGCGAGTCCGACTAGCACTTGGCCGCTTTTTTTTATGTATGACCACGCATAACTTTTTACAGAGTTGTTCGATTTTGATAATTATTTTTTTATTGGAAAGGGTATACTCCGAAGTTGGTCCCATATAAATTTGGAAAAAAAATCCAACCTTAAGGGTAGGAAAATAGGGGATGATTGATTTTTCACTCACCGATTGTAACGTATGACCATGCATAACTTTTTACAGAGTAGTCCGATTTTTTGATAATTCTTTTTTTAGTGAAGAGTTGAACGCAACACATTCCAAAACTGCAACCTCCACCAAGTGCCCAATACAAGGCAATACAAGGGGCGTCAAGAAAGGTGCTCAAGTTTGTTTGAGGCTGGCACCGACTCCAAAAATAACAGATTGTAAATATATAAATACGCAGATTTATATGATTGATATCAGAAGTATGTATATATTCATACTTTCTAGATGTAATTAAATTGATATAAGCCTAGCCATTGTATTAGGTATATAGAAAGTGTATAGAAATAGATTATAATTGTAATAATTGTAGGGTAGGTATTCACTTGCGTTATGGAACACAAAAATTATTTTTTTTCTTTTCAGTGCGCTATTGTGTTTTTGTTGGTCGATTCGTTTCGTGTTAGTGCCGGTTTTTTTATTGCCTTTTAGTTTTTTTTCGGCGGTTAATTTTTTGTTAAAAAATTTTTATAGGGTTCCGTAGTCAACTAGGAACCCTTATAGTTTCGCCATGTCCGTCTGTCTGTCTATCCGAGGCTTTGCTCCGTGGTCATTAGTGCTAGAAAGCTGCAATTTGGCAGGAATACATAAATCAATAAAGTCGACAAAGTCGTCCAATAAAATCTAAAATTTTAATATTTTTAGGGTACCTTCCCTGGGGGGGTGATTTTTTTTTTGCTTCAACTCTACAGTGTGGAGTTGGAAAGGTCTTTCAAAACTAATAGAGGTCTTTAACAAACATTTTTTGATAAAGTGAATATATTCGGAGCGGAGATAATCGCTCCGAGGGAAAAAAAAATGTGTGTTAGGTAGGTATTGTAAAACAGTTATAACTAACAATAAGTAAATACAGTTTGATTGAAACCACTTCTTTTCTCCTTGTTTTCCTTTTATGAACTCAGAAAAAAGGTCCTTGTACCAGGGATCGGAACCGGTTTTTTGGAAAAACTCTGAAATAAACATATGTATATTTCGGTTTATTTTATACTCCAAATATAGGACTCGGTTGTGTTTTTAGATAACGACTTCGTATTATTAGATTGCCCAATTAGAAATGAAATAATTAACAAAGAACGAAAAAATACCGTTTTCGTTCCCATACAAAAAATACCGGTTTCCGATCCCTGTCTTGTACAGATCCCCAAGCTTGGACATCATATAAAAATACACATTGGACGCTAATAAACAAGTAACTGTGAAACCGTGAATCTACTCGCTACGAAATTTTTAAATATTAATTGTTTAATGTTGGTGTGATGAATGTTTTTTTAAGGATAAATACGCATTTAAAATAGAGCGGAGTTGTTTTCAGCTTTCCCGCTTTGAAAAAAAAATACACGTGATATCTTCTCTGATCCCCTCCTCCTCCATCGTGATCAATCGTGATATTTATCTTACCCCACCCCCCTCCTAAACGATCACATGATTTCTGGACGACCCCAAGGGTTCCGTACCATTATCTATAAAAACGGTCACCCATCCATGTACTGACCCCGCCCGACGTTGCTTAACTTCGGTGATTGGATGACAACCTCGAGATTGGAAAGAAATATTTATTTTATTCTATTTTTATTAGTATTTGTTGTTATAGCGGCAACAGAAATACATAATCTGTAGAAATTTCAACTGGCTAACTATCACAGTTCATGAGATACAGCCGTGACAGACGGACGGACGGGCGGACGGACTGACGGACAGCGGAGTCTCAGTAATAGGGTCCCGTTTGACCCTTTGGATACGGAACCCTAAAAATCATGGCCATACGTCTATTACTTTATTAAGGTACTGATTATGCAAATTTGCCTATTTGTTTAACTCAGGTGAAAGGTACCATTTCATCCCGTGGTTAGCATCTACTAACTCCAGTTTTTATGATATAAGAGGAGCAAACAGGAGGAAACAAGCAGACGAATCGCCTGACGGTAAGCGATTATCGTCGCCCATGGACACCCTGGGAAACACCAAAGGGGTTATAAGTGCGTTGCCAGCATTTAAAATGGGACTACGCTCTTTTCTTGAAGGTTTGAAGGTCGGTATCGGTCCGGAAATACCGCGGGCGACTATTCATTCCCAGTCCACAGTTTAATTATGCGACCACATTACACAAATTGACAATTCAATCAGATTGTGCAAAAATTGTCCAGTCTGGATACTGCAAATATAGCCTAACCCAGATTAAAAAAAAAACAAATGTCAAAAAAGTTAGTGTCATTGTCAAATTTCTATTCAGGGAAGTTTGTTTTGACGACTTTTACTGGATTTAGTGGATTTGTTACAATCTAACGTATTATTTACTTAAAAGTTATATCACTATATCAATCTATCTTAGAACATAAAGAACGCTACGCAATCTCTTTATTCATGCGACATTCATATTTTCTATTACATGTTCCATTGTTTTCTTTATCACATATTGTTGGCAAACCATTTAGTAGCATTGCAAGTGTAACGCCCATCATGGAGTCTCGTCGTCAAGCTTTACTTCTTTCTTCATCAAATTGCCATGGATATTCCTTACTTGAGTTTGCTAAAGAAGAAATAAGCTCATTTTTACAGAAGTAAGTCTTCTACCTTATCTTATGATTTACAGAACCACGAATCTAACAAGTAGCGATAATATACTCTTTACTATCCATATGTTATTTATAAATGTGAAAATTATGTTTTGATTTCAGAAATAATGTGCATGATCTAATCTTTGTGCCCTACGCTCAGAATGATTTTGATGGTTACACATTAAAAATAAAACAAATCATAAATCCGTGGGGATTTAATGTAATAGGACTGCATACATATCCAGATGAGCAAGCTGCAGTTAATTCGGCTAAAGCTATATTTGTTGGTGGAGGTAATACTTTCCTCCTCCTGAAGCGTCTGTATGAAAAAAACCTGGTCAAACTAATCAGAACAAGAGTTGATGAGGGTAACCTTTTGTACATAGGCAGCAGCGCCGGAACGAATGTTGCTACTAAAAGTATAAACACAACTAATGATATGCCTATTGTTCATCCACCAACTTTTGATGCTATTGGAATTGTGCCTTTTAATATTAACCCCCATTATATTGAAATGCAGAGTGAGACTCATAAAGGAGAGACAAGAGACCAAAGAATCAATGAGTATTTGGAAGTCCAAGGTGGTCCAGTCCTTGGTTTGCGAGAAGGATCAATGTTGCATGTAAATGCATCCAAATTAACTATTAAAGGAATTGCTGGTGCTGTTCTCTTCAAAAAGTAAGATGTTTTATTTTTTATTACCTGAAATGCAAATTCTGTACTATGAACTAATTTATTTAAATAAACTATTTAAAAAAATTCAAGGTGCCTAAGAAACAAATAATAGGTAAATTTTCCAAAGAAACAATCCTTACTTTTGAAATAAACTAATACTAACTCCAAAACCCTAGTTAGTGGTCCCCTTTGAGAGGTTATGAACGACTTCTCTATTGTTTCATGAATATTCTTAGTAATATCTGCAAGGCAATAAATAGTATAAAGTTTATTACTGCAGGGATCATAAAGACGAAGTGTGATATATTTGATACCTTGAGAGTAGTACATAAAACAGTAATTATATGTGATGTTGTACAGGTAAAGGTACCTATTGGCTGTTGGTGTTTACACTATTACTAACAGCACTCCAATCCTATATTCATTTTGGTTTGGTACATAACATACTACTTACAGTACACTACACACTTCAGATTAGTACACTTGTTATAATTTATTACTATTTTTTTAGGGGCCAGGCTAAAACAGAAATCCCAGTTGGTGAAGATGTTTCATTCTTGTGCAAGGATGTCAACTAAAAGTCAATTAGTTGATTTGAAACTACATGAAGTTCATCATGATTCATTATCAGCTATATATAGCAGCAAGTCATGTTTATTTAGTACTCTATGTTACAATTAGGCCAACAGTGTATATTTCAGTTTTAATCTGTTTCCATCATGATTAAAATATTTTTAAGACGAGTTAAATAAAACAACCTGATTATAATTTATTGTATATTTAATTATTTCAACATACATAATGTAAATTTGACACCACATATACTCGGATTTGGATAAAACTCGGAATAAACAATTAATTATGACTTACGAACACTAAAATGTAGTCCAGAGTCATAAGTTACACCTATGACTTTCAATGTTAGATTTGACACTGCACTCCACATCCCAACAATATGGTCAAATCTGACTATGCACACATAGTTCACAGTTAATTTCACTTCAGTTTTGTAAACTCGTATTAGTGTAATTGATAAGTCAATAAAGAGATTTTCACGTCTCGATTATTGCACTCGTTTCCAATGTAGGAGAGGAGGTGCAACGTGATTTAAGACCTTCGTCAGCCAGTAAGAGACGGCTGCATGAACGCGGCGCGGGCGGCGTGGAACAGACGGGGCGCGGGCGCGGCGCGGGCGTGCGCGGGGCGCTCGGCGGCGGGCAGCTGGCACAGGTGGCGGCGCAGCGCCAGGTCGCGGCGCGCGCTCAGGGCGCGCGTGATCTCGCAGCCCGATCCGAATAGAACGGCGCGCTGGCGTTTGCGCTTCTCGATTGCCACCTGTCAAATTCAAGAAACTCATTGATCTAGCTAGGTCATAACAAAGAGTCTTTGGAGAATGCATTGCATTGCGGGCATTCCTCGCGTTATGCCGTCTCCGACTTTCAGTTGAGGAGTGTCTTTACATGCTTATTTTTGGTCCTCAGCTATCAAGTCTGGGTTATTCCCACTAGTTACCAAGTTGTTACCAGAGGTAACTACCGGGTTTTTAGGGTTCCATACCCAAAGGGTTAAACGGGACCCTATTACTGAGACTTCACTGTCCGTCCGTCCATCTGTCTGTCACCAGGCTGTATCTCATGAACCGTGATAGCTAGACAGTTGAAATTTTCACAGGTGATGTGCCGCCGCTACTGTTGCCGCTATAACAACAAATACTAAAAACAGAACAAAATAAATACTTAAGGGGGCTCCCATACAACAAACATATTTTTTTTGCCGTTTTTATAAATAATGGTACGGAACCCTTCGTGCGCGAATCCGACTCGCACTTGCCCGGTTTTTTTTCCACCTTTTACAAGTAGGAAAAAAATCCCACTACAACCAACCACCAACTTAGTTTGGTGGTAACTACTGATATTTTTTTTCCCATAATTAGGGAATAACTCTCAAGTTTGGATGATTAGAGCTTAGGAAGATTGTTCATTGCGCCGAGTGTAGAAGGTAAAAGGAACTCCCTCTTACGATACTTAGAACTTCGTCCGTGAGCTGTATATTTTAAACAAAACAAGGAAATCATTTCATTTTATTGTTTTTCTTTGAAAACAGCATTTTAGTTAAATACCTGAATAGCAGCCACGGGGTGCAAAGACTCCACATCTGGGGGAAGTGCAGGTTTCTCATCCTCTTCATGCTTTCCATTCTGACCCGGAGTATTTTCAGGAGGATGTTCAGAGCATGGCTCATCCTTGGAAGTTTTTTCAGTAAGTAAACTTTCAGCATTTTTATTTAGTATGTCTTGAACAGTGTCCTTGCCCGCCATGTGCACAGAAAGGCCGAGACGTGCTAGAACTCGTTCAGGTTTCCAGCGGTCACGCGCCCCGCCAGTGGGGGCGGTTTGTTCACGCCGGTGTACATCTGCTACCAAACTAGCCCAATCTACTCCAAGCGCGTCTCCTAAGCCAGCTGAAATACCAAAACCATTACAATTCGTCAACTTGTAATAATTATTGTTCTAATCTGCTTTGCCCTACATGTACACAGTTTAAAAATTATATTTTCACCACACCAACTGGCAAAGGCCCCTCTTGATTGTTCAAAAAACTAATGAGAAAGTTGCATTTTATCCACATGTGGGGCAAAGTAATCAGATGCAAATTTTGAGTCGTTTCCTTATGTTAGCTGGTAGAATAAATATTTTATTATACAATCAAAACAATGAACTTATACAAATTTACGCAATTGTTACGCAGTAAATAATTCTACTTAACGATAAAAAAAAAATAAAAAATTACACACAAAACAATAATATATAAATAAACTACTATCTTATTCTAAAAGACCTCCGTGTGCTGCACCGGGTGCAAAGGTGCCCAATTAACAAGGTAAAATTCAAGGTAGAATTGACTTTTAAATGATGATTTTGGATGATAATTTTTTAATTAAGTTCATTTGGATTTGATTTGGTTTGATTTTTTTTTTGTTATTTATAGTTAGTATTTTCCTTGCGTTGGTGTGATGAAAAATGTTGTGTTTCACTCGGAGGCAAAGTTTGTTTAACCCTCGTGCCTTGAAACCAATATTAGCACGAGCGGTTAAACAACGACTTTGCCCCCTTGTAAAACAAATAACTATTTGATAGTTGCATAAGAAACAAACCTCTTGTTCGCTCTTCCTCCAGCTCTCCATCTGATATTTCTTCAAAGTCTAGATCAGTAACATCTTCATCGTTCTTGGCGCCCTGGGATTCCTTTTCATCTCCAGCACCACTGGTATCCTAAGATATATGAATAATTTAGATAAAAATTACATCAGGTGGTAAATTTAGTATGACTGAAACGTGCCACCAAAAAAAAAACCCGGCCAATATTAAATTTACAGACAAAAATACAGTAACTTGATTTACCTGAGTAGACTCTTTTTCTGAACCATCAGGTTTCACATTTTCATCCATTTGAGCAGCTTGGCTGTCTTCATCCATTGATGGATCAATCATCTGAAATAAAAACACTCATCATATTTACAAACAGCACAATACGTAAGGTTACATGTAGGGTTGATAAAGGACAGCCCCAAACCCAAAGCATTTAAACGAAATTTTGAAACTAGGTAATTAAACTACAGTCCAAATGACATAATTTCATCATGACTGGGACATCCCAGTATAAGAATTTAGGGACTACATTCATTATCAAAATACTTAAGTCAGGTCATAAGTTCTGTCAAAAAGGTTTTGACTGACAAAAAGCTATAGGTACAGATCTCTTTACAGTATATTTCTTACAGTATATTTTAACGTAATTTGCTGTCTCAGTTTTGCATAATTCTATGTATTATTTATTCGGAAAAATGTTACAAAACATGCAAAAAATACGCGACTTGTTCAATGGTTTTTGATCCCCTATTTGTTTATTTTTCTTGGTTGAATCTTAACTAAAAAACAAAAGCGGGATCTTTTTTAAAATATATAATTCATGTGTATTGTTTTTTTTAAATTAGCGTGTCACATAATTAATGTGCGTGTGAAAAGTATTATTTTTAAAACTGTTTATAAAATAAACAGTTTTACCTATTTTATTAATATGACACTGATTTTTACTCGCTTTTGTAAAGTATAGTTTTTCACAATCCAGCCGCGTATTTGCGTCTAACGACAATCCGAAAGTAAACAAATAGTAAATAAGGACGCGATCTATACTTTAAACTAATTATATTACGTTTTGATCAGCATAAAACAAGCTTTCAAATCAAGTATTATATTTTCAGTCAAAACCTTTGTGACAGAACTTATGACTTAACTAAGTATGTATTTAAACAAGATGCTTCCTAGCTTTATGTGCCGTTATCCTAAAAGAATAGGATCTGTTTTCGGAGACATGATATAATGTATGTCCAAATCTAGGACGAATGTTTACTATCACTGGTCGACTACTGAATTAATGTTAAAAATGTCACGGTTATTTGAGGCCGAGGCAGTAGTGTTGTTAAAAGACTAGTCTTGAAGACTTTGAAACCTTAAAGACTCGCAAACCTTGAAGGTTCAAGCTTTGAAGACTTAAGCGTTGAAGGTTTGAGCTCAAAAACGGTTCAGAACCTTAACGACTCAAGCTTTTTACGAGCTCTTAAGAGTAGGTTTTTAAGACTCGGGCCTCATGGAGAGCACAAACTTTAAAAACTCGGGGCCCATTGAAAGCTCAAGCCCCCCGAACGTCGAAGGCCTGAGTCGAGCGTTAAGAGCTCAAACAATGAGTGTTCTAGGCAGAAAGTATTATTGTGTTTTTTTAAAAGAATATAATGAACCTAACTACGTTACCACTTTGTGGTCACGTCTGTGTGTAGTGATTAACAGATCGCAAAAAGACTGATGTCACTAATAAAATTGATCTGCAGTCGAAAAAAATCTTTAACTTTACGTTTAGAGGTATTGTTTATCCACTCTAATTGATATTTTACTAACAAAAATGCGATAAAGTCAAAATAAAATATCTTTTTTCCCCTATTTCACAAAAAAATAATATATTTTTAATTCTAATGACCTCAGGATTACGCTGTTAAAATCGCTCGCCACCCTGTATTACTATCAAAAATGGCATAGTTTGATCTAATTTGTTAGAAGCTTTTAAGACTTAAATGCTCCAAACCTTATAGACTTATACCTTCAAAGCTTAGGAGGCTTTAAAGCTTGAGGCATAAAGACTCGAGGTTTCTGTGATCGTAAGCAGCAACGCGAACTTATTAATTTGAGGCTTATACGGTCGAAGCTTTAAGGTTCAAGGCTTCTAGACTCAGCAGTCGCGACTCGAGTCTTGTAGTTTACGCGTCGAAGCTTAAATTCACAACACTACGAGGCAGGCCTACGAGGTTATTTGTTTATCTAAACTTTATTGCACGATATAAAATTGTACAAATGGCGGACTTAATGCCTTAAGGCATTCTCTAGCATTCGAGCATTGGATCAAACAGAAACTTGCAGTTAGTGCAGGATTGTACACAACCCCCCCGCGGGTTGCCCACCTTGTCGTGGTGGAGGGGCTTAGTAGCTGTGGCTTGGTCACCCACGGTGAAGCGAAGAGGCAACCAGGGCCGGCCTGTTTGAGGTGCGGGCTGGCCCGAGTAGGACGCTCCAAGTGGGCTTAGTAAGCCCGCTTGTGACGCGTTGGAGGTAGACCGTCGGGGAAGAGGAGTGTCGGCGTTGCGATTAGCCGTTCTCCCTATCCTCGACGGCCGAGCTGGGATCGCAGGGGAAGAGGCGTGATGGTATCACGATGCGCCACTCTCCCTATCCCCTGCGACCTTGGCGGGGCCGTTCCGCTGTAGCGGCGTTGGTGGGGCTGCAGAGGAAGAGGAGTGTCGGTGTTACGGTGTTCCGTGCCCTGTCCTCTGCAGCCGAGTTGTGGTTTGCGGCAGAACCATTGACCTCATCTGTCGCCGGGCGCTGGGGAGTTTTCTGGCGCCCGTGGCCTCCTTGTGGCGGGCTCGGGGGGGGTCCGCTACACTGCTGGACGGAGGCCGATGAGGAAGGCGCGTCAAACCATCTGGCGCGCCTAGCGTGAAGTGCCTTCGGGCTTTAGCGAAGGAGTCGCTCGTGGGCGGCTGCCGCCGGTGGGGTCGCGGATGAGTACGCAAGCGTTCCTGTAACCCCACCAATACGGCGGCGAGGCGGCATACAGGGGGGTTTTTAGTGGGTATACCGTGGGCCCCATTAGCCTAGACGGGAGTCCCACATAACCACTCGGGTCACCCCCCGCACCCGGGTGGTATGCGGAATGCATTTTCCCCCTAACAAAAAAAAAAAAAGATTGTACACAACGAGAGGGAATATGAAATACAAATCAAGTTATTCTAAACAATATAACATATATACACAACATACATACATATATACATATAAATATATATTATGTACCCAAGTATACAAGTAACATGCGGACCATTTATTAACATTGAGCGAGTTGGAGAGGTGCTTACGTAACTGGTTTTTTAAAAGAAAATTTGCTTTAGAAGGTTAGAGTGTTAAAAGAACCAATATTCAAATAGAGGTGAAGTAATGCTCACATCTTCTCTATTTAGAATATCATCCGGATCGTCGCTGATCTCGCTGAGGTCGTCCGGGACGGGGACGGGCTTGTCGTCGGCGTCGGCGTCGCGCGGCGCGGCGCCCGCGGCCTCCTTGGCGCCGGCCTCCGGCTCCGTCCGCTGCGGGCGCCGTTTATCTCTCATGTCCATTCTCATACCACGATTATAATCATCTGAAAAAAAGTGTCAATACCGATTGTGAACGGTCTTACATATTTACTTCGCTCGTAGCTCATAGGCTGGTATATCCTCCTGAGACCTCGCGTACTAATTATTGTACGTATTCCACAATTTATGAGTTCTAAATTTAAATACATAACAACTGCTTCTGGGTGTAAGGAGGATATACTATTTGAGAAGTTACGAACCAAAACTTCGCGCGACCTCCGGCCGCACCATACCATTGATAGATAATTACTTACCATGCATTCGACCGCGATGTGGTCCCGTCGGGTGTCCTCTGTGATGCCACCCTTCTATATCCGCGTCCTTATCACCCCAGTCGTTCATCTGTAAACACAATTTCCACGAATGAGTAGAGTAATAATTTGAAATACCTAAAATAATAAGAAAAGTAACATAAAAACATACCAAAATGACGAAAGGGACACCCAAGGAATATGTGGGACAGGATAAAGCATGGATTTTCATAGGCTCTCTTACGGTAATCAATGGATTGGTACTGGTAAAGAGTTTGGTAGTAAATGCTCACCTAAGAACAGAAATGTACGTGATAAAAATTAGCAAGAGAATGATAAAATGTCCTAATCATTATATAAATTGAGAAACACATAATATGAATTCATCGTCAGCAATGGAAGTCTTTCACTGCTACAAAAATACTGTACTTTTTTAACCTTCATTAGATTAACAGCTTGCCTTGTGAAAGATCTATCTACGATAAGGAGTAATAAAAATAACTTAATAGTTACCTGTGGTTCATGCATAGGCCAATGTCGATCTCTGCCCCAGTCTCCGCCGCGATAGTCCTCGCTGTCCCACTCTTTGTGTTGATGCATATAACGCTCTCTGTCCATGGAGCCTGAGCGCCCTTCCCAAGAATGGTCGCGATGTGGACGTCGGTCGTCGTATCCTTAAAAAAAAACATTTGTACTTGGGCATGTTATCTAACGGTTTTTGAACATAAAGAAATTCTAGGAAAGATGAGATAAAGAGTACCCAAAACCGACGAGCATGCATAGAATGTTATGGAGCGAAAGAAGTATATCAGTATCATAGCAAGTGGAAGTCACAGGGAATCCATGTGAGAAGAGTATGTATGCTTCTTAGTTCACATAGACATGGATGGTTATGGTTAGTTATAGTAAGAGTAAGACCACATGAATTGCTTAAAATTCTTACCCATATCAACACCGCGATGGTCACCCATGCGGTCAGCATACATTCTATCTTCATCTTCAGGATACCCTCTGGGTGGACCGGATATGTCGTATCCGGGATCGTAATGTCTATCTCTAGCGTAACCCGGTGACCTTTCATCGTCCCTAGGACCGTCGTCGTAGCGATCATCCATTCTTTCATATTGATCCATACCATGGTCATAGTTACGGTCCATACCCATTTCGTAATCACCTCCTTCTCTATCCAAACTACCAATTCTATCTCTTTTACTTGACCTATCGCGCTCGAGCCTATCTTGTTTGCGGCCACCTCTTTCCGAATGTGTATCCTGACGATCTTTAGAAGTAGTTGAATTCTTATCTGTTTCGAGAGCTCTATTAGAAATAGCCGCAAGGGCAGCTAAACGCTCTTCAGGCCTTGGCAGCAGTCTTTCCATAGGCTTGTTTGGTTTTTCAAGACCTTTATCTGGTCCTCTACTACCTAGGCCTCTATCACGACCTCTACGCTTGCCATCATCACGTTTACTACCCTCTTTATTTCTCTCACGGCCTCTATCCTTTCTATCGTGTCTATCTTTATCGTCATGCTTTTCTTTCCTTCTTTCTAATGATCTATCTTTGTGATCACGACCTCTATCACGGTCCCTACTGGGAGATCGCTTTCTATGTCTATCAGTGCTACCTTCCCGTCTTACTTGCTTTTTAGGTGAAACTGGTCTACTTCTCTCGGAACTTTCTTTTCGTCTGGGGTCTTTAGGGTGACGAGGTGATCTAGACCTACCTTTTCTGGGCGATCGGCTGCGTCCGCCTCTGCGTTCCCTCTCTTTTTCGCGCTCCTTTTCTCTGTCCTTGTCTCTGTCTTTCTCTTTTTTGTCCTTTTCCCGGTCTTTACTTGAATGTGGGGAAGCACTCTTTTTGTCTCGCTTTGCTGGAGACTTACCATGTTTGCCAACAGCCTTTGATAGACTCTTGGATGAAATTGGTGGAGTGCCACCAGATTTCTTTCCTGGTGACAGTGATTTTTTACCTAGAGCTGTTTTTGACAGGGGTTTTTTCTTAGTGACATCACTCTTTTTCAAAAGCCTGTCGTCTTTTTTAACACTTGTTTTTTTCGTTTCACTTCTGTCTCTTTTACTATCACTTTTTACAATTTTCTTCTTAGCTGGTGCATCACCATCAGATGAAGAACTAGAATTTCTTTTCAATTTCCCTTTCTTAGTTTTTCGCCTTACTTCCCTATAAAATAAATACTTTGAGAACAACACTCACAACCAGAATACATTAGGATAGAGTCCATCAAATTACTTTATAATAATAATTAAGATTCCACCCGCTATGCAGTTGCAGTATTGTCGTTAGTTTTGTAGCTGGCCCCAACGCTAATCCTTTGTAAATAAAACCGCACGTGCTACTTACCTACCTAAAAACAAGTTTTGTTGGCTTTAACTGGTTATTTAAATAAAAACTCTATAGGAACTGTAATAAGATTTAAAATGAACTAATGGAAAAAACTGAACTGAAAAGGTTATTTGAAGGTTTATGCTTATTTACAAAATGTTTATTATTTTTGTTTTATTAATTACTGTTGATTTAATAAATACTTTTTATTTATTTTTAAAATCATATGTACATATAATTGGTGTCCAATATTAAGGAAGTCATATTTTATTATTTGTAATACGATATTTGTAATACAATAGTTGATTATTTGTAAAACGGATTAACCTACTATACATGTATGTATATACTTTATTGTACATAGAAATATAAACACGAAAAACACAGTTACAGCGTAAATTAAATACAACAAAGGCGAACTTATCCCTGTATGGGATCTCTTCCAGTTAACCTTCGAGGAAATGAGTAAAACAGAAGTAACAGTGAATGAATGACAAACACAAACAAAAGTTTACAATCACTCAAATTAATGAAATGCACTTTTTGAATACACATTGATACAAATGTACAGTATAGATAGAAAAATAACCATAAAATAATGCATATGTATATATATATAAAACATAAATAAAAATAAATAAATATTCAATATATAATATAAATAGATATGAATTCGAACCAGAAAAGTAAAGGAAATTAAAAAACATACATAATGTTATTATTTAACCGCTTATTTATGTAATGATTGATTTTTTTGTTTTGTTTATTAATATTTTCAATAAATACATACATACTTATCATAAATCCATCCGAATGTTTTAATAACAATTGAACCCTGTCCTTACACACTCAGTAACTGTAGGCACCAGATGCATTTTCAAGGGTTTTTTCCATTAGTTGATATTTAATCTTATTGCAATTCAATTCCCATAGAGTCGTAATTTAATAATGGTTAAAGCGAACGAAGTTGTTTTATGCAAGTAAGTAGCACGTGCGATTTAAGTTACAATAGACAAAGGATTAGCCCCTTAGCTAGCTACAAAACAATAACAGCAGTCAGGTTGTTTTTTAAGACGAAAGTGGAGAACCCGTGTTAAATCGCCTTTTCATACAAACATAGTGCTGATTTTCCTCTCTGGATATTCACATTATTGAAAATATTTTGACACAATTTGTTGTAGGTATATCAACCACAGCTATGCTCCTACATTTGACTTTTTCGAATTTTCAATTATTATAACTTATAAGAGTGAAGAAATGGTCTCGCAATGTTGATTATCAATTTTTAACAATATTTTCTAAAACATACATAAAAATCAGCCATGAGAATATTAAGAAAAGTTTAGCCTTTTACCGGACAAATGGCTGTCGGGCCAATATAGCAAGTATGCAGACATAAAAGTACATACTAACACTATATGTTCTGTCTGGTGGCTCTGGGATCTTGGACTAATAGGGATGTTGCACTAATAGGTCATGTCAGCTTCTTTTTTCAAACAGTCAAGACAATAAGCTAATGAGCATATATGAAATACTTGCATATGGTTTGCAAAAATGACTGGTGACACTGGTATATGTTTCTCTAATGATTTTCTAGTGAAATATTTCATGAATGATGTGAAAGAATTTATTTTAACTACAGTCAACATCCGTATTTTTGCACATAATATATAACAATCATACATAAACTAGCTTCTGCCCACGACTTTATCTGTCTACAATTAGGATATCCATTGATATCTTCCATAGTAAATGTCATCTCCATGTTCACCCAATTAAATGATGATTTCTGGGATAAAAACAATCCTATGTCCTCCCCCAGAACTCAAACTATCTCAATACAAAACTTCATCTAAATTAGTTTAGCAGTTAGAGTGTGAAGAGGTTACAGATAGATTATCCTTCCACATTTGGGCCATTTTATTTAAAATTGTACACTACACTTTCACATTCTTTCAATTTCTTTTTCTTTTTTCAGATTTGGAATTTTTTATGTTATTCTTACTCAGAATCATGAGCATTTGCTAACATTACTAACTGACATGCCCACAAAATGCCTACTCGAGTGTGGTGTACTTGAGTAGGCATTTTGCAGTAATGTTAGCAAATAAATCAATAAATTTATGAATGCCTCCTCGAGTGTGGTGTATGATCATGAGCTTTCAATCCTAATAAAAGTCAAGCATAGTGTCCCAAGATATGATCTCTGTATGGAAGGAAAGAAAAATGTATGGAGAGTTTGGGACAGTGTTTTTCTGCTATTAAGACACAAAAATTTGCTAATACAAAAAATGTTAGTGTACAATTTAAAAATAAATGGCTCATTCAATATCATACATTGGAGGTTTGGGTGTGGGAATGATTTCGTGTATTTATAACTTTTACTGTTAAATAATTACTAAACTATAGAATAAAAATAGCTATTCAGCTCCAAATTTTTGTGCTTAGTAATGTTAAAATAGTTTCTGTTTTTACCTATTCTGTAGCTAGAGTAAATCATTCCCTTATATGTATCCCTGGGAAGTTGACTGTAGTTAAAAATCGCTTATGTTTATTTAATTAGTATGGATTTTTCTGGAAGTAAACTAACACTAGTTTTAATTTTAACATTCTGAAAAAGTGTATAGATTATTAGTGCCATTTCAACCAAACAATATATTCTTTTTTGCTTGTAATAAGGTGTATTTTAGTTCGGAATAATTCAAATTGTGTGGTCCTTCTGAAAATGGACTCTCAATCTAATATTGATGCAATTATAGGTGACTTGGAAATGGAAAGGAATTACCTGACATTTTGAAGAATTTTAAATTACCCAAATACATTGTATATCATTTGAAAGTTTAATTTTCAGTACATTCTGACTAGTTTAAGCTATGGTAATAAGCTAATAAGTATCATTTACCTATATTTTTAGAGGATTGAATGTTTAACACGGATCGGGTCAAAAGTAGAGTATACATACATATAAATAAGAACTTTGTTCGCCAAATATTGCGTTTAAGTACAGGGCGGCTACCGGGAAAATCGTAATTCGTCAATTGCGGGCATTTTTCTCTGTCACTCTAATTACGTCTTAGTGAGAGTAAAAGAGAAAGATCCCTGCAATTTGCGAATTTCGGTTTTCGCGGTAGGCCCCCAGAACTAGTTTGACGGCAAAAGTTCTTCTTCTGATATTAATATTCTATATTCTCACCGTCCAGAGGAAGAGGAAGATGAGCTGCCATCAGATGACGAAGAAGAAACGCTTGAAGAGCTGGAGCTCCTCGAAGACGAGGAGCTCGATACGGGCTTCTTTTTTTCTTTCCGCATATCTTTTCCAGATTCCATCTTTAACTGCAATTCGAGTTCACGCTGAAGCTGGAGCCTTCGTTTCTCCAGCTCGTCTGTGTCCACACATTCTAGGTCATTTTGATCCCAGTTGTCAATTTCACCATCGGGACTGCGGCCCGACCGGACGACTACTGCCGAATGAAGCCTACTTTTAGCATCATCTTTCACTAATCGTTTTTGTTCACTGTCTTTATTAGCCGCCCGCTGCTTTGAAGGGCTAATCAATGTGTGTGTGGCAGCAAATTTGCAACTTTTACCGTAAGCGCAACTTCCGTGTTGTGCCCACTGTCTACAATGTTCACTTGTTTTTTTTGCACTAGTTTTCTTGGTTCCGAGACGCTCGAAAACACTAGGTCTGTTGGCTAGGTCTTTCGTTTTTGGAATTTCGACAGTAATTTTTCTTTTGCCTTGTTTTGACATTATAAAGGAAAAACATTGGTCTCACTTGGAAACGGAATTAAAATAAAAGATATTCCCCGGCGTCCGACAATCGCCATTCGCCATTGTTGATTTGGATATATTTTTAATTTGATGACCATAGACTAAGGAATCATTCTAGGTGTTGAATTATAGCGGTTCCAATAATATCTCAAACAAATGAATATAACGGTCCTTTACACGCACTTTAGGGACAAATATTGTTGCATGATCGATACGCTCTAAAATAGTTACGTTATTTGGATTAACATATTATTCACACAAAACTCGAACTGCAATTCCATTGTTTAAAAGTGGAATATTTTATATATGTATTACAACTTTTAAAATTTTGCAATGAAACGGTTTCCGCGTACATTGACATGAAACTGAATGCGTGTGTTGTCCTAAAAAAAAAGATAACTGTCATTGTCATACACACAAAGTGATGTTCCGAGTTATTTGTCGGCTTGTGTAACTTAAATATTTCAGATACATTTCAGGCCACATTCTAGCAAAATGCCTTTACTTGACGGTAAAGAGATTGAAATATTTTTTGTAAGTATTCTACATGATATATAGTTTTCATATACGTTTAATAAGTTTTGTTCAAGTTGGGTTGTAACCTCTAGGGTTATTGGTCCATGGCTATATTATATTGGCTATTAGTACTAAAGGTCTAGAATCTAGATAGAGCTACCTAGTTGTGGAAGTAGTTTCTTAATCTATATCATCAACAGCTATAATTCCATCATTACATCAGCTGTAATCCCATCGTTTTTTTTTATTCTAAGAGAGATTGATTACTTGTTGAATTTATCTTTGCACTACGGATGTTTTGGCTCCAGATTTGATAGGCTAATTGTTTTTGTGGTTAGTTGAACACCAATATTCTTCTGAAGTTAAGTTTCTTTTTCTAAAGTAAATAACTGAAATTTCACAATACACAACAAATACTGTGGCAATGTTACCACTTCATTTTATGATACAGTTATTATTATTAGCTAAGTAAAATGTTAAAATTTAATGACTACCACTATGGTTACTTCACATAGTGCAATCAGACTTGTGATGAACTGATAGTGTAGTGAAGTGTACATACATATGAATACTTTTGAAGTTATTGAGCCATGAACATTTTTAAAATTAAAGTACTTAAGTAATTTTAACTTACTTACACCTTAAGCAATTAAAAATAGAATTTGACCTTTCAGAGTGAAGAAGATTTACCATATGAAGAGGAAATATTAAGAAACCCATTTTCAGTGAAACATTGGCTTAGATATATAGAGCATAAAAAAGGTGCACCCAAACATGAGATTAATATGATTTATGAAAGAGCTCTGAAGGAGCTGCCTGGGTCCTTCAAACTGTGGTACAATTACCTAAAACTCAGAAGAGCACAAATAAGAGGACGCTGTATAACAGACCCCTGCTATGATCATGTGAACAATTGCTTTGAAAGATCATTAGTCTTCATGCACAAAATGCCAAGGATTTGGATGGATTACTGTACTTTTTTAACTGATCAATGCAGGATAACAGTGACACGAAAAGCATTTGACAGTGCTTTACGGGCATTGCCAATTACACAACACCACAGGATATGGCCTCTGTACTTGACTTTCCTAAAAAAACACAACATTCCTGAAACTGCTGTAAGAGTGTTTAGACGTTATTTAAAGTTAAGCCCTGAAGATACCGAAGAGTATATTGACTACCTAATTTCAATTAATAAACTGGATGAAGCTGCTGTCAAACTGGCACAAATAGTGAACAATGAGAATTTCCAGTCTAAACATGGCAAATCAAACCACCAGGTATGGAATGAGTTGTGTGAATTGATTTCTAAAAATCCAGACAAAATTCATTCACTGAATGTGGATGCTATTATTAGAGGAGGTCTGAGGCGCTATACAGATCAGTTGGGACATTTGTGGAACTCTCTTGCTGATTATTATGTCAGAAGTGGCTTATTTGAAAGAGCTAGAGATATATATGAAGAAGCTATTCAAACTGTGACTACTGTAAGAGACTTCACTCAAGTTTTTGATGCATATGCTCAATTTGAAGAACTTAGTTTAAGCAAAAAAATGGAAGATGTTGCAAAAAAACCAAACCCATCTGAAGATGATGATATAGATTTAGAATTGAGACTTGCCAGATTTGAATACTTGATGGAAAGAAGATTACTGCTCCTGAATTCAGTTCTGTTAAGACAAAATCCTCATAATGTGGCTGAATGGCATAAAAGAGTTAAACTTTATGAAGGAAAGCCACATGAAATTATTGACACCTACACTGAAGCTGTACAGACAGTAGACCCAAAACTTGCAGTTGGAAAACTGTACACTCTATGGGTTGGTTTTGCTAAGTTTTATGAAGAAAATGACCAAATTGAGGATGCTAGATTAATTTTTGAGAAAGCAACACAAGTGAGCTATGCAAAAGTGGATGACTTGGCTTCAGTTTGGTGTGAATGGGCAGAAATGGAAATTAGACATGAAAATTATGAAGAAGCACTTAAACTAATGCAAAAAGCAACTGTGCTGCCCAGTAGAAAAGTTGCTTATCATGATGATACAGAGACAGTCCAGATGCGTTTATACAAGTCATTGAAAGTTTGGTCTATGTATGCAGATCTTGAAGAAAGTTTTGGTAGTTACAAATCTTGCAAAGCTGTTTATGACCACATTATTGACTTGAAAATTGCTACTCCACAGATAATAATAAATTATGGTCTCTTCCTAGAGGAGCATAATTATTTTGAGGAAGCATTCAGAGCTTATGAAAAGGGCATTGCACTTTTCAAGTGGCCCAATGTATATGATATTTGGAATACATATTTGACAAAGTTTTTGAAAAGATATGGTGGCTCTAAACTTGAGAGAGCAAGAGATTTGTTTGAACAATGTCTCGAACACTGTCCTGCAGAGTTTGCCAAGTCTATTTTCCTGTTGTATGCAAAATTGGAGGAAGAACATGGCCTAGCTCGACATGCCATGTCAGTTTACGAGCGAGCAACCACTGCAGTATTACCAGAGCAAATGTTTGAGATGTTCAATATATACATTAAGAAAGCTGCCGAAATTTATGGTGTCCCTAAAACACGTCAAATATACGAAAAGGCGATAGAAACGTTACCAGAAGAAAAAGCGAGAGAAATGTGTGTTTGTTTCTCTGAAATGGAAACTCGTCTTGGCGAAATTGACAGAGCTCGAGCCATATATGCACATTGCAGCCAAATGTGTGATCCTAGAATAACTGCCGACTTTTGGAATACATGGAAAGAATTTGAAGTCCGTCATGGTAATGAGGATACAATGCGTGAAATGCTTAGAATAAAGAGAAGTGTTCAGGCCACATACAATACACAAGTGAATATGATGTCTGCTCAGATGTTAAGTTCAGCTGCACAGGCAGCAGGCACAATTTCCGATTTGGCACCAGGAATGAAGGATGGTATGAGAATGTTAGAAGCCAAGGCAGCTGAAATGGCTGTTGCAAACAAAGGAAATATTATGTTTGTGCGGGGTGAAACACAAGGCCTCAAGGAGACTGCAGATAAGGTTGTCAATCCTGACGAAATTGACATTGATGAGGAGTCTGGAAATAGTAATGATGAAGATGATGATACTGTAACAGCTCCAGTTCAGAAGAAAGAAATACCAGCTGCAGTATTTGGAGGGCTTGTACCTAGCACTAGTAAAGATAGTCATTAAGAATTATGCAATTCATGTTTATAATAATAAATCAATTATTTAATAATAATTACCTACATATAGATCTTTCATTTACATTAAATTTACTATGCAAATTTGTTCAAAATCATTAATCTAGTATTTATGACACAGAAACTCATGTGTATTTACGAGTGTATTCAATACAAAATATTTTCTGCATAGTTAGTTATATTTTCTACAGAATATGGTGGAATAAAGTTAAAATAAAATTGTACCTAAGGAGTAAGGATGGAAGCCTGAGCCATTTAAATTTTACAGGTTACATTTTAATTTTCGTAATTAAATAATTTGACATAGAATTTGTCAAGTTTGTTAATTAATGATAGAGTGGAGCAGTCCAATTTAAACGTAATAATTAAAGCGCATTTCATTGTCAGCACAATATTGAATGCTTAAATATTTAATGGAACACCTAAATCTAGGAGTAAAATTTCACCTATTGCTATGCTAGTTAACAACCGATTGAATGCATTGATGATTTAACAGTATGTACACACAATAATGTAGAAAATAATATCAATACACATTCAAGACCAATGAAAATGGGTCACTTTTTATGGAAGTTTTCATACAAAGTGGTCTGTTTTCAGTGTTTCTGAATGTCAAGCTCACTGTTATAACTTAGTGATTTAAGTCAGAATGAATTAGACAAAATAAAATGCACTAATGTTAATAGTACACTTCCTGTATTAATGAGATTGTTCAGTACATAAGTAACATAAAGTATGAAAAACATAATAGTTCAAATTATATCTCTTGGGGGTGTGATAAAATGCAATGAATTTGAATACATGCTTTGGTGTTGAGAGTAATTTAGAATACTGATGTCATTGTGTACACCTCCAAACATAATAAGTTCACCATTTCCTTTAACCAGTGAATACATGACAAGTTCCTCTGGTGCTCCGGTTGTTTCTCCTAGTCGCGGACACAACCAGGAGACATAATTAAATGAGTTTCCATTTAACACAGTGGATATATCAAGAACATGCATTGTCAATGTGTTTCGTTTAATTTTCTTTATAGCTGGTTGCCGTTGGGGATTTTCAGCTTCAGCAGGAGGTTCTTCCCTTCGATTTTCAAGATGAGCAATTTGCCTTTGATTGATTAGATCATTTTCTGGTGGTGCAGTGTTCAAGCTGTTGTCACAAGCAAATGCTGCCATCCTATATTTGTTGGCCTCTTGCAGTTGTCGAACTATCTTCATACCTTTATTCTGAAAATGAAAAATTAAATTATGTTAGACATATATGTATTTAACTCAACAACAATTTTATATTCTTTTTTTACTTACTTACTAATATTTTACCTTGTTTTTATTTCTTCTCAAGATAGATTCTTTCCTACCTAAGTCTAAGGCACTGCCTGATGGTTTTGAGTCTGAACTTGGACCAGCAGCAGCATTATTAGCGTGTGAACTAGCATTTTCATCACTAGCATTAAATATAGGACTTCTTCCTTGTTCATGACTTGGACCTGCAACTGGCTCATTACTTTGATTCAGTTGTTGTCTGGCAGCATTCAAAGCCTGTCTTGGTAAAACTCCTCTCCTTCCATTTATATTTTGGTCTCTGTCCAATGGCCTTTGTAAACTTTGTTCCACTCTCACTGACACTGGAGCACCTTCAGGTCTGCTAAGAGCCGAGAGCCTTACAGCAGATGTCACTAGAGGCTTGGCACAGTTCCAGCCATACCGTGTCCTGCTTAAACTGACAATCTTATCACCAACTCTACATGCAGGATTACACCATATGTTGGCTGCAGCCCATTCTTTATTTTTTACCGCCAGCTCCTTCCATGTCCATGTTGGGCCTTTCATGGTTAATATCCAGCAATCACTATACACAAACCGATTGTGTAAGGTCTGCACCCCTCCTAACAACATCACTTTATCTGAGTCCAGAGGCACAAGTGATTGGGCATACCTGGGAGAAGGCCTAGGCTTGGTTGTTGCTTGTTTTTTCCAGTTCAAAGTGGTAAGGTCTAGCACCCACACATCATTTGAGCATTGAATTTGATAATTTTGTGCTGGTGACATTACAAGCCCTCCAAAGACAACCATTTCATTATCCCGAATACATGCAGAATGTCCTGCCATAGGGGGCGGACTGTTGGTAGCATTGATCAAGATCCACTTATTAGTGCTGACACAGTAAAAATGAATGTCATTGAACATGGTAACATTTTGATAGTACTGTGAGAGTGAAGGGTATGTCCACCCACCAAACACAATGAGGAAATCTTTATAGCTGACCATAGATGTGTATGCTTTTGGCACTGGATATGTTCCAGTGGCAAGTGGCCTTACCCACTGCCTCTTGGACAAGTCAAACCTCCATAAATCATTAAATGATGTGGCGTTGGTGGTGCAGCCTCCAAATATGTACATGTCATTATCAAGTATACAAGCAGCATGAGAAAATCTTCGTGTTATTGTTGGTAACAGGTCTGTGGGTGCTATTTTCTTCCATAATATGTTAAATTCTCCTACAGCTTTAACCAGTTTCATGGACGTTTTACGCAAAACATCTGCAAGAAAACAGCATCTTAACATAAACAATGTTTAATATCTAATGGCTGAAACTTTAATATGTCGTTGTTGCTAGATTAATTATATTTAAAGAAGAACTTACTCTCTGCACAATTGTACCATCTTTTACAAACAGTCTTACAATTTTGTAGATCTTTGTAAGGTGGCAAGAGACCTAAAATAAATTCTAACACTTCGTCTGGGAGGTCTTCAATGGTACTCCTCAATGTTTGATGTCGTAAAGATTGATGAATAACATCCATAATTTTATATTTATTTTCACTTCACTCAATTGTGATTTTTATTAATATTTATATTGTCTTCGTATCATTTAGTCTTTGTTTTCCTCATAACATAAAGTACTAGAGGAAATGGAATTTGATACAGAAATTACACAAAACGACAACATTGTCAAGTTTGACATTTGATATCGAAGTTGCGTTCAGAACTTAGACTTTATATATATCACTAGAAATTATTTTATGAGTTAAAAGAAAAAAAATATATATAATATTATGCGTATAATATAACAGCGAGTAATAATATAAAAATAATTTGCCGTGTTCTGGGTGAGAGTCAGAATGGCGGGTGTACCTAAATAAAATTAAATGAAAACCATACCATATTTTTGTACCTAATTTGTACTATTTAGTACCTCCTTTAAAAAAAATTGTACCTCACGGTACTTAAAGTTATCACCAAAACACAGTACATCCGCCATCCTGACAGTCAGAATGGCGTTATTGATATAAAAGCCAAATTTTTATACCTTCATATTCAATTATAATATGAGCCATTTTATTTGTGGTTTCCAAGTTTTACTCATTTATATTTTGCTTGCTATTACACTTTTGCAGATGTTATAATTTTTCAAGTTAGGGGTCATCCATTAATTACGTCACACGATTTTCGAGGTTTTTTGACCCCTCCCCCCTCTTTGTCACACTTGGTCACGTTTGGTAAACCCCTCCCCCCCTGGTGTGCCGTCCAATTTTGGGCAATTTTGTTTTCAACGAAATCGGCAATTCGTATTAGGTAATATTAATATATTATCAAAATATTTTTTATAAAAGAAATATTAGTAATTTTATAACACAAAACCGATTAAGAAAGAGAATTAAATGAATAAAAACTGTTATCGTTCCAAAAACTCGGCATTTAACTGTACAGCGAATTAATAAAATTGAATAAATGTTCGGTTACTGATGAAGTTAATGTGACGTCACAAAGTATGTGACTCCCCCCCTCACCCTTGTCACAACATGTCACATTTTCTTTACCCCCTCCCTCCCCCTAAACGTGTGGTGTAATTAATGGATCTCATCGATCTCATTTTTAAGAAGAAACGCTAAGGTACAATTATTTTTATTACGCCAGGAATTAGTACCTTTAATTTGTTAAACTTGGAAACCACAAATGAACTGACTCATAATATGATTGAATATGGAGGTACATAAAAGGTACAAAAATTTGGCTTTTATGGAATTTATCAATAACCACGGGAACATAGCGTAATGAAGTACACCCGCCATTCTGACTGCCAGGATGGCGGGTGTACTGGGGGCCTACCGCGAAAATCGAAGTTCGCAAATTGCGGGGATCTTTCTCTTTTACTCTCACTAAGACGTAATTAGGGTGATAGAGAAAATGCCCGCAATTGACGAATTTCGATTTTCGCGGTTATAACCCTGTTTTTTGATGATAACTTTATGTACCGTGAGGTACAATTTTTTTTAATGGAGGTACTAAACAGTACAAATTAGGTACAAAAATATGGTATGCTTTTTATTTAGGTACACCCGCCATTCTGACTCTCACTGTTAACCTGTTAACCAAAGATTAGTATAATATATAGGACAGCTATAATCTTGGAGGTTGGAGGATTTAAAACCTCCTAGGCTATAACCGTGAATATCGAAGTTCGATGTGGGCATTTTTCTCTGTCACTCTCATTACGTCTTAGTAAGTAAGAGTAAAAGAGAAAGATCTCCTTGAGCATTTTAGTTTTCGCGGTCGGCCCCGTGAACGGATATATTGTTTCAGCTACAATTAAAAACGCCTGCTTCAAAGTTATTAAAAAGCCGTTATGATGAACGGGTACGTGCATTGCGGTATGGTATGTATTATCTGTACACACTTTAGCTTCTAAAACCGGGAATTTCAAGTGTCTTGAAGCACATGAGTAATTATTTTTGTTTAATCAAATAATTAATAAAAGATAATATGTCACATGGTTATATTCACGAATATTATTATCAACATTGTAATAAGTAGTGCTCAAAGTAAATAAACTGTTTTGGGTGTGACAGTACTTGACAGATAACCTATTACGACCACAGTTTGGCCGCAATTATAAGACTTAACATTGGATATTATTGAAAATAAGCAATGCAACTTCAAGCTAGTGCGTTGCTTGATAAGCTGAAGCATTGCCAAAAGGCATTATCGTTTAGTGAGTTGCAGTTAACGACATCTCAAAAGGTTTGTTGCACTGATTATATAGATGAAGTTCCATTGAGTTTGCTATCATTGTTGATAAACATTATGTAGGTCAAGATCATTAAACTGGTTTTCCAACTAATTCCTTTAAAGGTGCTAGTGTCCGATCTATGTTTAAGAATACTCATAAAAAACTATTCACAATATTATTTTTGTTGTGTTCAACCAAACAAGTTTTTCTTTTTTACAATAAAAGGCAACTTTCTGTCCAATACTCTCCTGTCTCATTTATGCACATCAATTGTTTACTAGCAATGTTTTTTGAAATGGTTAAGAACCATTGATAATAGACAATAATTATTGAATTTATTTATGTATTGGCAGTAAATACTCTACTTTCACCCTTTTTACTTTGATGCCCAGTGACAACATGTGTTGTCAGTATTGAATCTTATATTTTTGGTATAAGGTATTGTATTTATATGCCTGCATTCAGATGGGTTAATTAACAGTTTCCAATTAACAGTTTTGAATGATTCAGGGTTAGTTTCACTAGACATAAATTGACTGGGATATGGACAGTCATTACCTTTTTTGTTACAGTCCATATCCTGTTCAATTTAAGTCTAATATCCAATTCATTGAAATATTCTTACCATTACTTATAACTAGTAATAAGACTTAATAAAAAAGTTTATTCAGGGGAAATTAGATGTAATAGCATTATTACATGAGATCATGAATTATTTCAGGTTGTATTATGGAGCCTAGGAGTAGTAGGCACAAGTGCTGTAGTTGTCGGGATATTGTCTCGGTACTTAGCAAGAAGGAGAGCCAAGCCCATTCTGAACCCCCGGATACAAAGGGCAATAAACAAGAGAATCTCTCGGATGAGGAGTCCCAGTGGAGGTAAACTTACACTACTATGAAAAATAAAAAAAATACAAAGAAATTCCTAACATTCTACATGAGATACATAGTTTTATTCGCTTTTACTCTATTTGCATCTAAAATGTTTATATTATAACTTGTTTTCTTAAATAGTTGGGACTATTTATTATTCCTTCCGATTAGGTACTTTCCAATATGATTTTAAAAATATTTGGTGTATGCTATCTGTAGGAATGGGATCAGTTGCAAGTAGTGGAGGCCGTAGCAGTCCACTGGGTTTCAGTGAGCGACTCTCATTAGCTTCAGGTTCTATTGGATCAGGAGGAGGAGATGCCGCCCCACTTTCACCACAACAGCTTGGTGTTATGGGTATGTCATTTGTATTTTGTAACCAATTTTACAAGAATAATCTGAAATTACAATGGGCTAACCTTTGGATAAATTGACAGCTTGTAACGCCATCTATTAACGAGTAGCTGAATTACAATATTAGTAAATGTCTACTATTCTGATATTTTGCTTGCATTACAGAATTATTACTCATTTTCTTGAATATCTTAGCTATTACGATAAGTTTTCCTTTCATAAGTGCTCTATAGATTTAGATTTATTTATGTATTTCATAATATTAAATTACAATATTAATTATTTCCAGCTAATCTATATGAATTTATATTAGACTTTTGTTCAGAATATGTATATAGGCATTAAAAATAGTATCTAATGCAGAATATTCTGACGAGTGATAGGAATGTTATGGATGCATTTTTCACATTACATGGGAAAGTAAAGATAAAAGATCATCTCTTCATAATGCATGGTCTAATAGAGAAACGAATGCTTTATCTTTGCTTTGTTACAAATAGCGCAATAATGTGTGTAATGTTTTTCCAAATTCAGTGCAAAAGTAAATAACTTACAAAGTGGGGTTGTATTAAATTAATTACAGCGCCATCTCTTGTTGAGTAGCCGAACGTAGATTGGAATTGGAGCACAATATTACTAATTAGTAATTAAAGAATTGAACAGATGGCACTTACTTCAAAGTTATTATTACGTACAGGCTTGGTAAAAATACATGATATCAAATAAAATTATTTTATGGCTTATGAATATTTAGATAAGTAGGATGAATAAACTTAATTTTGTTTATATAGGTACATACACAAATTAATTGTTTTCTTTATTTATTTTTATCTAGCTGTAACTGCCAATTTGATACGTAATACCTAAATGGTATTTTAGGCCCGGGTTATGTCCTTAAACTATGTCTAAAAGAGTGGTATAAGCACTGTGAATGTCATTTCGCTTTGTGTGGTAGGGCACAACACAGCGAATGTCATTTCAGATCTAGAGCAAATCTCAACTAGGGAAGTACCTCCACCTTACAGAAAACTGCAGCCAAATAATACTAATAAGACCCTACTCATAGTAGTGTGTTCCTGCCGGTTCGTTAAGGTAGCCAGAGGTCAACGAGGGTGCGGTGTTTTAGGGTCGGCAACGCTAGGCTACGGTGACAGCTTACCATCAGTTGGACCTTATGCTTGTTTGCCACCAATGTAGTATAAAAACAGAGGCTTTCTGTAAATTTGTTTGTCTAAATTATTTCTAAAAGTAAATCCATCTTTTGAAAGTTGTGTGAAAATTATGCTGAGATCAACACTCCTTTCTGCACAGCTATGATCTTCTATTATATGATAAATATTATATAGTACGCACTTATATACCTGTGTTGGTATTGATATCTAGAGAAAATTGCACTTTAAGCTTTATTGGATAATGTCTCAATTTGCCCAAGGAAGTGTTGTGTAATGTGTTATATCGTCCTCTCGGACTTGAATTGGTGCTATTGCAGTTTCCGCTGGACTATTGCGTCGGCTCCGCAAATATAAAACAATAATATATAAATAAATAAATATTATAGGACATTATTACACAAATTGACTAAGTCCCAGAGTAAGCTCAATAAGGCTTGTGTTGTGGGTACTTAGACAACGATATATATATTATATAAATATTTATAAATACTTAAATACATAGAAAACACCCATGACTCAGGAACAAATATCCGTGCTCATCACACAAATAAATGCCCTTACCAGGATTTGAACCCGGGACCATCGGCTTCATAGGCAGGGTCACCCACTAGGCCAGACCGGTCGTTATATACATATCTAATATGATACCTAATCATTCAACTTACCAAAAATACCATTACCTATTTATACCCAAAGAGCATATAATCACTACGTTTATACCTATCAGTAGTAAGGCTTCCGAGTAAAATACGTTCCTACGTTGAGCTTATATGTATCTACTTAAAACTCGATACATTAATCTACTTGACTACCTACTTATGTTGTTTTCATCTGAACAGATGGTGACAATCAATAAACTACACTACAAACACGGAAGCGTTACTAATATAAACTTACCTAAAAGGCCAAACAGTCTTGTACAAGAGAGCACAGTGAGTTAAAACATGAGAACATGACATAGTATTTAATTCATAAACATAAGATATTTTTATATATTAATTAGATGCAGTTTCTTACTTACTATTTCATGACATGATGTTTTAATCAACGGCCATTCAAAACGGCTATTCAATAAAATAATAATCAGGCAAGAAGTCTGGTTAACGGCCAAGGGTACCTTATAATGATACCAATTCCCCAATTGCACCTAGTTTGCTAAACGACGACACCTACTACATACTACAACATTAAGAATGTGTCAAATCCCGCGATAAACGTGTCGTGTTGATATATCTTGATTGAGGGTCACCTTGCGCCCACGCGACTGTGCCTGCCGGTGACGTAACCTTTGACACAACACAATATTTATAGCAGGATCATTTGTACTGTCAACAGGAATTTTCCTTTTAGAGAATGTAGATAGGACATTATGTAAAATTAAATAAATAAAAACTCAAATTGCTCAGACGATAAGACACTTAAATAGCGCTTTGTTAACGGCCACAGATATATGATTATTTAACGGCCTTTTAGCCTGGATGGCTAGGTCCCTACTTACTTGCAAAGCTGGCTGTCCTAATAAGGACTATTTATTTGTGTGATGAGAATGGATAACAATCGTATCAGTTTATGGCATATTGTGTACTTATAGTTTACAATTGAAGAATTGAGTCTGCGTTTGATTTACAGTACCTATTTATGCGCACTGTGCTGTGCACTGTCCTCCTCCATATTACTATCTTTTCATACATTAACACTTCGGCATGCACTCATACTTTGTACAATCGCAATTGTTTCACGATAATTTTATATAAAGATCGAATTAAATTCATCAAAATAAAAATTAGATATCACATGAAATATTCACACCTGCAGAATTTAATTTAACAATTTTTTGTTTACCCCTGGAGTACTAAATAAATTTACCTGATTACTTATTCGTTTTAATAAAAAGTTTTAATTAATAAAAATAAAAAAAATATATTTAGTCGACATGACTAGGTACCAGGTTGTCTCTATCGTAATTTAGAAGCCAACTGACAACTTCTGCAAAACTAACATTTACCCAGTTCCAGTTATATAACGCCCGTCCTATTTCTCCTCCTCATCGCCCACATGACGTTACGTTGCAGTTGCACATGCGTGCAGCATCAGACCACACTCGTAACTCAATAGAGCTATCAATATAGCATTAGACCTAGACCTCAGAACTGGAAGTATTTATAGAGCCGCTTCCCACATTAGCAATTGACAATTTACTTAACTTCAAGGTATCGTAATATTACACGTTTTCTGATGTCAGTGCTTCATTGTCTTACCTTAACCCGTTGTGGGAGATGATTATAACTGAAGTCAGTCTAGGTCATTTATTCCTGCGAGTAATACGCGTATCGGCTTTATGCTTAGGTTATTCTATTTAATAAAGGATACTCTGATAGGTGTCCTTCAACCAACAACCTAAATGAACAGATTATTCGCGTATATACCTATAGTATAGGCCACTGTAATACCAGTATATTTACATGTAGGTATGTATGCAAATGGTTAAGTAATACGCACATTATATTTTATTATCACCCACCGCGTGTGTGTACCTACGGAAATTGTTGTAGATGTAGGTAATTCCTTTTTCATGTTCCTGATCAGTACATATTATTATATTAGCTGTAGAAAGTGTAGAAACTTCTTCTACGATAAGTGGCGAAGGAATTTGAAATTGTATTTTTTGATGGTTCACTGGAGCTTGTTATCGACCGGATGGTCTGTAAATTTAGTATTTGAGATATGGGAGGAACGAGCGAAGGGGGCCCATTACATGTGCCATGCCTTTACTCACCTTTACTATTCCTAAATTGTTATTTAGACATCTACAGAGCAGGAAGATTTTATGGACTTCAATTTTTTAACTTACTCATTAACTTTGGTGAAGTCTTAGTTAATGACAAGGTTAAAGCTTCAGTGCGCTTTTTGTCATCCAACTTCTTGTTGAAGACTTTTATCCTACGAAGATGTGCAGGAGTTATGTTACGTAGGTCACTAGATAAGTTTTGCAGTAGACAAATATGAAACAATGAGGTGGCCTATCGCATATATTTTATAAAACTATATTTCCATAGACAATGTTTGGCCGGAAAACATTTACTTTAATTTTAAATTTACTCATAAAAAAAATAGATTTTAACTGAAAACGTCGGCGTGGGCTAAGGACGATTTACGCATATTTTATTCAACATTTTCATTCCATACAAAGTTAGGATTTTTTAATAAGTAAATTTAAATAAAGTAAATCTTTTCCGGCCAATCATTGTCTGTGGTAATATAGTTTTAAAAAATATATGTGATAGGCCACCCCTTTGTTTCATATTTGTCTATTGCAAAACTTATCTAGTAACCTATGTTCTTAGTATGTGAAGCCAGTGGATGGTTGCAGTCATACAAGATATTGATCGAAGAGCCTGACTGGAGTGTAATAGTACTCAGTCATGGCGTACACCTAGGCCAAGGTTTCAGTGGCTCCAAGAGAGGTGCCTCTATCTGTGAGTTTTCCTCGTCTTTAGTTTTCTTGCAGCTTGCCGTCGGCAAAGCGAATATGATGGCAAATACACTTATATTGATTTAAACCAACACGATTTTCGTTCATAGTTTTAAAACGAATACGTAACGTATTACGTACGTAAGTTTACGCGATTAAGTCCCGTATTCGTTTTAAAATTAAATATACTTATATTAGACTTCTATTCTAACTAGAATCCTGATCATGACCTACGCCTACGCCTTAATAGCGATCCATAAAATATATGTACGAATAATTTTGTTGCACAGGCCACTACACTAACACAAGTACCATGAGTATTTCGTTCACTATACCATCATCTGTACTACATGCCAAGGGCCGGGGGTATGTGTCGTCGGGCCCGGGTCGTTACATTAATTAGCGTCAACACCAAATCATGTGAAACTAATTATCTAGACAGCAAGTTATAATTTAAACTGCATTGGGGGACAAACAAATCGTAACTAATATGACGGCACCTTCGTAGTTTCGGGACGAAGTTATACCGCTTAAGAAGTTTGAAATGGCTATGCTTCGAGTTTGCAGCCTATTATTATACAGCAGGACTTTCCAATGGCAACAGCAACGCGAAATATCTTACTAAAATACCCAATAACCTACAGAGTTATAGTAGATATAGTATTACCTACAGGATCTTCTTAGTTATACAACCTCTATAAGCTAAGAAATATTGTGAAATGTATCTTTTATCGTAAATACTTCAGCACCTAAATACCTACGCTGCGCTTCATCGTTGAACAAAAATATACAATCATAGTAAAATGGAAGTACTGACATGAAGTAGTAACAACATTCAATGTGTAAACTTACGTCTTGAGTAAAATTGTTTCTAGGGCGGGCATATCAAAATTGGCTGTATTTTTTTTAATGCGCAAAACAATTGAAGTTATTTTTACGTTACATTGCGCTTACTCATTCGTTACCTACGCAGCGTGTTGGGTATTTATTCTTATGACTTTTTCTAGACGATAAGATTGTTCTATGTGGGTCGTCTGAAGAAAGAAGTCCGAAACTATAGCTGTAATAAACGCACTTACTACATTTAGCTCTGAAGGTAGAGTGTGGAAAATGTGCTTTATGAGCCGGAGCCTTTCACCGAAGGCTCGTTATGAAACGTCGCGTCGAGCCTGCCCGGATGGCAGTATTCGCTGGCTGATAGTGTGGCTCGTTGGTCTAGGGGTATGATTCTCGCTTTGGGTGCGAGAGGTCCCGGGTTCAAATCCCGGACGAGCCCGCTTTTTGAATAACATGCCTTTAGTTCTATAGAAGTTATATTATTCTCCTCGTACATATCGGACGCGTCACATAGAGATACAGTCCAACTTTGCACTGATCGAGGCTCAACTTTTCAATAAGTCGGTAAATGCTTTCATTTTATCCTTTTCAGCAAAGTCAAATTCACTGTTAAACAAATTCTTGTGTGCAACAATAATCAAATCATATTAATATTAACCGTTTTCTACCAAAGTAAATGGGGGATCAACTATTTGTGTTCGTCATTGGTTTTAAATAGTGAACCAGCAGACATGACCAAGGGCAACAAGTGACAACGAACTGATACACCCAAATCCGCAGCCAAATAACACTAGACCGTAGACACTACTCAGTGTTGTGTTCCTGCCGGTGAGTAAGGTTGCCAGAGCTCAACATCAACAAGGGTGCGGGGTGTTAGGCTCGGCAACGCGCATATAACACGTCTAAGTTATAGGCGTCCTTAGGCTACGGATACTGCTTACCATCAGGCGATCCGTAAGCTTGTTTGCCACCGACGTAGTATAAAAAAAAATCATAATCGCATATTCGAAAAGTTATAAATTTTCTATGGAACTTTTTAAATGTAAGTACTTAATCGTCTTATCTCGCGACCTATTTACTACTCGTACGCTCGATAGAAAAGAAAAGTTTTTTGCGCTTATCGTGCGACAACAAAATTTATGAAGCATAAGGTCCATAGGTATGAAACGTTAATTATGACTAGTAATAGATTAGGTAGCCAAAAGTTTTCATTCACGCAATTAAATCTCGTATCCCTCGTCCGTCTCGTCATGTGCCTTCTATGTTTGTAAGGGTAGGTATTAGGTAGATTCAGAGCGCTAGTAACGTACATAGGTACTCCATATGTCTAATTATGGAAACAACGCGTTAACGATTCAGTAATAGCGGGTGTCGTCATACTGTAACAGTGACGCATCTCAAAGGGCCAGAGACAATGGCGTTACCCGTTAGTTCCCCCGGGATTGCGCGTTCCCGGCACGTCCCGCCCCACTGACACAGCGCGCTGTGATGGCACGAAGACGTGATGCCTTTTCTAAACATTGCACATTGCATTTACGCACTCTCTTGGGATAAACATATTGTAATTTTCATTAACATTTATTGACTCGAAACGTCGGTTAAATTAATCGTGGTCACTTGCAAAAAGCAAATCTAAAAGTATAATTTCGCCGGACACTAGAGTTAGATAACTCAGCAACGATTTTCACAGCACAGACATATACTATGCAAGTGTTTTATATACTTCATTATTTCATAGAAGTTTGACGTTTAAAATAACACTTGCACAGACTGGCCTACCAAAATCGCTACAGACTTATCTTGGTCTAACTTCATCTTGCTGCAAAGAGGGACACAGATTATGTCCTGAAAAATCCCTAACCGGTTTACATCACAGCGCACAGACGCAGTACATGTTTTTGCTAATTAACACCGCAGCTGCAGACGCACTCTCTTGACACATCATGACACAGGTTAAAACATTTATTGTAATTTTCATTCACATTTTTGGCGCGAAACGTCGGTTAAATTGGCTACTAAGGGGCTTCTATTCACTTGCAAATAATTTGTCAATTAGTAGTGAATTGTTTATTGCTTCACATTCGTATATAAGAATTCTCATTGACACAGGTTAAAACATTTGTTGTAATTTTCATTCACATTTTTGGCGCGAAACTTCGGTTAAATTGGCCACTAAGGGGCTTCTATTCACTTGCAAATAATGTGTTAATTAGTAGTGAATTGTTTATTGCTTCACATTCGTGTATAAGAATTCTTATTTACTAATCATAATATAAATTCGTATAGATTAGTGTAGAAAAAAATATATTGTACGTAATTCATTATTATGAAATAAAATACCTAAATCTAAATGTTAAGCTTAAGTACAATAAGTCAAGTTCAGCGGAAAGACAAGTGATCTCTTCTTCTTCCTCGCGTTGTCCCGGCATTTGCCACGGCTCATGGGAGCCTGGGGTCCGCTTGACAACTAATCCCAAGATTTGGCGTAGGCACTAGTTTTTACGAAAGCGACTGCCATCAGACCTTCCAACCCAGAGGATAAACTAGGCCTTGTTGGGATTAGTCCGGTTTCCTCACGATGTTTTCCTTCACCGAAAAGCGACTGGTAAATATCAAATGATATTTCGTACATAAGTTCCGAAAAACTCATTGGTACGAGCCGGGGTTTGAACCCGCGACCTCCGGATTGCAAGTCGCACGCTCTTACCGCTAGGCCACCAGCGCTTCCAAGGCCACCAGCGCTTCAGCGGAAAGACAAGTGATGCCTCTACTTAAATAGATAGGTACTACAAATTTTACGCTTCTTTTGGGATCTAAACACTAGAGGTGTGCGCCGATGGCAAAATCATCGGCGGCGGCGTCCGATGATTTATTGATCGGCGGCGGCGGCGTGACCGGCGTGAAATCGGCGTGGTATACATTTTGCAGCTACTTGACAATGGGACGATACATTACATTTTATGCACTCTTGGGATCTAAACTAAAAACTGAACATTGTGACTTTTATTTATGATGAAATTTTTATTTATTTATTGCGAAATACTAGAATTTTAGTATAATTAGTGGCACAACATAGTTAAACGTAACATTTAGAGGGCTATTCGCCATAATCTATGTAATTACCCGCAATGCCAGCCACATAACGGCTACAAATAAGGTATAAAACGAGAAAGTTATTGCAATCGAACCTTAACTACCGTTTATTTCTAACGTCCAGTGGAGCGGACAGGATGTTATCATAGAAAATTACTGCGGTGTACTTTGCACTGTCATAATTTACTGCCGTCGTGAAATATTATACGAGCGGCAGTTCCGCTATTCGGCAATAGATGGCGCTGCGGACGGTCGGTTAAATGTGCGGTGTGATTTAAATTTTAGATTATATTAGATTATAACATCTGGAGAATCATGATTGTTGTTGAAATAGCAACTTCTATTACTATACTTAAAGTCATTACCTACGTACAAATCTGACATGTCAATAATTGCGCATTCGTTTATTACACAATATCAAAGGCCGATAACTTAGGAATAAATCGACAAGATTCAACGGTGTGATGATTTAATTTAAATCTTATTTTATGGTACTTGCCAATCATATGACTGACCTTAGAACTGTTAACAAATTTCAACATGATTCATAACCGGCTCGTTGGTCTAGGGGTATGATTTTCGCTTAGGGTGCGAGAGGTCCCGGGTTCAAATCCCGGACGAGCCCAATTATCTTTTTGTTTTTTTTTTTTTTATTGTTATCTATTTCTTCGAGACCTAGATCTTTTTATTTTCATTTTTTTTGCCTTTTCTTATATACTTATGTACCTATATGATAATTTTAATATTTCAAAAGTTTTTTATACCACGTCGGTGGCAAACAAGGATAAGAATGTTTGTGATTGTAGTTACGTAGGTACTACTATAAGTACAGTATAGGTACTAAACACATACCTATTCATTTCTAGTTTATATATTAACGTTTTTTTTTTTTTGTAGAACAGACACATTATGTAATTATTAGAACAGTAGTAATATTTTGCCTCTGTAGACCCTATCATTTGATGACGATCATTGTACTTAACTATTTTATGCAACTACTTTGTATTCTACTTTACATAAACACTTGAAGGTCTTTACTTTAGTCGCAGTCTTTACGACGTATACAAAGTAGAGGTTTTCTGTTCCGTTTCCTTGCAACCCCGGCGGTTATAAATAACGAAGGCGCCTGCAGGCGGAGTGTTCGTATTGCTTGCCAAGCCCTTGTAATTCTAAGGCGGCGTCCTAATTCGCCAATCAGTCATAATATCACCCAAAAGACATCTAGTCAATAATCTTAGCGACGGTTCATTCGCCGATGCCAGCGTCTAACGTCTTCTTGCCAAAAGATAACCTAATTATGATACTTGGACACCCATACAGTATGTATTCTTGAATCTTGTATTAACCGCAAACTTCAACGAGACGTTGGTTTTAATGCTATGCAACGAATATAAAATAATACTTTAATACCTATACTATATTATTAACAACCAGTGCATAATTAATTTTTTGAAAATATTTCGAGCAGCAATGTATTTCTGACATTGTGATCACTCGTGACAGCTGTGACGTCGTGTCAGTAAATGCGACGTTTTAAGTTAAGGCAAAGTAGTGATTCATTGCTTGCTGAATTATTTGAAAAGGAAAAATGAAAGTTATACTTTTTTATACACCGTGTTTTTTTTGATTTGCGTTAATTTCGAGGGTGCATTCCTGAGCTTAAATTAAGTAACTTCCTCAAAGACACCGATATTCTAATTAACTCAATTTCGGAGATAATCAATCATTAATTTTTATCTTATAAGGCCCTTACGAGCGTGTACACTTGCCTTAGGGCCTGTTTACTTATTGATTAGTGTTTAGTGCGAGTTCATACATTTGCTACTAAACGTAAGTACTATCTCGGACGATCGACGTTCGAAATGACATTGATATGTCACAGTTTTCAATTGTTTGGTTGAGTTAAATGTAATGCCCGTGTTACAACAACGCTATATGCAACATTTAGTTACTTTTTATAAAAATAAAAATAGTAAAAAAAAAAAAACAAAACATTTTTTTTTTTGTAAATTAACTATGCCATTTACTTTCCTTAAACGTACTTACCGATACCCCGAAGTTAACGAAATTCAATAAAAACACGGTGTATAACCTACTACCAAAAATACACACTGTATAAGGTGCTGACTATTTAGCTACCAATATTTTTTACAGCTGATAGAACTAAAACAGATTCTTGAACCTATTTTACCTAACATTTAACTAGCCACTTTACGTTGATAAATAAATTGAACGTTGATAATAACATTAAAAATACAAACAATTGTTGATATGACAGAAAGTGCATCTTGTCGGTTAAATGCACACATGTGACAATTATTTTAGATACAATTATATTTTTTGTTCGGTAAATGAAAACAAAAAAATATATAAAAAGTTTTCTTAATTTCTATTTAAAGTTAATTGTGTTAATGTAAAGTACCATGTTTTAAAATACCGGTAACTAATTTGTTAGCACCTTATAATTATACTCTCGTGCGGCTGCGGTTGCTTCAAATAGGACACTGAGGAAATTTGTGTATTTAACTATTTAATCTAGTCATGCGACAAGATTGTATCGTTTGCTGTTATGTGTCTAATCAATTAAGATCAGGCTTAACACTCAGGCAAAGCAATAATACTGTGACTTCGAAATCTGTAATATTACGAAGCCTAGGATGCCTTTAAACTAGCCAGGTTGAGCGATCTGCTCGCCTCGGCTAGCGCTGCGCTTGCTATTGCAATTACACTGCACCCCTGCTCGTTGGCTGAAAGCTGAGTGCCTTGGGCAGAAAGAACACGTGCTATTTACCTAGCAACCTGTGTTCAGTCCAGAAGGGTTTTGTAAGCGTTTAATCCACGGGAAATCCTTCCTTGCAAGGACCTGTCCTTTATATGAGGTTACTTTTTATCATAAAATAAGAACTTTTTGTTAAAATCATAATTCATGAGACAAGCTTTTATCACTGACCGTACTTTTCTCACAATTAGGTTGCGTTGTAATATCATCGAGTTCCTATGGCCACCTCCCGTGTCCATCATCAGAATCAACTCAATGGTGCCATAATATTGCATTCTCAAGGAACTTACCTACATATGCATGTAAAGTTTCATTCAGCTCAATCGAGTAATAGGAAGTGGTTACTTTTTATCATACCAAATTAATTAATTACCAAAGATTCCTTACCCCTTGATGATCTAGTCTAGGTACCGCTTAATTCTTTGAACGCTTTATGTCATAAACACAAACATCACTCAAACGCCAAGCACCAGGACGCAAGGAAGCTAATGTAAACCTTACTCGAAAGTGTGAAGGTTACTTTGACAGCATCCGCCATAACACCTATAGTTGTCCTTGGCGCTATGGGCTCGACTAGTAACGACACCTTCTGAATCAGGTGTTCTTGGCGTTCAAACGGTTAATTTAATCAATGTAAACTGCCATCTAGCTCAGTTGGTAAAAATACGCCTTAATCGTTTCCTTTGCAACTTCAAAATATCATTATACTATTGTGTCGATCTACTTACTGGCTGTTGCCTCGTGTAACGTAAGCATTCAAATTCCTTGATCTTACTTTATTTTTTATTTATATACAGGGCGAAGGGAATTTCCGTTCCGTGGGGGGACCAAACTCTTCTTCTAGAGACCCGTAGCCAAACTTACCAAAATGCCAAGTATGAGAAACATTTTCGACTTTCGTATTTTCCGACCATGTTGGACTTAACATAACATCATGTCATTCTTACTTCTTACATGTCATTCTAAATTTTGCCTTCGACGAAATTTCACTTTTACTTATTAAGGTACAAAAGTGATCTACCAAGAACTTTATTATATTTAGGTAAACCTGTACCCTCAGAGCATAGGCTGTACCACTAGCCATGTGTTGAACCAATAAAGCTAATGAAACTAACAGGCCAATTCGAGTTTTAGGTATTCGATCTGTTTCCGATATGATACTGATCTGTCAGTGTCAAAAGTTACGGTTTAGGCTGAAGAAAAGTCACTTTTGACACTGGCAGATCAGTATCATACGCATTATATTACCTTTAATGTGTTATTCGTCTGTTTCGCTGTTGTAAGTAACTATGTAGGTACTCTTTTCGCAGGTAATTTAAATTTTATGTTTCTTTTATGTAATGTACCGGACTTAGGTATTCTTAACAAAGTGCTTTTCCGTCCAAAGGAAATGTTTAGGATTCTTGTATCACAAGGTTTTCCGGCCGCGTGGAATCCACTCTGAGCCAGGGTCGTTGTTGCCAGCTGTCGCGCAATAAATTACATTCAAACCCGTTATTATTTGAAAGGAAGTCATAATAACTTAGAGAAAAATTAAGTCCAAATAAATCTTTGGATTCGGATCAAAGTTAGAAGTCGACAAAATTGGGATGTGGAATAAAGTTCACTGTTTTAATAAATGGATTATAAATGGTTCCTAGGTACCTTTTTAGGTTTCTTTCCTTCCCCTTGTTGGGCCGTTAAACTGAAATGGCAGAGCAATGGTCGTTTTACGGCGCAATGGGCGAATTTCGCCGAGGCCATGAAAATGCCAGTCCCATGAACTTTATACAGTTTTCATACCCGGCAGGGCCTCTCATAACCGGACGAAATGAAATTTCCGCTAGATAATATATACCTATGTCGTGTAATCTACCTGTAATCTCATTACCTACTCGAAGAACTACCAAAGCATTCTGACTTTGAATGTTTTATGTCCTAGCCATAAAGATTTCCCCTTTCTTAAATTCAGTACTTTTTGGGATTGTAAAAAAGGAATAAAATACTTCTTACTTATTTAATGACATATTTTAGAAAATTTTACCGTCATATTAGCACTAGCAGGTATATATACGTATTTACGCACATTGATTTATACCTAGAACTTATTCTATCAAAATCGAGGGATTGACAAAATTAAGTATTGATATTATAACTGTTATAATAGTAAGGTAACTCAACTCTATGGAAAATACTAACGCCTTTGTTATGGATGACGAGCCTGTATTGTATAATATATTTGCCATTTTTTATGACTAGGGTACCTACCTACTGTACAGGGTGGCCCAAAAAAACGTTGACAAAGATTTTTTTAAGTTTTAATATTAAATACTTACATAACTTATTCAATACAACTTAAAATTAAAAATACAGCCTTTTTTATTTAAGAAAAATCAATTGTCTTCAAAATAGCCCCCTTTGGCTTTAATGCACAAACGCAAACGTTTGGTAAAATTTTCAACGATATGCCGCAGCTCCTCCATGGTTATTTTTGCCCACTCCTGGGTAAGTTTCGCTTTTAAAGCGTCTACACTCTTGTGTTTTGTAGCACAGGCCCTTGTTTCTAAGATAGACCACAAACTATAATCCATTGGATTTAGATCAGGTGAGTAGGGCGGCCACTCTTTCGAGCTTATGAACCCTGGAAAATTGTCTTTACACCACTGCGGCACACTTCGGGCCCTGTGAGATGGAGCAGAGTCCTGCTGGAATATCCACGGCTGGTTGCCGAAATGTTGTTGACTCCAAGGAAGAACTACAGCTTCCAGAATATCTCTCCTGTATATTTCTTGGTTTATTTTTACACCCTTTTCAATAAAAATGAGAGGAGTTTTGCCTGTAGAGCAAATACCACCCCAAACCATAACTGAATCCGGCACTTGACGATGGGGAATGACTGCGACCTCTCCGGGGCGACTAGAAGAGTAAATTCTGTCATTTTGGTGATTGTGGGCCTGTTCTATACAAAAAAGTTTTTCATCAGTAAAAAGGATATTTTTCCATTTTTCAGTAGCGGCACGTCGCGTAATCAAACGGCATCTCTGTAGACGAACTTTTTTATCTTTATCTTCTAGAAGCTGAGCTTTACGTAGCTTATATGCCTTTAATTTTAGATCATTAGCGACAATACGTTGGACCGTTGATCGACTTACACCCAGTTCCCGAGCCATTTTTCGCACTTTGGTCCGTGGATTACGACTAAGCCGTTTTTTTTATAACATTTCGAAGCCTCGGAGTCCTAACAGTCCTCTTTCTTCCTCTTCCTGGGCGGTCAGCAAGATGCCCGAGTTCATTATACCGCCCAATAGTCTTGGACACCAGTTGACGACTGACACCGAGCGATCTAACTATCTCACACTGTCGTTTTCCCGCTTCGTGCAAGGAAATTATTGCTTTACGCTGCGTAGACATCATAAAAACCAAAAATATTCATATAATTCAAACAAGCTATTATTCATAAAACGTTGCCAATATGTGTAAGAATGTAACAGAAAATGAACCGAATTCGTTCGGCGTTCCAAATTCAAAAATTTTACTTTTTAATTTTGTCAACGTAATTTTGGGCCACGGTGTATGTACCTAGTGGTACGCTACAGCCTACAAGGTAATAGTGTCCTCGGGCCTACCTTGTTTTAACTACATATTAATGATCTAACCAATATGAATACAAAACAAATGGTAGAGTTCTATCATATGCGGACGACACAGTTATTGTTTTTAAAGGGAAATCATGGAGCGCTTTATTTCAAAATCCGCAAACTTGTGTTGCATGGGTTATTTTGAGGTCGCCCAATTGAATAACATTAGCCTATTTCCAACGCTAACAAGGACCGGGGTGTCGAACGACACGACGTCGTACAAGAAATAACGAGACGGTTGCGACACTTGCGATGGACATGTAGGTTTTGTACGGCGTTATTGCACTAGCCAATATTACACTCAAGTACTAAGAGCAATGAAAAAGGGATCATTTTGTATGGAATTGTTTTCAATGCTGTTGAGTTCATTATCAATTTATCAGTTATACGTTTATAAAAAAAAATATTACGCAGTGGCTTACGTGAGCGAATAACTCGCGATGCAACGTGGCGCGGCGCGGCGGCCCAACGGCATTCGCGTTCACAACGAGATCGCCCACGTAGGACACTTCCATAGGTATCAAAGGATTGAATTCACCCGCGCCGCACCGCGCCGCGCCGCTTCGCGTTCGCGTGTTATTCGCTCACGTAAGCCGACCCATTAGAGGATGGCTCTCAAATCGTCTGAATGCTTTATATGCAAATCATCGTCCAACATCATTTATACAAAGATGAACCTACTCTAGTTCTTCTCTTTTCGATCAAATTAACGAAAACGATGAACGTTCTAAGTTCTAAGCAAACAAATAGCTAACAAATACAAATATTAACCAATAATATTTAAAATATTCTGTGGTACAAATTTTGCTTTTACCGATACATAATATGACCTCGAATTTGAAAGTCATCAACTACGGTAATTCAACTTCATCATTGAGCTCAATTCTTCGAATTTGTATCTATCTCAATTGATATGTCATGTTCATGAACATCCGGACACCCCTCTACAAAATATAACCCACTTCCTGCTCGTCGTAGTCAGCATTAAACTTTGTTTTATAGGAGCAATTCGTAAACTTCCCATACGCCCCATCGGTTGCGTCCACGGTGCTTCGGCTATAAATTGCGTGTAAGCCCTCCCTCGCCGAAGGGACGCCCGTACTTTTGAAGAACGGTACTATACATGCGTACGTGTACTCTCTACTTTCCTCCCCCGCATCACCTAATTTTTGAAGTCTTTGAATTATGTATGTATTACGTTTTTACCATTACTTTTTCAATTCATTCCAAATGGAAAATGGAACTAAGAACTGTATTTGTAAAAGGAATGAAACAATTCAATGTTTTATTAATTACACTTTTAATAAGTTTAAACAAATAAAACTTACATGGAATTAACATCACAATTATGCTTTGCAAAACAGTGTTGGTGTGTCAAAGAGGCTCATTGATCATCTACTAATACGGATTCATACACAAATAACGCTAATCAGAAAAAACTCTATATATCTAAAGAACAATATAAGCAATTTTGGAATATTAGACGTTGAACATTCAAAGGCCGTTGTGAACACCCATCTATCTATATTTTCTGTAGCCGACTACATTAAATCATGGAAACATTCATTATTTATAACAATGATGGATAATTGATAAAGGTACCCCGACAAAAGCATTCCAAGGGAACAGGTATCTTACAATTTATAACAACAATTTCTTGCATTTTTGTCGTTATTATTGGAGCAAGGGTTGCATTCAAGTGCTCCAAGTAGGAGATTCATATAGGTATGCTAAAAATCTTACATAATAATGGTACACTAGGTGGGACATTTATCTACCTACGTAAAGTATTGAAAAAACTGTTTCGCTACGTTGAGAACACTAACGGATAAAGACTTAACTAATAATCTTTAACAAAAATACTGAGAAACACTTGATTAGTTAGTAGTTTTAACATTCGAAAGTTATGACGTGACCCTAGGAGAAGTTATCTTAAAGGCTAACTTACAATAGATATTATATACCCATACAAAAATATCATTCACTTTCTATACACATACCCAAAACATTGCGTTTAAACTGTAAGTAATTAAGACAGAGTTGAAGTTTCAAGTCAAGATTTTGTAGAGGACGATATTAGGTAACCGGAGGGATCGTTCTTGCTATTCTTTTAATTAGAGTTTTGATAGTTAAAACTTTGACAATATGTCCAAGTTATAATAGTAGGTGATAGGTATTTTTTGTTAATAATTGATGTAGCTTGCGTTACATGAAACTAAAATATTAAGTAATACATCACTGTGAAAACAAATAAATTAAATATCATTTAACACTAAAAGTTTTAAAAATAGTAATATCTCTTAATTCTGGATTTTAAACTCTTTTAACTTATATAACTAAAAAAACAATAAAAGAATATGGAACTTACAACACAACGAGGTACCGTAAAATATATGATTCTTTGACACTGTATACAGTCATTACATTCGAACTTGGATGGTGATATCGAAATAAAATAAGAACACCCTAGGGCTGAAATTAAATCAATACATACAAATAAAACTGCAATTTAGTAACTACGTTCATGTAATTATAAGCCAGTTTGCTAAGTGCATCTATAAAAATATTGCAATTATTTACAATTTCAATATTTGCAATACTCGACTAAAATAGAAAAATACAGATTTATATTTATCTTTGCATAGATTTGACCTATTGCCCACAGGCTCTACTTAAATGATTGGCATAGTTCTGAACACGAGATACTACAACTTCAATCACAATTTTTGGTTTAATTACCAGAAATATTAGGCATATAAAACTTAAAGCATTTTAGTTTTATTTCATTGTGTCAAACATGATAACAGGCCAAATGGTAAGCAACCAGTACATTTAATTATAATAATTTCCCATATTTTTGCAAACTTAGTTTTGTAAGCTTTTATTGTGTTTGCCTTGAATACAAATTTCATTGGTAACATCAGCAATAATTATACTGTATCATTATTTTTCCTACCTACATTGCTGGGTATCTCCAATTCTTCCACTGCTTTTGACAATCTTCCTACATTGTCGCTCGGCGACGTTGTTAATATTTAATAACTATATACAATTTATATTTACAGTTATGTGATTTATTTTGGCGTCATATTTTACATGGAATGAATCACATAACGGGAATGTCGAGAAACCTCCATTATATCATACCGCAAAATATTTGTTACGCTGAAAAAACAATAGCATCAAGCTTAATCGGGAAACAAAGCGAAATATGTAAATTTCCGCTTGACTATTTACAGGAATTCTACAATCTTGGCCGCTTAAAGCAACATCGCGAATAGTGGCGTCATAACGAGTAGGCTCAATGCAAATACACTTCTGTCGGCGTCATTCGGTTTGCTGCCCAGCGGGCCCACAGAAGCGGATTTGATGTCTTCCTTGGCCGGGGGTGCTTTTCCCATATTTTCACTACTGTCACCTAACATGTGGCTATCCATTTCCCCTGAATGATCAGGCTTCCTTATGTCACTAGCGATGCTATTATCGTTATCTTCCTCTTCTGAAGCTGGTGGGGCGGTTTCGGGTGACGGCGTGGTAGTAGTAGTCGTCGTCGTTGTCGTTGTGGTTGTAGTGGTGGTGGGTACCAAACTATAATTGCCGGTAAAATAGACTTCACCGTAAATTGCTTCAACGTCGACCGTATTTTCAATCCGTTCCCCTTGTAGCAGCCTTGATCGAGTAAGACCGTCTTTATAATAAGTTGTTAAAGTAGCGGAGTATTGCGCATCCCGGTCTGTATAGTTTCCTCTGAATGTTACATTACAAGATGTTCCAGGTTCCAAATGCTTTTCAATTTTATAAAATCCATTTCTTTCTTCTTTTAATGGACTGGCCCATCGAATCTTAAGAGGGCCGTCAGGCATTTCTATAGTTGTGTTCAAACCAGCCGAGAGGCCATGCCCGTGGCCCCAGGAAACGGTGTAGTTATATTTGTATGCGACTTCCTCAGTTGCCGTGGCAGGATAATCATTTTCATTTGAAAGAACCAATTCCCGGAATATGAGGGGATCATTCTGTCTGGATGCTTTTTCCTCCAGCACAACGTTTTCCAGTTTGTAACTTACAGGTTCAATTTCAATTAGAACTTCGCCTTCATCTTTAGTTTGCTCATCGAATGTTATCAGACGGCCCGTGTCCTGGCCATAAGAGATTCTGGCAACATTATCGGCCCTGCCAATGAGGTCGGAACTATCAGATGGATTAACAACTATAGCACCATCTGGTCTTGGGTTGAACCTATTCCATTGATTCCATACAATGAGGGACGAGTTTTCAATGTTTTCGAGAACTTCAAAAGTATCGTAGGCTTTGGTTTCAGACACTGCGCACTTAGTATATTCAGGCCCTAAATGTCCTAACAACATATCGCCATCATGATTTGCTCGGCATATATAAACAGGTGACCCTGAAACAAATAATTTTCTTTGTATTACATTCTAACAACAAAAACTAATAGTAGACAAAGAATATAAAAATAAGATTAAATTAAAATATACTACATAAAGCTAAAAAAGGGAAAAGATTAAAAACTAAAACTACAACCAAAGTTATAAATAAAAACTAGCTCCAGCTCGGTGCCTTGTGACAAGGTGCCTAGAAGGCTGGCGCCTGTATAGTATTTTCTAAGGGAGCGTGGCAGCATGTGATTGGACAATTTTTTTTTTACAGTTGACTACAGCTTATCGAAATTAATCTTAAAGTTGTGTGTGGGCCCATACATGAAAAGTACGCAATTATAGTTTGGTAAACGGAATCTTAATTCAACCATTACAGTCGACGAGTAGAAAAAACAAATATTTCATTACCATCGTCTGTTTTTGCTCCGACGACGTAGTTCTCCATATTCTCCTTCTTTAGATTTGCCCATTTGAGTGTGCTCGATGTGGTCACTGTATTAAACTGAGTCCTATATATCCCGGCCATGCCATCGTCAGCCAAGGTGGGTACCGCCAACATGGCCATCAGTGCCAGTAACCAGGACCCCATGCAGAATCTATTCTTATTCTTCATTTTGAAAATCTGAAACAAAAAATACTGGTGATCTTTATTAAGTCCAAACTTATAGTGGCCTATATTTCTGGGTGGTCAAAAATATTTTATACGATATTGAAAATTTTAAAATAAGCGTGTCGAGGCATTATAGGTATGTAGTTAGGTACGTTATATCACGTTCGCAACGCGACACAGAGTGCTTCAGAGTGATGTCGATCGCGTCCAAACTCAATTTGGTTGACGCTGTTACCGAGCCGAGATCGTAAAGGCTATATCCTACCTTCCATAACGCTTTTATACACAAAATATAAATTGAATATTGGCAATGTCAAGAGTTAGATACCTACTGTTTTGTTAACGCAATTTATATTTAATTTCGTTTGTAAGGTGAGATTGAAAACGCTTTGCTTAATGAATCTATATACATACTTTACGAATCATTAAACTTGATAGTGCTTAACATTGAAGGTCTTAATGTTTGCATTGCCAATGTCAAGGAATTGGCAACAACCCACAATAATAATGTGGGTGGCGTACAGTGGGCAGCCAGGCGCGGACTGAGAGGCGCCTAAACCAATCAATAGTACGCTGCAGGTTGAAAATTGTCTGTTTCTGTTTACATTTCTTTTTCGTTACTATTTCACAGTGCCGCTCGTTTGCCTTTCTATTCTTGTTTGATATGTCTATATATATAGGGTACTTTTTATGACTATTTCTGTATATACGTATGTATTCACTCGTTTTACATTCACGTTTGGTTTACTAATACTTTTTCTTTATTTACAGGTAAGTCGACTTAATTACTATAAGGCATAGTAAGTTAAAGTTTTGGTTAATATTTTTACAACTGAATATTTTAATTCATCGCCTGTTCGAACGTTATTCATCATCAGTGTTGCAACAAAATCAATTTAATAAGTTCAATTGGGATTTGACACGACCCATTAGGTCCGACACAAATCCGGACGCACCGTTCTTCATTTGATCAAGTAGTGATATATTATATGGGTTTACAGATAAAGACTATCAGTGCGTCACCACGCCACCATTGCGCAGTACTCGCATAATGGAATTTCTGTTTCATAGATACAAGAAAATTTTAATTTCTTAGCTACACACATTGTTAAAAAAAAACTTGTGTATTCATTGGCAAACAAAGCTTAAATACATTACTTGGCAGTATGCTTAGGCTTACCTACTTATGTATTGCATTTACAAAAACAATATAATTCTTCTATCAAACAAACGTCAATTGTATTAATATGAATGCTGAATTTACAGTGAAAAATATTAGATATCATTACTGGGTCGCGCCTAAGGTCATAAGTTATCGTGGCAAAGAAATATACTTTCCTTATCTAAATACCTTCCTATAACTCATATTTGACTGTTTTAAGAGTATTTCTGAACAGTATCACGGCAAAGAAATAAATATCCTATCCGCATCTAAGTATGTATGTATTTATAAATAGTAGCACAAAACCATTAATACCATTATGATCTTGTTTAGGTATAGAGCATTTTTGAGTTACATACATATATTATGGCAAAATGTTTTTCTTCATTTATATTTTCCTTTAAAACGCATATTTGGTCGTTTAAAAGCATTTTTGAGCAACAACGGAATAAAAGGCTGTATTTTTGGCCGCATTCCGACGCGTCGAGAACAAATCCCATTGTATGGGAGCACGCTCCGTATCCGAGCCAGTATTCTGTGTTCGCCAATACGACACCTAACACAATCGATTACCTTGTTCCGTTGCCGGCGTTTGGTGGGAAACTGGATTCAGCGTTTCATTCAAAAGGGATTCTTTTAGGCACACTAATAATTTTAACCCGCGTGTTTCTACCATTTGTATTCTTATGCGCCTAACCGATTTTATCCTAAACGAGTAGTTACATATATTAGTTTATTTTTACTTGATAAGATCTTGTCAAGAGGGTAAACTCTAAACATCAGACAAGCTCCAAGTAAGTTTTCTTTCAAGCGGAAGTTATGTAAGCATTTGCTAAAACAAGAGTTCAAATAATATTCATCAACATGTATATATGTGTATAGTATGTATGTATGTGTGTCTTATATATATAATGTATGTGTATGTTTGTATTTATGTGATATATGTCGTTTATATTAGTTTGCTTTTCTTTTTAATTCATTGTTTTTTTTTCTCTCTGAACCAATTGTAAGTGTCTCTGTTTGGCTCTATGGTTGGCAGAGAATGCCATTTTTACATTGTTTGTATATATTTTGTGCAATAAAGTTTAAATAAATAAACTAACTTCATGCTCTTGTTCTCTGGACTTCGCTAATTGGTCTAGTTGACGTCCCAAGACTCCCAATACCAATATTGTCTGGTCCTTCTGTAACATTGTTTGTACACTGATTTTACTTTTGGATAATTTTATTTATAGGCAGGCGAGGTAATTTCTGTGAACTTACATATCTAAATGAAAATATCAGAACTCAACAAAAATACCCCTTATTTCAGGTTTTCATCTTGTTGAGTGTTCTATTTGGCTAGACGCTTACCCCTTCTATTATGATCAAAATTAAACCGGAATTTCCCCCGAGAAATTAACAGCGATAACTCTTACAGACCAAGTTGTTAACTTTTACAATAGCAGCGAAGTACATCACGCGCTCAAACGCCCCGTATGTTCCGACACAATTCCTGACTCCTCTCGTCTAGGCATATTCCTATTGCTTCCCTAACCATGGGAAGCCGAATGATAAAACGAAACAATGTAACAGTAAACTTGTTATCCGTAACAACTTGGCATAATCTTACGACACACTTTATACTGGTTAGCTCGAACTTTCGGTTCAGCTGCGCTCGGTAAGCGATGGCAACACCCTAGCTCTCGATCCACGAGGGGAGACAACACTTGAGATGAAACAAGGAAGTATGTTGTCTGCGTTTCCCTGCTTGTCTTCTCCCAATGGAACTCGCGTTACTCGCACCACAAGTACTACCTCAGAAGGTACAGTGGTAAAAAGTATTATGAACCTAAAAGGGTTGCTTCCTTTTAAAAATCGTTCTATTGAATCAAATTGCATTAAAGTAGGTATATACCCTTTACAAAAACATGCTTAATTGAAGATATTCTTACGGTATGTGCTCATAAAATATCCAGTAACAATAGTAACAATATGACTATTTCATGTTGCGGTAAGCAATAAACATTTATGATTATGATGGTCTTACTACCTTGTCCAGGGTTGCATTTTATGGACAGCTAAAATTAACTGCATTACGAGTAGGTACACACATTTAAGCACTAATTTGACCTTGGTTACAATTACTCGTAGTTACATTGAAAAAGTCTCGTCATTTATTGTATATTTGTTATGTAATTTAAGAAAAGCATTTGTTATTAATAATTATCATATTATCAAACTTTTTTGCTATGGAATCCAAGTAGGTACCTAACCTATACCGATTCGGTATGTCATATTGCCATGCCTTTCATTCATCTGTAGGCAACGGTCCACCTCAATGACGAACCGCAGATAAATTTCAATTTCCGAGTTCCGAAGGGGCCGTCGCATTTTGTCATTAATAATTTTCCCCCTTTGGAAATGATAACCAATTTGTCTTAGTGTAATAATTGAACTTTTAACGAAGTCGAGGGGATAAATTAAGGTTTATAACAATTATGACTTAAAAAGTCTTTTATGAACCAACACTATTTTTAATTTGAATTTCAGTTTTGGAAAAATGATGAAAGAAGTGGGAACCAGAAAAATTTGGTCCATAATTGTGTGATTACTAAGATAGACTGCAGTGTACCGTGGCAGTGTGTAGTTGTGATTTATGTGCGTCATTATTGCGGGACTTGACACACGAGATGACAGTTTTGTTGGCTTTATCTTTAGTTCCGACTCCGGCGCTGCCGCTGCCTGAGGCATTATGCTTATGCCATTTATCATGACGTTGTTTACTATACAAACTAAATATATAAATGATGCAAGTATAAAAATAAGAGTTCGCAGGTATTTTTTTGTTACATGATCTATATTCTGCCTACTACAAAATATATCACAAATGACCATCTAAAGAAACGTATTTTTTTTGTTTATTAATAAGTACGTATCTACGCAAGAATACGAGCATATTACCTACAGGATTTTAATCTAAAACAATATTAAATCTTAGTATTACGATTGTTTTTAGTATTCTTATTAAAAACATTTCCTAAGTTGCTTAGGAATTTAAGTGGGTATAGTATAGTCAAGCACTCCGATAATATTTGCCTAAGGAATCTAAGGATATACATACATAGAATTAGTCAATTATTAATTTTACGTTCCGTTTCAAGGCATATCCATTCAAATTCATATAACAACTACAATTTCGATTTCTAAATTACAAGTAAATAGTATCGACAATTTTACTGAAAACAATGACACCATTCATTGTTTTCAGTAAAATTATAGATACTATTTACTGTTAGTGTTAAAACGCCGAATAAGTTCATAGATTAGACTTTAGTGCTCTTATCTATCTTGGACGTTAAACATGAACAATTAGATGAACAGCTCTAAGATAATGTAAGCCTGAAAGTTTTAATATTATTAGTACCTAAATCCTAAGAGGTTAAATACTAAAAGTACCAACTTAATTGGGTGTTACTGCAAATCAGTGATAGTACTTAAATTTAACACAGCGTTTAGCACGGACAATGAGATGAGCTGCCTTAAGGTAGTGTAAGCCTGTGAGATTCAATCGCCTCAGCATAAGACTATTATTGTAAGGACGTAAAGCTGCTCGCGAGCAATTGCTTGCACTGTAATCCTATTGCCCCGACTGCTCTACATCTACATTCAATCCATAATACTTGATCGGATTAGTGTCAATTGTTATACATATGTATAAGGCCGGAGGGGAAACTCTTGCTGACAACAATGGGAATAATTAAGTTATGTTCTTATTATCTATACTAATATAATGAATACCAAAGTTTCTCTATCTGTATGTATGCTGTTATTTCACGCTTAAAATGCTGAGACAGTTTAAATTAAAACAAGAATGAATAAAGAGTTTGGTTCCGGCGTACGGCATTAAATTTTTACGTGGCATATTTAAAGTGATTGTCAAAAAGTATCCAAGTACTTTACTTTAAGTTACACGTTTTTTAGGTTAATAAGAACACACCTTACTGCAATAAATAAATTCGCGAGTGTTTTGTGTTGTGATCCTAAGCCGTAACAGCGATACGCTTTTAACCCAGTTTCATGTCTGTACCTAACCATAGTACCTACAAAATATCCTTTTAGTGCTAATACGACGACACTCCCTAGTGACTCAGTACGCGACTAATTGAATTACTTTGTATTCTAATTACTTTATATTATATCTTGCACAAATGTAGGCTAATAGCTCGAGACTATTTTATAATGAATATTTCGTAATCGCCATAAGATCCAAGAAATGGCCTAATATTCCCACTTTTCAAAAGCAGGCCTTATTCGCCTTAAGCCAACAAATGTAAGAAGATTTCGAGACTCGTCATATATATTTAAAGGCAGAGCTCACAGTTATACTAGGTTATCTGAGAATAACAGCTTCAAAGATTTAATCTGTCTAAACGTCTGCATCGGTACCGTTAGAATATGATGAACGTACGGACAGTTATTTTTGACCCAAGTTCAGATCGCTGTTATTTGCCAGCTGCGGCACCATCAACCACAAGTGCTTTTAACCAGGGCATTTGCCACCTAGCTTTATAGTAGCAAAGTGCTTACCAATTTCACACTCTGGAAACGTGACGCTTTATCTAATCTTGCAGTTTTACAACTCCGTTACAACGGCTTAAATTGTTCATGGTTCGATTTTCTATAACACTGTTAACTAGTCTCTAACTCGAGCGGAGACCATGCTACGTGATACAATGATATTGAGAACATGCCTACTTTTCAACAACCTTAACCTCTTAACGTCCAGATCGATAGTTTTCCTATGTACAAACTGCTAAATTCCATGAAAAAAATACTTAGGATACTGTCTAACAATTATTTGGAACATAGCACGATGCAAATGGATTAAGTTTTTATTTGATTTAGCCTATGTCCTTCATTGGTAATGAATGGAATGGTATTAGCGGCTTGCTACAGACGAGTGTGAAGCGTAAAGCAGGCGGTTCAAGCAACGATGTGAGTTTTCTTAGCTCGCACGAGCGATGGCAAGTGTAACCTCCATAAAAATAACTAAGCACAATCATAGCTCTCTGTTACTAGTTTTCTGAACGTTCACCACACCCCCGATCGCGTAGCTTGTGGAATGGCACCCTGGGGCAATTATCGCTGTAATAGCTTTGTTATCAGTTGCTGCCTCATCTCAAAAGCTAATGATACACGTGCCAGCTTTCTCGCTTGATACGCGGTATATCCCATTGTCCAGTCGAAGAGCTCACCATAGTAAAGCTAGTGAATGCTCTTAAAGTTCCAATCCGGATAAGTATAAAGTCCCACATATTTCAATTGCAACAATGTTTCAACGACATCTGAAGCTGATTGTTTTACTTGTGAAACAACAAAGTCTGGCAGCGACAAAGCACGGGATAACTGTAGTCTGTAAGTAAGACTACCGAATTACTAACGGAGACGACGGAAATTAGACTTTTTATCATAGCCGCTACATTAAGCTAATCTGCTTTTGTTTTTACACACAAAAGACAATGAATGGCCTTTTAATAACTATGTATGACTGGCGGGACTTAGTAAGTATTGATGTACCAGTGGCTCTATGGTCTAAAAATAACAGCCTGGTGAAAATCGAGTTATAGACACGGCTTAACCATTAGAAAAACAATAAAGTTCAGACGTCACTGGTGGTAGTCAGAGAGTAGGTACGCATCAAAACTACTGCTACAAAAGTTAAATAGAACATGCGAAGACAACCAGGAAGTGATAGCAAAACTAAATACAAATTACTAATGCAACGTCTGACTAAGTACATCATGTAGGGACTCCGGATTACCGGTAGTTTTTGTAAGTGCGCAAATTGCTCCCCTGTCGCGGGCGCCGGCTGTGAGCAGCTTCTCTCGACGCCAATGTGTTGTAACTGTCAATAAATCATCTCTATCATAGTCCGCGGCTACTGTGCTCATGTTGTGACAAATTGACTTCTGTATTACGAATGACAAACGGCATCAGTTGAACCAATGAGCACAGCTAATAACAGTATTCGTTTAGATCCCGCTATTGATATTGAGTGATCTCCATATATGAGATGAACCATAATAACTAGGTTGAAAGATGGTAATGGCTCCTTAATTAAACAAACACCCTCCGCGTTAAGGGATGGCGTCGAAGCCAGACCGTAACGGTGTTGAATCAGGATTGCGCATAGCGACTTTCTATGAAGTTGTTGTGTCCTGTGCGATACCTCTTGTAGATAACAACTGCAACGCCTTTTACGGGTTATGTTGCATTCGAAGCGTGCCAACACGTTTGAACAGTCTGGCCTTTCCAAAGTTATAACCCACGCGAAATACTACTACGCAAATCGGTTTCACGTTTACTACAGACATTTTATTAGCCTGACGTGTCTAAATTCAGATCGCAGGCTAATATTTAATGCATATTCAATATGGAGTCATAGTTCCGGTGTTATCAGTCGGCGCCAGGCCTTGTATTCACACTTAACCAGCGCAGGCAAGCCGGGTGTTCGGTGACACCAATAAAACTGTGAGTTCGAAATGCATAACAACTATGCGTGCACAGAGATTACCCGAAGCTGGTTAATTTAAGCGACTGGAATACCAGCCCTGGTGACGAGGCGGCCTCGCGCCGGTGCGCAAGCGCAGCGACGCGTGCAGCAGCTGATAGCGTGGGAACCGCCTCATGCGTGAAGACCATAACCCGAGACGACCGACTGTGCTTTATGCTATCAACCTACATTCTCGCTAAGTGGATTTGCACATTTGTCCTTCATGTTAACTTGGATATTTGTTTACAAATACTATCGCATTAGCCTTCATGGTTATTATATTATCACGTTTATTTGCCTTTTTGATTAGAGGAGCTAATAATACGCATAGTTAGGTGAGTGTCCTAATTTTCCACTTCACGATCTTTCGTGTCAGTCACATTATATTTTGCAATGTTGGTATTTAGACCTTAAGTAGTAGGCTTTCCCAGAGATGAGATCTTGTGTACCTAGTAGTGTAGTATTCTCGGTATATTCCTTGAGTCTGTTGGTATGCTTGGATTTTGTTTATGATGTGTCAGAAGAGAAATGAAATATGCATAATAGATGGTACTCTCTACCTTAGACAAACACTTAGTTGATTGAATGAAAAGCGGTGGCGTATATAGTTGTTGATTGCATAAAGAAAAAAATAATAATTGGCCCTATTCAGTTGTGGATGTGTATGTATTGTTTACTGAAGAGAAACAGACATTGACCGAGCAGCGGATTCACGAAGCCCGTCGAGAGCATCACCAGTGGATCTTAAACTCCGCTTACACATGGTTGTTACTAATGTAGGAGTCGAACTATACTAGTTCCGAGCTTACAGTTGAAACAAAAATATCTTTATGAATAGGTGACTGAGTCACAACTGAGTACCACTGAACACGCCATTCATGTACTTGAGCCTTCAAAGCTCTTAAAACAATAGAATGCGGGCTGACTTTGTGGCGGATCTCTTCTTTCAACTAGCGCTCATCAACTTGCTTGACAATACAATCAACTAATTATTGCTCACTGACTCTTTATAACTTTATACAAACCCTTTGTTAGCAACAAAAAAATCTCGGTTATAAACTCTCTAATTTTTTGGGATACGTCAGAATCTAGAGAAAACTGCATTTTACAATAATAGTTTTAGGGTCTCCCCAAACTAGTCGACGCCGTTTCGGCAAATCGCGTACGGAAAAAGCTTTATGTCAACGCAATAAGAGCGAATAAGTCGTAAATCGGCTCGGCCCACGCGAAACGACGTCTTTCGACGGGAAAACGGCGTTTTGCCGTAAAGCTGTTCGCATTCGTACGACGCTGTTTGCAGCCTGCCGCACACGTTCGCATTCATAAATCTCCTTATACCGCCGTACGGTGCCGGAAAGAGTTGAACGGCTCCGATCACGGCCGAGTACCTACGATAAGGACCGGTCAGAGCTGGCGGAAGCCGTTCAGCGTCTTCGACGGCCGAACATAGCTGACGACGGCCGAACAGAGCCGATGACGGTAAAAATGCTGGTAAGCCTTTTTTTCCATGCCCGTCTACGTAAAATATCCATCATCACAGGTTATTATATAATATGTAACAATTACCAAGGAAAATAATCTTACAGGTCTGTTCAATTTCAAACTCAGGTTGTTACTAACAACCAGTCTCCAAAAATGAGATTTAGGATTGCCGATCATCCGCTGTCCTACATCTGTTCGTCGGACTCAACGGCTGTACGTGTGCTGTCTGACGTCTCGACGGCAGGACGGAGCACGGGAGAGCCGACCGTCGCTTTACAACTGTTGCGATAGCAAGTCGCAGGCGATCGGGCGTCTCTACGGCCGCAAGGAGGATGAGACTGCTAAACGCAGGTGTCCAACCGCGGAGACGGTCGATCGGCTAAATGCGAATAGTGTGGTGTAAAACACTCGGCGAAAGCCGACTCCGCGTCGACTGGTTTGGGGAGACCCTTACACGACTGCCCAAAACGCACTCCTTGTATTTTTCATGTATATTCTTCTTGTACTTGTCTTTCTTGTTTTTATATGATTTTATCCAATTTTAGCTTAAGGCCCCTTAGATTCATGTTCTTCTCTCGTGTACGTTTTAGACCAATGTTCGTGATTTTTTTCTATCGAGAGAAAGCCAAAAATCAAAAATCTCAGTGTTGTTTAAACTATCGTGTTGTAGAAATTAACAGCTTTAACCTTTTAATTTTTCATACTCTTATAACGATTAACTTTCGAATTATTCATTGTCTATGCTCTCAGTAATTATCTCAAATTCTGTATGCTCCCATTTATTTACCTTATCTTCGCGGCAAAGGGACTATCTGTTAGATTGTGCTACATCGCTGCACCGGCTTAATGGATGGGACTAGCGGTGGAAGACAGCATTACCGTGATTTAGTATTATTGGAGCTACAATCATCTCATCTCATAGTTATTTAGCCATGCTTAATTTTCCTATACTATCAATTGAGCCTGCTAACTGTTAAGTAACAAAACGGGATAATCACTTGAAATAACGTTGTGGATCGCGTCAGTTTACCTTTCGGAGAGTCGTTATCGCAATTATCACACACATACGTGAATGTGATTAAATTGCCAACATCCGGTAGTATATTTATGTGAAAAAGGGGATCGTATACGAACACGGTTAATCAGAATCATGAGATCGTCGGTGGCACTGTAAATGTAAAACGTAAACTGAGGCGAGGCGTGACGGTGTCGGAGATGTCGCGTGATAGCTGGGGTGCCATTGCAATCGCTTGCTGAGTGTGAGCGAAAAGGTTCTCTCAAAAGAACCAGTATTAAAAGCAACCTTTGACTGAAGACTACTATTGTTGGGAGGTTAGTAAAGGAATCCGTACCGTGTGCGCAAATTATCTTCAAAAATTGTAGAATAAGATGCTCAATGACATCAAAATAGGCAAGCCGGTGGGTGGTAAATATCCTGATTTTTCCCACAAATTTTTCACTATCTCCAATGAAAATCTCAAGCTCTATCGATTCAAATATGAAGGTACCTAGGTGCCGCTAAATATTTTCATACATTTTCGAATTTCTATTTTTCATACTCGATGAGTTATATAGAAAAGGTAACGAGCTTGAAGAACATTTTTCAGTACAGCAAGTTACAAATGTTGAGTTCATATTACATTAGTTAGCCAATGAACCCGTGCTCATGCATTCACAATACACGACCTCACGCGCTCGCACGCAATGTTTCCGTTTTCAATTCCAATGGAAAAAATACATTAGACCCGTTACTCGAAAGATCGCCCTCGACAGCCTTATCGAAGGTTCTTTAATTATCGAACGGACAGTGACTAATGTGAACATGTATTTAGGGATCAGTCGGTTTAAACCGGGAATCTATATCGTATACATACACTGTATTGCATTTTTTCGTTGTTGCAATGCACATCGTACTTCCGACATGTTTACCGTGTAAACAAACAAACAAGTTTCTTAAACATCCACATTTCAAAACTTGTTTTGATTTCAAAACACGCAGTAGGTAAGCAAAATTAAGGAGAATATTGGCAAATGACTAAACAAAATGAAAAGCTTTTCTTGCGTATGCAAGTAAAGGTTGTATGTATAAATCAAAGTTAATTGCGAATATAGATAACCTAGGCTAGATTTATTAAATTCTCAGCATCCTAGGATATCGCATGGATAAAACGCATAAGTAGTACGTATTAGAAGACAAAGTTAAGCTATAAATCAACCAGCGAGGGGCTAATTAACACCAGCCCGAGTTTCTCTCCCGCACCTGTTGCCAGGCTCGGCTGGACCAAGCCCTCGATTCCTGTAGCTCACAAGTCACACGCTCACTGAGAACTCCGTAGTCGGTTTCAGCGTACCAGTTTAACTGTGACCTCTAGATCCATAACACCACAGGCTACACAATAACATCTATACTTATTAGTCTCCTCTCCAGCTAACGCTAAACTGCAGCCGGACAAGCGATGGGAATCAGTAAAAACCACGATAGCAAAAAAATAAATACCATAAAATGTAAAACGTCAATTATTCAACTCATTACACAGGATTCCATGTGATTGATTATACCTACGATAGTAATTCATTCACACAAAAACGAGAAAACAGAATCAATCAACAGTTGATTGGTACTTTCAACGTTGTTGCATGTAATTGTTAGTGTTATTGCTTTTGTACATGAAGGAAGACAAACACGATAAAATGTGTTTTAATCAATAACTTATTTCTGTCTAAACATCTTTATGGAAATCGAATTATTTATATAATTATGTACTATTTTTCTGCGAGACATCGGCCAGTGGAAAATATTTAAGGATAATATTAATAAGATCTACATACGTATATTATTTACTATGAACTCATTCATAATAAACACTACAGATGTTTAACAAAGCGGTCTTGTGCTTTGACATTGAGACTCCGAGACTAAACAACAAACGACAGCTCGCTTTATTTGCTTATTAATGTTTGATGCCTTTTGTGTCTATATTATACTCGCCAATGTGTGTCATGATACTCTTGATTTAAGGGACTTTACTACAATCGACGACGTCATACTTGTTGTATGTTATGCGTAGGATTTACTTTAAGGCAAAAGCACCTACCTGCCTATTAAAAGGTCAAACAACAAACTACATGTACTTAATGTCCCGATTCAACTATGTAGTTAATTACAATTTCATTAATGTGATCATTCGACTTCACTTCGCCAATTAAGTTATATAAACTAAGGTGTTTCAAGTACTTTAAGGAATTTATAAAAATGTCACCTAATTTGCAAAAGTAAATAAATAATAATCCTCGTAATCAATAAGTTTGTTCATCTAAATTCTAAATTGGAAGGATGATATACATCAGGCATTATGTAATGAAAATGAAGTACTACAAGGCGGATGGAGACCTCCGTACCCGACGAATCGCGCGACAAGCGACAACTAGCTGCAAGGTCGACTTCTGATTGTCGATAATAGCGACTCTGACGACATACTGGCCCAATTTTATTGCGGACGTGTGCCTAGTCTATCTATAGCATCGGGACTGCACGAACCCTCCGTACGCGAGGAGCCTAGTATTGCATTTCCTTTATATCTACTGAGCTCTAGGCCAATCGGGACGAACCAGGACATGTCAATGCTATCAATGAACACATAACGGTTCTACGGCTAGAAGGAATTCAAACTACATAGGCTTCACGGAAAAAACAAAGTAATCTCAAACGAATTTTGGAGTTCCACTAATGTTCTGAGAAGAGCCATTCGTGTTTCATACAAATTTTCATTTGACGCTTCTGGAAGCGCCGGATTCTGGATTCTGACACACATAACATGGGTAGAAGTTCATAATGCCACTATTGATTGACCGCGAAGCCTATTAAACAACTTATAAAACGGGGTTTCCCTAATTGGTATATTGATAAAGGCATTTAGAATTCCCGTCATATCCAGGATTCTATACACATTTTATCATATCATTTGCAACGAACGTTTTTACCGCAATAGGTTAATGAAGGTTTTAAATTAAAAACCGCGCTATTTTTAGTTTGCAGTTTTTTGTCGGACGGAGGCAGATATTTGGACGAACTTTATGGTAGTTCTCGCGGCTCGCGTCGCTCCGGTTCGGTACACCGATTTGTTATGCACTCGCATTTTGTTTACAGGCGGCCGGACGTTTTATTTCCTTCGCTATTTAACATGGCTCGGTCGTTTGCTGAGTAGAATTGCAATACGGTTAAAGGATTGCTTTTCATATAGCACTAGAGGATTTTTCGTAAAGTAGTTTAGCTACCTTTTATTTATGGTATTGTTTCCAGTTTCCCGTTTGCAGAGTCTGAATCTGAAACAATAGATACACACAAGTTATTGTCATTCGGTATGTATTAAGTTAAAGCATTTTATAGTCGTTGTTAAAATCGTAAATAACTTTTAAATGCTATCGTTAAAAAAACGCGTAGTGGAAAAAACCGGCACTTACATAAATAGTCATAAATTGTTTAAATATTCTAATAAGCAATAGGTAGGTGACTAACGGCGAAGCGGCGACATAACATTAATAGCTGAACCACATTACATTCAGAATATGCAATTATTATAAAGAGTATATTAGCGTCAATCACTACAAACACGCTGCAATACAGCTGTCTACGTGATGCGCTTTGAATTACTTAATTCAAGTTAATTCCACCTATGTCTACGAGCCAGTGCAAGCTAATCCAACAGATGCACGTATCGGGTTTACCATCAGCCGGCAGCTGCAGGCCTAATCGCAGAATTCATCTTTTGTTAAAACGGTTGCAGTTAACACCTACAATTTATCGCATTTACTGCTATAGAAACAATTTGTCAAGTACTTAAATATGAGTAAGAGGTACCTATGCCCTACTCATAAGTACTTGATTTTTATTAGCATTGCGTATAGAACTTAGCTATATCGCTTACCTCTTCAATTTTTAAAATATATTAATGCTTCTCGTAATATTGTATGCTTCAAATTTCAATTTCACATTTTTTACACTCATGTCTCCAAATGCTTTAATTGACTCACCAGCTGCCTACGCTATCACAAATTGTATTCTAGCCAAATTCTAACCCGATATCTGCAAAACTGAGTCACAATAGGAGATGCTAGCGCGGGTTAAATTAAATACCTAATAATGCAGCCGTTATGCGGCGGTGGGTCGTCCTTCGCCACGGCAACGGAGCCATTGTAACAAGTGCATACAATGAATACTTGGAAACTGGATCCCAGTGTCTACTGTCTTTATACGACAACCTCTTAATAACTAATTAGGATACGATGTCCACAGGAAGCGGTGTATTCATACACTGTTGATTACGCTATGTGGTCACAATATGTCATAATCGATTCGCCAACTCCTTACGTGATACAGCTGCCGACCGGATGCAGCGGCATCGGCTGGTTCATTAGTTAATGGACAGTTACCGCCCTATCCCACCCGGATGAATGTTGCTAAAACTTTCTTTTTTGCTATTCGCTCGGTATATACACTGGCTAATAGCTGACAGGAAAAAAATACGCATATTTTTTTTGACAAGCTGTAATGGCTCTGTAAAGAGAGTTGCGTTCGATATTTTGGCGTGCCCTACTGTTCTATCAGATATAGCACATACCTGTACACTCTACTTGTAGTGTGCATGTGAAACGCGTATCGATTTCACGTAAACAAACCCTTCAATGGAATTTTATTTGTAGCATACGTGTTCGTTTTCATAATACAAAAGCTACTTTGACTTGTGTTAATTTCCCGTTGTACAAAATTACAGAGTTAACCACAAGCGTGCAAAGGAGCAGCTAAATCCAATAAAAGGGGGGAAGCTAATGGACAGGCCTCCGTTGCATATTGACATGGGTCAAATAACTAAGAAGACAAGGGGCGATCCGAGGGTGTTGGTTGACCTCTATCTTAATCTTCCAGTGGAGGATTTTACGAGTTTTAGGACCATGCTTAAAGTGGATCGTAAAATTGAACCCACCCGCCGTTTTATCCTCACGTCTAACTTAGAAACATTCATTTCAAAATTGTGATTAGGTACTTCCTTATTTCATACAATCCAGCCATCATATTAAATCGTGAATCAAATCAAAGGTTCGCGGTCAACGTTTCCACAAATCCCATAAGCTCGGTCTGCGCCCTATGTCTCGTCATGATTACTATGGCTAGCAATATGATACAAAACCCGCCCCCGCACTCTCAAATTGGCTGGCAAAATCCTGCGACCCTTTTGTCCAATAGAGTTATTATTGCGGGCCACTGATTTGATGACGATATACAGCTTCAGGACAATATTATTTTGGCGGATGTTAAAACCGCCGTAAATATTAACTGCCACTGATAACAAAATTCGTTGTTGATGAAAATACTGCCACACCAAAGGCCAGTTGCACCGATCGCTAACCCGGGGTTAACCGGTTAAACCTGGAATTACCGTGGTTACCGGTACAATTTGACACTGGGTTTAACCGGTTAACCCCGGGTTAGCGGGATGGTGCAAGTGGCCTAAGTGAGTTCAACTGAAAAGTTAAACATTATGGTACCCGCTTGGCAACTTTTGTAAAAAATTGTGATTTCATTTAATTCGTAATTTTGTTTTTGATCTTCTATAATGGTGGTCAGGCCACAAGATTTGTGGAAATGTGCAATCGCGCCCTAGCAATATTTCGATATTTAAAAATATGGCTAAGCGCGGAACGGCTCGACACCGGGGGTCTGAAACGACGTAGTTTCCTCGGTTGCCATGGCGACGCCCCGCACGTGACCCGCCGCCGCTGCCTTCGAATTAGCAGCCTGAAACACGCGTCTTCAATTCATGGGTAAACCTAAACCCTTGTGTCAGCCGATTACACCGCGGGTATTCCATCGAGTGTAATCACTCGTGTTATATCGCGTTCGCGGTAGCAATCAATCTCGTTTGTTTGTTTTGAAACATCAAACTTTGCGAGCGTTTATTTACGTAACTACGGTTAATAAGTCATTATAACCATTATTGTTTCCTAAGGTCTGATTTTTCAAATATCAGATAAAGTTATCTCTCAGATAAATATGACTATGACACTCTTTTTCTTCTTGCATGTGAAAGAAAGGGAGCGAGCTATATATATCTGACAGATAACTTTATCTGATATTTGAAAAATCAGTCCTAATCTGATGTAGAAGGATGTGTTTATCTAAACATAAGTAGCCTGACAAAATTTTACTCATGAGGGTATGCCAATGAGATTCGTCTCGGTTGGTGGGGAAAGCGTACGCTAGTTATTAAATAGGTATACCTACTTAGGACTTATGTCACGTTTTGAATTCTACTTAATACCTAAGTCACCTTATAATAAAACATGGCTAAAAGTTGATACATGACTTGGTATTCAACTAACATTGATTTCCTTTATTCAACCCACCCTCTTTTTCAATTGTGATAAGAGTTTTCATAACTGTTTATAAAACGCCATCGTTCCGCGGGGCGTGATTCGCGCTCTATGCCACACCCTAGTCTAATTGCATTTTATTTATTCAGTGCTTTAGTACCCCCGAAGGATATGGAACCAGTCCAGGGGGCCCACCGGTAGTTTGTTTATGCTTTATTCTCATCATAATTCAACCAAATCAGTTATTCATTGCCGGCCTATTGCTCAAGCTGATATTTAATTATTAGAATATTTGCCCGACTTCCGAAAGAGGGTTATTTATGATTCACTAACTCTGTTGCAGTTAAATCTTTGTTAATTAATTCATGTATAACAAACACTTGCGGTTTTAAATAATAGATCCTAAGCTATTCATAAATAAATGAATGTATTTATTGTGTGACTAATAATATTCTTAGCATATAAAAATTTAATTTAATTTGTTTAATTGTTTTCTCACGAGTTGACACAATGGAAAAAACTTTATAGTGTGACAGAAATCTTTTTTTTAAGTACTTTTTGCTTAGTATTTACACTAAAATACATACATAATACGAAAACAACTTGAAGAGACTACTGTAAAATGGTTTATTACGTGTTACTCTGGAATTTGTATTAGTATAGAAGTGGGGTGGTTTTACTGTATTTATTAAGCATTGTACGGTATGCTATGTTAGGGCTCCTCTACACGATGGCCCAGCGTAGGCCAGTCTAAGGGACGCAGCTATGCGGTGGAATGAGATAGCAATATCATTACTCCCTCTAACTCATAAATGCGTCCCTTGGACTGGCCTGCGCTGGGCCATCGTGTAGAGGAGCCATTATCTGCAGTCGAAGACATCGTCTCTGATCAACGATTAAAATGCAATTTAGTTCAAAATTGAATACAGATGCACCTCACGATTCCTTTCTCTCTAATCTTACGCTAACCAGTCACGTATCGGTATCGGCAGTTCCATTATTTATTCTAGCGACTACGACGATAGTTAATTTGTCGGATATCGTATAAAGGCAGCTAGCTCTCAATAATAAGAGGCGCCGGGGTGTTCTATTGGCGGATTTTTAAGTAATGAATCTGCAATTATCGTTTCCGTCAGAACGAGCGCGCTAAAAAGCACTAATTAAATTTTTACTCCCATACGCGTGGAGAAATACACTTGATTAATAATACAATACAGTAGCTTTGCCCGCAAGTTCGTTATAAAAAAAAACAATCAATTTTGAGCGTGTTTTATAACTGATACGCCCCCTATATCTTTAAAATACTAACTTCTTTAAATTTCAAATGATTGCGTTATTATAATAGAAAAGAAACTACAAATTAGAACGTCTATCTAAAATGCACACATTTAAGTGGATATGGATTTAATGTTACACTTAATTACATATTACACTTGAGTTGGAGCTGCCGAAAGGCGAACTTCGCAACAATTAGGTACTGCTGATAACTGAAACTTCCTCCTTAAACTAACTGGTGCCTAATAAATCCAAAGGAAAACACTGTCAATTTTGTAAAATACCTTCTGCTTATTTTACTTACCTACCATGAAGTTACCTCTGGCTGTTAATGTGAAATAGTGTCCAATTAAAAGATAAATGTGAATGAACGAAATCCCCTCTCTTACTTCATTCTGGCTAGCAAAAGTAAAAAAAAATATTAAATGCTTTTTCAGCCGCGAATTTCACCATGAAACCTTTTTTCTCCGCCATCCGGAGCTGTTTGCTAAGCGTAAAGTTTGCGCGGACATTTCCACATGAAATACAGTTAGCAGACCAATTCATACTGGCGGTTTGTGTTTTTTGCAACATTCATATTATATTTTAGCAGCACATGACTCATTCGGCATGGTATACCTCATACAATCAGGAGACCCAGTCACAGTTCAAATGACGTCAGATCAACGCAGAGTTGACTCAGTCACAATCACAATTTCATAGCCCAATTTTGTCAATGATTGTTTAGAATTGACTTTCTTGTCCCTTGACCGATCCTGAAGTGATAAACCAATATGATTCATCTATTCTTTGGGGGTTTTTCTAAAATAAGTATTAGTAACTCAGTATTAGTATTAGCTTATGATTTCAAATGATTAGTTGGTAACTCTTATTACACTAATGTATTTGAACTTTAAATGTTTTCTCATTACCCGTCGTATTTACATAGAAAGAGCAATATTAAGGATAAGTGCACCACATGCAGGCAGGTCGACGATCCCAGTTGACTCACCGGTCACCTGGCGCAGCCCTGCACTTGCACAAATGCAAGGGCGCGACGCGAGCCTTCGGGAGACGAAAGCGTTAACACTCCTCAGTCACGTACCAAAGATAAATTCGTGATGAACGTGCCACTCACACGCAAACGGCACATTACCATTTTTTGTCACTACACTTAACACATACCTGAGAATCCATTTGAACTTCGTTAGTTAACCTTTCATAGTTATCGGATCCTGGTCAGTTGAGCATGAGTTTAGCATTATGTTGAGTACAGCAACAGCGAAATGACGTAAAAGTCTGCATTCCGCGCGAGAAGGCCATTAATAACGTTTTTAATCGCGGACAACTCTAACTGACCAATTATTTATATTGCTTTATCCTTGACCGAAATGTTATATGTTTTAAAAACAAAGTCTAAATGAATTTTCTCGTGACATAATCGGACATGAATCTTTAATAACTTCGACTCGTGAATATTGGCAATGTTTAGTGAACAACAAAACGCGTACCCATACAATACAAGCCTTTAAAAAGTGAAATGCCTCTGAAACGGGCGCTTTTTGCATTGAATAATTACGCGTTGTATATTTGGGTTATGTAAACTTGACCCATTTCAATTTGAATTCGCAGGGTAGCTACGAGTCATTGATGAATCACTGAATCACATTTTAATGCATCTACCTTTATTTGCTGTGAGCGCAAACCATTTGTATTTTATATACGTTATAAGTTGGTTAATCTTGTTACGACTGTCTGATGGAATTTACTTTGTGCAAAGACGTCAATAGTATCGCTAAAAACTACACTACACTGAACATTTGCTTACACGTATATAAGTAATATGTCTAGCACTTTTTGCGGGGTGTGTTATTTGTTTGGTGTGGTTTGGTACATGTAAGTACCTTTAGAAATTGTTTTTTTTTTACCCTTCAATCATTTCATTACATTGTACCTAATTGTGAGTGTTTCGGTCGAGGCCATGTCGCCAAACAATTTACTCCGCCTATTACCAAGCGTAGCAGTGACACTTGTTACACTCGCTTTATTCTTGCTTGTTATTACAACTCAAATATCTCAGCTGTGTGTGTGACATAAGTATAGCCATGGATAATTCTTACCAATGGTATGGACAAAAAGTCTATTACCGCGTGATTTGTGCGCCGTTTTTTACCACATCATACTACTATATTACGTGGGTACCTGTCAATTTTTGGCGTATGGCCAATCTACTCATGTGTGCGTGGTGGTCAGTCAATTAAGTTTTTAGACTTCTCTTTGAAATCCATTATTCTTTGAGACATGTAAATTACCTACTGTTATTGAAGGTATAAAGTACATGCTACATAAATTGACTATCAATTGATTCAAACTACTAAGGAATGGAATTCGCTCCCGTTGTCTGTTTACCCTGTGAGTTACATCAGCAGGTGACTCTTACTAGAACTAACTGAAGGTCAGTTAAATAACAAAAAAATCTACAAAAAAGTGGACTTGACAGTTAGTACGTGTAAATGTTTTTGTTAATTAGGACTCACACGCCGATCAAAGTACAAAAGGTTCGCTGCACTAGTTCGTAACCCGAGCTGACGATTGGTGGACCATGCATTAACGGGAGACACACTTAAAGTGCATCTGATATCTCAGAGACTGTAACTTAATACAGCTCCGAGAAATAAAACTTAGCAAAGGACTTGTCTCCGTCGACTATGCTAATTTGCCTGTTCCTGCTATTAAAAGTATTTAAATAATTTATTTCATGACATCCATACTACGTTGATAATCTTAAGATAAGTATATCGAGTCAGAGCTAAAACGTACAGCCACTGTATATATTCGCATTTAAGCTTTAGAGAGGCTACTGAAGTGTTTAAACGTCATAATAAAAAAAATTGTAATTATTACCAGCCATAAATTACTGGTTTATTACGAATATTACGATAGCCGGCCTGCGTGCGTTCAACCTATTGAATCTCAAGTGGAGCAGTTTTACGAGGAACGCAAACAGAAATAAATCAGCCGCCATCGCCACGAGTACCCCTGCACGAATTGCACAATAAACTAATTGATTATTATGGAAGTAGTATTCTTTGTATTAAATGTATAAATTCGCATCGACCGCGTATATGTCGGATGGTAAACGTCGTGTGTAGTTTTAAGAGGGATGTTTGCGTTTGTCTCGCGTCTGAGGATCTTCACCGCACATGAGGTAGCTTGAAGTTAAGAAGAGTGTTGTTGAACAGCCACTCCTGTGAAGACGTCGGGACATGTAGGAGCACCTGCCTAGACCACTCGACGCTTTCTTTGCGCGGTGGTTTCACTTGGTTTTTGTTGGCTTATCTACTAGTATATTTATTAAGTTACATTGCACTGATAGACATTATTGGTTACATAATATCCCAAACCACACCAAACGAAAGATGTGAAACAATGTGTTAAATAAAAACTACAAGTTTGAGGTATAGTTTTCTTAACGATACTATCTCTACCTACCTATTGACGTCTTTCTTTGCACAAGTAAAAGATTAAGTAAACCAACTCGTAATATACCTGAAATCAAAGAGAAATTAAAATAGAGGTGGATTATCAAAAAAAAAATTGTATTCACAATAAATTTACTGCCATCTTTCGACACATGATTAAAAATTTTAGAAGGCCATTCGACTGTGACCCTTATTCTTTCACTGATATGAGTGAAATTTGTTAAATATCAAAAGGCGGCGCCATCTACTAGCTCACAGGCCAAAGTTATGGCGGCATCTTTTCGAGCGATGGCGTCATAACCTTTGGGTTGTGCTCTATTATATGGCGCCTATTAGTTAGCTCTATTAGTGAAAGAATAAGGATCAAAGTCAAATGGCGTTCTAAAAGTTTTAATCATGTATCGATATGACAGTAAATTTACTGTGGTTACAAAATTTTCTTTGACAATCCACCTCTATTTCAAATTATCTTTGCCTGAAATACAGCAAATAAAAGTAGATGCATTAAAATGTGCTTCATCAATAACTCGTAAAGTTAATCATCATTCAAACCTCATTAACGTTTATGCGTTGTAAAAATCATCTTTAAAAAGCTTTGAACACCTGTAGAACTTAGTTTGTTTGTCGAGGGCGAACGCCAACGTATTTACTATCGGCCTACTCGTACCATAAGTGGCGTTTGGATAAGTTTTTCGAGTGTTGTAAAGAACCTCTTAAAAGGCCTCTGTTGACCAATAAAGTCAACAGCTACCAAGAACTTTATTGCACCCTTTCTGATTATGAACCGGGCGTTGACGGATCGGCATGCCGTTCAAATGTATACGTTCTATTTTTGTGCCTAATATTTTTAGGCAAAAGAAGTTGAAGCTTATTAAATAAGTACGTACCTTGTGACTTAACTATCCGTAAACGCACCACTGTAAGTAACCTTTGTGTTTATGAACTGTCGTGAGGTGTTGACGGCAAGCGCCTCTGCGGTTGCGGTTTGGCCAGCGTTTAGCTCGCCTCCCCACAACCGTGCGCTTTACTCTTACATAATTCTACGGTATCTGTATATGACTCAATATATTTGTGCGGCAAAACGATTACAATCATTACAAGATTTCTTATAAAACACAAAAATTGCGCTATCTGATAAAAATATTATACAAATATTTCTTATCACACGAAATAAACCACGTCCATTCAGTCCATTATCGTTTATTACTTAACAAATTTCTCATATCTGTTTGGATGTTCCCATGAAACCGATTATGTATAATTTCGAGACAGAGTACGTGTTCGGTTCCTAATTCGTGCTCGGCAACGAAAATAAGAAAAATCTTTCGGTATTCGTGGCACGTTTGGCGTCGGAGCGAAGAGCGTCTTCTTTACTTTTAGTTGTTAAAAATGTTGTAAATTGGAAGCTAGCTATAATATTTATTTTCAGCATTTAAAGAACACAATAAAAAGAAAAGATAGTCAAACGCCACTGTTTGCACAATAGAGCTAAAGTTAAGCATTAGTCAAACTTGATTCTATAGTGAGAATCTAATAAGGAGAGCTTTACCATTACAGTGAGGAAAAGCCGTGTCGTGCGGTATGTGCTGGTTGTTCCCGGGAGTTTCTTAACGCGCCGCGGGTAACGGAAGAGCTCGGTTCACAATTAGTGCCTGGTCCCGTTACCGCGCCGCATTGTCCGCTTCAATACTCCGCTAGTTATATTCCTTTATGCACTCTTAATGAAAGGTTCTCAGGTTGTTTGCAATGCTTTAACGCGAGCGATTGTTTGGGTAATAAAAATGCTGCAACTACAGGTATTGTTTCATAAGAACGTGTTTCAACAGAAGAACAATATTTCACTTTTAAATCGATCATGACTTCATGATTTTATTGAGCCGTCCGCGTCCCTTCGCTTCCGACTCGATATCGGCGACTTGATTACGTTGTTCCTGAATAATATGGTGTAATTAAGTCTTGCAATTTGCTTATCTAAATAGCATTCCCCTCTGCTGGCTTCTGGAACATATTTGTTTGCATTCTCGCCCAAACCCTTCTATCGACCCACGAAAAGGTCGCACGGCGCAAGCAGTCCCGCTTATCTGGACTTAGGACCGTTCCGTGTTGTATTGTGTCTGCTTTATTATCTAACTCATGTTTAAGTTGTTTAGTTACTGGCTGGCTCGGAAAGGTAAACTCGCCAACGTGACTAGTTGGTTTGAAACTCCTATTAATATACCATCAAGGGCTCATTCATCTGTGTATTTAGTAGTGCTTGCCATAATTTAGGACAATACCATACCGTTAGCGAACGGCGCGACCTCAAAAAGGGACGAACACTGACGCCGGATGTGTAGCATACTGAACTGCAACGGTTTCCGGAATTTCGCCCGTGCAATACTTGAGCAACTAATTAATTACAGTTTAAAATGAATAGAAACTCGAGCTGCCAATAAGTATGCACCTGACTGACCTGGCTGAACCAATTTGATACTTATATGTCTGTATATTTCTTAAGTCTTGTTCAGTGTTCAGGAATTCAATATAGGTTCTAACAGGTGTATAGGTTGAAGAAAACGATGGCGGGCCCGGATAGCCTAGAAGAGGCCAAGGACATCGATCGCTAAATCCGGGCGAGGCCTCGGTAACCTTGTACGGAAAATGGTACCGAGACGACCTTGCACGATAAGTTAAGACGCACTTCCATCAAGCTCAGTTTAATGATTAATTGCCCTAGGTTTCTCTTGCTACCATATCTCTGTTAAACGTCATCATAATAGCTTTGTTCAGCTGACCGAAATATAAGAGCTAGGTAGGGGGTAACAAGAAATATTTATCGGAACAATGAAAACGGGTAATTTAGGACACATTCTGAGATGTAAATATACCTACATCATTAAACTCATGTTTAAAAATTTCGTTGCCACCAATTACGTCTATTTGAAAGAGATTAGCATTCAATGTAATTTGTGACATAGAGATCGACTAAAAACTATCGTTAGTTATTTATGCGGTTATCGTAGACGTTAATAAATACTTTACATTTCTTTCTCTCTTGAACTTCACTATTTACATACCGAAGGCTATTACTAGATAACTGCAGCTTTAGCTTCCGAGCTTCATAACGGTTCTCGAATGTCAGGCGATGCATCACTTTCGTCACGACATCAATCATACGAGACGCTTGTCCTCGGCTTGCTCTCATCGATTAATACTACTTGTCAACACAAACACTTTGACTCCACCGATTGTCTTGGAAATGTTATCGCTTTCGTCTGTGTACTCTATCTCTCAGCAAATAAGCGCCGCGCCTTTTTGAAATCCTTCCTGTTGCTGTGACTCAGCTGCATTTTTATTCCTTTTTGTAGACGCTGGGAAAGCCATGGCTCTATAAATGATTTCAGTTCATTCGATCTCTGGCGGTCGGAAAAGAGTTTCAAATATGAAGCAATTCCGAGTAGCAGAACTAACCCGGTATTGTCAAGGGCATTACCGAGGAAATAGGATTATTTTCGGGCTTCGGGCGGATATTAAATTATAGCCGGTGAGAGCCGGACGGTGAGGTGCGGGTTCCATTGTGGACGGTGTTTTACGAGCCAATTATCAACGGCCATTGTGGATTTGGGAACGCCATGCTGTGATCCAATGTGAAAGTATCAGATAGCACTCCAACTCTGACATCATGCAACTCTGAAGTGACTCTGACGGGACTGCTTTTATTCGCGTTGTATCTCTTTTCATTACAAAAACATTACACACGAGTAATGTCGGTTGATCCTCAATGCCGGTCAGTAACCCATACCATATACTACAACAGATTCGAATTGTTTCGATAATCATAGATTTTATTATCAGGGGGAAAAAAGACATTAATATTGTGCGCCTGGGCGTCACTCATGGAAACAGTAAGCCCTAATTTTTGTAGTATAGTACCTTCATTGAGTGTTAACCAGCCATTAACTATTCCTCTCATATTAACCGGCAATGACAATAAACGAGCTATAAAGCAAGTTGTTTATGCGCGTACGCAGCCACGTGTGGTGTGGTGTCGGCGCGTCAATTAGGCGTTACAAGGTGCACGCAGCGCGCACGCGTTGGACTTCCGCGTTGTCTAATATACCCGCGTCCCACGATTTTACTACCAAGCTACCAACTACCCCAATACAAAGAGCAAGACTTGCCATCGAGGAGTTCTTTCTCCCGGAGCTCCACGTTAGCATATTATTGCATTCAAGGCTATCTTCACCATGCTGATTCGGGACTATTTCGTGGCTTATATGTTATGTTTTGTTACTTGTTGTTTTCCTCTTTTATTTTGCCACGAATAAACGCTCTCTACATTACTCAAGTATTAGCCATGTAGTGCAAAACAATATCACAAATAACAATTGTCTTTTAGTGTCCCATCCACAACACATGTTCTAAAAAGCTGTTAATAATTCTGTCCCGCCTCATCGACTGATCAATTCATTCAGAAGTAAACATGTGAAACCTTAGCTAATATGTGTTTCTCGTTAGTGCATCATTCGTTACGTCCGTATCTGCATTCTAATAAGAAAAGTCCACGGAGAGGCATCCGCGTGTTCATTTAATTTCCTCGCGGTGACCGCGATACCAGCTTGTTGGTTCAATAGGAGTAATTAATTTTACTGAGCTTCGTTATGTGCTGTGGAGATGGTATAATTAGGACCCTTTAGATAGGAGATACTATTAGATTTTGTAACTCTTTACGATTATATTCTTGGAGTCAACTCCATAAGCACCTATTACTACTATACTACTATTACTACCTACGTACTCGTACGTACGCTTATTCAACTGAGTCAACGTTAATGTCGAGCACTTTAGTATTTGTCATCGTGAACATAGTTAAAAAAAAGTGGTAATAAACTAGATATTAAGTTCATATTTAAAACCAAGAATCTGCATGCTTAACATTTTTATGGGTTGCCTGTATAAGTAAGAAAAACACACGAAAAACATAATAGTAATGCGATTCTTATCAACTCGGTAACTACACTATACTTATATATACATTTCTGCTGTTCCGTTTTCAATTTGCTGAAGCGGTTTGTTAGTTCCGGACTTCAGGAAGAGATTAATGTTGGGTCTTATTTATCTAAACACTCATCGAGTACTATTTCTCTTTCCTCAAAGGAATAGCCTCTTTTTAAAATAAAAGTTGATTTCGAGCTTATGCTTTTTTTTTCACCCACATACATAAGTGAATAATAAGTAATAGTTAGGTACGAGGCTATAGTAATTGCTTCTACTTTACTAGTATGTACAACATACATTAATAACATGTAATTTATGTTTCGAAAGATAAGCAGTTCTCTCGGCACAGTATTTAAACAACATAATTTGTTACCAGGTATGTCACCAGGCAGCATAGACAGAAAATTAACACTATTCATGAGCTAGAAACTACAACTGACGCCGAGACGGGAGATGGCGCCTAGGAAAAAGTTGCGCGCTTTAAGAATCTGAACCACATTGCGTTTCTCGGCGTTTCACGTTGCATCATAAATGTTGGAGGCTGCGCAGACGCTTCGCGACCGCTTTTTGCTTGCGAGAAACGCTCTGGTTCAGCTTTCAAATATATAACTCAAGTGTTAAGCGATTGACGGTTTGGCTCGGCAGTTTTATCCGAGCATATTATAACTTTTTGAATACGTTTACCCTACTACGGCTTGGTTTTCAAAGAATTTGTTAAATGCACCTCTACACCTCCTCTACCACCCCAGTTTGCCGTATAACATGATTATCAAAAACTCCGAAAATACAAAGTATCTCCTCGTTAAATTTCATCAAAATCAAACAAACAAGGTAATACAACTTCGAATTTGACAATTTTAGTACATGCAGTACAATATGGTACGTTGCAGTTTCAGTACCAATTCATTTTCTAAACATTAATTTAGAACAATTTACATTTCCCATTTTTTGAAACCGCACTCAACTTCAGTATCGCTTTATGAAATCAGCATCTATTTGCGACCCGGTAACTTCCTTGAGCGTCTCAACAAGGAAAAATAAAAGAGCAGCTGCATCTCGCTCTCCCCTCGACTCGGCTCTAATCATTGTTCGGCCAGAGGGTCGTCCAAAACGGGGAGTAATGGCCGCACTAAAAAAACTTTATTAAGGGAATGCATCCAGGTACCCACGCATTGGAATACCTTAGTTGAAACATATTCGCTTTGTAGGCAATTAAATATAGAAAGCAATCTAATAACCATAACAAATAATTTAATGTGAGCATGGGCACGCTTCATACAATTCTTTAAAATTATTTATGTTGACTGATATGCATGCTTGAAATAGTTTACACTGACGGCCACCGGTTGAAAGAAAATAAACAAGCTCAAAAACTATCATTCCCAAGGCGGCATGCGAACATAATTAGATAGTTATTTGCAATCATTCCAATTATTAAAATCCTTATCACTTAAATAAATATTAAGTAATTGACTCGAGAGTTATTTTTAGTTTCTCTATGAGCCTGACGACAATGCGGTAACTATGTATACTAGGTATTACTAAGCGTATCTACATGCGGGTAGTCAATGACCAGTTAACTGTTCGCGATGCGTCAAATGTTTTTGCAATGCGACTTTATTCACTTATGATGTTTCCGCGGTCTCCTGTGCATTTGATAATTGAACAATACCCATTGATTCCAATCTGATGAATCAAATTGCAATGACTGCTTGTTTCAACAACTTACTCGTACAATAGAGACTGAATTGTTTGTTCTTCCTAAATGAATATGAGTTGTCAAACTTGAGATAAAATCACGCATTAATATTTTAAGGACATACCTACACGTTACGCTTTCATAAACTTGTTTTTGATAATTTGAAGCCGTATGACGAAGCAACATACACGGTATAATCACGGGCCAGATCGTAATCGTTGAATGCATCAGGTTCGTATCTCAACCCACATCTACGCGACGTTCCTTCAAACCGGGCACAATGCTTCATAAATAGAGCACAATGAAATACTTTCCTACCAATGTGAGTACGAGACTATACGAGTACGCGGGCGGTTAAAAAAAGTAGACACGTGTTTGCCATTCGAATTTAAAATATTCAGATATCTTTTAAGTAACTTTTGCTATATTCAAATGACTCTCTCAATAACTATGGGGTGTTATTTATATATACTGTTCTGTGTGAAATTTACTGGAACAATGCATATTTTGTATGCCACCCTCCACCGTGCAGCAGTAATCCCAGTGATTTTTCCCCAATCTGTCTGTTCGACAGCTATTGGTAGTACATTTAACTATTAGTCAACAATTAGTGCACCATAGAGGGTTCCGTTTAGACCGGCAGCGAAATCTTCTAAAGTTATCATCAATATTTCCTTTATAACGTTTTTGTAAGTATAACGAGTCCTAATCATACTTTATAAATAGTTACTCATTATTCTCATTAGATATAGTATAATAGTCGGTAACACGTGGTCGCAATGCCGCGATCTCATTTTGAACGCTTATTTCGTCAAGATCAGGGCCACGCGGTCACCGGCCGAAGAACCGCGCTCATGCCCGTACATTAAATTGCTTCAAGTTCTTGTGTCAACGCTGTCTTTTTTCACTTGACCAGTTGTCGCTTGGTCGGCGATGATGTCATTCAAGTATATTGTTATTTATCTCAATTTTGCTGTGAGTGGATATGCGGGCTTTTTCTTCATACTCAGATTTTGATTTCTTCGTTTTTATCTTAACGTAAAACGCCTTGAAGCGTATATTTAATATATGTTGTAAGTGGCAGTCCAGTGCACACGTCGGACTCGCCAGTCGGCCCGGAACAGTGTCTCAAAATGATCAGTTAAACTACCCTCAGTCGGACGGGTTAATGACCGTAAAATTATACAGTTGCACAGTTAAGACGTTTCGAGATAATTAAAGTGATATAACGCTGCAAAGATAAAGATGTTGTCGTGTGTAAATTAAACTGTTCGATAATTCCAGGCACTCGAATATACGAGTACATCGTTTTGTCGTTTTACAAAAGTTTCGAATTATTGTCACGTTCAATAATGTTTTTTTCTTTGAGAGTGAAGGAATGGTTTGAAATTTAAACTTAAAACGCCCTATATACTGAACAGTTTTTCCTCGGTAATCTAAGGGGGTATGAAAATTAAGGCAGAAGTTCTTGATTTGATGCGATTGGGCTTCAGGAATGATTGAATTTCGAAGGTGTATTTGTGTTAAAGACTTGAGTTGGTAAGTCGCGAGGGTGGCGCGTCGCGCGGGCGCGTATCGATCGCGCCACCGCGCGGCCTGCATACGAATACAAGAGCCCCCGTGCAGCCCCTTATCAACTTCCACTAGACCCTGGCCCTTCGTTAGCACTGCCACCTCGCTGTGCGTTATGTCGCCGCCATCAGACATTGTGTCACGTATCTTCTAACGTAATTAAGTTGTAACTCGCGCCATTCAAACTAAGTGACCACACAGTAAAACAGTTGCGCCCGTAATATCTAAAAGTAAAGATGACATAGCCATTCTGCCTCAATGTAGTGACGCGTAAAGCTAAGGGTAAATTACAAAAAGCTTTTACATTTTCCCGACGACACGACCTCATTTAGATTGCAAAAGAAAACACATTCACCTAGAATGCCCCCCACGATGAGGTCACGGGTACACTATGACATAAGCTAAAGGAAATATTTTCTGTAGAAGCGCCGTCTGATGACGTCATCCGCCCTGAGTCAATAACGGGACTACGTTCCGATTTAATAATTGGACACGAGATGAGCCGCACTTATGACTTATTACCTGGATAGTTCAACCGACTATTATTAAGAGTTCTATAAATAGTTCATGAGTATTTATAGATAGTAGAAAACTATTTGGTATTTAAATTTTCTTTTTGCTTGCGTTTGCCCCAGTTTTTCTTACATAGTTTTCCTTGTCGAGGCTATTAAACTGATTATATCTTGGCATCTCGGGGGGCAAACCCGCCCTGAAAATTGACGCAATTTTCCGGCCGAAAACTCGCCTATTTATTGCATCGCGAATGCCTTTGTGGCCCACTCCCAGCCTGCCTAATAAGAACACGGAGCGGAGTTCTGTGGATTTGTAGGCGTGTAAATTCCCGACAACGAGCGTGACATTATTAAACTTCCAGAAATTAATATGCTAATGGAGCTTGCTTTGTTTACGAAAAGTTTGTAACACATATTTTGTTCTAAATGTAATTTAATTTTGACTCTTTGAGTTAAAATAGAATTGAGTGTATGTGTCTAGGTAATGCAAAGTAGGTAATGAATGATTAACATGCACAAGTAAACCGTTTGGAAAACTGTAGTCTGTTAAAATATGATCTATGTCACCAGTGTCTGGAGTTCTAACGCTGCGCTGGAACAAACGACAAAAACATACCCACGTATATTATAATACAATATATATATATACTGCTAAAATGGACAGCTGTTGCACCAAAGAATTGGTCAAGTTAATTTATCTGAGATCAAGTTGTCATTACATTATAATAGACTAAGTAAGCACATATATATAATAATTAAGCAGACTTTAAACCCAAAGATATATGTTTCTTATGATAAGTAGGTTCATAATCATTTGTATCTTTTTTATACTACGTCGGTGGCAAACATACGGCACGCCTGATAGTATGCAGTCTCCAAAGCCCATGTACGCCTGCATCTTCAGAGGAGTTATATGCGCGTTGCCGATTATAACACTCCACATCCTCGTTGAGCTCGAATATTCTTCTTGTCTTTCGAATCAAATACTTCTCTTATCTTTTCTGCCTTGCCAGGATAGATCATTGACAGGAAAATGACACGTCATGTGTTACCAACATACATATGCTACTGTTACATGAAGCTTTAATGGAATGGAATCGGAGCTGAGCTACGGAAATAGGCACTACACTGTCGAGATGAGTTGATGCAGGAAGGTAATTTAGCTAGCATACCTTTGGGAAGCGTCATTTGATCCTTTGACAGTATCATAACATCGAGACTAGAGGTTTTATCGAATCTCGTTGAACTTTCACCATAATCAATACTCGTTCTTATCCTTATGTTTAGCTACTTACGCAGCGCTGCGTTGATCAGACAAACGAAAAATACGCGTAACACCATATTGTCTAGAGGGTAAGCTTTATTTATATTCGCTTGGAACTCGCAAATATATTTGATGTTAGGGAAATGGGAGAAGCAGGTAAAGCGATCCGACTACAGCGCTGAAATAAGGGTGGCGCGGAAAAGAAAACACGGCATTTTATGTAAAAATATGAACAGTATTACCTTTAGTTTATATTAAACTAGTTACTATTTTATGCTTATTATAGGACGAAAAGTCATGTAATTATTTGGGGTAAAGTATACTGAAATCGTTAGTCAATCAAATCGTCATTATTTACTTTGTTGGAGGATTATGTCCCCATACCGTGGGCGGTAATGGGCAGATCGATACACGGCGCCGTCACGCTGGTCCTGGCCGACACGGTTCAACACTCTGAACTGTTGCTATTTGTTATTGCCTAGCCAGCTCAACACTGACCTTCAACTTGTGTGTAAATATAGTTCCATTTCTCTGTTATTTATTGCCTTTTATGATACATCCTACTCGCGCTTTGCTGATCACGAGGGGTTGCTGGGGACGCAACACAATACGAATTGAAAAATATGACTGTAAAAATATTACACAGTTACTGTGATTGAGATTCATCCTTCATAGAATTTTAGTCGTCAATGTTGATATAGTCACAGTGATAAATCGAACCCCAACACCTGGGTATATTGGATACACAGTTGCGAATAAAATACAAAGTTTTCGACACAATACCGACTTTCAACAATTGCCTGACGCGCATCGCATGCCGATATAAACGGTTCCGCGGATTGTATCTGCCGTAAGTATGGGTTTTTTCTTATGTTTTTTATTTATGAAGAATTGTTGTCCGAGACACGTGGCGACGCAGCTGCACTGCAATTTACGACGTGCAATCTTGACATGAGCGATTTACCTATTGTAAATCCTTCGGTAAATATGAATATCTACTTACATGGAACTTCTGATAACATCAATAGGTTAGGTATACCTAAAATTTTTGTTTGTCCGAATAACCAATCGATGGTTCCATATTTTGTAGTTCTAAACTACACAGATAAATAATTTTATGGTGTTGTTTATCTAATATCTAACCTTGATCAAATGAACTATCTATTTTATTAAGTCATTCCAATTGCTGTCTGGAATGAAACTCTAAGCCGATCTGATACACCTGCAAGAGCTTTATAGACTCGTAATCGTAACCTAAACTGGTTCTTAAAGTCGACATTTAGATGCTAACTCCAGACACGTTGTAAAACTTGTAAAGGCGATTACTCTAAACTCTACTCTTAGCCAATAATAGTCCTTGTTCTAATCAACTTTCGTTTTCACGCTATGTGTATGTTGCGTAAAGCATGCTTCACGCAGTTTAACTGCAAGGATTGCAGGTAACCTGCATTGAGCAGGCTTACGGCTACACACTCGCTTATTAGATCGTGAATCGATTTATTTGTCGATTGCATAACCGACGAAATACTGTCGGAGGAACCGGTTTAACAGAAACGTGTTAGGAGGTCCTCTTCAGTGCTCAAACTTTGATGTAGGTGATACATGTACGTGCCGGTGATTTTGTATTTGAAACACTTAGGTATTCTCATCCTTGTCTTTATATCTCAGGTACTAAAATGCCAGTTCGATTGTCAAATTTGTTCACCGATCTAATGATCTCAGTGTAAAGTTGGTCAAAAGCAGGATAAGTAATTGGGTAGTAAATAGACCAATCGATCTCTCATTTTAGAATCTAGGATGAATAACAAGGTCTACCTACAAATTAAGCTTATATAAATTAAAACAATTACTTTAACTTATTTCTAAATAAACGTTTTTTTTAGCTAATAACTCTAAGAAAACACGAAAGAGTTGGTGAAAGAAGAGTGCGTATTTAGATAATTTAAAAATAACATACAAATTTATTTTCATGTCAATACACCGTTCGCTCAATATAGATTGGACAACCGAGCCAAAGCACGAAACTTCACGCTCAGAATCCTGCTTTTAGGTTCCTTACCTGTAATTTGATTTGATACGAATCAGCCTCAATAAGCCCGGGATGAGATGAAGCCTCTAAGAAAACACAAATCGCGGGTTTTCGATCACTCACTACACTAGCGATGTTTCGCTGAAGCACTTGATGTTCAATTACTAATGCTGATCCTTTGATGAGAAGTGACAGATGAGGTACATCGGTAAATGATTGTGTAAGTGTAAAGAGCGTTAGCGTTCAGTGTACCGCCGCAGTGCGGAGTCTCCACTCGACTGGCGGAACGCGCGGCCGAGGCGGCGCCGCGGGTCCGCCCGTCCGCGAAATCGCCCAAGGGATCCGTCGTCATTTCCACAACCATGCATCCTACAGGCATCAAACGCAAGCGTCTATTTGTTTTTCTTGGGTACTTTATTTATAATTACTTCCTTTAGGTATAATAACATTCTTCCAGCGTTTATGTTATCTTATGTAGAACATAAGCCTAAGGTAGAATGCAATGTAAGTAACTGTCGTCAGAAGAATAAGTAGTTCATTATACGAATAGGGATATATTTCCCTTATTTAAGTTATTTTCACTTTAAATTATTATTATAAATTAGAAGCACTATAACTTCACTATCTCTAGGCCTAGAGGGGTGCACCGATGGTGGCAAAATCATCGGCGGCGGCGGCATGATCGGCGTGAAATCGGCGTGGTGTATATTTTGCAGCTACTTGAAAATGTAGCGATATACGACCTAAATTAAACCTTCCGAGAATATAAAACTTATATTTGTCCATTACGAGTTGTAATGTTAAAATAATTACAGTTTATGGCAAAAAAATAAAGTGTACAACGAAATCTACTTCAGCTGTCGAAATTGCGACACGATTTATTTCTTCTTTACAACGCTGACAAAATGTGGGTACTATTGTTAAAAAAGTAAAAGATTTTTAAAATCACCCCATAATACATTTCTTTACCTACATTTCATTTCTGAAGTGATCCTTCACGGGCCCATAATTTTTTTTTACGCTATAATATATACCTTTTTTTTCTGATAATTTCAAAGGTGCATTTCTGAGATTAAATTAAGTCATTTTCTCAAAGACACCGGTATTCTAAGTATAACTCCTTTTTTATCTCAAGGCCTCTACGAGCGTGTACAGTTGTACACTCACCTCAGGGACGGTTTACATATTGATTAGTGTTTCGTAGGTACTTAGTTCACACATTTTCTACTAAACGATACTATCTCGAACGATCGATGTTCGAAATGACATTGATATGTCACAGTTTTCAATTGTTAGGTTGAATTAAATGTAATTCCCGTGTTACAACAACGCTATATGTAACATTTAATTACTTTTAATAAAAAACAAATAAATAATTATTTTAATTTTTGAATATTAACGGAATTATGGAAAAAATTATGGTGATTGGTATCGCCGGAAAACCATAAGTGAAAAGCCTAAGCATGAACCTTTATATAATACGTGTGGCACTTTCGAGCTTCCTAGTGCGCATTATCATGAGATGGAAGTGAAAATTTGCCACGCCGCCGCCGCCGATAATTTTCATCGGCGTAAAATCGTCGGCGGCGGCGGCGCGGCGCACATGTCTATCTACTTACAATCAAGTCCAGCTACTTACAATCAAGTCACAAATACGGCTCATGAGCCACAGACATATGTCAAGTGCTTAATAGAAACTATAGTTATATTTACATTCATGTAAAAATTACGTGATATTAAAAATTCTTCGTTTTCCAATTAGAATGTACGAATACCGGTAATGGAAAACTGTACTAGGTACATACTAAGATGGTATTTAAGTCCTGTATTGTTTGTATTATGAGTTTTTCTTTAGTAGTGCACAATAAAGAATTTTATTATTATTATTATTATTATACTTACAATAATGAATAATTCTAACAAAACAGATACTGTTATGAGGTAGGTATGGTAATGTAACTAAGCTACAGGCTTAACTTTAGCAGGGCTTCAGATGACGTCACCTTTAACCGGTTTTTGTGCTTTAAAATCTCCATTCGTGACTGTGGAAATTCCGTGGCGACGCGACTCGTGCAAAAAACAATTGAAGCAACTCTTTAAATTATATCACTTGAATTCTTGATAAGAAGAGAAATAACTTACTTAATTTAGATACGAGGAAAAATGTGATTTAGTGATGGGTAGGACATCAATTTAAAATGAGTTTGTATGAGTACCTCATTCTCTAAAATGAGGTGTTACAATGTCTTACTTCAAATGAGGAGAGGTACTAGCACTTTTGCAGCATCGACTATTCCATCAACTCCAACGGCAGCAAACAATATTTAATGTAAATACATATTTAGGCATTGCTAAACTTCCTTTTAAATATTTACTTGGAGTGCAATTCTGGAGGTTTAAAACAGAACTTTAACAACAGAAGACATACATTTAAGAATCAAACTAAGGAGTTAAAGTACATACATCCTATTGCAACTTAATTTGATGCTTTTATGAAACTTGTTCTAATTTAGCAGTTTATTATTTTTATTGTTAGATTGTTCAGTATCAATCCTTGCTACTTGATATCATTTTAAGTTTAACATACATATATTGAAATAAATACTAACCATAAACTACCAAACAAACAATTAACAAACTAAGGAGAACAAATCCAATATTTTTTGTACCATTATTATATAGAAATTACTAACTTACCACCTCATAATTTATCAGTAATAATAGCATTGTAATATGATAACAAACGAAAGCCTCAATAACGTTCGCGCGGTAATGCCACCGGCGTGTAATATACACTTGATTTTTGTATGCAAAAGACACAAAGAAAGACCCACAGGTATATTTTATCGCGAAAACAATGATAATATATTGTTATTTTGGTATAATTATAAGAATGGTCACTGATCACTATTTATAAAACACAACTAAAGATTACGAACAACTTTTTCGAGTTTCTCGTACTATAAATATGTCAAAATCATAAATGATCGAAATACTATACGAAGCACGTTAACAAAAAGTATTACAAATTCAAATCGTTAAAATGTACATGTTTATTTCACCTATACAAATTATATTTACTTTTTTATTAATAAACTAATGTAAAATATTATATTTCAATAATTTAAATAATATTTTGATCTCTTAAACGATAACTATTTCTAAGCTAGCTTCGTAAATGCCCAGTGAGACTTGGTTGGCATTTCAATCGCTTATCAAGTAACCATTTCGCTGTCCAGTCTAATTGATTCAGATTATACATGACACCAGCAATATGAGTCTTGAGGTCAGGTTATACTGGTATGCGCGTTAGTACAATAATAGCTAACAAATATGGAGGCCTACCGCGAACCACGAAGTTTTGCTTTGCTGTCGCACTTACGTATGAAATTACAAGTGCGACAGAGAGAAAAAACTTTCTTCGGTAGGTTCTTTGATGACTTAGATTTTTCGCTTTTGACAAGTAACTTAGCAATGCTAGGATCAAAATGGCGTAATATGTATGTAAGCTTGCGGACGCTTACGCTTGTTTTCTTTCGTGTTTCATTTTTAACGTATTTTCGATGAGGTGTTATTGAAGCACGGCGCGTGTCTGTCTCACTCCCTCTTTCGGTAAATCTAATTCATTGTTTCATTTTGAAAGGATTTTTGAGGGGATGTCACAGTGAGGCGAGTGAATGGTACAAACACAACGCATTTCTCGGTGGACCTTTTGTCCTTGCAATAAGGTTTGTAGTTGGGCAGTTGATAGTGTGAGCGATGAAGTATGATGACGTCAATGACTCATTTCTTCATTTGAATGTCGGCGAGCACCGAGCGCCTCGCGACTCTCTTGCGAGTTGTGAGGAACGCGAGTGAGTTTGAAAGGTTTGAAAGGCTAAACTCTCAGCCTTTTTTAAATTTGAAGTGTTTGAATGGTTTGAGTGGTAAGAGCTGTGTGTGATGCGCGCGAGCATGGCGCGAGTAAATGAGTAAAATTAATTGAGGAGTGATGTATGACATTTATGCGGTGTGAAGTTCTGCGACAATTTAACAAAATGAGTAGTACAAATGAGGTGCCTCACGAGTGAGCAACTCAACACTAATGTGATTGTAATTTCAAAATTTCAAAGACACTAATCTTATACCTATGTTATTATTGTATTGGACACATTATACATATACCTAACGCAACTAAGTTCATTTCTCATTTTTATAATTTATAAACAAGTTGGAATATTCTGTACTCTTCTTACAAATATGAACTAAATTATCTTATTATTGTATTTCGTGCTAATTACAAGAAAATAAATCAAGTTATTATGTAGGTACTTGATAAAAAAATATAAACAACAAAAGAAGATTATCTTGTCTTATTCATCCGCTCGTTGATTCAGAATATAATAATTATAACAAGTAAGTGAGGAGTAACGACCCCCCGGACCCGAGTACTCCTGAGAGTTGGACAGGGTCTCCATCTCCGGCGTGTCTTCGTCGGTCGGAGTGGACCCCAAGGGGACCCGCAGGACTCTCAACTCTGGCTTGCCTTCATTGGCTGTCCAGAGGGGAGTCGTTAGGTCACACCGGTGTTGCTCCTGGTTGTCTTCACGACGGCAGTTTCAGGGGCCCATCTAGTGGACGGCAAGTCACCGCCTGCCTCGATAACTAGTGAAAACATTGTTATGGCAGGTGTCCGGACGTCTTTGCAATAACCCAGTCTCATAGTCCACCGAAACTTCAATCCATAGACCGGTATACTGTTCACTTTTTCTACAATAATCCCAATGCCTGCTGCGACCAATTCATGGGTGTCTATTGTTGCACCTGTGAACGGGTTCCAGTAGGCATTTTACATGACATGAAAGCTCTTCAAGGGGCGTCTACGTGTTGGATCTATATCCCCACGCAAGCCTATCAAAAGATCGGAATTCTTAGGCCCGTGAAATCCAAGGAGATACAAATAATAATAATAATTCAGCCTATATACGTCATACGTCCCACTGCTGGGCACAGGCCTCCTCTCATGCGCGAGAGGGCTTGGGCAATAGTCCCCACGCTAGCCCAATGCGGATAGGAGACTTCACATACACCTTTGAATTTCTTTGCAGATGTATGCAGGTTTCCCCACGATGTTTTCCTTCACGGAAAAGCTTGTGGTAAATACCAAATGACATTTCGTACATTAGTTCCGAAAAACTCAGTGGTACGAGCCAGGATTTGAATCCGCGACCTCCGGATTGAAAGTCGGAGGTCATAATATACACTCGGCCACCACGGCTTTAATATAATAATAATTTATAATTATTTGCGCTGCCTATTCCTGCCTAGCTTCAGATTTTTCAGTGCATCATTTTTACGCCGACGCCATATTATTTATTCTGTGCCGATTTTCTTGAAGCGCAGAATTTCGAAGCTACGAGTATTTACTCGTTTTACCCCTTGTACATAGGATATACCTATCCTTTTACCTGTAGGACTCACAGATTAACCTGATGATGTAAAAATGTATGTATCTTTCTTATAAAGTTTCATATACACTTTAGTTATAGGCCACAATGAGGTCCTAATGAGACTATCATAGAAATATGATCATAGACATAAGAGTCATTTAAAACAACTTTTAAAGCGGGATGTCATATAGATATTTATTTACCTATAGGTACGCGCCTCCATAGATAAAATAAAATCTAGATAATTAATTACGTTCCTATCCTCAATCCTACCAATATAGCAATTACTTGACTTTTAAATTTACAAGTATAGCGTTAGGTTACATTGAACTTTTATTTCATTCACTTAACTATAATCTCAATCTCAAAAGAGCTTCACTACACTGTGATGAGTTTTAGTGGGCATTTCTCGTAAAATTAATTGTCACGCGAGGATATAAAATTCAGGGTAAATTAATTAAGTCCCCGCATAAGCCGACACCGAGTGCCGCCGATTTACATGCCCGGCAGGTGCCACCTTCGGAAGACTGTTTACGTAATTAGTAATATGTTTATACCGAAATAATTACTCTATTAAAGTGAACTTAATTATTATTTTTAGTTTTTGTATTTATTTCGAAGGAAGCGCTGGTGGCCTAGCGGTAAGAGCGTGCGACTTGCAATCCGGAGGTCGCGGGTTCAAACCCCGGCTCGTACCAATGAGTTTTCGGAACTTATGTACGAAATATCATTTGATATTTACCAGTCGCTTTTCGGTGAAGGAAAACATCGTGAGGAAACCGGACTAATCCTAACAAGGCCTAGTTTACCCTCTGGGTTGGAAGGTCAGATGGCAGTCGCTTTCGTAAAAACTAGTGCCTACGCCAAATCTTGGGATTAGTTGTCAAGCGGACCCCAGGCTCCCATGAGCCGTGGCAAAATGCCGGGACAACGCGAGGAGGAAGAAGAAGAGTTTTTGTATTTATTTATTACAGAATTAGTTGTTACACAAGTCTTAATGTCATCACATGAATCTCCTTTTATAGGGAAAAATACCATTAACATCATCATTTTGTATTTTTTTTCTTGTACAGAATTTTTAGTACTATAGATTGGCGATGAGAATAGAATTGAGGATTTTTTAGTCTAGCCCGTTAAAGGGTTAATAGGGTACTAACCATAGCTATGCCCCTAAGTTTGACTTTTTTTCGATTTTTTGATTATTGTAAAAATTATGGCACCTTTATATGTAAATTATGGCACACGCTTCGTACCCAACGTTTGCAGGGCACGTGGGGCCCGTGGGGGAGAGAAAAGTGCAACACTCATCCATGCAGACGTACCGCTGTGGAACCGATCTTTATTTACTGATTTACATACAAAGCATGTTGAAAACAACGTACATGACCGTGTGACGCAATGGGCAATCGGCTTTACGATCACATATCGAAAATATTGAGAGAAAACTGTAAGACGAAGAGTTAATTGGCCGTAAGCAAAAGTCTTTGTTTCAGCTTGATCAAAAATTATTTCGTATGTCCGGCTGTTCTCCTCTACAGGTCACATTTCCTAACAGTTCTCGTGAAGTTTCATAAACCAGGGTTATGACCATGTGCGATAGGAACTTATAATTTACTTACTTACAGTTTTTAGGAAATGTTCAACATGACGGATATTAGTACTACTGGATTGTTTCTTAAGACGTAATATAGCGTTGTTTTTTTTTGTTTGAGAATAGCATTAATAATATAGCCAGAAAGGAGATTGCTACCTGTAACTTCTTAGTGGGAAATACCTAAATTCCCAGCTTCTGTAGTAGTAATGCTTCTGTAGCTGTAGAAGTACTTTGCGTACTTGCGTAGCATTAAATCCTAAAAATACACAAACCCTTTTTTAAACATACTACTTGTTTAAATTTGGTTAGGAAGTTTCTCGGTTTTCTGTTAATTTGCGAAAAAGTGAGTTTCAACTGTTTTAATTAAATTGTTATATCCGTAGTTTAAGGAGTTCAGGTTCAGGGGGCGCCACTAGCGCCAACTACTTTTAAATAATGCATGTAAGATCCAGTGCCATCTGTTGTATGTATGACTAAACTTAAATACTTGATGAAGCTGTTATTAGTTAAGATACGTAACGCTAGATGGCGCTGATATCAGTTTTTATATTGTGTATATCGCAATCTTTTTAAGTTATTAATTGTACTATTGTAATTGTTAATCGATGTTTATGTTTAGAAAAATGTACAACAGAGAGTTTTATTAATTCATTTTGTATGGGTAATTTTATTTTTATTTGTACTTCGCGTCGTTTGACGTTGGTTTGACGTATGAAAAGTCGCCATTACATATCGCGATTACGATTATTTATTTCTTTCATTTCAATAACGATTTGTGAAAGAAATAGCTTGTGTCAAATAATTGGAACAAAATAGCGCGCGGTTATAATTTGTGTTTGTATTCCAAAGTTCTAAATAAAGTTGCACAGCAGCAACCTATGTGTTTTCTACAAAAAATACGAGTATACGCTGTTTTAATTTTAAAACCGGGGCCTAAAAACCATTGCCCTCGTCTCGTAGTTTTCGTAAAATACAAATTTAAATCATAAATGGCTCCACCACGAAGGATTTCTAGAGAGCAGTTGGAGGTGATGATAGATTTTCTAGAGCAAAATAAAGGGATGTGCATGGGAACTCCTTCAAACGGTACAGCGGCGTCCACGGCCACCAGTGCCCACAACGCTGTGCGACAACTTGGAACGAACTCGGCAAACTGCTCAATGCTGTGCCGGGAGGAGCTTTGAAAACTGCAGACGGTTGGAAAAAGGTACCTACTAAATATGCTACTCAAAATACATATTTCTTATCTTTCTTAGTACCTACTCCCTGCTAATTCCCGACTTACTAATAAAATTTATCTTTACAGTATTGGTTTGAGTGGCGACATAAGAGTAGAAAAAAGGCAAATGATGCTAGACGGTTTGAAGAAAATCCTCATGGTGGTCCAAGCAGGTTCGCCCCACTTAATGACTTGGAAGTCAGAGTATTAGCACTAAGCGGCAGCAATTTAGTCAGATCAAAGTCAAAACCTATTAAAGAACTAGAAAACATGCTGGCTGATAATTCTGACAGTGATCCCATTGGGCATCATTCTCCAGAAAATATTAAAGCTGAGCCACTGCCAATACACAAAGTACATAAAACAAGGAGTTCTACCAAAGGATCTGCAGCACCTGGTATGTTTGTAAAAAACTATTTACTAACAGAAATGCATGTTATCAATTGGTACATTCGCCATCAGATTTATACTGCACTCACAAATATCTGATGGCCACTGCACATCAAATTTGGTTTATCATTGAAATTGGGTCTTGTTTACCCTCAAATGAAATGACTAGATATATTTGTTAATAATGAGGTATCAAGGAAATTTACTTGGGAGTAAAGTAAGTATTACAAAATCAGTGGCTACATTATATTGGCACAACCTTATTAAGGTGTTTCCTGTGTAATTTGAGCTAGATGCCAAAATCAAAATAAAGAAAATTTTAAAACAATTTTTTTACCATTTTGCAGATGAAGGGAGATCTGGAACACCACCTCCACAATGGGCTTTAGAACTAGAAGAAAGACGAATTGCAGCTGAGGAGCGTATGGCTGCAGCATTAGAGTCCATAGCATCCATTATGAAGCTTCAAGAAGAGCGGAGGTCCTTGCTAGACGAAAGGATAGCAGACACCTTGACATCAGTGGCAGGAAATTTCCAAGAACTTAATAGTGGAATACAAGAAGCTGTGATGCACTTACAAAGGCTACATCCAGTTCAGTCAAATGGACCAGATATCAAAGATCATGTCTTCATTTAGACTGATACAATCAAAAAATAGGCAGCATTTTGATAAATTAATGTATTTCAACATCTAGTCAACATGAATAAAAAATAAGTTATTTCAAATAACAAATGGAACAAAAAATACAAATACTTAGTAGCAATTATTAGCATTGCAACAACGTAGGAATAATGGTTGTTATATTGAAAATAATAAAGGCTGGTCCTTTAAATGTTACACTATGTGTATAAACTATATAAAAATGTACTTAAATTGGATTGAATTGTGATTTTATGTAAAATGAGCAATAATTATTAACTTGTATAACAATTTCATTATAAAAGGGTACGAAATGATTTGAAGACTGGTTGACCGTAATTTAGTTGTAACGTTTTCTGCATAATAAATCGGTTTTAAATAAAAATAAAAAACTACCTGTTTTCATTAAGACATGACTGTTTAGTATAGGCTATCTTTTACTTACAGGTACTGGATAAGTGGATATACATTACATACCTTTACCCATCCAAATTCGTTTCTTTTATTAGCATATCTTATATTGGGTTATCTCTACTTATAGACTTAACTACACAGTATTATAGCCCTTCCTTAAACATAGGAAAAAAAGAGTAAGTAGACATTTTAATTTTAAATAATCAGTAGACTTTATGTATTATCAGTAAACAGTGTGGACGAATTAGTATCTTTCCTAATAACTATTCTAATCTCGGTTAAGAGGGTAACTAACCTACCAATAATTGGGCAGAAAGGCTCTGTATGCAGGAAACAGTTTCATTTGGGGGCGCAAATCTGGGATCTTGGGGGACGCTTTTGCCCAATAGTCGACGTATTTTGGCCAACATGATGAAGTAGGATTAAGATTGGCATTAAAAACGTTAAAACCATACCTACTTTTTCTATGGGCTGCAGGTGCTTTCCTAAAAATTGGTGAATTTGACACAAATATAAAACTAATAAAGTAATTTTTCTATTGCCATTTTTAAATTTGTTTACATCTTACAGGTATGGAGGCCTTGGAGACGAGTATTAACTACTGGGAGGACGCGCTGGCGGCGTTCTCGCTGGGCGCTCGCGGCGGCGTGTCGGGCACGCTGGCGCTCACCTCGCCGGAGGAAGCGGAGTTTTGCCGAGAGATCCAGGACCTGTTGCAAAACGCGTACTTATTACAAGTAGGTTCCTAGTATATGATAGCCCTGGAGACAGCATCAACTAATAACGACAGGATACGCTGGCCATTCTCGCTGGACGCTCGCGGCGGCGTGTCAGGCACGCTAGCATTCACCTAGCCGGAGGAAGCGGAGTTCTGTCGAGCGATTAAACACTGCTGCAGGACGCGTACCTGCTACAGGTACGAGTAGGTTCATGATAGTTTACAAGGCAGTTTGGAGATATGGAGGCCTTAGAGACGAGCATGAACTTCTGAGGCACGCTTTCGTCGCGTTATACAACTATAGCAATGCTTATGCAACTTTTGGTGTTACCCCTACCCCTTCGTCTTTGCTCTACCCGTGCGCCTAAGTCCCAAACAAATATGGTACTAAGAATGCCTAATGTGTGATATTTCGTTTCAGTTCGATAAATACCTTCATTTGAATTGTAGGAGCGGTGCGAACTACTGTTCCTCGACCAACGCTCCGTCCTATTCCGGTCGGAAAGCGGCGGCGGTGGTGGCGACGCGGGCTCGGGCGGCGCGGGGCGGCGCTCGCGGCTCCTGTCCACGCACACCGGCTCCTCGCACACGCGCCGTGAGCACCACTCCAGCGCAGAGTCCTTCGCGTCCGCGGAAGACCAGGTCATACTCCATATACACTTTACATACCACGACCTGGTTGGTCGTGACTGGACGCACGCGAGTCACGCGACCGGCGGTGCGGCGCGACTCTGTCAAAATGTATCTACTTATATCTGTTCTGGACAACGGCGGCAACGAAGATCGCATCGCTGTTCTCACCGCCGTTCTCGTGCATTCAGTCCGCGGCCTTGGCTCTGCTCCGATTGGACAGCATAGTAGATAAGGTACTGACTGAGTTTTCTTACAACTCGTTATGTAGGTAACTGCAGTACTCAGGTTATGTAAGTACCCCCTAGAAGACGCTTGGATATCTATCCTACTTAATTATATTGCTCTCAGTTTAATAGCGACAACAACTTCTACTACCTGCTCATCTTGTGTTTTCTCATATATTTTCAGGTAGCGGATTTAAGAGAATTCGACGACCTGAAAGATGACCTGCCAGAAGTAGAAAATTTAGAATTATATCAATTAGGTGTGAAACAGTTAGAAATCGGCATTCCTTATAGGTAAGCTCCTTTAACCCTTTCCCAGGCTGCACCAATCTAAAAGCTTTTCCCAAAAAATCCAAATATATTCCAATGAATCCAGGTTTGATGATTTATTTGAAGACAAGTCACATTTCCGGAAAGTGCAAAGTAATTTGAACCTGAAATCGGAATGCTAAAGTTGTTTGGGTCACTTGGTAAAATTTATCTATGGTTCCTGTACCGATATTTATATTTCACGCACGCATATTATATTATACGCATATGTTGTTATCACAGAACATTGCGCACCGACGTGGTGCAATGCGCCTCTGACTCGGAGTTCCTGTGCAAGCTGCACGCGCTGCGGTTGGCGCTGGCGGCCGTGTTCCGCGTGCCCGCCAACTGGGCGTGGTTCGTGGACGCCGGCCGCCAGGTGCTCACCGACCTGCTGCTCTACGCCGACAAGGTAACACCCTGCCATAGTTCCTGTGTACTGCACGCTGCAGGCCGTGTTCCGCGTGCCCGCCAACTGGGCGTGGTTCGTGGACGCCGGCCGCCAGGTGCTCACCGACCTGCTGCTCTACGCCGACAAGGTAACACCCTGCCATAGTTCCTGTGTACTGCACGCTGCAGGCCGTGTTCCGCGTGCCCGCCAACTGGGCGTGGTTCGTGGACGCCGGCCGCCAGGTGCTCACCGACCTGCTGCTCTACGCCGACAAGGTAACACCCTGCCATAGTTCCTGTGTACTGCACGCTGCAGGCCGTGTTACGCGTGCCCGCCAACTGGGCGTGGTTCGTGGACGCCGGCCGCCAGATGCTCACCGACCTGCTGCTCTACGCCGACAAGGTAACACCCTGCCATAGTTCCTGTGTACTGCACGCTGCAGGCCGTGTTCCGCGTGCCCGCCAACTGGGCGTGGTTCGTGGACGCCGGCCGCCAGGTGCTCACCGACCTGCTGCTCTACGCCGACAAGGTAACACCCTGCCATAGTTCCTGTGTACTGCACGCTGCAGGCCGTGTTCCGCGTGCCCGCCAACTGGGCGTGGTTCGTGGACGCCGGCCGCCAGGTGTTCACCGACCTGCTGCTCTACGCCGACAAGGTAACACCCTGCCATAGTTCCTGTGTACTGCACGCTGCAGGCCGTGTTCCGCGTGCCCGCCAACTGGGCGTGGTTCGTGGACGCCGGCCGCCAGATGCTCACCGACCTGCTGCTCTACGCCGACAAGGTAACACCCTGCCATAGTTCCTGTGTACTGCACGCTGCAGGCCGTGTTCCGCGTGCCCGCCAACTGGGCGTGGTTCGTGGACGCCGGCCGCCAGGTGTTCACCGACCTGCTGCTCTACGCCGACAAGGTAACACCCTGCCATAGTTCCTGTGTACTGCACGCTGCAGGCCGTGTTCCGCGTGCCCGCCAACTGGGCGTGGTTCGTGGACGCCGGCCGCCAGGTGTTCACCGACCTGCTACTCTACGCCGACAAGGTAACACCCTGCCATAGTTCCTGTGTACTGCACGCTGCAGGCCGTGTTCCGCGTACACGATCCACTTAATGGCTCCCCTACACGATGGCCCAGCGCTGGACCAGCGGGATGGCCATGCGATGTTTGAGAGCTCGCACTATAGAATGGGCCACGTGTAGATGTGTATATGCACAATCACTACCTTTGATGAGCGGACGAAAAATCGACACCGTGGCCATCCCGCCGTGCCATAAGCCATCCGACACCACAGTTTTGCGATGTTAGATATTATCAAGCGAATGAGACTTTGCCCCACCAATTACTAGTTGTGATGTTACAGGAACCCAAAGAGTTTCTTGTTGCATATGAAGAAATGGTTACGTGGACATCAGATCCTGCGAACTGGACCACAATTGAAAGCGAACTTTCCAGTAAAGGAGTTAAGGTAAGATTTCCTTGATTCATGATTGTTGTTGTTGATCAATCTACCTCTAGTAAGATCCGAACATAATGGAGTTAGCAGGTTTTTACTCTTAACCGACGATATAAGAACTCTTTCAAATTTCAAAACGAGTCACTCTAGTAATTTTGATCGCTTGACGGGATCATCAACTAGCTAGAACGGCTTTCTGCAGGCCGCCGCGACGAAATCGCCGATTTTTGAAACGGATTAACTAAATTTAGAGACATGGCATTCATCTTCTCCGAGTACTTCCTAAGTTCCTACGGTATTAGCTAATGCGTCGACCTGTATAGCTCTGGAGTTTGTTGGCCATCGTGTTAAACGTAGAACGTTGTGTAGGTGCTGTCCTTCTACGACGTGGTGCTAGACTACATCCTACTAGACGCTTTCGAAGACCTGGAGTCGCCGCCCTCGTCCGTACTGGCCGTCGTACGCAACCGGTGGCTTTCAGACGGATTCAAAGAGAGCGTGAGTACCGATATAATACTGGACTGCAACCTGTTGAAAACGAGTCCCACTATTGCACGTGATGAAAGTGGCGATGGACGGGAGGTAGTCAACTAGTCCGTGGTGTATTTAATGTTTATTGTTTGTTTCAGGCGCTAACGACGGCAGTGTGGTCAGTGATCAAGGCGAAGCGGCGCTACCTGCAGTTCCCGGACGGGTTCATGGCGCACTTCTACTCCATCTCCGAGCACCTGCTGCCCGTGCTCGTGTGGGGCTTCCTCGGCCCGCACGAGCGGCTCAAGGAAGTGTGCCGCGCCTTCCAGGTAATTATATAGATTACACTGCATCAGCAAGTGGCGTAACTGTGCTATCAACTGAGGCCCGTGGAAAATTAATTGAATAGCCGGGTCCACACAGAGCATACGCGCGAGGCGCATTCCTCACGCACAAACCAGCCAGTGTAGACGTATGCCTCGGCCGGTTTGTGCGTGAGGAAATTGCCTCCCACGTACGTGCTCGCTCGCTCGCTCTGTGTGGACCCGCCTAATGAGGGGCCGATGGCATTGCTCTAGGCATCTCGGTCGAATTGAGACCTGTCGCATTATCCCCGCGTTGTTAGATACGCAACTGGAATTTGCTAACGGCTCTAATTGATTTGTTAAATTTCTGGATTAGCTGCCGCACGCAAGATCGTAGGACTCTAAAAAGGTAGATTTGGTAATTCATTCTAAAGTCAACTTGGGCGAGTTCCAAAAAATCATCAGAGTTCGGCTTTGTGTTAAATTCCCATGAGATTGAAGTCTATCGAAGAGCAAGTTGGGGTAGATAAGGTCGCAAGTTTCCGGAGGGCACTCGGATCTGATGACAGTGATGACAAAAATGTACCTAATATTATTCCGAGTATTCACTATCTTGATATGATACTCAACTCAACCCTTGAAGGGGTAGGCCGTCGGCTCTTGACCGAATACGTCATTTAAATTTCAAATTTGCTTTACTGTAAACGACATATACCACTTGAAGAGTTATAGATGTTATCTAAATATCGATATTATGTTGTGTTCCAGGCGGAGATCGTAGGTTTCATCGCGGACCTGTTCAGCTTCCAGCGCTCGCGCTACACCGCCGTGGAGGAGCTGGCGGCCGACGTCATGCGCCACGCGCGCCTGCGCGCCGCCGCCCTCACCGACACGCTGGCCGACCGCGGCTGAGCGCGTCGCCCTCACCGACACGCTGGCCGACCGCGGCTGAGCGCGTCGCCCTCACCGACACGCTGGCCGACCGCGGCTGAGCGCGTCGCCCTCACCGACACGCTGGCCGACCGCGGCTGAGCGCGTCGCCCTCACCGACACGCTGGCCGACCGCGGCTGAGCGCGTCGCCCTCACCGACACGCTGGCCGACCGCGGCTGAGGGCGCCGCCCTCACCGACACGCTGGCCGACCGCGGCTGAGCGCGTCGCCCTCACCGACAGGCTGGCCGACCGCGGCTGAGCGCGTCGCCCTCACCGACACGCTGGCCGACCGCGTCGCCCTTACCGACACGCTGGCCGACCGCGGCTGAGCGCGTCGCCCTCACCGACACGCTGGCCGACCGCGGCTGAGCGCGTCGCCCTCACCGACACGCTGGCCGACCGCGGCTGAGCGCGTCGCCCTTACCGACACGCTGGCCTACCGCGGCTGAGCGCGTCGCCCTCACCGACACGCTGGCCGACCGCGTCGCCCTTACCGACACGCTGGCCGACCGCGGCTGAGCGCGTCGCCCTCACCGACACGCTGGCCGACCGCGGCTGAGCGCGTCGCCCTCACCGACACGCTGGCCGACCGCGGCTGAGCGCGTCGCCCTCACCGACACGCTGGCCGACCGCGGCTGAGGGCGTCGCCCTTACCGACACGCTGGCCGACCGCGGCTGAGCGCGTCGCCCTCACCGACACGCTGGCCGACCGCGTCGCCCTTACCGACACGCTGGCCGACCGCGGCTGAGCGCGTCGCCCTCACCGACACGCTGGCCGAGCGCGTCGCCCTCACCGACACGCTGGCCGACCGCGGCTGAGCGCGTCGCCCTCACCGACACGCTGGCCGACCGCGGCTGAGCGCGTCGCCCTCACCGACACGCTGGCCGACCGCGGCTGAGCGCGTCGCCCTCACCGACACGCTGGCCGACCGCGGCTGAGCGCGTCGCCCTCACCGACACGCTGGCCGACCGCGGCTGAGCGCGCCGCCCTCACCGACACGCTGGCCGACCGCGGCTGAGCGCGTCGCCCTTACCGACACGCTGGCCGACCGCGACTGAGCGCGTCGCCCTCACCGACACGCTGGCCGACCGCGGCTGAGCGCGTCGCCCTCACCGACACGCTGGCCGACCGCGGCTGAGGGCGCCGCCCTCACCGACACGCTGGCCGACCGCGGCTGAGCGCGCCGCCCTCACTGGGCGCCAACTCAACGGCGGGCGAGGCTGCTTTTCCATGAGATGTGTGAGAGGTAAACGGCAAAACTAAACTGCAATTTTGCCATCGTAAGCTCAAGGGTATGCCCGACGCGTTCCCTCGGTCCCCGTTTCTCGAGGAGTCTTTCAGATACGACGCCGCTCATTACATTTAACAGTTTATTCTGAAGCGGCAGGAAGACAGGGAACCAGCAGGTCTTCAAAAAAGCTTCTTAAAGCTTACCATCAAACGAACCATAGCTTGATTGCCACTTACGTAGTATTAAGAAGAGAACCCCCTAAGGATTAAGCTCACATCTCTGGTGGAAAAGCAGTGTAACACGTACTTTCTAAGTCCAATGATAACGTGCAGTGACGCCATAAATATGTCGAAGCGAACAAGGTGCTACCAAATATCTGAAAACGACTTTATTGTAAAAGCTTTACAGTTCATCATATTCAGATATTTCTAGAACTGTATGTAATGCAGATACAGATATATTTTATGTCAACTGGCTGCAATGTAGCGCGTGTTAATATTTTTTGGACGCAATGGCTTAATAGCTCCACCTGTAAATCATTTCACAAACGGCTGCTTTAATTAAGGTTAAGGTGATATGAAATCTCACACAGTAATAACTATCAGTAGTTTAGAGGGTCAAGCCTTAAGTAATACCTTTGAATGAATAAGAACAATTATCTATTTAGGAGTATATGACATTCCTAATGCTATAGGCATGCCGATACGTTATCTACAATATTATGTATCTAATTCATACTTACACTCTTGCCTAAGCATATCGAGCCAATTTCCGTTAAGCATAACATAATATAATATCATTATTAAATATAAAATACATACGCGAGATCTTTCTCAATCTACAACTTATCAAATCTTATTGGCTAACAATCACTTAAACATCTTCAATATAAGAAATCAGACTCATGTTAATGTTTTGCCATACATCTTGTAAACCTTAATGCCAGACGTTAAGGTCTATAATTGGCCGTGTCACTTGGTGTGTATTAAGTTGTACCGTATTAGTACAATATTAGTTGTAAGATAAAAGTGTGTAACTACTTAATTAAGCTTTTCTGCTATCATGGTGATTTTTGGGTTAACGTTAGTAATTTAAGGGCTACAATTACTGAAGTTCATCTCATCAAACAGGTTTAGAGCCGCCAGTGTTAAAGGAGGAACAGACCTTACACCCCAGCCCCACACTCGACGCATGGTATGGGGAGTATGCCGGGAAGCATGGTGGCTGATAACGAGTACCGTGACCACACTCGTCTCTGCCTTCTTCCCATGCCACTCGTCGAGTATGTGGCCTACGTATTACAGCAGACGAATTCAACTATTTCAAATTAAAATAACCTGTTAAGCCAACATGTCAAGTAGGTTAAGTGGAAAATTGGTAATTTTGGAAACTTTCCGACGGCACATCAGTAGTTACAATTATACATGTAAACGAATACGCTTGCAAAGATTCATTGATCGATGATTTGACAAGTGAAGAAGATGGTGCTGGACGACATCAAATTCTGACAAACAGAGCACATATTGTACAGCGCCATCTATATTAGTTGTCAAATTCATTTTTATGCCGGCTCCACATGGTTGGCAAACAACGACAAACACCTACCACCAAACAACAAACACGAACGTGTGGATGTGGCATGGATAGATGTTTGTCTGTTTTGTTTTTGCTAGTGATCGGCATCGGTGGGTTATGCTATTGCACAAATCAAGTCGTGTTCGACAAACGGGCACGTTCGCCAAGCCTGAGCATGCCGTGTTTGTGTTGGGTGATTTTTGGCGTGTGTTCGGTGTTTGTAGGAAACACCAAGCATGTGGAGCCGGCATTAGACTTCTAGTACCATAGCTACTCCTAGTAGAATCTATTGATGGTAACATAAAACTGAATTTGAAAAACTATCAATTGACTTCCTGATTTATACTCATTCATAGTAAATTGTTAAATTTATTAACTTCTACTGCCCAATCTATGTATTGTCTTGCATTCCAATACGACATTTACGTAATGGTTTCCGGTGAATTTTTGCATTTATTTGTGAAAATTAATAAAACTGGCGAGTCATGTCTACATGATCAGTTGTTGATTATCAATATTAACACTAAAATAGTGTTCCGGTAGATGATAGAAACGATAAGGAGAAAGTACTAATGTATGGGAAGTGATCCTAGACGCCAGCAGAGAATACCTAAATGAACAATAGGCACAGTCACCACCAGATATATCGTAGCGGCCAAGGTGCTCACATATATCTGAACACACCTTTATTGTCACAACGCTAGTGTTCAGATATTTAATATCACTTCCGCCGCTCCGATATATCTGATGGCGACTGTACATGAGAAAGTACTTATTCATGCAGATGGAGAGATTCACGACAGATGCTCAGAGGTCGGCAAACCGCGGCTCATGAGTTGCGAACGATTTAGCCATCCAAAAAACAACCACTTTTTTAGACCAGGACAACTGAAAACAACCTTTGCAGCTCTTTGAGATTTTTAGAACTAATAATTTCTACTAGGTACTTCTTATCAAAATTATGCCGGCACCTGGCCGAGCAAAGTACCTAACCTAAGCATCTGTACATATTGGAGAGGACTATTAGTGCTCCGTGCAAAACTTGTTTAATCTGCTAATATCTTGTAAATTCGTCTAGGGTATCTTATTTGCAGAGCACGCACGAGACATTTAGTGACTGTACAGCGAGCTGCAGAATTGCATAGACACATGAATGGAGTTCAGTCATAAAGTGGTCATGCACTTTTGCTGGGCGTAGGTACATAGTTACTTATAAATGCGATATAATGCGCCCTTCTGCAAGTTTGATGAATATCATAATTTTACCATAATTTTGCCATAACATTCTTCGCTGGACGTTCAGCTCACTTCATTTATTGACAATATCATATGCATTTTGCTAGATGAAGTCTGAAATGTATAAATAATCGTATTAGCTAAATCTGTTGAGTAGCCTGTAATTAAACTGATTTGTATAGCAGTAAACGTACATATTTATTGTTAATTAATTTGTAAATATTAATATAGAGAATAACTAACTTGGTGGCAGTTTTACTTTAGTATTTTTATATATATCTAGTTTTTTTTTTTGTGAATAGCGGAATCACCAATTCCAAGATTTATGAATACCTAGTTACTTTTTGTTACAATTATACTTACCTACCTAGTGATAATGATAGCTGGGAACTACAAGAATTGAATATTAAAAATAAAACGCATATTTATTAGAAAATTTAGTAATATTTTACATAATATAACGCTTTGCCTTGTTTCATAAAAAACAGTGTAAATATTTTTTACATGAGGTGAATAAAATATGTAAATAGGTAAGTACCCCTTGAATGACAATTCTTGTTCCAAGCACCGAGTATATTGTCACCCAATATAAAGGGCCTATTTTATTTATTAATCTACAGTAATACACCTGTGCAGTTGCATTTGAGGACTCCCAAGGGATATCATTAACGTGTAAATAAAAATTAACAAAAAACCTCGTATAACCCATGTTTGATCGAGCTTTTAGCCGAATATATTGAAATGAACAGTCTTCCTAATACATAATATTTCTTTTGTTTTAGACTTAATAGACAATTAAAATAAAAACTGGTATAAAGAAAGCCTGCCAATTGCGATAACAATAAATAGACTCCGATAAGAAATAAAACATTAGTTTAAATAGATTTACGAAATCAACGATTATTTGGTTTAGTGCACAGCAATTGCAATAGTTCTAGTGGTTAAAAATAAATCTAAATCTAAAATATATTTTAATACCGTTATTTTTCTACCAACTCCGACAGCCATTTAATATATATTTATAATAATGAATTGCCAGGCTTTCTTCAAGATATAGCACTTACGAAATAGTGAGAATCGATAAAACTACTCGTCGAGACTAGACACTAATTACAAAGTCTGAAAATGATCACACAGACACTCAAAAGAAATGCATGCATTCGTCTTATAGTAAATGGAATCACTCTGACACCCGGACTCTAGGCCCGTTTCAGTCAATATATACAAAAGTAAATAAAATGAACTCGTACAAAAGATACAGTGTAAACTAGCCTGAAATGTGCTATTTGCGTCGTAATCAATAACCATTCTCTACGATGAACATAATTAAGTATTTAAAAGCAAAAGAGTTTGCTGATAATGTGAGCCTCAAAATTGCATGGACGCTTAATGAATGATTTCATTAATCTTTTTAACGCTTGACATCATAAACAAAAAGGTAACTGACGCGCCAAAATCCCGGACGCAAGCAAGCTAATGTAAACCTTACTTGAAACTGTGAAGGTTACTTTGACAGCGTCAGCTATACACCTATAGTTGTCCCTGGCGTTGTGGGCACGACTAGTTACGATGCCTTTAGTGTTCCTGACGTTCAAAAGGTTAATAATCTTTCCATGCAATTTTGCAGCTCACTGTACGACTATCGTAAACGTTTCAGCACAGTCAGCAACTCTGCAGAAGACAAGACGAAAGATAAGTACCAACAAAGTATCTTACGCCGTGCATTTACTTGTTGCTCTAATGGCATCAATGTAATTTATACGAAATAACCGTCTATTAGGAGTGGTAAATTTTGAGTATTTTGAGCAATGTTGGCCGAACGTTAATTGCAATTAACCATTATAAATTGAACCGTAAACCGAAACGGGTGGTTAATTATTATTAATTGCATTAACGTTTCGGCCAACACTGATTTTGAGTAAGTGAAACATTCTCATTCAGAATAGAATAAATGATACAATGGACCAGAGACGAGTAAATAGATGATTGCTAATCACCACAAATTATTGCCTGCTGAATAGTTTTCAATTGATCGCGATCGAGGTCAATAGCATATACAACACACAACCTGTCTATTAGGCACGGCAGATTATTGATCATATTGGACTTGTACGGTCTATGACAAATTCGTGCTTCGAATTTGAAGGGTAAAATGTTCCATATATCTATGGACGGACAGTTTCTACACTCGATATATATATCGGCAATGACGCTAATGCCCGGTTCACATCTATACCAGGACTGGAATATACTCATTCCAGTGAAAATTCCAGTAGTCGTGACTGGCTATACTTTTCGATTCTTTTTTGGTCTACTTTTTGATTCCAGCTCGCCTAATTTATGTTACCGCTTCAACAAGTCTTAAATGACTGGAATGAATGTAAACGAGATGATCCAGCCCAGCACTGGTTTCGATCACTGAACAGTACCCCTAGTGTAAATAAATTCGATTTCCAAACGTGACGTACGCGTTTGCGTTTAGTCTCATTTTGTATTGGATTTCGAAAGAGCGCGCCAAGCGGGACGTTTTGGAACCTCAAAATCCTATACAAAATGAGACTTAACGCAAACGCGTTCGTCACGTTATGATGTCGATCAAAGTTACACTAGGGGTACTGGAATGCTACTGGCATAAGGGCGCGGACTGGATGCACATTTGGTCGAACGCAATGTATGAATGACCGTGATTTTCCGCTCGACGCGCCGCCAGTCACGTGCGTCTAGTCCGCGGCCTTACGCTTACCTACATTGCAGATCTGAGTACTATACACATCTTGTACAATCAATGAATCTTTGGTGTAGAGATTAGCAACCTTTGACATTTCCTTCTCTGAATGAACGATTAAATAAAAATGAGCGAGGCGACTCTTCCGATTGCGCTCATTTTTATGAAAAATATAATCTCAGGAGATCAACTATGGCTATGAACAGCATTCTGGCCTGAGTGTCCAAAACCTAGTTCAAAGCAATCTTACAACAAGTTTAATGATATGAGGTAAATACTAGTTAAGGAAAAATAAATACCTATACCCTCTAATTTGGCGTGTCAATGCTTTTAGTAAGTGTACACCTAAAGTGCATAAAAAAGGAAGACTAGTGCTGGCGCACCTAGTGGAAGTGGCAGTCAGTAATTCTAAACGGGTTAACATGTTTGTTTACAGTTTACACTTGATACACTTCTCTCACTCATCCTATACCTAATGTCTCTTGTTGGTGCCCCACAGCTGCCCATTGCAAGTTTATTATGCATATTCGCCATCAGATATATCGGAGCGGCCAAGGTGTCCAAAAATATCTTAGCAGGCACTTCAATGTCTTGACAATAGAGGTTTTGTTCAGATATTTTTGAACACCCTGGCCGTTCTAATATTACATTATGGCGACTGTACTAACTGATGCTTTGTGTAGATTTTTTTCTAAAGGTAAATCACTGTACATCCCGCTGTTGGCTTTAGCTTGGATATAGGTTATAAACCATTCCAAATTCTTTATTATGTAGGTAGGACTATTCCGTTCTTTTTTCAGATTAGATAATTTTATAACCTCAAAAGTACTGGTAACTTTTTCCTCCAAAATTAAATCTGAGTAACTATGCACTGAAGTATAGTGTCGTTTACATATTATATTGTACCGTAATATCATATCATAGGAACCCTAGCATTTCGGTAGATGAAGTAAATAGTACCACTACTTTTTAGGTTAAAAAATCTAATTAATTCTAATCTTAAAAAACGGGTTATAGTGTGGACATACTCAACCTTTTTTTCATAAGGTATCAGATATGGGGTCTCAGGCCGCAAATAAACTAAATAAGTAAGTATCTGACTTGAGTACCTACTGATTTGCTACAAGTAGGATTCAAGATTGCAACTTGCAAACCCCGAGCCACACAGATTGAGTATGTATAGATTAGTCAATAATGTGAATAAGAAAATGGCGATGTGTCGTGAGGCATGGGCGAGCTGCTAGACACCGATGTAGGTCAAGTCTGGTTACTCCGGCTCAGGAGAGTCGGGCGCGTCCACGGCGGCCACGGTGGTCCCGGCTGCGGCGCGCACCTTCTTCAGGTAGCTGGCGCTGTCGAACTCCAGGCAGCTCTGTTGATCACACGCGGTTTAAGGTTAATGCGTCATCAACCAACACCCAGAGATATTTCACTCTTCATATACAGCTATTCCATACCGCATTGCTCTAAACACACATGCATTGCACACCTTATGAGCACCAGACAGACATGGCCTCGCCTTGCAACGGTAATGAGTCGGTATAATAAGTCCAGTTTGAGAGGCGTTGCCGCTACCTATAATGGCTAAAATAATAGGTACCGGGTTGATGTGTGCGATAACCTTAAACCGTGCTTACAAGCGCTCTCACCAAAATAATTGTATGGTTTTAAGTTTGATTTCTCAGTTTTCTCCATTTGTCTAAGAAAAATAAAATATACTAAAACTTGGATAAGCCTTTCAAATTGCTCCCACAAATGGATAATCTAGGAAAAAGGGTCCCAAACTGAAACCTGTCATATTTCCACTAAAAAAGCTTTGATAATTTTGACACATTATCACCGATAAATTTAATTGTACCAATAAAAGCGGAGTCCTAAGTATGGTAAGATGTAATGGCAACTCACGTTTACTTCTCTGCGTGCACATAGAAGTAGGTACAGTCAGCGTCAAATACTTTGTAGCAACCAAAGTAGCCAAATAGTTCGGTACACCATATATTTAGTATGGTGTACCGAACTATTTGGCCACTTTGACTGCTACAAAGTATTTGACGCTGACTGACTGACTGTACATTAACAATGAGCTAATGCTAACCTGTGTTCATACAACGCTGTGTCTCGTCATTGTCCTAGATAGAACGATTTATTGTTTGTATTTTACGAGAAAAGCGTATGAAAACTATTATAACTTCGAAACGTAAAATTAGATTTGCTTGATCAGTTACATGCATAAACTAACAATAAAATCATAAACGTATGTAGATAAAAGTATAGCGCCAACTTCGTTAAACCCGTTCAAAAACATCATTTATGAGGCACGCGGCGTTTTATGGAAATTTACACTTTTTATTTACTTCTCCCTGCTTGCACATGCTCCTTTTATTGTAGCACCGACATGGTTGTTGGCGCCTTACCTTTTCCATGGTGCAGGAGCAAAAAATGCTGACGAACGCTGTCATGGATCAAAAGCGTCATACCGTAAATGAAAATATTTTGTAGTCGGCGCAACATAAAAATCGACATTTAACAGTGAGCCAATATTTGAGGTTAGTGATTAGTGACGAATCGACCTTTATTTATATAAAGCTAAAAGCTTCAGTTAAACCGTAGGTCTAAGCTTCATATAAATAAGGTTCAATTCATAACTGACAAATATTGGTTCTTACGTTGCGCTAACTATACAATCTTAACCATGTATTCCAGTAACTCGTTTTCGCGTGATAAGGTTTGGCAGTGATGTGCAAATGATAACCTGTAAACGTGTTATGTTAGTAACGCATGTTGCAACGTTGGATTCATTAGTAGCAAACGGTGCAACAAAGTTAGACACAATGACAAAGGACCACGCTAGAAAATGAAAATTATTTAAGGTATCGGTATTGGTTCGTCTCATTCGGTTTTTCCCAAGTTTTTAAATTCGTCACCCTTTCTTCATTCGTCACTTTCGTCGTTAGTCTTTGTCATCTTTGGTCAATTTTGTTGTTTTTCTTTTTCCGGCTCATTCCGGTATTCGTCATCATCTTTGGGCATGTTCAATGTTAGTCTATCTCTTTTTAAGTCTCATTCGTTATTCGTAATTTTATTTCGACACGTTCGTTGTTGGGCCCATTCGGTTTTTGACAAGTTCTTAATTCGTCTCATTCTGTATTCGTCATCCATTAACAGGGATTAACCTTTTGAACGCTTTAAGTCACAAACCCCTAGGTCCCGGGCGCAAGCGAGCCAATGTAAACCTTAATTGAAAGTGTGAAGGTTACTTTGACAACGTCTGCCATAACACCTACGAGGGCTAATCCAAAAGTTGTTAGTTGCTCCGGCTCTACTCATGCGATTAAAATTGTATTTATACTATTGTAAGGGATTTTTCAGTGCTTATTAAAGTGGTGTAAATACATTTTTAGAAAATGCTTATTTTTGTTTTTATTTTATTTTTACTTCGACGCGTCGAAGCCTAACCATCAGTCATGAAAATCAGTAATTGAGACTCCATATGTGCTGTCATTTTATAGACAGTTTTTGTAAAAAAAAAACAAAGGTTTTTTAGGTGCTACTAATGACGAATCTCGGCCGTTCTTTTACGTATAAATCATTTTGATTGAGTAAATATTATTATGATTTAATAGGTGTCAACAATGAGTCCTTTCATTAAAAGTAAAAAAAAATGATATAAAAATATATATTTATGCATATAAGATTATTTATTGATCTATACATTGGAAATAGCAGAAGAACGATAATAATTGGACCCGGGTAAATTTAAGTTCGATTTTCAAAGATTTCAATACGAAATTCATTTAATTATGCCCAAAATTGCCGTTTTTTCTAAGCAATTCGTAACTCCATACAAAACAGCTTTCAGTTAAAAATGTATAATAAAAAAACTATTTGCATTAATTAAAAAAAATTGATGGCCATAAGTAGCATTGAAATATCCCTTAATAGTATAAAGATTTTTTTATCGCATGAGTAGAGCCGGAGCAACTAACAACTTTTGAATCAGCCCTCGTATAGTTGTCCCTGGCGCTGTGGGCACGACTAGTGTTCTTGGCGTTCAAAAGGTTAACAAAGAATGTGTCCAACATGAAAGAGATAAATTTCAAAAGGACCAAATAAGAAAAATACGAACATAGAATAAGACCAAAGACGATAGTACTGACGAATGAGACAAGAAAGAGATAGACTAACATTGAACATGCCCAAAGAAGATAATGACGAATAACGGAATAAGAAAAATACAAACAACAAAATTGATGAGAAAGACTCCCGACGAAAACGACAAATGAAGAATGGGTGGCGAAAGCAGAATGGGATGAATTTAAGAACTTGGATAAAAATGAATCAAACGACCCATTAAGATACCTTATTTAATAAAGAAATCGAAAGCATAAATAATGATTATGTTATTTACTTATATGAAATTAATATTCTATCATGGTCTAAGTATATAATACGGCGAAGATTTTTGAGGGAAGGAAGAGTTAGTAAAGCTACGAACAAGGAAACACTGTTTTGTTTCATGTTTTATTATGAAATCGAATTGAAAACAAATATGACATAACACTAATAATTTTGTTAACATTTAAGAAAAAACAATACCAATTAAATAAATTAACATTAAATAGAATGTTAACAATGTAATTTGGAACCTCACTGAGATCGTCTTTAATTCGAATAATCCTAATCTTTTTTTACCTGTAACGAACCCCTCTCGAATACCCATTCTGTCCGAGTAGCGTGAAAACGACACAAACATTGAATTAGTAAATTCGTATCTAGTAAACACTTCATAGCATCATTGTCAACAAAGATTTATGTAAACATATGCATATAAGATTTAACAAGTCAAAACACTTAACCAGTAAAACCTATGTGAATTTAATTCTAATAAACATATAAAAATTGTATTAATAATTCTTATTCAGTCTTTGACATTTCTAATCAGATCTTCAATCAACAGGTAATTTAAGTTTCCTAAAAGTAATAATACTTGCGTACATAGTGGTGGGCACCGAGCGATGGCTGCCGCAGCACCCACCGAGATCAGCTTGGAGCTGGTACGTCAGACTACGCTAGAGTCAGTCTTAGTCTCTAAGCTATTCTTACCTACTCTATTTAAATCACAGGACCCTTGAGGTAATCATTAACATTTATACTTAGCATGATTGCTAAAATATTGGAGGAAACGACTAGTTAGTTATTCACAACAACATAAACGTAGAATTTTTAAAGCAATAGATATGTTCAGAATACACATAAACCAGAATTTTGAAGCCCAAAAGCCAAATTGTACATAGGTTAGTATGTGGAGATGCAAACATACAAGCTCAGTGCGTAATTAATTAGTACAATATTGACGCTACGAGTAGGTACATAATTTAAAGCGTTTGAATGTTTTCAGTGCATTCCCAACTTCACCCGGTATCATAGTTAATCTCAGTTGCCGGTCACGGAACTAGAAAACTCACGACGGAACTACTACATCACACCAAAGCCGAAAACATGCAAGCGACTTTACATTCGGACCGATCCGACGCCGGCGGCACACGACCGGGGTGGGATATCAAACTAGCATATAAAAAAAAAAAAAAAACATTTTTACAGGGAAGGTTTGGGTTCGTCGGGCGGCCTGGACGGGAGATCGGGATGGGACCGAGCGGACGGGAGAGGAGAGAGGTTCCGCGGCCGCTAGTAGTCGGCGTCGCCGCGCCCGGCGCCCGCGCCCGCTCCCTCCGGCTGCGGGCAAAGTCCGGCTCTCAGAGACTCTACGGACGAGTAATCGCGGAAGGAACGATCGCCCCCTCGCCGCGCTCGCAAATAAACTCAGAACGCCGTCGAAACGACTTCAAAAGAAAACTAAACTATCATCCCGATAGAAAACTTTCGAATCCTCCCGATAAAAAAAAACACTAGACCGGGGGACGCTGGATCGCTCAGTAGAAGTTGCGGCAGAGCAGCGCGGCGAGGTAGTTGGGGTGGCGCAGCGGCGCCCACACGACGCGGCGCGCCGGCGGCGGCGGCGGCGGGGGCGCGAGCGCGGGCGCGGCGCGGCGCGCGCAGTGCGTTACCTTGCGCGCCAGCTCCGGCGGGAAGGCGGCCAGCCCGGCCGGCGGCAGCTTGCTGAGCGGCGAGTCCGCGTACTGCACCAGCGTCTCGTACGTGTACGTCTGCCGCACGCCGGCGCCGGCGCCGCCCGGCCCTGCGCACCAAATCACCGCTTAGAACGCGACCGCCTCTTACACACGATGCCGGTCGATCGATATAAAGCCTGAAACTTCACCGTAACATATCGACTATAAAGGACCAGAGGTCGTGAAATTTGGACATACCTACCTTCTCACGCAAACCTCATATCATATGCATTATACTTTATCCAAATTCCATAATCCTCTATTGATGCTTATAATAATGTAAACACTAGTGCTTCATTGAATCATTCTTTGAAAACTTTACTACATGAAAGCACCTCAATCCCTCATACAGATTTTGCGGTTTGTGCTTTGTTCAAACGAAACACTGAAAACGAGTGCAACGTAAATATGCTCTGGACATGCAATAATTGATGTTAGGTTATTGAAATTCATTCGCATGTTGTTTAGTATAGGTACATTCTATTAAAAATAACAAGGTAGTAGGAAAGTAATGTTAAAGTACTGGCGCAACCGAAACAGCAGCTCGAAAACAAAAGGTTTAGAAAGGTAACACTAAAATGCTCCGCCATCCATTATCAGCCGGGGTGCATTTACAGGCAACACAAGTAAATACGTAAGTTATTGACTGACTTCTGCATACTAGTATTACTGCTTTTATACGACATGAAGGTACTGGTCAACATGGATGAAATGCAGAAATGCGCGACATGAAAAAACATATGTTACAGACGAATAATTTTACATAATACATAATGTTATTCTTATTCAATCGGAGAACGATCACCACTCCTATAATTAGAGTAGTTAGGATAATGATTATCTTTTATAGTAATAGATATCTTATAACAACACATGTAACATGTAACAGATAACATCTGCAGCCACGATAACAGAGATCACGATTATATAGCCGTTAATGGCGACGAGTACAGAATAAATATTGATTGCTTTCACGTAAAACAGTTAAACTTTATATTCCCATATACAGGTAACCGGAATAAGCGCAAAACACGCGAGAAACGCACAGCGGATACTAATTATCGATTAAACGATTTGCATAACTTTACCTAATCATTATTGCTTTTTCTGCAACCGATTGCAATCTCTGCTAAGTGGGGCGTGGAATGCGGTGCTCTGATCAATTACGACGGACAGGTGTGCTCGAAGGCGAGCAAAAGCACAAATACGAGTTACATCGAGGATGTTTGGGCAAATAATGTTACTGTTTGAAGTCCCCAATCCCCATTGGAAAAGCAAGAGGACCTTCATCCTCTTATGTACATAAACGAATAAGCTGGTGATGATGACAAACGTTGATTCTTGGACTTTGTAAAAAAACTACATCGGACTTTGCTGTCTGTAAATGTAGGATGATTTCATCGCGGTAGGTACGATCCGGCGGCGCGGTACGTACGACGGTTTATCCCAAAAAGTAGCATTGTTCGAGTGCATAAAAACCCACAAGGGTTTAAAATATTGTAAGGATGTCTCCTATAAAAATATATCACTCGGTGTAACTCATATTGGTAGTAATAGTGGGACACGTGCTGCTCAACTGTACTGACCTTGGTTCTTGTCGGTGGAGGCGGCGCGCGAGAAGCGCGGCCGGCGCGGCACCGCGTCGTCGGCCGCTGCGACACACAGCCGTCACACTCGCGCACACCAACACATCACACGGCCGACAACGAAACGACTACTCTACCACGTCATCTTACTTGCAGCTTTCCTTTTAATTTGACACACCAGAGCAACATCAACATGCATTCGAAATTAGTCGAAGGGTCAATGATGGCCACGTTTATAACGTTTATCGCGGAACGAAAAAACTCGACCATCATACCTGGGGAACATTTTATCTTATCACGCACCTTAAAGCATATTTATATTAGGCTACTTTAATTATATAAAATCCTCTCCCATCACGGTCCTATATTAATGTCCTTCCCTTTGATTACACAGAGAAGATTCTAATAATAATTTACTTTTACATACAATGTTTTTACCTTGCTCTTTATTTATGTATTTGCGTTACGATATTAATATTTTTAAAACCTTGAATTACTTTTGGTATGAGATATTAGCCTTAGCTCAGAATTTAGACAAAATAATAAATATGCAAAAATAATGAATAAAGAAAGGGTTCATATAGCAATATATATTTCGTAGCAAACTAAGAAATACGAAGCAAGAAATGAAGAGTAGAGTAGCCGATTCTGTGTTTAGCGGGATGATCGTTACTGATATCTAATTTTAGACCTGCTGGAGTCACGGCAGGTTTGAGCGATCATGGATGATTTGTTAAAAATGTTCCTCGATAGCACGGCTTCTTTGTCTCAACACGTTAAAATAAATGTTGCCCTATCTGGCAGAAAGCATGAGACTGACAGGCAAATGCAGCTTTACCTGCAAAAGCTAAACGAATAGAAATGGAAATCAGTTGTCAAGTGATATTTCTCTTCTCATCCCCGTTTTTCTTTGTATAAATGGTAAAATAAATTCAACAGTTACTTTTCAAATGCAGTTTGGAGTTTGGCGACGGGGAAATGAAAGCAGACAACAGCCAAGTAAGAATGTGAATGAAGAACATTGGATATGGACCAAAATTTAATGGTCTTTTATAGTCAGTCTGTCTCTTGACAACTTACCAAGCTCTTCTTAATATTTTTAAATCAATTGAAAACTTGTTTCCACTTCTCTATCCATTTTTGTACATATTCTACCAAATTTCATCAAGTTTCATGCTCCGTCGGATAGGACGATAATTTGACGCTAAGAATCCGCACAATCGTAGAAATGCGATAAATTTGGAAGACCCGCTACCGCGACCGTGGATTGATGTGATCGAATGTCGATTTGAAAAAAATATACAATATTAATATATCATAATATGAATACCAGATAAATACATATTTATGTCGACGAGTCTGAACACCATTATATGAATGACACACAAACTGTTACCGTGACTATTTGAATGAAACGAAAACAGGATGACTCAGGAGACGTGGAATAACAAGACGTCTTAGAGTCTAAGACTTGGACGAAGGATTTTAAAGGGCTGTTTATGAAAGGAAACATAAATTTGTGTGAAAATAGGGTGACTATAACTAATTAAGTTTATTCCTGATTGCGTCTCTAAAGTCACCCTGTGTGGATAGACGTAGTCATGGCCAACTTCCAAACCTAAATAAAAAACTACATGCTTCAGTCAGTCGATACAATATTGTATACTCTTATGGAATAAGATATCACACTCAAGTCATGCTACGTTAGATTCGAATCTTGTAACGCCTTTTCATGCTATTAAAGTAATGAATAGCATTGTCGACTACTAAGTCTGCAAAAAGAACTAGAATAGAAAGCTGGATTACTGGAGACTAATTAATTTAGGACAGCGGCGTTCATGACAAAATTTGGCTTTTATGTAGTTTCTTTAATAAAATATTTTCAGGATATCCACTTAAGGTCACCTCAGTGGATCACCTACATGAACAAATTGAATCTCGATCTCGCAATTTGAAGATCTCGCGGGGTCTCGCACGAATATTCGAGGTTCACAGGTAGAGATCTCGTTGTCAGGAAAGATCTATTTTTGCTATCTCGGTCGAGATCTCGATTATCTCGATTCATGCTTTCGAGATCTCGAACGGGATTGAAAGATTGATCCGTGCGAGTTACTTTAGTTTGAATAATCTTTTGTACTTTAGATTCATGTCGTTTAGGCAGTTCTATAGTGTGTGGCCGCCATTAGCTGACGATAAAAGCACTGTGGCGCGCTCTGTGTTGAAAAATCGGGCTAACTTAGCGTACCCAATCCACAATTAATTATATGATTTTTGCTCGCTTATCTTAAATTTCTGTATAAGTTGCTCAGTGCTTGTCAGAACTATGAATTGAGCATGTTAGTGTCTCTGCTTACAATTATAATTAAAAATAATTATTACCACTTTTTCTTACTTACATGCCAATTTATACCTATATCCCTTTTTTTTTATTTAATGTTGATTTAATTTTCATAATATAACATGAAGTACCGTATATAAGCAGTATAAGTATCATACGTACGCCTCAGAGAGTTTTGATCAACATAACACATTTTTAATTAATTTGTTAAATATCGATCTCGTAGAGATTAATCTCGATCTCGAAAGTCTGATGGTCGAGATCGCGACACACTCAATTTCGATTCAGATTTTTTGTGCGAGATCTCGAATCGTTAATCTTGGATCTTGGTAAGAGATTGCATTCTCTATCCTTTATCCACTCCCGTCTGCTAAAATCACCCAGGGGTAACAGTGTTTAATGGGATCAGCTGGGATGTACATTTTTTCCATTATAATAATCTAGGTTTAGCTAAAAAATAATACGAGTATCCTTAAGTTTTTTTTTATTTATCTCGCCCTTGATGTATGTAGTTAAAATTAATAATGAATTATTTACGGGTATATTATCTATTTTCTCTCCAAGGTTAAACTGTGAGTACCTTACAACGCGAATGCGACCTAAAAATCGGGCTTGTAATTGTAAAGTTATTAAACACACTTACTCGTAATTGAACACTGGGGGATGGGGGGCAATAAGGTTTGTGAACAGTCAGAAGGGTCTTGTGTATATGTACGAGTGATGAGAGAGAGAGTGAAGGCGAAATTTTGATTTTCTTGATCGATTTAGGCCTTCAATTTGATTTAATAAGTACGAGTACAAAGTTTCGCGCCGAGCGGTATTGCAATTACGTGGTGTTACCTCAATATGTCGAAGGGTGAGCAGTCAAACCTGATGATAAGTCAGGTTTCGTAGTCACCTAGAAACCCTTATAGTTTCACCATGTCCGTCTGTCCGTCCGTCCGAGGCTTTGCTCTGTAAACGTTATTGCTAGAAAGCTGCAATTTGGCATGGATACATAAATCATGCATTGCGACAGTCCGGTAAAATATAATGATAAAAAAATGTGGGTACCTCCTATACAAAATATTTTTTTTGTTGCCGTGGCCTAATGTATCGTTGGATAGGTCTTTCAAAACGAATAAAGGTCTCCAAAAGCCTTTTTTTTTTATAAAGTTATTATTTTCGGAAATAAACACACCGAAAGAAAAAAAATATAAAAAAACGTGAAACTAAAACTTAATAAATGCTTTTAATGAAAACTATAGCGAACATGATAGGTCCAGTCATTATTGAGTTATTGCAAGAAATCTCTAATTAGTAAAAAAAACGTACAAAGGGCTGCAAAGGTGCTCCCTTATGCTTGTAATGTACATGATAGTTACTAATAGCCCCCGTTTAAGTATTTATACTCTGTCTATTCCGATCACTGCATATGATATATAGTTCTAATTTGAATGAAAAAATATCTCAGCTTATCGGATTTGACCGCTCACCCCTCGACGTGTTCTCGGGAGCGGACAAAATAGTGTTACATCTAAGGATTGGAGGGCGAATTTAGTTGTGAAGTTTAACTACGTTCCCTCGGGTACATACCGGGCTCGTCCTGCGCCGACGCGGAGGCGGGCGCGAACACGTCGTCGTCGTGGTCGCCGTTGAGCTCGGGGTCGGTGCGCAGCAGCAGCGCGGCCTGCGGGCGCTGCGACAGCGTGAAGAAGTCGCCCGAGCCCGCGCCCCACGCCTCCAGCGCGCCCGCGCTCTCGAAGTACTCGTCCAGCACCAGCTTCGCGGTCTGCGCACAAGGACCACCCGTCTCCGTTACACCGTGCTGTCCGATTCAACTTTATGGGATCCGCAAACCGATCTATCTCTAACTCTCAGACTGGAACCGTGTATGAAAAGGTTGATTAACGGATATTCAGGTGCCGCTTGCCAACAAGGCGAATTGATTTAGCATGAGGGCTCAGTCACAAGGTATAGCGACTGTAGGATCCATAGTTGTAAATATTATAAAATAGTTTAAAAACCAAATTACATGTTTTTTTTATAAGACTCTCGGAAAGAAAGGGTCAAAGGGAATCCCAATCCCATTCCCATACAAACAAAGCTGGGGACACATTTATAAAGCAAACCTAATTTATTTGATTTTAAGATAAGTAACTGTACCTTGACGAGATCCAGATTCTGCCCCGTGATTTTGATGGAATGTTGACCAAAAGTCACAGTGTATTTATATTCTCCTAACGCTGCGTCGTTCGTTGAAAAACTATGAAGTAAAGCTCGATTAGTGTGTGGCGATTTCTGTAAGAAAAAATTATCGGAAACGTTAGATTTAAAAAGCATTTTAATTTAACACAAACTACAAAACCAAGAATCGCACAAAAGAATGCTAGCATGCTCTTAAGTACGATTCCCACCGAACGGGCGAAGTCTGACCGCATTTCACATTTGTATGGTCGCAAATCGGCTCGATCGGCTCCTTGCGGACGCAGACGGTTCCGGTCGGACTCCGTCGCTTCTGCCATACATAATGTATAGGCACATTGAAAATGCGCTCTGGCGCGGCCCGACTCCAGCCGGGCTTTTATTTCCGGCTGCGTGGTAAGCTAGCTGGCATAGATCAATGAGAGGTCCTAGGTCTTCATTTTATAGTGCTATGAATCTGAAGCGCTCGTTACCTCCCTGGCGCGCGGCTCGTCGTCGGCGTCGTCGCCGTTGTCGTCGGCGGCGGCGCCGGGCTCCAGCGCGCCCTCCAGCCGCACCGGCGACGCGTTGCGCCGGATCGTGTCGCCGATCAGGTGCTTCGCGTGGCTGTCATACAACACCACGTCAATATTCGCTTCCCGGATGATTACCAGTTACAAGGGCCATACAGGGATTGAGCTACACACGACATCAACAAACTGTCCCATAGAAAACTGTCGATCTTTAAGGTGCTGTAGGCTCAAAGAACGGAATTTTTGAAAAATCGTAGCGCTTTGAAAAGACGAACCTACTAAGCCTTAAAGAATGAAGTTCTATTGAATAGCCGGGTCCACACAGGCGGCGCGCTCGAGAGGAAAACGCATGCGCCGCCTCAGCCGAGGCACTTCTACACTGGTCGGTTTGTGCGTGACGAAATTGCCTCGCGCGTATGCTCGCTCTGTGTGGACCCAGCTAATGATGTTGTTGGTTTCGTTATAATCCAGCCTTATGTTTGACAAAATAAAATTACTTTTTTTACATTTTTAGTCAAAACGAATAAAGGAAAAAAATGACCGCGGCCGGCAAAACGTCCCACTTTGTCGCTTGCCATAAGGACACTTTGTCAAGTTATTCGTATAAAGATACAAGCAAATCTCGTACTTATGGCAAGCGACAAAGTGGAACGTTTTACCGGCCGCAGTCACAAATATTAAATACTGTTCAAATCATAAGTATATCATGAATGAACATAAAAAAAAAATCCGTTTCACTTAAAACTTACTTCACATTTTCCTCATTGGGTCCAGTGATTTGGACGAGGCGCTCCTTAGCACCAGGGCTCACTGAAAAACATCCCATGTTTCTATTACAACACGGAATATCATGTGTAATCAGCCGTTAGTACATGTCATGGGTGTTATGAAGTTGGAAGGAGTCGGACCAACCTAAGTGGGCAGCGATTTTGATAGGCCAGACTGTGCATGTGTTAAGTAAACGTCATAATTTGATTAAAGTTTGACGTTTATAAGAACACTTGCACTGCCTGGATTGTCAAAATCACTACCAACTTATCTTGGTCTGACTCTTCAAAAAATTCAATAGCCGGGTCCACACATGGCGATCATACGCGCGAGACAATTTCCCCACGCACAATACGGCCAGTGTAGACGTGCCTCGACCGAGACGGCGCACTCAGGCGAGGAAAACGCGCGCGGCGCCTCGGACGAGGCACGTCTACACTGGCCGTATTGTGCGTGAGGAAATTGCCTCGCGCGTTTGCTCACTCTGTGTGGACCCGGCTATTTAAATAAGTACATTTTTAGGTTGTTGCTGTGAAACATGATTACTGAAAATGCATTTCAATCATGAGGTGCCTTGACTGTTATTGATGATTATTGTTGTTAATAAGACTGCTGTATGATTTTATTAGTAACAAACCCAATCCCCGTGCAAAAACGCCAGTAAAGAAATATTAAATACATGCTTCCACGGAGTAAGTGCCTCCACTATCCAGACTATCCTGTTAAATTAGCTTGGAAAAATACGCCGATCATTTATGTGGCTACCCTTACTCTAAACCAGGGATCACCAATTAGTTTGTCCGGGGTCAGGTTTTTAAAATAAAATGACCACTGCAGTTCGTTTCTACTGGAGTTTAATAAGCGAATTCGTACTCCGCGAACTGCATCTTTCTCTAACACGTTAATTCTCTCGTTGTCGAATTGACGGTAGCAAAAAAAAAAGCGCGGAATATATAATTACGTACCCAGTAATACAAGTTACTGTTTACTTAAGGTCCACATAAAATAGGTCGACGGATCCGGATCACGGTCCGCCATTTAGTGACCCCTGCTCTAAACTAAGGTAAAAGCACTTGCCCCATTAGATGCACGTGATTTTGTTATTTTCACGCAACAGACAGTAGACTAAAGCACAGTCGCTAGAATGTCATTAGATATAGGCAGAGAAGGCAGGAATATCGCAGAGCCCGGCCACCATGCAAGCGCCACTCCGTGGTTCGTACCTCGCTGAAACGATATGATCGTGTCACTTAGCTCCTCGATCATGTGCACCCTCCTGCCCTTGATACCCATCACTGGAACACCACAATACAACTTCAAGTTCGCCGCTTGCTGCCTATATCACTCCTGCTTGTCTTGCTTCGGATTTTTACCTATTATAATTTGACCCCTACGTTTATCACATTTATTCGTAATCAGAGACCGTATTTTTCCGGCAATTTCGACTGAAGCTTCCAGTCATGATGAGTAAATAAAAAATGGAGTAAGTGGCTGATACCAAATGTTTCTACCCATTTAAGGAGAATTATAGACCACTATAGTATTAGAATAATATACCTATAAAACATACATTTCCACATGCGAAAATTAAATTAATAATAATACTATACTTATACTTAAAAATATTTACTTAAAACCATAATAAATTCTACTTGGAACCGTAGGAACAGTAGGCCCCAACCCCATTCTCCATTCAGGAAAATCCTTTAGATTTAAATAAGATAATTTTTATCATTATCAACATGCAAAGTAAGCTAAACAATTGAACAACAGAAAGATAAAAACTACAGACAGAGAAGCATCACATTGTATTTACCATGCATTGTTCTCCCAGATTTATTGACTTAGATAATTAGAATTACCATGCAGAGAATCTGCCTTTTTAGTTTGGTACTTACTAAATAATTTATGAAACTCAAAACAGGTCTAAGGAGCAAATTGTTGGACTTTGCACAAATATATTATGCCCTATGATATACTTTGAACCCATGAACCCTAAAAGTACAGACAACAATTAAAGAGAACATAAAAACCAATTAATTGTTTACAATTGACATACCTTTTCCAGAATCAGCGTTTCGAATAACAACCTCGTCCTTAGAGTAGTTCTTGCCGGGGATTTTGGTGGGTTTGGGGAACTTGCCAGAGGGCTTGATGACCTCCCCCGGCTGCAGCAGCGCGGGCGGCTCGGGCGGCGTAGCCAGCGTCGGGGACACGGACCCGCCCGCGCCTTCCATCGTCGGCACCAGTAGTGGCTGCACATACACCAACAATTTAGACATTGTACTACACAACTATAACCACTGGCTACGATAATTGTTCTGAAAGCTAAGAGAATTGAGAAACAATACTTTTCTTGTAACAAAAAATAAATGGATCAAACTTTACAAAACAAACCTTTCTCAGTTAGCATGCATAAACAAAGTGTTGTACTTCTCAAGTAGGCCACTTGAAATTGTATGGGACAGAAATGTAAGTGGGTTAATTTTTTGTAGCATTAGTTTAGTGAGATGCAAGATCATAATGAGCTCTTTCTTTATAAATAATTTGTTTGCCCACACACAAAATACTATATTTAAAGATCCACAGGGGCCTTTGGGGTTATTAGGATTCACCAAATAATTAAGCAAATGAGAAAACATGATAATACCTAAAGTTAACACTCCAAAGGACAGGATACCATAGGACAAAAATTTAATTTTGTTTGTAGCAAAAATCAATACATCCAGTAAATTATGCATATTACAAGAAATAAATGTAAGAGTAATATACCTCTGCATGTGTGCCCCGGTGCCTGTAATACTGACTCATATAGTCTGAAGTCTGCCAATGCTTAGCACGCAGCTCAATTAACTCAAGAAGATGTAGCCTTGTTTTCTTGTCCAAGCGTTCGTCCTGCGAACCATTGCGGAACACAACAAAATATCTGAAAAAGGAAACAAAATGAATATTTTGTGTTATTTGCATGCTATTTAGTATCAAAAAACTAAAAAAGAGGTCAAATGTTTTACCTATCAAGGAAATCTTTGTAGAGTGCTTCGAGCTGAGCCCCATAAAGCTTTAAGTTAGAATACATGGTAGAGACATTACTTTGAAGCGCACGGTCATAGTTGCCTTGCATCATTTCATATGCCACTGCTTCCGTCAACACTATTAGATCATCCACTGAAAACAAAAGATTGAATGCCAATTTAAAACTCAAATGGAACTCAAACAATCAAGGTTGTCTGGAAGAGATCGCTTACATCGATAAGACTGCCTGTTGCTACCTTTCTTTACATTGTAAATCTGTTTATAATTTGTTTTATTTGTGGTGCAATAAATTACTTACAATTTTGAAGAATACATACCAATGGCAGTCTAATAAGGTTCTTATTGGGATTAAAGAACTATACTCACCAGAGTTTATTTTGACATCTAATACCGAGTTGCGGTTATGAGCAGAACTGGTTGTCGATTTCAATGGTCTGGGCACCTCCAGTTTCTTAACCGTGCGGGTCATTTTCGTTACAGTCGACATGGTGCTGCAAAACAAACAAACCATTTTCATTACATGCCCAAGAAAATATTGGAGCGCCAAGTATCTCTAAAATCGTTGCTAATGTAAAACGCCGAGTGATCAGTGATGAGTAACCTTGTCATAATTATACACAATGAAACCAGCGAATACGATGCGAAATATAAGGGAACTCACTCATCCATGGCGACTGCGGATTGTTGCAGCGTATACACACTAGAACCACTAAAACGCGTGAAAAGTGAAAGTGATGACAATGATCCTAGCGAATAAATTCGGAACAAATCCAATACGTGTTCATTACTCGTTAGAATGGTTTTATGTGCAATAAAAACAGATTAGCTGGAAAAATTTTGACTTTATGGAGATATAATATTTTGCTCGTTGAAAAACATTTAGACAAAACAATTGAATGCCATAGAACACTATGAAAATAAGAAATAAACAAGAAAACTCACCTGGCTACGCCATTAATTCGCAATAAAAATAAAATTGATAGTGTTGTGTAAAAATCGCTAAAATCGCTAGCCTCTCTATTTTCTATATTTGTGTCTAAGATATAAAATAATCTTTATACTTTTCATTATGTTAAGTATTTGGATAAAATTCACCATAAAACTTGTTTTTGAATAAAAATAGGATTGCAAAGTAAAAACCGAAAATATTTATTTACTTAGCCCAACACTACGAAACCGCTAATGTTGCCACGACATAAAAATCTGTTTATTGGTAGAAAATCATTCATCATTGTGTTGCGGACATCCAGTCAACGATATCCTTATGACAGTTTCTAGTTACTAGCTCAATAAAATTAATAAAATCATCAATTCATGTAGTTTTGAAAATTGGTATAGTTATACCTTGTGGTCTCCAGATAAACATACTAAAAGTCCTCGAGGTTGAAGGTACCTTTTTTCAGATTTATGCTCATATCTTGAATATTTTTACAAATAGCATTATAAATGCTTAGGACAAAAAGTTTAACCATAAAATTCCCTACAAATTTGGTTATGTTAATTTTTACTCCACGATCAATACTTTAGGAGCTACAAGGTGTTTAAGTTAACAAAGAGACAAAAAACAGACAATTTAAGAAAACTGCTTTTTTTCGTAATTGTTCATAATAACTTTTTTTTTGTTTAGAATAAGCAAGCTTAGTTACCTGCTGACCAAATATAAAAAAAACAGCTAAGAGCATATCGGGCCATGCTCAGTGTAGGGTTCCATAGTTACCCGTCCGTCAACATAGACTTTTTGTATAAACATAAAAACGGTTAAACCGATCAAGTTTGCCATAGTTTTTCTTGAAAGTCTTTACTAAGCTTTACTTTCACGATTTTTTTCATATTTTTTGAACCCACGGTTCAGAAGTTAGGGGAAGTAGAGGGGGAAACATATTCTTTTTTCTTTCAGAGCGATTATTTCCGAAAATATTACATTTAGCAAAAAATGGTTATTGAAGACCCGCATTCTAAAATAAAAACTAGAAGAAAAACATTTTTAGGGTGGCTTCCCATACACCAAAAGTGGGGATGTTTTTTTTGGGTTCAACCCTATAGTGTGGGGAGTCATTGGATAGGTATTTCAAAACGAATGCGGGTCTTCTATAACCATTTTTTAATAAACGTAATATTTTCGGATACAATAGCTCTGAAAGATAAAATAATATGTTTCCCACTTTACTTCCCCTAACTTCTGAACCGTGAGGTCCGTGAGTCCAAAAAATATGAAAAAATTGTGAAAGTAAAGCTTTTTATAGACTTTCAAGGAAAACTATAGCGAACCTGATCGGTTTAGCCATTATTGAGTTTTTGCAAAAAGTCTGTGTTGACGGACGGGTAGTTACGGAACCCTACACTGAGCATGGCCCAACATGTTCTTGGCTGGTTTTTTTATATTTTGTCAGCAAGTGACTAAGCCTGCTTATTCTAAACAAAAAATTGAGATATGATGAACAATTACGAAAAAGCGACGTTTTCTTAAATTGTCTATTTTTTCTCTTTGTTAAGTTAAACACTTCTACAGCTCCTAAAGTATTGATCGTAGAGTAAAAATAAACATTACCAAATTTATAGGAAATTTTATGGTAAAACTTTTGTCCGAAGTAATTATAATGCTATTCGTTAAAATATTCGAGATATGAGTAAAAAATCTGAAAAAAAGGTACCTTCAACCCCCCTTACACCCTCAGCACAACCCCCACTCTCGAGGACTTTTAGTATGTTTATCTGGAGACCACAAGGTATGGTATAAGTATACCAATTTTCAACACTACACGTATTATTTCCCCTGATTGTCCATATTGAGGTTAATTTTCTTAAGTTATACGGAGATATTGAAGTTTTTGTAAAATGTTTCAAAATTATCGTTTTTTTGTTGTATGCAAAATAGTAAAGTATACAGATAGACGTGTATTTGTAGCTCGGTTTCACTAGTGTACGTTGACTATTTCTATATTAAAATTGAGTTCAAGGTTTAGTAGAAAAGGGTCCTTATGACAGACCATATACAAGAATGATGAATCTGTTGATAAAAATTGTTTAGAAAACTGTAGTTGTAACTGTTTCTTATAAGCATGTTTAATTTATACATAGGTAGACTTTATTTTACGGGTAGGTACAAATTTTTTTCGCTGACGTCAATTCTCACTTGGCGGTGGCGTGGCAAAACATAGCCGTTCTTCCTTTGTCATTTACCGCCGCTATCACGGTCTCTCTCCTACACGTGACAATTCGCTCGCCTTACTCTTCACGCGTTGTTCTTACGTAATTCATGACTAGTCGCTTAGTGATTACTGATTGGTGGTGCACATATGTTCGCTTTAGTGTCCAACCGAAACATATTTTTTTGCCGAAACCGAAAAGGCGAAGGTTCGGCTTTGGCTCTAGTTTCAGCGGAAACTTGTAGACTCGTTAAAATCGTTGAAGAAAATCTCATAAGACCGCTTTTATACATATATTAAGACTGAGTCAACCGTCTAGGGGTGCGTTCATTAGGGGAATTGTGTATTCTTAATTACTGTAACCATAAATCGGTATATTAATTTTGTTGTCCTAGTTGTTTCCCAACTTTTTGTCTTTGTCACATAGTTTAGTTTCACACAGTACTGAACTTACGAAATGGTACTTCGTACTAGCCAAGTACCATTTCGTAAGTTTCGGCTCAGCCAAAAGGTTTGCCGATATTTTGCCGAAACTGAAACTACTGCTGAAACATTATTTTTGACCGAAAATGGCCGAAACCGAACCTTCGGTCGGACATTAGTTCGCTTCCGGGATAACTGTGTGAATCATTTAACAACACATAGGGCTGGCGCTTACCTCTCCCAGCGTATATCCCTGGCAATACAGAACGGTAACGCAGCCAGCGTTATGGGATCTATGCCGCAGGCAGAGGCTTTAGAAGGGCAGTGGCGGATTAACCGAACAGCAGAAAAAGCATATGCTAAGGGCCCCCCGCCTAGGGGGGCCCCGCGCTCCGACCCTGACCATACGATTTCGGCATGCGGAACCGGCCAAGTTCAAGTAGAATTCGCACTCCGCGGATCCTGTACTATCACATTTTATTTACAATGTATCTTTTTCGTAAGTCAGTCTTTTTTATTGAACAATTATTATTATTTGTTATTATCCTGTCTATTTTTCTTTATAACGATACCAAATTTAAAGAACTTAGGCTTACGCAAAGACCAAGAGCAGAGTTTAGCATAAAACCGAACGTGCAGAGTGTCTCAAACCTTTTGTGCATGGCTAAGCTGCAAGGCTCGGAAACGAACAAAAGTAGATACTCTGTTAAAAAAACATATTAGTGAAAAGCAAGAAAGGATGATTTATTTATTATTTCAAATAACAAATTGCACCTTACAGCTAATGCCTAATGATGATCAGCTTTGATTTGAGCCCGTAGGAGGCCAACGGAGGACGCGCTCCTCTACGACTGGCCGGGCGCCCAAAATATGCCGAGTTGCTACAAAGCCGTGATACATATGATCTAATAATTGTCAAAATGTTATAAAAAGAAAACAGCGGGGCCCCTATGCAGGGCTTTGCATTTGCGTAGGCCGGATGTAAAGCCCTAAATAGGGCCCGATACCCAAAGCATCCCAGCAAGTCGCACTTTCGAGCAAGAACTAAGGCCGAGCAGCAGGCGAGCCGAGATCACATATTGGCAAGCCCAAACTCTGTTCTCCTACAATTCAGCCTTTGTATGGTGGCGCTAGAACGCTCCGGGCCTCCACCCTTATACGGAGCTCCGCCTACGGCCTTGTTCACACTATGGTATTGGTTTCATTCTAGGCTCTGCTTTCCTGCAGCTAGGCCTTCAGCTTCGCACGGGAACGCTACGAAATCGGGTGGTCCGGATATTCTAACTCGCTCGATCATTACTCACTAGCTCGTGGGGCTCAGCCTTCGGCCTTGTTTTTTTCCGAAAATAATAACTTTATAAAAAAAGGTTTTTGGAGACCGTTATTCGTTTTGAAAGACCTTATCAAACCATACGCCACACTGTAGGGTCAAAGCAAAATAAATCAAAGAAAAAAGAAATTGTATGGAAGTTACGCAAATTTTTTATAGTTTTTATTTTACCGTTCTGTCGCAATGCATGATTTATGTATCCATGCCAAATTACAGCTATCTAGCACTAACGATCACGGAGAAAACCCTCGGACAGACGGCCATGGCGAAACTATAAGAGTTTCTAGGTGACTACGAAACCCTAAAAAATACAATGCATAACATGTTAAAAACTAATCGAGAACGAGTGGAAAAAAATTAAGACATCGTAAAAATGTTGTGATGGTACTGAATCCTCGGGGTGCGAGTCCGACTCGCACTTAATCTTTTTTTTTAAACCAGGGGGCCCCGCGAGCTATTGTGCTAAGGGCCCCGCGCCTTCTTAATCCGCCCCTGTAGAAGGGGTATTCTTTTTATAACTTATTTGTTTATTAGTATATCTTTTTGTTTTAGTTTTATTTAATATTAGATAAATTTTTAAGTAGTTTTATTTTATGGCTAGTTTAGTTTTAATTTTACTAAGACTTGTAAACCGCGAAAATGTAGATTTTTGTTTCGTAATAATATTGATAAAAATATTTTTTTTTATTCAATATCACTTTAAAAAAATCCAATTTTCAAACAGACAATAAGTACTTACTGACTTCACCTTTAAGCGATCATGACATTTTCTCATTTATATTAAGTTTTGTTATATCTTATTTTGAGAAATAAAGATTCTTAAAATTGAAAAATTAAATTTCGGCTCCACACTTAAAAGCGATTTTGTATCGTAAAACTGTGAATAATCGTTACCACAACAGAATTTTTTCATTCACTATTGAAGGTTCTGATGTGCTTCTCTGGTGCGATACGCCCATGATCCCACTTCTGATGTCGGGAATAGTGGGCGTATCGTACTAGAGACAGCACATCAGAACTTTCAATAGTGGGTGACAAGGGCTTTCAATGAAACACTTACTTTACTAGACAAAACCGATTACAAATCAAAGCACACGTTACATTTCTTATTGTAAGCAAGCCAGTGGGCTTTACCCAGAAACCGCCAGTGACATCATCTTCTCCCATTCTCGTCTGGAGATTGATTGACAGCATAACTTCAATTATTCTTGATTTCAATTGTTTTAACAGCGTACTCTATGACGCCTTGGCGGAACTGCGTCGAACGCCACTCAGGTGTAATGTAACACCCTAGCTCGCTCTATTTGTCAAATATGGCGTAATGAAATGCCTCTTAAAAGCCATAGATGGCACGATTCAGTGGTTCTCCGACATATATATAAATCGCTTAAGCCGACAAAATTTTAGGGTAGCCTCCCTACACGAAAAGTGGTGATGTTTTTTTTTAAGTACGGAACCCTGTTTTTAAATATGTCGCCTTTTTCTACTGACGGAAATGGCTTCACCCACCTTCTCAGCGGAAACAGGCGGCAAATTTAAAAAATGTAGGGGCTAAGGGTTTGATTCCCATAGAAATTTTGAATTTCACGCCTTTATATTCTGATAAAGTGGGTGTTTTTGGGTGTATATAGTATTGCCCGGGAGTGTCTCATTTCAAAGACAGACAGAGAGAATCATACTATTTTTGTCTTACGCTAACACTAGCATCCAGAGAGATGAGTATTCTATAATTTGCCCGGTTCTTACTGATTGTAGAGTCTGTGCGGAAAGAGTAGAGTCAGAATTTATTAGATCCCATAAATTCCACGAGTCTTCTCTTTCCGCCCAGCAGGGATCGGAACCGGTTTTTTGCAAAAACATCGAAATAACCATATATTTCGGTTTATTTTATACTCTAAATGGAGGACTCAGTTGTGTTTTCATATAACGACTTCGTATTATTAGATTGCCTAATTAGAAATGAAGTAATTAACAAAGAACGAAAAAATACCGTTTCGTTCCCATACAAAAAATACCGGTTTCCGATCCCTGCCGCCCAGACTCTATCTTTCTGTAACCCGAATGTCATTGTATACATTTTAGTAGATAAAAAAAATCTGGCAATAATAGGTTTGACATCTAGTGTCACTGTCAGTCATGTCAAAACTTCAAACTTCAAAATCAAAAGCAAGCAAGAGTGTCATCTCGGGCGTGGATTGGATAGTGCGTTGGTCGGTGGTGTTGTTATTCAAAAATGTAGTTATGTAGTAAAATGTGCGGAAATTATTCAAATTATGCTAATTTCTCTTATCAAAGACTTCCATATTATAACTTTAAGTTTAAAGTGGTTGTGTGCTGCTGAAGTGACATAATTATTTGTTTACTTTAATCAGGATTTTTAGTTTAAGGTATGTTTTTGAAGATCTGATTTTTCTTATCGCTTAATGAATTAAACCTTGTAACAATTTATTTGGGCACCTATTTCCAATGTTTTTGGGTTTATTTCTATAATGAGTTTAATTAGATGCCTTGTTTATAAACCTGCGTTGTTCATTTGAAGATGAATTATTTTTGTAAGTCTCTCTTTCATGCTTCATCGGGAACAGCTGTGTTTTTAAGGGTTTCAAACATGTTGTTGATTGTTGAATATCATGCTGTTTGGATGTTGTGATATTATTGAGTTTTTAATAATAATTCTCTTTTTCATTTTTAGTACAAAGGTAAAGTAAAATAGGTTTAGGAATCTAATATGAATTTAAATCCTTAAATTGTTTTATCCCTTAATTTTTTTGACAAAGCATATATTTTAAGTACAAACTTATATTTATTTGCACTCATAGCCTTATTCAAAATTGGGTGTGACTAAGAGATGGACTGCTCTATTAATATGTATCTGCCATCATTCTTGTTACTAATGTTTTACATAATAAATAGTGTAGCTTATCCAGCATAATAATAAATATAAAACAACCAGTCTGGCCTTGTGGGTAGTGACCCTGCCTATGAAGCCGATGGTTCCGGGTTCAAATTCTGGTAAGGGCATTTATTTGTGTGATGAGCATGGATATTTGTTCCTGAGTCATGGGTGTTTTCTATGTATTTAAGTATTTATAAATATTTATATATTATATATATCGTCGTCTAAATACCCTCAACACAAGCCTTATTGTGATGACTGTGGGACTTAGTCAATTTGTGTAATAATGTCCTATAATATTTATTTATTATAAAAGTAATTCATTCATCTAAGTTATAAGATTGTGTCATTGATTTTATTTATTAAATTATTGCCTGCTTCTAACATGAGACAGTTTCAAGTGTAACTTTTTTTTTACAGTTAACAACATGCCCAAAATTCATGTACCAGCTACTCTTCTGGTCCGAGTAGTGCTGCCAAGTGCACTGCTAGTCAGTAAGTGAATTTTACTACTAATTATTCATAGTTATAAGGCCAATGTGGGAAGATATTTTTTTGTTGGGAAGACCAACAGAGAGAGATAGAGAGAGAGCAAGAATACTACCAAGTTAGAAGCAATGAAAGAGCTTGTAGATGGTTATACCTTAATGATGGTCTTCCCTACATTGCCCCTAGTATCAAACCCAAGAAACAATCCACTTTCCTCAGTGTATCTCTTGTAAGATTTCTCTCCTGTTAAGAAATTCATGTGCAAGTATTTTGCAAACAGCACCATAATCAACAGTCTAAAAAAGTTCAACAACACATAAAAAACAACTCATCTACACCACCCATCTTCCAAAACATCTTAACATTCATTACCATCATCACCTTTCATAATAACACAACATGATCCCAGTGCCACATAATCCATTAGAGATATAAAACATCCCACAGCCCTTACGGATCCAACCACCATTTTAATAGAAAATAAAAAAATACTTACAGTGTCATTTTTATTAGAACTCATTAATAAGATGGTAATTCCTATTAATTTTTGTTTTATCTACTCAGTGGGGGATTTGCAGCCTTGGCTGCCCTAGTCCCCAGGCTCCTTATTAAGTACTAGCTGGCCCAGGCCTACTCCAGCCTTAGGGCAAATCCGCCACTGTATCTACTATAGACCTATGATATGTGTCTTGATTAAATACAATACAGTAGGTGTTTCAAAAATGAAAATATCTCACCTGGATTTGGACCTATAAGCTTTCATTTATCAACACAACATAATGCTTGTATTCCTTTAACCTCTTAGACTCCATACCATATTCATAAAACCATGGGGTAAAGCCCAACCAGAAATATATGATCATTGTCAAGAGGGCGCTGTTATTCTCATGTATGGGGTGACAGTTCAGTTCAGTATGAAAAATTTTGTTCCAATGAAATTCCGCAATATGGCACGTGATCATATACTACTGGTCAGGCTTTGATAAAGACGCCTAAACTCAGCAGATGGTGAATAGGTACAGCCTTATGAGTGATGTGATGGTAATGGATGGATTCAAACTCCAAACCTTCATGCAATATTGCAAGTATCACACTGCAATGCTATTTTTATAGCACTGACGATATACTCATTATATATCATTATTATCATTGGACAAGAATATTTAAATAGTAAACAAGTGAATACTGGAAGCACTAAAATTTCACAAGCACCAAACTTGTTTATTAGTTGTCTTAGGCGGTCTTAACATTGGATGGTTATCCGCGCACGCCAGACCAGTGTGCGAGCGGGACAATATGTGCAAAGCGCTGTTTCGCTCACACACTGGAGCGACGTACGAATCCACATTAGTGTAAAAACTGCGTTTGTACTCTTACTGTCCTAAATGCTTGAATTTGTCAGTCATTACTTTTATTTCACTGTGCCACATTTAATGACCTGACCTTTGAAACTGGCCGGCACTAAATTGGTACCGCCGTAAGTGCGAATTAACTGTCACCTATTAATTTAATGTCGCGGGTATCAACGCGCTGCGGTGACGCAACCAGGTAAATTTTTCGTACATTCTTTTAAATACAGGAATGCACGCCACCTGTAATATTATGTTCGTAATCAATTTCCGCCCTAAGGTCTGTTAGCCGGCGCGGGTGCAAAGAACGGGCGGTCTCCTGCGGGTGCCCATGTAGATAAAATTCGTCGCAAGCGTCCGCGCCAGTTAGCGTTGCTCATACTATTTTTCGTTAACCCACTCACCCGCTCCGTGCAACCGCGCCAGCTAGCGGACGCCCTAAAATCAGATACTCATGGTTCCGCTTGCATCGTACCGATCTGCTAGTGTGCTAGTGACATAGTAATACCTAGCTTCTCATTATAGCAATTTAGATAACCGCCTTGCTCTAAAAGGACTGCAAGCAGGACCGAGAGGAGCGAAATAAATGAGGCCAAAGTATATACTCGACTCGGGCAAAGTACGATAACTTTTCGACACAACCCCAACTAACTTATGGAAGTAGGTACATATGATAACTTTACGATATTACCCGCTTAAACGATTGGTTGGTGGCCGTTATCGCGGCCGTCGGTGTACTAATACGTACTGTGCAAATTTCAAGATTTTACCCCACCAAACTTAGCGCGGGGCGGGGGTTGGTTATTAATTTCAGTTGACCGAGAAAACTCTCGACTCAAGGAACGTGGTAAGGACATTGACATAAATCTAAGGACGGGCCTTACAGGCACTAGAATGGTGCTAGTTCAGTGGTGTCACTGACGAATTCGAGACAATCGTGCAGTCTAATGCAACTAGTTACGACTAATCGCGCGATGCGAACTCATCAACCAATCGCGTTGTGGCGTTAGACTACAAGATTGGCTCGAATTCGTGTGTGTGACACCGCTGTACTGGCCCCATTCTTATTACCCGTAGGGGTCGTCCTTAGATATAGAGGTATGTCAATGGGTAAGGACCTTTGATTTCACGAAACAGAATGGACTTTCCATGTCGCAGTCCCGCGGGGTTATTATTACGAAGCAGTCTCCATTACCTATCCTCACATAAAACTTACCCTCACGTTGCGCTAGGCGCGGTTGAAGTGATAAGTCGGAAGCGTGAGCTCAGCTCGTTTTTTGCAAATAAAAACAGATCTGGCATTGAGACAACTAATGCGATGTCTGCGGAGGCGGAACCTACGCTCGCTGTGAGAAAGCAATAGTCTAGGTCATTTGCCTTTTCTTTTGATGATTAAGGCAAAAATAGAGCATTTGTCACTATAATACATGTAACTAATGTAACTAAGTAACAAGCAATCAGTTTCGCGAGTTTCCAGGAATCGCTTAAAATACTGGTTAGGTAGCTGTAATATTTTTATCTCAACGACGGCGGAACCGGCTGGCAGCCGCGAACTAAGTTGTTATGCATGCTGTCAAAACTCGCTATTACATCACCCACTTTTAATTTTTTTGCAATTTAACCATCACGATCTTGGTTTTTATGTTGTGAATTCATTACTATTCCATCCTCGACGTAGTCGGTGTCATTAATCACATACTTATTCACCGGTCTACTCAATGTCGTACCTGTTAACATTAATCGTCATAAGGAGGAATCATCAATACAGAATAATTAATGAAAATCAAATGTCTACTGCCCAGTAAAGGAAAATTAGGAACTATAAGAACTATATAACCTATGCCAAATTGCAGCTTTCTAGCACTCACAGTCACAAAGCCGCGGACGGACAGACAGACGGACACACTGAGTTATTATACGAAGTAATAATCGTTCAATGAACCGACATGGCATGGCGAAACAATAAGGGTTCCTACGTTCCTAGTTCCGTCCTTTCCGTCCCTAAAAACGGGATCCTGCAGAAAACCTTAACAACTGGACGTCAGTGACAAAAGAGCTCTAAGAGATCATCCATTAGCTTTAGATCGTAATACCAAGACGAAGACGAGGTATTTACTTAGGTGTGCATAAATACAGCAAGTACTTACTTAAAAATATAAAATAGAAATAACGTGGCCTGCAATCCGGTATGGATATCATCTTTTATGATCTAGCTGATAACTTCGCTTACCTATTTATTTATTAGTCCAGATTACATTATGCATGCATGTGCAATTGGCACATGCAGGGTGTCATGTAAATAATGTGCTCATATTATAATATTTTACCGAAATATTATTAACTAACTGTAAAAATAAATGTTGCAAAGGTATGTAATAAATGTTATCATGAATATTTATTAGTTTTGGGACTAGGCAGTAGTTAGACGTAAAAATTTACAGCCTAAGTTAGTAGCTGACATGAAATTCACATTGGGGCTAAAATAAATAACGTAGTCTTCTAGGCATTAAAGATAAAGATAGTTTATTATTCAAGTGGCATATTACAATACAATGCGCTTATGAACGTCAAATAAAGCTACACCGGCTCTAACCCTACACCTCTGACCCGAGAAGATTTAGATGCTACTACCTATTGCTCTTAAGGGCTCTCACGGTTCCATTAATAGCTTCGATCAATCTGATGAAAATCCTGCACGATTCGCTTCGAAATTGCCAGCCATACACGGAGCAATTGGTCGTTGCACTCGTTGCGATCGGTCCGCGATCGAGGGATGCAGGCGATGCAGCGCGCATACACGGAGCAATTAGTCGTTACGATCGATGCGCAATTGAGGGATGCAATGCGTGCGGCGCCTGCATCTAGAATGAGGTAAAAATCAAATCGTTGATCGCAAAGAGCCATACAATGTCCGTTTATCGTTACGATATTCATGATTGCATGGGTTTTGATTACGATTTCCGATATCTTCTTTGATTAAGTAAATCGTTAACGATATTAACAATCCGTAATTTTGAGAGAGTGAGCCCCCTTAACAAAGTAAACAACGTAAGTATTTAAACATTTCTTTTGAGCACATAGATTTCGCGGACATATCACCTAACTCAGGGGTTCCCAATCTTTTTCAACCTGCGGCGCAGTTACAAGTGTAGTATTTTGCAACGGCGCCCTTGTAAATTTAAAATCACGAAAAAGAGTGAAACGACGCTATATTACGAGGGTTGCTACTTATATATCCGGAAACAAAAAAAAACAAACAAAACGTACACGGCTGAAAATGGTTTTATTGTTTTTCAAAGTATTCCCCTTGATGATCTATGCACTTTTGCATTCGTGTGAACCAATTTTTGAAGCACTTCTGCCACTCCGCCTGAGGTACCTCCATAACGTGTTGTTTGAATGCGTCGACAGCATCTTCAGCGGTCGAAAATCGTTGACCGCGTAATTTATTTTTTATATTGGGAAATAAATAAAAATCATTGGGTGCCAAGTCAGGGCTGTACGGCGGATGACCCGTTAATTCCACATTTTGACCTTCCAAAAATAGAGTTGTTTCGCGTGACGTATGACAGCTGGCATTGTCATGATGAAGAATGATTCTTCGTCGCTGGTTAGTTTTACGAATTTGTTCAAATACTTCCGGTAAGCAAATGGTCGTGTACCAATCTGAATTAACCGTTTTACGGTTTTCTAGTGGCACTGTAGCTACATGGCCATTAATACCGAAGAAGCAGGCCACTATTTGTTTCAATGTACTTTTTGCACGAGTAACTTTCGTAGGGTTCGGCTCATTTTGAAACACCCATACCGTTGATTGTTGCTTCGTTTCATCGTATGCATAGATCCAGGATTCGTCACCTGTATAGATGTTATAAACGGCCTTTGAGTCACCACGGTTATATTTTTTTAACATTTTATTGCACCATTCGACGCGAGCATCTTTTTGCTCCTTAGTTAAGTTATGCGGTATTCAACGCGAACAAATATTTTTTACAGCTAAATGATCATGTAATATGCTATTAATGCTAGTCATAGAAATACCCAGAGTCTCCTCTATCTCGCGGTACGTAACATGTCGGTCGTCCATTATAAGTTTTCGCACAGCCTCAATATTTTGTGGTACAACGACCGATTTCGGGCGACCTGCCTTAACTTCGTCCGTAAGCATACTACGTCCACGATTGAACTCACTAAACCAGTGATACACAGTAGTTTTAGATGGAGCTTCATCACCAAAAGTTGAAGATAGTTGATCTATGTACTGTTGTTGCGTTAAACCACGCCGATAATCATAATAAATCATAGCACGAATATTTTCACGAGTGAGTTCCATTTTTGCAGCGAGATGACATTTAAAACCCGTCAAAAACAAAACGCTAGCATTAATAAGAAAGAAAAATATACCGGCCAGTACTTAAATAGTTCAAATTTTACCATGGAGGTCAAATATACTATTTAAGAAGATTGTAATCCCGGTTTCCGGATATATAAATAGCAGCCCTCGTATTTACCGATGCGAGCGCTCAAATAGGTACCCGCGAATATTTGTGGTTTCGGATAATGATAGAACTCGCGGCGCCCCTCTTTACTTTCTACGGCGCACCAGGGCGCCGCGGCGCACACTTTGGGAACCCCTGACCTAACTAACAAAATTGAATACCTACATACTCGTAATTATTTGTTTATTAAATTACCTACTCGTACTCGTAATACTATGCTCTGACTATTATAAATTATTTAAACTTGGCGTAGACCTCATGCTACAGTATAGGTAGGTAATTATATTCGGCAGAGACAATTATATTAGGCCAGATTTCTAGATGAAGTTACAGAACATTGTAATGTACTTAATAAATTTTTGTAAAAGTGCCAAGTCCTACAAAATATATGAATTACGTATATTAGCAACTAGTTTATACTTAGCTAATAAATCTAATATTTGTAAGAGCGACAAAAGCTCAGCAAGTAATTTATACATGTTATTGATTAAATTTACGCATCATTTATCATCATACGGAACATACGTATTGACTAGTTACATGGCGTGAAAAAACAATATACAACGTTTGAAAAACTTACAACTTCCTCCTTCTTAGGAGTACCTAGGTTATAGATCGGTAGAATCACAACACTAACATAATCTTGTTAAGTGTAGTCCGTTAGAGTAATACATGTTTGTGCACGCGTCGCATTGCGGAGAGATCCTCTGGGCGCGCCTGGTTTTGAGGCTCGGCAGTACTTTCCCCGGTGACCGACTTCAGTGGCCTTGCCCGCGAGCCCTTCCAAATCACAAAATTTGCAAGCCATTTACAACACGCAACCAACGCTACCCCAAGCGCTTTGATTTCAACCGAAATGTGTAATTCGTAGTGCGTATACTGCGTACAGTCAGCAATCGAAATAAAGTTAATAATGCTTCGTTCATTGCATTATCTTTTCTCTTCTCACGGATATGGGCATTTACGGTAGTTATTTAGTGGGTTATTCGAGTGGTACCATATAATTTTTATTAAGCCAAACGTTTAGATATATTTGCTGATTTAAAACACAAAAAGTTTATCGCCTCGAGTGTGCTGTGTATAAAACATATGCTAATTCCTAACAAATATTTAAGTGGTAGAGTAACAAATTTATTATTTACATAAAGATATAAAGAGAGCTTGGGCTCCAAATTGTACCATGAATACCACCGATTTTTGAAGTGAAAACTTCTTTAGCGGCGCTATGCACTTTTTGTGATGGGGAAAAAATGTTAAACTCCTGACAGGTCACGAGGTCACGTGACCAACAGATTCGTCAGATTGAAAATTCGTAAGACGGATACGTGACCTGATAGAAAAACTGTTACAATGTCTTTGAAGCCAGTAGACCGCCGCGCGGTAGAACGAGAGGGGGATACTTCCTCTCCTACGCCGCGCCGGGTACAACGGGTTGCACTCCGGGAGTGCCGGCAGAAGTGAAAACTTGAATATTGTATTTTACCACATAAATTATAGTACTTTTATACTGATAATTAAAGCAACTCGTGCAAAATTATTCCCTAACCATTCCAAAATATCAAAAATGCACAACGTTAATATTCAAGTTTTCACTACTGCCGGCACTCCCAGAGTGCTACCCTTTTTTTTCATGTCATTGATATTACGAGTTAGTAAATAAGCAGTATTAGCACCTAAACCAACAAAGTGCGACTTTAAGGGAACTGAACATGAATTGTTGGATGACTCATACCTAAAAGGCTATACCTACATGAAACTGAACTTATGTAGAGTCCAGTGTTGTGAAATCTGAGTCACGCCTTCAGCGTAATGAGAATAGCATTCAACCATAGCGATATCCACACGGAATTCACGTGACCTTTCCTGGTTTTGTTCGGCTACGGCTGTAGATCATGAAAACGAGTAGGTCAAATGAGTGCCATACTCGTAAAGGAAAATCCTGCGTGACCTGATTCACCTGATTCACCTGATTCCCCACGTGTCCCATAAATCCGACGATTTAGAACACATCCACCTGCCCGGCCCTGTGTTTATTCCTGCGCCAGCCATAGCTAACATTCACGGATTTATTAGTGAAGTTTACTCGAATAAACGTTTACAGAAATGTAATAACCCATGGGTGTGGTATAGTCGGGTGGTTTAGGTGCACGGTTCTATGGAGGTTGAGCGATCAGTTCATTTCTTCTCATACCAATGAGTCTGGTTTGCCAGACTATACCTACTCAATGAGTAGGTATAGTCTGGCAAACCAATATTGGCAGCCTTGGCGCAACTGCGCATCAGCGACGCCATTTTCCATAGCGCTGACTGAACGCCGACACTCAAAAGACGCTTGTGTGGGGTGGCCCTAAATGGTAGGCGCTTTTAAGCCGAGTTATCCTTAAGGATACAAGTGGGAAAGGAAACTTTTAAGAAAAATCATGCTTTGCAACTAAGGGATAGGCAGAGAGCACTCATTTGCATTTGCTGAAATCCTGGCTCCCAACTTTTTGAATTTACTATAATAAGATTTTTCATAACATACCGTTCGGTTTGGTACGGTCAAGGAATTTAATTTCAGTACCATTTTGTACCTTGTCATAGCGACAATAGTATGATTTCCCTAGCGAATTTCATATTGATTGTCACTATGACAAAGTACGAAATGGTACTGAAATTAAATTCTTTGACTGTACCTACCGTAAACTTCCTCAACATTGTTATTAATTATTTATTATTCTTATTATATTTGGATTTGATTTGATTTTAATGTACTAACTAACCCCTAGCTATAACGATGGTACTAACAATGTTTTATGGAATTTTTATGGTTCTGAAATAAATTTTTTTTTTTTTTTTTTTATTGTTGCAATGGACGCCTTTAATTAGTCCGTTATTAGGAATAAGATATGGATACAAGAAACAGTAGAGAATCACGATAATTCAAGCAAAGCAATTTTTAGCAGTCTACGGTACCCTAGTGAACGTTTATGTAACAGAATTATATTAATTGCTCTTAGCCATCCACTTCGGACCGATATTTTTCTATTTTAGTTTAACGACGCCGGTTTGTTTATAAAAACGTAATAGCCCTGTGTTCGCTTGAAGGTCGACGGGCTACTTATTATTTAATGTACATTTGGGAAGTGCTCAGATTATCAAGTTAGTGTTTAGCTTCGGCTCCCCATTTCCGCGCTCTCTCTGATCCATAAGCAATCCATAGGTTTAATGGTTATAGATATCTTTGATTATTAATATAAAAGTTGGTGGATATAAACATGATGATGCCATTATTTCCAAAAAAATATCAATATAGCTTTGTATTTCATTAGCTTTCAATGATATCATAGTTTATTGCATGTACGTAGAGTCGTCATAACAAAGCAGATATGTGCGGTTCGGCGGTGGCGGGCGTCGGCCGCGAGCAAGTCTTGTATCATCACCTTCGTACTGCATGCCGCATGCGATCACGTATTTTAAGCATCTAGTATAACTATGACATCCAGATCCGTAACGACCATGAGTTATCGGAGATCAATCTTCTACTGGTTTTGATAAAGCGGCGCTCGCTCGCAGTTACAGTGATATAGGAACAACAGCAGAGTAAACTTCTAATCGTAACGCGGCCAGTCGCCGACCTCGCCTCACCTCTGCTCTGTACGTCTACACTATGGGATGCAATTAGGGAAAATGTGACACGAACTAGAATGACCCTTATCGAGTTAGAGCTATTAGCTGTAAAATATGGATGGTACAGCTTTGTGTATAGAGGTGATGTTTGCCCAACTAATGGGCCGCACCCCTTTCACCAAATGCCTTCAATTAAACCTTTTGTGTCTTGGTGTAGACGCTGTACTGCTTGTCCAAAATACAGAGGCTTTTTGTCTGATTTTTTTTGAGGATTCATGAAGTCCAAAAAAATTGTAGATTGTGTCACAAATGGCACAATGGAGCAAAATGACATATTTACGGCGCACGCGTGCATTGAACCCTGAACAAAGCGAAGGATTCTAAAATCTCGAGCGTAGTGAGGAATTCATGTGTTAAGTTGGAAATAATTTTGCTTCTAAGTACTGCCTTTCACATCACATATGAGGAAACGATTCTATTTCAAAATATTATCTAAGCTTGATAAATTGTATGCAAAAATACAAAAAAGCGGCCAAGTGCGAGTCGGACTCGCCCAAGAAGGGTTCCTTTATGACGTATTAAAAAAAACTACTTAAACTACTAGATCTCGTTCAACATTTTACCACTGGACACACATTTTACCACTTTGGTAGTGTCTCTCGCGCAAATTATTCACTTTAGAAAAAAATTATATTAGGAACCTAAATATCATTTTTGAAGACCTATCCATAGATACCCGACACGTATGGGTTTGACGAAAAAAATTTTTTTTTTAATTTTATGACGTATTAAAAAAAAACTACTCACTAGATCTCGTTCAAACCAATTTTCGTTAGAAGTTTGCATCGTAATGTATATCATATATTTTTTTTAGATTTTTCATTCTGTTATTTTAGAAGTTACAGGGGGGGGACACACTTTTTTTCACTTTGGGAGGTTCTCTCGCGCAAACTATTCAGTTTAGAAAAAAATGATATTAGAAACCTTAATATCATTTTTGAAGACCTATCCATAGATACCCCACATGTATGGGTATGTTGAAAAAAAAATTTTTTTTTAATTTCATGACGTATTAAAAAAAAACTGCTTACTAGATCTCGTTCAAACCAATTTTCGGTGGAAGTTTACATGGCAATGTATATCATATATTTTTTTTAGATTTTTCATTCTGTTATTTTAGAAGTTACGGGGGGGACGGGACACACATTTTACCACTTTGGAAGTGTCTCTCGCGCAAACTATTCATTTTAGAAAAAAATGATATTAGAAACCTCAATATCATTTTTGAAGACCTATCCATAGATACCCCACACGTATGGGTTTGATGAAAAAAGTTTTTTTGAGTTTCAGTTCTAAGTATGGGGAACCCCCAAAATTTATTGTTTTTTTTTCTATTTTTGTGTGAAAATCTTAATGCGGTTCATAGAATACATCCACTTACTAAGTTTGAACAGTACAGCTCTTATAGTTTCGGAAAAAAGTGGCTGTGACAGAATCGGACAGACAGACGGACATGACGAATCTATAAGGGTTCCGTTTTTTGCCATTTGGCTACGGAACCCTAAAAAGTACTGTCCTAGAACAGAAAAGTGCTAGTTTGACCCCTCCTAGCAGGGAAGAAAAGTGTCACTTTGATCCCTCGTAGCAAGGAAGGAAAAGCCCTTTTCCGAGTAGGTTTGTCACGGCTAATGGGAGCCTGGGGTCCGCTTGGCAACTAATCCCAAGAATTGGCTCTGAGTTCTTAGGATCAGCCACTGAGTCTTCAATCTCACGGTTCTTAAGGACTGTCCAGCTTCCATCCGGTGTTAGTTATTACAAGAGTCAATATAATATGGATAGAAGGAAAATGGGGATTACATCTGTATGGAGATTTGGAGAAGCGGTCGTCCACTATCGTCTTAACTCCAAAATAAATTTACATAACTACATATAACTTTGGCCCATAAAAGTCAAGTAGCCGGCAACTGCTGCAGTGCAGCATATTTTCAGATTACTATTATAAAATCTTGAAGAAAGCTATTTCCTAAATAATAAGAATCGCGTGCGTAAAACGAATCGCAAATCCGAGAAATCCGAATATAAGTTTGTATAATTTTAATAATTACGAAGGTATATTACACATTTGTACTTTAAATATAAAATAAGTGCTTTTTTCATTTTTGTTTCATGAGAGAGCAAACTGCTGAAATTGTTTACAGTACATATGGTGCTACTTTACCGCACTAGTGCGAAAATTAGCATATTACGTTACTGTGTCGAACATTTAAAGGGCCATATGTACTGTAAAACGTTGTACGATGTGCGAATAGGTAAATTAACACGAGTTGCGAATTACCTATTTGCACACCGTGAATCGTACGTTTTACAGTACATATATATGGCTCTTTAAAGTTTTGACATATGCACGAAAAGTGCTCATTCCCGCACGCGTGCGGGAAAGTAGCACCATATGTACTGTAAAAAAAAATTTTTCGTGTTCAGCCTTTTCCGTCAGTTGTTCTATTTTAGTACCACTTACTCCAACCAGTGGGAATTGTAAGAGTTCAGATGCGATCTCCTCGATCTGCCTCTGAAATAGAAACGGGTCGAGATTATAATAGTTCATATACATTAGGATATTCGCGAACACTCCCTCGCGAAGTAATCGTTACGCTCACGCACCGCTGCCTATCCCCATATAATCCACCACTTAATTACACCACACGTTCCCACTTAACTATATTAAAACACACAATCTATTCCGGGAAAAACAATGAAATCTTTATCAAATGTCACAATTAAGCAGCGTTGAATTCCAATTAGGTTAACACGTTTTGCTTCGATTTATTACTTTTACAGGCGATGCGGGCGCGGGTTCGAGGAAAGTTAATCATCAGTAGATGGTGCGCGAACTGTACCTTACCTGTCTTATCTTCACCTACCTAGACTATTTGTAGACACTTGTAGCTTGGCAGGAGGCACATGATGCTTTAAGCGTGTATTGTAAAATATTCATTGTTTCATTATTTGTTTAATTTAGGACAAGGTTATGTGTATGTAGTGCGTGTTTTTAAACAGTTGCTTAAAGATGTGCTTTGCGCGGTAACTTCTCTGTTATAAAAATGTTAATGATCTGCGAAATGCGCAGAAAAGATAATGTTACATTACAAGCTGAAGCCGGAAAGTAATTCTGCCTAAAAAACCTCTACTGGCAAAAAATCTAGGCACCACGTGCAAATCTCGTCAATAGAGACGGTGTATCATTATAAAACACGGTCCATTGGTGCAAATTCAAATTCACCATACAGTTCTGTGGTATGTGTATTCAGTATATCATTAGTATGTTCGGCTGTCAGCAGTGGCCGTTTCAACTCATTCGGCGCGTTACCTTATCGGAGTGATTCACAAGGTCACAGTTTAACCGGCCAGCGGTAGCGGCAACCTACATAATGATCTCATCGATATCTGTCGAATTTGTTAATTCTTTAACTGTATCATCGAATTTTAACTTTAAAATATGTAGAGAGTATCTTAATGTTTGCCATCCATTAGCTTAGATTGGTATTGTGTATTATAATTATGTTGAGATCTTAATCCATTATAGGTAGAGTCCGTCTATGCTAAGTTAGCACGCCACTGGCTAGTTCAAGTTTATGGTGCTCTCATACATTGTCATTGTCACTGCTCAGTCGGTACAAACTGCAAACATAGCGTACAGTAGATGAATTCTTAAGGTCTGAAAATATATGGGGGACTTAGAGATAATTTTGTTCTATAGGTCCATAACTGATGTCGCATTTCTTCTTTAGCAAAATAAGACCGTTTTCATTGCCTCTATTGCTTATATGTTCAGAAATAGGGAAAATCATTATTTATATAGGTAAACTTCAATTCGAAACATGCATATTCGAGCTGTCTGGCCTGTCTGCGCAGCTATGATGTAATGTATAATACAAAAGGTGACGAGGAAAGAACCCATACGGATCTCTATAATAAATAAATCTCTATAATTCTTGCTTATTTTTTGAATACACTTTTAAATTAAGGAATGTTACACAAGTTGTAGAACAGGACTGAAGAGGTCATGTCTATAAAATAACATAAAGTTACACATTTCTACTATTTAGGTAATAATATTAGGTAAATTCCGATCATTTTCATTAATTTTATACAAATGTCCAGTGAGTCGGCATACCAAGAGCATTATGATTACGAAGTGGCCTTAGTGCGAATGAGTAACAAAATGAGTAGCATCATAATACCTATGTCCGATTCATGTGGCTATACCTATACCTAGTACACCTACTAACCTAAAGAGAGCCCAAATAAACGTTAAGAATGGTTCCCGCTTTCGAGATTCCAGTGTATTTATAGGTAACCCATATCTGTGTCAGCGACTGCGCCCGGTTTTTTAGTCATATCATAACATACCTAAGGGGACGTCAGATCTGACCGAGCATTTCCTTGTACAATTACATCATCGGCCGTCATTAGCGGGTATCCTGTCACAGAAAAATGTTAAACTCGAAAATTAGGTACGGTACATTTTTATTATTCAGTGGGTAGAGTGGCCCATTTGAATAAACGTCAATTACGACTACTTCCTACTTACCTAAGTTTGGGATAAACTCTTGGTAGTTAGAAGTGTCTCTTATTCCTTAAAGTAGCAAATAGGTATGACATGTTATCATTATCGTGGAATGATGGATCGTTGTTTGTAGTAGCCGCTCCAATTTTCATCATAAGATCATAACATTAATTTGTTGAAACGCTCAAGCGTGTGATCCTATGTACTCTGTTAAACATGAAACCTAGTACCATGTGACTAAAGCAGTTATCAGGATACTACGAGTATGTATACTAGGCTATAGCAAAGAGAATTTGAAATAGGGGTGGATTGCCAAAGAAAATTTTGTAGCCAAAGTAAATTTACTGCCTTCTTTAGACACATGATTAAAACTTTTGACTTTGAACCTTATTATTTCACTGATATGTGTTAAATATCAAAAAGTGGCGCCATCTTACCGGGCACAACCCAAAGGTTGTGGCTAGTGATGGGCTGCGGAAACATTCCCGCTACCAGTAAGTTTCCATTTGGGAATGTTACTAGTAAGCTACCAATGTTACCGGTAACATTCCCAAAAGATGGTAAGATACGAAACTCATGATTTATATGAGATAAAAAAGGTTCTGAAGTATTTTCTTAGTCAAATAAGTCATGTACAGTCACGGACTTTAATCGTTAAGCCATTTAGGGTTTACTTTACATTGGAGATGTCATAGCGTTAGTATTTACAACCAATTTGCTTGAATTTCAAAGTGTGCCTCCGCTACGCTAACGCCTGCTTTCTTGTGAATTTCGATTTCAATTTTAATAGCCGCATGGGAATACCTCGGTTTGTGGATTAGCCGGGTCGCTTCTGTGCCGGTATTTAAAAAAAATCTTCTAGCCTACGATGCTCTCTAAATATTTTAATATTATTTGATTCACATTTGACATGGAGAATTTGAACATACGATTTTTTGCAGTTAATACTTGCCTGTGCAGTGTGCATTATGATTGCACAGCTAACTTACAATGTTCCAAATGAATTCGGTCCATTGAGTAAAATATTTGACTACTAGGGAACAAATATGTAGCAGTAACAAGTTTTGACATGTAAAATACTATGTTTTATGAATAAAAATCTGAATCTGTAGTAGTGAGCTGTACAACAATTGTTTTAAATTAGCAGATTAAAAGATGTATAAGAATGAGTGTCCGCTTAGTGAATTGAATAGGCCTTATTGAAGTTTGGTTGATTGTGATCTCTTAAGATTAAACTCATAATACATTTTATTTACTTAACGTTTTTTTACTAAACTTGTTTTATTTTGTACCATCTACGCGAATTATAGATATTTTGTTGTTCGAACGCCTAAAAAGAAAGGTCTAACGGTCCATTGACATTTTACTCCGCAATTTTAATACGTCTATAAAAGTTTCGGTTTCGGCCGAAACTAGAACCAAAACCGAACTTTCGGATTCGGCAAAAAACATGTTTCGGTCGGACACTAGTATATATGTACTTTAGTTTTTAAATAAAAAAATGTATAAAGCTCATTTTATTTTAAACAATTTAATTGATATTTTATTATAAAACTGTGAGCATTATTATACAAAATGTTGATTGTAACTATACTGATTTATACGCATATTTTATTTTATTTTATACAGTTAAGCCTTATTTTGATAAATACTTCCAGATAATATTGTTCCCAGTAACTTTGGAGAAATACCCGGTAAATAGTATTGGGAATATTACAGGTAACATTGGGAATTTACTCTATCAGAGAATCCTTGACTGTTATGACTGTAGATAATTGCATTATTATTTATTTAAGTATTTAACACGAAAAAAACGTAAACATTCTAATTATTTTTTCAAAGTTACTCAATCTTACCGCTCGCGGGTAATATTACTAGTTGTGGCACCATCGCTCGAAACGATGCCACCATACCTTTAACTTTGATCTATTAGATGGCTTATTTTTTGATATTTAACAAATTAAACACATATCAGTGAAAGGATCAGGATTGAAGTAGAATGGCGTTCTAAAAGTTTTAATCATGTGTCGAAAGATGGCAGTAAATTTATTGAGGCCACATAAATTTCTTTGAAAGTCCACCTCTATTTCAAATTCTCTTTCGCTATAGGTACGATAAAGATATCAAGTGTAACAAATTGCCAATAAAAGGTAAACTAAATACCTACATATTCTGTAATTAACGTCAAATTTATTTGTGATCAACGGGAAAGACCTTTATGTATTTGTACCTATCTACATCTGTCAGTATGTCTGTCTGTCAATTTGGAATGCATCTGGATTATACATTACATTACAATTTACGTTTTGATATCTTTCTTTAAACGGTCTACTACTTGCGATCGCAATATAAACTCTTTCTCAGTCAATCTGTTTAGCGATATCTTTACATACTCGTAAGTATCAATTCAATTATCGTCGGAGTGTAAGTGACAAACAGAATTAGCACTGCTGCCACTTGAATTAATAGATAATGAAAAATGTGCCTACCTATTTATGCTAAGTAAATACTACCTACATACGGTTGCATGCCTGCCAGTGTTTCCCAATTCATTAGGTAAGTATTTGCATTGATGCATGGCACACGCTGTACGTTAAGTAATTTTTAATAGTTTTAATTAAACAGATAAAGTTATAAACTTGTAGCGTAGCATGCTATCCTTGACAGCTGAAGGTGTGCCCATTGTCTGAGTGCTTACTACTGTTTACCTACTAATTTGTCTAAGTACTTGTAAAAATCACACGTTGTTACGTTCGCTTTCAAGGTAACTTTATTTATACATCTGTGAGTGTGAATACAGTTACAAAATTTAATCAATTTAGGCTAAACTTAATCCAAATTCAACGTATGTATTGCGCACACATATATTTGTAGGTATTTAATTTCTTAGTCATTGGCTAAAGCTCAAGTCGGAGGCATATTCTATAAATTCTATTCCAGTTATAAAAATACGATATTATTGATATCAATATCATAGCAATCACTATTTAATAATATATAGCCGCGAGAGTCCTCAGAGTTCCGCGCCGAAATGAAAACGGCATGATACTGTGGTGCGGGGATCCCATATATTATGATAAAGCGATGAAATAATAATTGTAATCGGTCAACAAGAGTTATTTTGAAAAGCAGTTGATTTTGAAATTGCAGAAGCATTTTGCTAATCGCAGATTGTCTGACAAGTCAACTATCGGTCTATTCTACCAATATTAGGTATTAACTGATACGAGTAGAAGCGGCGCAAAAATGATAAGATGACCTACATATTTTTTAAGTCCCGTCTATGCCGGTTTCAGGTGTATAATTGTATACATATTTTTAGACTGGACTTTACATTCACATTAAAAGCCAATGAATGAGGATGTTGACTCTGTTGACCTGCATACCTAATACCTATTATGTATCTACCTACGATGAATTGGTTAATGTAATATGAAATGTTGAACATATTATACACAGAAGAAAGTACCTTACCTACTCGTATTTGTTTACTTTTCTATACTTATATTAGCCTCGATGTGCGTACAACTAATTTAAAATACCTGATATTATATTCAGTAAGATTTATTAACATTACATCCAGTCTTATTTATAAATACTTTTACCATACTTACTTACTTACTCCTCTGGCGCAGCGACCCAAAGTGTGTCTTGGTCTCCAACACGACTGCTCGCCACTGATCCCGGTCCTGTGCAGTTTCTCGCCAGTCTTCAACCTGGAACTCGCGCAGATCAGTGTTCATCACATCCGCCCATCGATACCTAGGTCGACCGGCCGGGCGGCGTGCTGTCGGTTTTCCCTCAAACGCTCTTTTCACCGCCCGATCGACTCCCATTCGCCAATACCATACCTACTGCAAGCCAATTATGTCTCTCATTTTATTGCATCTATTTACAAGAGTGCACCTGCACTTAGTTGATTGTAACTTAAAAATTCCAATACCTTATCGTACACCTTTACATAATGTGATTAGCACTAGCATTAGTCATAATCCGGTGTGCAAAACAGATGTGTAATGTAAATACATTAGGTACAAATCATATGTTAGTAAACAATAGTACGTTCTCGTAGTAAAATACAATACTTTATTTATAGTAATCGCTAGCATGCATGATGTATTTTTATGATTTTGTTATTTGTTTTCCGTTTCTTGTGATGTAAAAATATTAAATATAGGTTTAACATTTATATTTCGACATTCAGTTTTGCATAGCCGTGTTTCTCTTGATGTCGATGCGTTTTTATTGAAATAGCTAATAAAGTATGTAAAGTAGGGTATCCAGCAAAGGGTTATTCCTTATTTATTTTATTCAATATTGTAAATGTGTATTAACAAGGGCTATTATGTGTAATGGGAGTTGGGTTGTGAGCTTGAAATTTCGAATTCATGTTTGTTTTTATTATTATCTACAAATGGAAGCATTATAATATAAAATGTATGAAAATAAGGATAACGGGTGTATAAAGTGTAACGACGGTGAGAGGTAACAGGCCAAACAGGTGGTAGAAATTAATTTTATTAGCATTTATGAGAGATAAGTACCATTATATGAAAGCAAACCGAGGTCAGTTTTTTTTAATGTTGAAATACTGTTTTGTGCGTGCCGCTATAATTTCTGTCGTTATCAAATTAATTTTACGTGCAAATTATTTTCGTGTGCTATTTCTTATTGTTTTATGATACTGGTATCGGCTGCGGAGTCGTATAGTAGATACTTTATTTAATCTACACTACAAAGTTATTTTATTCGCTCTAGTTTTTCTAAATCAGTTGTTTGTTATAAGTTATGACACGATTATGCTTTTACTGCGGCAAAATAATCTACCAAGTTATATGTCGATGTCTGACTGGGCCGTCTGGGACGAAAAATGGGGCGAATATAAAACAGAGTGGAACAATCCGGCTAAATGTTACAGTGGCATTTTGTGGCCAGGCAATTATTTCTGCTTGATATAAGTCATGTCATGTTCCTGAAGTATTTTTACAAACTTTTATTTGGCTGAACTAAGTATATCTTCGGTATGTGTAGATGTGTATACCTCATAATCCGGTCATGGAGACCGCCGGTGACCATAGAAACTAATCGAGATTTTGTTCCTTTTTTTGTTATAAGCCTGATGACATCAATGTAATTACTTAATAAAGCTCAGATTAAGGTGTTTTCACAAAAACTCGTATTTCGAAAAATCTTACATAGGTTTGGGTGGAGGTCTGGGGGGTTTGTGCCAAACCTCACTAGAGTGGGAGAAACTCTGAAATTAAGAATGAACTCCCCTCTAATCGATCTAATCATAGTATTAACATGTTTGTATACTTTTGGGATTAATCTACACTTGCAACTATTTTCGATTGTAACATCTCAATAACAACTATCTAAATCAACTGAAGAGCGTTTGACTACCTACTCAAAAGTTCTTATTACTAGACTTTCGAATATAAATCTTACGTATGAAGCCTTAAAATTTAATTGCGTAGGTCCTCTCCTCTTAAAAGAAAGAAGTACGTTTGAAAATACTCTCATGAAGTAGATATAGATACGTACTTAACTTGAGGGCGGCTCGGGCGATTTGTCATGTCATTCTAGCTGTACCTATTCATTCGATTTATGACCATTTTTCTTGACCGCGCTATTCACTGTTGTTTTTATTGTTTATTAATAGTTTTTGTCTGGAATTGATTTATTATTATTTTCCGGGAATAGCTATCTTATAAATTAATTATAAGACGATGAATATGAAATATCTAATATATGTTAAATAATACGTACATAAATATACTAAAACACATATACGCAAACTGTAAAAGTAGAGTTAAGTTAGAAACCACTGGCAGGTACATAAACATCGAAAGAGGGGTCAGGGAAGGAGACCCGCTCTCCCCAACTCTATTCATAAGCGTCTTACATCAAGTTATGAAAAGTCTAAAATGGGAATATAGAGTAATAAACATAAACGGAAAATATCTCACACATTTAGTATTTGCAGACGATATAGTGCTACTGTCTAGAAGTGGGAAAGAGCTACAATTTATGATCAATACTCTACACGCAGCTAGTAAAAACATGGGCTTGAAATGAATCTTCAAAAAACAAAGATGTAGAAAAAGAAACATTTATAGAAGACAATAAGAAGTAAAAGAGTATATATATGCCTAGGGAAACAGATATCCTTCAGACCGGATAACAACATGGAAGAAGTAGAGAGGCGGGTAAATAAAACATGGAACAAGTTCTGGAGTATGGCAAATATACATACTTCTGAGCGCCCTGCCGCTACTTTTAAAAAGAATAGTACTGGATTCGTGTCTCCTTTCCACACTTAACTACGATAGCATGTCAAAGGCCAATCGAAAGATTTAAAAAAAAAGTTAGGTTAATAGATAAAATACGTCACAAAAATATACGAGAAAAAACTAAAGTAATTGACGCTCTCGAACACTCTCTAAGACTCAAATGGCACTGGGCAGGTCACATCGCGAGGATACCAGATGAAAAATGGACAAAACTATTAGTATAGAATAGTATTTAGTTTAAAAATAGTTTGTAAAGTGGTTACGGAATAAAAAGGCTTGTTATTTTATTTTATGATATATGGTAGTAAATAAATTAATTATATTCTCATTCGGTGCCAGCTTCAGCTTGTACTTTAATTAGAGGTATTCAATTATATTATGAATAATAAAGTGTTCTCTTTTTGTTACAGGTATAGCACTACGCCCGTTCGGTTTATCATTTATATACCTCCTCCTCTACTTAATAGCACCTCTAACACAAGTGCCATCCGCGCAAACGATACGAGGTAAGACTTTTCATTCTTAGCACACGTAGCTAACATTAAATCTATCCTGTCCTGAGCCTATTAACTATTTATTTATTTATATAAAATTAAATGCAAGAATAAAATACAGTCGGTATAATTTGAATTAAAATAAATTAAAATTTTTAATTAGCTCAAGATAATGATGAACCCTAGATAAGTAATGTTTTAATTAGATAAATAATAATATGTGTAATCCCATTAGCTGTAAAGTGTTGACATGTAAAATACTTATATTTTATCAATAAATATTTGATTGATTGATTGATTGATATAATAACGGTACAGTATCATAAACAGTAATTCAATTGCATGAGCAAAATGTTGTTAAATCTTTTATTCTGCCGTGAGTGTTTATAAATTAGAGTGAAATAATTACCTAGTTTAAATATTCTTATCTGCGTGGGATAAAAAAAAAGTTCTAGACTAGTCCGCTATAATTATCTGATGCAAAATAGTAAATAACTTCTTTAACATGGGATGTCTTTATTTAATATTGGGGCGACTTTGATAAACTTCACATTGTAAGCAACATTATTTCAGGCAATTAGACTTATATACTACTAACAGAGGTAGCGGATAAAAATAAGTCTTCAAATTGAATTACCAATCATATTTCAAAGTTGTATCAATATACGGTATAACTACAGCTCTAAGTATACATTAGACTTTTTATATTGCCATACATTTCATTAAGATTTTTGAATTTCAGGATGGCCGGGCAAGTTTCTTTGTTTAACCTTAGTGGTTTCAGCTCTGCTTTTACTATTACACGTAGCATGGCACATAGTACTGGCCGCGTTCCCGCCCTATGGGTCGCTGCCACACGAAAACTACCTCGTAGAAATTATCGGTCGGAACTTGGGCCTGGTGCCCTATGATTTTATAGATCCAACAATGGCCATACAATACTTGGCACCGGAGGTAAGCACACAGTTTAGGTATTTTTTTAACCCGACTTACGTAGTAGTTATGATTCGTAAGAAAACTAAGAATTCGATTCAGCGCCTTACATAATAATGTCGGAATAAATAAGGTATTCATTAGATCCATTTTTTGTCTCGTTGTAATATGAAGAATAATGTTTATTTTTCAGTTATTGATGGCTATCGTTTCGTCGTTGGTATATGTGTTGGTAAAAAAGTTGCTGTCGGGACCAAACCAACCTGAAGAAAAGCCACACTCAAAACATCAGAAGTATCCGCTCCTCACCAGTGCCGGTACAGTTGTATTTTTAAACTATTTCTTACATATGAAATATGTTTTTTCTTTCTTTTAACATGATTTGTAATCATGAAGTAAGTCTTTGTCTGTCATCAAATTTTGCAATTTTTTGATTAATTTATCTGTAACTGTGCAAAGAAAAGTACAGTTTATAACGTGCCTCTTCGGTGGACATTCAGGGCATAGCGTCCCGAGAAGTATCTCGATAAGTGCAACACATAGGTATAGAGGAATGGGGCGAGGACGCGCTCAACACCTATCAACAATGAAATATGATCATATTACATATTTCCTTTTCATTTTACCACTGCGCTTTTTCATTGTGCCTGCCTACAATATTGCCATGACAATGACACGCGATTTTCTTATTTCCAGGCAAATACCTATGCCTCTTCCTAATAATGTTCTCCGGCATCATGCTCCCAAGCGTGACGTCAGGGATCTACTTCCTCATATTCATGGGCGCGGCGACGGCCTGGTCGCTGGGCCAGCCGCTAGAGCGCGGCTTCGCGGTGGTCGGCCGCTGCCTCATGGCCATTATGGCGGTGCATATAGCGGTGCTGCTCGCCTATCAGTGCACATGGCTGCTGGAATTATATCCGCCGGAAATGAACTTGGCGAGGTTAGTAGCTTAACTTTTTTGGCTATGGAGCCCTTTGGTATTGTGTGCACTCTATATTTTCTTCACCAAGAATGAATTTCTCATCGTCTCAACTCTCAACTTGAGGACGGCGTTGAGGAGCTATATTCATTGACGTCACGTTGGAAAAACCATCACTCTCTTCAGGATGATTCTCTTTAAAGTAGCTGGAACAGTGTAGTCCCTTGAAAGCAGTTGAGCTGCGAGAGACGAATTACGATGTGATTAAAAATACATGTACACGGCCGGGTAGCGAAGACTGTGGCACTAGAAGTGGCCCGGTCGTGCTAGTTTGCCACTGTTCATTTCCTAATTCAGTATGGTGCGGAGCTCTGGGGCTGCTGCGCCCAATAGGAACGACTGTTCCGACTCCAGAAACGATCAATTAGGTGTATCGCACGGGTACCTTCAGATATGTCAGCAACGGAACTGTTTAAGAAATTAGGCAATCTCACACTGCCTTCGATTATGGTTATGCAGGTAGCTATGTACGTAAGGGACAATATATCGAACTACAAAATTAATGGAATGATACATAACTTTAACGCTATACTAGAGTAACTTTATACATTTAGCGTTTGCGTCAAATCCGGTAGTCCTGATTTTTTGCAGACTTGTTTATGATGTTGACCCAATGAATAATCTAAGTTTGTGACCGCGAGCGCCGAACGCAACTTTGTCAAAAAAAAGAAAACCGCGAAATTTTCGGTTGTTTTTAGGGTTCCGTAGCCAAATGGCATAAAACGGAACCCTTATAGTTTCGCCATGTCCGTCTGTCTGTCTGTCTGTCTGTCTGTCTGTCTGTCTGTCTGTCTGTCTGTCTGTCTGTCTGTCCGAGGCTTTGCTCCGTGGTCGTTAGTGCTAGAAAGCTGAAATTTGGCATGGATATATAAATCAATAAAGCCGACAAAGTCGTACAATAAAATCTAAAAATTTAATTTTTTTTAGAGTACCTCCCCTACACGTAAAGTGGGGGTGAAATTTTTTTTTCGCTTCAACCCTAGAGTGTGGGGTATCGTTGGAAAGGTCTTTCAAAACTAATAGGGGTTTTCAAGAAACATTTTTTGATAAAGTGAATATATTCGGAGATAATCGCTCCGAAAGGAAAAAAAAATGTGTCCCCCCCCCTCTAACTTTTGAACCATAGGTCCAAAACATATGAAAAAAATCGTGGAAGTAGAGCTTAAGAAAGACATTAAATGAAAACTATAGCGGACATAATCAGTTTAGCTATTTTTGAGTTATCGCAAAAAGTTTTCCCTTCATAGTAAAAAGACTTACTTCAATTAGGTACTGATTATGCAAATTTGCCTATTTGTTTAACTCGGGTGAAAGGTACCGTTTCATCCCTTGGTTAACAATTTACTATACTTTAAGCTCCAGTTTAGCTTATTGTGACGGAAGAGTAACTACGGAACCCTACACTGAGCGTGGCCCGACATGCTCTTGGCCGGTTATTTTAGATTTGGGCGATTATAAGTATTATAACCCTAAGATTAGATTAGATGATTTATTTCATGAAATACAATTAGATTAGATGATTTAATTCATGAAAGACAATTAGATTAGATGATTTATTTCATGAAAGACAATTAGATTAGATGATTTATTTCATGAAAGACAATTACATAATAAATTTGCATTGATGACAAAAATATAAGAATTTCTATCATGATCGTCAAATTTAAATAAAAATGAAAATAATAACAATACTAATAAAATAAAATTATAGCTTCAATAAGGAATGTCAATACAATTAGAATAAGAGTATGTAGGTAAATACCTACAAAATCCAAAATATAAATTTACAATGTCATAACTTACGAAAATACAATAAAAGAACAATAAATATAAAAACTATAAATAAAAAGTCAATTAATCTCCAATAGGAACAGTCCGTTACTTTGTCATATTTACGTAGAGTAGGTATAGAATAATACAAATAATATCTCCCAATAAGAATCGTCAACACAAAACAATAAATATTTTTTTATTTTTAAAAATGAAATAGTAATATCTTCCAATAAAGGACTAGTTTTTGACACTACCTTCTCAGGACGTCTCAAACTTTTAAAATTAAATATATATAAGCTCCCCACCCAGGCCACCCAGGGGTTCACTGTTTATGATAAACTGCCCAGAAATATCGTTGAAGGTCTCAATTTAATTAGCTTTAAGCGCCGATTAAAAAACTGACTTGTCGAGCGGCCATTCTACGCCTACCAAGAGTTCTGTGCTCACATATAATGAAAATTGTAGAAATAGTATACCCACTTAATTATAATAATATCATTTTTTCAATAATGTACCTGTGTGTAAAATGTAAGTAATTATAAATCGATCCATAATGTGGCCATATAAATTGGTTTTATGAATAAAAATTATTATGATTATGATCATACTAGAGAAATACATTTTCTTCCATTTACATGCGAAGCGTATTGCCTTTAATTAGACAATAATATGATATTTGACTCAATAAAACGATTTAATTTTAGGTATTTCGGTCTAACACAGTTGGTAAACCTCACCGCGACCAACCCTGCGAGTTTTTCCTACGAAACGACAAGCAAGTACTCCTGGGCGACTGTAGCCAGCCCATTAGTTATACTCTTCACTTACTACGCGTTAGGAGTAGAGACGCGGGAACTATTCAAACCAAAGGTATGTGTACACGTTACCTTAATTATTTTACGAATGAATGATGTTTTCAGTTTTTTCTTCACTAACATGGTTATTAACAGAATGCTTTGTCAAGTGATATAACGTATGGTAGACAAGTGCCTTAAGAAAATTAGCCTGCCTGTTCACGCCAGGATATTTAGTCTCGGCTCTCTTCGGATGGGGACTGATATTATTCGATGTAATTGTGTATTTAAGTTTCGTTATACTGCAAAATCCCATGGCGCAGAGGGTCCTATAATGTTTGAGCATCACGAAGTCGCGTATTGATAACTCTCGGATCTCTGGCGACTCGCTCGTCGTTCCTGAAGGGATGAAGGTGTGGTTTCATTTCAATCTCAGTGTTTCCTTTTCACGCTAAAACATGCGCGTGAGAAGGATGCCCTGGAATTTAAATGAAAATGCCTTTGCCTGCTGGTACCGTATTGGGCCCAGGCGTGCTAGTACTAGCATGCGAGTGGCGTCCGTTAACTCAGCTATAACTTTTTATAACCCAATGTGCCAACAGACTGAAAATATATGAGTAGTTTTTTTAATGTAATTGAAGCATTTTATTTATCTTGTATGCTGTCAAATGGATGTAGGGGAAAAAAAAGAGTGCCCTGACCGGAGTAGAGGCGGGCAAGCTGAATGGCTCGCTTGTGCGGGGAGTGTCGTTCCACCGCGGCGGCTCCCTCAACCCTAAGGAAAAGTGGATGAATGCCACTAAGACCGTCCGAGTAAGCGCACGAGTGCAACACGCTTACACTGTAGAACGCTATACATATGATGCTAACACCTTTGATATATTAAACACCTGATCTAATAAACATGCCAAGTCAAGGGAATACTTGTGCCGTGCTTACAATAGTTTTACTAAATTTGTGGGTCTCTGACTCTCAAACGCCATTGACTTATTTCGCAGGCTACAAATCTACAATTAGAAAAGTCTTCTACGTACTACCATCAAAATACCACCTATCGTCAGTGGCCAAATAGCCCTACTAAAATTATGATGTTTAAAACTCCAAAGAACGCGCCACAGATCAGAGTAAGGACCATCTAGCGAAGCTGTCATTAACATTTCACAATAATCCGTTGACCTAGTACGTCTATTAGTTTAGATGTGTTTGATATTACGTTGATTATAAAGATAGATTAAAGTAGAATTAGTCATCACATGTGCACATACCTAGAACATCACTGTAGCATTGAGCATGCTGTAACATAGAGTAGATACTAGACAATAAATCCTTTAACCAATAACGGTTTAGGACTTGAGCATGAATGCTTTTTAACATGAAATGGGCAATCGACATTTGTCACTTTGTTTTCCGTTTCTTCTTAAACCGTTTGATTGATTTGTTCACTTTTTTGCAATTTGCTTTCATTCTTTTATAGGTTGCATATTCCTACATAGATTCAGATTCACTTCGTGGCAGTCCCAGTGAGAACACTCCTGTAGGTATCATTTTATTTACTTTATTATGGGAAAATGGAATGTTGTAAACACATAAAAGAGTTCTTGAGACAACTCTTGCATCAAAATTGCCACATATACAAACAATGACCTCAGCGTATTCGAATGCAGTTGCTGGACTCTTTGCTCAATAATTAGAACTGACTAAAGTCATGATTTCCCATTCCACCATTTGTCAGCATTTATGGCTAACACTGCTTTTTACTGATTAAAAAGTTTCAAGAATTTCGAAAACCACCGTAAATATGTTTAAGAAAATTTTAAATTATGTTATAGCCGCTGACGAGTTGACGACCATATGCGACTTTTGCTAAATAGGTTTCAATTTTCTTAAACATGACAAAAAGTTACTTTTCTATTCGGTGGTGAGGTGCTAACGAAGCGAGATGAAGCGAAAAATACCATGCGATTGTCTGTGTGGTCGTATAAGGGTCAAAATTATTTTCATTGTTTTTTGTCCCCAAAAAATGTGACGGAGTGGAGCTTTTTGTATAGGGTGAAATTTAGTTTTTCTTTTATCTCAAGAAAATTATAATCTACAGCTAGAATAATGCACTAGCGCTCAACCTTTTTTTATTTATTTGATAAAAGATAAAAATAGGAAGTGACAGAGTGGTCAGAAACATGACAATGAAAATAATTTTGACCCTTAAAACCTCCCTTCGCCCTGGTTCTCGCCTCGACAGCAGGAAAACACCTATACTAGATGATTTTGGGGTCTTTATCATGAATGTCAAAAATGTGATACGATGTTCATAAACAAATTTCCCCATGTGACTAACCATAAAATCACGAAAAAAAACTAATGGACATCTTGATGGTTCGAAGTAGATGAAACGTAGGGGTAAACATTTTTGCGATTTTCATATCGGTCGCATGGGATCTTACTAAACAAGGTCTGTTTAGTATGATCATCTTAATTCATTTTTGACGTTCGGGATCGCGACCCCAAAATCACCCAGTATAATGGAAATTTTACTGAATTTGCTTTTCTGTAATACGCTGAGATCTTTGCGTTCAAATGCTAATGGGATATTAATCTTATAATCATGCAGCGTTCAACAGATTTCCATGCATTGTGATACTTGGTCGTATTTCATAGTAATAGTATGTAGTTTATGCACCTTTACAATTGAAGTTTAATTGTTTGCTTTATATGTTTGTTTGTTTGTCCTGAATGTAATTTGTTTGTTTGTTTTAATTTTTTTGTTATGTAGTTTTAACGTTTTCGGTCCTTTTGTCAAGTTATCTTGCCCAAACTGTGGTACCGAAAGGGTTAATTTGAATCATATGAAATTATACGTATAAAAGTATGTATGTTTCACTACGAATAATTAATTAATGTCAAAATAGAAAACTAAGTCCTAAAGTCTCGACAAAGATCTGACTAGATCAGAACGGCTGTTTTTTATTGTTTCTTACCCGTACCAAATGTTGTAAACACAAAGTAATAGTTTCAAACGTAGCTCGTTGCCATCGATGGTTATGTGTATATTGAAATGATAAATTGAAACAAAATTAACAATTATTTGAAAATAATTAAGCTTTAGTATTCTACTTTTCTGTTAAATAATCTAAATCCTGTATCTACAACGAATTCAAATTTAAAATTTGCAGAAATAAATATTGAAATCTAAAATATTCTATATATTTTACTAGCTGTACCTGTGTACAGTTAGCATAGTTATTAGCTTCGCATCTCTGCATACAAATATGTATGCAGGGGTGCTAACCTAATGGTTTTAGAGAATGTACAAAGGTACAGGCAGTAAAATATATAGAATAGACTGTGCTATAATCGTGTGTTACATATGTAGCTGATCCGCAACATGAGCCCCAGCAAGCGGTGGCCGGCCGGGCGGTCGCGCTCGTCCATCAGGAGGCTGCAGCAGGACCCGTCCGGTTCCGTCACTATTCCAGATGAAGGTAATTTACAAGTCATCTCTCCTAGCCGTTTTCGACCACAGCGACTGCGTTCTACCGCTGAGAGCGTCGCTGGTGCGCTCTCAGGTGACTGATATAGCCAATTTTTGCAGCAAATGTACGACCACACTCGTTGCAAGTCAGCACCCCTCCGACATAATTGTAAAGTATGGCCGCAGGTGGTCTGGCCTTCAGCTCGTCGCGCTTAGCGTCGAGTTCTGTGAGCCGCCTGGCTTCAAACTGACGCACCTGAGTCTGCACAATATGCCTCCAACGTGGACGGTCACTGGCTAGACTCTCCCACTTCGTTGGCTCTATATAAGCTCTCTTCATATGCCGTTTCAACACATCTTTGAACCGCAAGAATTGGCCGCCTTGTTTGCGCTTTCCATCATGCAGTTCGCAGTAGAAGATGCGTTTCGCGACTCGGTCTTGGGACATGCGGGAGACGTGACCGCACCATCGTAGCTGTCGTCTCATTAGGTGGGCCTCTATTCCAGCGACATCGGCACGCCTAAGGATCTCCGTGTTTCTAACACGGTCAGACCACGGTCAAAGATTCGGCAGGACAATAGCCATGTATACAGCTATTTTAGTAGAAAGCTTTATATCGTGTGACCGAAACACCTTGGAACGAAGTTTTCCAAACGCACCTGCAGCGGCTCCTATTCTGCAGTTAATTTCGTTGTCAAGGTGGCACTTAGCTGTAATCGTGCTACCCAGGTATTTGAACTGCTCTACTAGTTTAAGTGAGTCCCGTCCGAGTTTAAAGTCAACCTGCGGATTGGCAATTGTGTCGAGGACCAGAACTTCAGTCTTCTTGACACTTATTTTAAGGCCAAATCTATGACATGACATAGTTCACGTTAGAATAGGTATAAGGTAATAAGGCAAAACACCACCTTCTTTGATCTTAGAGTGGTGACAAAGCACTCCATTAGAATATTCCATCTTTCAAGTGGTTTCTTGCTTATTAGGAATATCCTCAAGTCCTGTGTTATTTCACCTTGACCTGAAAAGCGACCCTGGTCAGATGCTGTTTGTGACGCAAAGCAACATAATTTAAAAATCTTTTGACTTAGTGGTCACTGGCTTCTAACTTCTATAAATGATAAATATTTTAGTGCTCTTTATTATTTTGCAGAATCTAATACTGAATTCAACGAGCCAACACTGATGGATGATATATTAGCTGCTGTAGTAGATTTCTTCCAAGTTGTGATCAGGTAAATATTTCAAATCTTCTCTAAACTGAGTTTCACACAAAACGAGCAGGCTCGAAAAGAAATTGCCATGTGAAACAGCTCGGTGTCTGATTTGCCTCGCTCGAAGCGAGGTGTTTCTCGCGGCAATTCTCTCACAAGACAGCTCAATATATGCGAGCCCGTCTTTTAAGTAATCCTAGTGTTGGTAGTAGTCGGTTCTGTGTGTCTAGTGTAATGTGTTTCAATTTTACAGTCACTTGCTTTCGAGTGTTTTCACCACCCGTTATCGTCTAAGATCATATTCCAATCAATCTTTATTCTACGTATGTTTGCGGTTTTCAGGTCGTCGTACATAGCGACCACGATCACAATGATGGCGTGGAGCATAATGTACCACTCGTGGTTGACGTTCGTGTTCCTGATGTGGGCCAACATCGTGTGGCTGTGCCAGGACCAGCGCTCCTTCATGCTGAAGACAAGCCCCGTGCTGGTGCTGTACGCCGTGCTGCTGCTGCTCGCGCAGTACATCTACGGCATGAATCTTACGGAAGCCGAGCTGCCATCGTCTATTTATAATGAAACGGTAAGACATTTTACATCTTATTTCAGATGAAGGTGAAAGAATAAGCAGATGTAATCTAATCCTATATTGCACATACAAGTGACAGAGATAGCACTACTGTTCGCGCTCTAATCCCTATATGCGTTTCGCGCAACAGAGACAGCACTAGAGCATCGAGCTCTAATCGCTTAATGCACTTCGCGCATATACGTATGACAGAGATAGCGCTACTGCTCGTGCTCTAATCAAAATATGTATGTTAGCTGATATCTCAGAATGGCTCTGACGGAAGCGGAGCTGCTGTCGTCCATTTATCAGCATTGTAAATAAATATGGCTTAACTGACGTTTATTATATTTGTATCTAATCCCTGATTCCATAGCCCGTATGAAATAACTTGAAATACCTTAAAGATGGCTAGTGGGCGCCGTAAGCCATCAAGAAATTGCATATACTAGAGAAAATATCTACCCATTCCGCCGTGACCCACGTGGCCGAGTGGTTTAGGCATCTCCCACGATTGCAGAAGATGCTGCTTTGTTTCCAGCCTTGAGCACTGGTCACTTTTTCTTTCGTATATGACATTTATTTCAGTTTATAACTTATCACTTTCTTTGCAGGGCATCAACTTACAGCAGATAGGTCTAAGTCCACCACCCAGAATGCCCTTCGTGCCTCTACTAATCAAGTCCCTCTTCACCTGCATGTTCTGGGTGACGCTCCGTCAGCGCGTGCAGGAGATCAGACAGCGGCGTCAGTCCGCCGTTATCACGGACATGGCGGCGCCGCTGCAGCTGACTGTGTCTACTGCGGCCAGTGGTACGTTCTTGATTAAGTCTTCCACCTGCATGTTCAGGGCGATCGTCAGCGCGTGCGCAAGATCTGGCAGTAGCGCTGTCTTTACTGGCGTACAGTGGTGCCTGCAGCTGACCATTTCCACTGTGGCCATTTACCAATGGTTTTCAAATAATTGTCTTTTAGTGTGTTACCATACACCATATCGTTAGCGTATGGCTGGTGGCATGCCGTTCGTTTCCTTATAATCCACATTACGCGATAGATTGTCATACATACATGTATTCGATATTGGGTCTCTATTGTTTCCCATAAAGTTTTAAGTCATAATGTATTGTTTGTCCGCATTTTCGTTAGTCATAATTTGGTTTTTCTCAGAAACGCGTAACTTTTCAGGATTGCCATAAAACAAACCTAACCTAACCTAACCTATCTATAGAATAACCTGAGGAAATTCCTGAAAAGTTAACGGTTTCAGAGTTATGACTAATGATAATATGACTATCATTACATTATGACTTACAATAATTATGTCAAACAAAGGGATCCGATTCGATATTATCATAAGAAATAATTATCCTAACTGCTTTGGTATATATATATATTGTTTTAATGTGCGTATTATAATATTTTTTGTATTTTTAACGTGCCATGCCATTTTGGATATAATCCATTTACTTTTACATTTTATGTATTCAGTATATAACTTTGATAAATTACAATAACTAGAGTCATCTTTGAAAACATTCAAATGCCAAATCTAACCAAGAGTTGTGTTTTTATGTCATCCACGCATCAGGTCTAGCCGGTGGTAAATATTTTGATAACTGCGTGCCTAATATCTGACTCTCCGACTTCTCCGATCTTTCTTAAATAATTTCACATGCTCAACTTCAAACTAATTTTGTAGAATATTTTTTCTGCATATGCTATCCGCATTTTGTTCTATTTGTTTCCTTAAACTGGCTCCTGCATTTAAATTGACTTCTAATAAGTACTAGAATATTACTATAATTTCTCTAATTGATAAGTATGCACATTTCCCGGAAAGATTGCACTGCACTTTTAACTAAGTTCTAAATATAATATTGACTAAAAATCTTCCCACCAAATTTCTACTTCTAAAAAGTCAACTTTCTTCAAAGAGTGCCGTGATTGCCTTTTCACACATACACTAGCAACAAGCAGAGACAATACTATTGTAGGCGCTCACTAATCCGGCAGTTGGCGTCTTAGATGGCCCGCTCTATAATTCGGCAGTTGTCAGAGCCGAACGCCGAATTACAGAGCGGTAGCATTGTTCGGTAGTGCCACGTGTTAGTTTCGTACTTTTATTTCCCATAGAAATCCACTAATCCGGCAGTTCCAACAATCCGGCAAACGGGGAAAATATCGGATTCCGGATTACAGAGCGCTTACTGTATTTTCTTCCTTTTGCATCGATAAAATCTTGAGCCCAAGGCGTGCTTGGAAAGGAACCCTTGATACATTTTTATCACCGCTTAAACAGTTACCACAGCAATGCTACATGTATTTTAAAAGCCTATTATTTACGTTTCAGTGATAGAAGCGCAGCGTGAAGAAGAACAACGTTCGCGCTTGTTGATCAAAGTAGGAGATTTCCTCAGGGCAGCTTGCGCTCGTTACTGGATATACGTGGTCGTCATTATGCTGTTCGTTATTGGTATCACGGGCACCAGGATGACTATCTTCAGAATCGTCTACATGTTCTTATGCCTCGGATTTATACTCATGTTCCAAGTAAGTTTGCTTCTGTATTTTGCGACTTATATGAATGTTTCAAAAGCTTTTGATATGATAACCGTGAATCGTTTTGAGCGCTGGGTGTGTTTTCGTGCTGCACTGCGCTCCGCGTTACGAAGCGCTTACAAAGACCCGTGGTCGCGCGTTCGGAGTACTACTTAGTTGCATCCTGCACCTTTTTATAGCACAACAGCCCGTGTTTACCTGTAGAACTTCTTTCTTTCTTCTTTCTATTTATTTGTTTATTAATTACTTGAGTACAGGTCCTAAACTACTAACAGGTACTAACTAAATTAGTATGGGCGCAACAATTTGTGGTGACTGCGAGCCGCCATATATATATATGGTAGGTATAGTAGGTAGGCGAAGTCATAAAAGCTGGCGTTAGATTTGTACTGGCCTGTCAAAATTCTCATTTAAAATTCGCGCGATATAAAATCACTTCATTTCGATCACTCAAAAGAGACACATTATTTGTCCATCGATTATATTTTTATTTTAATACATTTTTGTGAGTTTGAACTCTACCGACATATACACGCTCATTTTAGTAAACTGTTTATAATTAAACTAATTATTTTAACAGATGAGCTGGTACTGGTGGCGACGACTGATGTATATCTTCTGGATAACAGTGATCATATACTCCATGATCAACCTCATTCTCATCTACATATATCAATTCGACGGCTTCCCCAACACTATAGAGAAGTATCTTCACATCTCCGTACAACTGTAAGTTCTGTTACAGAAAGTTATAGACACCGTAACACCGGGAAGGTTCGTACTATTTCCCCTCTGCCGAGCGCATGCCCAACTGGGCATAGCGCGCTGCGTGTTGTACACAAAAAGAGATCGAGGTGTGCAAAATTTGACTTTGACGTGTGTCATAGTGTATGTATTTGTGTCATCATGACATATTGGATTTTGTATGTAATGTAGTGAGTGAGAAGTGCAACAGTATGCACGTTTCGTAAGATATCGCTTGGGCTCCGACGTGTCGAAAGCCGGTGTTGCTCGATGAACATGACATTTTAAGTACTAACACACTATAATATACAAATACAAGCATATCATCCCTATTTCTTAGTCCTACTACTGGCCTAATGCGTTTTTTTACAAGCTTTTATTTAACTTGCGCAGCATGTATGTTGGTGTCGGTCATATCTTGTAAGCTAAATTTGGCCCACTCACTTCCCGATATCCGATTGAGCTGAAATTTGGCATACATATATAAATCGGATGACAATGCAATATTATGATGACATGGAGCTTATCTGAAGATGGAGACAAGAGGTGGTCATGGGAACTCTGTGATAAAACAAACTCAAACTAATTGTGTTTGGGGTTGTTAGAATTTTCTCGATGATTTGAGACTTCACATACATCTTTGAATTCCTTCACAGATGCATGCATAATGTAAAGTAAGAGGGAAACATTCAATTTTTGGAGCAATAACTAGCCAGTCATATAATTTGTATGTTTCTTTCAGGCAAAATGACCTCGGGTTGGAGCCATACCATCCCGCGGACTTGTTCGTCAAGCTTCTCACACCCACTTGCTTTTTGATAATAACAATAATGCAGGTGCACTACTTCCATAAAGACTTTATGGCCCTTTCAGACCCGAACACTACGTACGTATTAATACTGTTATAGTTTGCGATAGACATATTGTTTTTATCCATTTGAAGTTTTACCACGTACAGCAGATTGGTAGAAGGCGCTGACCTCAACACATACGTATAATCTGAGTACTTATACGCAATCAATCAGTCTTGCAACTGATCACCGTTTAGCCATGAAAAAAAAAAGACTTCACATTTAGCGGGACGCCCATCACTCGAACCGCGTTGAACTGAACACACGGTAGAAGGGCCGACTGCAAAATTTTGCATCGACTTGATACCGGATGAAATGGACAATGGTTTCCCATAAAAGCATGGTCACCTTGAAGAGCGTCTGCCAAGCACTTCTGACAAACTACTGACAGATTTCGCTTTTCTGTGTCTGCTATTAAATTTCTAACTGCTGCCATAACTATATTTCGGATGGGTTAAATCAGCCCCCCTTTTTCGCACCGGAAGTGGCCTTGTTTTTGTACTTTCGGTAAGTTCCGCTGTGACAGACTATCAAATTTGGACTTAGCATCACTTGTATGGAAAACCATTGTCCATTTTATCGCGGTATCAAGTCGGTACGAAATTTTACAGTCGGCTCTTCTACCAACAACAGAAACTTGATCTAAAGATTGTGTTATTGTTTATTCTCGCGAGAAGTTATACTACCTTAGACATTATTAACTGGCCACTCGTAAACCTTGTTATAATGAAATAAGGTCTATAGTTTAAGCCATAACTATTGCTGTTAGTGAAGCCATTTATGCGAGTTCTACTGGGCAATTAGTAAACTGCGCCGTGCGCGTTCCAAAACAGATAAGATAACGAGAGCCGCTCTGCCTCATAACTTTTTTTCTTACAGTACAAATACTAATAGTATAGTCAGAAATGGAAATGAGTCGAGCAGACCGAGCAACGCTGGCGCTTCGACCATGAAGGACGATGTAAGTGAAATTAAAATAAAAAGGATATGTTCTCATTTTATGTTAATTAGAGCTGAGTTCAGTTTTATCAACCACAGTAAAGAGCAGTAAAAATGTCACTTTATAAATGTTTTCGTCGCTTTTGAGTGTAATTATTGTGCCTATGGTAACTTGAATTGAGGCGACTGGATCGTATGGATGACGAGCGCGAACTGGCGGTAAAACTGGATGCACTTTGACAGCTTCCGCGACAATTTGTGTTATGTTCAGAGTAATTGAGGCCATTTGATATTGATACGTATTAAAACCTGATGATCCTTTACTTCAAGGGGCCCTTTGCGAAAGGGTTATATTGAAATGTAGTCTTAGTTTGGCTTTGTCGCTGTCTAGTCTCTATAAATAACTTTGGCCGTTGGCTTTCAAAGTCAAAGTCAAATATTTTATTGCGTTTCATGTGTACATCTGATGCCTATTTATAGCCTAAAGCTAAGTACAGTCTCTACATTAACCCTGCGAGAGTTTTCGACTCAACTAGCAAACTAAATCTACTAGTATATGTGTAAATACACATTCCTTTTTTTTGTTTCTGCAGGTGCCACCATTGCCACTTGAGGAGGAAGCGGACAAAGTATCCGCGGCAGGTTCTATTACCGAAGCGGAACAGTCGTTATCTACGTATAATACTAAACGTAATTTGCACAGGTCAGCGAAAATAACTGTCGTTTTAATTCAATTACCAAACCTATTTATGATCATAATCGCGTACAGGATCGTGTTGAATTAGGTTTCGGAAATCTAAAAAAGGCTCCGAAAAAAGGTCAAATCGAGAAGGCATCGACGTTATCACTACATTTTGATTATAAAGGACATCAGGAATGTTTGATTATAAAGGACATCAGGAATGACTAGATTAAAGAAGTACTTTTGTACAGGAAACCATCTCGGTCGCGATCCTACGCACCCACGATCACGGAGCCCCAGTCCACACCGTTCCGGCAGTGGTGCGCGCGGAAAGGCGCCTCTTTCAAGGCCTGCCTGTACGAGTGGATCGACTACGTGTTCATGTATATGTACTTGCACCTCACTAAAGTTGTGTTCCTGTCTCTCACGCTGGTTTGTGTTATGCGGGTAAGTTGATTTTGTTATTACTCTAGCTTTAGCTTCAAGGGCGTAGCCAGCCAGTGAATGGGGGGGAGGGGGGTTTGATATCGCCGGAGGTCTAGGGGGGGGGGGGCTAGGCCCAGGCCTAGGGGCATACATTTTATGTAAAATTTTGTGTTGCCCCCCCCTGCCTGTATTTGCCACCGCCCATGTTTAGCTTTAACGTAAACATTAGTACTAATAGTCAAGTCATCACGATTTATCGTAATGATTTAGCTGTGCAAAAGGTGCAGTCCTCCAATTAAATCATTATGATAAATATATATTATAAGAAATATAAGTATGTATATTTATGTATGTATGTATTATGTATGTATGGTATGTTATTGTATTATATTTGGTTGTTGTTGTTAAAGTAGCACCGCCCACAATCTCTCTGCTTTGCCTAAAGGTTGACTGGTAGAGAATGCCTCATGGCATTAAGTCCGCCTTTTGTACTATAAGGTTTTCTTTTGTGCAATAAAGATTAAATAAATAAATAAATAAATAAATAAATCCTTGTGTTATGTTGCTAGTCTAAAATACATCGCTAACACATTTGAGGCTGGATTTAAGGTTAGTTATAATGACGTGTATTACTTTTGCAATTTCATATACTTAGGCGGCATTTCTGAAAAAATAATTGATTTGATTAGATTTTGACGTATCGATAGCGTGCATGAACTATAGCGAACTGCACAGAAACGGCATGTTCATTAGCGTGAAGTGTTAATTTCAACTGAAATATGTAGATGTCATATACTGAAATAAAAGTGACGGAGCCCTCCAGTGGTGAAGGCCTGATTCGAACCGATGTCTTTAGCTAACGAGGCTAAAAAATCAAAATATTTGATAAAATAATTAACATTTTCTAAAGTAGTGTCAATTTCTAGGTTAAGTATCCCATTTAGGCCGGTGGCAGACCCTCCAATGCAAGCGCGTTGTATCTAACTGAAATCTATAAGTATATCAACGACGTATCGACGTACTTACCTACTCACATATGCTTCTTGGTCTTCCAGGTATGCGCAATGCATGTACCTATCATGCTAATCGTAGCACCCGCGCTACTGCTCAACGGCAAGAAACAGCGAATCATTATCCTCTTCATATCCACACTTATCACAGTTTACTTCATGGCAAAGATGGTGTATCAAATAGAATACATCCGGCCTAGTGTATTTGATGTCAACTGTACTGTAAGTATACCTATTAATATTATTTTATATAATGTGATTATGTCACTAGCGTATACAATACTTTTTGTACAAGTCTTTTTTTTATCATAAAACATATCACTAGTAAGTATCTCAGTTGACAAAAATGTAGTACAAAAGACATAAACGCGCGTGAAATGAATATGCTCATGAAATAGTTGCCCGTTTATGTCTTTTCTATGGGAGCGCGGCGGCACGTGATTGGTGAAATCCTTATAATTGACTACAGCATATCGAAATGAATATTATAGTTGAGCTAGGAGCCCAGAAATGAAAAGTAGTAGAAAAATAATATGTATTAACGAAACTTAGAATCCACTAAGATGCATTATAAAATAAGTTCAGGGTCTTGACTTTATACACAGTGCACGTTATACATTTCCCAAAGAGTAAAGTGACATCGCCCCATATGGCTTATACATATGAAGTAAGGATTATTAAGACCTCTCTAATGTGGCGCCATCTAGATAACATATTTTATGTTGGACCAATATAAATTTATCTGTTTATTACTACGTCTTTGTTAATAATGTTTTAAGTATCATTTTTTTTCAGAGCTACGATGAATCAAAGGAAACCACATATAACAACGCAGAATGGCTCGGTTTCACGAAAAACCGAAACTTGGCAGTGCTGCTTAAAGACTACATAGGGCTTATAGTCGTGTTCACATTCCATTCTCTAGTCACGTACCGACAGCAAACAAAAAGGTTTGTATTGTGTATCTACAGATATGTGTGCGCTGAAACCTAGAACTCTATTCCTACCTATTTGAGTTAATGAAATAAAATATAAAATTAAAACGAATTATATCATAAAATAGAATTAAATAAAAACGTATACATCATTCAAATAAAAAATATAATTAATTAAAAACACGTCAAATAAATCTGCAAGCATAATTTTATTACCCAAATACGAAAATGGTAAAAATGTATGTAGTGTCTAATTTCGTGTTTTTCACCTTAGCGTCATAATTGTTTAGCGGATTTTGAGAAAAGAGATTGATAATTTTTATGGCCGGGGACATATAGATTTATACTGTCTTCAGAAAGTGGGAAATCCAAACAAAACTAAACACCCGTAGTGTGTTTTAGTTTTTATTTGAATGATTTATGTGTATTACGATTACAGAGATCAAGGATGGACATCCAATCAACAAGAGAAGGTTCTGTTTCCAGAGGTCACGCGGAAGGAAGCTGATATTAACTTGGTTTACTGTGCAAAGTACATGATCAACTATGGTTTTTACAAGTTCGGTGTTGAGGTAATAACAATAAAATACTCGAATACTTACTTTTAATCTTAAACCAGAGAGAGATAAGCCTAATACCTTAAGTTTTTAGTATAAATCATACAAGACTTCTTAATGCATATTTCTCTGCTATATGGTTTCCCTAATAAAATTTGCTTACTTGGATTCACATTGACAATGATTTTTGATTTTGCCCTAGGTGACCCTAATATGCTTAATAGGTGTAATAGGATCGCGTATGGACATATATGCGGTACTGTACTCCTTCTGGCTGCTACTCTTGGTGTCCCTCAAGAGACCGAGCCAAGCGCGGGTGTGGACGGCTTTCACTGTATTCATCACGATCCTGGTGCCTGTACAGTACATGATAGCGGTTGGGTTCTTACCTCAGTTCTGCGTCACGTATCCATGGGGAACGGATACTGCTGTGAGTAAAACTACATTAAAAATAGTATAAAGTGCGATCTTTGTACTCTAATAATGTCTAAAAGCTAAAAGAAGTTTATGTGCTATACAGCTAATGAGATTACAATGATGATTGACATCGTTGGCTAATGGCTGTGTAGGACTTGCCTGTGCGATTGCCTGTAGGTTTAGCACGAGTACGTCGCTACGGTATCTAGCGAGCGACATAGGTACAGTACACACGCGCGGTTATGTCGCGGCGCATTCTTGCCAACCCTACTGCAATGTTTTTAACTTTTGCAATATTTTACTTTAGACTAACTGCAAAGTTAATATAAATATATGGTTTTTAGCTTGACTTTAATGAAACCTACTTATAAATAGGGGTTCTAATTTCTGTGGTTATTTTCAGGGGAACAAAGATCTCCGAACATTCCTGTTCCTCCCATACGCTGACAATCCGCCTCACGCCACCAAGCTCGTCTTCGATTTTTTTTTGTTGGTGTTTGCGTCGCGACAACTTCGTGTATTCAGACTCGAACGAAGGGGCGAAGAGTATCCGGGAGGGTCGAACAGCGAGGATATAGGACAGGACTGGGAGACGCCGAGCTTCGTCAATCCTGTGCCGGACTTCCTCGGCGTTGTCGGGTACATAACTACATATAGACAAAGTTATGTTTTCCTGTGTTCAGACTAAAAAACTATCCGAACGGATTAAATGGCGAGATTACTTGTATACATATTAAGCCTTCAACTTTCAGGGCTCTAAATTTGGTAGTGAGAAAACTATATTGTAGATTTCAATTTAGAATTGGATTTTGTTTCTATTTTTTGACCACATATACAGTTGTCGGGGAGAGAGGATAGCCTTAAAAACATTTACTTTTCAGTTTCAAGTAGACAGACGTACAATAGAAATAATGAAATTATAATAATGTTTTTCAAATCTACATTAATTTGTCCACAGCAACACTACCACTGCCACTTTATTTTAATTTTTTTTCCAACCAGCACTTGGCTGGACGTGTTAAAGCGCATGGTGTTCCTGGGCATGCTGTGGGTGACTCTGGCCATCATGTTCCTGACGGGCACGAACCGCGTCAACCTGTTCTCCATGGGGTATCTCATCGGCTCGTTCATCTTCCTGTGGCAAGGGACGGACTTCTATTTGAGACCGAAGCAGGCTATTTTACAATGGTAAGCTAAGTGTACATTTTATTGTTTTTTTTTTTCATATTAGGTTTAATAATAATTAGACGCGTTAGGTAGCGCACGTAGGAGTAGATGATACTGTACCTTGTTGTAACCGAAAAGTCTAACATTAGCGCTTGATAACTTAGTTACCGGCCGCATAATCCACTATAGCCAGCCCATTTATAGTAAAATGTACAGGGCCAAAACATTGAATTGTACACTGTGCTCTTCTATAAAAATGCGAATGCTTCGCCCAGCGCGCACCGCGTGACAGTACCTATAGTAGTACATACATATACATACAGATTTATAATCACACCTATTTCCTGGAGGGGTAGGCAGAGCCCTCGGATTTCCGCTTCCTTCACTTTCATATCATTGCTCATACACGCTCGCTGGATGAGAGTGTTCTTGACCTGGACTTTTTTCAAGAATTCCCTGATTTGATCATAGTAGTAGTAAAATACTTACTTGTGCAAAAATAAACAACAAGAAAAAAACACGTTAGTACAACGGCGTATAGGCAAAGGAGTATAGACATAATCAGAGAGTACAAATGCTCAAAGGCAGTAATTTTACTTACGGTATATTACTTTTAGTATTTATTGTTTTGTTAAACTTATTTCACAGATTACGTTAATTTCTTAAAACCCACAGGTGGTCATGGCTGCTTCGCTACAACGTGTCTGTAGTGGCGATAAAGGTGATACTGCAAATCCCAGGTTGCCTGTTCCGCGAGACCACACAACTCCACGCCTGTTGGCTGGTGCAACTGCTGGGTATAGGCTGCGTGGACAAGTTTGCCGGCACACTTGGAAGTTTCATTAAGATGGAAAGTTATAACAAGGTGATCCATATTTTTCAGTTGACTATTAGTTATTTAAAAGCAGAGTTGGTAGCTTAGCGGCAAAGCGTACGACTTTAATTTAAGATTCAAAACTAGGCTCGTATCTATGGGATTTCTGGAATTTACGAAATATCAATACTTTATTACCATTTCACGTTTTTCGATGAGGGTAAACATCATGAGGACCAGTCTAATTTCAATAAGGAATAGTCCCTTTGAGTTCGAAAATCAGATGACAATAACTTTCGTAAAAACAATGCTAGTTGACTACTTCAATTCTTGGAATTAGGTACAGTAAGTCTTTCCCGTGCACGTGTCATTTAGGAGGCGTGGACGAAGTCGATGCCATAATGTGTCATTATTATTGTTATTCTAGAACACAAAATGCACAGTACCTCAAGAAGACATCGGCCTGGCTTGGGACGGCGTGTGCTTCGCCTTCCTAATATTGCAGCGGAGACTCTTCCACAGTTACTACTTCTACAGAGTCATCGATGAAAGCAAAGCCACTACCGTTCTGGCGTCCAGGTAACTTTTTATAGTTATAAATACTAGCAGGTACAGTCGGCGGCACCCACTACACTCTCTTAAAAATAAAGACGTGTTCAGATTGCTTACAGTAAAACAGACCAAATTGCCTTGGTTTGATAGTTTACCTGTTACTTCACATATGCTCAGTCAGGTATATGTTACAGTGAGTCAAACATCGCAAATATAACTAGCAGTGAAAACAGAAAGCTATGTATTACAAAAAAAAAATACCATTATTGACCACAAGTCAAATTAATATTTGAGATCAGTAACAGACGGTGTCATGGCAATCTCTTCAGCATTTTCCATTAATTGATATCACATATAAAGACATGGCCTGAACTGCTGTGTTTTTCAGAGGAGCCGAACTTATTGAAGAGCTGCGGCAAAAACAAATGCATCTCCAAGAGGACCAGGAAATCAGGATATTAGAAAAGATCAAAGTAAAGATGGAGAGAATAAAAGCTAACCAGAAAAAGATCCACGGGGTTTTGAACAAGGACCCGAAACACCATGATCGAGGTAAGGTCTTGTGATTTTTTATTTAATATTGTTTTAAAAGTATCTTAAAAAAACTCTCCGAATGTTGAATGTACTCGAAATGTTTACCGATAACCTTATTGAGGTCCACAAAATTCACCAAACAATATGCAAAATGCCACACATTGTATTAATAATGATGAAACTAAACTCAAACCAGTGCATATTTCTTCTCCCAACAAAATAGTACCTAATAATTCATTTGAATTTTGAGACGATTGGGTACATATTAGCTAACATGGGTTATCGCACAATTTATTTATTTATGTAGATCTCGGATCCCTTTGTTTAGCATAATTATTGAAAGTCATAATGTAATGATAGTCATATTATCATTAGTCATAACTCCGAAACCGTTAACTTTTCAGGAATTTCCTTAGGTTATCCTATAGATAGGTTAGGTTAGATTTGTTTTATGGCAATCCTAAAAAGTTACGCGTTTCTAAGAAAAACCAAATTATGGCTATCGAAAATGCGGACAAACAATATATTATCACTTAAAACTTTATGGGAAGCAATAGAGACCCATGTAGATAGAAATAGGCTTCAAACGCAGGTTTTTTCCACATGAAATCTACGTAGAAACGAACTGGTATGCAATTTTAACGTATCTTGTGATGGAAACGGTGAATGTTGTTCCATTCCATCCCGCTAACCGTACATAGAAGAGGAGGAGTCGGACACGCAGCCGGGCGACACGGAGGCGGTGCCGCTGGTGCGCGGCGACTCGGAGTCGCGCGGCTTCCACACGCCCGACAGCCCCGCTTCCCCCCGCGGCTTCCACACCCCTCTCAGCGAGCCTTCCGCGCCTCCGTCCAGAGTCCACACCCCGCCGCCTGTGCCCCGCCCTCTCACGCTCCCCGCGCTGCCTCCTCCTCCCAGTTCCCAAGGCGGCCCTCCGTCGCCTTCCTCCGCCTTGATGACCGTATCCCTAGACGCATACCTGGAACCGCGCCGAATTTCCTTCGAATCCCCCCCGTCCTCCGATCTCCTCCCTCGTGCTCAAAGCCCGGAAGAATCCTACCCTGTCTTCTCCCCCCCTCCGATCCGACGCCGCCATACAGTAGCCAGCCCGAGCCTCCTGCGCACCTCGCTCATTTCGCAGTCGAGCCGCGCCGAGCCTAACTCTCATCATACGTGTAACGTTTCTAAATTTCAAAGCACCTCTAGTTCCGTGTACGTGTCTCACCTTGTATATAATGTAAAGCAGTTTCAGGTCTTCGTGTTAATTATATTTTTTCTTTTATTAGGATTAGAAAGTGAGCGTCCTCTATATGAGCGACGGATACACACAAACAGGTTTAAAGGTATATCTGAAACCTTTTTAGCTGGTGTGGAAGGTGATTGCCTCTTTTGCACAAAAAATGTGTCATATACTAATTCCCGCACAGTGGTAAACAAGATGTAGCTGTAAGAATCATCAGAACCTGTTCAGTCATCGAATAATTTTCAAGAAGCGCGCTTAAATAACAGCTCCCTGTATCGTTTTTGGTGTTATTTTTTCGATTTCAACCCTACAGCCTGTGAGCGACGTAGCTCTGATCATTCCGTGGTGTGTGACTTGTGGTGTTGAGCTGTGCTTTATTCTTGTAGCGCCCGAGAGGCCGTATAAGCAGCCGACCAGCCATCAGAGGGGTAACGTTTAGCCTCCGTCTATCGCGTGTAACCTGTGTTCGCTTCACTAATCTCTAGCTTCTACTGACGGTATTTAGGCAAGTTGGAACTTTTGGCGGGGGCTGTCTTGATTATATGTCAACTGGGATTATGATTGGTTTTGTAAATGTTGTAAATATAATAAGTAAGACAGAATGCGCCACCCACTAGTTGTTGCTTTGCATGTGCTGTTTTGTTTGTTAGACTGCATGCCCGCATGTGTATGCCACTTATTATCGTGCACTGTGATTGTGTTTTGTTGTCCTGTGTTTGTCTGTGTCACTTTGTGTCTGCTATGTTTATATTTTCATCAGGGACGAATTTATAGGATATATCTTGGTAAGAATGATAAAAAGACTAATGACTAAACATCGTTATCGTAACTTAATAAAATGTATATTAATAACTATCAACTCGCCTGGATGCGCCTCTGATGATTTTCCATTTTTATTTAATGTTTAGTTTAGACGGATTATACATACCTATTGCAATGCAAATATGAGGAAGCTTTTTATATTTTGATACATCGATGTATTTTTTCACTTTGCGTTCGGTGTAAGCACCTTTTATCTTTATCCGCCAATGCACCTAGATACCAATATAATTAAACGTAATTTCGCTTTCTAATGATTTCGTATGTTTATAAATGCAGTCTAAAACAACCAAGTTAAATTAAATTATCTAATAATGGGAGCTTTCGGTACCTTGTACTAAACTTTATTTCACAATATTAAACGGTATTTTCTATATAGCGGTTCGTTCTGGAGACTACTACATGTTCGACGACTTCGATGACACTGAGGTCCCTCTTAAAGAGGAAGAGTCAAGCGAAGACGAGGACGCACCTAAGGAAATGGGCCTGGGCAAGGTACGTCACTTGTAATAACTTTTGACCCGAGAGGCCGACCACATTAGCTACAAAACAGTACATAGTACTAGCATATTGAAGCGACTAACATTAGAAATTAATGATTCATCTATGCTACATGCAGCAAACACGTTGAAATGAGCTTTCGCTAAGATTTTGATAGCAGGCTAAATCTATGCTAGTATATATATGATAAGGTATGCTGTTAGTCGGGTTCAGACCAAGCGAGGTCGCCATGTGAGGCATATTCTCGGTCATTCTGGCCGAGCCACCCGCTCGGTCTTGCTCAATGGTTTAGACTTTTGTTACCACTGATGCAGCCTCGCATGATAAAAGTCTCGCAGAAAACGCTTGAGGAAATTCTGCTAGGCCGGTCGCTTCCTCTGAATCTGTCTATTGATATTAGCGATTTGCAAGAATGGTTAAATTGGTGGAGTAATTTGGGTATTTAAATTGTGTATGTATTGTGTGGTGATTTGATTATAAAGGAGCATGCTTTTTTTGCCCGGGTGGAATTCTACAGTTCATAGATAATTTTCCATATGGAATGGTCGATATTAGCATGTTTAAATTCCTCTAGAATATAATTGTTTTAGAGGCATTTTGATTAGTCCCTTGTGATGTCCCAGATGTTTGGTTGGGTATCTGTAAACCAGATTGTATTTGCCTATATGCTGCTTATGTTAACTAACCTACATATTTTTGTGTTAACTTTTGCACAGACGTGTCCGTTTTCACTATTTTTTACATTGGTGACTCAAAAGTATCGCCATCCATATACCGTCATCGAATCTCGAAAAGTAACCACTTCTACACTGAAGTGACCAAGCAGGAGAAAATATCGCACTTAGTTTTCGTGTATCGGTTACTACCTATTCAGAAAGGCAGCGGGCAAACGATTGGGTATTTTTCAAAATTTAACGTTTGAATTATTTTCATAATTTTGCTTGCCCGCTACCGTACGTTCGCGCAGCTACTGTCCACGGCGATCAAGACGGACTTGAAGCAGGCGGTGCGCCGCGCCTCCATGCCGACCGTGCGCTCGCGGCGCCGCCTCTCCGCCGGGAGCATTCCTCACTCTTACCCGCATGAGGTAAACATGCCCGCGGTACGCTCTCCCACTGTTCGCAGCATCAACACAGACTTGAAGCCCCCTTTCCACCGGAACCGTTTCTCCAATCTTATTCGAACGCGGTAAACAATAAACATGCCCGCTGTTCGCTCGCCCACTGTTGGCGGCATCAAGACGGAGTTGAAGCAGGCACCTCTCCCCCGGGAGCATTTTACCACTCTTACCCGTATGAGGTAAATATGAGTATGTATACCGCTATACGCTTGGCTACTTCCAATGGCGATCAAGATGAACTTAGCAGAGGGCTCTCTGACCGGAACATTCCTCGCTCTTACCCGCACGAGATAACCATATCTGTTGTACGCCCGCCCAGCACAATATCAACGGCATCAAGACGGACTATAAGTCGGCACTCCTTCGTTCAGTCTCCTCCTGAGAAAAATGGGTACTGATAATGATAACTTACAAATCAACCAAATTAAGATCTTGAGTTGTGTTTTAGGTACAATTTTCTAAATAGATTTACTAACAAATTATATGTCACATGATGATGAAAATGATTCCCTCATTTTATATGGCGTGTTAACAATATTTAGGTAGGTATGTGTTGCATTTTATGTTATACCTGGAAGCACGTTTTGAATTCAACGATTCTCTGCATATGCTAAGATGCTTTGTGCTTCATCAGATGCGAAAAGTAAGTAGAATAAGCGCTTGATTGGGCAACGCTTAAATGGATACCTATTTGTATCTTGCGCATGGTGGGTGGTGGTTGGGGTTAGATCAAGCCTCGGAACCAGTTTTTTCTTCATACAAAAAATACCGGTATTATCACATTCTGTTTCGTTCTGTGGTTTATTATTTCATGTTTAATGGAACACTCTAATAATACGAAGTTGTTACCTAAATACAGTAATACCCCGCTTTACGCGACCCCGTATAATGCGGATTCACTATAACGGGGTTTTTAAAATTTCGCGCTCAATTGCCCCGCTTTACGCGAGTGCACTATTCATCTTCAAAGTAGACGAAACAAGTATGTTCTGGAAGAAAATGCCATCTCGAACATTCATTTCTAAAGAAGAACGACAGGCAAGCGGATTTAAGGTTGCAAAAATTCGGCTTACTCTTGCTGGTCTATCAGTCAGAAACACCTCTGCCCTAATGTCGTAGAAGGTTCTAGTAGAGTATGCGATTGCAGAAGCAAACGAGAGAGGCGCTTGAGGATATTGCGGTTTTGATGGGCGGGTCCGAACTGGGTTCTATCACTGTAGAAGAGCTGCAAGAATTTGTAGCGAGTGACGGTGAGCCCCTCAGCAACCAAGATTTAATAGGGCTTCAAAGCGTTCCTGTCGAAAATGAAGAGGAACCTGTCGAAGATCCAGTTCTGTCATCAAGTGCTATCTTGGAAGCGTTGTATAAATATATCTGTGGCCCTAGTGAAAAAGGGTACAAGTCTCTGGCAGTTTAGGTGTATAAGGGCATAAGTGTTACGTGGAACTTACACCCCTTTACACCTGCGCTGCCAGAGACTTGTACCCTTCTTCACTAGGGCCACAGATATTCCGGTTTGAACATGTTAGAAAGTATGGATCGTGATGTCATCAATACGTCAAACAATAAAAAAACAGTGTCATGAAGAAATTTTGATGGATCGGAAGCAAAAAGCCACTTAGAAAATATTAGACTGTAATTTTAATTAAAAAAATCACTTTTTATGTATTATTTTAAATGTAAAATGTTGTAATTTCTTTTAACAAGCGGTTTGATTGTAATTTCCTGAGTAAAATGTCTCATAAAGGCGATTTGATTCTAAATTTGGTACTTTATTAAAGACCCCGATATACGCGAAATTCGCTTTACGCGATTTTCCCTGGAACGCATCTCTCGCGTAAAGAGGGGTATTACCATTATTCAGGCCTACGTAAAGATAATAAAAACTAAATATATTGGGCTATTTCGGGGTTTTAAAAAAACCGGTTCCGAGCTCTGGTTAAGATTATTTTGCTGCATGAAATCAACAAAGAGAAGTATATTATTTTCATTAAGCTAGCCATTCTGAAGCTACTAACTAGATTCTTAGTGCCATAATAATTGAAAGAAAGATTTGAGAGGCATTTTAGAAACGACTTGCATTGTACATTTTTAATTTATTTATATTTAGTAGTTATTTCCCCAGACATATCTATTTGTAATTTAGATGCCTAAATGTACAAACATTTGCCAAATATGCTAATCACATACACATATACGTATTTAGATGCGTCGACAACCAAGCGTCGCACAGAAGAGCGACTTAACGGAGCAAGAACGAGAAGGTGATCGTGACGCGGTTTCAGAACTAGACGACTTCGCGCCGGAGCCGGGTATTTTTTTCCTCATTAAATAAAAATAATATGTTAAACTAGTAACTCTCTGAGCTGTACACCTCTCGATAAGCTTAAAAAATAAAACATAAACTTCGTTAACTCATTATCACAGTGAACTCACAATGGTCTCAAGTGACTTCCAAGAAAACGAAACAACAGAAAAAATATATCGAACTCACTACTCACAACATTTCACGAGAATTGGTTGTGAAATGCGACCTGCAGAGGAAACATTCGGACATACGAAAGCATTTTTGCCCGAGCTGAAACGGAGACCTTCACTAACGCTCGGTCAATTAGTAATCTTTTATTTCAGATCTTTAGGATCCATAGATTTCGTTAGTTTAAGCTAAGTACCTAAAAACCAGGGCTAGTATTGACTTATTTATTATTTAACCTCAAGCTGAAAAAATACAGATCGCCAATTTAAAACCATACTAGGTGCCGCCATACCAGTCGGCAATCGGATCTATCAGTTTTTTTACATCCTATCATATTTTTTGTACCAACGGCCACAAAAAGTTATCTTTCAAATCGACTCGAAATTACTGAAATTAGATAAAAATGTCGGCGTCGTGCGAATTCGCACACAGCATTTGTTTAGTGGTCAGCGAGATGTCGCTGTATAAATAGTTGTGAAAAGTTGACGTTTGACATTTCAATTACCTCAAAATATATGGCGCAGTACAGCGCCATTTGTTTTGGATGTCAAACTCAGGGCCACGTTATTTCTTAGACTTTACCTCTCTCTCTCTATTACAACCAATTATCTTTGCCTTAATTCAGATAACATTGCAATAATATACTAACATAGAGCTAATCCGAGATGACGCAGTCGAAAGGTAGCAAATGCATCGAGTTCAGGCTCATTGGAAAATTCTTGAGAAGTACTTGATAGACATGCAAACGAGAAAAAGTACAGTCAGCAATAAAAGCGCTTATTACAAAAAAAGCCAGGAACTTGTAAGTGCTTTCGTCTCCGATCTAGTGTGTTGTGGAAAAATCAATATAATTTATTTATTCAATTTTAAACGGTTTTGTAGAGAAAGAAACGGTAGTGGACAAAGGCCGGCGCTACTGCAACACAGCGTGGGTGGTCATCTCCAGTTTCCTCGTGACGGCGACGCGGCATCTCATGCGCTTCTCCAGGGACTACCGCTACGTCTCTCGAGCTCTGTCCATGGAGAAGAAGATACTCAAGGTAAAGTTCCCTAACACAATGTCTTTCTGATAACCATGATTGTCTTGATGCGTTTTTCTGAAACTACCACTACATCTTCCGAGATTCATCCATGGAGAAGATATTGAAGGTAAAGTTCCCTCGCTTGAATATGCAAGAGCGATTGATAATAAAGTTTCGATTTTTGAGGTAGGCCCTCTGATGCTGTTCACTCGGAACAATCGCAACGTCTCGCGAGAGTCGCGAGCTCTATCCGTGGAGAGAGAGATACTCAAGTTCTCTGACACAACTTAATCCGTTTTTGAAGACGATGACTTTGGTGTCCGTCTTTCTTTCACAGGCATTCTTTTGTACCATCGTCCACGTCGTTCACTGACAATCCGTAATCCTTATTGCAAATATACATAGTTGCACATAAGTACACTTGTATAATTGCAACTAAATATTTCGATGTTTTGATACGTGTTGCAGTTATTAATACAAAGCATTGCATTAGATTCAGTGGTGGGCAAAGTACGGCCCGCGAGCCAGGTCCTGCCCGCAAAAGGCTTTTATCCGGCCCGCCGATGGTCCTTTGAAATAATTTGTATATGCCATTGGCCCACGATAATCGCAAATCAAAATACAGTTTTGCTGCAATCCTGGCCCCCCCGTGAAAAAAGTTTACCAACCACAGCATTAGATTAACGACAATATACATTTTTCAGGAAAAAGAAGGCTTTGGTATAGGACTTCGAGAGGGCTCGCAAATGATCTGGGAACCCCTGCCGGAGACCCTAGCACACCCGTGAGTATATTCCTTTTTTCTGGCATTGGCACGTTTCTATGCAGTTTTTTACATTGTAGTCGTTTTGTATGTGTTGATTTCTAGTCATGTATAATTTTTAGTGTCATTAACTAACTTATATATTACCGTAGTAACAGCATAACAGGTAGAGTATTGTCATTAAATAGAATTTTTAAAGCTTAAGTACTGCTCGAGCTTGTGTGCATGTGTAAATGATTTCAAGTGAATAACTCGAATAGTTAATTAGAGTGAAAGTTAGATTTAGTTTTTATAGAGTAGATAATGATAGTTAGTGTAACTTAGTGAGTAGTGTCTTGTTTTTGCATGCTGCCTAGTGTGCACTTGGAACCGGAAACTTATGATAACAATCTACTCGCCCCGGAAGTGGAAATGGGGTTTGTACATCATATTTTGTTTTTGTTGAGTGTACTAATTTAATTAACCAATTGTGCTAATTTATAAAATTATTGTAACTATAATCCGCATTTGTAAAATAACTAGTTGCTTAGATTCATTGAGACATTAGCGTAAAAAACTACTAGTCCGATTTTTTAATTACTAGTTCAGTTGAAATTATTTGTAAGACAAAAGTGGCATTTTAATACCGCATTTGTGTGGCGCTCAGAATTAAAAAAATCGATTCAAACATTGCTACGTAGCTGGTTGCACACAAGTACAAGTGGCGGGGTGTTCACAGCCGTAAGTTAAGCGATATAAGCGTCCCGGAGATCCGTATCCTGGCGCCGAGCATGGAGCGCGGCCTGGACGCGACGCCGCCGTCGCGGCGCGCGTCGCCGCCCGCGCTCTCCGACACCGACTCCGATGAAGATGATACGTCCGAACATGAGAGCGCGTTTAGCTTGCAGAGTACTGAGAGGTGTAGTGTCTACTGGGTTGGAATTCGTGCTGTGACAGATTTGATAAACCTATTCTGTATTTTAACGAAATGATACATGAGAAAGACGTTAATTTGCTCCTGATACCTACTAGGGCTACGGTTTTACTGATTGCATCATCGCTCTGTATATTTCCCTTGATTTGGGAGGTCTTCATATTCGTCAGCGATTAATACAATCTGCAAACGCCGTGATATTACCACCGTATAATCTCTAATATCTTACGAAAATCGCTAATAAATTGCGGGTAAACTGATGTAAAAGATCCTTAACGTATCTTGAAATGACGGGCTGTATTTAATTGTTCAGCCTTAAAAGACGGGTCAATATTGTTTGTTAAATGTATGTAACATAATATGTACTCAAAAAAGTCACAGCGCGGGTTCGTTCAACAGTTGTACGTGACGTTGTTTGCGATGGGCTTGGCTATGTATTGAATTTTCCATATTATATTCTACTCGTCGTATTTTCTACCACTATTATTATTTATTATTATATGCTCACAAGGTGTCGCTGCTTTCGTCGTTTACTATGTTTCTAGGTCATTCAAACAGGTAAGTTTTCATATATGTCTAAGCTAAAATACCTACACTTTAACACCAAAGTACACTTCAAATCAATTCTACTACCTGAAAAATGCTGCTACACTTACAAAATAACACTTTTTAAACCTACTTTTTCCACCATTCACAATCTACTCAACACCAGTGGCATGGCGTCAAATATGTCTTTGACAAAGTCAGAGTGGTTTATATTTTTTAGGCCTGATTTCCTCTTACGCTGACGTCGGTCGAGCGTATAATATACACAGCTGCAAAAGTCCTTATTCACTGTATGAATGGAATAAATACTTTATAAACACAATGTTTTACGGATAATTTTCACACTGTTCCTGTTAATTTTTACAGTGAATGGTTTACTCTGCTGGATGTGTCATATGCAACCGACAGTGCGCTTGAACAAAGTCAGTGACGCCAGCGTAGAGAGAAATCAGCCCTAAAGCTCTTGCATAAGACGTGTTCAAGTAATTTTTAACAAGCAAACCAGCTGATATTTAAAGACGCCTAGCTACTGATCTACGCACTGTTGACGCCAGTTATGTAATGATGGGTATATTGCAGCAAGGACCTGACGATACTTGAAGAACAAGAGGACTCGATGTTCAAGCAGGGCCGCTCGCCATTCCTGCATCTCGCGTACGCGCTGTGGTTCGCCGTCTTGGCGCACACCGACATTGTTTGCTACATCATGGTTTTCATAAACCAGGTTAGTTATTATCAGGTCATGTAATCTACTTTTACATATACATCTGCTATGACAACTCACTAAATGTGAAAATTAGTAGTCCCTATCGACACAAAAGTAATTAAGTTAGGGTCATTCTACTTTTTACTGCAGTTTTTTTTTTGTTCCCAGAAGCAAGTATTTGATTTTCATATTTATATCAATATAAATAATATAAAGCGCATTTTATTACCGCACTAACGATACCTTGTAACCAAATAATAAAAAAATTGCATTAATTGTATATAATATATTTATATTTTTAAAGTAACAAAGTTGTCATTATAAGTAAAGGGACAGGGACGGTAGGTAACATAGTTGTATTTTGCGGTAACTCTGATTGTCAAAAGTTGACATTTGACAATTAAATTACAGCAAAATATATGGCGCAGTACAGGGCCATCTGTTTGGGATGTCAAACTCATTGGCACGTTTTTTTCTTAGACTTGACCTCTCTATTACAACCAATTCTCTTTGCCTTCGATTCCCACCAACACGATATTGAGTCAACCGAAAGCCTTCAAAATTAAATTCTTTGAAATTCAAATTTAAGCCAGTTAGTTGTTGGCTGTGTGACGTGGAGTCGGTGAGGCTTAGAGTAAAGCGTAACATTTTATTTCCTGTTACAGATTCAGTCAGCGACAATTTTATCGATACCTTTGCCGTTGATGGTGTTTCTGTGGGGCACCCTCACCATACCTCGACCGACCAAGACGTTTTGGGTTACTCTCATTGCATATACGGAGGTAAAGTACCACAATATTTTGTTATCTTTAATACTGTTAATCTCGAAACATCTCTGTAATATCGTTAAACCAAATAAACCCATTTAAACAATAGTTCATAAAGATATGGAACGTTAATTATATACCTCGCAAAAAAAGCAGGCGCCATGCGGAAATATGTGTCCTGTACCTATGTGAGACTAATATGCGTTCCATCGTTCACGGTAAACGTGATAAAAAGTCCCAGCCTTAAACCAATGTTATTCCCAGGTAATCGTCCTCATCAAGAGTATGTTCCAATTCGAAATACTACCGTGGAACCAGAAGGTTTACCTCGCCAACATGCCGTTTACTGCCCCACGCATCATCGGCATCGAACGAAAAGGCAATTATGCCCTCTACGACCTGCTGTTACTACTCATTATATTCTTACACAGGCGAGTTACTTACAATTTAATTGAACATGAATATACAATTCACTGCGCTGCGCTATAGTCCTTGTGCTACCTACTAAAAATACAATGTCTAAAGCCTTCCATTTATTCAACTACTACAATGAATTCAGTCGACTGACCAAATACAGCAATGTAACGAAAATCGCAAGCATATCGTCTAAATGGGACATAACTTTGTCCTGTTTGTTTGTATATTAACAGACTCGCGGGCAGCATTCGGAGCGGATAGTTTGGAGCGGAACCGCGGAACACTGAAATTGAAATTTCGTTGTCTGCCTCCTCTATCACTCTTGCATATGGGTTTTTCGCGGTAGGGGCTCCGTTCTAGACTAATAACTTTGCTAAGATATATATATGAAATCAATTCGACAATAGTGTAACATGTATTTTTATTTCAGTTCAATATTTGTTAAGCTAATCAGCATTTCTCCATCTAGGTTCATGTTGAAATCCCTGGGTCTATGGAAGGAATCCAGCCCTGAAATCGATCTCCGCGAGGACACGGAGTACCCGCTCACGTCCGAAGACACGCAGATGATCGTAGAAGGCAAGTCGGAAGACGTCGGCAAGAAGTACGTGCAGTTGCATGATCGATCCGGCCCGTGAGTATTGTTATCACATAATTTACTGATTAATAGGCATAGTCTGGCCAGCCAATCCGGCCAACAAATTATTTACTAACTTCTTTATTAACTTCTATTACAGCGATTGGGTATCGAGACACTATCAATATTATCAACACTATGCTTATTATATCCTAATTCAAATCCAATTTTACCAACTTAATTATCCCTCCCGATCCCGAACTTCTATAAACCTTTCCCAAAAACCTTTAGTCTATGGTTGGCCTACGGTACTCGATTTACTTTACTGTATGTATAGAGAAAGGGGACTTCAGAAGCTCTTTGAATAGCGCAAGCATCAGCGAACTAATGTCGTTATTTGTGTTAGCTACTATTTACTACAGTGTCATCACTAGTGTGCTATATATGTACCACTGTGGCGCGTCGAAAGGGCAACACGATTTCCGGGATCCCGGTGCACCAGTATCTCACGACAGACGGAACATAGTATTATGTGGACTTAGATAGTCGTCACTGGCTGGTGGATCGGCTGCGGCACGTGGAGGCCGCGCTGCAGGCGGCCGCGGGCGAGCTGCGCGCGCCGCGCACCGACCCGCGCGTCATCCGCCTCGCCTGGCTGCGGCTGCACCCGCACCATAGCCAGCTGAGCGAGTAACTCTTATTTCCAGTACAGCCCGTATACATAACTAGCTTAGCGAGCTTGTGTAATGTTCTAATGTTTCTATGTAGTTAAGTATAACTTGAAATGTAATTGTAAGAATTAGAACACTATCGAAAAGAGCCTATACTTGGATGTATGGAGCACAATGAAGAGTAGCCACTAGCCACGCATACAACAGACGTGGATAGACAATATAGTACACCGTACTTAGATAGTTTGAATAATAATGTACACCGTACTTAGCTAATTTAAATATTTTCTAATGAAAACTATTGTATAGAATGGTATGTCAGTGATCTTTTAGGTAAGCAATTCTCCTTTGTGTCAAATATTCCCATCTTATTCCTATTCCCCGCGCATCCGAACGTTTCATTGGTATAAGACTATACATAGGTATTTTAGGGTGTTTAACGTTCGTATGAAGAAGAAGAAGTTGTGATATTCTCTCTGAATTCGCTCATGCACTAATCGAGTCTCTCCCTAAACTAAAAAGTATCTATTTACGTTTAGGGATTGCACAAAATGAAACGGTTGAGTGAGTACCCCATACATTGTGCGAAAATATGAACAATGAACAATAAAATATACTAAACTGATCATAAAATCGAATGAAATATCTGAATTTTGCGTATACAACATAATAACAGCACTTTTATGGATAATCAGCTCCGAGCACTCAAGCGACGGCAATATCATGACACTGGCATGTTTCAGCCTTGGCGAGGCAGAGGAGAGACAGAGCGAGAGAACAGGCTCAATCCGAAATGATCCCGACGACGATCAGGAAAGGGAGCAAATATACCAGGAGCAGGAGGCCGGGCCGTCCAGGGCGCCCGAGGATGGCGACGACCATTACAAGTTTGTATATATATGCTTCTATATAATAAACATCACTTAGTTTGGTATGTTTATTTCAATTCAAACATTCAATCTGGGAGTGCGAATATATATAGAACGAAGAACAAGATTCACAATCAGCTGAAAACAAGGACCCCAAGGAAATAGTCCACTATACTTAAAAATACTAAAACAATTACAATTTAAAACTTAAACTTTAAAACAGTTCTGATAGGTAGTAGGGTGGGATAGGCGTGCACGTTTATACCAAAGGATACCGGCTACCGATCAGGCCGCGTAGCCACCGTTACAATCGTTCACGCTCCGTAGCGTATTGTAGCTATCTCTCTCTATCACTCTTCTGTATTAGTGCGACTGTGACTGTTGCGTTTTGTTCGCCACGGAGCGTGAACGATATGCACGTTGGCTACGCGGCCTGAACTCGAGCGCTGCAAGAGTCCGCGCGATACATGACATCGCCCACTATAAATTGACCCGCGCCTTAGTCTGTTAAGAAGCGAGCCGGGGGTCGACCGTGATTGGCTCATTTGGGGAGACGCCCACTAAGCGTACTATCTCTTTCTAACGCACGCTTAGGCGTCCTGCCTCTGTCACACGCACATATAACAGGTTAGCAATAACTCGAATGTTTTAAACTTTGTTGCAGAGTGAATGACGACGAGGAACCTATCATCGCCGTGACGACGACGCTCGGCGACAAATATCAACATTATCCTGAACTCATGTGGCTGTCGTAAGTGTTTGTGTCTGTTCTAGTGTTCAACAAACAATGTACAGTGCTCGGAACCGGAGGCCTGGCCGTAAGGCCAAAACATGTTATTGTTATGGTTGCGTAATGAATCGCAGCCATAACATGTTGTGTAGTTTTTAGTTTTAAGATGTTTTTAGAGCTTCATACAAAACTTTGTTCACGGAGCTCTTATGGGATCACTTCGGTTTTATAATATAATTGTAGGTAAGATAGTATTCAGTTTTTTTTTTATATGGGCCACTAGTTGCATGAAATAAATATTTTTCATTAGGCAACCCCTGATGTACAATATAAATATATTCTGATTTTACTACACAGGCTGAAGCGCTACATGCGGCCGATGAAGAGCTTCTTCCAGCGAATGCTAGCGCCGGGCGCGCGCGTGACCGCCGACGTGTACGCCTACATGTTCCTGTGCGACTTCTTCAACTTCCTCGTCGTCATCTTCGGCTTCGCTGCCTTCGGGGTGAGTCTTTAACATATTCCCTGCCAGAGGGAGCTACACGCTACGAGGGAGCGTAACCGATAACACGGTCGTAGTGGGTTGTTGGCAGTGAAGCTTGTTCCTTTGCGACTTCTTCAACTTCCTCGTCGTTATCTTGGGCTTCGCTGCCTTTGGAATATTCTGATACTTTTTGTGCTTTTCAATTGGTATTTACAATTAACGAGTCACCTTGGGATCATGGCAATGCCCAGTCAATGTAATGAATAGTCAAGATGACAGACTAATTATTACCGAGCTCTATTCTGTATTTAACGTTTATTGATAGAATATATTACCATTTTGTGACACTTATTTGATTATTTACTTTACAGACCCACCAGGGCGACGGAGGCGTAAAAGCGTACCTAGAAGAGAACAAAGTCCCGATCCCGTTCCTCGTGATGTTGATCCTCCAGTTCGCGCTAATAGTCATCGACCGTGCGCTGTACCTGCGCAAGTTTATGTTGGGGAAGATCCTCTTCCAGTACGGGCTCATTATAGGCGTGCACATTTGGATGTTCTTCGTACTGCCCTTCATTACTGAAAGGTTAGCCTTACTATAGATAAACCTAGAAGAGAACAAAGTCCCGATCCCGTTCCTCGTGATGTTGATCCTCCAGTTCGCGCTAATAGTCATCGACCGTGCGCTGTACCTGCGCAAGTTTATGTTGGGGAAGATCCTCTTCCAGTACGGGCTCATTATAGGCGTGCACATTTGGATGTTCTTCGTACTGCCCTTCATTACTGAAACGTTAGCCTTACTATAGATAAACCTAGAAGAGAACAAAGTCCCGATCCCGTTCCTCGTGATGTTGATCCTCCAGTTCGCGCTAATAGTCGTCGACCGCGCGCTGTACCTGCGCAAGTTTAAGATGGGGGAAAATCCTCTTTCCGTACGGGCTCATTATGGGCGTGCACAATTTGGATGTTCTTTGTTTAATTACTGAATGATGAGCCAGTTATACTTTACATGTACCTAGAAGATAACTAAGTCCCGATCCCGTTCCCTGTCATTATATGTACTGGCACTTCATGGTCACTTCTATAAAAGTATGTCCATCAAAGTAACCAGTGTTACCAGTAGACCATATTTCTTTGCAAATGGTACACATGATATCTATCCCACGTTTATTGTCAATAAATTGAAATAGAATCGGTCATTAGAGGTAATTACTGAGAATAAAATACTAAAAGCTCGGGAAGCTATTTTGTAATTTTAATGGCATTTACAAAGGCCGTAATCTGAAAGTTAATTTTATTTTTTACTAAACAGACAAGATTCTAAAGTCACAAACAAAACTAAAACTTCTGGGACTTTAGGACAAATGACATTTCATATATTTCATATTGACCAACCGTGTTCTACAGATGATATTGCCAGAGCAGTTCCGACAGTTTTGCACAATGCGCATCGCGATGCCAGGTATACTTAAATCCAAATTGTTTAAAAAGTCCTACATCCTAATCAAGTTGGCGTCTATCGTTGCAGAACATTCAACGCATTGCTTCCGCCTCCAATGTGGTACATGATCAAGTGCGTGTACCTGCTGCTGTCCGCGCATCAGATCCGCTGCGGGTACCCGCGCCGCATCATCGGCAACTTCCTTTGCAAGTCGTACGGTTTCCTCAACATGGTCTTTTTCAAGTGGTACGTGTTTAATTATTTCAAGAGCTATAAAGAGATATATATAGGCTCATTTTCAGCTACTATTTTTGCTGTAACGATATATGTACTGCAGTTACCTACAATGCCCTCTAAAATACTGATCTTGAACATTAAGTGCAATACGCACCGTTGCACTTTGTTCATGGTTATACTGTCTTGTAGTAACGAAGAAATAGAAGTCGTTTAATGTGCCATTTTGTTCCAGTTTCATGGCAATACCGTTCGTGTTCGAGCTGCGGACACTAATGGACTGGATTTGGACGGACACGTCCATGACACTCATGGACTGGCTCAAGATGGAGGACATATTCGCGAGTGTCTTCCTACTAAAGGTATAACAGTATTAAAGTTTCATGCCACGTTCGTGCTCGAGCTGCTGACACTAATGGACTGGATCTGGACGGACACGTGCATGACGCTCATGGACTGGCTCAAGATGGAGGTCATATTTGCGAGCTGGACTGGCTCAAGATGGAGGACATATTCGCGAGTGTCTTCCTACTAAAGGTATAACAGTATTAAAGTTTCATGCCACGTTCGTGCTCGAGCTGCTGACACTAATGGACTGGATCTGGACGGACACGTGCATGACGCTCATGGACTGGCTCAAGATGGAGGTCATATTTGCGAGCTGGACTGGCTCAAGATGAAGGACATATTCGCGAGCGTCTTCCTACTGAAGGTATAACAGTATAAAAGTTTCATGGCACGTTCGTGCTAAAGCTGCGGCCACTAATGGACTGGATCTGGACGGACACGTCCATGACGTTCATGGACTGGCACAAGATGGAGGCCATATTCGCGAGCATCTTCCTCCTGAAGGTACAACTGTTAATTTCATGGCAACGTTCGTGTTCGAGCTGCGCGCACTAATATAACCTTCAAACTATAATCCTCGACACTAAGTTAGGTGACGCTGCAGTCATTAAAAATCGGCTATAAAAATCCCTCAAAATCCGCTTGTTTAAACTTTCCATCAATGTTGCAAATGAATATCATGTTTTGCGAATTTATTCAATGCCTAATAGTAATAATAAAGAAACGAGTGGCAAATCATAAACTATAATTATAATGTTTTCCAGTTGGAAGCTGTGGGTTTTAAACCTGATTTTCGGAACGGGGATAGTAAAGCCGTCATTTGTTCCAGTGCTCCCGCTTCGTGGAAGACGAGTACCCGGCGCCGCGCGGCACGAAGCGGCCCGCCATGTCCAAGTACCTGCTCGGCGGCACCGTGCTCGCCTTCGTTATTGCCATCATCTGGTTCCCGTTGGTCTTCTTCGCTTTTGGCAACACGGTGAGATAACCTAGATATATCAAGCCTAGATATATATCACGTGAGTAATAACGTAAGTAAAAAAAAACATTTTTGAAACTAGCCGCCCAGTATTAAACTTGCGACCTTCAATGTCCATAATTAGACCATCACCAAAGTTCGTTAGGTGTACCAAATTTCAATTTAGTTCAAAACCGGGATGTGAGACAAATTTAACTTATAAAATTTGATTCAGACAGATCTCGGGACAGGTGAAACTTAATAAATGTTATACCAAAACTAGTCATTTTAAATAGCAATAAAGTTTCAAATAATCTATTTATAATCTGTGTTTTCATCGATACAGGTGGGAAAACCCAACCCCCCAACGGACGTGACGGTTAAAATACGAATCGGACCGTTCTTGCCCGTGTACCAGATGTCGGCACAATCCCATGACATTTATCAGTAAGTTGATATGTCATTTATTTACGATACTTTCACGTAGACTTAAGATTTATTTTTGAAGTGAAAACTTCTTTTGCGGCGCTGTGCACTTTTTTGATGGGGAAAAAATGTTAAACTCGCATCAGGTGACACGTGACCGTCAGATTGAAAATTCGTAAGACGGACACGTGACATCATGGTGACGTGCAAATTGAATGCCATCGAAGCCTGGTTACTTTTGAAAAATCGTATCTCATTCAAGTGTGACATTTTCTTCATAATCAAAGTGTTATCATAACGGTTAAAGAGGTTGTTTTGTATTGTATATTTGTGTTGATGGGTGTCCATGATTGTATCTACTCAAATTTTTCCTTACCAAAAACCTAAATAACAGAAAAGAAGCGTGATTGTTTTACTTAATATGATGGTGAACGATTCATTAACATTTACTGATTGTGTAGGTTGTCGTCCTGCTTACGTCTCATGAATTACTCTGTATATCTTATATATTAACACTAAAATTAGCATTTCAAAATATCTTCCACACTGAAATTTATTTACGTAGGTATAATAGAGAATTATCTCTTTTTATAAAACTGCTTCGATCGTACTACTCTATCGCGTCATCTATCATTTTTACAACAAGTCCATATAGATTCTTAAACTAGACGTACTTTAGGTACCTAATATCCTTTGAGTATTGAAACTGTGAGATACAAATATGAATCGAGAATATCAAACTTCGGTTCAATCCCTTAAATAACGCATCCTTCAACGCAATGCTATCGCTCATTTTGCCGTAACAAAAACGTGTATTGTTTAAACAGGTACACAGAGCAGGACTACAACCAGCTAAGCAACCTATACGGCCGCGACCGTACCGCGCAGACGTTCCTCTCCAACTACATGTACAACGACGTGGCGGTCATCAACCTCAACCCCAACTCCACCATGAACTGGGACATCTCGCAGCCCGAGCTCGACCGGCTCGAGCGTGAGGCCATCTCTAGTGAGTCATTAATGTCCAATACGATAAGTACATGTACCACACGGTCATCCACCTCAACCCCAACTCCACCATGAACTGGGACATCTCGCAGCCCGAGCTCGACCGGCTCGAGCGTGAGGCCATCTCTAGTGAGTCATTAATGTCCAATACGATAAGTACATGTACCACACGGTCATCCACCTCAACCCCAACTCCACCATGAACTGGGACATCTCGCAGCCCGAGCTCGACCGGCTCGAGCGTGAGGCCATCTCTAGTGAGTCATTAATGTCCAATACTATAAGTACATGTACCACACGGTCATCCACCTCAACCCCAACTCCACCATGAACTGGGACATCTCGCAGCCCGAGCTCGACCGGCTCGAGCGTGAGACTATCTCTAGTGAGTCATTAATGTTCAATACTACAAGTACATGTACCACACGGTCATCCACCTCAACCCCAACTCCACCATGAACTGGGACATCTCGCAGCCCGAGCTCGACCGGCTCGAGCGTGAGGCCATCTCTAGTGAGTCATTAATGTTCAATACTACAAGTACATGTACCACACGGTCATCCACCTCAACCCCAACTCCTTGAACTGGGACATCTCGTACAATCAGTACAAAAATAGATTCACCGAAGCAGAGGTGAAACAGGTTAGGGTAGTTGATTCCAGAAATTATAATTATTTTGAATTGCAAGATAGCGGTCATGCGTTTTAAGCTGGATTTACAATTGTACATTTTACTTACATAAGTAACTAACGCAGCTAATTTATGTTGAATTTATAAATGTAAACACCCTCGTAAGTCGCTTATCATATTTCTTTCCTAGTTACGGTAGTTGCAGAAAATATAAGTGTTATAGTAAATATTATGAGTGTATGACAGTAGCTCACTTTATCACTAAACAATTATGAAAGTTTTTAGGGCCTACGCTAGCTGACGTGGACGCCCGCCGCGTGCGCACGCACGCGGGTGCTATTTGTAGGTGAAATCCGCCGCACGCGTCCGCTTCAGTTAGCGTTGCTCATACTATTTTTCGTTAACCCACTCGTCCGCTCCGTGCACCCGCGTCAGCTAGCGTAGGCCCTAAGGGTTGGGGTATTGGGGGATAAACTCACTTTTGAGTGACGTGATTGGTTTTTTTGCATTATGGGAAGGCAATGAATTCATATATTGAATAGCAATTACACCTTAATGCAACTAATTCAAACGCAAACGTTATTCATGCCATTTATTTCAACGAACACTTACGTTATAATTTTCAATTTCCAGACAATTCGCTTTTGATCAAGTTCACGTTTACAATATCGCACCCGAGCAACAACGCACAGAACCCGCCCACCATAGAGGACAGCCGCGAGATGCCGCTCGAGGCGTTCTACGCCAACGGCACTAGGAACCAGGAGAGAGACACGCTGCTTCACCTGTTGCAGAACAATGCTTCGTCTGACACTTGGTTTGTAGTCAACTATTTTATTGTTCGGCTCCTTTATTTTTCTACTGCAGTACTTCAATCTTTTAATTATAGTCTGTCAAACAACTTTATCACTAGAACAAGGCGCGAAATTATTATTTTTTTCTTATTTTTTAAAGGGTAACTTCTAGGAAAATAGCTACAAAAGGTATTTTGTGCAACAGGTAGGTAATAAGGGTTGTAAAAATACAAGAACTGAAGTTACAAAACGAGACGAAGTCGAGTAAAGACAGGCCCGAGAATTTTAAGACCTAATTATGTACCGATGCACTAAATATTTTTTAAGTATGATATTTATTACCCATGTTATAAACACTGAGTTCTTAAAAAGTTTATAATGAGCGCCTATAGCTCACTAAACTGTATTAATTAACTGTATTATTGTTATTACTATCTAGGATGAAAATGTACACTAGATTAAGTAATTACATTGTACTAAATTATGGTAAATAAGAAACTCTTTAAAAAAAAAAACTCAATATTTTTTAAGACAGCAGCAAACACCTAATATGATAAATAAAATTGAAGCGAGTACCTATTCAAGTGTAAATCAATTTGGTTTGTAGATCTTTGCCTAGAAGTTAGCAAATAAAAAGTAAAATTGATACGGACTCAATTTTTCTGGCCGTTTTTCCTACTATTAAAAATTAACCTTAGGTAATATTTCTTTATGGCCTTATTTATGTGAAAATGTTTACTGATTGCAGGTTGAACGTTCCAAAACTGTTTCCCAAGTTCTTGAAAGTATTCAACAAAGGAACGGCGAAACCGGCCTATCAGTTGATACCTGGAGACCCAGGTAACAGAACTAAAATAGTTATTTGTTTTATTAGGGGGCAAAGTTATCGTTTAACCCCTCGTGCTCATATTCATGCCCGAGCAAGCGAAAGATTACTACCTATGCTGTGCTCGCTCGTGGTTCTAAAAGTGGAATATTCAGCGTTGCGAGGGTTTCAAGGTGAAACATGAAATCTCCAAAAGTCAAAAGCATTTATTGCAAACATATTACATAGCATTACATAATATGGACTCTGCAAGGGCGGAGCAATCTTAAAAATAAATGAATGAATTAATTTATTTATTTCATAAACATCAAATTACATAGATTTCCTTAAATTAGAAACTCTGCTTCCTAAATAGGTATAACCTGTAATTTAGGGTAAACAGCGCTCCTCCCCAAAAATTTTGTTGCAGGAGATGTTTTATTTATATAATTTTAGATAAAAATTTAAAAACTTTAGTATCATTAATTCTGAGAAATTTAACTTATAAATGTAAACATGTGTATGTGTGTGTGTGTATGTGTGTATGTGTGTGTTTGTGTCTGTATGCAAAAAGAGAAAATGAATATGCAGAAATAACAAACTACTACAATAGTTTCTGTTAAATTATATGAGACCACATTACTACATCTTAAGAGCTAATTTGCTTACTTTTTTTACTTTTACCCAACGCGAGGATAAAATTACAAAACGAATCCAAATTAATGTTATTATAGTAGTTTATGTGACTGCTACGTCAGACATTAAATACACGAGTGTGGGTTTAAGAAACTAACGAAGCAAGTTTCTTAAAAGGATCACACGAGTGTTTTAATGCCTAATTATGTACAGTTACATACACTATTTTATCTACACACATATTATAAACTTTCTATGATATATTCACTAATCCAAATTACAGCCAACGTTGGGACATCGTTGCTCTCTTGGCGGAACTCGCGGAGATGCGGTGGCGCCACCGAAATATTTTTATCGGTCATTTTACACGAAATTTTAGCTATAGTAATTTAAAAAGAACAAAACATATTCATTTTATACTTAAAACGAATTAAAAGATAATCTGTACGTCAAATGGCGGTAAATGAAAACTTTTTTCACGCATGTCACGCATTCGTAGTTTTTTTTTATTCAGAGACAAACTAGAGTCGGGGGCCTATTTCCGTATCATTCCATACAAACTAACATGCGACATATGTCAAAATTGTGTGCAATTGACATTTCATTTCGAACAAAAAGGCATCTCGACTGATATTAAAATAGAAGTCAAATCGAATTTTTTCAGAGATGTTCCAAATTTGAATGTCACCAAATGGATTTTGATTTTTTTACTACTATGAAGCAATTTTAATGTGACGTGACGACACAATCTAAATAAATAAAATGTAAATGTTCTAAATGTATGAAAGATCAAGAAAATTGTTATTTTGACCCTGAAATATTGCGTTTATGTATATATATAGTTGTTATACAATTATTTGTTCAATAAAATGTAAGGAATGTAATGTACCATTTTCTTCTTTATTTTTGAAAGTTAAAAAAAAAAATATTTTTTGGAGACTGATGCCTTTTTTATTATTATCTTAACATATATTTAAATTTCACTTTTTTGTAATGGAAATTTTGTTATAATACTCTACATGTGTCAAGTACCCAATTACAACATTATCAGTATCACAGATAAGAAATTTGTTGTAACAAAACAGTTTATCGTAATGTTGGCCATTATTTGCGGATTTTGAAGGCATAATAGAGGGTGTATGATATATGTGACATAAAATATTTAAAATTCAAAATCATCACTTAAAAGACCATGCTCTACTAGTCAACATGAGTAAACAACTCAAAATTTGCGTCAAATTACTTCGCCCTTCCTCTTTACATATAACTTACCCATCTCTTTTTGAAGAAAAAAGAGAGCTTCTTCGAACTGTTGTGATGAAAAATCTTTTGTAAAATATGTTTTTTTTTTAAACCTTTTTTTAGAGGACGAATCGACTCAGTATCGCGACGTACAGTTGAGGTTGGAGAGAGACAAGGGTACTATGTATTGGAGAGTACAGGAATTTTGCAAGGAAAAGGTAAGTCATTCATTATTTTTACAAGCTTTTATTTACTTTCACCTGACCGTTGTCTGTTTGTAATCAAATCTTGCAAGTTAAATTTGATCCACTTCCCGGTTTCCAATTGAGCTGAAAGTTTGCATGCATATGTAAGTCGGGTGCAATATTATGGTACCATCGAGCTGATCTGATGATGGAGACAAGAGGTGGACATAGGAACTCTGTGATAAAACAACGCAACCTAATTGTGTTTGGGGTTTTTAGAATTGGCTCGATGAGTATTAGTTGCCTGCGGAAAGAAAAGTACAGTCTGCGATAAAAGCTTGTACCAAAAATGAAATTTTTGCCAAAAACTTGTTAGCAAATATAAAAACTGATCAAGTTCAAACCATTTTTTTGCCCTAAGAGCCCGCCGCCTCCTTGCACTGCGTTTGCTATAGCAAACTATTGATAAATATTGCCAACACTAATTTTCCTCTATAATACTTATGTCATTCATCTTTTTGACGCCAATGACGGATATATCTGTAGGTCCAACGTCGAAGGTGGATTAATCCGACACAGACCACCGGACTAACATAGACCTACTTACATATGCATAAAGTTCAATTTCAGTTTTGACACTTCGATGACGTGGCGTCCGAGTGACATCTTTTGTGTTTGACACAGCGTCAAAAATGTTAAGAATCACAATAGCCTAATTAAAACAATAAATATTACTTTGTAAATAAATATTAATCCGCGAAAAGATTACGTGCTAGTCAAAGTGCTAACTCGTTATACTTACTTGCGTAATTTTACATACAATTAATGTTCCCACCCTCCCACTGCAATAATAAATACGTAAGTAAATATAACAATCCATCACCGAAAGCACAAAACTCAACACGTGTTTCGCCTTTACGAGGCATCCTCAGGAGATGTTGTCGGTCCGAAGTCCGACGACTGAACATACATTAATTGCATGTAAAAATACGCAAGTAAGTATAACGGGTTAGAACTGATTGACTTGCACGTTATCTTTTCGCGGATTAGTAAAGTAATTTTTTTTTTATTAATATGGATTTCCGCAAAGTAACGCCTTATTCTATTCATTATTTCACAATAGGCTAGCAACCGCCATAATATCGAAGTTAGGTACGCTCTCATTTTAAAACAACATGCTGTAATGATATGAAACTTGGCATACATTTAACAGGAGATACCAACACATACCAAAAGTTCACTACCTTTATTTTCTTTGTATTATGACTTTTACCAACCGGTGTTTAAGAGAGGTCAAAAAAGGCGAGTGGCGTGAGTAACAATTTGAGGCGAAGCCGAAAATTGTTAATAAAGACGCTACGAGTATTTTTTGACTCAGTTAAACAACGTTGCATACAATACTTTTTCTACGACCAAGCACTTACTTTGAAATAAAATTGTGAATTTAACAAATATTTTTCATGTCATCTATCGCGAATTTGAAGGCAGCGATTTTTTAGTGACTTACCACAATAACCACATTCAAGAAGTAACAAAGAATGGAGGATACGGGCGGGAAAATAAATGAATGAAATTAAAAAATCTTGTCTATGGTTTACTTATTTGTCAGAGATGACATTTAAAATAAAGTTGGCAACAATGTAGGTATTTCATACAATAATTTTTAATTATACTCAAGCTTGTCCTCGAGGTTAGCATTTATCACATGTAGTAACACATACGGTGTCGCCATTCACGCACTTTATTTCGGAGACTTAGCGGCAAAAACATTTGCTCAAACATTTTTTTTTTTTTTTTTTTGGCGGGTATATTGTAACTTATCTTACCTGGCTTCTACCCGAATTCGCGCCATCATTCACATTTCAGTGCTCCGCCACTCCGCACGTGAAAAATTACGCCGCGAATAAACGAATAATCATGGTCAAACGTACACGTACGAATTCAAATGATTATGAGTGCATTGCGAGAAAAGTTAAAAAACTCGAACGCATGTTAATTCGTGCACGGCGTAAACGTAGTGATCGACAAGGATCTGCCGCATCGCTGTCGCCGTCTTCCGGATCACAATCGTCGTCGTCCAGTTCATCTTCGTCACGGTCCAGGTCAGCTTCACCGCGCCCGCGACACCGCGCACCCTCAAGACCTCGTTCGTCGCAGGAGCCGATAATCATTGAAGGTAAAACGCTCACCTAACCGTTTCTTTTGTTCGAATAGACCGTTAATAGTCGTTGCAATGGACATAAAATTAGGAATGCGGGCAGCTCATGGGGCTGTCACTTACCTAATATTGTCACGCAAGGTAGCATTGCAGTCGGCACTAAGGCCAACATCTCTGCTACTACGACTGCGTCATTGGATCATTGTAATTCCTAGACGTATTGAGCGTTACCTTTCTTCAACGGTACAAAGCATTGCAGTCCGCATTGAGGCCGACATCTTTGCTATATATTTATTTAATAAAACATAATATTGTACCGACACCCGTTCTTTTGGGCATATAGCAATGCAGTTAGCATCTAAGGCTAACATCTTTGCTTTTTTTACTACAACGTCAGATCGTTGTATTTCAGACGTGCCCGACAACGAACAGGAATCCAGTGTAAGGGTCATCCACCCCGCGCCCGTCCGGCCAACGGAAAGATTGGCCACACCTCTTCAGATGCGCGCAGCAGAGAGCCCAGCAGCGCCTGCTCCACCGCTGACGAGAAGGTCTGCGCCTGCTTTACTTTCGACAAGCGCCGAGCCAGCCCCGACCCCACAATTATGCGTCGCTCAGGAGGTAAACAACTCACCAACATCGTTGCCGCTAGGCGAGCCAGCTATGGACGCCTCTGACGCAATGGATCTCGACGAAGATCTCCTTAAAATATTAGGGGACGACCCCTCTCAAGTCAGAGTCTACGGCAAGGAGATCAGACCTGATCTTGCAGTACGCTTGCAACATATAGCTACTAATGGGCTAGGTAAAGATACACGTAAGGAACTTTTAGACAGGTACTTACCTCCTGCAAATAGCGCCTTGATTGATGCACCTACCCTCAATCCTGAGGTAAAAGCCGCCGTCCATGAACATGTCTTTAAGAGGGACAAAAGCATAGAAATACGACAGAAACAGATTTCATCTGCAATTTCCGCCTTATCAGAGAGCCTTACCTTGCTCTTGACTGAACAACCAAAGAACACAAAGCTGATACAGCTATTAATGGACTCTTGTAAGATTCTATGTGACAGTCAGCACGCAGAATCGTTAGTTAGGAGGAACTTTATTCTTCATAACTTAAAGAAGGAGCTTAAAGACGAATTACAAACAACCAAAATTGACAAGTTACTCTTCAGTCAGGAACTTGCGGAAAAAATAAAAGCCGCTAAGGCCATAAATAAATCAGGAGATGATTTGAAAGCCACACCATCGACCTCAGGTCTGCAGGCTAAGAAGAACAATAATAATAAAGTACCCCCCAAGAATTTAAACTGGCGAGGTCCTCCCCAGAATTATTACAGGCCGAAGGGTACTCAGAGGACGAAGGAGCCTGCACTGAAGAGCCGTCGCGACAACTCCTCGAGAAAATCATCGCATCCGCATCACAGGCGCAGCACCCGCCGATAGATATGGTAAAGTTTGCCGGCCGCTTAGCTCACTTCAGCTATCACTTCACTTCAGTGGTCACTTCTAACTAACGACAAAATTATACTCTCGTGGATACAAGGTTATCAAATACCCTTTTCAAGGCCTGTCGTACAGCGTACGCCACCTGCCCCTAGGGCGTATTCTGATTCAGAGAGAACACAGTTCCGACATTCTGTTAGCGACCTACTATGCATAGGCGCCATTTCGGAATGTCAGAGCTGTGAAGGCCAATTTATATCCCCAGTTTTTTTGGTACCTAAACCGAACGGAAAAATGAGATTTATCTTAAGTTTGAAAGAGCTAAACAAATTTATAAATACAAAACATTTTAAACTTGAAGACCTACGCACGGCCTTGAAATTAATATCTAAGGATAGCTATATGTGTAACCTAGATCTCAAGGACGCGTACTTTTTAATACCAATACATGGATATTTTAAAAAGTACCTTAGATTTACTTTCCAAAATAAATTATATCAGTTCAATGTCTTGCCGTTCGGTTTAAACAACGCACCTTATGTTTTCACTAAAATTATGAAGCCAATCATTAGTCTGCTTAGATCTTGCGGCTATCTGTCCACCGTGTACCTTGACGATTTGTTATTGATATCTAGGTACCTAATACATGTCTAGAAAATGTATCAGACACTATAAACCTTTTACAATCCCTAGGTTTCATTGTAAACCATGAAAAGAGTAATTTAACGCCTCATGCGAGTTGTAAATTTTTGGGATTCATCATAGACTCAAAAAATTTAGAGGTTACTTTACCACTGAAAAGAAATTGAAAAAATTAAATCTGAAATGAACACATTCCGTAATTAGAAACGTTGTTAAATTAGAGATTTTGCTCGTGTTATGGGTTTACTTACTTCGGCATGCCCAGCTGTCGAATATGGTTGGCTTTACACCAAAGAACTAGAGCGTCGTAAATATTTAAATGTAATTGATGATGACAATTTTGATAAGTATATGACAATTATGATAAGTATTGTCTAGAGATCTATAGTGATGCCTCAACTATGGGATGGGGGGGCCGCCTGTGGTAACGACCGGGGTAGTGGGTTGTGGAGCGCCGAAGAACGCTCACAACACATAAATTATTTAGAGATTTTGGCCGCCTTTTTTGGACTTAAAGTTTTCGTAAAGTCTTATCATGACTGTCAAATTCTGTTAAGAATTGACAATACAACGGCTATTTCCTACGTTAACCGCATGGGTGGTGTACAGTTTCCACACCTTACAGACGTAACAAGAAAGTTATACTTTGTTCGCATCTTACATAAGCTCTGCTGATAATGTTATCAGCGTCTGCGATTATGTAATCGCAGACGCTGAATCTCTTCGAGTCTATCCAGATATAGAGTGGGAACTGTCACAATATTAGTTTCAAAAAATTGTAAAAGAATTCGGATCTCCTTATATAGATATTTTTGCAAGTAGAATTAACAAAAAATGTAAAAAATATATTTCATGGCACAGGGATTCTGATGCCTTTAATATAGATGCATTTACAGTGCCGTGGTCAAGTTTCTATTTCTACGGCTTCCCGCCTTTTGCAGTCATTCTTAAGACACTAAGAAAAATAATAAATGACAAAGCTCACGGAATTATCGTAGTCCCACTTTGGCCCACTCAACCGTGGTACCCATTGTTCAAAGCCTATTAGCTTCTAAACCTTTATTTTTTCAAACCGAATAAAGATCTTATTATCTCTCATTCCAGCAACCGAGATATTCACCAAAAGATTACCCTGGTTGCAGGGATCTTATCAGGACGTCGATGATGAAGAAATTTGTACCAGAATCTGCAATATGCATTATGCTGGCCTCTCTGTCAAATAGCTCACTAAAACAATATGATTCTTGTCTCAAGAAATGGTTTTCTTTTTGTATTAATAATCAAGTAGATGTTTACCAAGCATCTGTTCCAAATGTGATTTCTTTTTTAACTGATTTGTACCACTCTGGTGCTCAATATGGAACACTAAATAGTTGCCGGTCTGCTCTTTCATTAATCTTAGGTGCAGACATAGGCAATGATAATCGTATGAAACGTTTTTTCAAAGGCATATTTCGCTTACGTCCACCTTTACCAAAATATAGCATGACCTGGGACACATCTGTAGTTCTGAACTCTCTTGCAAATTGGTATCCAAATGCAACTCTTAATTTAGAAAAAATATCGAAAAAACTTGTAACGCTACTAGCTTTAACAACAGCACATCGAGTTCAGACTCTTTCCAAAATTAACATTAAGAACATTGAGTTTCATGTCAATGAAATTCATATAAAAATTCCAGATTTAATAAAAACTTCGCGCGTTGGTGTTGCACAACCAACTCTTGTTTTACCATATTTCCGAGAAAGGCCGGAAATATGTCCATGTGCTGCTTTACATTCTTATTTAGATGTGACAAAAACTCTTCGTAGTAGTGATGTCCTATTTGTAAGCTTGAATAAACCACACAGAGCAATAACTTCCCAAACCTTAAGTAGGTGGATTAAGAATACTTTGCAAGAATGTGGTATTGATATATCAATATTTACAGCCCACAGCACAAGACATGCTGCGACGTCTAGGGCTCATAGATTAGGAGTCAATTTAGATGTAATAAGGAAAACTGCTGGGTGGAGTGGTACCTCCAGCACGTTTGGACGCTTTTATAATAGAATTATTGTTAAAAATATCAATTCCTGTACCTTGGCAAGAAGTATATTAAATGATTCATTGTGTGACAATTAACAAGGTGATAAAATATTGTTTAATTATTTTCTGTTTGATCTTACAGTTGTCCATAATTGGACTAAGAATACATTCTCTTTATAATGATTAACCTGACGTTTTTTCATTTCAAGTATCATTCCTCTCAACATCTACATGTGATAAATGCTAACCTCGAGGACAAGCTTGAGTATAATTAATGATTAAACGAACTTACCTGAAGTGAAGTTCGATCATAATTATACGATTAGCTTGTCCGAAGAGGTTAGCATCCCACCCTCCCTAGGTAAACCCCTAGAGAATTGAAAAGAAGGAGTGAAGATTGCCTCTGAACTAAATGATGGCGCGAATTCGGGTAGAAGCCAGGTAAGATAAGTTACAATATACCCGCCAAAAAAAAAAAAAAAAATGTTTGAGCAAATGTTTTTGCCGCTAAGTCTCCGAAATAAAGTGCGTGAATGGCGACACCGTATGTGTTACTACATGTGATAAATGCTAACCTCTTCGGACAAGCTAATCGTATAATTATGATCGAACTTCACTTCAGGTAAGTTCGTTTAATCATTAAGTGGTCATTACACGAATACGGAAGGTGGAGATAAGGAACGAAATCTCCATGTACCAAAAAGAGTCATCAAAAAACTTTAAATAGGTGGCGCTGCAATACCTAGAGTACTTGAACAAAAAAATCAAATCATAGACAGCGCATTTCACTCTGTCAATAACGCCTAGGTTCTTAGCTACTCTAGCGCTACTCTGGAGAGATTTGGAACTATTATTTATAGCTGACAGCTGGACACTTTTGCAACAGTTCTACCATAAGAGATGCCACTCCTCTAAATTCCACACTCCATATTCACGAAGTATCGAAAAGTGCCAAACAGATACTGCGTGAATGCACAAATGCGTTTTTGGGGAATAGACTAAAGACTTGTCTTGACAACTATAAGGTAGGGTTTTAAAGATGTGTGCACGACCCTTTAAATGACAAATAAAAGTACGGGAGTAGAAAAAGATAATAAAAAGGTACACGGCGGGAAGAAGTTGATAACTCGAATATAAAATTGAAGAAATTCGAGCATAATAGTAGTTTATGCGACTGCTACATAATGCCTAATTATGTTACATACACTAATTTATCTACACACATATTATAAACTTTCTATGATATATTCAGTAACCCAAATTACAGCCAACATTGGCGCATCGTTGCTCTTTTGGCGGTATCGCTCACTTTAAACAAAACTTTTGCTATAGTTACTTTAAAAACAACAAAACAAACTCATTTTATCCTTGAAACTAATTAAAATATAAACTGTACGTTAAATGGCGTTAAATGAAAACGCATTCGTAGGTAATTGTTTTTAATTCGGCAAAATTGTATGCAATTTACATTTCATGTCCAAATAAAAAGGCATCTCGGCTGATATTAGAATAGAGGTCGAATAGAATAGCTTTTTTCCAGATATTCGAAATTTAAATGTCATTACCAAATCGATTTTGATGTAGTAATGAAGCAAATACGACCGTTGGCTACGGCCAATACCAGCGTCAAGTCCATAACAAAGAAAAAAATATATAAAAAAAACACAGATAATAAAATTGTTGTAACAAAACAACAATCCTAAAAATCAATCAATCAATCTTAATGTTGGCCATTATTTACGGATTTTTAAGGCATCATAGAAGGTTTATGATATATGTGTAGATAAAATAGAATTACGTAAGGTTAAAGATGTGCATAACAAAATAGTATCTCTTTCAGGACGAGCTGCTGAACATACCAATGAACAGTTGCGACATGCTGGTCATGTTCACGTTCAACGACAAGCTGTTTCCAGAGACGCTCAACTTTATTTCTGGCGGAGGGTAATTATTGGTCTTCTACCATGGTTCTATTCTTTTTCTACCACGGCTTCTTTTACAAACTTTTATTTAACTTGCAATGTAAAATCTTGCAAGTTAAATTTGACCCACTTCCCGGTTTCCGATGAAGCTGAAAATTTGCATACATATGTAAGTCGGGTGACAATGCAATATTATCGTACAATTGAGCTGATCTGGTGATGGAGACAGGAGGTGGCCATAGCAACTCTGTGATAAAACAACGCAATTTAATTGTATTTGGGGTTTTTTTAGAATTGTCTCGATGAATACTAGTTGCCTGTGAAAAGATAAGTACGGTCAGCGATAAAAGCTTGTACCAAAAATGACACTTTTGCCCAAAAACTTATTTCCTTTTTGGGTGGTTTTGTACTTATTTATGATTCTCATATATGTTGTAAGTTTCCATTTTATTGTGATAAATTGCTCATTGTCTATACATTTAACTAGATTTCGTTGTAAAATTCAACATGTGTCAACAACCCTATTGTTTGCCAGGATAATCGGTCTGTACACGACGTTCGTGTTCCTGGCGTCGCGGCTGCTGCGCGGCTTCTTCTCCGGCATCTACACCAAGATCATGTTCGACGACCTGCCCAACGCCGACAGGGTGTTGCAGCTCTGTCTGGACATCTACTTGGTAAATAAAATCTGTTTCACGTTTCAAATCGAAGTACAATTTCGTACCGGTCAACGTGGGCTACGGTGGTGTGAGCATTATTTAAAATAATCCTCAACAAATTGTATTCAGGTCCGAGAAGCCTTGGAACTCGCGCTCGAAGAGGACCTATTCGCGAAACTAGTGTTCCTGTACCGGTCGCCGGAGACCATGATCAAGTGGAGCCGGCCCAAGGACGACGACGCCGACGAGCAGCGCGCGCTGCCGCCGCTGCCGCGCAACTGAACGCTGCCGGCGACTTCGCTCCTCATCTTTATTGCTATGTGATAAGGTCCGTCACAGCTAGTAATTATCTTATGTTTTCAACGTAAAAATAATGTGAGAATCTCAATGTTTACTTGCTAACTTGGCGTCCTGACTGAAAGTAGCACTACTCGCACAGTACAATGGCGCCCGTAATGTATTGACGTTACGCCTGACGTCGTACGTAGTAATTTAACTAGGTATGCGGTGGAGTTTACAGACATCTTTACAAGCCAACGTTCCAAAAATATATTTTCACGACCTTATTGTCAGTGTCTTCGAGGCGTGAAGATGTTTGTGAACTCGACTGTTCCAGGTTGATGGGCATCTTAGTGACTCAGATAATTTAATTTTCACACTAACTACTAGCTTTTCTGCAAAGTCGACACATGCACACATACATTTACAAGGAAAATAATTTACCTTTTAGTAAAGCCTGTGATCAGCAGTGGGTCATAGGTAATAAGCTAATGATGTTAGTTAAGTAATTATCAATTGGCGTCACCTAATTTGTTCTAGTCGTCCTTATAACAACTTTTAAAATTAACGAATTCACTTGACATTTAAACTATTACGTCCACCCTTTTTTATGAACAAAAATGTTAAACATAAAATACGCTTAAGTTTCCATAATTTTACATGTCAATGCAGTAATTTACATGTGTATTAAACACATAAGTTGTACAGCATATATAAGAGTAACTGCTGTACTTCAATAAGTGCGTAGATGAAACTCGAATTGTTTTAAACCTACCTACTATGTAAATTCACTCCAAATACTTAGGTCGCTTTAGCTGTTGCACTCATAAAGGTAATACAATCTTGTAGTGGTCGTTGGTTCGCGATAGTCATGTGTTCGCTATCAAAAGAACCTAGGTATATTTTAAGGACTCGTCATATTTTTTGCGTTCTAAACTAAATAATCTCTCCTCTCTTGCAACTGAAGTACTACATTATTTTTCTCAAAATTTCTGTAAAATACACATAAGATAGCTATAGGCACTTACATAAATTATTTTCATGCATTATACTTAGTACTACCTTAGTACCTACCAACCGCAAAAATAAGCTCTCTGTAAATTGCTAGTTTCCTTTAGCATTTAAAAAAAGTCGGCGTTGTAAATTTTGTTATTATTGTCTTTCGCTTGTTTTATTATAATTATTGCTCACTTTATTGATTTAATTTATCGTACCCGTTGTCCCAGGGATGGACAGTTTGCGGTATTACAGCCTGATTGCGAGACATTCTGTTGCGGATGTTTTTTTGCATGTAACTGATTGCAATAAGAGTCCGTTTGGTTTCGCAATTATATTGTTGCGTTGGTACAGTTACTGTACATAAGAGCAAACCACGTCTATTTATTATTTTCCTAACCAAAGTAAGGGCTACCTGTAGGTATTGCTGCTTAGCCTGTGAAATATATTGTTAATTCTAATATATATTTGTATTTTTGTTACTTGTTTCGTATTTTAGTATCGATAAATTATGATGATAAAAATCACGCACTTCCATGAAAAAATATTAATATATACAAAATATACCTCAAGATCTTAATTTGATTATTGCATTTGATACTGTACTTATAGTATATAATTATTATAAATACCTTCGCGTAGAGCTATTTTAAGCTTGTAACCCGTATGATTTATGTCAGCACAATAGGTACAGTCAACGTCAAATACTTTGTAGCAACCAAAGTAGCCAAATAGTTCGATACACCATATATTTAGTATGGTATACCGAACTATTTGGCCACTTTGACTGCTACAAATTATTTGACGCTGACTGTACTATTATTTATATAACGGTATGAAGGAATCATGTCCATTACTGTCATTGTATTGAAACTAATACTTTGAGCTTTAAAGTTCCAAATGGCTTCACGCGAGGGTAATTATTTAGAAATTCTAGGAGTATTGTCCACTTTTATATTGTTGTGTTAAGTAAGATGCATTTAAATGTTGTCGATTTGTGATAATAAAACTAGAATAAAACATTGAAATATTGTTTTATTAATTACCAATCCATTACAAAGTTATGTCTTATATAAAATAATTCACTTAACTTAAGTAGATGTCTAGGTGACGACCATCAATCTAGGGGCAATGTTCATTGACATGAGTTCTTGGAACAGTAACTTGGCTGCGTAAGGCAGACGAATTTGCGATATCTGCGTCTTGTTCTTACAGCCTTTGCATTCAAATGTATTGTTACGTAGGTTGGCTATGGCGATCAAACCACAAAAGTTGCAGACGTGAATACGATAGGGATCGGAGACCTCGAAAAGACGTTCACGTAAGAATTGCGCTGCACCGTGAGCAATTTGACAATCACGTTCCATTTCTCCGAAACGCAGGCCACCGTCCCTGGCTCTGCCCTCCATAGGCTGTCGTACTAGAATCTGCACGGGTCCTCTCGCTCTAGAGTGAATTTTGTCGTCTACCATATGTTTGAGACGTTGATAATAAGTGGGCCCTAAGAAAACTTGAGCATTTATTTTTCTCCCAGTATGGCCATTGTACATTACTTCATTACCTCGCAGATGGTAGCCATATTCCTGCAGAAGGGACGAGATTTTCTGCACGTTTACAGCGTCATTAAACGGTGTGGCATCACCAATTTCGCCTTTGTTTGAAGAGACCTTTCCTTGAATACACTCGATCAAGTGACCAATTGTCATACGAGACGGGATGGCATGGGGGTTAATAATAATGTCGGGAGTCAAACCTTCGCAGGTGAAAGGCATGTCCTCTTGTCTGTATTGAATTCCACAAGTACCCTTTTGACCGTGACGTGAAGCAAATTTGTCTCCGATTTGTGGGATTCGGACGGACCTTACACGAATTTTGCAGAACTTGTAGCCTTCGCTATTTAACGTCAACATGACTTGATCTACGATACCGGTCTCACTGTTACGTAAGAATGTGGACGCATCACGCTTTGTATAGCGTTTAGTTGTTCCTTCGAGTTCATCGTCATTTTCAGGTAAAGTTATTGTTTTACCTATTACCACGTCATCTCCTGAGACACGAATACCAGGGGCAATGATGCCATCCTCATCTAATTTGTCATACAAAGCATTCCTCATGCCTTGACAAGTCTGTCTAGTCGGTTTTTCAAATTGTTCTTCTTGATCGCCAATACGTTTTGACTCAGAGTCTTTATAAGAGCGATAGAACACTGATCGGAAGAAGCCTCTTTCCACAGCAGATGCATTTAAGATGACACTGTCTTCCTGATTGTAACCAGTGTAACATAAAATAGCTACAATTGAATTGATGCCCGCTGGCAGTTCTCTGAATCTCAAGTACTCCATGGACCTTGTTGTTACCAGTGGTTTATGAGGATAATACAGCACATGGGCGAGAGTATCCATCCGGACATGGAAGTTGGTGATGTAAACTCCCATAGCTTGTTTACCCATAGCACTTTGGTATGTGTTTCTGGGACTTTGGTTGTGATCAGGGAATGGAATAATTGAAGCACACACTCCCAATATCATAGCAGGATGAATCTCGCAATGTGTGTACGTCGAACAATAGGCATACTCTTTTATTTGTGCCAAGTCATCAGGACTCATTGCAATCATTACTGTTTCCTCTTCCAAAGTGTCAATGTATTCTACGACACCACTGGCAACCAAATTTTGCCATCCATAATTATTGTAATCTCTTTCTTTGAGACTGTCAATGTGCTTTTTCTTCAATAATAAGGCTCCATTTTCAACAATTAATAATGGACGGCAAATTCTACCCGCATCAGTGTAGATTCGTATTTCCCTGTCTCTAATATCGCGAATCATGCTTACTTCAGAAACAATGATATCCATTTGGCGTCGAAGCTTACGCAATGTAGCCATCAACTGTTCAGGATCACGGTGAATACCTACCCAGCACCCATTTACGAATATCTTAGTTGCATCAGCTATGGCTGATGGAGCAATTTCTTCCAAGTTTTCCATGGACCATTCTTCCAAGAACTCTAGAATGGGAGAAGGTTGACTTCCTACAGAAATGTAAGCCATCAAAGCCAGGTTTTTTACAAGGCCTACAGCAGCTCCCTCTGGAGTTTCAGCAGGACATATCATTCCCCATAGAGTATTATGCAACTGACGAGGTTTTGCCAACTTGCCGTCACGTCCGATTGGTGAGTTCACACGCCGCAAATGTGAGAGTGTCGAAGCAAAGGTCAATCTATTCAACACCTGAGACACTCCAGCTCTAGCTTGATGAGCCTTCTTCTGATCTCCCCAGTTGCCAGTAGCAAGGGAATATCTAAGGCCATCTGTGATTATTTTTGTTTTGATAGCCAACTCCAGATTGAAATCTTTTCCCCTATCAATGAATTTTTGGGCATACATGCGAACTTCCTTCAACAAGTTTTTGAACAGACCTCTGAATAAGAAAGCTAGAAGTGGCCCGGCTAAGTCTAATCTCTTATTTCCATAATGATCTCTGTCATCCAATTCTCGCCGTCCAAGAGCTGCAAGTAACAATCTGTGCACCATGTAACCCAGAAAATATGCTTTTTTTGTTTCACAAAAGTCGGAAACTCCAACATGAGGCAACATTTCTTTTTGTAAGATTTCTCTAGCATATTTAATACGCTTCTCCTTAGTAACACCAGGTCGGGCACCTCGAGATCCAATAAAATTAAGTGCAACACCCTGTTCTTGGATAACAAAAGCTTCATCAAGTGATGGTTTAACCATCTCCATCATTTCAGGATCATCAAAGTCGTAGATAATGTGTTCAAGAATATCTCTGTCTGCCACAAATCCAAGAGCTCTAAATACAATCATGATTGGGATTTCTTGTTTGATATAGGGCACAATGGCAATAATCCTCTGTCCAATTGCAGATTTTTTGATGCTCTGACCACCTCGAGCCATCATATTCACCCAAAGAGTGGATGTAGGCCTGGAACTGTGCTCCAAGCAAGATCTTATTTCAGTTTTGTAGGCATATTTTCCATCTTTCATGCTAAATACATACACTGTATTTGTTGCCATTTTCTCTTGGGCTATCAATACCTTTTCTGAACCGTTAATTATAAAATAGCCACCTGGGTCAAGGGGGCATTCATTCAACTCAGTCAAATCTCTGTCAGTTAAATTGCTAAGTAAGCAATATGTTGATCTCAGCATAATAGGAATTTTGCCGATGAATGTCTTCTGATGTTGTGTCTCAATGGGATCCTCATTTTCCTTTACAATGGTTTTAGTTATGTCAACATATAGTGGAGCAGAATAGGTCAGATTACGAAGTCGAGCTTCATTTGGCATCATAGGTGATGGTGCACCATCTTTTTCCCAATGAGTAGGTTTGGAGAGGTAAATTTGATCGAATTTCAGAAGGTATTTTGGTGGTACCTCTATTTCTCCCGAAGAATGTTGTGCTTCAGCTTGTAACTCTATAGGTGGCGAATCCTCTACGATGCGTTGCACTGACATCTGAATAAACTCATCAAAACTATCCAATTGTTGACGTACTAAACCTTTTTCATCAAAGTATGCGTTGATGACAATCCAGCAGGCTTCCTGCCAGAGTTCAGACGAAATTTCTTCAACGTCTTCCTCCTCGTACTGATCATCTTCCGTGTCGTACATTTTGATTGCTTGCAGTTACAATTTATAGTTGGAAACCAAAGCTAGTAAAGGGATTACTGCGTGGACACGCAGTTATCCCTTGTTATAAAATGAAAGAATGTCGTAAAGTATAACGCGTCTTACGTGCTTGTATGCTATACAATACCGGCCGTCGGCCATTAGCCGAGGGAAATTAAATGAAATGACGCGTTGCGATGTTGCGGTAAAAGGAAGTGTTGCCATTTTGCTAAATTAAATTCACTCTACTTAATCTAATTTTGCCTAATGCTTCCAAAACAGGATAAAAAATGTAAGTTAAAATTAAAATAAATGTACACGTGCTTTACAGTAACTTTTTTATACGAAAAAATGTCTAAATCAAAAATAATTAGATTTCGCTTTTTTATATATTTTTTTGCTTAATTGTTTTAAAATGTAAATTTATGGTAACATTTTTTTGACATTATTACTTTTTTATTCGAGTGACTTTGAACATCACACATGCAGCCAGCCGAAAGATAAAGGTGTGAATTTTATCAAAACGTTTATTTTATTTGTGTTATCTTAAAGTTACTACCTATATATCCGAAATTTTATTTTTTTTGTAGAACAAGGTACATATCATAATATCCTATTACCTTTGAATTTGGCCTTGATATTCTCTACGGACACGAACACAAAAGAGCAGTTTTAATAGCGTTGTGTGGAACGACCTTTATACTAATCGGATTTGATGTTTTGTTTGAGGTTTTCTTTGCAAAAGCAAAAGATTATGATTCACGTATCTAAATGAAGTGTTGATCATTATTTAGGCAGTTTTAACGATTAGTCTGTATATAAATAATGGATCCTTCGAGAAGAAATAACTTTGAAGATCAGCGGTGCATCCTAGGACTACAAGATTTGAAATTATCCAACAAAGATGAGGACGGCACTGAGCAAGCGCACGGGGCTGCAACATCGAAAACAAATTCTCTCGCCAAGGCTCGGCCTGTGGGAGCGATCGAAAGCTTCGTTTTGGACAACACTCAGACTAATAGACAGGATTACAGTTTTTACGAACGTTCAAACGTGATAGCATCTTCAAAGTTCGCGACTCCAAAGCGTGTAGAAACGATAGCGTCGATCAACAAACGCGATATAAACACGGCGGCACTCCCCGCGAGCCCAACACGATCCATCGATAGTAAGTCGCAGAGGTCGCTCAGTTACCAAACTGAGGATCTGTACGAGATCCCTGCAAATCCAAATTCTCAGTTTCCACCTCCTGTGTATGAAAACATAGAATACTACGGTGAACAGCGATCACAGCAGCCGCCGTACTTCCACCAGTTGTACCAGGCCGGCGCGCCGCCGCCACCGCCGCCGCCCGTTTCCGACGGCTACTACGACACGCGCTACAGCAAGGCTCAACCGCAAGTACCTGTCAACGCTAAGCCTAAACATAACCCCACTGTCTACGAAAATATGCTCTGTTCAGATGCTGATAAGAAAAACGAATATAAACCTCTTCAGAAGAATGAGCAACGTTTTGTCCAGCAAGGATCAATGCCAGGGCCACAAGTACCTAATACTACATCCAACAGGAGCATTTCTCAGTTGTTAATGAATGACAAAGGCATATCAGAAAAGACTCCTCCACCGCCTCCATATAATTCCTCCCAAGACAGCTCTAGCAGTGATTACACAGTTATGAAATCGGCTCCACCTAAATACACAGATGTCACAGCTCTTCTTAAGAATGGCAGTGCCTCCAGTTTTGACAGTAAAGTTGTTCCATCAACTGCTATTTATGCCTCAATAGCCCCAAGTGCTCAGAGGCCTAAGGCTCATTCTGCTACTGAAGTTCAACAAAACCCCAAGTTTTATCACTCTAAGCCTAATCCAGGAATTGACAAGCCACCAGCTATAAATGGTGGATTTGCAAAGCCACCACCAGTTAATCGGATGCAGATAGTGGATGATACAAATGGTTCAGACTATGTCTGCATGAGTGGAGGGTCCCCAGCTACAACAGTTCCCACAACAAGAGATAACATGTCATCTGGCTCGGAATCTGTAGGATCTCGTAACTTAGTGTCGGGTTTGCCATCCCTGTGCTCCCCAGCAGCATCACCAGCACCAAGCCCAACACCAAGTTCCGTATCGGGTGTATCAGGCGTGTCGGGTGGCTCACGCGGTTCGGGCGGACGCGGGAAAAGCTTGTTGCCATATAGCATCACTCCACCACGCCCTGCAGGGCCCAGTGAGGCACAGCGCAAGATTGAGGAGCTCACAAGACAGCTTGAAGAAGAAATGGAAAGGCAGGATGAGGAAGGCGAATACTTTGGTGAGGATTACTTGGACCCATATTATTGTGTTTACAACCTACAAGTATTTTGATAAAGATAAAGATATTTTATTATTCAAGTAGGCATATTACAGTGCGCTTATGAATGTCAAATAAAGCTACACTGGCTCTAACCCTACACCTCTGACCTGAGAAGATTTAAATCCCCCCTCAATTGGAGGAGGTTATCCCAATATGGATAGGCAAGAAACTCTGCAGGACACATCTTTTCAAAACAAAATTAATTCATTATAAGATGTAATAATTAACATGCATTAAATAAGTAAGTTTTACTTACTTAATCATTTATTGCATACCATGGTACAATACAAGTTGTTACAAGTGATAAAAGAGTTCCCATGGCACCCCGGTGGGGTATGGCAATTTCCTTAAAACTACATAAGGCTACTTATATCTAAAATATGATTTTTCTTAACTAATTTGTTTAACAATTGTGAAGCTACCACTATATAATATCTATATCGTTGTCCTGCATGAATTCGTCTATGGAATAGTATGATTTTTTTATAAGGATAGTCTTGAGTTGATTTGCAAATAAATGTACTTTTTGTATATTTTTTATAACCTTTGGTAGCTTATTATATATTTTTATCGCGCGGTAATATGGGCCTTTTTTAAATATATCTAATCTGGGAGAATTAAGATGTCCTTACGGCTCACTTTTATTATATTGGAAAAGATTTATATTGTTTTTTACGAAGGTCGTTATTTCTAGAATGTATAGTAAGGGGAGGGTCAATATTCGAAGATTCTGGAAATGAGTTTTACAATTTTTAGTCTGGTGCGGAGTGTTAATTAATATGCGAATTCATTTTTTTGCATAAAGAGCTCCGTATAGACCGTAGCTCAACCAGGATTGCACATATGCGTAGTACAGACAAGGCGCAGTTGGTGTGTGTGTATGCTGAAGGCGAAAACGAAAGAAGATAATTTTGATTTTATTTTTGCTATATGTTTTTTCCAGTTGAGATGGGTGTCTATAGTTATTCCTAAAAGGTTGCATTCAGCCTCTTCTTGGATGTTCAGGTCCTTTAGAACTGGTGTTAGATCAAGAAGTCGTTTTTGATATCCTGGTCTAAATTGTATTGTTTTTGTTTTGGATGTGTTTATTACGAAGTTGTGGTCTCGTAGCCACTCCGATATATTAGTGAACGCTTCGTTTATACTTGAAAAATCCCCTCCGGCCGTTCTGGCAACTAAGTTTCGCAACCAGTTGTTGAAAAATAAGAAATAATCTTGTTACGCAACTCGTTAGAGTAGTTTTCGTGTTTAAAAAGGAGGGATATATCGTCCGCGAATAGGATGCATTTATGGTTAGTGACATTTGGGAGGTTGTTGATATATATTAAGAATAACACACATCCAAGGACACTCAACAAGGATACTCTGTCGTACGCTTTAGACATATCCAGCAGAAGACCCGAGAGCGCTATGTTTATTTTTATTTTTTAAGGTATTCTAGTATAGTTTGTATGTATGAGTAAACTGCGAGCGTAGTAGAGCGTTTTTTGCGAAAAGTAAACTGGTTTTCTTCCAGCAAATCATATTTTTCTAAAAATGTATAGATTCGGTCTGCCATGCATCTTTCAAATATTTTTGATATGGTAGGAAGGAGGGCGATAGGTCTATAGTCGGTGAGGTTACTTTGTCTTCCACCTTTTTTAAGGATGGGTTTCACTGCAGCTATTTTTAGTTTGTCCGGAAAACAACATTCGTTAAAGGACTGATTACTATAGAAATCAGATAAGAAAAAATAGAATTTAGATTACTATAGAAATCATGCAATTACATACAGTAGCTACTTTTCTTTATAGAAATTTGATTAAAAATATAAATATGTCATATCAAATCATCTCTTTTAGAAAACATATCGAATTCTTACAGAAGGAAGAGAAAAATAAAATGAATAAAGAAATGAGAATATACATTATATAAATCTGACTGATTGCTATATCTACATAAAATATTTGATCTGCTTTCTTACCTGAGCTGCATCACAAATATAACTCTACACATAATACAATGATTTTTATTGCTACTTGTTTATACAGTTTCTGGTTTGGACCATGCATGTTTGTCTGTCAAGTAGTCCTCGACTCTGTAACAAGCCTTTAACATCAATGACTTTTTTAAGTAATTCTTACGAGTTGGCAAGGGTATAATCTTAAAGCATCGTGAGGTAACTGGTTATAAAAATGAATGCATTGCCCAACAAATGACTTTTGTACTTTGCGGATACAAAACTTTCTGATAGAAAGCTTATTTTTAGTTCTAGTGTTATTGTTATGGACATCAATAACACTAGAAATAAAAATAAGCAATTCTTAGTGAAGGAGTCTAGATTCTTAACAACATAAATAATACTATCATATATGTATACAATATAGATGTATTGGGATTTGTGATTTGTAGCATGTAGGCGCCGCGCCCGAGAAGTAGTTGTATATACGCTTATGATGATGGTATCCTGTTATCCCTCATCAGGGACATAGGGCTCTCAGAAGGGAATTTTCACGGTCCAGTGCGGCCTCCTCCAGCTCTGCCCAGCCGAGGCCAACTGATGCAGCCTCCTTTTCCACTGTGCGCCTCCAGGTGGTACGTGACCTTGTCCTCTTTTTTCGGGAATTTTCCAAGTCTGCCCTTGCTTTGATTTTTGGCCTTCGTAAAACATGGGCTATCCAGCGCCAGCCATTTCCGCAGAAGTATCTCCTTATTATTGGAGATGGCCCGTGGCCAGAAGACTCCTACGATTCGCCGCAAACACTTGTTTACAAACACCTGGAGTCTACTGGTAATGTCTGGTTTGACGGGCCTTGTTTCGCACACATACATGAGAACCGACTTTACGTTCGAGTTGAAAACCCTTAGCTTGGTGCGAGTGATGACTGTGGAAGTCCATACGGTATTTTACTTTATTAATTATTTGTCTAGCTTTTAAACATATCAATATAATAATAATAATAATATTGTGTTGCAGGCATCTGCCACACTTGCGGCACAGGCGTCACCGGCGCTGGACAGGCGTGCCAAGCCATGGGTAACCTGTACCACACCAACTGCTTCATCTGCTGCTCGTGCGGGCGCGCACTGCGCGGGAAGGACTTCTACAACGTGCACGGCAAGGTGTACTGCGAGGAGGATTACTTGGTAAACAAATAAAAAAATCTAGACTAGACGCAAGCGTCGCGCGGTGCGGTAATCATACGTTATTGCGCTCGAGCAAATGTATGAACGGCCTTGACGGCGCGCCGCTTTGTGTCCGGTCCGCGACTAACCAGCACATCACAGGATGTGCCACCATGATAATAAGAATAAGAAAGTTTTTATTGTCCACTGTGTAGGTATACATATAGATGATCTGTACAAAAAATGATATCAACAGCTGCCCTTTGCGAACATACAATATAATTCTTAAAACTACTTATAAACTAAATATACACTACATTAACTAATTATTTACATTTTGTCGCCACATTGCATCGTCGTAAAAAATCTTTAAGATTGTAGTACACTTTCACATACACAATATTAACATGAATAAATAACATAATAATGCTAACAAATTAATTGAAATGGATGTGTAGGATAGTAGTAGGATGCATGTGTAGCTTTGTTTGGAAATTATAAGTAAGTTTTTTTTTCTATTACCTTTTAGTATTCCGGATTCCAACAGACTGCAGAAAAATGTGCAATATGCGGCCACTTGATCATGGAATTGGTAAGTAATTACTGTTAATAGTATAAAGTATTTTTTTTAAACAAGTTTTGAAGTAGGTTTGATTTTGCCTTGAGGCTAAATGTGTAAATTAATTACTTACCACCGAAAAGTCTGAAACAAACAGTATTTTTAATATTTGAAAATGCTGATCTTTTTCCTCGCGTTGTCCCGGCATTATGGCCACGGCTTATGGGGTCTGCTTGGCAACTAATCCCATGAATTGGCTTAGGCACTAGTTTTTACTGAGGGTGAATTAGGCTTAACTGGATTAAGTCTCGTTTCCTACCAATGTTTTTCTATCACAAAAAAGCGACTGGTAAATATCAAATAATATTTCGTACATGAGTTTCAAAAAACTCATTGGGACGAGCCGGGGTTTGAACCCGCGACCTCTGGATTGAAAGTCACCAGTTCTTACCACTAGGCCACTAGCGATATGTTGTTAAAATTACATTGGGCCTTAAGGCGACTCTCAAAAAACCGCGAGGAGTGGCGCCGCCTGGAGGAGGCCTATGTCAAACACAGCCTGACAAAAAGTAAAAACAAGTAAATAAATGGATACTTGTATAACTATAAAAGAATATGTAAAAATTATGTTAGTAATAAAGGCTATTTCAATTCGATTCACAATTATAATATATGATTTTAACATAATGATTCCTTGTTTTAAGATCCTGCAAGCGATGGGAAAGTCGTACCACCCGGGTTGCTTCCGCTGCTGCGTCTGCAACGAGTGTCTGGACGGCGTGCCCTTCACCGTGGACGTGGACAACAAGATCTACTGCGTCAACGACTACCACCGCATGTTCGCGCCCAAGTGCGCCAGCTGCGGGAAAGGTATAATTCATCCCATATTATAATCATTCACGGTAAAGCGCTTGATACACCTTACCATAAAGAAATAAGTAAGCGTAGAGCACTCCATACATCACTTTACTTACCAAAACGCTTATTTTCGTAGTCCACATCTAGCGTCAAGTAGCGCATTTATCAGTGCCGCTACTTGACACTAGATGTAACGAACGAAAAGTACCGTAGTCGTGTAAAAATGTACAAAAGGCGACAGTGCATACCTGTTATTTGAAAACATAAGCCCAAATATGGAAATTCACAGCGGTGTGCCTCAAGGATTTGTCCTTGAACCTGTGTTGTATATAATATACACATTTGACCTGCCTCATAATCTCCATTGCAGCGTCAGTATCTTTGCCGACCACACGAAGATATTTTCTAACTCTCTACACGACTTCGACCGACTCCAAAAAGATCTAGACGAGATAGCAAAATGGTCAAAGGGATGGCTTATAAGCCTGAATGGTGAAAAATGTACAGTGCTACAAGTTAGCTACGCCCTAGAACCAAACTTACACCAGTTAAAGTGCAAACGGACTTGAGAGTCAAAATTATTGAAAACCTCAAGTGGGAAGAACATCTAACAACAATTACCAAGAGCTAAATCCTTGATCTACCTCGCTATAAAAGCCTTTGGAATCGTAACGCCAAAACTCATGCTTAAGATATATAACTTATAAGACACATGTTAGATCCCTCTTTGAGTACGCTTTTCAAGTCTGGAGTCCTTATTTCGTCAAAGATGTTGAGATGCTTGAGAAAGTGCAACATAGTTTCACAAAAATACCGAAACAACTGAAAAACATGTCTTAATAAAGAAAGATTTAAAGTACTGAAGCTCACAACATTAAAAGATCGTCGAGAGCGCGGAGACCTGATCGAAACGTTTAAAATTCTGACGGGACACTACGATATAAACCAGTTTCAAGACCTGTACAAGCGCAATAGTAACACCCGTCTACGAGGCCACCAATATAAGTTAATATCTGAACTGTCTAAAAACCCCCGCAGACATTTTCTCAGCAACAGAGTGGTCAAAGCGTGGAACAAACTACTAGAAGACGTTGTCTCAGAACTGAATATCAATCAGTTTAAGAACAGGCTAGACAAATACTTAACCAGCGCAAAGAATACATTTTAAGTGAAGATTACTCATATACAGGCAACTATCAGTTGTTTCGACTGCCTGCCTGATTAATAAATAATAATAATATGGGAGTGTGATAGCGACATTACCTAGTTTCGTTCGCTACGGCGCAAACGATTGGCATCTTGGCTAGGTCCCCTGATCCCTGATATACTCAAGTACGAGATCAATCTCTTTCAAAACGTTGGTGATAAAATGCCATGATAAGATTGTTCCTCAAAGTATTTGTATGCTACCGCAATCAGATGCTGTGATAATCACGTAATCTTACATGTCATTCATAAAACATGCTTTTATTGTCGACTGTATCTACCTACTTTACGCCCCCTAAAATAGGCTATTTTTGGCTTATTTTGGATCCACCACTTGGCTCCATGCAAGCTGTTTGAACGATGCCACAAAACAAAATGGAATGGCATTCGATTTCAAATCTTACCAGTAAAAGATACAATATTAAATGTGATAGCATTTCAATTTGAGTTGTGCTACTATTCTCGATAAGTAGCTTCAGATCTGTTACAAACTGGGTTGAATACATTTACAGATTTTATTAGTTAGTTGGTTTGCATACAATTTTATGTATGTGCTTCAGCCTTTCCAATATATCTGATGGCGATTGTACAGGGAAAAAATCATTCATTTTTTATGGCTATCTCGTATACATTAGTCTCATACATATAACGCACCTGCTATTTCAATGGCCTGTAGCAAAGTTATCAAATGGGGGCAATCCATGCTCACGGGCTCTCGGTCAAATTGGAGCCCGTGGTATTTTTCCCGCTTTGCCACCCTATATTCTATAGTTACGCCACTCGAGACTAGAAGCGCTAAGTTAACTATTGTTCTGTTGCAGGCATAACCCCAGTAGAGGGCACGGACGAGACGGTGCGCGTGGTGTCCATGGACCGCGACTTCCACGTGGACTGCTACATGTGCTGCGTGTGCGGCATGCAGCTCACCGACGAGCCCGACAAGCGCTGCTACCCGCTCGCCGGTCAGTATATGTATAGGGTCTTACCCTGAAGTCCCCTGGGTCTAATTTGCCAGTCAAAAATCGACTTTCGGGTTTAAAATTTAGAATCGAATTGTGATAACGCTTCCGTGAGACCCAAGGGCTATATGGAACAAGGCCGATTTTAAACTCAAAGTTCTCGTCGGATTTTTATTTTTTCTAGGGCTCCGTAGCCAAAATGGCAACCCTTTTAGTTTCGTCATTTCCAATACTTAATTTACTCTTTGGTCATGTCCGTCTTTATCCGTGTGTCTCAGCCATTTTACTCGGTAAATATAACATCCCATCAAAAACATTTTCATGTAAAATTTTGCCACGACGAATTGTTCTCGATAGCGGGTCTAGTACGTAGTACATACATTTATGGCAGTGACCATAACCAACCGTACGGATCGAATGTGGCGTGAGGCAGGGCGGGCTGACCTCGCCTAAATTGTTTAACTTGTACATAAACGCCCTTATAGAGGAGCTGAGCAGTACCCGTGTCGGTTGTCACATAGATGGAGTGTGCGTCAACAATTTAAGCTACGCCGACGACATGGTGCTGCTCGGCGCCTCGGCGTGTGGGCTCGCCAAACTTATCTGTATTTGTGAACGATACGCGGCGAGCCAAGGGTTGGTATACAACGTCAGCAAGAGCGAATGCGTTATTTTTAAGGTCAAGGGTAATTGCCCGCCATTGTTCCCACCGGTTAGATTAAATGGCCAACTAAATATCGTTGATCAATTTAAATATTCAGGATATTTGGTGAACGCTGACCTTAAAGACGACGCGGATATTGAGCGCGAGTGCAGAGCGTTGTCCGTCAGATCGAATATGATAACCCGCAGGTTTGCTCACTGCTCTAAGTTCAGAGCCTACTGTACTAGTTTTTACACAAGCAGCTTGTGGGCAGACTATACGTATAAACTGTAATGCTCTGCGCGTTCAATATATCAACCGTACCGGGTGCTGATGGGGATTCCTAGATTCTGTAGCGCGTCAGGGATGTTCGCAGAAGCACGGGTAAACTGCTTTTACACCACGATGCGCAAGCGCGCCACATCTCTGGTGCGCAGAGTTCGGGCTAGCTCCAACAGCATCCTGACCGTGGTTGCGGACAGGGTTGATGGCATATATTTAAACAACTGCTGCATGACTCATGTGCGCAGGAATAAGTGAGTACGTAAGCGGAGCGTATTTTCGTGAAACTGATTTTTTTGGGGAAATCTGCTTATTTATTAGAAGCACGATTTGTAGTATATAGTTAGATGTAATTAAATACTTATGTATATACTAACATTAGTTTTAAGATAAAAATTGACACTAACACAAAATGATCCAAGTTGGTCGTGAATAAATAATTTAATTTAATAAGTCCCACAGCTGTTGTACTCGCAAACGTCTGAGTGTGTGTTGTTGCAGGCAAGCTGATGTGCCGCGCGTGCCACCTGGCCACCATCGGCGCGGCGCCGGGCCCCGGCCAGCCGCCCGCGCCGCGCCTGTCGCCCGCCTCCTACCAGTACATGGGATAAGCGCGCCACTCACTAACTCATCCCGGCTCTAATTTCACTAAAAGCGAAATACTTTCGAGCACTGCGCGACTGCAAACCTCAACTTGTGGGCTCAATTTCGGTCAACTCATAAATATCTAATGGAGCCAGGCGGGTTTGCCCAACTGCCTCCTCTAGAAAACAAAATTTTTAACTAAATGTATGCCCCTCCCCTTGGCCATCGGCAATATGAACTAAACCCCCTCCCCCGGCCTATCAGCTGGCGACGTCCTTGAACACTGCAATGTTCTGCCGCCAGAGGCAGCACTAGCACAAACTAGAGTAACGTACACTACCGTCAAAAAGTTTAAGACCAAACACAATTTTTAGTTTCATATTCAGGAACACGTTAGATCGGTAACCCATTTGTTTTGCAAGTAGACAACGATCTCAAACATTTACCAAAGATCTGTAGAGGCTACACAGCTAATAAAGAACAGCAAGGTGTGTTAAAAAACAATATGGCCACCGCAATCACCAGACCTTAACCTGATCGAGCTTTCATGGGATGAACTCGCCCATAGAGTCCGAAAACAATGTCCGACATCAGCAAAAACTATAGAAGATACTGCAATATCAGTGGAAATCCATAAGCCAAGAAACGCTACTACACAAACTTGTAGAAAGAATGTCAAGATTACTCTGTAGTCAAAAATTGTCAAGGATTTTTCGATGAGAAACGGTGAAAAAAATTGTTTAACGCTTTATTTTTCGGATTGTAGGTATCTACTGCAAAGTAGTATTTTCGTAAATAAATCATTAAAATGATTATTTGTATATTCTGTGTTTGGTCTTAAACTTTTTGACGGTAGTGTATATATATTATATACTACGCCTTAAACAGATTTTTGTAAATTTAACAGATTATGTCTTAGGAATAAATATGACATTGATGCATTAAGGCAGTATGGTCACAGTTTGTGCTAGTGTTATCTACGCAGAGTTCGCGTAATATTCCTTATACCTACATATAATCATATCGGGATTCCTGCAAAGAAGATTGGATGATACTAACTATAATGCATAATGGCTAAAAATTTGTTGTCCTTTGTTAAGTTTTTAGTTCTTAATTGCTCTATGATCATATGAAATTTTAGAGTTTACTTTATGTAAAGAAAATATATCAATATCCAGTTCTGAGCCGTAAACGATCAAAATAATGTTTGATGCTAATTTAAGACTAATATGTGCAGCTTGGTACTATTTGTATGCATTTGTTTTTAACCTGGCAGTTGGCCATGAAGAATATTTTTACTACATATTTAAAATACACTTTCAGGTCAATTCGAATGTGCACTGACATCAAACCGATATTAGAATCATATCAGTTAGCTGTCACGCGCGTTCATTTCACTCAAACTTGTTCGCACAAGTGTTAGTGCGAGCGAGACGCCCGCGCGGGTGACAGATAACTGATATGATTCCAATATCATTCTAATATCGTTTGATGTCAGTGCACGTTCGAATTGGCCTGTTTATTATGTGCTCTCTTTGCTGTTTTAAATAAAACCTTGAAGTGACGAAAGACTATGTATATTATATACCTATTAAAAGGCTCAAATAATAATTACGGCATATGTTCCATTTGACAATGAATTGATTTATATTAGTACATAGGCTTAAGTTAATGGTGATAAAAATGTTGACAAAAACTAAGTATTAGATGTTCATATATACACAACGCGATTTAAGTCGATAAACATTACGGAAATGTAATGTATTTAGTTATAATTTTAAGTCAGCAAATAGGCTAATCTGTTTAATATTTCTTATATGTAGCAAATTACATGTATATGTATAATGTGATTAGTTGGAGCCAACAGTGGCACAAGCCTATTATATATGTGATATCGATAGATTTACTGCTCTAATCCTTTGGCGTAAGTGTGTCTACTACACTGCAAACGATGAGTGAATTGCTGTTGTACACTTTAATAATCGACTATTATGCCATTAATATTAATATTTTGACTTGAAAACAGTTTTATGCATTTTTTTCCACAAAATGATCTGCAATATAGTTCGTGTCATCCACGATGACACGCAGATTTGTCAAATCTAACCTTTAATAACATGACATTACGAGTCAAGGCACGCGTCTTCGTGAATGACACGATCTAATTACTGATGACACAGATTACTAATGGTTATCGATGGCATTTAATGGAACATTTTGTGCCACTAGAAGCGTCAGTGTTGCTATGCATTTATTACGTTTTAAATAAAACGCCATATGACAGCACATCTGGTGATGAACTCGGGTCTGTGGCAATGAAATGAAAATGGTAAATTCAATGTCATCTCCATACATTTATGATGGCGCTCCTATACATTCCAGTTCCGTGCTGTCTTGTTGTGTACTTAATTTTAGGTTGTTTTATAATCTGTACATATTGCTGAGGAAAAATGTGATTATTTAGCCCTTTTATACAAAATAAAAATGGTTTGTTAAGGCATAACTTTTTAATATTTAAATAATAATATTTAAACAATAAATATTTCAAAATTTAATAAATTGTTTAATAATTTAAATGGATCCTATTTTATAAGTAACCTTTCACACTCACTACTCTCCTTTGGCCCATATATAAATTTATATAGTAACAGTGAAATTCATTCAAATATATTCGTTTCTATGAAATCCTTATTGCCTTAAAAGGACAGTCACATAACCCACACTTTACAAATAATATCATGAATTTTTACTATCAACTACTGCAAAACTAGGTCTTCAGAGTAGATACTTAATTAAAACATAATATTTTGTAAAATGGAAATTCAAGAACAATACTTATAATTTACATTGTGCATCACAGAAGTGTAAACACTTTCTCATACAACAACTACTAGCTTATGTTGATTTAGTCATTGCCTAGCAAAGTGAGTTAGGTCTCAGCCGAGTCTTAAATGTTCAAAATTTACTATATTGTCAGATGACATCCATAACCATGTAACTACAAAAAAATGAACAAAAATGAACCTTGTTTTGACACTACTTTGGTTCACTATGGCTCTGATCTTGTCATAGTAATTAGTGAGGTTGGTTGTGACCTGACGATATGTAGAAGTTTTAAATGTAACCGCTTGGGCCAAGTCCTAACTCACAACACAAATAGTATATTTAGTGAGTCTCACATTTTCTTGACTTTATTCTTCATGTTTCGTATTTCGGTTTTATATCGTCTCATTTCGTCCATAACCTTTGTTCCCTGCTGCCGCATCTGTGTTCGGTAGTGGGCCTTACTCTCATTGAATCGGTCTTGAAAGTCTTCTTTTCTTTCTTGTAGCATTACCTTGAATTGCTGTCTTGATGGCACCGGTTTGATCAAGCCCAGTGCTGTTAACTTTCTAATAGCAAGGGTTGTGCCACCTTGAATATTGAAACCATTATCATTTAAGATTATCAGTTCAGTCAGTCAGTGAGAGGAGGGGATTTTCCTGGGATCTTAAAGACAGGTCGCCAATTTGGAAAAACACTTTTCTTTTAAAGGGTATTTTTAGATTCTGGTGAAATCAAAGGAACTCTTCAAATGTTACAGGCATACCTATAACTATCTCCCTACAAGGATGTGGGTATTTACTCTTGGAAAGCATCTATGACAATGAGGTTGGTTTTCATTTACACAACTTTTGGAAAGAAATCAAATTATTTTTATCAAATATTTTTATTTATGTTTTTTTAAGTTGTCACACTACTATATATAAATTATAAACTGAAATCGATGTAATATATTAACCTTTCCCTTTACCTTTCCAATGCATACCTTGTCCTATATATGTCCCAAACAATTTGGACTGTAATTTACAATTTCAAGATAATAAATTTGGTTACAAATTATTGATAAGGCCTCTAGTGGCCACTGGATCCAGCTTTTGCCACTTTTAAATATATTACATCTATTTCAGTTTATAATTCTTTTTTGTTTGTAAATAAAGCACTATTATTATTATTATTTGTTAAGATTATTGATGTTAACTGTTTGACTCCTCCCATCCAATATTATACTGATTTCATTTTTCTTAATTTTTAGGTGTTTAAATATTAATTATTAAGTTTATTTACATGCTTTTACAATATTAGAGTTTAAGGGTTGATAATATTTGAATAAATAACAGTATTAATGATGATATGGATCATTTACATGCATAAGTTACCTACAATTGAACAAATGAAGGCTACAAAAGGGAAATATGTGATAATGAAACCAACTTTATTGGTTAAAGTTAATAAATTTCTGGTTTTAAGCATTTGTTTTACAAAGAACAGCTATAATTTAAAATGATCATGATCAGTTTCATTTGACCATCCATTTTCCAGAATGCTGATCTGCATTAGTAGGTATAGAGCTCAAATTATTAATTAATTAGAATTCAATACTAACTGTATGGATCCAAATTCCAGCACATGAGAGGTTAATTTTATAATCTTAATGGTAAGTAAAAAAATCTTATATAATATTTACCAACAGTGACTGCATATCGAAGGGGTGTGGCTATTTTATACAGAGCAAAAGTAAGTGCATAATAGCCCGCAGACGAGTTTTTCAATGGCTCTAACAGTTTTTCACTGATCCCCATTGCCTCTAGCATAGGTATTATATCTACACCACTGAAATATAATAGTTATAATTAAAAGACTGAAAAATATATCATCAAATTTGAAAAAAATTACATTTCATTGATTTGTTACCTTCTCACAGTATAATAGAAAGAACCCAACCAAACCGCAGAAGTAGCCATGTGCACTGGTACTAAGACATACCAGTAGTTTTTGTACATATCCTTAAACTTTTGGAAAAGCCCTTGTTTTTCTGGAGGTGTGGGTTTCTCGGGTGTGTCACAGGCATTGCTCCCTTCAGGTTTAACGTAATTTCGTATTTGACATGATGATATACTATTACGCTTCACGCTGTTCAATGTATTCCAGGCTGGGTTATTTTGATAGCTGATACCACTAGCTAAAATCCGGATTGGATATTGGTTTGCACTACATCTCACCGGCGTGGTTATATTTAGGAAGCAATGTGTTTGTCTATAAAATAATTTAAGAGAATGAGACATACTTTCAGAGTGAAAATCTCATAGGCTCATTATAATAGTCAATCAATTAAAACAAATGTTTTACGAATTTATGAAACTTGTTGAAAACTGCATGAAAAATTGAAAACTGTACTTTTGCCTCTGTCAACTTTGTCATTTTGACGTATCATGCCATGTGAAGTTTGTTTTTTGCGTAGCTGGTAAATAGCGTTCCAGACATGTTTTTAAACTTTTTTCAAAAGACGCGTCTGTTTAAATATTTCCTTATATTTTCATTCTGTTGGCTGTCGATGATTTGAAAGCCTTTGTCGCGGTCCGGTACGCCCGTCTGTTATAGCTTTAAAGGGCCACATCTAGTGATGGCCGATTGACCCTTAACCATAATAAATTGAACCGTAAACCGTAACGGACGGCTACAGTTTTCGGTTCATTTCATTAACGTTTCGGCCAACACTGTATGGATGTAGCCTTCATCCTGTGATCCATACTATGGATCACGGGGGTATGGAGTGTAGAAAAAGGAGCAAAATCTGTATGTATGAAAAGTGTCCATCAAAAAACATTAAATAGGTGGCGCCACAATACACCAAAATGAAATGTCATAAGCCTAGTATTTTATATAGATGTGCTATACGCGTGCGCCCGTGTGGGATAGAACATATCCAATGCAAAAAAATTAAGAACACTTTTTGACATTCCTGAGAACATATTTTTTGCCCCTCCTCCCCTCTCCAAATTTCATCTCTATATTATTATACCTCTATGGTTCTTGTAATACCCAATGAGCCTTCCTAGCGCCACCGGAGAGATTAGGAACTATTATTTAAAGCTGAAATACCTGCTCACATTTTCCAACAGTTCTGCTATAAAAGATTGTCGTCCTTTTTCTACCATACTTACTATACTATACTATATCCATACGGTCGCGGAATGGGAGCAACGGGTCCTCCATTCTTTAATTAATAGATAGCTTATGTTATGTAGTCTTAGGAGCTACTAATAACTCCATATCGACAAATTGGGATGATTTGCCAGTCGTGGACACAATTATTATGTATATGTATAATGTAATATTCTGTGGGTATATGTGTATGTTTATGCCCGCGTATTATTTATGGTTTGTTTGTATCGTGACCTAAAAAATACCTTATCGTATTTTTATACATCTTGATTTTGCACTGCCTACAACTTATCTGCTTTGCCCAAAGGTTGACTGGTAGAGAACACATTATGGCATTAATTTCACCTTTTGTACGTTGTATTTTTTTTGTGCAATAAAGATTAAATAAATAAATAATTAATGTAAGCATTAGTAAGCAGCAGATTGCCGTTACACTTTACCCAGGCGTTATTGGGAGCGTGCATGACTGTCACGCAACCTAGTGTCCGCAAGTCTAGGGGAAAACGTCAATTCACTACATCTTATAAAACTACTCCAAAACTAAAAACTACTGAACGGATTTTCATACGACTTTCATCTATCAATAGAGTGATTCTTGAGGAAGGCTTAAGTATATAACTTGTTAAGGTTTTGTGTAAATTGTTTGAAATATAACAATGTTATCGGAAAAAATCACGCTGGCTAAGAGCTTTAATCAAAAACGCTGCCTAATCCGTTTGAGCTATAACAACACAATGTATGGTGGGGTTGTTTCTCATTCATAGGTCTACAAAAAAGTCCACGATGTGAAATGTCTATCTTTTAAGGATAACTTACTATATCCATTCTTAACTTCTAGAAAAAGATCACGTAATGTGGCATTTGCAAAGCTATTCACATGGATACATTATTAACAATTATCAAAATAAATACGTTAGTTATATTAAGCATTTCATACAGATTACAATTGTTCATTACACCATACAATTTAAATGAATATTTCAGGAGTAATCGTAAATCAAAGTTTCATTTCGAGCCATATAATCGTACGAAAAGTTAAAGACGCTATCCGCAGTTAGTTCAAATTTTTACCACCTTATGCGCTGGGATCGCTTTACTTACCCCCACCACGCACTTCGCACGGTCCCAATAGTCGTCTCTCAAATAAGGAAGTTTGTATGGGGAATCAATAAAAATTAGAGTTCCCTGGGCACCTGCCCCCTTCAGCTCCTACCCGTCGACGAACATGATACAAGACCTCACCGATTTGGCATGCGATTTCTGATATATTGTCATTTGCCAATCAATTTCATGTACCTTAAATATAAAAGTCAATTACAAACACAATACAACTTAATAAGACCACTTTCCATGCAGCTGGTTTCTTTAGCATATTTGTTGAGTCGCATGATGGGACCAAAGGCGACCCATTGGCTTCGCTGGCGCCCCGCCATCCCTTGAAATATTCCACCGCCGGGTGTTGCCTCCAAAATTACTTTGTAAGTCCGCTCTCTGATCGAAACCGCTTTCATGTTAGCATTACCAACTATGTTCCTTAATGTTAGCGTTTGGCATTTAGGAAAGTCGGCTAACATTTTATTAATTCTATTCAAAATAACGGTGGCAGCTATTACGATTTCCCGTTTCTGTATGGGCTCTGCAGTGCTTAAGTCGCAGGCGCACCAAGCTTTATCAATGCCGATTGACATGCATGACCGATTAGCGGATACTGGTAGAAACAAACTGTGATAAATACCATTAGATTTGTTTTCTTTCAAACTTATTTTTAAATGGTGATTTTTCAATAGTTTTGGGTTTACAAGATCCACTATAGTACGATAAGCGTCATAAGGCGTCGTCAGCCGGTTACTGTTAACTTGAAAATTTGTGTATGCATCTTTATACGTTTCTCTAAAAGACGTAGGTACAAGAATAGAAAATAATGGCAGGTTACCCTCCAGACGGCCCTGTTGTGTTTTAGCAAAGCGCCCCCATCTCATACCATGGTCGCCCAATACTATTAAAATTGTATCATCTAATAATTGATTGCTTTCTAGCTCAGTAAAAAAATTTAAATAACCTTCGTCCATTATTTGCGGTTTCTTTAAAATATTATGACTTACAGACTCTTCCCAAAAGAAACCAAAAAGTTTGTCTTTATTATGACTCAGATACTGCAATAGTCCTTTGATATAATTTAAAACTATTTTATAAAATGCTTTATTTTTTAAACAGCGACGATCATACACATTGACGTGATGTGAGATGATGTTGTTCGCTTCCGCCATAAAGGGCTGTAAGTAGTAATCAGTGGGTATTGTCGGCCAACTGTACTCGTAAGAGCCCATCGCGCCCACCACGCTGTCGGAACCCAAAGCCGTGTAGTACCCAGCATTTCTATATAACTCCCAAATGAAACTGCACTGTAAAGTTTCACATGAATTAAAAGATCTGCCTGTCAATAACGGAAATAAATTGGGGAACGAGTTATATCCAACTTTGTTATAGCCTTTAAGCTGAACCGCACCTCTATCTTTAAGGAATTTTGCCGTTTTTGGCATAGTTCGTTCGAAGTTTAATCTAGACAAGCTTTCCAAACCAAGGATGATAACATTGTAGGCAGATTCAAGTATTGGCCTCTTTGGCCTAGCTTCACCAATAATGAAAACAAAGTAATCACTGTAAATTGTTGAATCTTTATAGGAACAATCTACACGCACGAATTCGTGTTCTGCTTTTATTACTGTGAGAAACTGTTTGCAGGTACTGTATAATATATTCTTTATATTATTGTATGCTGAAAAGTTCATGTAGCAACAGGATAACGAGTTTTCATCACTGATATTGAAGTTTGTAAACATATCTTTTAAGATCCAAATATGTGTTGCATTAGAATCCAATAACTGGTTTTCTTTATCACAGTTTTCAATTTCAGGTGGACCACTCATCGCTTTTATTATCTCACGTTCCTCGGAAATGTTGGTAATATTGCATCCTTCCGTTTTAATAATAAATACGTCATAACTTGACTCACAATTACTAGAGTTGTAGAAGGCTTGATCACTAATAAAATAACAAATTATAATTAAATAGGAATAACTCATATGTACGAAGAAATGTCAACTCCTTGGTTGACGCGCTATCTTACTATGATACAAGTACGTAGTAACTTATATGTATGCTGCGATCACTAGTTTTCAACGTTTTGGAAGTTTATAAATATTAATGTTTCAATTAGCAAACATTTCGGTCGGTGCCATGCGATAATGAAAAAAGTTTGCGCGTTTGGAACTAGGTAGAACCTGTGCTAGAACCGAATGAATAAATGCGGTAAGGGCTCCTCTACACGATGGCCCAGTGTAAGCCAGTCTAAGGGACGCAGATATGCGGTGGAATGAGATAGCGATAGAGATAGATAGATTGTAGGAGCAATATCACTTAAATATAAATAACTTAACTATAAATACTTAAGAACTTAAGTATAAATGCGTCCCTTGGACTGGCCTGCGCTGGGCCATCGTGTAGAGAAGCCATAACACTGCTGGTATATAATACTTATGTGAAATAGTTATTTGTTTTACAAGGGGCAAAGTTGTACCTGTGAAAAGCGAAAGATTCCAAAATTGAACCACGAGCGTAACGACGTAGTGGTTTGAAAAGTGGAAACTTGAGCGTTGCGAGAGTTTCAAGGCACGAGGGTTAAACAAATTTTGCTACCGAGTGAAATATAAAATGTTCACCACACCAACCCAAGGAAAATACTAACTGTAAAAAAATCGAACAAAATCAAATCCAAGTAGGGAACATTATTGAATATTTATCATTCATAATTATCATTTAAATACCTACAATTCTACTAGCCAACTTAAGGAATCAACTCAAAATTAGCATCTTTGCCACTCTTGTGGATAAAACGCAACTTTCTCATTAGTTATTAAACAATCAAGAGGGCCTTACTAGCGGTGTGCTGAAAAAAAAATGCACGGGTAGTTGCGCGAGCCCACTTATATGCCGGTTTCACACGTATTAGGTCCTTAAAACACCGTACCACGTTGGCAAAAAAAGCGGGCAATCCAGTTTTACTAAATAATAATTTATTATTATTTTTATTTAATTGATAGAGCACATGCACCTTGTAATAAAATAAATTACTAAATGCAAATATGTTAATGCTTTCTTAGGGTTATTATACAAAAATTGTTTTAACGGTATCGTATCTGGAGAAGCCCAAACTTTTGGTATGTTTAGAAAATTATTTTTATTCTAATTAAAAATAAATGACTGAAATGTATTGATGTGATATATATTTAGAATAGGCTTAAAAAACTCTTTCATTTAATACCACACACGATAGGTTTTAGAACAAAAAAAAAAACAAACAAAAAAGGTGACGTCATGACTTCTCCATTTTTTTTTTATTCTACGGGTAAAATTGATTCACATGGTCTAAAGATCAATCGTATCGATTTTGATGTTTTTAAAACAATTTGCAGCGTCTTTTGGCGTACCTCTAGCAGTATGCTATGCTATGGGTAATATTTCACTAAAGGTTAATTGACAAGTTGTATAGGTATATTCGTCGTAAGTAGACTTACTCAATACTCAGTATCTTTATTGCTCATAAGGAAAAATCCATGCAGTAGTGGATACACAGTATAAAATTATATCAAATTTAAGCAAAAACCAATTTTTTTTTATAATAACATGTCAATAATATTGATAATAAAATTAATAAATAACACAAAATTAAAATAGATGAGGTCATTCCGATTAGAATAATAATGAATAATTACAATAAATTAATACAACGCATCAGAAAATTCAACAAATAATAATAACAGTTCAAAACAACAAAAATGAAAATAAAATGAGTGTGATTAATGATTATCCGTCTAAATTCAGTCAAATATCTTACCAAAGTATTGGTCCAGGTTATAGAATGGTCTACTTATTAAATACGTCTTAACAAAATATATTTAAAAACACAACATAATACATATAAAACTTAAAATCTAAATCTACAAATAAATAAAACTAATCTTAAAATAAATAATTAAAAACTATCCCCCTGCGGCATGGTGCCGTAGATGCTGGCAGCATTTCCTCGTTGTATCGCAATACTTATTCTCTGTGCGAGGAAGCTGCCAGCTCTACGATCATTGGTAGCGTCTGCTATTTTTTTGGATAATTCCTTGAATAGTGTAGATGCATTCGGACCCCACGGGCCAAGGGTCTCGACGCCAAAAGGTACGAAATCGTATTCGGGGCCGAGACCCCTATATTTGATCTTTTTTAATTTTTCGGCCGCCTCTGCCGCCGCGCCGGCTTTTGCAGTTGTGCCGTGGAGATGAGACGGGGCTAGGGTGTCTACACATGTGGCGTCCCACACCAGCACCCGTCCCATCTTCCACGGAATTAGTGACATTCCGTCCGGTCTCTTACCATCGTCTCTTACAATACCAGCTGGCTCAAGAAGAGCTGGCACGTTCACGCTGGCAAGAGACCGGCGGAGAATATCGAGCGCGGCGTGTCTATTACAGAAGCGGCCGGCGCTCCTTTGGCAGGAGAGCCCGTGGTGTCCGAGGGCGTCGACATCAGTGCCGCAGGGGCACCTATGTGGAGCACAGACCCGGACGTCGAGTCGCAGGCAGGTTGCAACGCGCAGAGTGTGCGGTTCCAAAAATGTGCCTGTGTGTACCGAAGGAAACGCGTGCAGCCAGGCGCCGGATTCCTTCGTACCCGCTGCTAAGAGTCTGGCGCGTCTTAACTGTATGTTTAAATACCCTATTAATTTTTAGTTCTTTCGCTAATTTCATGCAAAATAAATGTAGGTATTTGTGTAGCTTTAAGTTCTCATGCAAGTGAATTGTCAAATTCTTATTTAGTGAGAATAAAAAATCTTAAACCTAAAAATACGTCTTAAGATTTGTACTACTACACATAACTACTTAACATTACTGGATTCCTTAATTTTTATTTCAAGACTATTATATATTTTGATTGCGATATGATTGATGCTTTTCTTACAGTAAAGCATCAATCAAAAGTAAAGTATGATTCAGGTAGCAGTAGATCTAAATTGCGGCGAAGCGGGTATCTCTCACATTCTTTTTTGGATTTGTATGCGTATTTTTTTATAAACAAATAAATAGATTTGGTATGTATACAATGCAGTTACTGTAAGGATATTGTTTTCTATAAATAGATGCCTACGCGTTTCAGGGAAGTAACCTTCAATGAAGCGTATGCATTTTTTTTGCATCAGTAGTATTTTATTTATACTTGGACTATTGCCTCATACTTCAATGCCATACCGGGTTATATTCTCGACATATGAATAGTAAATAGTTCTCAGGGTTTGGTTATCGCTAAAGTTAAGCCATCGATTTTAGAGATAAAAATGCACTTCCTAGATGTTTCACAATATAGTTTATGTGGGCATGCCAACTTAAGTATGGGTATAGGTCGATACCTAGAAAACGAATTGAGTCCGATTTAGCAAAAGGGAGATTTAGAGAACAGAATGCACGTTTAAAAATCATGTAATAAGTTGATGGTTAGTCTTTAGCGATTTTAATACCCTAAACTGCGCAAGTGTTATTATAAGCGTCTAACTTCTATGAAATTATGACCTATACCTAAAGTAACACTTGCTTGCACAATCTGTGCTGTCAAAATCGTTGAAGAGTTATCTTGGTCTAACTCTAATGGTCAATTGAGTTTTGCAAAATACTTTAGAATTTATTACCCCACAACGCCTTCTACATCTGATCGACACTTTATCGGGAATTTGAACTGGGCAAAGCAGAAAAAAAAAGCCAAACTGTTTGATCATTTATTGTTTAAGTTGTACCTAACTGTGACAAGATTGGCAAACTGTACTTAGTAATAGGTACCTACTACCTAATTTTATAGGCATTCTTAGGTATAATTCAACAAGATTTTGTTATGTGAATGATTTTGTAGTTAAACGAAGGCTGAAACACCTGCAGGGTTGTTGAAATCCATTGACTATTTTCATGTCGATTTTACATAAGCACACCTAGGGGCATAGCAGTAATAAAATGTGGCAAGTTTTAGGAAAACAGCGCTATAACATTATTTTTCTTTTTAATAAAACGTGGAATGATGGTTCATTTTTATATGGAGCAGATGTCACGTTAAATGTTTGTTATCATTTTTTGCAAGCTTGGCACTTTATTTTTTGTTAAAATACGGTAAATACAAATTTCTTAAATTATTTTTTAATTAAGCCCAACGAAAATATACTTCAAGGAACTGTCATGTTAGGGACCATCATTAGACGCAAGAGGTACAGTCAGCCAAGAAAGTGGTTTACCACTTTTCGACTCTATTTAGTGTAGACAGCACAGCAGCTCCAAAAGAGTGGATTAGGACAAAAACTGAATTTAACCTTAATTTTAAGATTTTACGTTATTTACCTATGTAAATACATTTTTCTCGTGATTTCAAAAGTATATATTTAACATAATAATGTAGGTATTACCTCTAGTTATGTACATACACATACAAATTAGTACAGTACGGCTACCACTAGTTTTGACATTGACATATTCGCTCACATCTACGTAAATTAGCTACTTTCTATATATACATCTCAATTGCACAAATATGCAAGTACGACTAGTACGAGCAAGATGGATAGAAAGTAAGCTACGTAGACGTGAGCGAATATTTTAATGTCAAAGCTGGTGGTAGTGGTTAGTGGTACTGATCCAGCTATCTCCCTTAATATTTCCACGCAAACTCATAAATTACGGAAACGCAAGTTAAGTACTAAAACCTCAATATATTTATTTATATTTATACATAGGTATGAGATATATGTCGATAGATATACTCGTTATATAGAATAGATCACTCATATTTCATTGAGTAGGCCTTTTTACGGGACACATCATTCCTAACAACACGACTAAAAGATCATTCTTGCTTAAAATCTTGAGATTATAAAGCCGTTAATTACGATTATTATGTAATATATTTTTTGGAAGACTTAGTAGGTAGAACTACCAGAATCCCACATTCTAGCCTCTGGGCTCTCTACCACGAAAAAGGAAAATCAAAATGTCCTTACCTGCCTCTCTATCGCTCGAATATGCAAGAGCGATAGAGAAGCAGATAACGAAAGTGAGATTTTGTGGGTGCTACAAGGAAAAACGTAGTTCATGGAAGAGGATCCAGACATGGATTTGCAATTTAACAATAACATAAGATTGTCATGTCATGAACATTATTAGTGTTAATTTTTGATGTAGTATAATTATTTAGGTTTTTGTACCTACATGATGATCACCATTTATATGGTTTACAACACGAGGCTTTATCACTATCTATTCAAATAATGGAGTTTAAAATAATGTACTTAAACAAAAAACCACGTGACTCAGTAATTCAACGGAGGGTGCTTAGTCGAACAACCGAGATCAAACGGTGTAGCCATCTACTCGAGTATAGGCCAAAGGTATATCGCCATCTATTCGAGCATATTTTTTTCTTGATTTTGCGAGGCACGTTTTTTTTCTTTATCTTATACGGAGTCGAATCTTTGGTATTACGAATTTCATGGAACGTTGGGACAGCCGATTATAAAGAGACTGAGAAATCCTTCCTAGCCTTATTGATTACGTACCCTATAAACGTAGTACCTACACTTGAAGAAATAGAACCTTTGAGCAAAAATAGATCGTTTTAGAACGCACTTAAACTATTAGGCAAAACTGATATTTCATTCCAAATAGCACTAGATTCAATGGCCATATCTTGTGTTAAGATTTTCTATAAAAATTACAATTAAAGAGAAAACATAGTCATTTAATATCACTTAATATCTAATATAATACCTTATTCGGCATATTTTTGTAACTATTAATTTTGGAAAATACTACAACGAAAAATTATATTGTAGTATTATTAAATAATAGTACAAAAATCATACATAAGTACCTATACATATATAAAAGTCAAAAATGATCTATGACGTATGTACTTATGTAGTGCCATTGCTAATGTTACAGGAAATAATTTTAGCCCTACAGCATATTCTACGCACCAATCCTGAGGCTACGCGGCGTAGCACCTCGTGGCGCGTACTCATTACAATCAAAATATACGGCCCGATTCGCAGAATGAGATACGATAACGATAAGTTCTGGTTTAGATAAGTTCTCTTTCAGATACCGTTTGTATGTCGTATAATTGACAGAAGCAGCTCGATTCGGGCAACCAATGTCACTTTGACGCTAGTAATATTCTTGATAGATCTTATTGGGATCATAGTGGAATCGAAATAAATGTCAATTTTGACATGTCGTTTAGTTATCGATCTTCCCAAGATCTTAAACGTGTCTTAATCATTCTTCGAATCGGGCCGATAGACTTCCATGATATGTAGCGGAAATTCTTCATAGCAGAATGCTTAACGCATATTCAAGTATACAATGTTATAGCTACAATTTATAAATATCTATACGACATAATAAATAAATCGGCCAAGAGCATATCGGGCCATGCTCAGAGTAGGGTTCCGTAGTTACTCTCCCGTCACAAGAAGCTAAACTGGAGCTTAAAGTATAGTAGATTATTAACCAAGGGATGAACTGTGGATCAACTGTACGTCTTTTTACTATGAAGGGGAAACTTTTTGCGATAACTCAAAAACAGCTAAACTGATCATGTCCGCTATAGTTTTCATTTAATGTCTTTCTTAAGCTCTACTTCCACGATATTTTTCATATTTTTTTGACGTATGGTTCAAAAGTTAGAGTGGGGACACACACACATTTTTTTTTCTTTCGGAGCGATTATCTCCGAATATATTCACTTTATCAAAAAATGTTTGTTGAAGACCCCTGTTAGTTTTAAAAGAGCTTTCAAACGATATCCCACACTGTAGGGTTGAAGCAAAAAAAAATCACCCCCACTTTACGTGTAGGGGAGGTACCCTAAAAAATATATTATTTAGATTTTATTCTACGACTTTGTCGGCTTTATTGATTTATATATCCATGCCAAATTTCTAGCACTAACGACTACGGAGCAAAGCCTCGGACAGACAGACAGACAGCCGGACATGGCGAAACTATAAGGGTTCCTAGTTGACTACGGAACCCTAAAAAAGGCTAACTAGAAACTAAAATTAACACCTATTTAGTATCAATTCCAATAGAGTTGTCGCGCTCTCTCTCTTGTATGTGATTTAGAGCAAAGAAGCGTACGCTTATTGGATAATAAATGTGTGATATAATTTTGATATGTGGAAAACAGTCTTAAAAAAGTTCCTTAAAACGAAAAAGTTACATAATTAAAATATATTAATAGGATCAAGAAAAATTACCAAAATTAATTTGAAAGTAGATTGAAATTTGGCGTAATTTTATTTATGTCGAGGACTGGATGTTTATTTCGGTATAGTTTAAACCTGCATTTAGATGAAACGGACATAAGTAAGTATCTTCGTATACATAGGTACCAAGATATTTAGGCGACTAATAATATTAGTATACCTAATTGCTTGCATTTAATATCAGGTGGATATTCCATAACAATAAACATATTCACGAATTTCACTGTACTTAATTGAGTATTAATTTAAGATAGATATGTAAACATTCGTCGTCATCGTAATATAATATTATTTTTAACAGAGAAAAAGATACCTGTGGTGGCACCATGGTTCCATTTTTATCACTTGTCACTATACCCGTCACTTTCGCGCTTACATACTTGTTAGAACGTGACAGCCATGGTAACAAATGATAAAGAGCCGACCATCTTAGCCCTACTGGGCAGGTAGGTACCTACAGATGTAGTCTATAATTGTTTTCGTTCGTATTTGTCATGCTAGTTTAGTCAATGACAGTACTTTTTTTTTTGTACGGAGACAGACAGAAATAGCAATAAACGTTCGTAAATTTCCGTGAAAATACGATGGAAAATAATTATGCACTACATAATATCTGTACCTACCTGTGCATTGTAGTCACATATATAATTTCAAAATGATATACAATATAGACTAGACACCTACATTTGAAGTCCTGATTGAGCCTTCATTCTTCTACAATTTAATTGATTAAATTGTTCAAAGGAAAATACGGGTAAGTTTGAGTATCGTAAGTATGAGTATCGTAAGTACGTTAACTGCCCAAAATTTACTAAACTGTAGATTGTAGAGGAAAAGTCCGATTTTTAGGGTTGCGTAGTGAAAACTGGGAACCCATATTAAAAATCTATCTTAGTACAGAAATAGGTACCTACCTAGGTGTCATATTGCATTTCCTATGATATCTAGGATACAACATTTTTCTAATGTTATATGGAATGAACATGTAGCATACTAGTAATAATATCACAGCACTTACATTTTCTACTAAAAAGTAATAGTTTCAGTCAAGCAAACACAATATAGTTTTAGAATGTAACTGTTAACGCAGTGGCTCTGATTGCCGTAGAGGTTGAGTCTGCTCACGGAGCCGGCGAGCGCCCAGTCGGCGGCGGCGTCCTCGGTGGTGGTGTCGACGCCGGCGCCGCGCACGCTGCGTCGGAGCGTGGCCTCGAACACGCCGCCGCCGGGCGCCGTCCGCACCAGCACCAGCAACTCCCGCCACCCCTCCTCATCCGCTGCCGGCGTGCCCGCCTCCATTTCTCGCACGTCCACTATGTTAGCCAGCGAAAGGCGCGCACATTCCGGATGTCCAATTAGCAACTCATTCATATGCGCCACAATAAACTGTGCAGCATTCTTCGCTTCATCGCTTTCTACAGACAGCGACCGGTCTTTGTGACACGTACACCAGTGGTCATCTATTCCGGCCGTCTTGCACGTCCGATTTTTTGGTATAGGCAGGAACAGGCTTATACTTCGGTTATCAGCATACTTCTGTTTATATCTAGCCGAAATTTTCTCATTTCTAATAGACTCTAAGTTTGCCAAGTCCGATATAGTTGCATACATATCAAATGGTGTTGTCAAATGCTTACTATTAAGTTTTATATTATGATATGCCAAACTATAATTCCTTTGGAACGACGGAGGCAGTAGGATATGCACGAAAGGCAAACGTTCCTCTAGCCGGCCTTGTTTCGTTAACCTGAAATTACCCCATCTTATACCATGGTCACTTAACATGATAATAACAGTATCGTCTAAATATTTAGATTCGTCAAGCTTCTTTAAAAAGTTTTCGTAATTAATGTCCATAGACCTCGGGTTGTTTAAAAAATCGTGGCTCATAGTCACTTCCCAAAAAAATCCAAATAATTTGGAAGACCGTAAAGTTCTCGTTAGGCTTTCGACATAATCTAATAAAACCTTATATGCGTACTTATTCCCCATGCATATGTAGGAATTGAAATCTTTGATATTCCCTACGTGCATCTCGGCCTCGCGTATGAAGGTGTGCAGATAGTAGTCGGTGGGCGTGGCGGCGAAGCCGTGCCGCACGAAATTGAAGGTGCCGAGGTAGGCGCTGTCCTCGCCGAACGCTGTGTAGAACCCGTTCTCTTTGTACCAGTCCCAAACGAATGGACAGTTGTCGAATGTATGTCTTGGACTTGGCCAACACATCCGTTTTAACTCCGTGTCTTTGACACCCAGTAGCATCGCGGCGAGGTTTGGAAAAGTATTGTCACCAATTTTATTATAGCCAAATAATTCAATTGCCCCTTTATTCCTAAGGAACTCTAATGTCCTTGGCATTGTTCTGTAGAAATTCAACCTCGATACTGAATCAATGCCTAAAATAATCACGTTATACGCTGGCTGATTTTGCATGATCTGTACGTTGTTTATATTATCCGAAATCAGGAGTTTCTTTGGAGCAAATATAAAAAAATCTTCAAATAATAGTGAATCCTTTTCACCCATGTTGTCGTAACAGGACACTCTAACAAATTCATCCAGCGCTTCTATTATATCAAAGAACTCGATACAATCGTGGTACTTGACGCGGTCGTCGACGTGGTATGACGTGATGTCCGTGATCGCGTTGGGTCGGTAGAAGGCCTTGTAGCAACACGAAATATTGAAATCCTTAGACAAGTTATAGTGTTGTAAGTTATTATTGTTGATCCATATGTGTGTGGCGTTGTTGGCTAGGAGGGAAGTGTGCATATGCACACATTTTTTTAAGCGCCTCGGGGGTTCAATAAATTTCTTGATGTTGTCATCGAACGGGCGCAGCGCAGGTATCGTGCAGCCGTTGGTATTGATAGTGAACCGGCTGTCGGAGTCGAGCTCGTAGTAGTGGCCGGGGCGGAGCAGCTCGCCGTCGAGGGACACGAACTCGGGCTCGCGGCAGAGCGATACGGTCATGAAGGTGACGCCGAAGACCACGGCTAGCAGGAATAGACACCGCAAGCGTATTCCGCTCAAACATGTCGGTTGAAGCGACGTCATGCTGAAAATTTAAAGTATTTTTTTTGGGAAAGTTAACTTTGAATTTAATAAATCTAAGTATATATATTTTAGTTTATTTAGGAAACAAACAGTCACATATTAATATATATAAGCTTAAGTGATAACAAACAGACCTTATACTATATTAAATAGCTATAGATACCCAAAGAAATTAAAGAAGATTAGTTAACTGTTGTCTCTACATTAGGAACATCCAATAAAAATTGTGTGATATTCCTTACGTTAGGTATGCAGTTAAAACACTTGTTCTGGTCGTATTCTAATTCTAAGTATCATCACTCTGTTCTATCGTCCAGAATTAGGAACAATGGGTAAATTAGTTTTTAATAAATAGTCCGATACAGTAAGTCTGCCTAATGCGTTGGTAACTTGGTATAATAACGTATCAAAGTTATGAGTTTGAAACTACTATTTTGAGGAAATATACTACTGTATACTTAGGAGATTTTGAAATTTTAAGTGCAGTAGATTATTGCAGTAACTGCGGCAGGATCACTATAGCTGTAGGAAGCAGGTATCCCATTGGTCCGGACAATGGGTAAAATAGGATGCAAGGGCTCAGGAAGTAGTTTAATTATTGCATTTGGCTAAAATATTAAGGCAATATTGAAAATTAGAACATTGCGATAATTCTTAATCGGCCTTAACCATTTTTTGGTTGGAGCGCTTACCTAATGTTGTATCTTTTTTTAAGGATTTATAGACGTAACCCAAAATCACCCAAGTAATTTAACAACATTGTTTTATCTATAATGGACTAGTAGTATAGATACCTACTAAAGTCAAGTCTTCACTTATCTGAAATTTAATATTTTTCCACTATAACACATCAGTACTTATGCTAATAAAATTAAGTCACTTTATCACGTAACAACTAACGGCGCGGCGGACGACCTGCACTCTCACTTATCTACGGTAATACTCTACGGTAACTCACCTCTCACCTGATCAAGAAATGATTCACCACTTCACATGTACGGGGTCATAAAAACAATAACATATGATAGGTTCAACGGTGTCCATCTCGCATTGTGTTGTCATGTTTGTCATTAGTGATTGTCTATTGTTTCTGTAAGATGACGTAAGTTGTAGTTTAGTGCATAATATGTGTAGCGCGTGGATGGTCGCGGGCGCGTGGTAGGGAAGTGTGGTTGCACTGAAGATGAGGGTGAGAGCGGAGGCTGCACGCGGCGCGCATGCGCGTGGTAGCCGGCCGGCCGCCCGCCCGCCTCACGCCTCAACAATCAATTTTAAATCATTAATTAGACTTTTTTCTAGAGTTTCATTTTTGATAGAGGTATTTGAAATCATTAACCATCTATGTATTTTGAAAGTAGGCGACTCATTCACTTCGAACCCAGTATTGAAGAATTTAATCAAAGCTTTTGCTTTACTTTCAATAAATACATCTTATGCAAATACTTAGCATGGTGTAGTATTTTGATGAAGATTATGTATCAACCGGAAGAATGAACACAGGCATGTTGTTAGGGAAGGAAACCATTTTTCATGGGACGTTATATTGAAGCTGCAACTTGGGTGAAAATCGGTGATTCACGTGCGAACATATCGCGCAATTTCCATATAAGTGGCGGTCCATCGGGTCCATCTATGTTATTCCTAAAATGTATATTCAGGCACGTACGGTTGAGTTAAGGTGCCTGGTGGCTACAATAGTTGCTGGGTAAATATCAGTCGGATATTGCTTCTAGAAGTTTCTTTGCTGACTTGATAGGAGGAAGCTGACCTTTATTATGTGTAAGAGTGTGTTAAAATATGCTGCCTCCGTACTCATCGAAAGGGCGCCTCAACTAGCATTAATGGGATGAGAAACGCGCTTAGAATCCATAAGTAACTGAGAAGAGAATTGGGTTGAGGCATATTTCCACATTGCTTTGAACAGCTTGTGACATGTGTCATGGCCACCTTTTCTTTTCCTGTCCCTAGGTCTGTAGGTATAATCGGAGGTCGGATAGGCTGTCCTATCATAAGAATAACTGCTGGAACTTAGATTATTGACCCATATCGTTAGGAGATATTACTTTACAGTGTACTTAACTACTTATAGATAAGTGGTGATCCACTTATCCGAAAATCGCAGAGGGAAATGAAAAGAACATGTTAAACATATTTAAACGGGTCCCTCACGTATTTTAAGTCGAAAATCGCTCGACATATTTCACTCTGTAGTGTCGAGGAGGCGAGTAGAGTAAGTACCGTCGTTTTCGGCATACCTAATTGTTAAAAAAATTACGAGTTGCACACGACACTCGCTACGTCGTACGCTAAAGGTTCGTTCACACTGATCGCTGACGTATTACCCAATAAAGTTTCCAGCTACAAAGCACTGTCTAACCATAAATTCATATCTCCTAACGACATGGCTGAATAAGCGGTTATGTTCCAGCAGTTATTTTTATGATACAACAGCCTATCAAACCTTTCTCCTCATACCGAGGCAATCTAGGTAAATTCTACATGTTTTGAATGACAGTCATAAAGTCAGACCAAGCTAAGTTGGCAGCGATTTTGATAGCCTAGGCGGTGCAAGTGTTATTTTAAACGTCAAACTTCTATGAAATTATGAATTTACTTAAGACTAGTACCATCTAGTCTATGCTATCAAAATCGATGCCAACTTAGCTTGGTCTGACTCACGAGCTGTCATTAAAACATGTCGAATTTGGTCCCTAAATAGACGTACGCACGAGGCGACCGACCGCCCGCCCTTTATGATCGGAGGTTCCCACAAATCATCATTATACATAATTATCCACATCGAAGGAGGTGAAAAATGCGAAAGGAATACACCGTGTTTTTATTTAAATTCGTTAATTTCATGGATGCATAGCGTAAATCGAGTTAATTTCTCAAAGACACCATGTAATTAACTCTGTTTCGATTTAATTATAATCAATAATCATTTTTTACCTTATAAGGCACACGCCATTTCCAACGTGTAAACTTGCCTTAATTTTCTCGTATAGTCTAAGATACCACTATGAATTTCTACACCTATCGCAGCTAATTTTAATCTATGAAACACATACTTGCTAACAAAATTATGCTAACTGTACTTGGCTTTCATTTGATAGGACAATAATAATTATATTTTTAAAGGCACTCATTCCACACGATATAATGGCAATTCAGACGATCTTATTATCACTGTTTTTATTATAAACTATACCACAGAAACCCAGAGGTTTACAAACGTTAAATCTACAGATAGACACGCAAAGTGGCACGCACACAAAGTGTAATAGTGTACCTAATGTAATGAAAAACTAATCGATTATCGAATTAGTCATGCGTTTAATGAATACCCGTACAGTTGGCGTTAAGGTTATTTCAGAGATACATAATGAAGATATGTACCTATTGTACCTACCTACAAGAAATATGTAAGTAAGTAGTCTTGTAAGGTATATAAGAGATATATATATATATATAGTACTTAACTTCAAATTAAACATAATCACAAGCAATGTTACGTTGTTAAAAGCCAACAATCATTCGATTAATCTTGTATTTGTAAACAATTACCTAAGTCTGCGATGCGGTTCCTAGCTGTTTAACACCAATCACCATTTGGACCGTGCGTATTAGGTACCTTTGGCGGACATTTCTTCATAAATGATGCATGTATATTGGTGCGAGTAAGATGAGATTTAAAATATTAAATAACTTAAAATTTTGAACGCCACACACAGTTTTCTAAGGACAGGAACAAAGCCGCTACGACTCTCGTAGAGGGTACGGTTTCAGACGATAATACGATCAGTCGCTGGAGAACTAGGAGCGGCATTGGATTTTGTAAAAAAATATTTTGTTAAAGATCATCTTGATTCGATATCGGGATTAATCGCAATTCGCAGTCCATCTCGCGCTCACAAAAATCTGACACTCATAGTCACGACTCGACTTAAAAATATGATTTCAATTTAATTCCGACTTCCAGTGATCTGCGTTAACACTCGTATGTAGATATTCCATGAACCATGTTATTTTTGTTAATCAAATCAAAACAAATGATTTACACAATAAATTGAAAATATTCATATAGCCTTCAATAAGCAGGAATTACTTATCACTTCGTCGGTTCACTGCAGTACAAAGTGCAGATGTAGTTACGGAAGTATGATATATTTATGATTCACAAAGTACTTATGTATTAGGTACCAGAGACCAGTAAACATTGATGACAGCTAATCATACAAAGTCGCGTGTCGTGTTTATCATTTCGTATTAGGTAAGGCAAGCTAGAACTTATTTAGCTAATTATATTCATGTAATCAAACCTGTGGGCATCGAGTGATAACGAACTCCTCATCTCCGTTAGATTTGTATTCATCCTCAGGCAACACATATAAAACAGATGGTCTCTCTGATAGGGTCGCGTTTTTATTTCAGATATTTTTATTGAAGCTTCATATGTAGCGCCAGTACAGGTATTTTGTATAAATTTGATGGTTGGCAGTCCTCAACTGTGCGTTTCTCCAGAAACATCCTGCCTCGCACAGCTAAATTGTGGAATGAATTGTGGCCCGCGGTATTAACGGAACAATACGAAATCAAGAAAAGAAGATTGTTTCAACTTACACGCCGGCAACGCACTTGAAAACCCTTTGGTGTTGCAGGTGTCCATGAGCGACGTTAATGTCTTTTATCAGGCGATTCGCGCGTTTCTTTCTCCCTATATAATTTTTAAGTCATTTATTACAATTCTAATTATAATTAATTAATAGATATAACTATACCATCTCCTGATCAAATTTACATATGTATGCAAATTTTCAGATTCATCGGAAATCGGGAACTGGGTCAAATTTAACAAGATTTGACCTGTACACACACACGAGTACAGTCACGTCTAAAAAGATCGACACAATCGAAGTGCCAGAAATATGTATACATGACCTCATGGCCCATATATTAGGGTAGTGTGTACATATTTTTGGCACTTTGTCCGTATCGATACTTTCAGACGTGATCGTACCTACATATATTGCAAGTAAAATAAAAGCTTGTAACAGACAGACACATGTAAACGTATCATAGAAATTCTTAATTAAAGTAACCGAACAATTAAAAACAATTTGAGTCCATTGCATGTAGTTAGTACCTTGTTGCAGTCGCTAACTCATACAATGCATATCGATTTCATTCTACTACTCTAGTGTGACATCTACATTTTTCAGTAAGGTACAAGAGTTCAATATAGTTTTTTGTACGTGATCAAATCATATTTTAGTTAGATTAGAGCATGGTAAGACGACTATAGGGTACCTTGTTTTTATATGCCAGATACTACAATGACAGTAGGTATATCCAGTTTGATCAACCGACGTCATTTTAGTACCAATTGGTATAAAAACAGGATGATTAGGTAGTGAATTAGCCAATTCAACTATCATTTCAGTATCTGGAATACGTGTTTAAGTACAAACAGAGTTTAGTCCAAGTCCGACTGACCTAAGGTATATAGATGTGTGGTAACGCAACCTAGATTAATAATGTTTTATTTAAAACCATATTTAAAAATTACATGTATAGTTACTACCTTGTCGCAGTCACTAACGTAATAAATTCAAATCGAATACACTACCATGTTAGTGCGACAAGGTTTTACAATGAGGTTAAGAGTGTTTTTTAAGTAAATATGTCATGTTATAGTTTTATAAGAGTATGGCAGGAAGGCCAGGAAGGTTCCGACAGTTTAACTGACCTTGCATGTAGTGTATGTGGTGGTGTACGGGCTCGGAAGCGCGGCGCAGCTGCCGCCGGTGCGGAGGGAAGAGACCATGGCTAATTGGCTGTGCTCTCGGCTTGTTTGATAACACACAATGTTTTGACCTGCTAACTGCTGTTTTATTGCTTTGTTATTTCGCTCGCACTGCACTTTTGAGTTTTCTTACTATACGGTGAAATGGCGGCTACTAAACTGCAATGGGATGACGCTAAACATAATTAAAGTATAAGGTTAGATGGGATAAGAGAAACAATCTGGTAGGAGAAACGCTTGTCTCTTGTTCCGAGCAAAATAATATTTCTCTTACACATGACTTTAATTAATGATATTAACAAAATTAAACTTTCTAAGCCTCAACAACAAGTAACCACATTTTTATTATTTTATAGGAAGATTACTTTTTCTCGAGCCCTATAGAAATATTGCCTATTATTGCAAATTGTCAAGTTATGGGAATCGAGTTGTAGGCACGGACGCCACTAGAGTCAGATCAAGCTAAGTTGGCAAGTGTTAAGTAAACGTCATAATTTCATAGAAATTTGACGTTTAAAATAACACTTCACTGTCTGGGCTGTCAAAACCGCCGCCAACTTGTCTTGGTCTGACTCTACATGCAGATAAGGGACGTCGTCTGATGACAATCGTACATCGACAAACGGCGAACGAAAATAACGAATGAGATGACTATTTCCATACCTACATTATTTCAGTTTTGATTGGCGTTTTGAAGTACGTAGATCAAGTATCATATGAGGTGGGGCAAAGTTGATATCGCTGGGGGCTAGCTAGACACCGCAGAGGGGCATACATTGTATGTAAAATTTGAGCTCTAGGTGGGGTCAGCTGCCGCCCCTGCCTGTACCTGGCTACGCCCATGCGTTCTTTGCTCAGACGCTATTAGGCCTGGCGATTCGCCAGCATTTTGGGGAGTCCCGAAAACGGGTGATTTAAGGGAGATTTTTTGACAGTTACTTTTTATTGTTTTAGTTTTATTTAGTTAAAGTATGTTTAGGTTTAATTAGTAATAATTAGTTTTAAGTTTATTTTGTTTTTTTATTATTTGACATTGATGTACAAAATATTATGTAATACTTGATGAAATAAATGCGACTAGAGTAAAAAAAATCAAATAAATAACAAATATAAACTCGTCTCTACCGGCAAGCCGTTAGTTTGTGTTTTCAGACATTTTGCACGGAGGCTACAAGTCGCCTAAACGTAAAGATGGCTAATAATATATCGGGTTGTGCTCAATTAAGAGTTCCGTACCCGCTACTACAAAACAAAACGTTGAAGACAGAAACAATAAAATTACAGGTAACTTGACCGCTAGTTGTTAGCGCTAACTTTGATGTTAGTAGTTTTAATCTTATTTATTTTTTGCTGTGCTGTTATTTGTCAACTACTTAGTCAGGCACCTGCTTAATCAAAACAAAACAACATCTATTTCTGTTTAAGTCACTGTTGACATTACCATATACTGTGATGAGCTACTACAAGTTTCAACCCCATCTGAAGGGTAAGTTGACGCACGCGCACAGGGCGGGCCGGCGATGGCCTATTGAGTACAAGTTGCCCACGAAATTGACACCTACATCGGTGTACCGTTTATTTAGTTATATAAAATACCAAGATTCTATAAGTATTTGTCGTATAAGAGATATGAATGAGGACCACTTCGTTCTCTCTCGAGGTAAGCAGTGCATACGGTTTACATTTAACATTTCCTGTAAGCGGATGATGGAAAATCGATATTGAAATGACACAAGTAAGCATAACCTAGAAAAGTGGATATTTAGTAGTTTTTGTTGAAATATTGCCTGGTAAGTAGGTGTGTGTGCATGTAACATGGATTGCCAGTGATGCGAGCTTGTTTTTATAGTAGCTTTTCGGCTGCCCAGGCAAGTATATAATCACTTCATAAGATACTTTACATAGTGCATTTCTGTATTAAATTATTAAAAATCTTAGCATTTCAATGTCATTAGAAACGATACTTATCAATAATTTAATACTTTTTTTCATTGACATGTGTACTTACTCAACTTAACAACTAAAAATGTACCTATATTGTGAGGATGACTGAGGTAGTCATGTTGTTGTTAGATTATTTCTTATTTTTATTTCACTCAAAACGAATCCTCGTGCGTGGGTAGCTGTCTATATCTATAATAGGTTACTGAATAATTTAAACTGTTATCGCTTTTAGGACACATTCATTCTGTTTAAATAAAATCAGGAAGAGTAGGTAATTGTGGGTAGGATATATGATCGGTAACTGAATAATTCATGTTATTATCTGTTTTTATACATATATGTAGAACCTATTTTTTCACACACATTCATGAGTGTTTATAACGATAACGGGTTGATCCACATTCAGCGCGACACTTTCCTATCATTTTTAACAACAATCACAATACAAGGCATAATTTATTATGTCAATTTGAAAGTAAAGAGGTTACTTACATTGTATATGGCTTCTCTGCGGAGGCCCAGCGCTGGACCAGCGAGATGGCCATGCGATGGTTATGGCTCCTCTACACGATGGCCCAGCGCTGGACCAGGGAGATGGCAATGCGATGGTCGAGAGCACGCACTATGGAATGGGTGGGACACATGTGCGGACGAAAAACCGACACCGTGGCCATCCCATCGCCCTCCCGCCGTGCCATAAGCCATCCGACACCACTACTCTCTCTACACGCTGGCCTACCTTAGTGGGCCAGAATCATGGCCCATCGTGTAGAGGACCCATTACTTGTCACAGTCAGGTAGGTTTTCGAACAGGTAGTGTAGTCATATTTGATTATGATTATGTAGTGTAGACAATTCCAGAGGTCTGGGGTAAAACAATAATGGCTTATTTCCAGGTCCTGGCCCTGCTGTTCCTGACGTTGATCCCTTGGCCGGGGCCGTCGGTCTTCAAGATCACCTGCTCACGTGACAACTCCAAAATTGTACGGAAGGTCATCCAAAACAAATGGCTCCCAGTTTTAGAGAGGTTTCAAGTAAGTGTATAATTTTAAGGGTTCCGTAGCTAAAGGATAACCCGGGACCCTGTTACTCATAATAACCACATAGTTGCATGTATTCAAAATAGTCTTACCCTACGGTTTGCTTATAGTTTACAACCATGTAACAGGTAAAGCTGCCGCTGGAGTGCCCGTTCCACCCCGCACGAGATATATTCGCGCCGCAGCACGACGCCAAAATGCAGCACCGGCCCTCGCAGTGGACCTGCGCCTTCTGCGGCAAGTCCTTCTACGAGGAGCGCCACCTCGACACACATTTCGACCAGCGACACAAGAACCAGATTAACAGGGTATGGCTAATGGCCGGAATGGGATCTTTTTTTTTTAACCGCAACGAGGTAAACATGCCGCCTGAGACTTATTGGGAACTTGGTTTGGGAGCGTAGGTTCGTATCCTACCGACTGCGCCAGGGAACAGATGTGGGTAAAAATGCCGTTTTCTTCTTGACTTTTTCGCGGCGTTCATGTAGTAGAGATACTTCCGCAGCACATATTTTAACATTAAATATATCAAAACACACCAGCCCGCACACGTATTTTAAGTCGAAATATTGCTTGACATGTTTTACTTCATACCGAGGAGCATCTTAATAATAATATGTCTGTGTCTCACGGAAGCTTTTTCATCTTTTATTTTAATAATTACGAGTAGAAACAACGACACACATTTCGACCGAAACAGATTAACATGGTACCTGAAACGTTTTGATAATTTTCCATTATCAGGTCCCAAACGTTGATACAGGATATATTTAGAATATCTTGTGTTTCGGAAACCTTGAAAAAGATCTTCCTTCAACCCAAAATATTGTATGGTTTGCAGGCGGAGGACGCAGTATGCCTAGCGGAGTACTGCGATATAATGCGGTGCCAAGTTTTGGTAGCGCATGGGTTGCTAAACGGCGGTGGCGGGCCTAGCACGGATATGGAAGTGTGGCAAGACGCAGAAGCCGCGCGTAAGGCGCTAGCACCCGCTGCGCCGAGATCCGTGGCTCGCGTGCCTGCACGACGACGCCGTCCGCGGGCCGTCCAGCCGCAGTCTGTGAGAGACTGCCCATCGACTGAAGTTGATCCTGATATTGTAGGTAAGGAAAGTGGCTAGGAAGGAAGGTTGATAAGCAAATAGGCAACGCAAGCCCGGTGGGGCTAAACTAAACCAGGGGTTGACACGCTTGCCGGTTGACGGTACACAAACCTCCCACATCCACCGCTCACCATTTCAGCGCCGCTTAGTGCTCACGTATCTCGGACGCCACAAAATACACCGAGAAAATTCCAACAATTGCTATCACGCCGTAGTTCGGTCAAAACACAAACAAAAAGCGTAGCTTTCGATATCAGAGATTTCCATTGTTAATGTTTTTCGCTTGGTCTGGTCTATGCTTCTCTAGCTCAATGAAATATAAATACTTAGCAGACTCAACAAACAATAAAATTCAATAATTATTTTATAGACCCAGAAGAGAAACGTACAGAGGACAGCGAAGGCGATGCGAATCAGACCTCTGAACTATGCGATGCTGATACGGTGGAATCTTCTCTGCCACCTGACAGCAGACAGCGGCGACTGGCCGACCTACAGGTGATTATATAGTTACATGTTCAATGCAAGTGTATCATTGCATTGAAGTACTCAACATCAAGCAATAAGGCAAGGAAAGGGCAAAGGCAGGTTTCCGCAGCTCAACAACTAGTGCCTATTTTACGTGAGGAAACTGTATGATACTCTCTTGTTCTCGTTATCAACACTTGAGCTTGTCCTTCCAGAATTGGACCTACATATATGTCTCCTCTAGTCTCTTCTTGTATAAGTTCCGGCAATTGTCGAAACGTTAAATTTCAGGTTCTCCAGGTCTTCAGAATCCTTGTTGCTTGGGGATATTACTTAGTGATTTGTAGACCAAATTGCGCCTAATCATTACTATTAGGTATGAAGTAGGTAATTAATTCAACACACCACATGATTGTAATTTCAGGCGGAGCGTGCTGCCTGCGACCCCGCGCGTCTTCAGCTACTCAAAGTGCGCTGCGAGCGAGTGGTTCATTCCTGCATCGCCACTTTGTTGTTGCATCTCACGCAACATCAGTTCACAGAACTTGAAGGTATAAGTGTTTGATTAGAAGGAAACAGCTTCGCAGCTTGACTTTGTTCTGCTTGGTAACAAACACATCGGCTGCGGAGTCTTACAGTAACTGTAGGCTGAGGGCCAAATTGGTAATACTGTGCCGAAAATATTGTAGGTATTTAATAACTATTTGGTATCACAAACATCTAACTGAATTTCAGGGATTCGAGTTACCTAAACTAGGTATAACACAGGGTCACACGGCACACCACACTCAGTTAATCCAATAATAAGTTAGGAAGTGCGATAAAAAGGATTGTTTTATTACTACCTTACAATTTTCTTAAGAGTCCTTATTCCTACAGACGAGCGTATTTTGTAAAATGCTTCCTTTTTCATTCAAGATTACGACGTAACTATTAGTATTTATTCAAAAACTGGTAACGTACTTAAATAATCGTTTCCTAAACTAGCGGCTCCAACAGTTCAAATTTTCATTTTCTCTTTTAAACCTCTTTTTTAATGAGTTTTTTTGGGAGTCTTTTCCAAAATTTGCAGTGAGATGTGGCGTTTCGGTTCTTAATTTTGCTGTAAACAAGAATCATTTGGTACATGAATGACTACAATTTGATTCAACATATCTCGTACGAGGGGCTGGAATGATTAACAATCGAAGATTCATTTGAAAAATCTGATAAAATACCTTCCGAGTTTTCTTCATTTTTTTGGCGAAAACAGGGTTTTATTATATTTTTTTTCCGCAAATTGTACGCATATTTTGCTTTAAAAATAATATTATAGCAAACTATAACTTTATGTTAACCTATAAAAAAAAAATCATAACTATGGGACCTACATTGCCGTAAATTTATATTTTTTTAAAACACGTATAAATCACGCAGCAGCGACGCCCCGCTCTCAGTCCGCGCGGAGCGCGCTTAGAGGACGGACCTGTGCTCGATTGTCAGGCATTCGTTGCGATCGTAATCAGCTACGGAGTTCCGAGAAGTGCTATATACTGCGATTAGAAAATCTTAATAAAAGTTCATTTTTTACACTATGCTTAACAGACCCTCGCTTATTGATGGATTTTCAGTGGTACTTTTTTTTATACTACGTCGGTGGCAAACAAGCTTACGGCCCGCCTGATGGTAAGCAGTATCCGTAGCCTATGTACGCCTGCAACTCCAGAGGAGTTACATGCGCGTTGCCGACTCTAACCCCCTCCCGCCCCTCGTTGAGCTCTGGCAACCTTACTCACCGGCAGGAACACAACACTATGAGTAGGGTCTAGTGTTATTTGGCTGCGATTTTCTGAAAAACGCATTTTTACTTGAAATTACGTTAGGGTTTGCATTTGCATTATTATTTTTGACCCGGATGAAGTCCAAGTTCTCATGATGGAGTCAGGAGTTGGTCACCAGAACTCCTAATCTACTCATTATAATCCCATCGTGTTTGGGCTCAAAAGATTTGCCCTGACGAACACCATCGATCTAGATGAGGTCCAGGGTCTCATGATGGAGTCAGGAGTTGGTCACCAGGACTCTTAATCTACTTATCATAACGCCATCGTGTTTGGGCTCAATAGATTTGCCCTGACGAGCACCATCAATCTAGATAAAGTCCAGGGTCTCATGATGGAGTCAGGAGTTGGTCACCAGAACTCCTAATCTACTCATTATAATTCCATCGTGTTTTGGCTCAAAAGATTTGCCCTGACGAGCACCATAGATCTAGATGAGGCCCAGGGTCTCATGATGGAGTCAGGAGTTGGTCACCAGAACTCCTAATCTACTCATCATAACTCCATCGTGTTTGGGCTCAATAGATTTGCCCTGACGAACACCATCGACCTAGATGAGGTCCAGGGTCTCATGATGGAGTCAGGAGTTGGTCACCAGAACTCCTAATCTACTGATCATAACTCCATCGTGTTTGGGCTCAATAGATTTGCCCTGATGAATACCATCGATCTAGATGAGGTCCAGGGTCTCATGATGGAGTCAGGAGTTGGTCACCAGAACTCCTAAACTACTCATCATAACCTCATCGTGTTTGGGCTCAATAGATTTGCCCTGACGAGCATCATCAATCTAGATAAAGTCCAGGGTCTCATGATGGAGTCAGGAGTTGGTCACTAGAACTCCTAATCTACTCATTATAATTCCAACGTGTTTGGGCTCATGAGATTTGCCATGAGGAGCACCATCGACCTAGATGAGGTCCAGGGTCTCATGATGGAGTCAGGAGTTGGTCACCAGAACTCCTAATCTACTCATCATAACTCCATCGTGTTTGGGCTCAATAGAGTTACCCTGACGAGCACCATCAATCTAGATAAAGTCCAGGGTCTCATGATGGAGTCAGGAGTTGGTCACTAGAACTCCTAATCTACTCATTATAATTCCAACGTGTTTGGGCTCATGAGATTTGCCATGAGGAGCACCATCGACCTAGATGAGGTCCAGGGTCTCATGATGGAGTCAGGAGTTGGTCACCAGAACTCCTAATCTACTCATCATAACTCCATCGTGTTTGGGCTCAATAGAGTTGCCCTGACGAGCACCATCAATCTAGATCAGGTCTAGGGTCTCATGATGGACTCAGGAGTTGGTCACCAGAACTCCTAGTCTATTCATCATAACTCCATCGTGTTTGGGCTCAAAAGATTTGCCCTGATGAGTACCATCGATCTAGATTAAGTCGAGGGTCTCATGATGGACTCAGGAGTTGGTCACCAGAACTCCTAATCTATTCATCATAATGGTAATTTGACGGTGCTTGTCGGGGTAAATCTATTGAGCCCAAACACGATGGAGTTATGATAAATAGATTACGAGTTCTGGTGACCAACTCCTGACTCCATCATGAGACCCTGGACTTCATCTAGATCGATGGTACTCGTCAGGGCAAATCTTTTGAGCCCAAACACGATGGAATTATAATGAGTAGATTAGGAGTTCTAGTGACCAACTTCTGACTCCATCATGAGACCCTGGACTTCACCTAGATCGATGGTACTCGTCAGGGCAAATCTTTTGAGCCCAAACACGATGGAATTATAATGAGTAGATTAGGAGTTCTAGTGACCTACTCCTGACTCCATCATGAGACCCTGGACTTCATCTAGATTGATGGTGCTCATCAGGGTAAATCTATTGAGCCCAAACTCGATGGAGTTATGATGAGTAGATTAGGAGTTCTGGGGAGTTCTGGTGACCAACTCCTGACTCCGTCATGAGACCCTGGACCTCATCTAGATCGATGGTGTTCGTCAGGGCAAATCTTTTGAGCCCAAGCACGATGGAATTATAATGAGTAGATTAGGAGTTCTGGTGACCAACTCCTGACTCCATCATAAGAACCTGGATGGACTTCATTCGGGTCATAAATAATAATACAAACCCTAACGTGATTTCAAATAACACTGAAACTCTATAGCACTAATGTGCGCAAACGATTGGCATCTTGACTAGGCAGCATGGGTGCGTAGCCACCATGCCAATCGATACGACAACGAAACACTATCTGTCTCTCTCTCGTACTAATATGCACAAACGATTGGCATCTTGGCTGGGCAGCATGGGTGCGTAGCCAACATGCCAAATGTTTACGATACGACAAGGAAACACTATCTGTCTCTCTATCGCACTAATATGCGCAATCGATTGGCTTCTTGGCTAGGTATCATGGGTGCGTAGCCAACATGCCAATCGTTTACGATACGACAACGAAACACTACTGTCTCTCTATCGCACTAATATACGCAAACGATTGGTATTTTGGCTAGGCACCAAGCAAGTGTGTGGCCAACATGCCAATCGTTTACGATACGACAACGAAACACTATCTGTCTCTCTATCGCACTAATATACTTTATTTATACCTGCAGTCATTTACTAACTTCTTCATTTTCCATTGGTGTGAAAGAGACAGAATAAAGAGCAAGGGTTATAGTACACTCTGTAGTCTGTCCACTTAGTAGTAGTGTACATAAAAAAAACTACTGTGCATATAAAATAAAATAAAGAGTGCCCATATGATATCATATAACACTAAAATTAATGTTGCTTGAAATTATATTGAAAACTATCAAGATTATTCTAGTCTGCATTGAAACGCGCGTCGCGTTGCCGGCGCTCGCGTACCGAGCGCCAACGCCATCTATCGAGCGTTATTTCGTGAAATCGGAGAACGCTCCAAGGATTAAGGGCTCTTAAGCACATCTGCTTTTCCGACAGACTACCATCACTAATGTCCTACTTTGTGCAGACGAGATGCAGCGCGCTGTATGCTGGTACTTGAGCTGCGACCGCTACTGGGAGGACACGGCGCCCACCGCGCGCGCCTTCCCCTGGCCGCTGCTGCTGGCGCTAGCCACGGGGCTCGCGTTGGCGCTATGCATGTGCTATTACATCATCTGGATCGTGTTCGAGTAAGCATACTATAAATGGAAAACTACTAAAAAGATACTTGCTATTAACATTTCAACACAGTATTGAGATTTGTCTGTAACTAGGAGCCACGACGCCGCGTTCCGCACGCCAGATTCGTTTTAACACAATGCATTACTTTGAATCGTGTTTAAGTAAACTTACGACTAATACTCCAATACTAAACATAATCAAGACCAAGAGTAGTGACTAAGGGGACTTGTGCCTCCAAAAAACCTCGGAAAGAAGCTATTTAATTCAACAGCGGAAATATTCGCTAGAGGATTTTTTTCTGAAACGGAACTTACCGAGGTCGAGGAAATTGATGTGAGATTCCAGTTGGACCGTGTGGTTTGATGTTATAATATAAAACAACCACGGGAACATCTTTGGGAAGGTCAGTCCTCAAAATATTTAAGTATAAAATTATCTGTTTCCAGTTCTGAGGAAGGCAGCGTGGCGGGCAGCGCGTCTGTGTCGATGACGACCCACTCGTCGCCCGCGCGCGCCGAGCGCCTGGCCACCGAGGAGGCGCTGTTGGACGACCCCGACCACGACGACCACTACATCTACGTCACCTACCCGCCCGAGCTCAAGCGACGCCTGCTCGAGAGGTATGCAAGGAACGTCACGCTCATTTTACTCACGCCCTTTATCAGGCAAACTCGCGTTGATTGATCATGCTACTTATTTACGGTTGAATCTTTGAGTGACATAATCACAGGACGAAACTTATTTTGATAATATTCTTTAGTTCGACTCATGACGACCGATCTCTTCAAGCTGAACATCTTGTGCGATTCAAGGCTACTCGACAAGCCTGATCTTGACCTTGCCGACGACTTATCTGTTCAGGCCGCGTAGCCAACGTTACAATCGTTAACGCTCCGTAGCGTATCGTAGTCATCTCTCTCTATCACTCTTCCATATTAGTGCGACTGTGACAGTTGCGTTTCGTTCGCCACGGAGCGTGAACGATAAGCACGTTGGCTACGCGAGCAGTTATTTAGTTTCAGTTTTCTTGTTTACGTGCTCACCGCTAGGCGTATTCCTCTGCAGTCTAATATTATTCATCATTTTGAATATATCCGCTGATCTAGCAGGGTATTTGTCTCTTGTATCTGTCTAAAAGAGAGTAAAACCTTCATTATGTATTGGTACTTACATTATCATCTCAGCGATACATGTTTATGTAAGCAAAACCAATTTCAAGCTTGTAGATAGACATTCTCACTACACAAATTAAATTGTAGGTTACTTAAGCACATGGAATAGTTGACTTGTAAATTAGTTATGTCGAATAAAACCGCACTCCATTGAACTATTTGCACGGTTAAGATATTTTCTATAGAAACAGGTATAATCCGTGTTTATATTAATAGGTGTTGACTGATCGATGTTGTTTGTTTTAGCTGCTACAATAGAACAACTCGCCTTTGAGACCCGACGTGTCCACCTTATTTCGTCGTGCATGCACCTTATTTGTATGAAGAAAGTAGATTCTTAGTGTGTAGATAATTTTAGTAATACTCAGGAATTACCCAATAACGTCACCCATTAATAACATTAAAAAAAGTCCGGACACTCTCCAGAGTCTATTATCCGTAAACGCAATTTGATGTTAAATTGCAGACTTAACTAGATACAACTCTGCGTATCCAACCAATTTCATGAAGACATCGTAGATTGTACGAAACCTACCTAGGTATTAGGTACCTACTACGTTATTTGATCAAACCTACATTGTGACTAGCTGACTGCCTATTTAAATTATGTTTCAAAGAATTTATAGATAATAGAAGAGTGGCTTAGATTTTTATTTTATAAATAGCGCTTAGTTGTTGCCTTGTGTTTGTTATAAGTTATTTAGTGAATATTAAGTAAATATTAACCTAATATAAATACACCGTGAGCAGATGTGCCCACATTAGTATCTATTACATTGTTATTTAGGTTTTTAATTCACTTCTGGGACCTCAACATTCGGATTATAAAATATTGTAAATACCTTATGTAACGCATTGAATATGAATATTAAATTGAATTTCAATATGATACGATACACGTATCGCTGACAAAAACAATGTACCTACCTATCTTATATAATTTACGCTATTATAGTTAACGTACCTATAGTTCATAGTTTAAGTAATACCAAATTTAAATACCAAATTATATTTCGGTTTGAATGTACATAAAAATACTCCATTTTTCAACCCTATTATAACAATGAGAAATGTCTCATACATAGCTACGCTATCATATCACCAAAAGTCGATTTTTCAACAGTAGCTAATTTATTTGGCTAGGTATTTATAAAATATAGTGATGTAACTGAAACCTTTATACAAATGCTTCTAAAAATGAAGCTAATTTACATTACGTAATTATAACCAGATTATGTAATAAAGAACAAAAACACTAAAAACTCGAAATTATTGAGATTCGTCGATTATAGTTGTTGTGAAGATACTTTGTTAACGTGTAGTTATGCATGCCGCAAACGAGATACCAATACGTGGGTTCCCAAAAAACATGTTTACGAATAAATAGAAGTATGAAATAATTACAATAAATAATCATGGAGCCAATATGGAGTGAGTCGCCTTACCGTGCGTACCGATTGTGCGGTGTTCTAAATAGTACCTTGCCTGCTAGTCGTAAGTTAATAGTAATATAAAGTATAAAACCTGCTGCAAATTGTAAATAAGCTATATTTTTTCCAATTATTGTAATTAGAATATTGATTACCATACGATTGATAGATCGAGCGACTCCTGGTATTAGAAGTATCCAAACGCTGCAATATAGGTAAGGCCATGTTGTGAAGAGAAACTTAGTTTATACTACTCGGGGTCAGAGCAACAGTGTGAGAATTCTCCACAAGTGTTTTTCTTGCCCCAGAGTTTCTCTCACCTTATCTAACCTTAACGAAAATTTCGTTTAATAACATAACTTTATTTAATAAAATGTCATGATGTAGCAACGTACTTACCTACTCCCAATATCTTAATCAAGTAAACATTTGTAGTATTGTCAACGTGAAAATATGATACCATATGGTCAGTTAAGTGTGTTCCTGCTGTCGCTGTTTAGATTTAAAATATTTTACCGACAAACACTTTTGCTACAGTTAGGTACGAGGGGCGTTCAATAAAAAGTGAGAATGAGTATGATATATACAACTTTTATTAAATGTTATTTTTATTTTTCGAATAGTCACCTCTTAGCATAATACACTGAGTATATATTTTTTTCTAAACTTAAAATTCCGTTTCTAAAAAAGGTTTCATCTAGAGTACTTAAAAAATCTTGTACTGCAGCGACTACCGCGTCGTCGTCTTCAAATTTCTTGGCTCTTAGGTATTCCTTCAATCTCGGAAATAGGTAGAAATCACTAGGGGCGAGGTCTCGTGAATACGGAGGATGCTTAAGGATTTCGAACCCAGCATCACGAATTGCAGCCATTGCAACGGCGGACTTGTGCATTGTCCTGATAGAACAACACAATTTTCGAGAGTTTACCTCGCCGTTTGTCACGGATCTCATTGCGCAATGTTGCTATTTCTTTGGCATATAAAGTGCCCGTAATAGTGGCTCCATGCTCGAGATAACGACTAAATCATTACGACCCCTTTACCATCCCAAAAAACAGAGCCTATGACGTTACCGGAAGATGGGCCCACCTTGAATTTCTTCGGAGTTGGAGATGATGGCCTTTTCCATGTCATAGACTGCAGTTTCGTTTCAGAGTCGTAATGATGGAGCCATGTCGAGTGTTAGAGTCGGCAACGAGCATGTAACTCCTCTGGAATTGCAAGCATCCATAGGCTACGGAGACTGCTTGCCATCAGGCGGGCCGTATGCTTGTTTGCCACCGACGTAGTTAAAAAAAAAAAAGTTTCGTCCATTGTTATAAATCGCGCCAAAAAAAGTTCCCGGACTTGCTGTATCAGGTCCAAAGCTTCTTGACAAATCTAGACTCTAGTTTGTTTTTGCGTGTCAGTAAGTATTCTGGGTACCCAATGCGCAGATACCTTTTTCATACCCAAGCGTTCATGTAAAATATTATGCACGCTCCCCGTTGAAATCTTTACATTTTCAGCAATAAAACGAACCGTGACACGACGATCCGCCAAAACTAAGTTATTGCCTTTTTTTCACAATTTCTTCAGTTACTGCTGTAGTAGGGCGTCCAGAGCGGTGTTCATCCATGGTCGATGTTCTTCCACGTCTGATTCGGCGCACCAACGTGCGACTGTCGAATACGGAGGAGCATTAGACCTTAAAGTGTCCCGTAAATGTAAATTGACTTGGTCCGTAGATTTTTTTTTTCAAACACAAGTATTTGCAGTTTAAGGCACGCAGTTCAATTTTCTCAACTTTCGCTAACGTACTCAATAACATCGCGAAGAACTCGCCGTATTTTTTTAAAACAAAAAAACAGTTTGCATCTTATTGTCATTATATTGAACGCCCCTCATACATTCATTATGACAGGTAAGAGCGGCCTAAGACTGAGTGAGAACGAATTTTTCGTGGTTTGTATTTTTATGACGTGTTATCACCCTCCTGTGAAGTATGTTACTTAGTCAAATAATGGCGTAACAACTTATGTTCAATATCATAAGGAATGTATCTACACATACCTGTCTTGATGTCATTGGGGTTGGTTTACTAGATCCTAAGTCTAGCAAAAAATCTAGATCAAAACCCGTTTTACGACGAGTATCAAAAAAATACAAAATAGTTTATTTGCTATCTAGTAGAATTTAAACAATATTGATTTAAATAGTATGACACGGCATAATCTTCTTTTCACTTGTATCTTGCGGAATCATCATATTTTGTCTACAAAAATATTCTTGTTCTTATTGCTATTCAACGCAACACGTGCATCACACGTAACTAAACACACTGATTATTTTGTTGACTCATCATAAATAAACCCTAGCTCATCTAAATGGAACCCTCAAATTTTACGTACCTAATATCGCTTTCTATTAATCTTATGAAATGCTTTAACGAGACTGAAGTAAAGCATACGTTTAAGTGATGATACGCGCACTCGACTTACAATAGTAACGTGCACTTTTCATTCTAATTGGATAATTATAAAATTGTAAAAAGTTTGTTAAATAAAAATATAAAATAACTTGAGTGTTTTATTAAAAATTGTACTCAAATTGGCAGTCGTTTATTATACATATGATGTCCAAAATATTACATATTTACAAATTCCGATGATAATCATTACAAATCAACCCCTTTCATCATTTAGCGCCACTTGCACCATCCCACTTACCCATTGTTAATCGGTTAAACCTGGAGTTGTTTACCAGTACAATTTGACACGGGGTTAACGGTTTAACCGGTTAACCCCGTGTTAATGGGATGGTGTCGCTTACTGTTACTAAATTGCAGCTAAGTAATTATCGGGATATGAAAGTGTTTCCACTTGAAACATTGGTATTCTAAATATTCCAATCCAGTTCATATTTGACCTGATCACTTCACGCCAATTTAATGTCAGTTATCTGAGAAGTTTTATGTTTTATGTGCCTATAAAATGTAAATATCAAAGACTTACATGAGACTGATGTCCAATTACGAAGAAGTAATTAGGCGTGTCAAATATTGGTATGTTGCTATTTAGCGACCTTCTTATTCGCGTTGTCTTGCATTCGTCCCTTCTTTAAAGACTAGGTAACCAGTGGAAACAAGTAACTAGTAAGATATAAGGAAGGTGGGTACTTGTATAATCTAAGCATATTTCACGCCCTTCCAGAAGGCGTTGCTGTCGACGAGGCATTTGCAGCCGCAGCCCGTGGGGCACGTGTCGTGCTTCTCGAACCTGACATAAAAATATAATCTAATTACAATCTTGAACAGTATAAAAGGGGTCATTTCGTATCGAAATTGACCTGTTTCGATTACTCTATTAACCGAATTGTTTGACAACATTTAGATGTAGGCAATTAATTCTTAGGGCCACTTGCTCCAATAATTGACTCGAGGTTAACCAGTTTAACCTGGAGTTACCATAGTTACCAGTACAATTTGACACTGGGTTAACGGTTTAACCGGTTAACCCCGGGTTAGTGGAATGGTGCAAGAGACCCTTAGTGTAATTGACTGATATGTGTATATAAGACTCCTTACTACGGAGTGGACATCAGTAATGCTACTAGGTTGCCCTTGAACTTTTGAATAAAAACGTAGAGCCAATTTATTTTTGGCCTAGTCTATTTCGTCGGAGCCGTTGGCTCTGGCGACTGCCTAGAATCTTTGTCCACGGCGGTTGGCGCTTTACGCCTCGGTTTCTGGTTAACGCAGTATGCGTGCAACAGGCGTCAACTGGAGACCGAGGCCTTATATGGGTTGTGTTGGGATGCTGTACGTGTGCTACCCACCAGGCCAGCAGGTGCGCGGCGTGGCTCGCCAGCTAGCGCACAGCGCGCTACACTCACCAGGCCAGCAGGTGCGCGGCGTGGCCACAGTAGGTGCAGGCAATGGCGGCGGCACGCGTCGCACGCCGCCCCGCAGCCGGCGCACAGCGCGCTACACTCACCAGGCCAGCAGGTGCGCGGCGTGGCCCGCGTGGCCGCAGTAGGCGCAGGCCATGGCGCGGCCGCGCACGCCGCGCGCGCACACGGCGCAGCGCAGCGCCAGGCGGCGGCACGCGCCGCACGCCGCCCCGCGCGCGCTCCGCCCGCAGCCGGCGCACAGCGCGCTCAGCTCCGGCCCCGCGCACGGGGCTAGTTGCCGCACACGGACCAGCTTCATCACCTAAGGACACGCATATATTTCTCATTCATTCATCGTTATGATTTTTGGCTGATGTAGCTTACATGGGTGATTTTTTTCTTGGGAACACTATTTTAAAGTTCGAATTGGAGTGAATCACAAGTCAGTATACAAATTATTTCAATCGTCTATATAACAGCTGCCACTCGATGAGTGAGTTGTCGCAAAATAAACAAAAAAAAAATACCTCTGTCCTCTTATACAGAAGCTGCCACCGATGCAAAATATCCGCGTACACTCTTTTAAAGCAGTGGTACTGATGCACCGCGGCCTCATCGAGAACGCAGGCCGACATACGCTCTGATTTGGACACGCTCGAGTCCGTGTAGAAGTTCTCGGCCTCGGAGCACGAGTTGCTGCGGACATTCATCCAGCCGTCGGCTATTTCGCTGTATTGGTTTACTGTGCTGTATGGAGATGTTCCATTGCCCTAAAACATGACCACAAATTAATCAAGAGAACGCTAGTTTACTGTAAGGGCTGCTTATTGGCGTTAAGTGTTAATGCTAAGTTTTCATTTACAACACATGGTAGACAGAACAGGCACTGTCCCTGATAGTCGCGAGTAGGAGCGCTAGTGAAGTCTTTTTTTTATTAAAGGTCTACAACTAGTACATCATTTAAAAAAAACTTAGGGTGTCACAATGGTGTGCTGCATGCCTGCCAATATTGGTACGACAGTGAGGGAGAGAGAAAGGTTTTCTGTTGCACAGGCGACAGCCCGCACTAGGTACAATCAACTTGATATTTCTGAGCAGTTCCGGACTGTTTACTAAGCCGTGTAGGATTTTATACAGGAATAAAATGTCATTAGCTTTTCGTCTAGAAAACAGTGATTGCATTTTATAATGCTGAAGTCTTATATAAAGTGTATGGGAAGTCTTACAGTCGGAGTCATGTTTACATAAAATCTTATTAGACTAAGGCTGGTGAGCAGTAAACGAAGATAGACTAGACGATAATAAATAAATTGGCGGCGATAAGCATTATCACGGGCGAGTTCCACAGCAGCGATCAACAATTTTTATATACCTTCATCTCTTTCATGCCCCATAATTTTTTCATGAAATTATACAGAAGCTATTTTTTTCTCTTGGTAAAATTGTAATACGTATGTTAACATTAATTAACCCGCATACAAAAATATTGTACAACATACATAGCAAAGCATTAAAATATTAAGTTGCAGCTTACATAACTAGAATTGCTAATAGTGGACTGCGAGCTCCATTTGTTGGCGTCGTTGAAGATGGAGAACGCGCACGCCAGCATCGCCGCCATTTGCACGTCCAGTGCCTTCGCGTAGTGGGATATCCTAGAATTTAAAGTGGCTTTAGAAACAATCCAATCTTAAAAATACCATGAGCTTGAATTTAATACAGGCTCTAGTGAAACTAATATCAAATCAAAAAGTTTTTACTTTAAGTTGAGTAGACGCCGACGCTCGGGAGGCGCTAGTGTGGGGTGGCCCTAATATTTAAAACACGTTGTCTAAAATGTTTATTTCTTGTAAAATACACTTAATGATTATTATGATAAGGTAGAAAATCAGATGTATAAACCCTGACAACCACAAACTAGAGGTACGCAAAGGTATATCTGCAGAAGTATATGCACTTATTTTAATAGCAAACTGGTCCTTCGAACCAGTGTCTTGGTCTTGGCACAGTATAATACAGTAGATAAACGTCGAACAAAGGTACATCGCGCAGTTTGTATGTGTGCGTGCCGTGTACGTACGCGCGCGGCCCGCGTTACATGGAAACGGCGCAGCTTGAATATGCTTGAATCAGTCCGGGCTGCGCCGTTCGCCGTGTTCAGAGCGTTGTCACTCGAAACGACAAAAATGTCATCAGTGTCGCGGTCACGGCAGTACTGCAGAGTGTATGACTGTTTACAAGACAATATTTAGAATCTAAGATAGGTCTCTCAAATTTATGAGGAAATGAGTGAGATCGAGCGTACATTACCCTGTCCTTGTTTTCCTAAACAATATTTTTTTAAATTTAATATAAGGATGCGGATCTATTTTACACTAAAGAATAATAACCAAGAGTTTTGTACATTAAGAAATAGACGGAAATATTTTAGTGTAGCTAATTTGTAAGTGTTGTGTAAAATGTTTTGTCCATAAATATGTTATTTTCAATTACATATGATATGTTATTTTCAAGTTTATCGTATAAGTGTATAAAATAGATAACACCATTTGTACAAAGTCGTCATAATACTCATAATGTTAGTGTGCCGCTGGTCTATATGGAGTTCTTAGTAAAGTAACAAGAAAAAAAATTAACTGTTTATTTCTTTTTATTTAGAAAATTTTAGGTGTTACAAATACATAGCTTAATCTATATTTATTTTAGATTATTAGCCAAGACGAATCGTATTCAAGTGTATTAATTCAATTAAATAGGTACGCAAGTATAATAATTCGTTTGTGACTGATGTGGTACAGTCAGCGTCAAATACTTCGTAGCAGTCAAAGTAGCCAAATAGTTCGGTACACCATATATTTAGTATGGTGTACCGAACTATTTGGCCACTTTAACTGCTACGAAGTATTTGACGCTGACTGTACCTATCGACTTTTACTGGCATATTACATAATATCAACGACATATTGTTTAATAACACCTAACGTTCGAAATAAGTATAAGTTATTGTTACCCAACAAAGTGCGACAACCCTGTGCGCTCAGGGTCAGTAGGCATCGCGCGCTCCTAAAGGGCCGGAGATTGATTACTGCTACTATTATACTGTGGTCTTGGTTTGTTTATGTAGCCATTTTTGGTGAGCGAGGAGTTGTTAGCGGTATACTACTCACAGCGACTGTAGCAGGCTGCAGCATAGCGGGTGCTGCGCCCAGCCCATGCTCTCCTCGCTGGAGGCGCAGTGGTCGATAGGTCGCGCGCGGAGCGCCCGCGCCGCCAGCGCCGCCAGACGCCATGCGTGCGCCAGTTCGCTTTCGCCTTCCGCTGATGCTATCCGCGCATTCGCCTCACACATTTCTGTAAAAATGTATGCTTAGCTATTCAAGGATAGCTGTTTCTGTTCCACATGCGCATGTTGCCGGAACCCTATAACTTAAGCCTCCCCTGACTCACGAACGAAGAGATCTGTACCATTATTTATAAAAACGCCAAAAAAATCACGTTAGTTGTATCGGAACCTCCTTAAATATTATTTTTTTTGTATTTGTTGTTATAGCGGCAACAAAAATTCATCATCTGTGAAAATTTGAACTGTCTAACTAGGTATTACGGTTCATGAGATACAGTCTGGTGACAGACGGACGGACAGCGGAGATGGTGAAATGAAAAATACTAGAATATCGTACCGACTGAATCCTCAGCGTTGATGACGTACTTCTCGGCGAGAACCCGGTTCAGCGGGAACAGATCGGGCGCCGCGTAGAGCACGACTCTGGGTGAGCAGCCGGAGATGCTCCCGCGACTGCGCATGCTGCCCGCGCGCCGGCCTTGCGCTTTCTGTACCAACATGTAGATACATATTAATAATGCAATTATTTTTAAGGTACAGATTTATACCAAGCGGTTTTGGACAAACGACATGACATGTTTAAGACATATATTCATGTTAATTAATAATGTTAGCAAAAATTCAGTTCTAAAGATATATAAGCATGGGCTGTTAAAAGTGTAAAATTATAAAATGGTGCACTCGTAAGATGCAAACAAGTGAGTGGTGCAGCTTGCGATGAAGTGTTTTAAAATTCAAAGAGCGCCTATGTGTGGCGTACCTCTCGTTCGTAAATGCTTCACAAAGCTATGGGTGCATATCCACCCATTCATAAAGTGGGTATGCACTTTTAGTAACTGTTTGTACTTACCCAACGATCTTGAAAGTAGAACGTAGTAATAGAATTAGAAGGATGCCTGTGTAGCAACTGCGGGAACCCAGGTGCGTTCGTCGGAGACGGCGTAGTGGTGGCGTGTGGCGACACCGAGCCGTAGCCGCTCCCGAAAAGGCTCGGAAGAGTCGACAGCGACGACATCGACCTCGGGGTTCCCGCCTCATGTTTCAAGGACAATCTCCGAGTATTCGATGGACGATTGAACACAACTAATGTGCTGACGCCGCACCACTTTGCCCCGGAAGTCCGGGGGAAGGGAATGCATGCGTCGCCGGCGTTTTCGCTTTCCGATTGGCTTCTTTGACTTGACTTCATTGAGTCGGAATCGTCACTAGATTTAACTGGAATCTGTAAATAAACATTTAACACATCGACAAGAACTCGTAAACAATTTCCTTCTTTAGAATGATTATGGGTCAAATGTAAGTCCATTGAACCCGGATGATAAATCAAACTTGCAAAAAGAAATGAAAATGACAGTAGTTTCCAGGAATCAGAAAAATTGGCTCACAGAAGGCAGTCATGAAAATAAAAACCAAAAGAGCTCATAGGTAAAAAAAATGTGCTTGTGACAAATTGTGTATAAATAGGGTTGCTGGAATGTTCGTTGTGAAACGCCGGAGTGGGTCTAATGGCCAAGTTCTCCCCCCCTACCCCTCGCTAGGAGATGGGGCATTAGCGGCGAGTCCCAATCACCCTCCCATCATCCCATCAATGGCCTTCCCACGGCCGAAGGGATGGTGTGTAAATGAATTCGCCCACACCATGAAAAATAAAAAGAGTTGCTCAATTGATTTAAAAAACTGTTTGATAATTACCTCGTCAATAGATGTCGCCAATGTTTTTAGACAATGTAACAAACACCTTTGGCCTTCCTTCTTCTTGCGATGGGCTGTTCTATTTAAAGCTTGTAGTATTTTAATAGTTGTTGTGCTATCAATATTTGTACCTGAGAGCCAAGAGAACTTTGGTATAGTTTGTTCAGGTACATTTTTAGGGAATGCCACTTGTAGGTTGGCAGTGTACCCATTGCGTTCTGAGTGTATCTGACATATCCTTGTATTTGTGTTCATGTCAGTGACTTCAATATTCGCCATTTCTCTTATAGATTCGAACTCTTCATCTATTGATATTAAGTTTGAGGTTGGCATCTTGGTCTGAAAAAAAAATAGGTGCTTCTGTTAGTATGCAATGTCAAAATACATGAATGCTTATTATTTTAGAAATAAATTATACCATTTGTATATCTTGTCCCATATTGTCAGATCCATCATTCATAGACTCAACTGGTGACATTGCTGAAACAAAATGCAATCATTTGAATCAGGTAGTTTCTGAGTTATCTACAACCCTACAGTTTGTCACAGCAACTTTGCTTTGTATTATGCAAAAATACTCACTGTCACTACTGTTGTCCTCTTCAATTTCACTATCATTGGGTAAGTAATGGTGGCACATTTTCAGCAAAGAGGGCTGCATTGCCCAAATCCTTAAAGATTGATCTCTGCCCCATGTCACTAGCTGGTAATTATCTGGAGGTGTGTTTGGCCTCCACACCATTGTCTGTACTGTGTCTGTATGTCCCACGAGCCGGTGTGTTAAGATATCAGAGACCCAAATACCAATTACTCCAGCTTGTTCCACGCGGGGTAACCCGCCCCATCCCACACCTATAGTCAACAAACCACTCCCAAATGGTGTATATATAGCTCTCCACACAGGGAAGTTAGTGTTTATAACATTCTCTGGTCTCCTAGCATTATTTATGTCAAAGAACTTTATGCTCCCATCATGACTGGATGTCACTAATTGGTATTCATGGTGGGGACTCCAGTCTACACCGTGGATTTTGCACAAGTGAGCTGAAATGTACTGAAATGGTGCACTGTGTTTTCGATAATCCCATATCTTGATGTCTCCGTCATGTGCTGTTGCAACTATGTGAGATGCCACCTTGTTCCACTGAACTTGTGAAGCTCCCGCTGTAAACCACATAGTGTTAAAGGCTCCTCCACATTTCATTCAAACCATGGCAATGAAAGTCTAAAGCAATTTACCTTACAAAGAAGTCACTTTATCATGCAGAAAAATAATACTTGGAAAACCTTATGTTTAATTATGGGGTTTAAATTCTTATTCAATTGTAAGTCAAGTATAGTACCTAGTCTAGATTTATCACTTTTACTCATTGGGATATCTTATGAAACATTATTTTATTACTTAGATACCTGTGTAATATAATAGTTACTGAGAAAATTCTATCTTACCAACTGCACACAGTGAGATTACTGGTTTTCTTGCATCCCGGAGGTCCCACATATGAGTGAAAGTATCTATAGAACATGTTGCTATGAGGTTGTGGTCTTGTCTGTGGAAGTGCGTGTCGCTGACGACTCGCGTGTGTCCGCGTAGAGAGCAAATACAAGTCAGATCGTTGCCTGCCCGCCATTCATACACGTCAACACGCTGATTACTCTGGAATATGTGGAATTAAATGAAATGAGGGTATCATATATTTGTGAATGATAACGGCTGCCAATTTAGACGTGTGAATATTTAATTTAATTTACCGCAATCGCACAAAGCTTTTGCCCGTTATATGTTTGACACCACTCCGCTCCGGCAGCGTCGTACTTGCTGTGACGCGGGTACTTCTTTATAATGTCACCAGCATCTTCTTCCAAATTAACTTGCTTAATCGCTAGCCATCGACGTCCGGCTAGTAATACGTTGTTACCAGAGAAATCGACGGACATAGCAGTGGCCTGCAACTCCCGGTACTCCCACTTCATCAGCTCGGAACTCCAGTGCACAGACATTTTTAATTGTAGTTATAAAAATAATTACATACAAATATTAAAACTTTATATCTAATATTTACACAGTTTATTCAGTTCATGATATTGATAACATAACAAATCAATCGCTACAATCAGCACACCACACACCATATTATTATTATCATAAAATGTCAACATGACAGTTCAAATCAGCTGTCCAAAGGCGATTTTCAGACTCCTTTAAACTCTTCTGTTTTGTATTCTATTTAGGGTGGTATATGGTATTATGGTATTCCACTTGTGTCCAATTTCTTGGTGAAATTTTGGATACGTGGGTGGTAATTCCCGACAGCCGTAGACTGGAGGGAATTAAAGACCCGAGTTTGCAATATTCTTATCCCTGGAGCTACACACAATGCTTTTCATCACACTTGCGAAGAAAAAACTAAATTTTAAGCGAAATAATTCTATAAAAATATTATAAACGGCAGTTAAATCAATCAAATTTAATAATTTTAAACATAAACAACAATATTAAATTATAAACGTCAGTATTTTAAAAGTAAAACTCATTTATGCTACTAGGTGTGTATGAATAATTGACATAAAACCAAAGCGATAACTCCCTAGGGAGTTATAGCTTTTTTTTCCACAATCCATAACTCCCACGGGAACATTAAAGGCCTTTGTCCTTCAGTACACCTGCATGAAAAATGATCTTTTTCGAGCAAGTGTGATGAAAATAATTTATTATAACTGAGAGCCTACCGCGAAGCACGTTCGATGTGTTGCCGCCCGTCATCGTCACACTTACGTACAAATTTATAAGTGCGACAGAGAGGCAACACAACGAATGTGGTTCGCGGTAGGTTCTCTGTTTGGCTCAGAGAAAAGCTTCAAAGCAAAAAACCAAACTGACTATGCGAAGTTTTGTGCTTGGTGGCGATGGATAGCACTGTTCAATACTTGGCGGCTCGGACGTAGTCTTGGCGGTGGTTATTTTGTTGGTGGCCGAGTGAAATACGCGTAATAAACGTCAAAATCATTTCGATCGTTAATTTCGGGCTAATAGTTTAGTGGACTTGTATTATTAGAAATAAAATGTTTTTAATGTATAAACACAAAGTTTTATGTGTGTATTAATTATCCCGATAATAAGAGTTACTTGGCTATGGCTTTAGGTTTCCGAAAGTTAAGGCATTCGTTGTTTATCAATACTTTAACCCGGCTTTTAGCAGGACTGTTGTTTATTTATGTTTATTGTGAATATCTCATATATTATGTCGTTCAAATTCAGGTATTGGATGAATACTCTTGTGTTGTTTTACCTCATGTTATTGCTAGTGTACTATGAGTGTACTAGGTGAAGTTTTCGTTTTTCAGTGCGGCTTTTCTACGTTAGACAAAATGTCTAATGTCCAGCCAGTATATGCCATGATCTTTGCTGATCCCCACCTGCTAGGTCACAATGCGCACTGGTTGGATAAATGGCGACGGGAATGGCAGATGCATCGCGCATTCCAAACTGCTATGACTTTACATAGGCCAGAAATTGTGTTTGTTTTAGGTAGGCATTTAACTTTATAATTTATTTTAGCTACTTATGATTATTTCATGTAAGTAAAAATCAATTTGCGCATTAATACATATCTTATTACATTTTGTAAATCATATTTAGATATGTACCTATGTGCAGTGTAAACTCTATATTATGATGAATTTCAAGGAACTGGAGCACTTGTTTGACTTGTTTGATTTTCATTATAGGGAGTTTACACTGTATTTCATATTTTTGAACTTGACACCTTTGACGGAGATTGGTGGGAGACTTCCGATGATAGTGACACATGGAGGAATAAGAGGGAGGCCTTTGCCCAGCAGTGGGACAATATGGGCTTATAATAAAATAATAAATCCATATTTTATTTCTATAAAATATGTGTATGAATTAGACTGGACACTATTACTTATCTATACTTAATTTCAGGTGATTTGTTTGATGAAGGTGATAAGTGTTCAGAAAAGGACTTCAATGAATATGTGCAAAGATTTCATGAATTATTTAAAGTTCCTGATGGGACATCTTTGTATGCTGTTGCCGGAAACCATGATGTAGGGTTCCATTACAAGTATGTATCATCTTACTTTTGTTTGTTATTAACAGGTACGTAACTGTGTCTATTTTCTGACCATTTAAAATGTTAACTCTTCAAGTGTTATGCATATGTTGTTGGAATTTTGATTTTATTTATATTAATCATATTTGATATATAAATGATATAATTGGTCAAAAGCCGATAGCCTACCACTCCAAGGGTTAACAAATGCATTCATTATAAAATATTTTTTTTGTATGTCTCTGAGAACCTGCACTATATTTCTTGTTTGTTTTTGGTTTTTTGTTTTACTTTTTAAAAATAGGCTGTATGATTCTTGTCGGTAGTTTATTACTGTTATCTGATTGTGCAATTTTTAACATTTGAATACAATCACCATACTTTTGTATATGAAAATGGTTTAAATCTGAGCACACAACGCTGTACTTGCCACTATGTTCGCATGATTTCGACTTTATATTTATACGTCGTAGATGCGACGTCACTGCATCTGCACTGCATCTGTTTACTCTCCTTCTTACTTCCTGTGACACTACAACACTTTGTGAGTCTTGGCTGTGTGATGTTAAGGATGAATTGCAGATGGAGATGTGCTGCATACACATTTGGTATGCACTTGCCTTTAAATTATGTGTTGGCAGAATAACTCCACATCTCTCAGGGCGCTGGGAGCGGCGCATGCGCGCGCCGCCCGTGCGTCTGCTAAGCATGCGTGGCGCGCACTTCGTATTGCTTAACTCCATGGCGCTGCAGGGCGACGGCTGCGAGCTGTGCGCACGCGCCGACGCTGAGATACATAACATTACAGGTAATAGGCACTAGGCAGCCTTCTCTGTATGGTGTTTATATGAGTAGTAATAGGAATAGGATAGCGTTTTTTTTAACATTTACTTGCATGTCGCGTATGCGGTAAAGACCTCCCCCAATTGTTCCCACTCTTTCCTATTCTGTGCTGTTCTACACTAATAAGTATCTGTCAAAAATCCTCAGCTTATTTCTTTGGGTAGTTCGGTTTTAAGAACTTTATTGCTCGAGGTTCTACAGTTTCTCGTAACATGTGGCGCGTTAATATTCGTAATATGGATAATTCTTGGAATAATATATTTGGTGCTACCACTCTCATGATAAATAGCAGGATACAGCAGTGGGAGCTCTGAAAGCAGTTGCTCACACCTTTGTTCTACGATTACTGGTAATGCCTGGCGTCTAACTCCACGTTTCGGTCTAATTTTGTTCGATTGGTAGTTTGAAAAATTCCACTAAGCATTTATATTTGGTCTCCTCTTCAATCGGATTTACTCGTTGAAAAGAATCTTAACTGCACGTGTATAGTCGCCATCAGATAAATTGGAGTGGCCAAGGTGCTTAAAAATATCTGAACAAGCACTTTAGCGCCTTGAAATGGAACCATGTTCAAATATTTGTAAGCGCATCGGCCGCTCAGATATAGGTATGTAGTGGCGACTGTACACAGCACATATAGGAACGTGTGTCAATTGCGTGTGCAGTTGTGACACAGAGATAGTATAGGATAGTTAGAATGTGTTTCCGTCAATCGTTGAACGGCCTGCCCGCGTAGCCATATCGTTCACGCTCCGTGGCGAACGAAACGCAACTGTCAGTCACACTAATATGGAAGAGTGATAGAGAGAGATGACTACGCTACGCTACGGAGCGTTAACGATTGTAACGTTGGCTACGCGGCCAGACGTCTCTATTTTGTCGTGGCGTCACCTTCTGATTGTTACCTAGAACTGTTTGAACTAAGGAGTCTAAATACACAAATAAACGCAAAGGTTTTTGCGCATGGACTCCTTGTATGATTCTACAAGCAAAGTTTCGCAGTGCCCATTCGTGCATGATTTGTTTTTCAGGCCAAGGCAGCATTGGCTACCGATGGTACAGTCGCCATCAGATATATCGGAGCGGCCGAGGTACCCTTGTTTAGCGCCTTATGACAATAGAGGCGTGTTCAGATGTTTTAGAGCGCCTCGGCCGCTCCGATATATCGGATAGTGACTGACTGAGAGTAACAACTGCCATTCAACTCTTGACTTCTATGCGGAAGAAGTGGCGGACGGCAGGCTAAAGTTTGAGCTGGGTAAAAAAAATATACTAGGAGCATATTATAGGATCGAGGATGAGCTATATTTTATAAATAATGTGTAGCTTTCTAAAGCAATCTTTGATGCTTACAGATATCCTCAAGTGCAGCAGTGGGTCAAAATTATGCAAAGGGAAGAAAAAACTAGAAAAGTACAGCAGACCTATATTAATTCAGGTATACATAATTATGTTATATTATTATCATTTATTATGTATGTTATTACTAAACGTATCTTTTATACTTTATTTTTTTTCTGGCTGCGCTTTTCTAGATATAATGTCGAATTAAATAAGAAGGTACCTTAATAAAACGACGCGTAAACCATGCTGAGAATTAATTATAGTGTCGATAAACGAAGCTTACCCTAGGTACACCGCCATACTTATTCCAACACTTTTGTGTTCAATTTCAAATATAAAATCCTATCGCATATTTTTTTAGTTGTAGGTTGTAGCTTGGGTCCCAATGAAGCCAGTGCGCAGGTTAATCACAGTTTATATTTTCAGCATTTTCCCCTGTACAGGGCATCCGACAGCCAATGCACGGAGCCGGACGCTGCTCCCTTACCAGAGAGGGATAGCCTGTTCGTTGAACGAAGGGATTGCCTGTCGAAGGAATCGACGGAGTATTTAGTGGAGAGTCTGCCACCCGCGGCTCGCGTTCGGTGCTCATACGCACCATAGTTGCGCGCTTCGGCATAGCTTCGTGCCTACGACGGATCACAAGATTGAGTTTGTGGAATACACTGTTCCCTCGTTCTCGTGGAGGAATAGATTGGATCCTAAATATTACTTGGTATGTATTATGGTATAGACTTGTCTCCAAAATGTATATTTAGTGGAGACTGCACCCACGGCACGCTCTTTGTGCTCTGAGACAAAAAAATACTTGGTAATTAGGTATGCAATAACATAAGTGGGTAATAGCCATGTGGTCATTTCGATCCCGAACATAACTTCTTTTCCTAAAATTACCTATGGTCCCTTATCGGTATACAACAAATTTTACTAAGTAAGAGAAAACACTCGCGAAAACAATGGCTAATACTCGTTTCTCGTGTCTGTTATATAAAGACGACCGTATGGATCCACAAAATGTCGGTAGGTACATCCGTGACTTCTATTTACGTGGTCGCTTCTATGAGCTAATGTGCTATGCCCATTGCCTCTTAGGCAATTCTAATAATACTGTAGGTCATCTTGGTTCTGCTACAAATCCTATAGGTAGGTGCCAAATGTTTGATTTTTATAATATCAATAAAAAACACATTTATCTAGAAATTCATGAGATTTTACGAGTTACGTGACTTAACGCCTCATCGTTATCAATCAACGGAACCACAGTTATCGTAATTTAGCAATGACTGGCAATATTATTTTAAATTTAATTGCTTTTCTCATGTAAATCGATCCTTTCATAACGTGAATAGTAGCAGACTTATTGCACAATACAAGGAAATTATTGTAATTCATCAATATTAAATTTATATCGGCGTTGGTAAAAGTTGTTTAGATAAACTACATATTGATATTCACATAGGTAGGTACATAATAGATACCTTATGTATGAAGATTACGTATAAACTTTGAAATAGAACCCTGTGTGTTTAATTGATGATAATGATGAACCGACTTACTTTACGTAAAGAGCAAATGATCTCAAGCCAAACGTATCTTAGCAAACGACTACTTAATTATAAAATCAGCGGTATTTTTGAACTGTGACAGTGTATGACGTCAATTGCTTTTTTTGGATGACGTACATTGATTAGCATTAATATAAAATTAATGAAAATTATTTAAAGAATCTAACGTCCGTCTACCTCTTGTCTACTCTAATTTCGACATCTAGTAAGGTGCTCCCATAATTGACAACATTGAATTTTTATAAAACCAGATATTTTACATTTATGATTTGGAAGAATTTTGTTTCCTGAACACTGCAATATTTTAATATAAATGTAATATCGCTTATTAGTTATTACAAAAAATACAAAATAATAATAAGTTTTTGTCAAAAAATCATTTTTGGTACAAGTTTTTATCGCTGACTGTACTAATAAGTATATACACATTAAAAAAATACCAGCTCTAGTGAAAAAAAAAACTATCAGCATATTCCTCGTTTCATTTAAAATGTAGAGAACCCATAAAATTATGGGGTCAGAAATATGCAATGTTGTCAATTGTCACTGCCAACTCATGCCCAATCGAAGAACTCTTGTCTAGATCAGTTCTACGTATTTGAAGGGCAAAGACGAATCTTGATAAGGGCAATCCAAGTTCAGAGGCTAGGTACGTGTATTAGTGTATGATAATACGTCGTAAATCGAGAACTTACAAAGGATTAATATGAATGAGGATTAAACATAATAGTCGTGTTATTTAGGTACAAATAGAATGGAAGGAATTCGGTTGTGCCAGGAATCCAGGCCATGACGTTTATTGAGGAAGTGAGGCGTTGCGATGGGAAATAGGTCTGGCTCTGGACCCTCGCCTCGCTCCGGGTCTTTCCGGATACACATAGGTTGGTCTTGCCTTGCAATGTGATTTAAAGGCGAGCGTGATGGACGCCTTTGTATCTGGAGGGTTGCGGGGCGAATTTGTTGAATAGGAATTTAGTTTTATTTTTATTTCATTGTATTAGATTAGATTAGATTCATTATTAAATATAATGAAATGGTGAAACATATTGTTCAAAATGTAATTATTCACGAAGGAAGAATCTTTTATGTTGTTCTTCAACCCTCACCAAACCAATTTGACATGAATATATTTAACAGAAAATTTGACACTAGCAAAAAAAAAATACTAATAACATTGCCATTTCTATTTGTCAAGAAGAAACAAAACAAATGTGACTGAATAAGTGTTAAGGTTTGTTTTGTAATGCAGGTGACCATCAGCCCTGAGGAGGCTCGTGTGTCCAAGTGTGAGTTGCCGCGAGAATGGACACTTCAGGTCACCGCGGTAACACTCCTGGTTGCGCTCCTACTGTACCTAAAATATTCCAATACCAGGCGAAGAGACTTCAACTATAAGCATTTGTAAGTTTAATTTAAAGAAATTAATAAGTTTAACATCTAAGTTTCGTTATGCATTTGGTTCTTCATTTCAGATCACTTATAATTTCGCAGGCTCACGTACATATGTAAAATTTGTAGACCGCAAGGTAGCAATAGATTTTCACAATCGAGTCCCTCGCGGGCGATAATTCGTTAGTTGTATCACGACGCGTCGTGTACGTCAGCTGCCGTTGAGCAGCGAGTGTTTCCCAGGCACGTACGCACGATTGACAATTTGTCAAATTATTGGCAAAAAAACGATTTTTAAGACTGAAATGATCCCATAGGTGCTTCGTGAACAAAGTTTTGTACAGAGCACTAAAAGGGTACGAGTAGCTACTCAAACCAAAGAGAATTTATTGTAATAGAGATCTAAAGTCTATGAAAAAAATCGTGCTCCTTATTTTCAAACCAAAACAGATGACGCTGCGCCATATGTTTTGCGGTCACAGAATTGTCAAACGTCAACTTTTGAAAATCAGAGTTGCCGCAAAATATATGGAGCTGTACAGCGTCATCTCGTTTACCTGTCAAACTCGAAGCACGAAACTATCTTAGATTTTACACATCTTACTCAATCAATGTATCTTCAAACTCACACACACACTAAGCTGAATATAAAGTACCTATTGGAATAAGAGGGTAGGAACTAACTTCAACCTTCAGGAGTTTACTGAGCCCGTCTCATATTTGACCGTAGGTATTGTTTGTTTGTTTTGTGGTAATCGATAGCGATTCTCACTTAGCAACAGATAGTTGATAAGCAAGTACACATTTTCAAACATACATGTTTTTCTGACCTATCGTATGTTATGCGATGAGATCATGGTAGTTTTGATTTTTCTTATGTGGATTCGATAAGGAAATCACATGCCTTGGCAACTGTGATTGTGGTAACATGTAGGTATCTATAATTTTACAAATATACTTGATATGAAATGTAGGTGACAGTGTGGTCACATGTTTAGGGTTCCGTATCAAAAAGGTACAAAAGGTTAAGGATCCCTTATGGTGCGACTCTGTCTGTCTGTCTGTCACATTGCTATTGCTCACTGTTTTTAAGCAGCAAATTACTCTTGTTCCAGCTGCTGACGTGAAAAATTATAATCACATCTCTATCATGATAACTTTTTCCATTTCCAATGTTAATTTGCAATTTAAACCCCTTTGCAAGTGTTTATTATACTTGAAATTTCTATGAGATTATTCTAAAAACACCTTTTATATACTTAAAACAAAAAAATTTGAAATCGGTTCAGATGATAAGTATCTCTGAAAAACCAATACGTGAAACATACAGGCAATGAGAATTGATAGTAATAGAGAGGTAAGGTCTAAGAAAAAAACGTACCCCTTAATTTGACATACAAAACAGATAGCGCTCTATATGTTTTATGGTCACGAATTGTCAAATGTCAACTTTTGACAATCAGAGTTGCCGCAAAATGTATGGAGTACAGCGCCATCTCGTTTACCTTTCAAATTAGAAGTACGAAATTGTCTTAGATTTACACATCTTACTCAATCAATATATCATTGATAAAGGTCTCGCAAACAAGTTAGCCACCATGCCGATAAATGGCACTGTACACAAAATTATGTTTAGTATATTTCTGATCAAAAGTATATCGTGTTTATAGTTACATGAGATAAATGGTAGTTCGTACGGAACCCTTGGTGTGCGAGTTAAACAAACTCGCACTAGACCGTTGTTTTTTTACTTACGTTATGAGTTATGACCTTTAATTAAAAAAAATTAAACTCCATATGTCACATATTAAAAGTAAAAACTGATGGGACAGTGACTAATACTGGGACATTCGTGTCAAAATAATAGACATAAAGATAACTAAATCGTGGGACTTTCGAATGATCCACGAAACGTGCTTCAAATTTTATTTTTTATTTTTTGCATTTTGCGGTTTTTGTAGAATTTTGTTAGTATGCAGTGAATGGCAAATATAACGGGTGCAGTTAATGAAGAATTCTTCTGGAAATGCGAATAACCAATTATTTGGTGGCCGGCCGGTGGGCTCGGCCGCCATTATGCTTTGTACTACTGCTCCAGCTGATGCAAGTGCATCGTGAAAGCCTCGACGTGACTGAATATCGACGACTCTGACTAATTACTAACAGCATGCATTATAATAATACTTTGTATTGTGAAGTGTTTTAATTGTAATCTATGCTTTCTGTGTGTCAGGCAAAGGCCTGAATAAGTAGTTGACAAGATTTTCTGAAAGTCAGAAAGTTAAACTTGCCCATACAAAATTAAATCTAACGGTCTACATCGTCTGAATGATAATTGCGTAGCAACGTCTTTGGAGCGGCTCATAATAATATTATGTGTTTATGTTATGCCTTCGTCGTAGATAAGGGATGAACTTGCAATATTGGTTCTAGAATCAGTGTCAAGCCAACACACGTAATAGGCATATTGACAAAATATTGCAGCGAATATGCGTATTAGCATGTTGACTTGATGTTTGGTGTCATTTTACTCTATTTTTATGAAGATATTAAAATACCTATATGGAACTAACTGCGTTAAATCAACACAAAAGTATAAACCGACCAAGAGCATGTCGGGCCATGCTCAGTGTAGGGCTGCAGGGTTCCGTAGTTACCCGGCTGTCACAATAGTCTGCCTTGACTATTAGTAAGTAATAAGTATCACATGTACATAGCAAGCAATAAATACGGAGTACCTTCGCAGCGCTTTGTACGTCGTATTACTAAGAAGACTTTTTGTGATAACTCGAAAACGGCTTAAATGATCATGTTCGCTATAGTTTTCCTTGAATGTCTCTATTAAGCTCTATTTCCACATACAACACCAAAGGGTTCCAACGAAAAAAAAAAACATCCCCACCCTACGTGTAGGGGAGCTACAGTATCTTTTTCTAGCACGATCACGGAGCAAAACCTCGAACGGACAGACAGACAGACAGACAGACGGAAAGGGCGAAACCATATTCATATTCCTTTATTGATAAAATTACAAATTTTACATGTCAAAAGGTAATACAATATATAATTAGGTCGATGTCAATTTAAGTACAATTAAGATAATAAATAATAATAATCAAATTCAATTACAGTAAAATAAAACAGTATAAAAATAATCAAAACAATTCAAATATCCAATAAATTAAAATTATTATTATAATATTCTGACATGTCATAATATAAGGGTTCCTAATAGTTGACTATGATGGCACCTTAAAATGAGACAAAACTTCTATTAATTATTTAAACTTGAAGACAGCCAAATGCTGTAACTTTTAACATCAAATTGGCTGTAACGGCTGTTAGGCTTGGCTGGAGGAAAACAAAACGTTTGTTGTTTTCACTATATTGCATTTGATTTTTCATAGTAATTTTTTTGTTTATTTAGTATCAATTGAACAAGATACTGTTATAAAATAGAACATTTGTCAAGATCCCTATTAAAACATAATCTCGCTTGGTTACAGGTCGGGGAAGAAAGTGTAGCAGAAAAACAAGGTATAATCTTATATTAGTTATCTTTATTTTGGTATTTTTACATAAAACAATAAACATTTAAGTCGGTTTTTTTTTGTTAGCTTTGATTAAGATGACCCAACATACTTTATAACATTAAATTATAATAGGTATGGAAAGTAAAAAAATATTTCGTATATTGATATCAAGAATTAGATAAAACGGACTTTTGCAAGCCAATATTTGACGACATTTACGCGAAATGGTATATTTTTCGATGGACTATATATATGTAATGTATGAAGATCTTCAAAAGGGAGTGTCCAGGTTTTTTAAAAAGGTCGGCATCGCGTATTTTTACACTCCTGGAGATGCAGGCAAATTTTTAGCTTGTCACAGAAGTTGAATGAAAATCGATTTTCCGCTCATCAAAATGCATTTCTGTGCCAATAATTGTGATACTGTAGGCTTCGCTTTGTCTCAGTGATATAATTATTTTACATAGATAACTTTGAGCCGGTTTATCGTAGGTTGATTTGAAGGTACATGCATAACGAACTTTGGAAACGAGTTATCGTTGTGACCATGAACTGTCATTACTTAGTAGTTAGTTAATATCGCGTACAGTCGCGGCCACTTACATCGGAGAACAAAGCCATCTAAATACAAAAACAAGCTGCTCTCCGTGCCCCATTAAAAATACATTCCGTATATCTTACAACACAACAGATAAATAACAATAGTAATAATGACAATAATAATAAAAAAATAAAAACAACAATAACAAAATAATAATGATAAAATAATAATAACAATAATGATAGATAAGTAGATGCGCCAGAAGTTCAACATATGTTTTACGTTAAGTACAAATATAAGCCATACATTTGACGTGCCCGTCCTTCGCAAAAATCGGCAACTGTTTTGCATAGCAAACTAGTTATTAAATCCTCTAAGCCCAACAAACCCGATGTTTTTAGTCTGCCATCTTGTGGTCTGAATCGGAACCATAAACAGGCACATTTGTACACGTCAAGTGTTTTCATGTGCATTGGTTCTGCCATCTTGTGGGCTACATCGGAACAAAAACATCACATTTACGCCTCGCGCCAAAGATCTGACGGCTCCTGTGCTGCCTCCTATAGTTCATGCACGCTCCCTATAGGTTGTTTCAAACTCGAAGGGTAGGCTGACATCTGTCAAAAAGTAATTATAGGGTTGTGACACTTGTGACAATGCAAATTGGAAACGATTTTTTGCGATTCTTGATTGAATCTGCAAAGGCCATATAATTGATTCTATTGGTGATGATTTATATTTATATTTTTAAGTAAATAAAGATATTACTAGTGGCTCTGTCAGCTGTAGACCTCGAGTTAAACTTATAAAATGTACATTACATGGGCGTAACGTGAAAAATGTAGTCACTGTTCATTACTTTTGTGTTATACAATAGTTCTTGTAGTAACGAAATGGCGAAGCCACATATTTTGACTAAGTGTAAGGCCTGAGTGGACGCTCGGAGCGGAGCGTTCGGCGGGGCGTGCAGCAGGGCGGGCGAGCGTGAGATAGAGCGTCCAGCGAGTGGCCTCAGTGCACGCTCACCGCTTGTGTGAATCGGTCACATTCACCATGGCATCGACGTCGGACGACATTCTTGATTTCTTTTTAGAAGAGACTTCATGGCTCAAAATGTGTCGTTTTTCTACAAAGCAAGGTCCTTGTGTCGAAGTGAAGCAAAGAAGACGGTTTGGAGAATTTCCCACTTTATACGAAACCTTAAGAAGCAATGGATTAAAAGTGAAAATAAATACTTTAATTTACCTTCCATTTATTTAAACAGTCTATTTTTGTAATGATAGCCAAAATGCTGGTTTATATTTCTATAATTATTTGTTTGCACGACATGACTGCACGCTCTTATCGCCGCTGCAAATCACAAACAGGTTTGAACCTCTCCGCGACGCCCCGCTCGACGCCGCATTGCCCGCAAACTTGCCCGCTCGGCATTCGCTTTGAGCAGCGTCGACTCAGGACACCAGTATGAGTTTCATTTGTTTAACATGCACGCCGCACGCCCCGCCCCGCTGCACGCCCGACTCGAGCGTCCACTCAGGCCTTACACTTAGGTGTAGAGGGCTTGTAGAGTTAGAAGCTTGGCTCTACGTGAGATTATGACAGTGCGAGCCTTGTGGTTTCGTCTTGGCAACATTTTACATGAAAATGTTTTTGGTGGGATTTCAATTTACCCAATCAGTCATCTGAAAAACTTCGGATAAACGAAATGTACCTACTTCCTACTTATATTGACAGAAAATTAAAGATACATACGTACAAAATGGTCTTGTTGAACTCCTATCCTTATTACAATGTAATAAAGTCTTTAATAGCCATTTTAGTTGATATGTCATTTATATCTATAGGTGGCGTGACATAACGGCCCTCGTCTGTGTTGTGAATCTTATTATCTTGTTTAACGCAGTAAAGAGTTCAATTTCCCGAACTTCTTTGTTTGATTAAAGTAATTGAGCTTCATATCGTTAGCCCACTTCCGTAAGTTTTAGGACCCCGTTGGTACTAAAAGGCTGCCAAAAAAAGAGTTTACATTTACTTTAATTTGTCTACTTACGTATCTTTTAATTTACATTAAAATAAAAACATTAAAAAGTTGTTGCCCAAAGTAAAGTCGAGATGAGTAAGGTACCAAATTATGAGGACTATTCGACTAGAATCGTTTGACTGCGTTCCGTTGGTAAAATTGAGGCAAAGATGTAGTTGGGCGTGGACATAGTAGTTGAGGAAGAGTGAGGACATCTAATAGATCAAAGGTAGGTGCCATAACCTTTAGGTAGTGCCCGGTAAGATGGCGCCACTTTTTGAAATTTAACAAATTGAACACATATCAGTGAAAGAATAAGGATAAAAGTCAAATGGCGTTCTAAAAGTTTTATTTATGTGTCGAAAGATGGCAGTACACGTACGTCGCTACAAAGTTTTCTTTGACGATACGCCTCTATTTCAAATTCTTTTTGGCCCTAAGTAAACCCGGGTGCACAAGTCAACCAACATGGCAGCTGCTGTGTTAGGTAGAGATAAAGAGAAGTATTGTAATAAATAAAGACGTTATTTTTTACTTTCAGAGACTAAGGGGCTGGGGGGCTCTAACTTTTAAACCATGCTTTTTGATAATCCAGTAACGTAGTCGCCTCTTGTAATAGGGTTCGTTTGCATCAAATCCAGTAGTTCCGATTTTTTGCAGACTTTTTTATGATGTTGGCCCAATGAATACTCCCTAGTTTGTGACTCGAGTGCCGAACGCAACTTTGACAGAAATGTAAAAAACCGAGAAAATTCGATTTCTTTTTTAGATCTAGGCGATTAAATTAAATTCCTAAATTATATGAAAATGATATTGAATTGAATTGGATTGAAATATCTTTTATTCCTGAGACTTAGGGTGCCTTCCGACCAGAGATGTGCTATGCTATGTTTTCATACATTTGAAACGTAGCTGCAGTTGGAGCTGCGTTTCAAATGTATGAAAACATAGCATAGCAAGCATAGCACATCTCTGGTCCAAAGACACCCTTAATTATACATTTTTTTAATCTTATACAAGCATCCACTTATTTATTTATTTTTGTTTTTACTCTTTCTCTGTTTCTTTTTTTTGTCAGGTTGTCTTTGAAGTAGGCCTCCTCCAGGCGGCGCCACTCCCCGCGGTTTTTTTAAGAGTCCTTTCCAGTCTTCAGGAAAGTCATAGTCCCAACTTTTGCATTGCATTGGGGTCTTTTCTTTCCTCTTGGGTACTATTCTGTGACATCTTTTGTCCATTTGTCCTTTTGTGAATGCATCATGTGCACTGTCCATTTCCATTTGAGACGGGTTCTGGGAAACATCTTCTATTTTGGTTATATGAAAATGATATACTTACCCTAACTTGCCCTAGTTACTAAGAGCAGGAAGAAATATAGCATAGATTGGACCTGGGAAGCTGACCCTTCCCCCCTCCCCGCGCTCTAAGTCACAAACTTGGATTAATCATTGATTAATCACACAATCAACAAGTCTGCCAATAAACAGAACTACCGGATTTGACGCAAACGCTAATGTAGTTATGCTAATAAAGTTACTGTATTATGACCCTAGATTCTAGGGCCTAGAGTAATGATTTTCTCAACACAGATTAAAATCTGTGTCAGACTGTTTTGCTGTTTTTGATAGGTATTTTACATTTTTTTAAAGCGCTAGAGCACTCCAATCATCGAAAAAAAAGGCCCAATTGACTAGGCCGCAAAGAAAATCACGGTATTCAATACTGACACCAATTACCTGGTCCAAAAAACAAAATAGTCCGACACAGATAATAGTTTTTTGAGATTTTAGTTGTCTTTATCGCACTAATTTTAGGAGCCACCCCCGTTACAGCAACGGAGATATCCACCTAAAATTCTTAAATCTGAGAAGGGGCACAGCTGGCCTTTCCTCTTTCAAATATCAAATATCAAACATTTATTCAGCAAATAGGCCACAGGGGCACTTTTACATGTCCATTTTTACAAACAATAAAAATTAAAAAAAAAAAAACAATTACGAATATCGAATCGATGAAATAATAAATACTTTATTAGAGATGTATACTGTCTCTAAATGTCAAATTACACAAAAAAACTATGATAAATAAAATAAAACCATAAAATACTAAAATTCTTTAGAGATGTATAAGTTGTATGTATTATTCTTATTATGTTTGGATATGATTTGATTTTAATGTACTTACTAACCCCTAGCTATAACGATGGTACTAATAATTTTTTTATGGAATTCTAGTAGTTCTGAAATAAAAATATTTTATTTTATTTTATTTTATTTATAAGTCTCTAAGTGTCGGAGATAAAATATAAAAAAAGATATTAAATTATCCTTAGAGATGTAGAGGGTCACCAAAAAAGGACGCTTTAAAATGGGCGTACGTAGTGCAAAGATAATCACTTCTACCCATTGTGACATCGGTACGGGTGAATATGGAAGTACGGAACCCTACTCTGAAGAGTCTGAACATGGCCCGACACTGCGGGTTCGACAGAAAAAACCCGCTCTTTTTCTATATGAAGTTGTTATATGGACGACCGTAAGGTAGAAAACTTAATTGTGCTTTCGAGCGGAGAATTCTTGGACATTTCAGTAACACAAGTAGGGTGAATTCTGGAAAATGTGTAGTGGTTGGACAATGGGCATTCAGAAAATCAGTGCAGCGTAGCGACCAGAGGGCCTACCGTGAACCGCGTTCGTGGTTCGCGGCATCGGCAGAGCCTCAGTTTCCGACAAGATGGACTGATTGGCAAACACTTGAGATTAGCATACTTTGAAAGCAAACTACCCATGTAACGGTGGACGATCCTCAATTATAAGGGAGAGAGAAAGTTGACCTTGTTGAGTTGCTAAGTACTCGGACAAATATTTTTATCAGAGCCCCTAGTGTAAATTTATTCGATAGCGAAACGTGATGTACGCGTTTTCGTTAAGTCTCAATTTGTATGGGATTTAGAAACAGCGCGCCAAGCGGGACGTTTTGGAAACTCAAAATCCCATACAAAATGAGACGTAACGCTAACGCGTACGTCACGTTTCGATATCGAATAAATTTACACTAGGGCTACAGATACCTACGGTTTACTGTACTATTTTCCCATGACCTACTCGTATAATTTATAAGTCGCGACTTTAAAAAAATATGTTTGTAAGAAAGTTTGAAGTCATCCCCAAAGGGAATACTAATTTCATGTCTAATTATATTTATATAATTTTCATGTGTAATTGGTTTTTTTAGGTCCCAGCGTGTGTTCCGAATTCTAAGATGGTACCTTAAGAAACATTCAGACACCTTAAAATTAAACTTTTTAGCAGGAAGGTGATGAAGGAATAAAACGGTATTATTAAATATAATAAAGTCATTTATTGTAATAATTAAGACTAATAGGAACTTGAAACAGAAGGCTTAAATTAAAATAAATGCAAGAAAAAAAATTACTCGACTAAATCTACCCGAAATAATACTGAATACAAATTAATGGGGATTCTACTAAACTAATTTAAAGTAAATAAATGCAATCACTTAAACTCAATACTTAATAAAAATCTTACTGACAATCACATACAGGCAGTCAAGCAGGCAGGTTCATGTCTCTGAGGGCCTCTATCCTCAGAGTCACTCTTATCATGTAATTTAATATGCTGTCTGTGTAGCGAAAGGTTAATATTATAATAATTAACAGCTATAAAATTGTTGCAAGGCGATAAGTAAATAGCCTTTAGTGTATTATATTAATTGTTTAACCTTTACATTTTTATTAACGTCCTACAACCGTACTTTGAACTAGATAATGCATAAACGTCTGGCGGTCTGATGTAAATTCCAACGCTTCCTCTTTCGCTTTTCAAGTTGCGAGATTAGAAAGCCGATGAAAATAAATATTCCTCAATGTCCCGCATGTCTCCCCGTTGTAAAAGGAGAATCTGTGATCGATCTTGATTTCGAAGCAACGATACAGTTGTGATGTCTAACGGCTAATGTAAATCCAACATATATGTTACTCCGGTATGTCGCTAAGTCGGATGCCTCCAGGGCGGCGGTACATGCGCTCGCTCATCGGCAGCTCGCCGACGAGGAACCGGTCTAGCGCCTTGGTGGCCATGCGCGAATGCCCGGAACTGCGGAACGCCGTGCTGGCGTCTTGGCCCGCGTACTCCAGCATTATGTCGCCTCCACCGGGATGCTGTAACAAGGAGAACGAGTTATAAATAAAAATCTCCTGTCATTAACAGAACAGAAACTTTTAATGCGAACGGTTGAAGCTGGAAGAAAATAGTCGGATTCAGAAAAATATTTTGCGTCTAGGTTGCTGAACAAGCTGACTCCAAAGCAGTACCAATAGTACCAATTTAAATAGGGCTCAGAGAAATCTTGGTTTTAATTTAGGTATAATATTGCTAAAATAACTGAAATTGAAACTCACCTCATCAATGAAGGTAGTGATGTCGTAGACACGGTCGTAGATGACGACCCAGCAATCTCGCGGAGTGTCGTGCTGGCTGACCTCGGCGAGGGTGATGATGCGGTCCTTCGGCTCCTCCCGGGGCTCCTGCCAGGGTTCCGGCTCGGCCTTCACCCAGGGGTTCACCAGACGCAACGCGGCCATGGTGAGTGCCATCAGATCCAGATCTTTGTTTTGTGGCACGGCCAGCGGAGCTGACGAAAGGCTCATTTCAGAAGCAGTTTGCACCGTTGCCATCTTGATTTTTCTTCTTTAAACTTTCAAAAGAAACTTCTTTAAATTCAATCTAAAAATCAACCTTCTTCAATCTTCTTTAAATTTCTGCGTCAAACTTCAAAGCTTTCAAGCGTTGATGTCTTCAGGCGGACTAGATGCGAATGAACACCGGTGTCTCGCTTGTCTGTAAAGGAATTAAGAAACCTTATAAGTACAATTTTCACTTCATGTTAGGGTTGTCGGCTATTGTAATGCAGAAAAGTTAGAAACTCCTTACAAGTAGGTTACCTATGCAAATAGTTTTCTTTTTAGTTGTTTATGAACTTTACTGTTAAAACGACATTTTAAATTGGCAATGTAAGAGGTTTAGTGTAGCAAATAAGTAGGGATGCTGATGTCTTCTATTGGCAGCCCTATTCAATGCGGCAGAGCGTGAATAGTTACGTTTTACTGGATACAGTTACTTGTATAGAATTACACGGCTAATGCCCGGACATGGAATTCGCAACACTATTCTTGGAGATCATTAAATGATAATTTGAGGAAGATTTTTTTTTATGGCAGTAGAAGTTCTTATCGGATTGCTATTATCAGTGCGTAGTGACGCAAATGAAACTTCACGATAATTCGGTGACATGGGGTTGACCTTTCGTTATCATTAGATAAGTTGTAAATTAAATTAGGCACTTTTTGCACATTAAAAAATATGAATGAAATGTAAAGTAACCGTAATTGGACATATCATTTTTCTTTCTGGAAAAATGTTAAAACTTTGTGCAATAATGTGTGTATGTTTGTGTACTTTGAAAGCTAGAATAATTCAGTGATCAGTATTACGTCTAATGTTTATTGCAAATCAATGCCCTGACCTATTCTCAGCACCCTTATCTAATGATATAATAATAATCTGTTTATAAAAACACAATATTTACCTTTTAATCAATGCACTTGCGATCCGTTTGCTATCTCTGTTGCTGCTCGAAACGCGGAGAATGGCAGTCGCACCAATTGTCACTTTTCCACCACTGTTCGTAATCTGGTTGTTTATTTACACAAAATTCAGGATGATGCATGAGAGCGTAGATCATTGCCACCAATTAATATAGACGTGTCATTTATCAGTAGCGATGAGTGAATGAGTATGAGCGGGCGGCGCGCAGCTTATATAGGTAGCGGCGGCAGAGGCGCACGCGCCGCGATCTGATGTAATAATCCGTTATCTTGCCGCGTGCCCGCCCGCTCTAGCGCCGCCCGCCGCTGCCGATGCCGCCCGAATCGTACTTATCTGCTTCATCCCCTGTAATGCTGTTTAGTCAATTAAGTGCCTTTATTATTTTTACTTAAAGATTACGGTAAGTGTCATTGTTTTATTGAAAGCTTTTACAATTAAAAACGAACTGAGAGGAGTACCTTTCGCGGATATTTAGCGCCCAGTATTGATATTGTAGACCAATGATGACCAATTGATGGTCCCGGGTTCAAATCCTGGTAAGGGCATTTATTCGTGTGATGAGCATGGATATTTGTTCCTGAGTCATGGGTGTTTTCTATGTATTTAAGTATTTATAAATATTTATATATTATATATATCGTTGTCTAAGTACCCTCAACACAAGCCTTATTGAGCTTACTGTGGGACTTAGTCAATTTGTGTAATAATGTCCTATAATAAAAAAAAAAAAAAAAATAATAAAAAAAAATGTCTTGTGAACCGACCGTAGAGATTATAGCGAGCTGAGATTACCGTGGGTATTTACCTAAAATATTTGGCAGCAGAACTAGAAAGACCTTGTTTGAAAATAGTACATCGGCTTCAATACGAGTATTAGAGAAATAAATGACTAGGTGACTGTACTGAAATATACAAAATAAATTATATTTTATATGGGTTTTAATATCTTCATTTGTTTAAGTATAACATCCATGTCTTTAGCTCCAGAAATTCGATTATTGATATGCATGTAGGCATAGTGTTATTATTGTACACGACATACATTAGTCGGTATTAGTGACGTATTCGGTGAACGAACCCGCCCTCGCGAATCGCGCGGTGATCTTCTAACGTCAACATATTGTTATCTATATATCGGTAATAAGTATTGGGATAAACAAGGTGTCGTCACTTCCTACCAAAGTTTTCCTTAAGATCAAGTATGGAATAGTCTGTTTAAAAATCCCTATTATGTTTTCCAAGAATTCTGCCGTCATGATAATTTCCATTCGGAGATAGGTAAAATATAAAATAAATCGTATGTTATTCTAGTCTAAGTTGTTCCTTATTATAAATTCTGATCATCTGATGCAAAATGTTTTCGCGATTTCATTCTAATTTTAAAGCTAAACATCTAATTGTGCATTAATTGGCATCAATGGAGACGGATGACGCAATGTCGTAGAAAAGTTACTACGCGCGCTAGTGAACCGAGGGCGACGTTTGCCGCATCGGCATTTTTGTGCCGAGTAGGTGGGGTCCTTTGACTTGTAACATTATCTAATAATTACTTAAATGCTGAAGATCGGACATCCTGACTTAATTCGTAGAGGTGACCAAATGAGGTCGAAGGAGGTAAAGTCAGTAAGTAGATTAGAAAGTGGCCGTTGGCATCATGTCAAACAATTCTTCAGAGCACAGCCCATTGTACAAGCGGTAGAACAACACACAAGGAGGCAAAGTCAAGTAATCAATGAAGAGAAAATTAATATTGGACCACTTCTAAGGTGGAAATTCTTTTCGTTGTCTTGTTTGGACCACTCTGTCTCGCTTGTGTGTGAAAAAATGTTAAAACTAAATTTAATTTAGTACATTTAGTTCGTTATACACGAAAAAAGGTTGATAATATACACCGTGTTTTTATTGAATTTCGTTAACTCCGGGATATGGGTAAGTACGTTTAAGGAAACTAAGTGGCATAGTTAATAATAATTATTTTTTACTTTTTTATAAAAAGTAACTAAATATTGAATATAGCGTTGTTGTAACACGGGCGTAACATTTAATTTAACCAAACAATTGAAAACTGTAACATATCAATGTCATTTCGAAAATCGATCGTCCGAGATAGTACTTACGTTTGTTAGCAAATGTATACTACACTCGTACTAAACGCTAATCAATATGCGAACAGGCCCTTAGGTAAGTGTATACGCTTGTAAGGGCCTTATAAGATAAAAATAACTTATCGATTATCTCCGAAATGGAGTTAATTAGAATACCGGTGTCTTTGAAAAGTTACTTAATTTAAGCTCAGGAAATGCACCCTTGAAATTAACGGAAATAAAAAGAAAACACGGTGTATTATAACACAACAAGGAGTCCCTAGCATCAAAATGTACGGCAGTCTCTTACAAACTTCCATCCCCTAGTTTAAAGTTTCAATTATTATTTTTTTGTTGCTTGTGTACTAATACTAGCTTACCTACATACCAAGCTTCAGCTTTCTAGGACGTCAGAAAGTACCCTTAGAAATTTGATGATCATCAGTGAGTGAGTCAGTGACGGAATCGGGGTTTTGGCGGGGGCACTACCGTGCCCCCAGATAAATGGATCGATCTGGTAAATGGATGATTGATAATACTCGTATTATAATCGAAGTGTAATTGAAGCAGCGTCATCTATGTTTAGATGACCCCGTCGAGATTACAAATCTACGTATATACTTAGAAGACTCATCATCTGACTATATTCTAAAGATATCTTAGGCCTAACAACTTAATAGGGAATATTTATCCATGGTTTACACTTTTAGGCAACGTAAATGAGGTTTAGTCATACATTCTAAAATTTCTAAAGCGCACTCGAAACGCCTCGTACTAAATGATGGTAACAGCCGACGTCAACGATTATTATTTAACGGAAAATTAGTTAATTGCTATTTTTGAACGTAGAATATTGCGCATGTAGAATTTAACGTAGACTAGTATATATTTAACTACATACCTAGTGAACCTAATAGGTACATTTATTTTTATTTAGGGATTAATAAAAAAAACAAGTCCATTCATAGTTCGTGATCAGCAACGTAGGCTACAGGCTTCGTTACTAATTAACAAATGATATAATCCACAACAAGCTTTGTCAATCTTAACACTATATTAAATTAGGCCCAGTCCCCACCCCGGACGGCAGCCGGCCCAAAAGTCCCCATGACACTGGCAACACTGCCCCGTTGAATTGCCAAGGAGATATGATTGAACTAGATACGATCCGGAGCGAGGATCGCAACCCCCTTTTTCTTAGTCGCCGACCCAATTCCCACACAAACTCCTTACCTTAGCCTCCGCAACCCAAGATCCCGCAGTCTCCACTGCAACTAGTATGAAATCATACGTTGGTTCCGATGCAGAGTATTAATGATATTTTATTTAATACTTACTTACATAAAATCAGAGTTCAAAATCATCAAAACATTGGGTTTTCTATTTTAATTCGTATTCATACTCGTAATATTTTCGAGCATTGTTTTGATCGGTCTCTGCTATTGATTTATTGCATAAAAACATGTCAATTCATCGCAATCAAAACATTGCGTACGTCACTGCCGTCTGTTACGCTCCTTATAGATAATAAAGTGATTAATGAAAAATATTTGTGGCCCAAGAAGGGGCTCGGCGTTTCGTACAAATCGTACGATGCCATTTCATGGCATGAGGTCATTGACGTGTTTTGTTTATTTTTCTTAGTTTCAAGTTTTAACATTACGGAGGTTAAATAAATCAAAAACATTTCTAATTACTTACTACATTCTTACGCATGTGTTTATGGTTTAGTGTAAGTACGTACTAAATGTACCTACGTCTAAATTAGGGTTCTAATTTTCCTAGCTATCCTTCGCTCGCTATCGATCGCTTACCGTCTTTCTAATGCTAAAAAAACGAACTATAGAAGCTTAATCGTTATTAAGTTATTGTTGGTACCTAACAGGTTTCCATCTAAACTAGTCAGGCGTTGCAGTTTAGCCACACCTTCGGTAAGTAGATACAGAAAGTGGTGAGTCGGTGGAAGTAATCTTTAACACTTTGTAAGGCATATAAGGGTGTCAGAAATTATGCAAAATGTAACCCTATCATTTTGAAATAAGGTGGGAAATATGTTCCCTCTGCCTTATAAAGGTTTTACTTAATTTTTAACTCAACTCAACTCTTTAAAGTTCAGCGACGGAGTTCATATATCTCCGAAAGCTAGGCTATATCGATAATAGAAATACCTATCTGTTTTTTGTTTTTAAATTTTGATAAGCCTTGAATCATGTCGTGTAAGACGATTTGTATACAATATACATGATAGCTATCAGTTTCCAAACATACCAGTTACTTTCCATTGCGTCCTTCAATATGACTTCATAATGCAAAATAAGTTTATATTTTTTGCTATTCATCTAGTTTTATTCAGTTAAAGTATGGTCATCATGTACGATAAGCTGTTTAATCTAAATGCCTAAGTATAAGGTTACCCATAATATACATTTTATAGTTTAATAGTCACCCACAGATAATAGAAAATAATAATGTTGATAAATATTACCTATTATTAACTCAACATTAGGTACCTATATGACCGCATGACGTATGTATTTTCTGGTAAAAACTTTACTGAAATTTCAGTAAAGTAGACTTTCAGCCACTGGTACGTTTTCGACCCACTGGAGAAAACTCGCTCCTAATACTCATTCAAATTACTAAGAGAGCCTTTAACCTTGAGAAGTGACCACCAAAACTAGTTTTGGACATATATGGGTTAAAAAGATAAACAGTGGTACCTATTGATAGGGAGTGCCTGGGGTTTATCAGTTATCGCTGCACGTTGTTCGTCCGATTACCCGGCGTAGCATGGCTCGGAAATTGTGACTTGTAATTTGTAATTATAGATTACCTTTAGGGTGTTTTTTCCTAAAGTTTAATGAACTATGTATTATCTTGTGAGCGTTTTGGGGTCACCTGTAAGAGTGTCTCATTAAAGTCATTAATAAAAAATAAATTATAAAACTAGTTTTGGTTTGTGATGTAGGAAAGTATTCGTGATATAAACTATGGGAATATAACTAATCAACTCGGTCAAATACTTTTATTACTGCTCCATATTGGGTTTGGATGTCAATACTAACGGTTTATGTAACAGTATGTCAAATGTAAAGTAACCCTAAACAATTAAACAACAACGTGGCTCAACAATTAAAGTCCGTGACTTATGAGGTTAAGAAAATTTTCATCATATTTTTGCTCTTTGTTTGAGCTTAGATTCATCCTAATAGTGCAGGGACGTCCCAACAGGCGGGCTGTCGATCGTTTGTTGCATTCATTCAACCTAATTCATCCTATTAAGAACAATACAAATTAAAAGGTATATAACTATATACGTTGGCAAACCCACTTTGTCAGTAGAAAAGGCGCGAAATTAAAATTTTCTATGGCAGGACAAACCCTTCTCGCCTACATTTTTTTTAAATGCCGCCTTTTCCTACTGAGAAAAACGGCTAGCCGAACTATAGTTTACACATTTAGAATTTGTTAAGTAATAAATAAATAAATATAAAGGGGACATTCTTACACAAATTCACTAAGTGCCACGGTCAGCCAAGAAGGCTTGTATTGTGGGTACTCAGACAACGATATATATAATATACAAATACTTAAATACATAGAAAACATCCATGACTTATTAACAAATATCTGTGCCAATCACACAAATAAATGCTCTTACCGGGATTCTAACCCAGGACCATCGGCTTCATAGGCAAGGTCAGTTCACTACCCACTAGGCCAGACGAGGTCGTCAACCTCCGACGACCGGTGCGTACCGGCACGTACGGTATAATCGTACGTTACCTAGTCACAGTTCATGTGCAATATTAGCATGATATAAATATCGATACCTAATACTAATCATACATATTATGAAAATATCACTATGAACTTTGCCCAATGCAACAGTTGGAAAACAAGATAGGCGATGAGGTTTTTACTGTTCCTCTTTAGTGCGATCCGGAGGGAAGTGGAGCGATATCGAGAGGTCGAGCCGAACGCCGCATCTTGGGTTCCGGACAGAACCGGTTACGCGCTTAAATCAACATCCATTGACACTTACGCTATGAATTGAAGTAAGTAATAGACAATTAATTAGATTATCTGAATTATAATAGGCTCGATTTTAGGCCAAGGCAATGTAAGCGGCATGCATTAGGTACCTACTACAATTCAAATGAATTTAGAACCATTGCTTTAAAAATACTACCACATACTGGGGTAGTTGGTCTTGTTTGTACAAATAGATGTATGTCAGTTGGGTACGGTTTCCATAGGTTAATTACAAGTTACTTTATACTTATAAATACTAGCAAATATAGCAAATCAAACAATTAGATTAGCCAGTTCCCTTCTAAAACGTTGTTATTCGGTATAATTTTGCAGAAAATGTAGTGTGCAGAAAGTAACACGTTGCTGCTCCAGGGCATTTTACTTTCCAAGTACGTTTTTTTCTTCTTTTTCGATTAGCAGTTAAATATTTAACTTCCTATTTCACAAATAACGATACTTTTACCTTTTGTTAATTGAAAGTATCTCAAGAAATACTAGAAAAGTTTATGCTTAGTCATATTTTTTTAAACTTACACATATTTACTATTCTCGTATTCGAAATGAAAATTAGAGTGTTTAACTCGGGTGAAAGACATTCATTCATTTCAATCGAGGTAGTTTGGCGCTCGAACGCACAGTGAGTTATCCCTCTGTTAACAATCTACTATTGTGTAGTCTCCGTACCTACTTAATATTTAATTATATTTTTATTTGTAGACCAATGCGTATGGGAAACTATAGACGTAAAATTAGTGAATAATTGAATAATCACTTTATATCTACAAAATAAACTACAACCATAGAGTAAAGTACCTAAGTATAATACAACCCAGAATTTAAAGTATACTTTAAGAAATAAAGTAAGTTTCCCTGCGAAAAATAGATAAACGGAACATAAGAATAAGTAATCATGGCGGAAAACAAAAAACATCTACTTTCTATCAAATACTAATCTTAATAATAGTTAATTAATAATTAATTTGGGTTTGTCTGAGTTTTTTTCTACATATTTTGTTTAACTCGCTTCATTCAAATACTTAATACCTAGTTACACCGATAATTTTGGACTTTGGACTACACATAAAAGATATGACGTTTTATACTGAAATGTTTCGAAGTAAGTAGGTGCTTGCTTTGTGAATACTAATCAAACATCAAACTTAACTGTTTTCGTAAAACGACAGATTACAAATTCGGGTTTGGCGCTGCGGAACTTTGAGAGACTACGTTATTTTATCTTCACGGCTAAATTTCTAATTAGACCAGGCTAATTACCTCACTCATCATTTCTAAGTTTAGTCATATTGTCGATGTCAAGGTGTCAATAAGTTGCGCGGTGTGCCATGCCAGCGGCCTGGGCACCTTAATTTAGCACGTGAAGCGGCTGACGCAACGCGCACGGCGACAGCGTGAGCCGCGGCCGCCGCGGGTTTAGCTTGGGCGTCGGATTCGCCACGCGTGCCTCGAGTGTAGACGGTGTTTGTAGACTGGGACCACGTGCTTCCGTATGCATGTCCGTCAGACTGGCTCGGCATCTTGTAGTAAAGTCGTTTCGCTAGGTGTAATGACACTGAAACATTTATTTTCAGCAGCTATTCAAATTGATGTAGTTAGGTATTACCGACAGATAAAACATTTTTAATAGTATTAAAAAAGACATGCCTATGTATGCATTTTTCTACATGATAAACGACTACATACTTAATATTGTTTTTAGTCTGTACCAAACCTAATCTAATTTCACTGACACCAATTTATATTTTAAAAGTTTAGAAATAAGAACTGGTGCGCGTTCTCACGTTTAAAATGATTTAATCTAGACCTCATGTAGGTTATTAAAACGATTCTAGCCTATAAAGATCATTAAAGTAATACGTAAAATATATTTACTATATACTTTCACTCGAAAAGTCTCCCTGCCAACCTACTCTCTGTTCTGTGGTAGTCGAGAAAAGACAAGTTAAAATTAAATTTAAAGTTAAATTATAACCTTAAAATGCAAATTCTCGCAAAAGATGTATATATTACATATTGAGATGACATCGGTCTCCGGAATCTAAGTTGTTAGAAAAATACTACTTGGGTATAATGTGTAGTCCATTTGTAACCCGTCTATCAAAGGGTTCAACCGGGCCGACGTTCACCTTCGCGGGGGTCGTTCCATTCATTCCATGGCGTCACTTCGCGTCGCGATAACGTATTTGCTCTACCTTCGGATGATACTTGCCCGGTCACTGTTGCATCACTCGTTTTTTTTGTTCGTGTTGTGTCTACAGTTTCGCTAGCGTATGCTATAAGTACGAATAATATTATTTGCTTCGGTGTGCACAGCTACAGTATCATGTTTTGAGGATTTACCTTTAAGCATATAATTTATACTATTTGATGATTAGGAAGATTTAATTTTGTAGCCTAATCAAGTTTCTGTACACGAGTCATCCGCATATTTAATCAATGTTTTTATTTTCACTTTTACTGTAACAATAGATCAGTAGTTAGTAGATGAAAAATGAAATTTTTTTTCATTAATGTTTTTTTTTCAACACACTTGCTCAAAACGACGTTATTATTCCACCGATTTTTGGCACATAATCCTAATCACGCGTGCTTTTTCAGTATATTATAACACTCGTGCTTTTTTATTATATTATCAGACTGAGTTAAGAAGGTAACTGATTGCTAATAATATGCATGGAAACGGAGCCTTCTTAATTTGGTCGAGTAATACATTTTTTTTAACCAACTATTAGGTGTTTCAAATGTTAGTTCAAAGAGGTTTTATCACACCAAACATAATTAATAGATTAAATTATCTCGTAAATTTCATTAATGAATTAAACATAACATTTTATCGATTTGATCTCCATCCGTCGAATTAAAAAATATTACCTTTTTTACATTTTTTTTATTGGCTGTTGGTCGATTTCGTTCGCGCCTTTGCCTAGCACGCGCATTGTCATCGTGCGTAAAAAAAATAACGCGCCAGCCATTCTCCGTATTTGTCATAAAATGGGAATAGTTTTGCATGTTTTTAGTTTATATATTGACGAAAATGTCATTTTCAAGCATTAAAAATGAAAAACACATAAAATTTACGCTGCCAGTAATACTAATAGAGGCAAGAACTGAGAACGATAGCCTTTTACCATCAACATCGGGTGAAAAATAATTTGCGTCATATGAAACTTTTGTTCAATGGGAAATCAGCAAAAACGCCCAGTCTTTCTTAGAAAACGTGTTGGTAGCTTACTTCAATGAACTGGCGAATAAGTGCCTACAAGCCCAGCACGCTTTGGTGCAATGTTAAAACTATAAGCCACCATTTTGAAAATTGAACGTACTTTTACTGTTTTGACAAAATAAATCTAATTTATAAGTTTTGTTTTTTCCTCGCAAGTGTGTTGAAAAACGTCGTTTGAGACGCGTGTGCTAAGGTCATTACACACATCGGCTTTCTTATTGCGCGCTCGCTTGCAGCTCGCGCGCACAATATCGCTTCGTGTGTGATGACCAACTTAGCACACTTGTGTCATTATTATAGAAAACTCCGAACCTAGGCAAAATAAATTCGATTTTTTTTCGCAGGTTTGTGAATTTAAAACAACTTGCGTGATGCTTAAATGGTGCAATTGTCCGTCCGTCTGTCTGTCACATCGCTAAACATCTCGAAAACTACTTAAGCTATTTATTTGAAATTTGAATAGTTATGACTATGTATAAGCTAACCCAAACACATTAAACTCTGTTTTCGCAGTGAAAAAAAAAGAACAAAATGTATTCGAATATACAATTTGAGCTCTTTCAAATAATACCTCACTTGACCTAGTCACTAGACTTTGTAATTTTGCCCCCTCTTCATATTGGGCATTTTCCATAGTTAATAAAAGTAAAATAAACAATAATACTTTAATTGTGTTTGTGTTAGCGTTTTCTCGAGACATTTAGCGATGTGACAGGCAGACAGACGGACGGACAGAGTCGCACCACAAGGGTTCCTTTTGTACCTTCTTGGTACGGAACCCTAAAAACTCTCTAAACTCGCTGATTACTGGTGGTCGGACATCTCCCTAAATATAAAGCCCACCTTATCAATCTTATCATTGTAGATCCCAATAATTTTATACAACAGAAAATAAAATCTTAAATGTTTGAGTCACGTTATTAAGAGGAATTATCAGCTGAGCCCCCTTCTCAGATTTGAGAATTTTAGATTAATACATATCGCCGTCGCGCTGACGGGGGCAGCTCCTAAAATTTTATCAGCTGAGCCCCCTTCTCAGATTTGAGAATTTTAGATAAATACATATCGCCGTCGCGCTGAGGGGGCAGCTCCTAAAATTAGTGCGATAAGGACAACTACTGATGTGCCGAATGAATCTTTCCAAAATTTTCCATATTGGAAAGTTCTGGAAAATTCTTATTATTTTGTATGAGGATTGAAAGTTTCCGAAACATAAAATGGAATTTTCTTATATTTCTGTGATTTTTTTCTTTTTTTTAGAAACTTTCCGCAAGTTGCACATCTGTAAGGACAACTGCAGCTTAGGTGAAAAATGTAACCATTAATTACATTACATTACGATTCAAGACACGCGTCTTCGTGAATGACACGATCTATAAAAAGTGTTTGTACAGTCAAGGTATTAAATATGGATACGGTCAAAGTGACAAAAATATGTACACACTACCTTAATATATAGGCAATAAGGTCGTGTATACATATTTTTGGCACTTTGTCCGTATCTATATTTAATACCTTGACTGTACATCAATAAGCTTACAGGTCAATTTGAACTTACACTTACATCAGAATGACATCATTTAGATGTCATTATAATGTACGTACGTTATCGTACATTTTGTTTGTACTTGTCCATACATGTATTGGCGCGAGCGATACGCACGATAACTAAATGACATCATTCAGTCAGATGTCAGTGTACGTTCGAATTGGCCTGCCAGATTGATTACCTAAAAACATGAGTTTAGGTTGATACCATATTAAACTGACTGAACCGTACCCCTAGTGTAAATAAATTCGATTTCCAAACGTGACGTACGCGTTTGCGTTTAGTCTCATTTTGTATTGGATTTCGAAAGAGCGCGCCAAGCGAGACGTTTTGGAAACTCAAAATCCTATACAAAATAAGACTTAACGCAAACGCGTTCGTCACGTTATGATGTCGATCAAAGTTACACTAGGGGTACTGAAATCTGAACTTACCCAGGTATAATAAGTATATATTAGTCGTAGACGTCGTTACATATTTTATTTTTATAGTCGTCACTTTAGTTGATTAAAGTAAAATAATTATTTTTGACGCTAAAAATGCTTCTTAAATTTTTTTCTCTGAAACAGAATGGTTGTTATATCTTGTTTGAGTGTGTTTTCGAAAATCTTTGAAGGAAGACCAGCTCTTCTTAAACTATTTTTGGAGTCTCCCTCTAGACCCACAATCACTAGCATTTTCGGATGTAATACCCTACTTATAATAAAAACATGAACATTTATATTTTTTAAATAAACATGACACATGCCGTAGAAGGGCCGGTCCGGAAGCCCGCGATTGCCGCGGACCAGGGTGCATTTTTGAATTTCGAGTGCTCGATTTCGTGTAAATTCTCTTCAATTTAGCTCCACTACTAGGCATTTTAATTCTACTAATATAATTGAAAACGAGTGGTCAATACCACTAGATTCCCAATTTCTATTCGTCGTATTTCTAAAATATCAATTTGCCGTTTTCCACAGAATATCGAGTGACGAATTCGAGCGCTCGAAATTCAAAAATCAGCCCCTAGGTCCAGGCACTCAAACGCCGCAAATATGCGTTCCGTTCCTAACGAACGAATACGAGTTTGAGGCGCTTTTTTTTAAAAGAACATTTTAAAATTTATAAAGGAAGTGCCGGTCAGTGTCTTGGGCGACCAGGGGGCGGGCTCCTTTGTCCAAAGATTAAATCTGGCGGGGAAAAGGGGCAACGTTACCTCAACAATTAGTCTTAAAATTTATGTATGCATGGATGGATGTAAGTGGGTCTGTTTATTATTAGCTAAGGTATACCTGGGTCAAACTGGACTATTTTTCGGCGAGTAGGAAGGGTGTCCCAAAAACAAAATTACTTATTTCTTACTAACTTTTTCCCTCGAATATTTAATGCAAATGATAAAGAATAAAAACAAGCTTTAATTATTAATTCACTTAAAGCCCCTTAACTAATAAAATAGTTTAGGAGTAATCTACATTCAAAGTTGAATTACATTTTTTTCAAGACACCGAATCGAACACTTGCATACGTTGAAAAAATCTGGCCTTTTCCATTAAACATCAGATTTTTTTTTTCTTTTTTTATAATGTTCGTAACACACGACTGACACGACTGAGCAGTTATTACTATATGGCAAGAGGGGCGGGATTAAATGGCGTCGCACGTCATACGATCTTACCCTAGGTACCCTAGGTTCGATCTTAACCGGGTATATATAGATAGGATTCTAGATCCTGTACTCAAATTAGTTTAAATTAGAATGCATGGAAGTAATAGGCCAATTCGAGTTTTAGTTATTCGATATGTTTCTGTTCAGGCTATGTCTAAGTACCCTCAACACAAACGATATATATAATATACATATAAATATATAAATAAATAGAAAACACCCATGACTCAGGAACAAATATCCATGCTCATCATACGAATAAATGCCCTTACCAGGATTTGAACCCGGGACCATCAGCTTCGTAGGCAGAGTCACTACCCACTAGGCCAGACCGGTCGTCAAACTTTTATCATACAATATAAAATACTCATTTCACACCTAATCAAATAAAGAAAGATTTATTTGGTTACCTATTCTAAATAAAAGTTAGACCACATTATGTACAAGTAGGAATTTGACCCAATCTTTTCCTACGAATGGACACTGCTCTGAAATTAAAAGATAAAATAAATAAATGGTGGTTGTCTAACTCTTCTGGTATCATACAGGTTATCCTCAATTTTTTTTTCAATTAAATCAAAATTCATGCGGCGCACTTTTTATTTCAAATTTGTCGAAATCAGATGGAATGGCCCACAAATCAATGTAATTTAATGTAGTAAACACGTGCAATTAAGCGCGCTAACTGGATTTATCCGCTTTGGTTAAGAGTATTCCGAGGAGCATCACTAGTAATTATTACAATTTAGGCACTGGTCCCACCGCGAGCGAGTAAGCTATGAACTATCGGCTATTTTCTAGCTCAAGAAACGAACAAAAGATAATCGCTTTCGTGTAAATAAAAGAGAGAGATATATATTTATAGTTCATAGCTGGCTTGTTCACACCGCCGGCGAAGACACTCTCCCACCGCCCGGCGAGTAAGCGATAATTCCATACAATGTTTACTAGCCGCCCGCTGATTGTCAACTGTTTCTAGTACATAATTTTACTAGTTGATAGCCGAGCTCGCTGATAGTTGGCGGTGGGACCACTGTTTTCTAGTTGACCGCCGCGATAAAAGCTATCGACTATAAAACTAGCTCAGCGGTACTCGCCGGTGCCTGCTTGGCGATCAGACCGATCATTTTACCTTATGAGGTGGATGCGAGTGCACGTATTTACAATGAATTTAAAACAATCATATGAACTATCTTTGTTGTCCAGTTCGGATGACGATGATGATGTATTTTATAAAAGCGTGTGTGTAGTGGCAGTGGCAATTTTGAAGAGACGGAAGAAAAAAAAAGATATTTTAAAAAGAATGACAAGAAAATGTTGGATGCAAGAAATTGAAAGAGATCGATTTATTTAACAAACATTTTGATTAGGATTTTCTTTTTTTTTAACACCTTGGCTGCGGCAATTAAATATACCTTGTACATAGTTAACTATACTTTGCAAGTGGTCGATCGACCTTATTATATAAAGGAAAAAATTGCGGGTTAATCGCATCTACCTGTCTCTACCGCACTAATAAGGTACCTATTTTTGTAACACTCAATTGTAAATTTTTCTTCATAGTAAATGTACGAAAACATTTTTTTTTATTTCTGACTTTTTTGTACATTACCGAAAGCTGACCCACGGAAACTATTGATACTGGATAGGAATAGAATCGATAGACATAATAAAAAAGTTTGTCAAAAATTTTCTCGCACCACGTATGTTTTTTCAAAAATCTTTAAACGCCAATCTTTATTAATTTGAAATAGAAGGAAGGTCTTCTAAGACCATTTTCGCTTAGCAGTACGAAATCTGGTGGCTGCACTCACTGACCCAAAATCTATTTCCACCCTGTATAGGTCATTGGCGAATAGGGCCCTCTTAAGTTTTTTACCTTTATGCTGGGCCACCCGGCTGAGCTAGTGGAGCGAGTAATCGCCCGTCGCACGCAAACACTCGCTTATAGCTCAGCGTCTAAACTAGTAAAACTATACTCGCTTCTCGCCGCTCGCCCACTAGTTTGTAGTTTATAGTTTCACTCGCTTATAGTTTGTAGCCGGCGGTGGGACCAGTGCCTTACAATGTATATGTGTCATTAAATTAGAGGAATGACAAATCTTTTAATGATTTTATTGACTCGCGTAGGTATTTACGTAGATATTTGATCAATTAACTCAATCGTAGACATCACGCCGAAGTAGTTATATTTTAAATAATGGATAATTTACTCGTAATTGCAGTTGACATCAACATTATATCGTCCATACTTGCACCATTGTAAGTAACTCTGCGATGTGCGTAAACATATTTACATAGTATGTAGGTAGTATAACAAATATACCTCGTCTACTTATTATATGCCATTCATTTATTACGTAAGAGAAATTAGGAGGACGGGGTTCGAAAAGATACGAACATTTTATAATTTCTATGAAATTATGACGTTTAAAATAATACTTCCACACTCTATGCTTTCAAACTGGGCGTAGATTTAGCTTAGACGGACTCCAGTACCTTTGTAGGTACAAATAAAAGTTCCAAATGTATTTTTTTTAAAGCAAAAACGAATATAAACCGAAGCTGGTGGATGGGACCGGAGATGAGAGAGCTGGCAGCTTCCTCGCCCAACGCTTGAGCATAGCGATCCAGCGAGGAAATGCTGCCAGCATCCTCGGCACCATACCATTTTAGATTTAGATTTTTAGTTTTATAGTAGATTTCGTTTAGTCAATTGTAGTTTATTTGTATAATTTGAATTATTGTAATTGTATGTCAAATCTTATTAATGAAATAAAAATATCTAAATCTCATATAAACCAAATGTGTATTCATTTTTTTCTTAAGATTTTCTTCAGATTCTTACGTAATGCATCCCATTACGTAAGAATCTAAAGAAAAAATTGAAATCTTTCATAGATCAATAATTATTTCGAATATCGATCGTCCGAGATAGTACTTGCCTTTAGTAGCAAATGTATAAACTCATAGGTACAGTCAGCGTCAAATACTTTGTAGCAGTCAGAGTGGCCAAATAGTTCGGTACACCATACTAAATATATGGTGTACCGAACTATTTGGCTACTTTGGTTTCTACTAAGTATTTGACGCTGACTGTACTAGACACTCATCAATATGTAAACAGGTCCTAAGGCAAGTGTACATGCTCGTAGGGGCCTTATTAGATAAATATAAATCATTGATTATTCCCAAAATGGAGTTAATTAGAATACCGGTTTCTTTGAGAAACGTACTTTTATTTAAGGGTCACCATCAAGCTTTGTTCTCCATACAAACGTCTAGCTTGATTGCTCTGAAATTTTGTACTTACAATAGGATAAGGCATATATATCTAGTCCTGTAATTCGTTTATGTAGCTTCAGATACTATAGTTAAAAAAATACAGCGAATTTAAGTTTTTCATACAAAACTTGTTTTTGCTCTATTTTTTTTTATAAACTGAAGATATATAAATTAATTACAGGATTAAATATTCCTCATATCATTATACATATGTGCAAAGTTTCATTACAATCCAACACGTAGTATCGTCCGTTTGTATGAGAAGGTGAAATTAAGAGTTTGGCGGGGACTGTAGGAATGCACCCTTGAAATTAACGGACTTAAAAAAAAACACCGTGTAATTTATACGCGATAAGTTACGAGTATTCCATTAGTCATTGTTTGTTAAGATGGCATGAGGCGATATTATCGCGGCAGCTCCAACTTTAGCAAAACAATAATCTATAAGTACCTATATCGTACACAAGCAATAAAGCCTACCGATAACGATAACCTACCCCATACACCCTTTTATCTTCTTTTTCTCATGGTTTTATCACTGTATGAGTATTTTTCCTAAACTTACTCGGGTTCCATGTGTTTATGGAAGATAACACTTATTTATTTTCCATTAAGTACTCTTCTCATAAATTACAGGGATTAATTCACGAATGTTGGCTAAAGTTGTCATTTTTTTGCGCAAAAGTTATATGTCTAGAGTTTTTAGTTAGGTACTGTAAACTTCAACATTGCCTACCATGCCAAACATTTGCCTTGCTTGAAAACACAGTCATTCTCTATTAAATAGCTATGTATGTCCTATTTGTCTTAACGGTCACCCTTTCCCCTGTATTAAAAATTAAGGGGGTCCCTAACGCCAATGACCTTCGATCTGAATCCCTTAGTATTCTAATTTTGATATTCGAATAATCGGCTGCTCCGTTTTCAAATATTCCAATATTTTTTATTACTCGAAAAAATCTATTTTATCCGCTATAGTTACAGTTTCTGTGTGTTTTGCAGCGTATTTACAGCAAATCAAGCAGGAACGTCCGTCCGTACGTGTAAAAAAAAACGCTGGTGGCCTAGCGGCTAGAGCGTGCGACTTGCAATCCGGAGGTTGCGGGTTCAAACCCCGGCTCTTACCAATGAGTTTTTCGGAACTTATGTACGAAATATCATTTGATATTTACCAATCGCTTTTCGGTGAAGGAAAACATCGTGAGGAAACCGGACTAATCCCAATAAGGCCTAGTTTACCCTCTGGGTTGGAAGGTCAGATGGTAGTCGCTTTCGTAAAAACTAGTGCCTACGCCAAGTCTCGGAATGAGTTGCCAAGCCTGGGGTCCAGGCTCCCATGAGCCGCGGCAAAATGCCGGGACAACGCGAGGAAGAAGATTCCTCTCGATAGGCGTCGTGAAATTACAGTTAAACCTAACTCAATTTCAAAGAATTTTCTCTCTTTTCCTAGCGTTGTCCCGGAATTTTGCCAAGGCTTATGGGAGATTGGGGTCAGCTTGATAACTAATTCCAAGACTTGATGCAGGCACTACTTTTCAAAGAAAACGAAATTGGAAAATATGTTATTTTTACGGTGAGGCTAATGCTCTTTGTAGGACTGTAGGTACAACCTTTAAGTTAATCGGTCATTCTGTTTATTCAGTACACGAGTACCTTAAGCGAATATTCGAAGTCTAAACCTTGCTCCTTATCGCAAATCGCAAATTTGATCATACCCAATCTGCCCAACTAATGTAACACCTTTAACTGACGAATCCACCCTGTTGTCAGCCAACTTTTTCCCTTCAATATCAATAGAATGGCCTTTTTATAGGACTCTGAGCGACTAAAAGTTGATATTAAATTTATATTTAAAATGAAATTTTGCCCGCTTTCCATAATAATTACATTTTCGTTAATAAATATAAAAAAAAAATACTCTCGATTTGTTTGGCTTAGCGGTGTTCATAACTACTTATGCTAAATACTCTCGAGATATTTAGCAATGTGACAGACGGACGTACAGAGTCGCGACATAAGGTTCCTTTTGTCCTTTTTTGGTACGGAACCCTAAAAACACGCGAGTCTAGATCTAAAACGAGCACACAGCCCTCGTTGTGTTTATGCGAGTCTAAGATGTACAGTCAGCATTAAAAGTAGCGGATCAAACAAGGTTTCAAAAGTATCTACCATTCTGTAACAGCTCAACAGAATGTGGTGGTTCTCTAAGTAGAACAATTAAGACGTTAAAAGATATACCTTTGATAGTAAATTTTAGAGATTTTTCAATATTTGGAAAAGTTATCCGGAATATGAGATACTTTTGGCGCGTTGTTTCATCCGCTACTATTAATGCTGACCCTACCAGAGCAGGACATTGCTCTATTATTTATGAGCTAATGTTTATAGATTTTATTATAAACAGTTAACTGTTGACAGCTATTGGCGATAAAAGTATATCGCTCTTACGTCAAACAATGTTTTTTAAATATGTTTGTGATTTCCATTGATAATATTTTTAATATCTGCATTAGGACGAATTCGCCCTAATTTCTCTTTCACTCTCAGTCCTAACTCTTTACTCGTGCAAATACCTCTAGTCGTTAACTTCCTAATCATAACATGTCCACGAGCTAAGTTGTTCGTTTTTACTACAGAACAGTTTCTTTATAGTAGGGAGATACTTTGTATAGAACTCTCACTGACCTATGTTTGATAGCTTTAAAGCTCACTTTTCATCCTTACTTATTTTCTCATAAATAAAATGTATGGGGTAGTTTAATATAGTGTTAGTATTTATGTACCTTTAATGTCTGCATACTTGCTATATCGGCCCGACGGCTATTTGTCCGGTACAAGGTGCTAAAGATAGGTAAAAATATTACTAACTTTTCATAAATTCTCATGGCTGGATTTTATTTGTTTTAGAAAATATTTATAAAAATTGATAATCAAAAAAGAAAGCTATTACAATTGTTTGTAAGAAATCGCACTCGCACTATAAATAAATCAAGTAAGCAATAATTTACTTAACAATGTTGGAGGGTAGAATAAGTTTTCCGACAACAAACTGCTATGCACTTTGGCAGATAAGTGATCATAGCCGATGTAACTTCTCTTTTATAAATAAATTAAAAAAAAACATTGCCAGATCATTTCCGCCAGCGGCCAAGTAGCCAGACAATTGGAGGGGCCCAACCATCCCCCAAACCCACATAAAGTTTCACACAGACACACATATAAACTTTATTTATTTATTAAACCTTTATTGCACAGTACAAAAAGTACAAATGGCGGACTTAATGCCTTAAGGCGTTCTCTACCAGTCAACCATTAGGCCAAACAGAAACTTACAATTGGTGCGGAAAAGAAAATCAGTACAGAGAGATAAAAGTCACTATGTAAACACTACTATTATAAATAAACATGCATAAATACATAGTATTATAATAAATACAAACATATACCATATACACATACATACACATGTATATATATATATATATATTTTTGAAATATTGTACCCATTTAAAACCGTCATATAGTCTTACAATGTTGGTGTACGTCCGAAAAGGAATTGGTGTTTTAAGGAAAATTTGCTCTGAGCTTGTCGTATTGGGAGAGGAAGATCGTTCCAGAAACGAATTGCCTGGAGGGCGAAAGAGTTGGCAGGAAACCAGTGCGGTAAAGAGGAATAGAGAGTTTAAGACTCCGAGAGGTACGGAGGCCGCAACCGGGACGAGGTGTTACAAATTGAAATTTTGATTTTAGGTAATCTGGTGCAGCTGGATCAAAGATGATGGTATAAAGCATGCAACGTATTCTAGACGACCGACGCTCGCGGATCGGGAGCCAGTTTAATTTGCGGCGGAAATCAGAAACATGGTCATACTTTCGGAGCCCGTAAATAAATCGGATGCAATTATTGAGCAATCGATCTAATTTGTTAAGTAACTCCTGACTAATGTTGGAATAACACACGTCAACATAATCTATGACAGGCAATACTAACGCCTGAATAAGGAGGAGTTTCGTGCTAACCGGCAGGAAGTGTTTAAGCAAGTAAAATGAACGTAGCATGTTGGTTACCCTGCGACAAACATCAGACACTAGCGGAGCCCAAGATAGAGTACTGTCCATTAGTAAACCCAAGTTTCTCACCTCCGGCGCGTAAGGAACCACAATGTCCTCGTACAATATAGGTGCCAAGTGTTCAAAGTTTACTAATGAAACCAGGCGAGAACTGCCGAATATGATGGCTTGACATTTGTTCGGATTGACATCAATGCCAAAATTACGAGACCAAGCAGAGATATTGAGCAAATCATTACTAATTTTCCTAACAGCTTCTACTAAACTACTTAGGTTACTGAGTGTACATTTGCAGGTCGTCAGCGTATAAATGATGAGAGCAGCGGATGCTAGGAGTCATTAGGTTTATAAAAACAGAAAAAGAAGAGGAGATAGAATCCCGCCCTGAGGAACGCCGGAAGTCAGCTCACGCCAATCAGATATAGCATTGTCTGCCCGGACCGCCTGATGTCGATCCTGAAGATAGGAAGAAAACCACTCCGCCACTGTTGATGAGATGTTTAGAAGCTTAATGTAGCAAGTAACAGATCATGATTGACTGCATTAAATGCATTAGAAAAGTCTGTGAAAACTAGTACTGTTAATTTGGATGTCTCCATGCCTAATCTCACATCCTTAACAACTATCAGCAATGCGGTAGTCGTGCTGTGACCAGAGCGAAAACCCGACTGTTAAGGAGAAAGAAGCTGGTTGTTGAAGGTGTGAGCAGATAATTTCTTATGAACTACGGCTTCTAAAACTTTGGACAAGAAAGGTAGTATAGAGATAGGGCGAAAGTCTTTCATACCACTAGATAGACTTTTTAGGTAGTGGAATCACGTAAGCTTTTCGCCACAACGATGGAAAGGCACCAGAAGGCATCGATAGGTTGACAATATAAGTGACAGCAGGTAGGATACTTTTTAAAATGTGAACAATCATTAGTCGGCTTATATCGTCCAGACCAGTCGCATTAGACTTTATTGATAATATAACTTTACTTATCTCATCAACAGTGACAGGGGTGAAGGAGAATTGACTTTTAGAAAGACAGGGCAGAGCATTTATCAGTGACATACTTTGGTCTTTTATGAGGGGGTCTAAACTGGAAGATTTGGCAAAATGGGAATTAAGATCGTTCATAGAGAAAGAAGAAAAAGAAGATGAATTTGCCTTATTTCCTGGCTTCCCGATGCCTAGCGTTTTCAAAAATTTCCATGTTTCCGCCGCGGAGGATGAAAAAATGTTTTCATGAACATATTTGCGTTTCGCTGCTCTTACCATTTGATTGCACCTATTTCTGGCCATTTTTATGTGGATCTGGGGGATGGTTGGGCCCCTCCAAATGATCTGGCTGCTTACAAAATGTTTTGTAATAGTTCTCTGAGTATCATATATAAAAATCAAAAGTATGTAAGTGAGTATGTATATGTAAACTTACAATATTTTTTTGATAGCTTTAAAGCGTCTGGTAAAAGTTACCCCTGGCGGAAATAGTCTGGCAATTTTTTTTAACAATATTTGTCTAAAACAATATTCAGCCATGAGAATTTACGAAAAGTTAGTAATATTTTTACCTATCTTTAGCACCTTGTACCGGATAACTGGCCGTCGGGCCGATATAGCAAGTATGCAGACATTCAAAGTACACACTGACACTATAATATAATATTATTAATAATATTATTATCCCATACATTTTATTTATGACAAAATAAGTAAGGTCTGGCGGCTCTTGGATCTTGTTCTAGTATGTTTGCACTTACCCCGAACCCGGCTTAAGCACGGGTTTCACAAAACCTTAACAAATTATACATCTTCCTCAAGAATGACTCTATTTTTTTTGTTAGCCTTATTTATTGTCCCACTACTGGGCAAAAGTTTCTCCACTCAACCCTGTCTTTTGTAGTTTCGGATAAAATACATCCAAGTCCTCCCGCCATCTCCTTTTCGGCCTGCCAGCACCATCTATGGTGTTCCGTGGGCCCCATTCGGTAACCATTTTGGCTCGCCTTTCAGGGTGCATGCGGCAGACATGTCCAGCCCAGTCCCACTTAAGTTTAGCGGTCTTGAAACCTACATCTACAAGTCGAGTTCTGGAGCGCAGTTTCGTGTTTCTACTTCCGTGTTTTTGAGTTACCGCGAATATACAAACAAACAGACAGACGCGGCGATGGACTTTGTCTTATATTTAAAGGGAGAAATTTTTCGTATGAATACCGAGTGTCTGGTCTTCTAGTGTATAAAATAAAATAAAAAGTTTATAGATGTATATGTTTAACGATTTATTTATAATTGATTACCCAGAAGGGAAAATTTCGACGTCGGGCTATGTAGCAGTGTAGGGTTCCCTAATTACCCTTCCGTCACAATAAGCTAAACTGGAGCTATTAGTATAGTAGATGAGACAAGGGATGAAACCATAAAAAATATATATTATTTATTTTATTGTACGACTTTATTGATTTATATATCCATGCCAAATTGCAGCTTTCTAGCACTAACGACCACGGACAGACAGACAGACAGATATCGATCCAACGATCAATCGCTCATCCAACAAAATATTTACCTGTCGTGCTAATATTTAGACCCGAGCAAGCGATTATTCCAAAGTAGAAGAGTCTTGAGCACTTGAGCGAGCGTTTATCTTAATAACAGTTAATAAAATAGGCGTTATTCTATAAATTGTGTACCTGATAATCCATAAATTTTACATGAACACAATGCATTTTGAAATATAGTAAAAAAATTCTGAAAAGGTCTCAAAAGACTTGGGACTCTAATGTCTCTAATAATTATGAGGGTCCAAATTTGAGTGGAGTCTTAAAGCAGGGAACTCGAAGGACTCGAGTCTTAACTAACACTACTGATAACCTCCATACAACGCTTAGTGCGGGATGTAACTTAGGATAGATAATATTTATAGTAGTAAAGTAATTCATTCATTTAAACTAAGCTCTAAGTTAGTTTAAAACGTATGTGTAAGTTGTAATAGTACGAGTATTAAGAAAAATTGCCATGCCCTACCAGGGTGCCATGCGATCCTATTTATTATTGTATTTATTCAGTATGGTGTACCGAACTATTTGGGCACTTCGACTGCCACAAAATATTTGACGCTGACTGTACCATGGTTTCCAATAAACACTATTATATTATAATAAGCACTATTTTGAATAAAAAGTGATTTTGCGCATTATTTTTATAAATACTTAATAAAGAATGGCTTTCCGAAGCCATGCTAGTAAGTGGTAAAAGTGGTGAAACGTAAATTATTGCAGTTTTATTACTCCGTGTAGATAAGTAACATCTGCGCATAAGCATTTTGTGGCTCGTAATATTTTGTAGGCGTTCTGGAATCTGTGGAAACATACAGAAATTGAAGCGAATATTCAATTGAAATGATCACAATAAATAAAACAAGAAATATCTAGATAACAATATATTTTTGTCATCAACGACAAACTTAACAACAGACTACAACATAGATCTTTTCAACCAAACCTGCGCTAAAGATAAAACTTTGCGATACAATGTCTTTTATGAAATGCTTACCAACACATTGAGGACAAATTTAAGGTTGCGCAGCTAATAAGCCGCTACTACAAATATATTAACGTTCAAATAATCGCGAACATAAATGGACGGCTTACAATAATTAGGTATTATAATAGGATTTTAGTGAGTTAGCTTAGCTTGCGCCGGCGCCTGCGGTCTCGCGCGGTGCGGCCGCGTGCCGTTGCTATTACAAACTGTTGGTAAACAAGTCAGGCGACAAACCTAATTACAATCCAAAGTTATTTAATTGTACAGGTAATTTGTTGTAGTTCTAGTAAAAATAATTCTTATTTATCTACATTAAAATTGCTTTTGGATTTACTTTGAAAATGATATAGTGTTTTACGTAAATGACAAATTGACTCAGAGGCCGGGGCGTGCCCGCCGCGCCTACGATGTTCGCTTATATGTAGGTAATCATACAAACTTATTAGATAAATTTTAAATATAATTTAGATACATGTTAAAATTAATTATAATTACACGTACAAAATATAGTTGTCTCAGTGCATATTCTGTTTATTTTTAATGTTTTAAGTATAGATAAAGGTAAAATTGTAAGGTTTCAAAAGGCAGATGTCCACGTGTGGTTAACATCAGAAAATGACTATAATTTGTTTTTCCACCTTTTCCATGAAATCTACACGCGTGTCGTGTATAATGTGAAAAAATATTTGTCATAATTTTCAAATATCTAACTAGGGATGCAAAGTGATACAATTCATTTACATAAATATCAATTATGACGCGGTATTTGATGTTGACCAAATTCTAACAGTCAAAAGCGTATTTGGTGAATTCTGCAATTGGTAGAGTAATAGACGTAGAAAACTAGCCACGAGGGAGCCGCGCGCCGCGCCGCGCCGCGCTCCGTCCCGGCCAGCCCGCGCCGCGCCGCGCCGCCCCCACGGTTTGTAGAATGCTTTTTGGCACTAACTTCAATAAATATTTATTTTAAATTTTATATTATACAAAACGTTCAAACCTGATATTTACAGCTTATGAGTAAATACTGATATATATATTTACAATGATATAAATAACACAAATTGTATGTCCAGAAAATCAAGAACGGATGTATAATTTTCAAATAAATAGTACGACATACATAGCTTGTCTCAGTTTATACATGTATATATATTAACACCGGTTGGAACGTGTACAATATCTACAGCTGTTTGTTATAATTGAAGCACTAGCAACACGCACATCGATACATCGGAAGTATGCTGCGCGATGCTGCACACATCACGAAACTTTCTTTTCCCACATGAATATGCAATTGATCGAGTTTGATGAACACACCTATCTAGGATTATAATAACAAAACGCTCCGGCAATATATCCTTGCTTCGCCAAGCCTACAGCATCGCAATGTTTATTGACTCTAACACCTAACGTAACATTTGATTATATTGCACACATTCATTTAGATATCTACTTATAACTAGGTAATATGTATAAATAAAAGAGCGGGCTTAAATCCCTCTCCGCCATAATTTCGTAAACTCACCGCTTACTACCCGATGGAATGACATGTCGCACTGATGGAGCCGCCAAGCAAACTGAACAAGCACAACGAAATACTAACTCTACGATTGTTTCATATACATCGACTTGCGGATGCTAAATGTACAAACATTATAAATTAAACATATTTACTTAAAATCATAGACGAAGAAGTAAAAAAACGTACAAATGGGAGCAATGTATTCCAAGTTCAATTATGGCATCTAAAGTGGATGGCAAACGATGGCATAGGGGTGACCAGTTGCGGACCGCGGTCCGGATTTGAACCGCCAACCTATTTTGTGCTGTACTATAAAATGTTCTTATTTAATAAGCTCAAGTAAAAACGGATCGTAATTGTCATTTTATTTTAAAAACGGAACCCCTAAAGAATCTAATTGATGACCCTGCCATAGGTTATGTGGCTACTGGACTATTTATTAGTTATTTCTTCTTCTATGCTTAAAATAAAATCAATCTATAATCGAGTTAATAGAATGAAGGGTTGTGTAAGTGTGGAACAGCTTGCTTAGGGGAGTGCGCTGTGCTGCAAGCTCTCTCTACATGACACATATGACACATGACATATGACGATGCGCTACTGCGGTGACGCCAAGCCAAACCGCTGCTGGATGCACTTCCCGAACGCTAACGCAACTCTGATGGCACATGGATGACGCTCTCGAGTGAATTTTTCTCATGAAATGCTATGATACTGACCAAGCACTAATCGAATCCCTAATGAAACTACAATGTATATGATCCGGAAAGTGGAAACTGCTAAATTACCACTTTCCATAGCACCAATGCCAATCATTTTTATATCAGCACAATTCGCCTCAAAACTGAACATCGTAAGATCTATGTTATCGTCACTTCTTCATATTCTAGTTCTATTTTAATTAGTTACGGAATTGAATTTATTGAACTTACTGCGAATTTTACCGTGAACGCTTAAATGTGTGACCTTTTAAGATGAACTTATCGTAGTTAGTAAAAGTAGGGTTTAATTTTTTATAAAATTCAGTCGCTGACTACTGTTAAAATTGGTTTAATTACTAATTCTAGAAAATAATTTACAAAACCTCTCAGACTACCCGAAACTCCCTTTAGAAATAAGGGAGATTCATTTTGTAAGAAAAGGTTAAAAACTTTCGGGCAGTAGTGCTTCGTAACTAATTCATCATAGTTTCGGACATTTCGTCGCGGTGTACAAAATTAGATTGCCTCCCTTGTGCCATTAATTTTGTTATAGCCTACCAGTTTACCTGCGTCAGTTTCCGTATCTCTCGTCATCGTCGAAACGTGGGGTCAATATCAGTGTCGATGTTCAACATTAATCCGAATCGGATCTCATGTAGAGCACGTCTCTGTTCCGTACCCCGCGCAATGATTTCGTGTAAAATACTCGTACACATCTCACGCACACGCAATCATGTGGATGTTTATTTATCGGCGAGGTATCGGGGCTTCAGAAACGCGTTTAGAAAAGCATGTGGCAGCGCAGGTTGGAGTTGGCTATTCCGTGGTGTGCGCGATGAGGTCGGCCCCCGAGGTCGCGGTGCCCAGCGCGGCCGGGGGGTCGCTGGCGGGGAGGGACAGTAGATGTTAGGCCTCCAGGAAAATGAGCGCGGTCGGCTTCGGCTCCAGGTTCGATTTCTTTGCTTCGACCACTAGGAACTCGATCTCCTGGAAATGTAGTAAATTCACTTTAGCTTCGAGTTTATTTATGACATTAACTCTATTAATTTAGATTACTCCTCATTAACATTATTCTGAGCATGGTGAGTCTGTTAGTATAGACTGACCGGTTTGTCCCTCTGCGCGAAGGACTCGGCGATCAGCCGCGCCACGTCCTGGTGCTGCAGACCTTCCACCCTGTGTCCGTCGACGGCCAGTATCAGCTGACCAACTTCTAGGCCACCCGCTTCATACGCTGCCCCGTGCTCCTGTTAATCAATGTCCATACTTTGAACACTAAGTTTTACAATTACTAATAAACAGGTTAACATAAAACAGACAAAACATAACAAAAATGTTATGTACAAAGGTAAACTTATCCCTAAAAAGGATCTCTTCCAACACTAACAGGTGAAAGACAAATTAATATGAACAATATCAATATGAGAATTTTGGATAGCTACACATAAAGTAGGGCGAGAGCAATAAATAATAATAATAAAATAAAATAAAAAGTAAAAAACCAGTTATGAGTCATATAAAAAATGAAATAACATTCACTTTTGATCGAAGAAATATTCTGTACGGGGTACCACAAGGTAGTATATTGGGTCCATTATTATTCTTAGTGTATGTAAACGACATTGTTAAAGCTAGTCAGTATCCAATGGTACTATATGCTGATGATAGCACCGTTATTATAGAGAAAAACAACGATATAGACTATGAAAATGCAATTAATACAGATTTAAGACATATTATTGAATGGTTAGAATGTAATAATTTAAAAATTAATTTAGAAAAAACTAAGATTATGCAGTTTAGTCAAAGGAAAAAAGCGCCAACACTTAATATTACATATCAAGGCAAACGTATTGATAAAGTGCGTGTAACAAAATTTCTAGGCCTTTCAATCGATAGCGATATGTCGTGGAAGACGCATTCCGAAGAAGTATGTAAGAAACTATACCGATTTTCATATGCTCTATACAGATTAGCGAAAACTACCGACCGTAGCACCGTACTAACTGCCTATCATGGATTTGTTTCATCAACTCTACGTTATGGTTTAGTTTTCTGGGGAAACTCTACATATCGACAATCTTTATTTAGGGCACAAAAACGATGCGTAAGGGCTATCTGCGGACTAAACCCTCAGCAAAGTATTATGCCTCTTTTCGAATCGCTAAAGTTACTGACATTCCCATGTCTCTATATTTTCGAATGCTGCGCTTTTGTTAAAAGTAATTTAAACTTTTTTTCGTTTAAAGAGCAAAAGCGAACTTGCAGCCTTCGCCCAAGAAAGCCAGCGCTATTAGTGAGTAGGACTACGACAGCCTTGATGCAAAAAAGCGTACTAGTGATGGCACCAAGGATATTTAATAAGTTACCAGAATCATGGCAAACGGCACCAATACAAAAATTGAAGTCCTTATTATTAAAATTTTTATTAGTTAAATGTTATTATAGTGTGACTGATTATTTTAATGATATTGACATATGCCAAATGTAATTAATTGTAATTTTTTATTTTATTTTATTTTTATTCTCATTATTATTTTTTAATATATGAATTGACTTATTGAAATATGTTTGCATATGCCAATCTCATAAGCTCATTGCCCGTGTAAATAAATTATTGAATATGTATATAGTTAGATAATAAGAAATTATTTCGTACGCCAAAAGGCACATCATAGCTGTTCCTTAGAATACTGAGTTACCACCTATTTATGTACCTGTGATGAACGAATAAAGAATTGATTGATTGATTGATTGATTGAGAACTAAACCTAACTAAACTAAACTAGTTATGAATACGAAAACTATAAAACATACATAAACCTTCATACACAAAAATGTGTATATCTGAAATACACATTTTTAATACATACCTATACTTATGAAGATGCGGACTCAATAGTGACAGTTATAGCCCTCCTCGAGCCCTTTTAATGTAGGTAATACTTTTAAAAGACAGTTTGGGTGCGATTCGAGATTTCGCTATAGGTACCTCCTAATTCTTCATTAAATTCAAGGCATATTGGAGTCCTGGTCAAAAGAGTACACCAAGTTTAGAGTACAACTTTTCTAATTGTATTGAACCGTAACGTTTGAAAGCGCCATTTTCACATTTTTTATGTTAATTCTGGAGAGGCAACTAGACAAAAGTTTACACTGACTAAGTACATACATGTGTTGATTTAAAATCATTACATCAATCAAACCATCAAAAACATCTCAATCTCATAAAAGCAGTCTTACGTGTATGTTTATAATTCTAGGCAGCGGATGCTTAGTGTTGGCGCCGCCTTCTATAGCGATGCCGAGGATCGGCTTGGTCTTCTTAACGGTGACGTGCAGATTGCCGTGGTGGTCGGGCACGACGCGTGCCGCGCGCGCCTCGTCCCCAGCCTCATGCTGCAGTCGCTGCATGGACTGGTGCCGTCGAATCCCGCCCCGGTCCTCTGCCAGCGCTCCGCCGTCTTCCTTCATGTCGAAACTTCGAGACAACTTGTGCGCCAACTCCTGTAAGCCACAATCCACTTTGATATCGATGCCTGATCAACCTAAGGCTGCTGTTTCATCAGATATGTGCTAAACTGTGTGGTTAGCTACTCGTTTAATTGTAATTAATTATCACAATTCAGCTTCCACGGCCCACATCTCTGGTGGAAAAGCAGCCTTTACAATCAATATTTAAAGTTCAACTGCAGCCAAAATACGTGAAAAGTATGAAATATGTACACGACCAGACGATGATTTTTACAAATATGTTACTGAAGGTTTGTCCTATTTAAGTAGATACTATTATCACCACATCCACGCTATAGTTTACCGCTACAATACTAAACAGCTAATTTATTTTCAGCCTCTAAGTACAAGTGCTTTAAGAAATTGAAGACGTAGCTGGGTGGCAGAGGGCTGTAACTAATATAGCGACGGCTACAAGGGCTCTACAATACAAGTTCGGTGTGAATGTTACTTACAACCTTGTGCCCCTCAGTTACAGTAATGTAAAGTGATCAATCCACGTCGAATGTATCAAGAAGCTGTAAGTGAGATGTGTGCTGGAGGCTCGGAATCATGCGTTTCGATCACTCGGTGGCGTGGTTCAAAGAGTTATATTCCACAAGTGTACAATGTTTTCATGAAGACATACAGCATTATTTATCCCGACTACCTATCTAATTATATAGGTGTTTCAAATAAACCTACAAAATTAGTTAAACAAAAAGCAACAAAATATCGCTAAAATTTAAAATACATAGTAGCGTAAAGAAATAAATGTTCCAAGTTCTGTTACAACATCATCAGCTAAGTAGGTAAACGATACGTAAAATGTTACTGAGGCAAAACATAAAAGAATCTATGTGTAATAATACAACCCTATAAAGAAGTATGTATGCCCGCGGGTGTTGATCTCATTCTTGAACGTTGTCGCCGAGCACTACTGGATGACATGCAGCACGGCAGCGGCAGCGCACCATCCGATATAAAATATACCTCAACTACAGGCTAATTAATAAAAACATAATTATAATGAACAAACAGATTATTAAAAGTGCAACGCTACCTCGAAATTAACTTTAATGAGTCAAATAAAATATCAACACCGAAATGAAGTGCAGCGATAATATAATGTGAAAACATACAATCAAATTATTTTCTAACATCAAGCAGTTTCACCGATTTTATAAAGCGATAACTTTAAATTAAAGAATAGAAAAGTTTTTTTGTAAAATATCGTGCAAATGTTAATAATTGTCAATGTGCTAAGGACATCTCGCTGATCGTTCCGGCTGGCAGAGGCCGGGGCACTTACTAGTGGGCGTCCCCAGTACCATGATTTAACTTTCTGCGTCCAGCCACCGAGTGATGAGCGCAGCCCCTCGAGATAGCCGCACTGAAACATCACACTCGCTCAGGACCTTCCTCTGCTGCCGGGCGCGCGCCGCCCTACGCAAGCCCAGCCCAAGACCGCTCTTGCACGCGTCTCATGGTATGTTATTAGGTTAGGGATTTATTTACAAGCTCTATAATAGACATAATAATCTAGCTGAATGCTATATCGAGTCCTACATCAAAAGACTTGATTATATGTATATCAAAACAAAGTGCTAACTACGTACAATGAAAAGACCGAACCATTTTAATTTCTTTTTATAGACTAAGTAATACTGCTTAGGTATATGCGTAGGAATATATTTAATACGAATAGAAAGTAATTAACATGTAGCGACAACTACGTATTTTCTAGCCAGCTACGTATTTTTACGAAAATAAGTAGGTAACGGCATATTTGAATATTAATTGCAAAGCTTTCACTATGAAGTTTACTAACCCCCATATAAAGGTCCTACACGTCGTTTAAAATGTTAAAATTACTATCATTAATAAGTAACAAACAAAATGCAATTAAGGAAACTACATAAGTACATACCTGATCCTATGTTTTATATAGCATGCATGAAAAGAAGAAAAAACATAAAATTAAAATTCTATCTATATAATATTTTCTACTTTACGTAAAACTGTAATAAATCCTCTAATGCTCCCTGACATAAGGCAAGCCGGCGTGAACGTTGTTGCTAACTTTCGAGTCATGCAACAATTTTGTCCTATTGTGTTTCCATTGTTTGCTATGTCGCGACAGCTTTCCACCAATTTTGCTTACCGTCTGTCTAACTCTAAACAACCTTTGTTGAAAATGTCAGTGTTTTTCTTTGCGGTTATGCAAGAAAAGTTGATTGTTTTGATGCAAGTAAATAGGTACAAGTACTAACAAGTATTAGTATTCAAATACTGAGCAACTACCTACAATCTTAAGTCTTAACAGTCGACAAGATTATTTCTCAGAACATCACCCCTATCCAGATAGTGTATCTGGTCCGTGAAGAACTCGACGAGTCTCGTTAGCGTGTTCTGTAAATAACATGATAAAATCGCTGGATGTCGTCCGACACGCGCCCGCTCCCGACTGCGCGATATACGATGACGCGCGGCTGATTATGGCTACTCCACACTTGGACTCACCGTAGACTGCATGAAAAATCTGGCACATATAGTGAAATTGACAGATTTTTGTATTTTTTAAGGTCTATAAAATTTGTTGCATCTCTCTGATAAATTTCCATCACATACTCGTACTAAAACATGCAGTCAGTTTTGTGCAAATAGGGCTCTACATCTGTTTTTTTTTCCTAAGAGTCCAGAGACTATCGCGAAAAACGAAAATAGAAATTTCATTGTCTATCTCTATAGCACGAATACGGAAGAGTGATAGAGAGGCAGATATCGAAATTTAGATTTTTGGTTTCCGCGGTAGGCCCTCAGATGCAACACTATTATTTTGGCAACTATTGAGATTATTAAGAATTATGTAGGCGCCTTTACAATGTGCCCTATCGTCTGCTGCAGTCGTCAAAATGCAGCTCGTTTTGCCACGAGACTTCGCTGCGATTACAGATACATACCAGAATCCGACTGAGATTCATCACATTTCTACGGCTTGATTAGCCCTTTGTTGAAAATTAACTCACTCTCTAACCGAGTCGCAATAATCGTTCGTAACACATGTTCTATATATGGTTCCGTTACAACCGGAGTCTTTGCAAAGATGACGAAGTCAAAAGTTTTTGGGACGTGACGCTTACGGCACTTTCGTTGCTATTATACTACATAGTTTACATAGACAATAATGAAGATGACGAGGTTGAATGCATTAAGTAGCTATTATTATGTATATCTACCTTGACATAAAAATGATTAATTTATCGTTAATGCATCAGAATGTTACTTTCCTAGCAATAAACATACCTTTAGATAAGCAAAAAATACTAGAGTACAATATATATATATATTCAGACTATTACTTAGTCACTATTATTAGGTTGGATTTAACTGTTTGTTTAAAACCAGCGGCATCGATTTTTTGTTAACTACTTCAATAGAAGCTAATGAATCGATATCTACAAAACCCAATCACAATACCGTAACTCTGTAATGTAAAAGAATAACCGACCAAAGATAACCGGATAGCCTTTAATGAATTAGAGTCGTGAACGAATATTCCCCATTTATTATACCTATTTGTATTAACTCGCAGATAGGCGCTGTTCTGTTTTAACTTACAAGATCATCAATTGTGCCAACTTGGGAATAGTGAGTGCTTGTCAGAGTTCATTTGACAGACGGTTCGTTCAAGTTCTAAGTAATCTGAATGACGATAGTGAAACCATCTATATTGCTGATAGCTGAGGACAAAGCCAGCATTGATTTCACTTTTACTAACCACAAGCTTAGGCCGCTTCAGTAATCGTTCTAAAGAGCCATTGATTCAATTACCAGCTTTCGCTTTAGTTAATGATTAGGTATCGCAATTTCCCAAATTAAACAAATCAATACGTAGCACAAAAATGGTACCAGTAACAAAAAGATCTCAAGGCTTTTAAGATGCCATGAAATATCAAGTGTTGTGTAGTTCCTATTTACTTACAAGTAAATATATTTTCATACGAGTATCTTGACAGACCATTTTGCTCCTGCATTATGGACATGTTACTACATGTTATTCAACTTGAGAATTTCCCAACTAATTTACGACAATGTTGATTGTGTCCAAACAAGAATAATACAACTACCAGCGTTGCCTTGCACGCGATAATTTTCACTTTCTCACAACTCTTTAATACTTTAATCCTTTTAAAGTGAAACATTTTACGTAACATTTTATAACTCCAATAATCCGAAAGTAGGTGTAACACCATTTAAAAATTTAGTTGTCAAGGTTTGCAATAATCATACATTACCCACTGTATAATTATCAATCATTAAATACCTTCGATTTAAAGTAAGACAATCAGATGTTTTACAGATTAATGCAACTTAAACGTTTACTTATACTTTAATAAAATTGTGAACTCTTTATGTTAGATTAAGATATCGATTTATAAAGAAGCCTCCCCAAATTGCATGCGATAATTTTCACTTTCTCACAACTCATTAATACTTTAATCCTTTTAGAGTAAAACATTTTACGTAATATTTTATAAGTCCAATAATCGAAAGTAGGTATAACATCATTTAAAAATGTAGTTATCAAGGTTTGCAATTATCATACATTACCCACTGTATAATTGTCAATAATTAAATAGTTTCGATTTAAAGTAAGGCAGTCAGATGTTTTACAGAGAGTGTAAATTTATTCGATTTCGAAACGTGACGTACGCTTTTACGTTAAGTCTCATTTAATGCAACTTATACGATTACTATGTAATTATACTTTAATAAAATTGTGAACTCCGTATGTTAGGTTAAGATATCGATTTATAAAGAAGCCTCCCCAAATAAGAGAAACACAATTACTTACTAAACCATTATGCGTATTCTTGCACCGGTGTGCCATGGGAAACACGACTGTTCAGTTTTGATGTTGACGAATACAGGTGGCCAGTGTTATATTTTTTATGTGACCGTTTCCGGCTTATCCTTTTGGAGTGATGCCTTGCCTCGTGGGAACTAACGGTGCGGAGCAGGCTTTCAAGCAATTTAGTTAAATTTTATTTGGTAATTGTTCCAATCTGATGATGCTAAATACAATGTTTACGAATAATACTCGTGGCTCACTTGAATAAATGTCTTGATGGTTCATAATGTTGACTCACAAAAGCAATAAATATACATACCTACATCTCAAACGTAAACAAAGTAGGCATCACATTCTGGTGTGCCCTAAAATCTTTCTACGAAACGCCAATACTAGACGAATTGTTTACATGCATGTGCAGCACATAGGGTCAGTATGAGGAATACAAATTGGGTGTACAATATCTATAAGTATCTTGAAAAATCTGAAATATTTTATTACAAGAACCTATTGGTCCTTTAATAGTTTAGTAGAACGCGGGTGGTCCGGCAAGTTCGCATGCGGCCAGCTTTGTCATCGCTTGCGCAGCTGGACCCGGGCCGTGCTAGCGGAGTGAACTCCATTCGCACTGGGACATAGCCGCCTGCGCTGCGCTGCCTTTGCCCTCCCGCAGTGGAAGCACTGTGGCCAGTCTTGCTCGAATCGTCGACCGACTTGCACGTGTCGCTCGCCTACTTGATCTTCAGCTTGTTTACATATAGAAGGCAGTGTGATTCTCGCGAACAGGATAACCGTGACAGGTGAGTTAAATCTTTAATAAAATTGAGGTCAATGTTTCTACTGCGGTTTTAAAATCACCTGGCGCGTTTAGCCAACAGGGTCGCTGGCAAACAATACCTTTGTGGCCACCTTTTGTTTTCGTTCGTTATGTGTGTTAAACATGTGGGGAATCATCAATAACGTTTACACCATTTCCTGGATTTTATCGGTTGCTGGTGTTTCTTCCTTTATGATATTGCATTATAATTATAATGGTACCTTCCTAATTGCAGCATGCGTTTTTGCTGTAAGTACCTGGGTTATATGTAACTTTAATTGTATGAACTATATTCTGACAGATTCTATCGAATTTTAGTTTCTATTTCGTCATAAGTAATAGATGTTCGTTCAATTCCATGTTGACTTTCTATATGTATCTACAGTTTCTTTAAATGCGAAAGGATCAATTTATTTGCGTCAAGTGAATTGCAGTGTGTTAATCGGATCACATGTATCTGATCGAGTTCTGCTAACCGTCAGCCGGTTCTTTTTGGGCCATGGACAGTACGTATCCTTCTTTCTTATTGCAACGTGCAAGTGACACCTGTATGTGCATATAACTACGTTACTCGTTACTTTTAGTCCGGTTGCGTGCAGCTCCTATTAGATGAATATATTGCATAGGTTGTTAATGCTAGGGTTATGTTAGGCCTTAGGTAGACCTACTTGTTACGTAGTTGGTACACTGACTACAATAGAGATGACGGGAAATCTGATAGTGCAAATTAAATGCAACCGTATTGTAAAGTGTTCAGGTTTGGTAACAGAAGATACTTATTTACTTAGGTACAAATACAAATACAAATATACTTTATTGCACACCTCAATACAGAAACAGTACAAATAATACAACACATAAAGAAGAGGTAAACAACAGGCGGTCTTATCGCTAAAAAGCGATCTCTTCCAGACAACCTTTAGGTAGCGGAATTAAAAAAAAGAAAATGTTATGTCAGTAGGTGTTCCAGATGCAATAAAAGAAGTCTAGCACAGAATAAACACAAAACTAAACAATATTTACTGATAAATGTTAGAGAGGTACTTATTATGTACCTCTCTAACATTTATCAGAACGAAACATTACTTTTTTACTACAAAAAAATCCGTACCCACCGAATAAAAAATACGTTCGAACGTAAATCAAATGTGGTTAGTGGAATGATACATTAGGTACTTACCTATTAGGTACCGTTATTTTAATTAAGTAGCTATCTTTGTTCGTTTGTTTTTGTAATGAATTGATGAGTGAAAAACTTAGAGTAGGAGACTATGGATAAAATGTATATGCACTTAAGAAGAATAATATCAGTTATTTTGACCTATGAATGAATGTTTATTTGAGTAGGCCTACCTACTCAAGAGCAATCAAAACTTTTTCTTGTATGAAAATCTCTACATATACGAAGTGACCCGTTTGCATTGCTCTTGTGAGTCTTGTGTGTAAGAACAAGGACCTCGAAAACAAAAATATTCAAAACATACTAGATACTTAACTATCTTGATGACAATATTCTAGAAACCAGCAAATTTGTAAGAAAATATAGTGAATTAGAATTATACTTTCCTGAAACACTACCTAAAAGAAATTACCGCAATTTAAATAAATTAAATCTTCCTTTCTTCTAAACTGAAATTGGTCACATCTAGCCCACACTACATGTCAATAAAAATATATAACCAACTCCCAAATAACATAAAAGCGGCCAAGTGCGAGTCGGACTCGCCCATGAAGGGTTCCGTACCATTTATGACGTATTAAAAAAACTACTTACTAGATCTGGTTCAAACCAATTTTCGGTGGAAGTTTGCATGGTAATGTATATCATATATTTTTTTTAGATTTTTCATTATGTTATTTTAGAAGTTACAGGGGGGGGGGGGGGGGGCACACATTTTTTCACTTTGGAAGTGTCTCTCGCGCAAACTATTCAGTTTAGAAAAAAATGATATTAGAAACCTAAATATCATTTTTGAAGACCTATCCCTAGATACCCCACACGTATGGGTTTGATGAAAAAACATTTTATTTTTTTATTTTTATGACGTTTTAAAAAAAAACTACTTACTAGATCTCGTTCGAACCAATTTTCGGTGGAAGTTTGCATGGCAATGTATATCATATATTTTTTTTAGATTTTTCATTCTGTTATTTTAGAAGTTACGGGGGGGGGGGGGGGACACACTTTTTACCACTTTGGAAGTGTCTCTCGCGCAAACTTTTCAGTTTAGAAAAAAATGATATTACAAACCTCAATATCATTTTTAAAGACCTATCCATAGATACCCCACACGTATGGGTTTGATGAAAAAAGATTTTTTGAGTTTCAGTTCTAAGTATGGGGAACCCCCAAAATTTATTGTTTTTTTTCTATTTTTGTGTAAACATCATAATGCGGTTCATAGAATACATCTACTTACCAAGTTTGAACAGTATAGCTTTCATAGTTTCGGAAAAAAGTGGCTGTGACAGAATCGGACAGACAGACGGACATGACGAATCTATAAGGGTTCCGTTTTTTGCCATTTGGCTACGGAACCCTAAAAACGAGGATAAACTAAGCCTGTTTAGCAAGAAACTAAAATCATTCCTGTTAAATAAATGCTACTATAGTATGAGAGAATGTTTTGAAGATACATAATATCTCTTTTGTCTAGTGATACATGTGATTGTAAATCTTTAATTTGACGACCGGTTTGGCCTAGTGGATAGTGACCCTGCCTACGAAGCTGATGGTCCCGGGTTCAAATCCTGGTAAGGGCATTTATTCGTGTGATGAGCATGGATATTTGTTCCTGAGTCATGGGTGTTTTCTATGTATTTAAGTATTTATACATATTTATATAGAGGTATTATATATATCGTTGTCTAAGTACCCTCAATACAAGCCTTATTACTGTGGGACTTAGTCAATTTGTGTAATAATGTCCTATAATATTTATTTATTATTTATTTATTTAATTAGTATGTGCATGTCAGATAGATATTTTAATATGTAAAATAATTAATTAATTATTAGGAATATATGTAAATAATATGTACCATTTTAGAATCGATTAGTATGTAGCTCTATGTGGAACTATGTTGCTGTGCCCTAACAGGGCGTCACATGAACAGCCTTATATTTAAGAACACCTGTACCTGCTATGTGATATCATGATATGCAATAAATGATTTTAATTTCAATAAATTAATAATATTTATGAAATTAGATGCAAATCGCATAATTAATAAGTGGTGAACGGTGTTGGTCACACATACTGTAAACAGTGTTTAAAATACTTTATATTTAAGCCTTTCTTGTAGTGACTGTTTGTTTACCTAAATAAATAAATAAAAGTATAATAATAATAATAATCCAATAAGTAGGTAGCTAGACTTGGCTCACGAGATAACCGCCATGTGGGATGTTGATTCGACGATCATTGTCCCGATAGTCGTTTCAACGAATGGTCTCATAGCGAAGAGTCTCGACCAACACCTTGAGAGACTCTCGCTAGGTGGTTGGATCAAGGGTCAGATGCAGAAGGCGGTGATCTTGGACACGGCGCGGATAGTCCGCCGGTTCCTCTCTCTGCGGCCCTGACCACCGGCAGCTTGGGCCCTGCCCCGCTGCTGGCGGCACCCTAGGTTAGGTTTTTTATAATGTGTTTACATATATTTTGTATTGTTTTGTAAGTGTTTTTATTTTTGACTTTTATATTCATATTATAAATGACCTAGCCTAAGACCAAAAATAAATAAAGATAATAATCCTATTGGTTTCTCCACATACCGAATAAAAACTGTGAATTCCGTTTACTCGCAATCTACTTAATTGCATCAAAGACAATCAACAATGTACCTTCAACGTTCTTGTATTGCGTTGCTGTATTTTTAAACTCAAACTCAAATGATTTATTTGTAAACATAGGTATACCGTTAGTGCATAAATTATGTGAGAACGCTACGTTTTGCCGATAGGCATACAAAGAGAAAATTGAAATTAGGCATAAGTATACCAATTAAATTATAATACGTAATTATAAAAAATACAACTATATGAATTGTCAAATATACTAATCATATCAAAACTAAAATTGTGCGTATTACAATTTCATATTATGGATATTAAACTCTGTACAAACCATTTTCAAAATTATCAATAAGTTCTTACCCAATTAAAATTAACACTCGGAAATAAATAAATCTACACGTATGGACAGACAGGAACTGTCCTTAGGTACATCGCATTATAGTTACCCGGTTTCACTCTCATACCAACAGTATATATGATTAAGTACAGTTTTCTAAGTATTTTTTACTGCCTTCTTGCTAACTTGTTTTTTTTTTTTTTTGCTAGTTCTCAATTCGACTACAAATACTTTAGGCATTATCGACATAATACGGGTACTCTTTACCCGATGGCATTAGACGCGCTCAATCTCTTGCTGTCTTTAAAAAATCACTCAAAGAACATTATTTATCTCTCCCTTAGTGTTTATATAGTACATAGTTATTTTTAGTCTACCGGGTGTGGCCGGTAACAGGAGCAAAAAATAAAACTGTAGGCTGTACTCCTCAAACTGACCAACATTTGTTCAGCATCTTTAAAAAATAACTTTTATTTTGATTCATAGAACAATTTAAAGTTTATTCTAAGACGCAATGTATTGCAAATTTTGTTATGCTTAAAGCGTAACAATCAACGTCAATTACACTGATGACAGCCTACATTGAAGGTAATATTTAATTTATATGAAAAATAGGAAGTCTAAAGAATTCATAATTTTCAAAAATCGCTGAACAAATATTGGTAAGTTTCAGGACTACATCCTACAGTTATATTTTTTGCTCGTGTTACAGGCCACACCCGGTATTCCTTATATGTGTATGTTTATTCACTGTAATTGTGTGTGTGAATGTAGGCTTCATAACGGTTTAGCAACACCTACTTTTCGATTAACTTCTCTATTTCCTCTACCCAAAGATCGCTTCTTAGCGATAAAACCGCCTGTTGTCTGTCTCTACATTTAATAAATTGTTTACTTTAAAATAATTCTACGGATTACACTCACGTATTTTTAGTCACTCGCGCGACATGTTTCGGAGAGCTTAGGTCTCCTTTCTCAAGCACTAACAGTGCGAGCAGCGTTCACGACGGCCGTGAATTACCGTTAGTGCTTGAGAAAGGAGACCTAAGCTCTCCAAAACATGTCGTGCGAGTGACTAAAAATACGTGAGTTTAATCCATATAATTATTTTAATGTTAATGTCTCACGACAGTTTCAATTCGATTATTGTTTATTTTCATGTATCTTTTTACTGAGGTGTGCCAATAAAGAGTATTCTATCTATCTATCTATAATGGTACTAAGGCACAAAACCTTATTTCCTTTCTACCTCGTTTTCCGACATCAATCGAAACCTCTGATAATTAATAAATAATAACCGGTTAATTGATCATTAATAGCCGGGGTGCAGTTGACCATACTTAAAATTCCCTGCGGATCTGCGCGTCGGACCTACGCTCGGATGCAACAAGGACGGCGTCGACAGCACAGATCCGGCCTTCGACCCATGCCATGTCTATTATATTGTCGTAAATTATGCACTTTTTTACTCTCCCACCTACTTCACAGGCTGTCAACTACCATGACACGCTTTCTATGACTCTAATAGGAATTAACCGTCGAAGATCCGTCATCAATTGTAAGTTTAAAGTGAGTTATCCGGTACACTTTACGTGTGTTATTTCATTGTCGTTAGATTGCGCACATTGTTCTTGTATGGAGTATGACATTTGAGATTAGGAAGTGTTATCGTAACGTTACGTGGCCTGTAGGCACCGACTGATGGCTAGATCGGTATCTATTTGCTCGCGAAGCTGCGGCGCACGAGATCACGATCCGGAGACGTGGTTCGCAACGGGGTTAATGTTACAGTACACCTTCCTTATACAGTTTGTGTGGGACGCCGCCTCGATGGTCCGATAGCCTCTCCGCCCTTAAAAGAACCGTTTTCCCAGTCATAATTTTGCATCTATTACGAATACGTAGGAGTCGAAATGCAATTCTGTATTAGAATTGACTGTGGGATAACTGTCACTGTCGAGTACATAATTTATTGCAGGTTCAAAGATGGGGGCATATATGGTTTAAGTTCCTTTATTAAGTGTCTTCAATGATAAGGCAGAACGACTAGAGCGGTTAACTTATTACCTCAAAGGTCCGCAAAAGCGGTGTAGTGCTGAGATTAGTGCTGACCCGCGGGTCGCCCCGGCGCACGACCAGCACGGAGATTACATCGGGACCTTTTAATGATCTCGCCTACCCGGAACACTAGATATTGGTTTCAAACGGCAAATTGAGGTAAATGTGTTGCATAAAAAGGCAGAACCGCTCGAAAGTAGAAAAAAACATTTCACAATAGGCCGAACCGTTTATTATCAAAGTAGCAATCTTGCAATCTATGTTAAGGCCACACTTAGTGAAGTATAGTAAAATTTAACGATTGGACCACGGCTTCATTTTAAATCCAAACTGTCATATGGCGCAATATGTTGCGCTTAGATTATGTTGAGTGGGATATCGCACACGCACTCTTCATTTAGGTAGGCACTTTGTTTGATTCGAGAATCCTTGATAACTGATAAGGAGTCATCTGTGTAGAGTAAATAAGTATCGAGTAGGTGTTTTGGGAGAAGATAGATAGATAGATACTTACCTATTTCGTTCGTGCGGTGGAATCTTTAGTTAAGATGCCGTAGGTTCAGAAAGCGGAGTTTTTGAAACATCGTAACGCTTTTTTTTTACATAACGATACGGTTGCTAAAAATTTTATTACCTATCTTGAGGATTTTCTCCTGCGATTTCACCGATTCGAATCCTGATTTTTTGACTTTCGTTCAATAGGTAAAAACCGGTCAAGTGCGAATTCGTTTTACTCGCACACCGAGGGTTTCGTACAAACTTTGAATTACCTCGTGTAACTATAAAGGCGAAAGACTTATGAACAGAAGTACCCATACTAAGTATATTTGTGTACAACGCCATCTATCGGCAAATTGTCGTACTAATTTGCGCGATGTAATGCACGTATGTTGGTTTTTTCGAGGCTAAATCTCTATCATGTGAACCGATTTCAAAAATTGATCTTTTATTTGAAAAAGGGTGTATTTAATGTAATCTCATAGACATTTCAGGTGTAATAAACATGCGTAAAGTTGGTTAAATTGCAAACTGAATTCGGAAAGGTTTTTTGTTAATTAAAAAGAAGTTACCAAGATAGAGATCTGATTATATTTTTCCTGTAAAATTTATAGTAATGTTAATATTATGTAAAAATTTCATAATTTTTCGTCGGTACACTTCGGAGATAAAGAGGGGTGGGGAAACGCACAGATGCATCTCGCTCACGCTTATGATACGATCAGTGAGAGAAGAACACGAACCTACGGGGCCTTAACTAGCACGATTTGAGGCTTGGCAATAATCGATAAGGAAATCGATCTAGGTATCTGTGTAGAGTAAACGTAAATGAGTATCGAGTGGTATATTCGTACAGGTTGTGAGGCAAACAAAGCTGGCAATTAGCGCGGCGCGTGGGAGCGGAGACGCACATGACGTCGCGCGGTCCCGCTAGCCAAACACTATGCGGCCGTTCACCGCCATCACCCACCTGCATCCTAGCTAGACCATATTTTGCATAATTCATAACTGTGCACTTTGTATCTCCTATGTTTTAGTAGGTACGTTGACAATAACATATACCGGATGTCAATTTGGATTGTACCTACATATTAAGTACAATAAGTTTTTGGCAACCCTTTTAATATGTGGTACAAGCTTATATCGCTGACTGTACTTTTCTTACCACAGGCAACCAATGCTCATCGCGATAATTGACAAACACAATTAGGTTGCGTTGTTTCATCCCAGAGTTTTTATGGCCACCTCCGGTCTTCATCATCAGGCCAGCCCGAGAGTACCATAATATTGCATTGTCACACGACTTACATCGATCGGAAATCGGAAAGTGGATCAAACTTAGCTTCCATTTGACCCACACTAACTATCGGCCCGATTCGAACTTTATGATTCGTCAAAAATTCCTAAAGATACGATATGGATTGGATACGTCAGTCCCAAAAGTGACGTTTTTGCTTAAAGAAACGAATCTAATCCATATCGTATCGTTAGCAAATGTTTAACAAACTTACATGCTAACAGGGCAAGTTAAATAAGAGCTTGTAAAAATCTGAATATTTGATAATGCTCTCAACTGTTACTCTCAACAAGAAACCTAATGCTTATCAAGAACAATTCGTGCGTTAGCCAAATTTTGGATATTATTAGGCAAAGGCAAAGGGGAGATTGTTTGTATTACGTTCAATAACGCAATATCCCTGTACCTACCGGTTTTGTTTATATCGAAAAATATATCGCATTAACCAATTATATATACATGTTTTACAGTTTGTTCTTCAACATCCGTTAAAAGGAGCCTTCTCGCCGCAGCTTGCATAACAAGATAATTAAGAATTGTTAATTATTAAAATTAAAATAAAATAAAATATTACCTTACAAACTAATATACGTACAATAATAAAAATCTTAAAATCTAAAATGTTTATGAATTACTATGTTATGTCAAGAGCTCAATCTGAAAAGCTGAAAACGTATAGCTAGTTAGCTGCCTATTACAATCAATAAGTGTCTATAAAGGAGAAACGAAATCCTTTGAAACCACATACTGATAGCTAATCTTATCCCATTTCATACATACGGCCTTTCTAACAGGAAGGTTCAGAATTAAATCTTATATCAATCTTAAGCAACGGACAGTGCTGTTCTATTTTCTTTTCCCTTCTTTGCCGTAGATACTTTATGTCGGTAAACGTGCGAAAGTAACATAACAAAACGGGAAACTGGCAATTACAGGAAATATTGAGCCAGGCGAAACTAGTATGTAAATGGTGTCTTCCTGTTCGCTTTTTAGTTCCTGGGAATAAGTAGCACCGGTTAGCTTTAATTTCTTATGTAGTTCATGTTGTCGATAAGTATCCGAAGGACCGGTAGGATCCTACTTAATTACTTCGGCAAATAATTATTCTGTATTTTTTTGGTTATATTACTATAAGGGCCCGGATTCAGCTACCATTAGGTAGCATTTTTATATTACTATCGATAATGTTACTACATAAGTCTCGCCTCAAATTCAAGTAATTTTCTGTGAAGTAGTGTAAAGAGCGTGCGATTTTCAATCCAGTGGTCGCGGGATCAAACCCCGGCTCGTATCAATGAGTTTTTCGGAACTTATATACAAAATGTCATTTGCTTTTCGGTTAAGGAAAAAATCGGGAGGAAACCGGACTAATCCCGAGAAGGCCTAGTTTACCTTGTACCTGGGATGTAAGTTCAGATGGCAGTCACTTTCGTAAAAACAGAGCCTACGCTAATTCTAGGGCTTACTTGCCCAGCGGACTCCAGGCTCCCATGAGCCGTGGCAAAGATGCCGGGACAACGCAAGGAAGAAGAAGATTCTAACATCGTCGTGGCATTGGCAGCGCCGGGTTCAAACAATAATACGGCGGATTAGTTTATTCTATGCTTTGGTTTGGTTGCACTTAAATTTCATAATGCTATTGTCTTTATTTGTCCGAAATTTCAAAAGAACTTAGTCCTAAAACGCATGAATGTTAAATTGTTTCCTTTTTAAAATGGTAGAATGTCATAATGACTTTTGGGGAAAACAATTATTAATTAATTAATTACTAAGTGGTTCCTTCATTTAAGATATCAGTTTTTAGAAGGTCAATTGTAGTTGCGTTTAAATATCATTTATTACTGTTAGATTATTGAATTAGAACAATAACGTCGCATGTCGTCAGTCTCACGTGTGAACCGATCAAGGAACAAAGAAGTGTTATCTGCCGTGTGCCATTGGGCCACGGGTGCACTGGAGGAGCCGTCACATTGTTGTTGCAACGGAACCAGCGTGACTCACTTATACATTATCATTAATCGGTTCACGACTCGTAAATAGTTATCAAGTACAAAAAGGTGTAACAGATCTGAAGCGGTGTTAAGCTATGTTTTTTGTTCGTTGTGATATGGCCGTGGCCGTGATGTCATAAAATTCGACAAAAAACCCCAATTTAAAGTTTATATCAGTGAATCTCACTCATATCACGTCATATCTGTCACGTGTATAGTAATTTCTATTAACTGGCACCATAGTTAGTATACATAGGTACCTAACCAAAACCTAATATGGCGTCGATTTAATAAGTGTCGACTATTAAGTGATAATCAAAAAGTCATGGTACCTTTAGATTCACATTGTATAATAACTACAATATACTCGTAGGTATTACATTTAATTTGTAAGATTACTACGTGGTCACGTTCAATAACATACAAAACTATAAAGTTGCCGTAAAGGATCAAGTTAGTGATTGTATGAAGTGAATCTAAGACAATACGTAGAGAAAGTAAGACATGTGGGTTGCGAGTTGCGAGGTTCGTAATATATGGTGTCACGTACGAAAGCAATCTGGAGTGCGTGGCGGGTGAGAGTCAGAATGGCGGGTGTACCTAAATAAAATCAAATGAAAAGCATACCATATTTTTGTACCTAATTTGTACTATTTAGTACCTCGTTTAAAAAAAATTGTACCTCACGGTACGTAAAGTTATCATCAAAAAACAGGTCACCCGCCATCCTGACATTCAGAATGGCGAGTGTACTTTATTACGCTATGTTCCCGTGGTTATTGATAAATTCTATAAAAGCCAAATTTTTGTACCTTTTTTGTACCTTCATATTCAATTATAATATGAGTCATTTTATTTGTGCTTTCCAAGTTTTACTCATTTTATATTTTGCTTGCTATTACAATTTTGCAGGCGTTATAATTTTTCAAGTTATCGATTTAATTTTTAAGAAAAAACGCTAAGGTACAATTATTTTTATTACGCCAGGATTTAGTACCTTTAATGTTTAATCTGTTAAGTTCAAATAACTCAGAAAATCATGTCTTAAAAATGATTTTTCTTAGGAAGATTTCTTTGAATTAGCGCCTAGCCTTTTTTAACGCTAAGGTACAATTATTTTTATTACGCCAGGATTTAGTACAATAGAAAAAAGAAGAAAGAAAAGTCCGGGAAATAGCCTGACGTCGTAGATAGTCTACCGACAATCCCTTATTTCAGGTAGGTATTTGCTCAGTTGGTGCTTTTTTTAACAAATTTTACGACTTTGAAACCCTAGATTGATTAGCAAAGACACGCCAAGGTAAAATTAGTATGCAATGCGGTCGAATATTCTTTGCACAATTAAGGACAACTGTGAGACTTCTAACTAATCACGGATATTTTTTTTATCATTTCGTGCAAAAACCTATCTCCTTAATTTAACCTTCAGTAATAGCAATGCCATAGAATAAAGTATATTGACACGCCATATTAGGCGATCATTAGGAAGAAGCAAAAACTGGCATTAAGTCTGGCTATGTAATATAAATATGTGCATGGGATCCAAATAAATAATAATTATAGTACATTGTGCAGCGAGGGGGGGGGGGGGGGGGGGGGGGGTAAGTGAAATATCGTACGAGTGTCTATATATTCACGACAGCTGGAGAGGATTAAAGACTCGAGTAACAATATTCTTACCCCCGGACTTACACAGAATGTTTTTCATCACACTTGCGAAGAAAAAACTAAATTTTAAGTGAAATAATTATTAAATACGGTAACAATTCAAACATTCGTCCGCCATATTGTCATTCTTTGATAGGTTAGGCATCGAAGGCACAAACCTATCCGACGTTCAGCCACAATTGAAAATTGTGTAAAAATATTTCAAACTGCTATTAAATTAATCAAAATAAATATTTTTAAACATGAACAAAAATACTAAATTACAAACGTTAATATTTTAAAAGTAAAACTCGTTTATACCTAGTTAATTTGTTAAAATTACTAACAGGTTACAGTACAGTACACGTACAAACTATACAGGTAAAAGATTAGCTAAGGGCTACCTCCTGCATACCTAAGATATTTTTCTGTGAAGTTGTGCATTATACCATGTTTTTTGGTAGATATTTCCTACACCTTTTGCGTTAATAATTACAAAATGTATGTTTATATTCCTAATAGTACCTACGCTCCGATGCGGGGCGGTAAGAGCGACATCGACAGGACTGTGAGTCTCAACTCTTATCAAGCTCATAGCCACGACCTAACCAGTGTAATATATTGCATAAAGTTGTTATGGGTCTCGAGGTCAAGTTATATTTGGAAAGATTTTACAATGTAAATAATAATCTTTGGAGAATTATCCATAGGCGCGGGCGCACGCGATCGGCGGGACACTTCCGGCAAGACTCGTATTACGTCAAGCGAAACGTGAATAGGTACTATTGTTGTCTATTATAGCATTCGTCTCCGGCTGCATCCTATTGAACTTACTTGCCTACTGGTTTTTTAAATCAACCGTGTATTATTAAAATAACGTTGACTCTGTTCACAAGGACAGAGTATTCTTTACTACAAGGAACCGACTACTTATTACTTTAAGTACTGTACTTTTACTTTTAGTACTTTTACTTATTACTTATTTTTTTAAGTCTATTTTTGACCCAGTGGTTGACTGGTAGAGAATGCCTTAAGGCATTAAGTCCACCATTTGTACTTAATATTTTATGTGCAATAAAGTATAAATAAATAAATAAATACTTGCGTTATATAAAGTTTTCGGTAAATCGAATGACCAACGTAACGTATATAGAAATAAACTAACTTCTACGTTATAGTTTACTACCTCAGGGACTTTACACTGTATTTCGCACCTTTAAATCCTCAAAAAAAAAAATCCTAACACTTACACTCTTTTAACAACTTACACCATTGAATTTTTTTGATTTTTTTATTTTATTTTTGACACCTTGGTAGTTTACTTGTGCAATGTACGTAATGTCATCTTGTCTAGCGCCCATGACCTACCTCACTAACTTGGCATTCATAGAGTGGTTAAACAGTTTTAATTTAATGTTCAAATTAAAATTTAGGAAACCTGATCTACACTAGGTATTTTATATTCCTTGATCAGAAGAATTTTTAGTGTTTAAAAATATCTTGCGGAGATAATTTTTTGTTTACCTACGTACTAAAAACCTTTATTGACAAGCGAAGACACTCCAAAACTTCCGGTTTCAGTGAGGAGCGGAATTAGTTATCTTGCTATTGAATTTATTTAATGTGCCAGGTGGGTGAAATGAAATTTCCACATCTCATACTCACAACACAAATACAAAATTTACCGGGCCGAACTTTGTCCCAATATCAACTCTTAAACGGCGTTTGTCCAAACGGCAATAATAATTCCAAAATATGCAATATGCAATTATAAGATGTGGTTACCTATAATTAGATAAGCATCAGTCCTGATTGTCATATAGATTTAAGAGCATGTAAGATGTATTATCTGTTGGTAATCCTAAATAAAGAAAAAAAAAACATATTTTCAAATAAATAAACACATAGGTACACCACTTATTTGGTTAGGTCTTCCGATGGCTTATTGTTATTTCCAACGAAGAATGCCATAAGCAGCATCATTAGGGCGTCTTAATAGGGAGCAGAAGAACCAATATGTAACTAACTAATATATAAAATATAGAAAATACATTACACTACTCAGCTCATATGTATTTTATTCAAGGTAAGAAATATAAGTCAGCAAATACGGTTTATTATAAAGTATGTACAAATTGTACCTACATACTAAATTGGCTGTGTAACTCGTACCTGCATATATCGCACTAAACATAAAATAAATTAATCACTTCGAACCGTTTTACTAAAATTACGAAACTATGAGGAATTATACATGTCTTATTGTCACGGTAACAGCAATCAAAATATGGTAATTCAATTTATCCGGCACCCAACGTAGTGCATAAATGCATAATTATTGAGTTCGCCGTAAAAACACACACGTGGAATCGTCATCATCTTCGCCTAAACTGGCGTGCTGTGCATTTGTTGAGAAAAAACAATTACGGACAAAACAAGTATAAAATCATGAAACTGGTTTTAAGATAACTCTTTCACTGACTTACATTTTATTCTAGGAAAAATCAGGTGTCTGTCCGGTTGTCGTTTAGCGCCGGCGTCGTATCGCACCTACGACTCTGAGTCACGACAATCATAACTATACCAGAACACCATAAAGTATAGTTATTGGCTTCAAGCGACCCGCTTTCTAAAACATTACTTACATTTTGAAATTATCCACCTACTGCGCTGTTCGCGTGATATTAGCTATTAATGATGTCCAATCGCTGAAATTAATCTAACCACCACTCAATTTTGCAATAGGTACTTCCACTACTTATTACCGATGACATTATACATAAGTCATTCCATACTTTTATGAACTTTGCATAACGGTAATAAAAACACAGGAACATATAAAATGCCTATTGGTAAATTTTTTGAATTCAAAGTGGTCTATGTTTTAATAAAATAACTTAAGATTATCCAAATCTAAAAAATGGGCGATTAAATGTTTGTAAGAAATCAGCTTAATAATTCAACGTGAAACAAGGTTATTGAAAGCGTCAAATAGAATAATGCCACCGCGTTTAGCCTCACTTTCTCCGGAGAGAGCCGATCGTGCATGCAGATCTTTGTCTTAGCCGGCGCGCGCGCAAACCGTCCATTAATCATTGTCATTCATCAAAATGTGTTTATTAACTCATAGTATTGTCAATACACTAATTAAAGTATTTCCGTAATAACACATAAAGATAAATGAATTGTATGAAGAAAAAAATAAAAAAATAGAAAATAGAGTGAATTATGTGTTAGAGTTAAAAAGCGAAAGTAGCATGTAGGTGTAGACGTCTGTCCATAAGAAGACCAATTTATAATGCTGCGACATGTCGCGACAGCGACCCTCGATCTTTGAGAATTTCGAGACCATCATATGCAATATTTTTATACTGCATCTTCTAAAATTCCTATTTACTCGTAAAGAGCCATAACCGAAACGGTAGCATGAATAGATTAAGGAAATGACAAAGAAATCGAAAAGTCTTCTATTAGGTAGTTAATAACCAAAGTAATGGCGTAATTACGAGAAAAGTTACGATTTTTTGGAGTCTTTGTGACGGGGACATAAGAACTAATGTTGCTTGGCTTATATTAGGATCTAAATACTGTACAAAAGTCTCGTTCAAGTGAGCATTAACAGTGGCTTTGTTGAAATATTCTGTAGTAACGACGTAGTAGTTGCGAAATCGATTTAACTCATTGTTCTCATAGTCCAAAGATCTTTTTTTTTGTAATGGATTACATCGAGAAAATATAATATTAGAATTTTCGCACTAATAAAGTAGCTGTCCTTGTCCATACAAAGTTACGGTACACCTACAAGTTGTACCTAATGGGTGTTTATGTTTAAGCATGTCCCACTGACCATCGCGACTTGCGCAACCATTGGCTAACAATTGCTAACTGACGCCGGCGTAATAAATGCGTGTTGCCACGTTTTGTATCGTTTAAAATGTGATAAGATATGATCTATTATATATCAGTTGATTATTTCCTTACTTGTGAAATTCTTTAAGTACAAGATCATTGCACGTACGACTTAGTTATTCTTTTTTTGACTGTGACCACTAAATCAAACAAGATAAAGTAAATCTAAATTGAAATGGAGACGACTAGTTATATAATATATTTAATGACATTCTCTGGTGTCGGGCGGCAAGTCCAGTTGCTGAGCCAGCATAATTAGGAAATTATACTTACTGGAATTAAAATTTGTCCTTGCGTATTATTTCACACTGCAATCCAGTCACATTGACGGAACGCAATATGAGCAATATGTATTTGCATTTCATAGACACTCAAGTTTCTGTTTTGTTTACAGGTAACAGTTAATTCGCAATACCTGATAGGAGATCCGCTGCATAAAAATTACATCAGCTCATACAAAATGGAAAGCTGGTTGGATGATGTAAAGCGCGTCCGCATCCCGCGGCCAAAGTTTGGGACAAAATACCCAGCGGAGCCGCCGAAGGATTACCTGGAGGACTGCGGGGGGGATTTGGGCGGCAAGCAACGGCACCACGACAGGAAAGATCTCACTAAAGCCACCGAGGAACTCCGCCGGACGCTGCAGGAAAAGCTATGACCATCGATCGAGCAGTGCGGGTTTAAGTTAGCATTAGATGTAATCGACTCCACGCCTGACCGCCTCCCTGACTGTATCCCTCACTGACGGATCCAAACACAATGAAGAGGCCGTAGAAATAGTGTTCAAAATAAATTGATTTGGTGTTTAAACCATTCGTGTCGCGTGTACATATTACACACGTCAAGTTCCGGTGTGGTCGATCCGCATAAAACACTTTAGTCCAATAATATAACAACTACCATATATCTCAAATTTGATGTAAATTTTTGTCATCAGCGGTTTTTTTTATTTCTATGACATTGGCCTAACTTAGTGTTCTTAACTTTGTCAGTAATCAATCTTTTAAATATCATTTTAGTTATGTGCACTATGTAAGTTTATAAAACTTATAGTATAGGTAGGGACACCAGTAAAATTTTTGGCCACGTAGTTATGAGTAGGTAATTTTATTTAGACTGATAACATAGTTTTAGTTAGAGAACGAATCTCCGAATGTATTAAAAATAGGTATATTAGTTATTATTTAATATAAGATATAACATGGATTAAGAGTTTTTATTTAAATTTATATGTTAAATATCACTGTTATTTAGTAGAAATTGGCGAAGGGTCTAAGTCTAGAAGCAGCCATTATCCAAGTATAGAAGATGCCGCTATCTGCCATAAAACTTGACCGCAACAAATGATATATGCGCGACATTGTGAGTCTCCTATAACAATGATTATAAATCACGTTACCACCACCATCAACTATAAATTTGAGACGACGGCTTATATATAGCTCTCCATGATACATTGAGATCAAGCATTATGCTGATTAAAAGTAGAATGGTGATAATGATGACATGCTAAATTTTATGTCACAATCTAGAACTAGATCGGAAAGATTACAAGTTTGAAACTGATCATATTATGGAACTTGTGCAACTTTTGCGCATTGCGAATTTATAGAAAGTGTAACTAACGTTAAATAAAGCTAAACACAACAACCGCTCTTATTTTGATAATCCTGGCAAGCATGGCGACCTTGCAACTAAAGCCGCTGATAGGTATCGTGTTGGTCAAAAACAATGTAGAAAGGCCTTTTAACAAGTTACTGGTAAAGCAATAATATTTCATAGAGCGCTTAGAGGGGCCACTAGGACGGTGATGGCTGTGTCGGGCCTGGCGGGGCGCCAAACTATTCAGTTACAAACGAGTTTTGGCGGGAAACGACTGAGCCGAAGACAATTCATATAACCAAGTCTCATATTTCCCTTTCACGAGGGCTCCGAAGAAGAATAAGCGAGGCTCATATGTCAGGCATGCAAGTAGCAATACGCGTAAAGTAGTGTCATAAGTATTTGATCTTGTACGCAATACTTTTCTACACAGGGGTCACTTTTCTCTGTAGCTGACTGTACCTACGTGGTATTCTGGGATTTCTGGGGCATTATACATGTTGTAATTTTTTAGGTAATAAAAGATATACGTATGCGATTATACTCATTGCTATGATCAACTTTTACAATAGCAGTAACTCTGAAATCGCCCAAAAAATACTGATCCCCATGCATTGTCGAATTGAACTTTATAGTATGGAACACCTTATAAATTTTTCGCGCAATTTCAGGCTTGCTCTCATAACAAAAGTTGCTCACAGTAAAATAAGTACAGTCGCGTATATATTATCTTGTTTCACCTAAAAATTACACCCCGTATAACTCTGCGCAAAATTTAATTTCCTCACAATTCGACGGTTTTTTGATAAAACTGGGTGCAATCGCAAATAGGTAATATGACAATGTAAATCTTTGAAATTAATATTGCTAAGTACCATGCATTTCTCTAGTAGGTATGTCTAAATTAATGAATTTCAAATACTAAAATGTACATCACCGCAGTTTTCACATAATCACTAAAATGAGTTGAATTAGCCTTATTTTACTTGCCAGACGAGATTTGTAAAGTTTGTATAACGTAAGCGTGTGTAGTAACTGACCTGTTCATCGTAATGCTGAGTGTGCAACGCGGTCGTGCTGCCTTCTCGAGAATTGCATGGCGAAGAGTGCCGCCGCGACCGCCGTCCTTCTTCTTCGTATTCCTGTTTAAAATATTATCCAATTAAACCACAATATTTGTTAAAAGTCTTGGGAACAGTGAGATGCAGCTTAACACGTTAGTGTGTAGCTAGCATATGACGCAAACGGTAACTCGGCCTCCGGTGTAAAATTAGCCTGCGTCACGATACGTGTGCCAGGCTGTACCCCATTGAAAGTGCCGGCATGCAAGCCGAACCACGCAGAAGGGATTAAAAGGTAGCTGGTTAAAATTTGAAATCATTAAAATTTGAAAACAATAAAATTATATTTGGTGCGAATATGCACCAGTTGTAATAGACAGTCGTCAGTCGAATTACTTAGTGCAACATTTTGGAAATCCTTTGACAAGAATGTAATTTGATTTAGTCAACAAATTGAACAGTAACAATTATAAAAGTCGATCAGTTGTAAAAACACAGCAATGGATATTAAACAGGTATCTACCACACAAAATACACATGCACGAAACATTATACGCACAATGATAGCACGCGCGAAATTAACAAAATGCTCACACACACAAACTACGCTAAATCCACATTTTTCAGATATTATGTTTATGGTAATCATGCGTAAAGGATTATAACACTTGGGAAACCGACAGGTTATCTAGTTTGATGTCTTCGGCTGATGTGAAGTAGCGAGAGCCCGCCGTGAGACTGGGGCGAGGGATGACCATCCCGACGATGCAATTGATTTTTGACGCTATTTTTGCATGTTGGCACAGTTTCCACCGCGCCAAGTCTGCCGGCTAAGTGATACGTTACTGGATTGTTGTCGCTAATGCTCTCTCTTTGGAAATTTACGGCGGGCCTGTTCAGTTTGGACTTTAATATTTTCAAGGACGTAATTTCACACCTTCCTTCAACAGTTACTTGAGTGGTGTTTACGGTAGATAATTCATGCCTATGCCAGGGCATGGCATTTAGGTATTCGTATGGGTGGTTCGCTGTTAAAAAGCGCGCGTGCGGTAGAAGACGCGTGCTATAAAACACTATTACTTATTCTGTGCCTATAAGGTGCCTAGTGAAATAGACCCAGAACTAAGTATTTGCGTGATTGAAATGCCAACAAAATCGTGTTTATCGCCTAATTTACTATCAAACACAGAATTTACTTAGCGTTTTACTTTAGGACTTAACAACGGTCACGCAAACCATTAAACTCCTGAAAATATATAAGTATTCGTTAGAATTTTTTGTTTTTGGACTCACAAAGAATAAATATCACGTGAACGTAACGTACCTGACCTAAACTTAATAGTAATTTAACAATAGCTTAGTTAATCACTTTAATTATAAATTTATGAACATTGTAATGTACCTAAGTTTTAAACACATCACCTCACGTACATAGAAAAGTTAAATAAAGCACTAACTATGACATTAAATAGAAAGGCTAATGAACTAGCTCGATTTGAATATGTTAGTAGTTATACTTACTTTTTACTCGCTATTTATATAAAAATTAATAAATACGAGTAGCAAGTAAAATAGATTACATAAGGTCAACGCGGCCAATCCGTGTGCGGAAACTTCCGTATACGAGCGCCTTTTAGGGTTCCGTACCAAAAAGGTACAAAAGGAACCCTTATGGTGCGACTGTGTCCGTCCGTCCCTCCGTATGTCACAACGCTAAATATCTCGAGAACCACTTAAGCTATCGATTTAAAATTTGGAACAACTGTACAGGTCCAGATCACGCGAGACTTTTGGCGGTCGGAGCCCGGGAAGCCGGCTACTGGCTACATGCCCATCCTTCACCTAATACTGGTACTTTCTTGGATCCGACCTCCCTAAGACTGGCGACTGGTTTGCGACTCGGGGTTTCTGTATGTACGCCACATATATGCTCTTGTGGCACGGACGTGGACCGACTGGGACACCACGGATTATCTTGTCAAATAAGTTCAGGTCGTTTTTCAAGACATGCGTCGCTTAATGACATAATCCGTCGATCTCTTGCCACCATCAATGTGCCTGCTCTTCTTGAGCCAACTGGCATTATCAGGGATGATGGCAAGAGGCCTGATGGGGTGTCCTTGATTCCTTGGAGCTTGGGACGGATGTTAGTGTGGGATGCTACCTGCGTAGACACACTGGCACCGTCCCACCTCCAACGGACTAATGTAAAAGCGGGCGCAGCGGCGGAAAGCGCCGAAATTTTGAGACGTAATAAATATAAGAGCCTCGGTAGAGAGTACCATTTTGTACCATTTGGCGTTGAAACTCTAGGTCCATGGGGTCCCAGCGCGCACAAGTTTTTTGGAGAAATCGCGAAACGTCTGGTTGACGTAACTGGTGACCGAAGAGCTGGCGGCTTCCTTGCACAACGTATCAGTATTGCGATACAACGAGGAAATGCCGCCAGCATCCTTGGTACAATGCCTCAAGGGCCTATTTTAGATATAAGCTAGTTATGAACAACGCTGACCCAGGCACATTGAAAGTAATTTTTTTTATTAACTATGGAAAATACCCAATATGAAGAGTAAATAAAGAGTAATAAGTTTGATGCAGGTTTAAATGAAACCTTACTGTGAATGATAGCTCTTAAATGATTTAACTTCGAATCATTAACGTTGTGAGTTGTGAACAGTAATCTGCAGCGAAATTACACTTCACCGTGCCTCGTTGCAGCTCCGATATTGGCAGGCGCTGTGAATCTGACGCTACAATTCAGTTTACTAGTTATTTTGCTAAGTGATTGATTACGCTGTAATTTGTCATTCATGTCAGCACTAGTTTTCATAATTACAATTCATTTATAAGATGTTTAAACCTAGTGTTTTCCCGATAAAAATATAAATGTTTTTCGAGAACGTTAGGTAAGCAGAGATTTAGTTACTGTTCATAATCAACTCGGAAACATTATCTTCTCGGTTTTGCTTGTTACAAACCTTACGTTACCATGTCATCTAATTGACAATATTTCAATTTTCTCACCTTATAATTTTATTGATTCTCTACATTTTAATTGAAACGAGGAATACGCTAAAAGTTTAATTTTTCCACTAGGATTTATTATATTTTTTTAATGTGTACTTAGTCTAAAATGGCGTTACTCCAGTTCTACGCTAAAAACTAGGTCTTATCACGATAGAAAAAAAATAACTTAAATTAATTAATCTGACGTCGGTCATTGTCAATGTTTTAAACTGGTCCGTTGTTGTTTTAAACCAATTTTGATAAAATATCAGATTTCTACGACGTTTTGGATATTATAAATAACGGATACTGATACACGAATACGATACCAGGCTTTCATACGGATACGAGGGATCGACGGATGAACACTAACGAATGTAAAGTAATTAAATGTTTGTACCGATATCTTCGGCACGGCGAATCAATTATGCTATTTTTGCAATAGGTAAGGGACGAAACAGTATTTGGTATACTTTGGAGGAGTATATAGCTCATCAATCCATATGGCTTTGTCCATTTTAAAAACGATTAGTAACTATTTCTCTTTGTTTTGAAATTCAATCAATACGTCGTATTTAATTGACAATGTCAAATCAAGTATTATGACAGCTAATTCACCTATTGTGCCGTAGAATTGGTAAAATCACAACATTTTTTTAATTATTTTGTCTTTTTTGTAATAAATTTAATATGAAATTTATATTAATAGGTATGTTGCAGTGTTCAGGAAGCAAAATACTTCTAAATCATATGTAAAATTTTAGCTTTTATAAAAATGAAATGTTGTCACATAAAAGTTATTGCGGTTAGTGGATATATTCGATTTAAGTACTAAGTAGGTAGCTTTGAACTTGTGAAATGCGAATGGGTAGGACATTCGCTTATTATAGGGCAAATGCCGCAAAAGAGAACCACCCTATAAATAACATCATCTTTATGTTCTTTTATTCTTGTACAGAAATATTATCTATGGATTCGCCAATGATGAATGATGAATGATGGTTGACTGGTAGAGAATGCCTTTTGGCATTAAGTCCGCCATTTGTACATTTTTCTTTGTTTGTGCAATAAAGTTTAAATAAATAAATAAGGCTTGAATTGAGGATTTTTTCAGTCTTACCCGTTAAAGGGTTAAGGTACCTACGTGAGGTTGTTAAAGTTATTACAAACGTAATATATTTTGCAAGGTATAAACCTTTACATACAAGTAGGTATGTAGAGGTTTTTATTTAAACGAAGAAAGAAGAATAAATCATACCTAATTAAATAATTACCTACCTAATTTCACGGAGAAACAAATTTGCAATATGCGTTATTTTTTCGCTAGCTTTCTGAGCAATCATACAACGAGTTGTGAATGTTTTTGGACGTCAAATAATTAAATAACCTGGAAAATTAATTTACGTATTAAGTTAATTAGTAAGGCGAGGCGGAGCTATGATGGACGTATGGCTACGTACTACATGGCGTATGTATATAAATGTATGTGGGTATTGCGACCACATTTTATCGCTAATTACTGACGTCAGACATGGAGTGCGGTCGCAGCAACCAAACGAGAATAAAATAAAATTCGTGTTTTTCGCACACTGAAAAGTTTAAAGTTTGCATGAAGAGGGTAGGTTTGATTATCATACTCGTATATGTAGCTAAACCACTGAAATAAACCGAATTATAATACATTCAGTTTTATTTATTATTTCTATGAGAATCTTAAATAGTGTAAATGATTCAAACTTGTTTTCATAGGAGTTAGGTATTAAATACATAGGTAAGTATACACTATATTATAGTATAGTAAAAATAGTAGGTTTTATATATAGACTATACATTTGACTTACTGTGACTTAATATTAGCAAGAGCAAATATGCATCGTTAGTCATTATCATTATTAAAAACTATCCGCGTAACTTTCCATAACTTTGGCTACATTCAGCAAAAAAGCTGATAATACGTCCATAGGAACATTTTGCTGCTACACAAAAACAAACACAAATACACATATAACATAAATTACATCAAAACCATACGATTTTGTTTTAGAATAAAGACATTATTTTACAAAAGTACAAATAACAAAACAAAGTGTAAATTCACTCCGGTAAACTTTTAGTTAAATATATTTATACAGTGTTTAGTATAAAATGCCTAGAAGATGTACTAGCGTTTGTATTAATTTACACATCTCATCCCTGAATTTTTTTCGGGATTATTGAAAATGGCGCGAAGCACGTGTGTGTATACAAACACATGACGATATTGTTTTAAATGAGTTTTATCAACGTCTAGTAATAAGATGGAAGTATTTCTGCGATTATTAGGTATACCTTGGCCATAGCGCGAACATCCATGGGCACATAGTCGCGGAAGGCGACGCGGCGCCGGGCGCGCCGCCGTGACGACATGCCGCCCCAGCCTCGCGTCGAGCACTGACTGCCGACTACACCGGGTGATTCGGCTCGAGCTTACCCCGCCCTGTCTAACCGCGACAACCCTAAGGCTTGGGGCAACAATGCTTGGACCGTGCTTATACTGGGCACGGGCGGAAGCCGCCCAATACAAGATCATTAAGATCAAACATAGTAGATACATTATATAGATGTCAGTGACACTCATAGAGTCAAACCAAGATAAGTTTGCAGCAATATATTATATGGTAGTAGTCGTAGTAGAGAATTTACAGTTTTCTTATTTGCAAGAACTGAATTTTAAATATACATATAATATATATACAAAGTTTGAGACTTTTTGTTTAAAAACGACACATATTAAGTATACCTATTGATGATTCTCTCAACGAATCCGTTAAACGTTAATAACATGTATTTTGATTAAATATTTTAAAATTCTAAGTTTTTGCAGTGTGGATACATCTTTAGCCTATTGAGGAAGAGCACCTCGTGTTTGACTTCTGGATTTGAATAAGAAAGTGAGTCTGCTTTAGCCTACATTTAGGTTAGCCACAAAGAAACGGTTTTGTAGTTATGTGTGTAGTCTATATTCAAGGACTATGATATCGATATGGGCATATGGCATTATATAAGTGTGTACATCGTGAACACATATTTATGCCTAATTGGTCGATATTAGGGAGTGCACCCGGTACTGGTTTTCCACACAATCTTAGTACCGTGAGGATTCCCTAGTCGATATTTATACCTTTACCTTAACTTCTAGATTTATACCTAAAAGGATATGGAAACTGCGCAGTTGAATCTGCTTCCTTACATACGCAGTTCAGTTTTTAATTTTATAAAATTATAGTAACTAAGCAAGCGCACAGGAGAAAATGAACTCTAATTACTATAGCCTTGAAGTTCCACGCTTAACCAAGTTTTAAAATACGGCGAAGAAGAGTTTTGCTTACTTATGCGCTTAAGTTGTTACCGAGAATACCGAGAATCTATTTAATTTACCGAAACTTTTGTAACATTACAAAGAAAATATTACAGAAGTAAGAAAAAAGTTGTGGAATTAAACGAAAACTTGTCGCTTGAGAGTCAAAACGGCGTGCGGCTTTAGGTGAAGCGAGCGGCTGCCCTTTGGGGTATGAAAAGAGTCTAATTGTGAAGATTCTACAGAAGTTACGCCACCATTGGGACTAAAACTGTACTCTACGAAGAGATACCAAATTAAATGTGAAATGATAAATTACTCTCCTTTTTAACTAGTATTTTGGTTTCACTTCTCGTCAGGGCTTGATTACTTTTTTGTTGCTTGTGTTTCGGCCCAAAGTTTTTGACCGAGTTCGGCTTTCATAGAATGTGATGCTACATTTGTTTGCGTGCTTTGTTTTGGTGGAGTCGCGGCGTAGCGCCGTAGAGCCCTAACGAGCTCCCTGGGGGACGCTTCTGTGTGCCCTCGTAATTATGGCTATTACTATCAACTAACGTATAGATGTGTTGTGCTGCACATCATTCTTTGATATTACTATGATTCATAGTAAAGTGGTTTGTGTGTTCCCCCTGCACACCTGCTTTGTGTCAGAATTTAGAGACATAGATATGTATTTTATAAACCGCCAACCCTTTACCAACACATATTAAGACCTGCTTAAGTATATTGTACTAAAAGCATTTATTGTGTAGAATTTCTTGACGATAAATCACCAATGTTCCATATTTATTACGCATTTACTATTATTATATTTCCACTACAACTACCAATTTAAACATATTTTGTTTTGTATAAATATATTTTTTATTTTATTTATACGCATTTTATAACCACGCTTTTTTGCATGAAATAAATGAAATGAAATATTAACGACTAAAAAGTAAAAAAAAGTTGAACAAAATAACATATTCACCGCTAATCACGACACTACGAAGAATTTTCGCTATGTAACTTAGCTGAATCTAATTTTCTTACGCCGTCCGAAAAATATCAAACATTCACAATGTGTACTTATGACACATGCAGCTTTCATAATAATACATTCATGCATCATATCATGTTGAATTGATATACCATATCGGAGTCGGTAACAATATATCGCCTGTCATGACAAAACTGTTTTTTTTTTTCTTAATTTTAGGAATTTAATTTTGGAAAAAGAGTAAGTATAATAATTGTTTGTAAAGTATCAATGCCTACCGGATTACTACTTGGAATCAATGCTATCGGGTATATGGGTGGAAAATATCGCAAATATCGTGTAGGAAAGAAACGCTGATAGGATTCCATTGCTCACACCTAAATAAATAATTACCTATCCGATAGCTAGGGCGGCGTAACAAACTCAGTAAATTACGACAAGATAGCAATTACAGCTCCCATTTAAACCGAGAACCCATTCTTGCCGCAACAAGGGACCCCAGCCGAGTTCATTAACCTCCCCGAAAGGCTAAAGGGTAGTGTTATCTTTATGACGTCACGATACGGCTCTGCCTGTGTAATACAACTGACGTCATTAGTATTAAATTAACCCATACTTGGGTTATGAGCATGTCGGTCTGTTTCTTGCGAACTTAATCCATTGACGGTCAAGAGTTAAAAAATATACGATTCAAACTTCCTCGCCTCCTTATAGTCCTAAAAATTCTGCGCAGGATAAAAATACAAAAAGATGATGTTATAGGATGGTTATTTTTGCCATATAAATAATACGAATATCTAAGTGTGCCCTGTTATAGTGGATGACCGTCTCTTCATATAAACATAGTCCCCATTTCCCTACCTCGATATGTATGTACGAGTGAAGCTTTTATTGTACATAAGAAAGGTTAAGATATTGACGTGGTGAAAAAAAAATACAAATTTTATTGTATATTTACCATACCTATGGCCCTTCGTTAGATTTATTTAAAGTTTTGATTATTATAAGAGAAGGGAGCGAAAAACAAAACTCCTTAATAATGTTTAATAGCTCCTAACTCCTAGTAGTTAAGAAAAAAATAAACGAACCTCATAGCTGTGGTTAATATGTATCAAAATGCGTAAACATATTTTCTATAATGTTAATATCCAGAGAGGAAAACGGGGAGTACATTTGTATGGAGAACCGGCAACATTCTGTCTTCCGTCCCCGTTTCTCCTAAGCCGCGGAAAATTATTTAGATAGATGAAAATTGGCATATTTACCTTTAAATCATTGGAATCCCCATAAAGCACATTAGGACTTTATAAATTGAAAATTACTGCCTAAAATGAGTTTTTTTTTTTGCTTTTTGTCTGCTTCAAAAATAAAGATGAAATGGGTGACCTTAATTGATAAAGTTTAAATGGAAATTGGAACCTGTATCTTGTTGTAATTTGCACCATTAATCTGCATTTTCCTGGCTTGAAGACCTCGTTTATTTGATTAATAACGGTCGGCGAACAAAGAAGTTTGATTTGATACTGCGTATACTGCATGGATTTTTTCTTATTTACGATAAAGACATTGAGTATTGAAGCAGAGTGAACCTGAGAGAGTTATAGTATTAGTAGATACAAAATCACGATAACGGATACACGAGTCACGCGTATGTTACTAACGGCCGGATTCGGACTTTAACATACGGAGACGTATTTAAAAGTTGGAATCCGGCCGTAACAGAAGAAAAAAATATATATACGCAGTAGTTTCTTTATATTGCCGAAAAAACGTTTTTAATTTTTCCAAATTAAATTGGAGTTAAAAGACTTCATTCATGACCACATATTTACAAGCCGGCACCCCAAAGATATATTTAGCGCCACTTGCACCATCCCACTAACCCGGGGTTTAGTTTAACCGGTTAAACCGTTAACCCAGTGTCAAATTATACTGGTAACCATGGTAACTCCAGGTTTAACCGGTTAACCCCGGGTTAGTGAAATGGTGCAAGTGGCGCTTACACGCTAAAATACCTGACAATAAGGTAGTGTAAATATACTCGAATTTTTGGAACGTTGGCTTGTACTGATGTTTCATGTTTGTGAACTCGGCCGTATATGTATAAATCAAAAAATTTTCGTACAACGCATCAAAAGTAGTTGTCAATAAAATAACGATCGAACTATCCATAGCCTTCGGACAGTCTTCGGAGTCATCATTGAATAAGTTTTTTCCTAGGCCACGCCCCCTGGCAGTGAATGCGTTTATATGTACTCTTAGGTAAGTACCTACTATAAAATAAAAAAGAATATCATTATGGAAACATCAAATCCATAATTGCACAGTTAGGTTTCACAGACAATTCACAAAGTAACCCACCAAGAAGAACTTACACATTTTACACAAATGCCTCTTAAAAATAATAAATATACTGAATTAAATTATACTTTGCGCTTAACTAATAATCATAATGTAACACAAATTACCTCAACAATAATTACATTAGCACGTTATTGTCAGTATCATAACAATGTCTTTAAAAGCAAAGTTAGCGTCAATGCACCGAGGGGCGCGGGTGTTTTAAGCAATTCGGTAAACATGTCAGTCGTGGCTGCGGCGAATGCTCTGGTATAGCTTGGCACCTATATCTGTACTAAAACTAGGCGTAACCAGATCATACTTACACTGGTTACGCTGAAGCTATAGGCACTAGTGGTGTACAATCTGCAAATGGCCGGGATGGATGTTAATAGCTAAAACGTATCCAACGCGCCGCGTCCGCACGCAACATCCATTACTTTGTAAACGCGCCCATTACAACAGATGAAATGATTTCATGAAGATAAGCTACTGGAAAAGGAAAACCTGCTTATATCTTCATCGGTAATGATAAACTGTTTAACTCTTTTTCTCCTCATTTTCAGCGTAATTAACCAGTAATGTATGAAGGTTTTTTATTTTATGTTAATTGTATTTTATTTTATGTATGTGCAGAAAAATAATTTTCTAAAACATTCGTTTGCTTTCCCTTTAGTAATAAAATTTATTTTAGTAATTTATATTTCTGCTAATAATTTGGGAATACATTGTATTTTAGAGTGGCATATCTATGAGAGTGTTATGTAATCTCGCCATTACTTTATTGTTTGTTGGCTGCGCTGATTTAATTTTATTGTACCGTCCTTTTAACAAATTAAGAGTATGTAAACAAAAAAACCTAACATAAAGTTTTAGATATCACTGAACGTAGGGTATTTATAGTCGGTCAAACAACTTTGTCAGTAGAAAAAGACGCGAATTTTAAATTTTCTATGGAATGACAACCCTTCGCGCCTACCTTTATTAAATTTGTTGCTTTTTTCTACTGACAGAAATGGCTTGACAGACTATAACAAAAAAGTATTACAACGGGCTCGTCCGGGATTTGAACCCGGGACCTCTCGCACCCGAAGCGAGAATCATACCCCTAGACCAACGAGCCGATGATTCAATTTGCTAAAACAGCGGTCTAGTCGCACGCGCGCTCTTCTCGCAGCTGAACTAATCTGCCATAATTTGATTAATATGCGTTTTATGCGCATTCCATTCGCAATATTTATATGCAAAATGTTACTATTATTGCATTGACACACTATTATTACTAATATAGAGCACCAATACGCTGTAGTGTAGCGTAGGTTCTCATGCACATAAATGTCAACTAGCATGAACATTTGGGCCCATAGAAGTTAAAATTTTATCCCATATCTGAAGGATTCAACACACAGTCAATAAATAGTTCATTGTCCAACGAGGGGGTAAGTGAAATATTGTACGAAAGTCTATATATATTAATTAAAGACTAAGGTAACAATATTCTTACCCCCGAAATTACACACAATGTTTTTCATCACACTTTAAGCAAAATATTTTTTGAATACAATGACATTTCAAACATTCGTCCGCCATATTGCCATGTTTTGACAGTTTACGCATCGAAGGCACATACCAACGTTCAGCCACAATGAAAGTCGTGTAAAATTATTTTAAAATTTTGGCTATTTATATATTTTTAAACATTATTATTTCAAAAGTAAACCTCATTTATTCTTTGTTAATTCGTATGAATTAATAAGAAAATTAAAAAAAAAAAAGCTATAACACAGCTTTTATTTTCACTATTTATAACTCCCACGGGAACAATATAGGCCTTTGTCCTTTAGTACACCTGCATGAAATAAGATCTTTTACGAGCAAGTGTGATTAAATAGATATTTTTTCTTATCTTAATAGACTATTTAAAAATTCTAGGTAAGATTTTAACGAAATAATAAACAACAATACAATGTTCCCCTTTATACCTACCCACTTCACCGTCAAATGTCATGCTCATGTGTATCACGGATAATACTTACGAGTATCTAAGATTTTCTTCTTTTCTTATAATCTTATGCTTCAGAGCGGACTTTTTGCCTTTTGAGTTTTCACAAAGGACAGTTATTTAGTAGATTGTTAACCAAGGGATAAAATGGTGCAAAATCAATAATTAAAGTAATAACGTGCCACGCTCGACACGCTCCTACCGCGCGCGCAATATCTTTACTGCACTTAATGCTCACTCAGTACGAGGAGGCTGACATGTTTGCCGGAAAATTTGCCCAATTATGTTGTATTGCCAAACAGTTCCTAAATAATTTGAATGAATCATGATTTGATTTATTAGTATTTTTTTATTTATCTTTATTTAGTATTATTATTATTTTTTGTGAACGATAAACAATTGTAATTTCTTATTTGACTATTTCTCTCACTGACATATTTTCTCTTTATTTATAATTAATAATTTAGCGTGTAAGTGCTTTGGTGTGATGACATACTGTAAACTTGCATTGTATTTAAGTGAAAAAATGAAAATTAAAATAAATGAAATAAAGCTACGGCCATGGTTTTTTCCTTAGGACTTACTGGCAATAAGAAACTTTACACGCCTGAAGGTAAATAACCCTAGCTAAAATAATTTAGATTGCATTATTTATGAAAACAGTATTTTGGCGAACCGCAGTAAGTATGTAGTTTAAAAAAATGATTTGTTCATTGTATCTAAATTAAGCGGGATTGCCTCCTACTCCAAAAAAATACTTTTTCGTTCTACAACTGCCAATAGTCAACGGCATCGGCATTACTCAACTCATACAGCCAACATTATGAAACTATTTTAGAGAATTTAAATATAAGACGGAAGAATAGCTTTGAAATCCTAGCGAAATAACGGTACTTTTTCTATGAAATTCCATATCGGGAGAAAACGTTTTACACTAAATTTTAACAAATCACTTTGATTTTGATGTCGATCGCTTCAGCTTAATCACGTGTCCTCCCTTCGATATCAGTTTTGAAAAAAAAACAGTAAAATTAGAACAATTACCAATTGTTCCAGGTGGGTAAATTAGACAACATTTTTCCATTTGTTTTCACGTAGTTGCTCATGGGACGGACGGGGACATACGAGTACCTGGAGTACCACGTTTCTGCACTAGAGCAGAAACGTATCACTTTCTACGCACTTTATAGATTAACAATGACCCACTTTCAGTGCATGAGATATGAAAACTATTTATTGTTACAGGAGGGTAAAAGCGTTATATATATTTATATGTATGTATATATTGCTACGATCCACATCACACTAGCACACAATATGAACAAAGTACTAAAGGCTATAGGCTAAAACAAGCATTATTAAAGCAGCAGAAATAAGGACACATATACGAAAACTTCTTACGATCAGAAAGAGAGACTGAAATTTAAAAGTATTTACTATAAAATATCGAATTCTAAGATCCAGTACTTAAAATTTCTCAAGAGGCTATTATTAGAATTGGCCGCTATTGCCGGTTAATATTTTAATAATATTTTTTAAACCAATCATTTCAGACCACCAATAGTTTGAATAATTTTGCCAGATTTACCGATTCAGGAAATAACGGCCATAGGTGGAGAAAGACATTCTACTCGCTAGCCGTCGTCGATCGTGCAAGAAGTGATAATACGTTAGCCGGTGGTGGTGCTCGGGTGCCACTCCAGCCACAGCTAAATATAGCTACGCTATCATTATCAGTCACTTGCAAACTTTCAATAGAAATATATTATGCAAAGACGCACTGCGCGGCAAATCCCAGAGGTAAAATGGCTATCTATCGATCCAAATCACCACATGAATCTACAAAAGCTGAGTGCGCCTTTGCAAAGAGAATTATCAAGAGACGTAAGTATTTGATAAGTAGTAAAGCTTTACTAAGTAGGTATTCAGAGCTATAAGTTTTTATCATATCGCAATAAGATAACGCTATGAAGAGTGTGAATGGTTTGAGATGAGTATAGCGAGTGACACCTAGGACGGCATTAGACTAGGCGCAGAAAAGTGAATGTGGTCGATAGAACATTGAGTAGAAGTGTGTAAGGTAGGTAATTCTGGCAAAATCACCTCGTGCGGTGGTTCCAAGTCGTCGTCAGCCGGCGGCGCGTCGGCCGGCCGCCACGGGCGCCCGCTCCTGATCCACACAACATCACTGTCACTGTCTATACGGCTACACATTCAATAAATCTATAAGGACAAACACATGTCAACACACATTTATATGCTAACTACAAAAGTCTAAATAAGATGCAATACAAGTTTCGGGTCTCATTTTATACTAGTAACTGCGCTACAAAGGATAAAGTATACCAACGGTTATCGCATCGTCGATCGCGCCATACCAAAGGAATGTCGTTTTAGTAGAATGTATTGTTAAGTGCTTTTGTAATATGTCTTTTATTGTTTAGTATCTTACCAGAAATATGGTTGACATAATAATACTCCTATCGAAGAAACTCAAACTTCTAAATTCTTAGGTTTAGTTATCGATCAACATTTTTAAGTGGAAAGATCATGTTGATCTGGTATGTTCCTGGCATATTGCTATCGAGGTCTGTTTTTGCCTTAGGAAGTCTAAGAAAACCAATTTCTGTTCGGGCCGCGTTAACTGTCCAATTACAGACTCTTACTCTGGGGCAATTCTGTTGACGTTCAGAGGGCATTTATAATTCTGAAAAAATGTTTGCGGGAATTAGGTGGGGTTAGATTTGATGATAGTTGCAGACCTCTATTCCAAAAGTTTAAAATTTTCCCATTAGCCTGTATGTACGTTTTAAAGGCATGCCTATTTACTACCCAGGATATTTTAAAAAGCGAGAAGACATGTTTGCAAGAGTGCTACGAGCCGAGTATATTAATAAATATGATATACGAGCCAGCTTGTAAATGTGATATCTACCTATAGGAAAAATGCGTATAACATGTGTATTGTTTTGTATAATAAGCTCCCTCATGAATTGAGAATGTTGCATGGAAATGAATTAAAGATAGAACTGAATAAATGGCTACAAGACAATTGCTTTTATACTGTTAAGGACTATTTAAATTTGAAATTGTAATTTTTCATTTTTCATTATACCTGTTTATGACATAACTTTGACATACCAATCTATTTTAATTAAGCTTATTTTTTAATGTGCAATTTATAAGTATTATTTTCTATTTTAATCTAATCTGTTTTTATTTATATTACGAGTATGGCATTGTTTTTATTACGAGTAGGATTATTAAAACTTTATGCATGTACCTGATGTACTCTACTAGTAAATGTAATTTACAAACATTTTGCATGTTGGCTTTATGTCGACTGTATTATAACGTATTCTGGCAAATGAATATTTCTATTCTATTCTATTCATAAAATCTAACCTTGTCTTGGTTTATAGGTATGTAATATAAACAAACTGTGATAACTAGGTTAATGTAATGTATAAATAAATCGATCATTTAATTTAAGTATTATTTATTATCAATGTAAATGGCAAACTCGTTAAAGTAACAACGCCATTCTTATTGATACTGAAGACTGAACGGTGCTTTAGAAGGGATTAAAAGTCGATCGCAGAGCGCTTTTACAGGCAATAAATTTAAAACAAACCCTCTCGGATGCAGGACAGCGGTATAAAGCCGCCGGTGACAGTAAATACGAACGTTCATGCCACCATAAAGTAATCGATTTTGATAGCAAATAAAAGTGGAAGTGTTGGCGCCTCGCCAATGAGATGCTCGGTTCACCGAGCGAGGCACAAGGGCCTGTGAAAAACGGCAGGTTATTTTCGCTCTAAGAGGACTCAACCTTTACTTGCACACCTAAAGAGTACTTTCAGGTTTCAGCGTCTATAGAAGAGGCGGCTATAAGGGATTAGCGCCTCGCTCATTAGAGTGCGCGGGGGAGGGCGCCCCAATGACGCACAACTTCCTGCACTGCCTTATACCACGAATAACAATTCTAGGTTACATTGGGATACTCTTTGAATTGTATACCAAATGTTCACGCAGTAAAGTACACATTCGAACAAGATTTTCAATATAACACAGCGTTGTTATGCGTAATAGAATAGTGCAGCCGCACATTAATCTGGTGCCGGTGAAATATAACTCTCATTTTTACTGTTAACATTACATCTACGTACATTTATAAAGGTTTGCGTCAATACGTAGAACGGTGTCGGTACCTGTAGGCGTGGTCGTGCGGCGGCAGGCCCAAGCCGGAGTCCTCGGAGGGCGAGCGGTGGTCGGCCACGAGCGGCGCCTCCGGCGGCCCCTCCTAGAACAAACCCTCACTACACCCGGCCGCCCCGACCTTACCAAATAATGCTAACTCAAACGTACGCCTAGAAACATTTTGGTGCAATCAAAACCAAACAGACGTGCTACATCGATCCGTTTTTTTATATCCACTTACAGCAGACTTACATGAGGTAATAAGTACACTTGTATAAGGGAACGATAGATACTTTCTTGGCATACAATGGTATAGCCACTAACAATAGATTTTATTATTATGATAATAAATGCAAATTTTTAACTATACGCTAAGGTTATTGTTATTTGACATTCATCTCTAATATAGGACACAGCGAAAGATGAGATTAATTTGCTGGCGATTAACGTTCACCGTGTCTTATACAATATAACAAACAAAAATATGGTGTCGCTAAATTAACCTCAACACTCGCTGTACGCCTAAAACCACCTAATAACAAAAAGCCAAAGAATTACATCGAAACATCTAATCACACATGTTAAATAATGAAAGCACTAACTACTAGTGAGCAGAAGCATGCGGGCGATGTGCACGCGTGCACTTACCGCGTCGTGCAAATCGTGCATCGTCGATGAGGGCAGCATGTGTCTTTCAGCCCCGCGCTACGGACAAACGGGAACCTTCAGCAATCTCGCAACTTCCCCTCATGCATTATTAACATGTCTCGCATCTTCCCTAACCGAAAACCTTAATATGCAAAACGTGCCTCTATAAATAAGCTATGTAATGGGCTAGATGGCACCATTCGTAGATATAACTTACATTATATCACTAATTCCAGCTATTTATTGCTAATTAAAACAGACGTTCTCTACCACAAACCACAATTCCTTTTTATTTTCTCTAATCATTATCGAGAAAAAACCTCAGCAAAATTTAAATGAGCGTGCGGCTGCCTCTGTTCTTAACGAAGCGCAAAATTGTGATTAGTGAGTCCAGGTGGAGGTGGAGCGTAGATTACGAGATTATTCAGAGCAGTCAACCTAATGGGCGCAGCTAAAATATGCTGTAACTACAAATTTTTGCTAAGAAACCTTTGTAAGGAACCCCTGTCTTGCTGTCTTAAGATAAAATTAAGGTTTTTCTCTAAACGTTCCACTTAAAAACCTTCTACAGTATCTACGTAGGTCACCGAAATTGACTATTTGAGTAAATAAATGTGTAGGTATTTATTACCTTTAAATGGTGATCGGGAGGTTCGTCGCCTCGCCTGTAGACTAGTTCATCGAATCTCGGCCGATCTTCAGGTAGCATGAATTCTCGTATTTCCGTTAGGAGAGTATACTAAAAGAGAAAAAAAATATAGATAATTATTATTACCCTTTTTTCACTAGTTAAATGCCTTTTTAAAATAATATTTAGTTAATATTAGGTACCTTAATAACGAAGTAATTTTCAGTGTTTGACATCTTATTTGATTTTATTTAAATTATTGACAGTTGAGACGACCGGTCTGGCCTAATGGGTAGTGACCCTACCTATGAAGCCGATGGTCCTGGGTTCGAATCCCGGTAAGGGCATTACATATATCTGTGGCTAAGTACCTACCCACAACACAAGCCTTCTTGAGCATACCGTGGGACTTAGTCAATCTGTGTTAGAATGTAAATATAATAAATAACAGCCTATTTGAAACTTCTATTAATTTCAGTAATAAATTAACCCCCTTAGACGTTTATGAATGTCTACTAAAGTTACGAAGCCGCTAATAATCGTTTGTCCCTTTCCATCATATCAATACATCGGAAAGGGACAAATGATTATTAGCGGCATCGTAACTTTAGTAGACGTTTATGAATAAGTGGGTAAATAAATATTAAATAAAAAAAATTGGAGATAATCCAGCTATAGTGACTGCTTATCATTGGGCGGGCTGTATGTTTGTTTGCTGCCGACTTGGTATAACAAAAATCTTACACAGGTCGCCCTAGCCCCAAACTAAGCAAAAGCTTGTACTACGGATACAAGGATATATACGGATATATACATACGTATTTATATAGATAAATAAATACTTAGAGAAATACATAGATAACTCAGGGACAGTTATTCGTGATTGATAAACTCTTATCGGGATATGAACCCTGGACAGTACTATTATTTATTTTGTGCCTGGACCTCCTGCTTCATGGGCAGGGTTACTACCAACTAGGCTAGGAATACAATACAATAAAAATACAACACAAAGTTCATTTCGTTACCATAATAGGAAGCAGTTAATTATTATAGTTATGTTCTTACCTATAATTATTTTCCTTAATTAATTAAAACATGCTTATTTATGACCATCCTGTTTCAATCCAAAATACATGGGAATCTAAATTAATCTAAGATCAGCGATCCCGCTGTCCAAGTCATTTGATAAATTGCCACTGATTTGCATAATTCCCATGGGTGTTGAGCGCGCGAGTTAGAAATGCAGAGTTAACTTCCTATATTGGCGCAGTGGGAGCGTGACGTCGAGGTCCCATCTATGAATAATGACTGACCCAAAGAGAACCAATTAACGCGTGCCATTAAACAGAATCCGCTAACAGAGGACTCGGCTTAAGATAAATCGATTTTAGATACAATACCTAACTCGACATCAGAAGCGGTTAGTGTCTCAGTATATGAATAATGACCTCGTTTTCAATTAATCATTGTAGCAGGTCAGCTTCCTATTAAGGGTCGTAATTAATTGTTTACATGAATCACAATAAAAAAATACTCTTGGATAGCAAGAAGTATTATTTTATAACAAGGAATAATTCGATTGGTACAGCTACCTAATTCAAATTGGCGTTCTCTCTTTTCTGGTTTGAAAATATGAAAAGTCAAGTAACATTAACAGTAGGCGTTTTGATTGGCCATGGTCTGGCTGGCCAATTTTAGAAACAAGAGGCGCTGAAAATAACTACCGCGAATTTTCAATATTGTTGTCTACTTGTCTATAAGTGTGTCTGTGTGTGGTTAAGTTCAAAGAAAACGTCGCGCCGTACGACACAACACTGTATAAGCTGTAACTATTTTTAATCGAAAACTTTCGATCCCTTTTATTGCCATCCCGTAACTTTTTCCCCTATACAGGAACGTCATTTATTTTGCAATATATTTGACATCCATCATTATTAGTTAGCCCATACATAATTATGTAGGTACATTTTACTAAATAAGGTGGCGGTGGAGGCCTGCTGTGCCGCGCCCCCCTCCATATAGTAATATGTTACCGCGGGCAGTTGTGTCTGCGGTTACGAATGTTCAACAATACTTACTTTTTGGGTTGTGTCAAGCTGCAATTTGCTCGCAGTACCCGCTCCAAGTACGGTGATGACGACATCGGTGGCAAGCTGCCGCGCCGCGTACTCCATGTAGTAGTACGCTAGCGCGCGTAGGTCGTACAGTGGCAGAGACTATTCGAAACCACTTACTTTCTGCGGCGTGTCGAGCAGGTCACAAAGCACACGGTGAGGAAATCATCGGTATCGAGTACCGCGTACTCCTCCATCCATGTAGTACGCTAGCGCGGACAGGTCCCTGTACGGCAGCGAATGGCCGATGCGACTTACTTTCTGTGGAGTGTCGAGCAAGTCCCGCAGCACGGTGAGGAAGGCGTCAGTGGTGAGCCGCCGCGCAGCGTACTCCTCCATATAGTACGCTAGCGCGGGTAGGTCGCTCTGCGGCAGTAGAGAACGCGCTTTCTGCTCCACTGCTGTCGATGCCGCGCCTCTTCGCTTGCCCCAACCGCTTATTCTAAAAACAAACAACACTTTAGGACTTCCACCTTTAAATTTGATATTTTAGTCTATTTTCTTTAATATTTTAGAGCCCATTGAAAAGTTGATGAATAAATGTCATTTTTTAGGGTTCCGTAGCCAAATGGCATAAAACGGAACCCTTATAGTTTCGCCATGTCCGTCTGTCTGTCTGTCTGTCTGTCTGTCTGTCTGTCTGTCCGAGGCTTTGCTACGTGGTCGTTAGTGCTAGAAAGCTGAAATTTGGCATGGATATATAAATCAATAAAGCCGACAAAGTCGTACAATAAAATCTAAAAATTTAATTTTTTTTAGGGTACCTCCCCTACACGTAAAGTGGGGGTGAATTTTTTTTTTTCGCTTCAACCCTAGAGTGTGGGGTATCGTTAGAAAGGTCTTTCAAAACTAATAGGGGCTTTCAAGAAACACTTTTTGATAAAGTGAATATATTCGGAGATAATCGCTCCGAAAGAAAGAATAAATGTGTCCCCCCCCCTCTAACTTTTGAACCATAGGTCCAAAAAATATGAAAAAAATCGTGGAAGTAGAGTTTAAGAAAGACATTAAATGAAAACTATAGCGGACATGATCAGTTTAGCTGTTTTTGAGTTATCGCAATAAGTTTTCCCTTCATAGTAAAAAGACTTATTTTAATTAGGTACTGATTATGCAAATTTGCCTATTTGTTTAACTCAGGTGAAAGGTACCGTTTCATCCCTTGGTTAACAATTTACTATACTTTAAGCTGCAGTTTAGCTTATTGTGACGGAAGAGTAACTACGGAACCCTACACTGAGCGTGGCCCGACATGCTCTTGGCCGGTTTTTTTTACATAGTGACGAATTAGGTAAGTCCGACAGTGCACAGTGGTTCACCAATCCGTCTCGAGTGCCGCCGTAAACTAAAGTTGTCAGCTATGCCTGAGTGGCTGACACAACATTTAAAATTATAAGTATGCCATACTTTTGTTTTATTCTTGCAGTGACCTGTTTCAGGCTACGAAAGGCCCTGTCTTTCCATTCATTGTCCACAAACCTTGGTGTTGCATCGCGCTCCCCGTAGGCTGTGCACGCGTGCGGCACCTTGCCCACGTCTCGTACTAGCAGTGACATGCGCTTGTGGTATTTGAGCTGTGCGACGGCTTCGTCGTGCGTCACGTCCACGAACGACTGCCCGTTCACTTCCAGAATTTGGTCGCCCACCTAGGTGAAACAAAGGTATAAATTATGATGTTTATTTATGTGAATGAATTCATTAATTTCTAGGTTAACTACTGGACTTTCATTTAACTTAATGAAAAAAAAACTATAGTGTCCTGAGACCCTGAGGCAGTTCTTTTGTTTTTGAATTAGAACCTTTAGTTAAACAATAAAAGTTTAAAATAGATCGTAGGTTATGTAAGTTTGTACAAAGTGAATTCAAAGTGCGTCCTTTGAAGTGGACGTCGACACGTTGGTGTCTAATTATAGTAATTAATGAAATGAAATACCTGCATCACGTACCAAAGAGCATATAATCACTATCACGTACTAGTAAATAGAATCCTTATTAATGTAACTTACTATTCTGCAAGTCGCTACCATATCTTTAAATTTTAATTTCTGTTATATATAGCTACGCGAGGGGATGAAAGCAGTTAAGGTGGTTCGATTAGGTTACCCAAAGCTTAAACCTCACTAGATGGCGCCACAATTTAATTTTAATTTTTTTGTGGAGTAGTCTTGGTATTTCTATACTGTAAATTATGTTTAGCGCACTCATTAAATAAATATTGAACTATTACAACAAACATTGAACACTTCATTGTACAAAAACTACCCCTTAATGTCGACAGAATGTTTCTTGACTCTATTTCTAAGTATCACTCACACATTCAAACAGTCTTACTGGGATCCTTGTAGTAGACAATTTGGCACAGCGTGAGTAGGCTTCAATAGCGTTGCGGTATGTACGTGGAAATACATGCAAGAGGATGTGGGTTCGAGACTCATTAATATTTTTTTTGTTATCAGTATTATCAAGTAGGTACCTATTATTAATAAATTATTTTATGAGAAATATGAGCGTTTTCCATAAAAATATGAAAAATCTGATTCTCACACATCATGATATTTTCGGGTTCTTCCAACTCAGAATCACTAGCATAATCAATCCTCGTGTTAAAAAAACCCGAAAATTTGTATTGAAATTTTAGTTTTACATTGAAATTTCTTTCACACTAAAATGTGACGTAATGGTATGGATATTTTAGGATATCTTTTTTTAATGCTAGGGTGGAGAAAAGTCTAAGTAGAATGAACCTAAGAAAGTCCAAATTTGTAAGTCAGATATTCCGGTATTTTTTTCAAAAAAAAAACGCTGTTTTCCCCTACTGCCCAGCCTTTAAAAAAGTAGGTACTATTTTACAGTAGAATTAAAACATTTTTTTTACGATACATTTAATTAAATTACAGTGAGTTACAAAATTGCATGGCCTTCTATTTATAACCATTATAAAAAGAAATGAGATATTTACCATGTTTTTTAATATTATTGATTTCCCGATATTTTGACACAACTAGAAGTTTCACACAATGCCTAGAGATAGAAAATTATTTATTTATTTTATTTATTGTCAATTTCATTCAACGGATCACATCATATCCAATTTATGTGTATATGTATTGCATTGTTTTCTACCTAGTTGGTTATTAAATTCTGTTACTTCAATAATCTTTATCTACATAAAATAAACCAACGAAAGTTTAATAAAGTATATATTAAAATGAAGTACACAAAATCAGGAATTACATATGACAATATCATTCAAAATCGCCTCCTCTGGCTTTGACACAGGCCCTCAAACGACGAGGCCAGTCATCAATAGCGGCACGCACGATTGTCATGTCTAATTCCGTCACTGTCTTAACTATGGCCCGCTTGAGGGAGTTAAGATTTGTGTGGGGTTTAGCACAGGCTTTCTCCTCAATAACCTGCTATATGGCATAATCCAGGGGGTTAAGGTACGGGCTGGAGGACGGCCAGTCTTCGTGGGCAATAAAGTCAATTTTGTTCCTTCGAAACCAGGCTTGAGTTGTTTTTGCCTTATGTGCAGGAGCTGAGTCCTGTTCAAAGATCCATGGCTGGTTTTGAAATAGGGTGTGGCTTAAGGGCTTCACTATTGGATCGAGAACGGTTTCCAGTTTCCGGTTTTCACACCTTTTTCACAGAAATGAATCTGTGTTAGCCCTGAGTATGACACACCCAAAATCATGTTTGGCGGGTGCCCACATTTGTGCAACGCAATAGGGTTGTTTCCATCTACAAATCTTAGGGCATAATTGTATCCCAAAAATTTTTTTGGATTATAAGAACATGTTAAACTACTTTTAGGGGACCTGTAATGACCATATTTTTGTAAATATTGAATTTAAAATATCTTTTGGCACACGTCACGTGACCAAACTCGAAACGTCATTGAAGATTCTGATGACGTCACAACTCTCGGATTGACACTGTTGACAGTTAGGTGATTAACAACAAATGACAAATATCAGTTGACAGTTCGTATCTTCTACGTGTGTATGTAGTTATGTGTCAAACCATAAACTGTGACGTCACACAATTTTCAAAGAGCGTTTTGGGCGCGAAAGCATCTTTCAAAATATATTTTGTTAATTTAACATATTTAAAGCCGTTTTTAGTATAAAAGCTGAATTTTAAGGCAACTTTTAGTTAATATAGAAAGTAATACAAGCGTTTCAAAAAATTGGAATACGATTCTCTTTTAGGCCCCAATTCATTATAGATACGACGAGATAAGCGTTATGTGTGGTATATAATTATAGCTCACAAATCCACCACATTATGTCATTTTTTATTTTTTCGGTAGCATTTGTTTTAACGGAAATAAAGAGGTTGCAAATCGAGTAACAGAACTTCAAAACAGATATCATTTGATATTTACCAGTCGCTTTTCGGTGAAGGAAAACATCGTGAGGAAACTGGACAAATCCCAACAAGGCTTAGTTTTACCCTCTGGGTTGGAAGGTCAGATGGCAGTGGCTTTCGTAAAAACTAGTGCCTACGCCAAATCTTGGGATAAGTTGTCAAAGCGGACCCATTGAGCCGTGGCAATATGCTGGGACAACGCTAGGAAGAAAGAAAGAAATCGAGTAACAGAACTTAGTAACCAACTAGGTATAATAGTTATGATGTAAATGTCCATATCATGTTGGAGTCATATATGTATTAGCCAGCTAATTATTCAAGATCAATACACTTAGCTCCCTTAGGTATTCGCCTAAGTACAATCTCGGGCAAAATTGAGTTTTATAAAAGTGAACTAGTTTCTAGGTCATATTTTCTATGAATTGGTCATTTTTGTAGACTCCAATTACAGTTACACTTTTCCTGGTTTTTCGCGGACCAGAATATCGATGATTTTTGTAACTTGATTTAGACGTTGCTATCATTTACAATCCAAAAACACATAAAATCACAATTCAGAACATGCGGCAGCTTTGTTTTCTATCAAGTACCTCAAGCACCAGGGCGGCTACCGGGAAAATCGAAATTCGTCAATTTCGGGCATTTTTCTCTGTCATTCTAATTACGTCTTAGTGAGAGTAAAAGAGAAAGATCCCCACAATTTGCGAATTTAGGTTTTCGCGGTAGGCCCCCAGGTCCTGTCAAGTTTCAGCAGTGTTGCCAGGTGAGCGGAAGAGAATTATCGTACTTGAGTGTCGATATTATTGTACCGTTGAAAAAAATATCGTACGCCAATCAAAAAGGCAGCCCCTAAAAATGTCTTGCAAAATAAGCTTAAACTTCCAATTAATAATAAAAAAAAGACAATTTTCTTCTAAATTGCGCAAAAAATCTGTTTATGTTTGTGTATTTTTGGGATAGACTCAAACGGTATACAGGAAATTGTGACATTTTAAACTTTAAACTTACACCAAGGAGCCGAACACCCAAAAGATACTAATTTTAGCCTATTTCTGAGAGAAAGTGTCATATTTTGCTTCAAATTACTAGACTTTTAAGGTGGCATCGTCCAAGGGCTGAAATTATAGTACTTTAGTGTACGATAATGCTCTTTGGAACATTACGTCATACCGGGGCCCAAATTATCGTACATGTACGACAATTATCGTACGCCTGGTCACACTGAGTGTCAGTGTCGACAGAGTCAGCTGAAAACGCGTCAAACATCGCAACGTCGCGCCGATGCATGGAGTGGCAACGCCGCAATGTATTTGTACACGACATTTGTCACACACACATGAGTAAAATTTATAAAAATATAACGTTGATTATTGCATGATTTCTGTATGAAACAAAGTTTTTCTATTAATTTAGCGCAAATGAATATTCGAAAGTAGATAGATGCGCAACTATTTATTTAATAATATTGTGTAATTAATTAATAAATAGCGATTGTTTTTTGTATGAAAATCGAACCACCTTAATTTTCGAATTTGTGGATTATTCTAAATAAACTTCAAGAAGTTTTCTAATGAAATCTGATTATAAATAACCGCGCAGCGATAGTCTCGTTTGATGAAAATTCTTAAAACATTGTTGGAGTTGGTTGGCAAAGTTACGAGTTTCGGATGTGGCGTGCGGCCGCGGGCGAGGAAACTCAAACACCATAAATTTGCACCACACCTCGCTTTGAGCGCCACTCGCAGAGAGTAAATGTTTCCACGTTTTCTCTTAATCGCACCTTAGCTGAACTGATGCCAGGTTAATACCTACATTTCGATTACCTACGAGCTAGTTGGTATCTATTCAGTTTAGTTCCAAACGTTCAAGTAGCACCATTCCAATAATTAATACAAGCTTATGTCGCTAATTTTACTTTTTTTAAAGTTGCGTAGTTTTGTTACAGAGTTCCACAGCCGAGTTCTTATGGCTAACTTTCTGTCTCTATCATAAGCTCAACTTGTCTTTGCATTGCCATCAAAGCTAAGTTAAGCTACAGTGCTCAATGCAACATATCAAGCAAACATACTTATCTGCATTTCACCTATCAGGTAGATATGAAAATATTCTATACTTTGAATATGGGTATGTAAAACAGATATTACCATAACAATGCTTAACTGAAGGTTTAAAATGTAAACTATGTAAACAAGCAATTTACTGCTTAACGAGACCGACTTCGTTAAGATATACTTACCTACGGCTAGCCTTTTTCCAGGTTGCTTGTTTGATAAACGTGTGAAATCTAATTTCAACACAGGCGAATAATAATAATAAATTAATAATAATCCTCCTCGCCGTGGCCGGCGACGGCGACTCCTCCAACTGTCTTAATCGGAAACATGGATTATCAGAGAGCGAAACTTTGGTGCTGGTGACGTCATTATGACGTTATGTCGCATATAGGATGTTTTTTCAAACAACATTGTAACACCTCAATGATTCTTAATAATGATATATATATATATATATATATATATAATTGTTTATTTATAAAAATGCTTGGTAATTTACACAAAAAAGACTAATTCTAATCTAATGTAATTCAAACAAAAAATATTATTCCTCGTATAAATAAACAAAACACAACAAAATGCTCAAATCTGTAATCTAGATAACAACACTCTGTATGTAGCTTGACGTCATACGTCTGTCATCGGCACCAAAGTTTTGCTCTCTGTGGATAATCATTGGTCGAACTTACATCAAACGCATGCATATTGGCGGATTGGAATTTAAGAAATATTTGGAATTAGAAACGTTTGGTATTTAAAATAGGACTTGGCTTTTACCTTAAGTAATTGAAGGCTTCATATAGTTAACTGTCACGTTAATTCCTAAAAACGCCTCTTCTTTGACAGGGGTTTTTACTAGCATTATTGTTTAAAAAAACAAATGACAGGGGTTTCGGCAGCTATTCCGTTCCATTCAGACAACTTATTAAGAACGGATTTTCAATATTAAATATTAAAAAATAAACATGTTATAATAATGAAGAGGTAAATATGATATATATGTATATTTTTATTATTCTTACATTTACAGTAGGTTTTTATGTTCGTTACGACTTTTAAAGGACACTAACATTAACACCCATCGATAAGTAGTCATGAATTTAAATAAGTATAAATTAAAAAAAATTGGAAAAGTGAAAAGCACTAGTTCGCGAAAACCAACTTTCCGCACGCTAAACAGCATCAGTAGCATTTTTTAGCAACTGTATTAAAAAAGTAATTTAAAACTGGGATGTTCATATTTTCTTTTCGTCATCCTTTGCCCTGTCCGTGGCAGTTTGCTGGAACAACCGCTCTCGCAAAATAAGAGCATGATAAAACTTTTACAAGCGACAGACGGGCGCGCTGCCTCGATATACCCACACAATACGCCGGCCCTGTATTCTTATGCCGGAGCAATCGCCTCCGGCTAACCAGGGGTACCGCGATATGAATTTACCTCCAAACACCAAGACGAAGAGTATCTCGTCACTTACATCATTCGATCCACCTTTTATTTGTACCCATTGTACCCATAATTTTCGTTAGATATTTTACACGTCAAACCAAACATTGTTGCTAAGTAACGTTCTTAGAAAAATCAAAAGAGCAGCGTTCGTAAACGACACTGATGAAGTGTCCTTGTAATTACCTACTGGTCTCTTGAGTCTGCGTGCTCTCTGCAAGCAATTGCAATAAAATCCCTATATCTTGTCAGCGGCCGTAACTGACCTACTTTTTACACGAAGGTTAAAGGAAATCCGATAAAGCCTTTGATGTAAGCAATAATTTCTATTTAGAAAGCGTACGTATCTGCAATCTTAAACATCCGCGAACAAAATAAATAGGATGTCTGGCGTAGACGGCTGCAATGACCACTTTCGAGGGTTAGATAACCGCTGTATCATTTATTGTTTATAATAGGATTTTCAACACACTTGCTCAAAACGACGTTTTTATTCCACCGATTTTTGGCTCATAATCCTAGATATTAGACACACGTGCTCTTTCAGTACTTTATAACACTCGTGATTTTTCATTATACTATCCGACAGAGTTAAGAAAGTAACTGATTGCTAATACTTAATATGCATGGAAATGGAGCGTCGAATAGAAATACGAAAATATTAGCTTTTAACATTTTTTTTAATTGGCTGTTTGTCGATTTCGTTCGCGCCTTTGCCTTGCCTTTGGAATCGTACGTAAAATAAACACGCCAGCCATTTTCCGTATTTGTCATAAAATTGGAATAGTTTTGCATGTTTTTAGTTTATATATTGACGAAAATGTCATGTTCAAGCATTGAAAATGAAGAACACAAAATTGACGCTGCCAGTAATACTAATAGAGGCAAGAGCCGAGAACGATAGCCTTTTACCATCAAAATCGAGTGAAAAATAATTAGCGGCATATGAAACTTTTAATCAATGGAAAATCAGCAAAAACGCCCAGTTTTTCTTGAAAAACGTGTTGGTATATATTATAGCTAACTTCAATGAACTGGCGAATTAGTGCCTACAAGCCCAGCACACTTTGGTGCAATTATTCGATGTTAAAACTGTAAGCCACCATTTAGAAAATTGTACTTAAAAAAAAATCTAATTTATAAGTTTTGTTTTTTCCTCGCAAGTGTGTTGAAAAACGTCGTATGAAACGCGTATGCATTGGTCATTACCCACATCGGCTTTCATATTGCGCGCTCGCTTACACGACTTCAATTTCATAGAAGGAGGTTCTGTTGTAGCTAGTTTTACATAACCAATTGTGGACAGGAAAATAAATATATTTACAATTGCTATACCTCACCTACAGTACTATGAATCTGGAGCTACGGGTAGTTCAATAAGAAAATTGCTAGCCTTGTGGCTTAGTTCTATTCTTGCAAAATACATCGAACTGCAAAATTGCATGAACAAATTTTATATGGAATTCATCCATAAAGTATACAACAGGTGGACAAGCACTTTTGCAGCTCGCTATACGCTTCAGACATACAAAATGACAAAAGTAAAATAGTGCCCATAGTGCTAGCAGTAAAAATACTTTACATATAAAAACATGGGTAGCAAGCATGGAGAAGGATGAGCTCGCTCGAAAATTCTGAGATGTTCCACGTACCGAACACGCAGCTTACCTAAGCCAAGACGTGTCACTAGGTCGTTAGACTAGGTCTGACGGATTTTAGAGTCGGTCTAATGACGATGACGAAGCGCCATAAGACCAGGTAAATGTTATAGGAATCACTGAGGGAGAACGCGTTTGTCTTATGGATGATAAAATCAAAAGCGTCCTTACCATTAAACCAGCTCTGTCGGCTACCGAGTCCTTGTCGACGCCGGTAATGTAGATGCCAAGGTTGTACTCCAGGCCACCTCGTATCATCAGTCCGAGCGACTGCCCCGGCTCGATACAGAGGTCCACCTAAACACACCAAGTAAATTAGCAATTTTTAACCAAGCAGGTAGAGCGACATTTTAATTTCAACTGTCGAGAATTATACTACCATTAAGAGGCTGTCAATACTTAAAGCGCGCACACTGTCTATTTGTATCGGAGTAAATGAGATAGCACTGTCGCATGTTACTGGGCCTGGGCAAGGGAATAATAAGAAAAATATTTAAATAAAAAAAAGTGGATTATTAATGTAATATTTAACTCGACCACGGTTTAGATATAAATGTTTTGAAATTGTGATTTTAATTGCAGACCCATAAGTCAAAACAATAAAGACATTAAACCGTTAATAACTCAATTGTAAATATAAACTTGCTTACTATGGTTTCGACGTCGGCACCATAAAATGGTTTGATAGCTATCTCTCAGGCCGTTCCCAGAAAGTTGGGCTTCGTAATTATTCTGGACTGACAGATTACTCTTTAAATACATCTGTAACTTGCGGAGTCCCTCAGGGTTCGATTCTGGGTCCCGTTTTATTTATTTTGTACGTGGCTGACATTACGAGTTGTATAAAGAACTGTCACTATCACATGTATGCAGATGACCTACAAATTTACAAAACGTTCCACCCTCGGGAGATACAAACTGCCTTGGAGCTATTGAATCAGGATCTTGATCGTATCGATGTTTGGTCTGAACAGTGTGACTTAGTCCTTAACCCCAACAAGTCAAAGTTTCTAGTGCTCGGCACTAAAGGCCAAGTTGACAAACTCGCCAGCTTTGATATCAATGTTGTGCTCGGAAGGGATCGCCTCGAACGAGTCTGCGCGGCCCGTAACCTTGGCCTAATCTTAGACGAGCGCTTGCGTTTTGAACAACATGTACTCGATGTCGCTAAAAACTGCTACTATAGATTGAGAGTACTATACCAGGTTCGTCAATATTTCAGTGTCGACCTTAGAATAAAATTATGCGACACCTTAATATTATCCAAACTCAACTATGTCGATACTGTGATTAACGGTTGCTTGCTGGCTCGTTCAAAGGCGCTCCTACAACGCATCCAGAATGCTTGTGCCCGTTTCTGTTTTCCCATCCCTCCACGTGCTCATGTCACCCCTTATCTTAACAGTGGTAAGATGTTGAAAATGAAAGCACGTCGATCATTGCACTTTGCGACCTTACTTTTCGGTGTGGTAAATTTTCAACAACCCCAATACCTTTTTAACAAGTTGTCGTTCTCCTCCCGTCCAATGAGAGATGGCATTCGACTTCTCTGTCCGAGACACGGCAGTTCAGCAGCATTTCGTGGCAGTTTTCGCTACTCTGCTACGAAATGCTGGAACAACATACCCCCTCCAATACGTAACTCTAAAACATTACTCACTTTTAAACTTAAATTTAAACAATATCTTTTCAGCTTCCAACTGCCGTGTTCTTCGCGTTCCATGCACCTTAGTTAGATTATGATTATTTTATGTTATAAATTGAATTATTTATCTATTTTTAACGAGTTGCCTTTTTATGTATTGTGGGTTCCTTTGAGTGGTTATTATAATAGAAACCCACGAGCAAGATTGCAATTATTTATTGGATAACTAATCACAAAGAACGATCTTGGTACAATTATAACAATATCACTCGCGTCGGTTCGGTACGTATATCGCACTCGCGAGAGCGGCGAGCGTAGGGACGAGAAGCGTGACCGCTCGCTAGAAGTGTCTGGCTCGCACTGGCTGCCGAGCGGCGCGCGCGCGGCGCTCGTAGGCGATTCCCGGAAACTAGGGATTGGCGAAGGGCCGCCGGTTTTAGTGATGGGAAACCGTGTCGAATATGAGCTCGCCTCAGTACTCCCCCCCCAGAGAAAAGGTAATTTGATATCTTATTCATAGATCTAGTTTATCAGGAAATCTCACAGTTCTACCTGTCCTGGTCGTAGTAGAACTTCGTTGTGGTTTCGTGGCGAGTGCAGGTGATGGTGAATCAGGAACTGGTTCATTGATAGGTTCAGCAACTGGTCGATCAGGGATATGAGTTGGAGCAGTATAATCCGCATCGATGAAAGCTGGCTTTACATTGTTGATGGAAACTACGCGGGGCAAACCGTTGACGATAATGGTAAGGGTTTTTTCTTGTCTGTCAGAGATTTTAAAAGGTCCTTCGTAAGGATTCTGTAGGCCTGTCTTGTTAAATCGTCTGACATATACATGTGTTGCTGAAGCCAGCTCTTTGTAAACGAAGATTGATGTTTTTGCGTGAGAAGATGTTTTAATTGGTGCTAATCGTTTAAATGCTGATTTGAGTGAAGATGCGAATGTTGACTGAGGTTGAACCGTGGATATTGCAGGTGATAGAAATTCTCCAGGCAGTCTGATATTCTGGCCGAAAACCATTTCAGCTGGAGTAGCGTCTATGTCTTCTTTGTAGGCTGCTCGGAGCCCCATCATAACTACTGGTAAGTCATCTGTCCATGATGGATTGTTATGGCACCTTAGGGCTGCTTTCAGTTGCCTGTGAAGACGCTCGACCAATCCATTTGCGTTAGGGTGATACGGAGTGGTATGTATATGTTGGAAGCCACATATTCGAGACAGAGATGAAAATAGTTCTGATTGAAACTGTCTGCCTTGGTCTGTAGTTATCCGAAGTGGTATGCCATAGCGAGATATCCAACCAGAGAACAACTTTTGTGCAACGGTTTCTGCTTCTATGTTTTTTAAAGGATAAGCTTCTGGCAGTCTTGAAAATCTATCCACTACTGTGAGCAGGTATCTATATTCCCGAGAATACGGCAGGGGTCCAACTAAATCGACGTGTATGTGTTCGAATCTGGTGTTCGGTGGTGCGAATGATCCAGGTGCGGCAGTAATATGGCGGCTGATCTTGGATGCTTGGCAAGCGAGGCAGGAACGTGACCATGTAGCGCAGTCTTTCCTGATTCCGGGCCACGCATATCTGTCGGTGATTAGCTTTGTTGTCACTTTAACTCCAGGGTGTGCTAAGTTGTGCAGTGAATCGAACACCTGTCGTCGGAGTGTTGTTGGAATGTAAGGCCTAGCTACGGTAGTTGAAGTGTCGCAAAAAATTGGTGTGTTCGAATCAGGGAAAACAATTTTCTTGATTAAAAGGCTTGTCTGGTTGTCGTTAAGAAGCTGTTGTAGCTCTCTGTCCGAAGCTTGAGCAGCAGCAAGTTCTTGATAACCTACTGGTTGACTGATGGCTTCGACTCTTGACAGAGCGTCAGCGACTATGTTGTCATTGCCACTGATGTGCTTGATATCTGTTGTAAATTGGCTGATGAATTCTAAGTGGCGGAACTGACGGGGACTGCACTTTTCCGGTTTTTGTTGGAACGCAAATGTCAATGGGCGGTGGTCAGTGAAGATAGTGAAATGTCTTCCTTCTAACCAGTGCCTAAAGTGATGAATGGCTTGGTAGACAGCGAGGAGTTCTTTATCATATGCGCTATACTTGGTTTGGGCCGAGGTCAATTTTTTAGAAAAAAATGCAATCGGTTCCCAGCCGTTGTCGCCTTTTTGATGAAGGGCAGCTCCCGTGGCAGTATCTGATGCATCCGTGTAGAGAGAAAGATCACTGTTTTGTTTTGGATGTGTAAGTCTAGTGGCGTGTGCGAGACTTTGTTTACATAATTCAAATGCCGTATCGGCTTCGGAAGACCAGTGTACAGGTGCATTGCCTTTGACGCCATCTTTGAGCAGATTATTGAGAGGTGCTTGTATTTCAGCAGCATTTTTGATGAAACGCCGGTAGAAGTTCAGAACTCCTAAGAATCTGCGAAGTGATTTAACTGTTGCTGGCTTTGGGTATTGTTGAATGGCTTCAATCATTGATGAAGGAGGTTCTATGCCAGAAGCTGATACTTTGTATCCCAAAAATTCAATTTCAGTTTGGCCAAAGAAACATTTAGAGGTGTTTATAATGACTCCATATTCTTCGAGCCTCTGGAAAAGGGCTTTGAGATGTTCCAGGTGTTGGGTGTCATCAGCGGAGGCCACTAATATGTCATCAAGGTATGGGAAGGTGAATGGTAGGTCTCTGGTGATCTCATCTATGAAGCGCTGGAAGGTCTGCGCGGCGTTCCGAAGACCGAATGGCATTTTAAGAAACTCGAAGAGGCCAAAAGGTGTGATTACTGCTGTCTTCTGGATATCTTCTTCGTGTACGGGTAGGTGGTAAAATGCATTGACCAGGTCTACTTTGCTGAATATGGTGGAACCTTGGAGAGACATACCAAAGTCTTCAATGTGACGGAGTGGGTAGCGGTCTGGTAGAGTGCGGGCATTGAGTGCTCTGTAGTCGCCACAAGGGCGCCACCCTCCCGACTTCTTGGCTACCATATGTAGTGGAGAGGCCCAAGGACTGTCACTGGGTCTTATAATACCTTGCTGGAGTAACTCGTCGAACTTCTTTTTAGCGACTTCTAACTTTTCAGGCGGAAGACGTCTAGCTCTACAGGCGGATGGTGGACCTGGAGTGGTTTTAATGTGGTGCTGGATATTATGTTTAAAGTTGTTGATGTTACAGGTCGGTTTGGTTACGGATGGAAATTTAGCTAAAAGCTTATGATAAACTGTTGTACCTGAGATGACCTTGACGGATGGGGAGTCATCAATAATGACAGGTCTACCTGGAGTACTCATGCCAGTTGTAGAATCTACTAAACAACGCTTCTTAAGGTCGACGAGGAGTCCGTAATGTGCAAGGAGATCAGCTCCAATGATAGGTCTGCCGACATCAGCAACAATAAATGACCAGGTGTAGTCACGTCGAAGTCCGATGTTGAGGTTGATTTTCATTACTCCATATGTTTTTATCGGTGTAAGATTTGCAGCATAAAGTTCATATGTAGATGTAGGGCGCCGCCGTTCAATTAATTTATACGGGTAGACGCATACATCTGAGCCTGTATCTACAAGATAGTCTTTCTTGGTTGTCCGGTCCATGATATAAAGGCGGTTGGAGTAGATTTTTGGTATGTTGGTAGGGTTACTTACCGCCGCTAGCAACCCTACTGCTGGTTTTCCTTAGCAAATCTACACGGTTGCTCGCATCTGCGTGCATTGGCACCAAAATTGGTATGGTACCAACACAGATCGTTGCTGGCGTAGCGGGCGCGGGACCTGGACCTGCTTCTATTGCGCGGGTACGAACGATTAGAGTTTCGTTGTGTTTGGCCGAGGGCAGCAACCATTCTAGTAAGCTCATTGATTTGCATCTGCATATTTTGCATATCAAAAGGTTGGTTGTGGTTCGAAGGTAAAGTGCTTGCGGGACTTTGATTGTATGAGTTTGCATTGTTTGCAAGACAATTGCATTGTGTCTGCATCGGCGTGTTGACTTGTTGCACTAGATGATGGTGGTTATTCGGTGTTATGCCATACAATTTGTCGGCTAACTCGCCAAGGTCGTCCAAGGACATTGTTGAGGGCTGAGAAATTAAATTTCCTTGCATATGCGTAGGTAGCCTGCTAATCCAAATGGTTTTTATCATTTGATCTGATCCTGCTCCTTTAGCTAAAGCCTTCAAATGGCGTAGGAAAGAGGAAGGTTTGCGGCTCCCAATTTCCTCTTTTTCTAAAAGTCTATGAATTTTCTCTTCACTGGATTCTGAGAATCGAGCTATGAGTGTATTTTTGAGTTTGGTATAGGGTTCATTCGCAGGAGGGCACGTAATAATTTCTTCCGCCTCTGTTGCGGTTTTAGGGTCCAGTTGGGCTATTGCGTAGTAAAATTTTGTTAATTCTCTGGTTATATTGTTTACGTGAAACTGAGCCTCTATTATACCGAACCATACAGTGGGGTGATCGGGGTAAAAAGGCGGAACTCGAATCCCAACACGGCTTACCTCATAACCAAAACCAGATGGCGGTTGCAGCGGCACTGGCGGCGATGTCGGATGGCCGGCCGCAGTGGCAGCGGCGGCGGCAGCGGCAGCGTGGACGGCGGCGTGGGTGGGTAACTGCGGGGCACCGGCAGCGCCAGTACCAACGTGAATATTCACATCTTTAGCACCGGTAGGGGCGGAGGCAGCAGCGGCAGCAGCGGAAGCAGCGGCAGCGGCAGCAGCGGCCGCGGCGGCAGCGTCGGAGTTGTTTTCATGGTTATCTGAACCGTACATGGTAAATGGTAACGAAAGTAACGGCTTTCTTCGTGCCGTGTAGTCGTAAAAGTGATCGTTGTAGCAGTGTCGGGTTTTTTGTCCAGAGGTTGGCGTAAGTCCACACAACGGAATAACTTCACTTTATTCACAGGGTCACCAATGTGGGTTCCTTTGAGTGGTTATTATAATAGAAACCCACGAGCAAGATTGCAATTATTTATTGGATAACTAATCACAAAGAACGATCTTGGTACAATTATAACAATATCACTCGCGTCGGTTCGGTACGTATATCGCACTCGCGAGAGCGGCGAGCGTAGGGACGAGAAGCGTGACCGCTCGCTAGAAGTGTCTGGCTCGCACTGGCTGCCGAGCGGCGCGCGCGCGGCGCTCGTAGGCGATTCCCGGAAACTAGGGATTGGCGAAGGGCCGCCGGTTTTAGTGATGGGAAACCGTGTCGAATATGAGCTCGCCTCAGTATATATGCTCTACTATATATTAAACTAAATACATGTCTGACATTACCTGTTTATATTTTTATATATTTTTAGATATTCCCAACCCACTGACTTCCGCTTTGAAATTTTTCCGTGCATTAGTTTCTAACTTGTGTTAAATATTAATACTTGCTAAATCACTGTCTGACACTGCCTTTACTGTTCCGAGCTATCTTCTTGCCCTGGGCTCCACGGAAGACCAGCGCTGTAGCATATATATGTTAGAGCATATGCTGAGTGGTGTCCAATTGTAGCCTCTATTACAGCATCATCACTGTAACTATTGCATGTTAGTATAAGTTACAAGTAGTTATAACACTTATAACTGTTTAGTGTATTAGATCTTCTTTCTTACTTTTTTTGTTTTCTAATGTGGTGCTGTTTGTAGATGGTTTTGCAATAAACGTTTTTCTATTCTATTCTATTCTAATTGTGATTTTAAGTTATCTTTGCAATTATTTTCTATCGAGCCGATTTCGTTCAATCGTGTATCGAGTACAACCACGGTCTTTGAAATATAATTAATATGAACATATATTTTTCTTACTTGACTAAAACAAATAGTCTTTCTTAAAAAACTGTTTAAGTAACATCAATTTCAAGGACATTGGGTGTTGACAGCCTCTTAAGCTAATTTTACGTTTTAACTCACGTATTTATTTTTGTGCTTATAAATATAGATCAGGGCGTTTCCAAAACATGTCGCGCGAGTGAGTAAAAAACGCGATTTAAGACGTAAAGTTTCTTTAAAATGACCCTAATTAACTTAAAAGCACATGCAAGTAAATACCAATTCAGGGGCCCATTTCTCGAACCATATTAGGCTAATATTATTAGCGTTTAGCGTGTTGTCATGGAAACATGTACGATTTGACAGTTTGTGGACTAATAATATTAGTCTAATAATGTTCGAGAAATGGGTCCAAGTCCGGCATGGACTAATATTTACTGCTAGTTAATATTAACTGATTAATTAGTGTAATAATACCATGTCTACAAGCAGATAGCAGGAAACGTGTCAGCAGCCTCATTACGGCCACTAACGACAGTTTAGTGGGCAGTAGACCACGATTAGCATACCACCACGTGCCCATCCCACCCTTATTTACTCGTATTACTGTGTATATTACCGCATATTTACGACCCAAATATTGCGCGTAAATTTTATGAAACCCTAAAATCATAACGGTTATCAGAAATGATGCCCGACCCAAATATATGTACATTTTACTACATATTTTTTATTACACCAACTGCCTTGCAACGAACTATTCAGTGATACATAAAATAATAGATTTCACGTTCTACTACTTAGGTTCATATTTTACAGAACATTCTTATCTCATGCTCATATCTTATTGAAATAAGCTCCTCAAAAGTCTCAAATAGGTACATAAATGTACTTAGCGCGGCGACACTATAGATACCGAGTACCTTTACTAGTTGCCATCAATTTAGCATTCATATTTCCTGTCATTGATTTGGAACAAGTTTTAATCGAGTTTTGATTCCGTGCCAAGCGGAGACAAGTTTGTTATTGTTGCCGGCACGAGCATCTAACTGGCAAACTGCGCTTCCGTGGATAAACTGCTCTCATATAATTATGCATTTAGACTGCCTGTGTCACAAGACTAACTTAGATTAGGTGACAAACAATGGACTAAACTGCAGATAGGATCGGTCACAAATGTTACAATAGCTGTAATACGACTGTTTAGCAGTTCTGTATTACCTAATTGACCTGCGTATAGAGCGGTCAAGAATACTGAACTGATCATAAAAAATTATGCTGTAGTGCCGATTAAAAGTGGGTTACCTGTAAAGCAGACACTAGTGCTGCATATCGGTCATTGCAGACGAAATCCTGTAAGTAGGATCGGTATCATCATCAGCATCCGTACAGTGACCGGTTCAATAGTTGTGTCGTGTATCTGTGTGTCTGACGCGGCGGCGCCAGCGACGGCGACGAGGGTCGTCCGTAGCGGTCCGGCCATCCACGAGTACGACTGTTTTCCTGCCATGAGCATCATTATCATTACACCTGTAGAAGAACCGCTAAAGGCGTGATGTAATTACCCTGCGTATCGAGCGGTCCTTGCTGGCGGAGCGCGACTGGCGCGGCGGCGGCGGCGACGCGGGCCGCCCGTAGCGGTCCATCCATGAGCACGACGCGCGCCCCACCAGGGCGCCTGCCGTGCGCACCGTCATTGTCAACTGCCGACATGACTTCAGCATCTAAATAATAAAAAAATAAATGATAAAATATTTATTTAATGTAAATATAGGTTTATAAAGACATGAATTATAAAGGCTGAATTTGCGGCACTCCGAAAGCGCGATAAGTACTCGGCGCTGCTGTCGAGATATATGTTTGTCCCGTTAGCGGTAGAGACGTCCGGGTGTTGGTGTGCCGAGGCCAAAATTTTCTTGAGCGAATTGGGACGGCGGTTGAGGGAGAGGGGTCATGACCCTCGTTCCGGGTCATTCCTGATGCAGAGGCTGTCTATCGCGATTCAGCGTGGCAACGCGGCGAGCGTGATGGGCACCTTTGCGTCTGGGAGGGCTCGGGACGGGTTGTTTGATTAATTTTTGTATTTGTGTCTTTCTTTTTGTTTACTTTTATTCCTGTTTAGTTTATAGTCAATTTTAATGTTTTTTTTTCATTGTATTTAAATAATTAAAGACAAATTAGTATTGTACTTCATTAATCGTAGCTGTCGCAAGGGGATATGTCTGCTCATTACTAAGTAGTGCGAGGCTCGGAATTACACATCGCATGTTCTCATTTTTTGTTTGTTTGGCCGTCAAACATCATAAAAAGATAGAGAGTAAGATTTTTGTAATCTATCGTCATCCAAGAGTCGTATTTAATCGAACGAGCGAGCTAAGCGAAGCGAAATTCTTACATTCAACTTGGAACACACGGCTGGCTAGAGGCACGTCCCGGCATTTCAATGGTTTCTGACTGAACTATCAGAGGATAGTTTAGATAGTTAGTTACGCAATAACTTATAGTAAATTTGTTCAAATTTAAATGAAATTAGGTAAACGTGCTGTTGAAGTATTAACATATATTTTAAAGTTCAAACATGATTTTCTTCTTTTTTGAATTCATTGGTCTGTACCCCTAGTGTAAATTTAGTCGATAGCGAAACGTGACGTACGCGTTTGCGTTAAGTCTCATTTTGTATGGGTTTTTGAACAGCGCGCCAAGCGGGACGTTTTGGAAAGTCAAAAATCTCATACAAAATGACACTTAACGCAAACGCGTACGTCACGTTTCGCTGTCGAAAATATTTACACTAGGGGTACTGATTATGACAACAATTGATAACTGATAATTTAAAAGGTCGCGTAAAATGAATCTGTCAAAATTGGAACAAACGGCCACCCTCTTGAATGTCTTCATTTTTTCTCTAAGGCTCTCCTTAGTACGAAACCGAAGCCAAATGGTAAATAACCGGCCAAGAGCATGTCGGGCCACGCTCAGTGTAGGGTTCCGTAGTTACTCTTCCGTCACAATAAGCTAAACTGGAGCTTAAAGTATAGTAAATTGTTAACCAAGGGATGAAACGGTACCTTTCACCCGACTTAAACAAATAGGCAAATTTGCATAATCAGTACCTAATTAAAGTAAGTCTTTTTACTATGAAGGGAAAACTTTTTGCGATAACTCAAAAACAGCTAAACTGATCATGTCCGCTATAGTTTTCATTTAATCTCTTTCTTAAGCTCTACTTCCACGATTTTTTTCATATTTTTTGGACCTATAGTTCAAAAGTTAGAGGGGGAGACACATTTTTTTTCTTTCGGAGCGATTATCTCCGAATATATTCACTTTATCAAAAAATGTTTCCCGAAAACACCTATTAGTTTTGAAAGACCTTTCCAACGATACCCCACACTCTAGGGTTGAAGCGGAACAAAAATTTCACCCCCACTTTACGAGTACCCCTACTCTACCCTACCCTACCCTAAAAAAAATTAATTTTTTAGATTTTATTGTACGACTTCGTCGGCTTTATTGATTTATATATCCATGTCAAATTTCAGCTTTCTAGCACTAACGACCACGGAGCAAAGCCTCGGACAGCAAGACAGACAGACAGACAGACGGACATGGCGAAACTATAAGGGTTCCTAGTTGACTACGGAACCCTAAAAACGGCCGCCATCCTGAATTTTTGTCATTATTTCACTAATCATAATGAAAATTAATATCTGAGGATCTGAAAGGTACCTTAATAATGAATTCATAGTCAAAATTGTAAATTATGGCCGTGGGCCGCCATCTAGATATTTTTCATTTTTGGTATGATCATGTTAAAAAATTATATCTGAGGATTCGAAAGACTCCTTAATAGGAATTCGAAATCAAAATTGTGACGGATGACCGCCATCTTGAATTTTTTCAATTGTATTAATGAAAATTAATGTTTGAGGATCTGAAAGGCCCTTTAACACAAATCCTTGCGTTGTCGAAATTATAATAAACGGCACCCATCTTGAATTCCCTCATTTTTTTTACTATCGCATTGACAATTAAATATGTAGATTATGTCTATGATTCTACTCTAAGGATAAAGTTTTTGGCGAACCGAGAGTTCTCAGTTCGGGGCTAACTACCAGTATTTACCTACATATGGGTATAAATCAACAATAAAACCGCCATCGAGCGCTCAGTAACGAGGATTCAATTGAGGAAATGGATGACGCATTACTTATGTATACGAGAGAAGTACCTACTTACATCGACGGAAATAACCTCTAGCTTACCACTTAGACTCGATGCATTATTTAACAACTACTGCTATTTAGAAAACCTAGATTTTGCTCTAAAAAGATAAAAAGACTTTAGTAACTTTAAATATTTCATTCACATTTAGGGTGTTTCATACTATTCTCTGAAGCCAAACAAACGTTACCCTATATTGTGTCGATTGTCGAAAAATGTGTCATCACTCAATGGTGGTACCTCTGCCTAGCCGCGCACATAGTCAACAATATTTTTGTAAATTGCAAACAGGTATAAGACGAGTTACGAAAGCCATCTTCCAAATTCTTTATCATAAGGCAACCTTTTGCTCACGTGTACATAGCATGTACAAAACTGCTATCGTGCAGTGGGGAAAAAAGAACGGAAAGGCTACACTCAGGAAAATTAGACCCTTACTCAAAGCAGGGCTAGGTCCTATTATTCATGTTTCGATTTTAGTTTACGTCCGTTTGCAACAGAACTAACTATAAATATGTTTTTTTTTCAATTTAAATATCAGAGTGCAAAGCCAAAACGACAATCGTTCGTAAAGAAACGAAACAAAACGATCTGTCTCTATAGCACTAAATAATATAGAAGACTGATAGAGAGACAGAAAGCGTTTTGTTGTCGTAGCGCAAACGATTGGCATCTTGGCTGGTCCACCAGGAAAGATAACATTAACACATCGATCAAGAGGGAGTGGACTCACTATCGTACTTTTAGAACTAGCAGTCATAGTAAAAGTTACTTGTAGTTCACTGGGCTAATATTGTCGGCTCTTTATCATTTGTCACCATGCCTGTCACGTTCTAACAAGTATGTAAGTGCGAAAGTGACGGGCATAGTGACAAGCGATAAAAATGGAACCATGCTGCCATTGGACTGTTTTTAAACAAAGGCACGTTGGTTGTTATCTTAAATGCAGATCATTCAATTTTTTAACTGCTCGCGAAAGTTAACATGAACCTGCATATAACTTTCCATAGCTATCTGCATTAAGTAAAACTAACATTGTTAAAGGAAACTTACTATCAAAGAACATTTTTTTTTAAATACTTCGTCGGTGGCAAACAAGCATACGGCCCGCCTGATGGTAAGCAATCTCCGTAGCCTATGTACGCCTGCAACTCCAGAGGAGTTACATGCGCGTTGTCGACCCTAAACCCCCCTCCCCACGTTGAGCTCTGGCAACCTTACTCACCGGCAGGAACACAACACTATGAGCATAGGGTCTAGTGTTATTTGGCTGCGGTTTTCTGTAAGGTGGAGGTACTTCCCCAGTTGGGCTCTGCTCTAGATCTGGAATGACATCCACTGGCTGTGCCCTACCACACAAAGCCAGATGAAATTCACAATGCCCATACCTCTCTTCAAATAAGACATTATAAGTGTACAACGTTGATTGTTGGTTAAGAAACCAGAATAAAACACAGATGCTGAAAACGAGTAGATGCCTAACTAGCTGGGAATTTCTTTGTAAAGTTGCACCCCCAACTAGCATTTTATATTTTAGAATTTCTATTTTATTTCCTCTCATAATCACGAGCTTTTCCATCCTAATAGGAAAAACAAGTGTTCCCATAATTTCAATTTTTTTGTCCGTTTTGTATGATCATAATTTTTTGATTAGCCTAATTTAGTGTTCCACTGCTGGGCAAAGGCCTCCCCTCGTTTTCTCCACTCAACCCTATATTTTGTAGTTTCCCGCCAATGCGGATTAAATACGTCGTGATTTTGTAGAAGTCATATAATAATTCCCAATTCTATCACATAACTTTAAATAGAAATGCCCACCTACCTATTAGTAGTAGTGTAGTAATAAAAACGACTAAGTTAAATTTAAAAATTCAAAAGTGCACATTTATTACTTATACTAATTTATTAATAAAATCAAAATTGAAATTAAATTAGATTAATTAATTAATTAGATTATTATTTTCGATATATCTCTTTTATTACACGGTTGTGATGTATTATCGCCAATATGCGAGATATGCAGGTTTTCATAGACATTCGCAGGAGCAATTGGCTATTGGATCAACAAGGAATAATGGTCAAAGCATTTTTCCTTGTTGATCATTTTGTCTCTAAGTTACGTATATTGTATATTTCAGCTGTGCAATGAATATGTGCCTGTAGATTCATTTCGCTTTAGGAATGTTACGTGCTATATTTAGTAATGAGAACGACAAAAGCTTGTGACGGTCCTCAGCACATCGAATCCCTTAAGCATAGTGAAATCCGCTTCGGTCAATGAAGGCTGCGGGTGAATCAAATGACGTCAGCGCGGGGGCGACAGCCGGCACGCGCCGGCGACACGCGCAGCCCGCGCGGCGCGTCGCGCGTCACCCTAATACGAGTCTAGTCTCCACTAACCAACCTAATTGTCTGGCTGACGTCATAAAAATGTTTAGCTATAGATGAGTCAAGTCAGATTACAGCTGTGAGAGAAAGAGCGTTGTATGTCCACAGCATCAAGTTAGAAGATTATTCTGAATTAAAGATGAACACGGGATTCTTAGTTTTACATTACTCTTTAAGTGCCCAATTGCAATGTATTTATTTATATTATGACTCTTGAAACCATTCACTTTGTCTAGTCCCGACTCATTGCTTGCTTTATACCTATTATTGTTTTTATACAGGGTGAAAAAAAATCTATGGGCCACGGAGGGTAACTAATTTAAATCGTTTAATTAGCTCATTTTACTGAAAGGAAACATTTATTTATTTTTGAAAAGAAACAAAATTGCTTTCAAAGATCTTCTAAAATTCTCTTATCTTACCCGGGAATTGAACCAACTAAAAATTAAAAATATAACCCTCGCTATTTTATTATACGAATCGCTAGGATCAAAATTTCTCTAATAAACAAATAAAATAAATTGAAAACTAAGGCTTTTTTAGTTTTTCTTAAATAACTTGTAAACGGTGGTACATAGAAAAAAAATGTTAGCGATATATAGCGAAAAACTGTAAAGAACCTTTGTTTCTTGCTGTAAATTTTATGGAAATTATTTGCGTATAGAATTCCTTTTTTTCTGACATATTTTATAAATTATTTACGAAAAACTAGAACAACCTTTGAAATGATTATAATTAACTTTCCTCTTTCATATCTTTTAAAATATAGAGCCATGTAAAAAGTGTACCACATCTTTTTTGTAGAAAAATTTCTATATACTATTTAGAATTAACGTGTTTCGCTATTGGCCATCGTACACAAGATATTTACGAAAATATAGAAAAATGGACCATAAGATTGATTTTAATGGGATACATTAAAATTTATTTATTATTATTATACATACAATTAAAAATTTATTCATTATAAAAACACAATATAAATTAAATCTAAAATATGACTAAATTAAATCTAAAATAAAACTAAAATAAATCTAAAAATGGACCCTGCGGCATAGTAACGAAGACGCTGGCAGCATTTCCTCGCTGGATCGTTAGACTGATGCGATTTTAATTAGGTTTCCCGCTTTAGTATCTTTTTGAATATAAATAAGCAAAAAGTGTTCTATATGTTTCTTGTAGAAAAAAATTCGCTAATTATTTATGTATAAGAATATTTTTTGCTGTGGGTCATACTTTACAAATTATTTACGAAAATCTAAAGAAAACGAACCTTAGAATTGATTTTAATTAAATCTCCCTCTTTAATATCTTTTTATATATTGATCCTTGCAAAAGGTGTACTCGATCTTTTTTGTAGAAAATTCTATGTACATTATTTGCGTGGAAAATCATTGTTTTGTTACTCGTATTGGCCACCGTTACGAGTTATTTACGAAACTATAAAAAAAGGGAGCTTTAAACGGAATGCTTCCTTTCAGTAAAATGAGCTAACTACCGATTTATAGTAGTTCTCCTCCAGGACCCATAGATGTTTTCCACCCTGTATGTGTCAATATTTATGATTTACCTACTAAACGTTTTTTACCAATTAGATATTTAACGTCAATCTGTCTAATGTCTCATAATGTCTATTTACTTTAATTAAATACTCAAGGTAGTGCAGTATGCCACAATAAAAATACATTTTACCTACTAATATTATTGAAGCATCAACAGGGAAATGGGTCTCTTTACCGTCAAATAGCGAAGCACCACAAAAAGTGGCGATTTCAGGGAGTGATGTCGTAAATCAGCCGATAACGCGAGTACGGAAGGAACAGTCCGCCGACATCGCGAAAATAGTGCCGCCTTCCTGGCCGCCCAGCGCCCACGGCAGCGGAACGCTAGTCGTAGGCGGTCACCTTATGTGACAGTGCATCCATGTAAAGCACGCTTTAAAGTTTAAACCGCGAATATAAATGTGATATTTAATTTTAACTTACCTAAACTCGTGCAAGCCTATTTTAGCTTCGAAAGGCTTGTTCTCGTTGGAAAATAACAGTGTGACGTAATCAGATTGAATCGAAATAAAACCAAGTGCCGTCTTTGTACCCTCCAACTTCACGCATAGGATATTAAGAGGAAATACTAGCCGAGCTCCTTCTCAAATTTAAGAATTTTGGGTAAATATCTCCGTCGCGCTGACGAGGGCAAAATCCTCCTTAAATTAGTGCGATAAGGACAACTGCAGCTTACGCAGTGGCTTACGTGAGCGATGACTCGCGAATGCGACGCGGCGCGGCGGCCCAATGGCATTCAGAGATCGCCCACGTAGGACACTTCCATAGGTATCAAAGGATCGCGAAGGTATCGCTTCGCGTTCGCGAGTTATTCGCTCACGTAAGATACTGCCTTAGGCGAAAAACCCTGTGTACAGATAACAGAAATCGAGCTTCATAGGCAGTTTCAATACCCACTAGGCCAGACCGGTCGTCGTATATATGAAATGGCGTTATGATAAGTGTATGGTAGTTTTTTAGGGTTCCGTACCTCGAAAGGAAAAAACGGAACCCTTATAGGATCACTTTGTTGTCCGTCCGTCTGTCTGTCTGTCAAGACCGTTTTTCTCAGAAACGCGTGGAGGTATCAAGCTGGAATTTCTATCAAATACTCAAGACTACTGTCCCTTGGAGCTATGAAAAAACCGGCCAAGTGCGAATCGGACTCGCGCACGAAGGGTTCCGTACCATTGTTTATAAAAACGGCAAAAAAATTATGTTTGTTGTATGGGAGCCCCCCTTAAATATTTATTTTATTCTGATTTATATAGTACTTGTTGTTATAGCGGCAACAGAAATACATCATCTGTGAAAATTTCAACTGTCTAGCTATCACTGTTCATGAGATACAGCCTGGTGACTGACGGACGAACGGACAGCGAAGTCTCAGTAATAGGGTCCCGTTTGACCCTTTCGGTACGGAACCCTAAAAATCAAACTTCTAAGCCGACGCAATCAAAAGATACAGACGTTTATGCCGCAAATTTCCGCAAATTTTCGACACTCGCAAGGGAATCAAAACCTACTTCCCTTGAATTCAGAATCTTGAAATTTGGTACGAAGTAACGTGTTATAGCACAGATAAAGGAAAAATTGCGAAAAACCGTAATTTTTTTGTTACATCATATAATAATATATACCTACAGGTTTGTACGGAACCCTCGATGCACGAGTCCGACTCGCACTTGGCCGGTTTTTTAAAATAATTATATTAAACATTATACATCCATATATATACCTATATGTATGGCAGATGGTCCTGGGTTCGAATCCCGGTAAGGGCATTTACTTGTATGATGAGCACAGATATTTGTTCCTGAGTCATGGATGTTTTCATTGTATTTAAGTATTTGTATATTATATATATCGTTTTCCGAGTACCCACAACACAAGCCTTCCTGGCTTACCGTGGGACTTATGGCCTGATTCGAAGAATGAAATACGATAAAGATAAGTTCTGGTTTAGATATTTATTTTATTTTATTGTATTTCCCACACTTACAACTATTTTTACAGGTACTAAACCTAAGACAATAGTGTAACTACTTATATATAAAAATACAATTTAAAATATATCATTACATCTATAACATAATATATACAATAGGGACCGTGCGCGTTGGAGGGTCTGCCATCTTGTGGCCTGAATCGAAACCATAAACATGCACATGTACACGTCACATGTTTTCTTGTGCATAGTAGGTTCTGCCATCTTGTGGGCTACATCGGAACAAAAAACATCACATTTACGCCTCGCGCCAAAAATCTGACGGCTCCTGTGCTGCCTCCTACAGTTTATGCACGCTCCCTATGCTGACTTTGTGATGTCGTTTGTATGTCGTATAATTGACAGAAGCTGCTCGAGTCGGGCAACCAATGTCACTTTGACATTAGAAATATCGTAGATAGATCTTATTGGGATCACAGCGGAATCGAAATAAACGTCAATTTTGCCATGTCGTTTAGTTATCGATCTTTTAAAGATCTTTCCAAGACCTTAAACGTGTCTTAATCATTCTTCGAATCGGGTATTATGTCAATTTGTGTAAGAATGTCCCTATAATATTTATACTATATTTTGTCCCTATAATATTTATAATTCATTGATAAAATGGCCATGCACTTTTACGGCTGATGGTATCTAAAACACTATCCAAAATTCTAGAAATGGACATTTTTTAATCGTAATCACTCATACTCGTATATTATAGTTCTACTTGTTTTGGCACCAATCAATGTTTATTATTACTTAGCGATGTTTGCTCATTCCACTTAATCCAACAAAAAGGACAATTATTATTTTACTTCGATGACGGGAACGGACTTACTGAACTAATACAAACTTTGTCTCTGTTTGCTCTCCCGTAAACGAAAGTTAGATAGGCTTCGGTATATACTATGTCATATATTGGCTTACTACAGCTGCCATGTACTACCGTAAATTGGAGTTGTACATGTTTCACCGAACGTTGATATTTCGACTTTCGAGCGACGGTAGTAGAAAGTCAACAATCTTTGGTGCAAATATTACGAGTGTAGGTAGTCGTTTCCGAAGTTAGTTTATTAATTTGAGCGATTGCTCCGAAGTTGTTTTGATTACTTGGTAGATATAAGCCGTTAAATTAAGGCGGGGCCGCGTAACTTCGTGGTATCGTATTTGTGATTCAGAAATACAGAACAGTCGTCGTATTCACTCCACGACTTCATAGTCAGAATACGACGAGAACCAATACAAATGTTTATTTTTTCTTATAATTTGGTACAAACATAGTATAATTACAATAAGTGATCGAAAAAAACACGATAAAGGGCAAAGAAAAAGTTTAGATTTTTTAATTGTAAATGTTGAATTTAAAAATGAAACTTTTTCTTTAAACATATTTGTTTAGAAACCCGTTGCTTAGAAATATAATCTGTAGCGTTCTCGTGCTAGTCCGTCGTTTAAGACCACGCAGTCGTCTTACCCTTTGCATGTCAAATTTTCTTTAAGGGCAATTATGCGAACCGAGTTAAACACGAATGTGCTGGAAAACCCCGAAATGTTAATTATACATTGTTTGATTACTGTTAACTAGTACCAAATGTTGATCATTCATATAATACCATCATGAAGGTGAATAATTTTATTTATTGGAAAAAAGTCAGATGTAATAAATGTACGTAAATGGAAACATTTTTACTTCATAGTTCGCTAACATATCTGCCACACGTCTGTTTTAGCGTTAAGAGTAAAATAAGGGTGGATAGAAACTTCAATATGTACCTATGTACAATATAGGTAGAAAAACGTTATATTTCGCAATATCCGTTAATCCTGATAGATTAAATGTCGCGCGGGCTACACCCTAATTTCCGAATTGATCGCTCCACAGAGCGAGCCCGCGTCGCCGAGGCTCGACATCATATTGACAGCTAATATCTTTCTCGACATTGTGCCATATTGGCATTTTCCGTATCTGTTTCGTATTTGCTACGTTAGCATATAACTTCTAACTTTATTATCTGACTCTGTTTTTGGTAAGAAAAAATGGCCGAAAGATCAAAGGATGTAAATGTTGTAAAATCATTTATACATCTGTTGTCAAAAACGTCTCCTTGCTCTGTCTCCAAATGATTATTTTAAGTACCTAGTGTAATTAGTTAAAACTTATCTCATTTTTATTTAAATGTTTCAGTTAAGTTTAATGCGCTTTGAACTTAAGCTGTATTATTATTTCTCATATAACTGCCGAAATTTCTAAACATCATCTTACGGCCCGATTCGAAAAATGAAATACGATAAGAATAACTTCTGATTTAGATAAGTTCTCTTTTAGATATCGTTTGTATGTCGTATAATTGACAGAAGCAGCTCGATTCGGGCAACCAATGTCACTTTGACGTTAGAAATATCGTAGATAGACCTTATTGGGATCACAGCGGAATCGAAATAAACGTCAATTTTGCCATGTCGTTTAGTTATCGATCTTTTAAAGATTTTTCCAAGATCTTAAACGTGTCTTAATCATTCTTCGAATCGGGCCGTTAATCTCAAGCTTTCGAAAATGTCTTCATTTTTAAGCTAAGCTGTAAGTGGAGTGCTACGGCGTAGCACTCACATATCCTTGTAATCTCCGCTCTAATCGCGACTACGAGCTCCGGAGCGGGCGGTCGCCGGCCTGCGTACTTCACGTGCCCGTCCCTTCCGTGCGAACATGGGCGGCTTGATTACAGTTACCCGGCTACTCTATTGTGCTGCTGAGAGCATTCCCAGTAGAGCAATTTGCCCTAAGATGGCACTATGAAATACAATAAAGTATGCACTCGAGAAATAAATATTATAGGACATTATTACACAAATTGACTAAGTCCCACAGTAAGCTCAATAAGGCTTGTGTTGAGGGTACTTAGACAACGATATATATAATATATAAATATGTATAAATATTTAAATACAGAGAAAACACCCATGACTCAGGAACAAATATCCATGCTCATCACACGAATAAATGCCCTTACCAGGATTTGAACCCGGGACCATCAGCTTCGTAGGCAGGGTCACACCCACTAGGCCAAACCTGTCGTCAAAACATGACTATATACTAATGAATATATACGTGTAATGTCAGTTCTATATCCATTATGGTGAAGTACCTATAAACTTTTATTTTATTTAACTTTATGGTTTCTAGTATTAGTACTTTATATTATGAAGTGTTTTTATGTTCAACATATACTGATTACTTTGTACGTAAGAATTTGAACACGTATAATATGAAAGTAGCAACAACTCGAATAGCTACTACGGCGAAGTTCATTTTACCCTTCCGGGGTATAACATTATAACATGGGCGAATTAATTACACGCTGCTCGGCTGCTTTATTGTACCGCGGTGAGCATTCCCAGTGAAACAATTTGGATTATACCATGAAAACTATCTAGTAACTAACTACTTAAAAACAAACTACGTAAGTTAATTCAAAGTGAAGGATAAAACTATGACTATGACAGAGTCACATTTACGTATATTAAATGTCATATTCTATATGATCGTACCATTACACTGAGTGGTTTAGCATCGAAAAGGATGTTAGGCGAGGATGTGTAGCGCCACCGTAGCTGTTTAATCAATTCATGGACAGTAGTCTGCATGATTTGAGAAATGATAAATGTGGGCTGAGAATGAGTGGGTTACTCGTCAAATGTCTTCTTTACGTTGATGACTTGGTATTGCTAGCGTCATCGAGTGAAGAGTTGCAGGAGATTGAAACTAGAATGCACCGGTCTTTTGAAAGGAAAGGAATGAAAATAAATGTTAGCAAGACGAAATTAATGGTATTTTAAAAGGGAGAAAATATGACAAACTGTGAAATTTTGATTGGTCACGAAAGAGTGGAATAAGTGAAAGAGTTTGTGTATCTGGGAACGTTGTTTACTAGGAACGGTAAGCATGATAAAGCCGCTGCTTGGCTAAAATGGCGAGAAGTGACTGGTGTTACGTGTGACAGGACGATGCCAGTCAAACTTAAGGGTCTTATATACAAAAGTATAATAAGGCCGGTTCTTATGCAACGACTCAAATGCACGTGAATACCATTCAAGTTGCTGAAATGAAGATGCTGAGGTGGATGTGCGACGTTCCCAGGCTCGACATAATCTGTAACGAGTAACGTGCGAGGCAGCCTGGGCCTGCGCGACATCGCCGACAAAATGCAGGAGAGTAGACTGCGATGGTATGGTCACGTAAAAAGGAGGCCCTCTGAGTACGTAGGACATTCGGCACTACAACTTTCCATCTCAGGCCGAAGATCCACGGGCAGACCCACAACAAGATGGAAATATATAGTTTTAAAGGACTTGAGTGAGTGCAAGTTATGCGAGGACGATATCGTGGACAGGGCAAAGTGGAGAAGGTTAAACAGGAAAGCTGACCCCACCATCATGTGGGATATATAATCGTGTGAATAGGGCACTTAACGCTTTTATGTATTGCATTATTTGTTAGTTTTTTGTGTTTCATTTGACACTAAGAAAGTTTTGAATTTGACGGTAATTTTGATTTTTTTTTGTATTTTTGATTATTATTATTGACATTTTGTTTATACATAATTATATGTTTGCATGTCAAATCATTGACGATCAAAATATAAATTCATATAGATTAACATAGGAATAATTTATACTGCAATTTATCTTTATAAAAATAAATAAAATCAAATACAACCAGAAGGTGTCGCAAAAAGAGGGGTGTTGGTGCTTACACGTATGTATGGTAGCGAAATTTGGGTATGGCAGAAGATCCAAGCTCAGAGCCAAGTGAATGCAGTGGAAATGAAAGCGTTGAGAAGTGTGTGTGGTATGAGATTACAAGATAGAATTAGGAACAGTGTGATAATGATAACGGAAAGTATGGACTGAACGAAGATGTAGTGACAAAAATTGAGACGGTTTGGACACGTGGAAAGAATGAGTGAAAGAAGGCTAACAAAGAGAGTGTATAAGATAGAAGTAGTAGAGGGAGCTGGAAAGGGTAAACCTTGGCGGACTTTCTCTGATCAATTCCGGGAAATCCTAAAGAAAAGCCAAATCGAGAGGACCCTAAACCGGCGAGCGTGTATGAGGAATGTTATGAAATTGAAAGAGGAAGCTAAAGAGGTATATCAAGATAACAAGTGGAAATCTGGTCTCTGCCTGCGTAGCAAGTAGAAGTCAGTAATAACAAAAAAATTATTTTTGTCTAAAGAGGATAGCAAACGATTTATCGCTTTTATGTGAGAATTCATTAATTTTGTATTTAGGTAGTTAATTATAAATTGACAGAGGTGACTATATTTTTCCTCAGCCTCCCATTGACCACGAACGTCGTAAAGGATTTGAAACGCCGGGCGGCATGTATTTTAAATCCATTACAATCGCAATATAATACATTAAATTAGTTTAATTTCATTACTAACTATCGTGCTAATTGAGGACAGTATTAAAAATCATTGAAAGCACAATTAAACTCGACCTTGCATTTCCCGGTATTATTAAGTAATCACAAGTTAGTGGTGAGAGGGGCCTGCACATATCGACAGTGTCAAAGCCATTTGGCCGCGGCTCAGGACGACGCGCCAGCGGCAACAGGTCTCATTGCGCTGTTGTCGTGCTGCCGTCATTGTTTTTTATCGGAAATAAATAGTCTATCTTATGTTCTATTTTCGTGGATAAGTCAGACATAGGTTCTAATTTGGAAATTGGAAGGGGGAGGTTTACTATCTGTAGCGCCTAGCTTGATTTGGGAAAATATTTTTTTATTAGTCCCATTGCCATCAGATGAAAACGTGATGATGGGATTCTGGAAGAAATAAAGGAGCTATTTTAAATATTGTAAGCACACATATTATGATTTTTTTTTTATAGTAAGTAACTATAGCATTATCTCTCGGAAAGCTACATTTACCTATTGAAGTGGATCTGCTTATGAATGATGAATAACATTGATGGCTATTTTGGCTGTAATTTTTGGTAAAGATTATTTAGGTTATTATATTATTGTGTAGGTACGTAGAAGAATACAATATATGTACGTAAAACATACATAAAAAATATATTCGCACAGGCCCGGTAAAGTAGGAGAAACAAGCAATTGATTGATGTGATACAGAAGGTTAACGTGTAAAGCCGGCGCCGGCGACGCGGCGATTAGTGATTCGTTGGTTGCTATAACAAACAAGCGTACCACATCACGGTTTGAATTTAGAGGATATCGGACGGCAGCCCTATATCTGTTTTTTTTCTTTTTGTAATCATTTTTCTTAAAGCTCCTTCGTTGTATATTTTTAGCTAATATGAAAAGGAAAAACATAATTCAAGCGATCCGCAATCCTGTTTAAGATGTACTTATGTAATAAATTTAAAAAGATAATAATAATTGAAATAAAAAAGGAAATAAAATCCAAAATAACTTAATTTCATTTCTTTTGTTTTGAGGGACTCGCCTTCAAAAAACCATCCCACTGTAAAGCACAAAATATTTTTGATACACCCCTACCTATCTTTGTCCAGTCCCTATCCCGTTGTTAAGCAAATTTCTGCCAAAAAGTAATTAATACCTAATAATAAGAAAATTTATAACCATCCGGGTAATTACTCAGTTTTTGAAGTCGGTGCCGCAACGCTCCCTTTTCACAACGTAATACACTATTAACAGCAAACGTTCAATCGTTGGATATAGATACTTCACACCCTCTGTCTCTATACTAATGAAGCGACAAAAGCTAAAAAGAGGATATCTAAACTAGACAATAGTTGACTTTATAATATGTAAGTAGTTAGAAAGACTGTAATGACTAAGTTGCAACAAATTGTTTTATTCTTCTCTTTTGTGTCTTTTTACTCAGGTGTGCCAATGAGTCTGTTCTATTCTATTATATCGTTTTATTGAAGAGGAAGTTATATCTAACGTTTGCAGAGACGCTGCAGATTGGAAATAGGTAAATGCTAGGACAAAAGGATTATACTCCGCTTTGATTGTTGTATACTGTTCGTTAGCTGTCGCCGCTGTCGGGTTGCTCGGAGCTGTAATCCCTTGATTTAGCGAGCGTACCTATACGAACTATACGAAGCATGAGTTTATGTACGAATGAGACATTGGGGGGAACATAAATTGCTTTTTTGAGTTAAGAGGCCGTTATCGATTTTAGTCGCAAAAATGTCAAATTGATAGATTTAGTCGATGAAATTGCACACCTTTTGTTAACTATTAGAAATAATTATCCATTTTAATATTTCAATTTTTTGAAAACAGATTTTTTTTTTTTCTGATGGACGTTTAGGTAAACGCTCGTAAGCACTGATTTTGTCGATCTTATTTGTAAATTTCGTAAAGTTTGGACTGCTAAAAATGGTAATTTTGTATTACACATATCCTGTACTTCAACTTAAATAGACTACATTTTTGTTGTTATTCATTTGAAGTAATATAAATGAAAGTTAGACGAAATCAATTTTCTCCAGAAATGACAATTACACACTTAAACAATCTACAACATTTGTTGAACCTGTTCTTGTACATCATTTTGTATAATTTACTACATACCATAGCTTTTTGGTGATTTTTCAAAAACTGTCCCTTCTCGTCACATATTAAACGAGAAGGGTCCATCCCCTAGTTGCTATGGTCTAGTTAGGTTTAAAGATTTTTTTATTACTCATAAGAATATTATAATTCACTTACATGAGTAAAACATACTTATACTAATAATTAATTATATTGACGAATACATTTTTATCTATTTAAAACATTAAGTGCAAATTTTATCATATTCTTGCAAAACTATACAGCGAAATATTGATGTGGGTAGGTAGAAATTTTTTAAAAGTTTAGTTTTTAGATGGTGAACTTTACCCTCAGAAGCCATTTTTTTATACAGAATGGCATTGAATAACTACTACATAAGTGTGTAATATGGGTAAGGAGAGAATAATAATAATTGGATAACGTATGCACGTTATCTGAGGGTTAGACAAGGACATAGAAAATCACTTGACATTATCTGGTTTTTGGTTCAAATACCTTGAGCGCGTCCTCGTGCGAAATGCCAGAGAACGGAGTGCCGTTGACTTGAAGAATGGAGTCGCCGGGGCGCAGCCCGGCGCGCTCCGCCACCGAGCCCTCCTCCACACGCGAAATGTACACTCCGACACCTGCAACCACTTTGTTGTAATTGCTAGCAAATATCTGATTCGACTGAAAAGTCCAGGGGAGATTATTTTTCTAATTTTATTTTATTCGTTAACCTTTTGAACGCCAAGAACACCTAAGATCGTCGTTACTTGTTGTGCCCATCGCGCCAAGGACAACTACATATTGGTGTTATGGCGGATGCTGTCAAAGTAAGTACTTTCAAGGAAGGTTTGGATTAGCTCCCTTACGCCCGAGACCTTGGCGTTTGAGTTTGAGTGATGTTTGTGTTTATGACATAAGGCGTTCAAAAGTTAAGCACTTTTTTACAGGTTATAAGCGACATTACTAACACTAAATAGATCGTGTCATTCACAAAGACGCGTGCCTTGACTCGTAATTTCATGTTATTAAAGTTTAGATTTAACAATTATGCGCATCATCTTCGATTACACGAACTATATTTGTACTGTCATTGTTTTCCCCCTAGACTTTTCAACTTCAATTTGGCTGCTTACTCTATCCAGTACTTTTGTTTTTCATTACTGTCACACACGAATATTTAACATGGATTGCGCTGCACCAAACCAAATAGACTGTAATTGGAAACAGGAGCCCGATTCAGAATTAACGATTAGTTACGGTTTTAATCTTTTTTTTAATACTACCTTGAAGATTGTAGATTGCATTACATAGTGCAAGCGAAATGAAGTAAAAGGCGTGCGTGAGATGCGCGCCAATGACCAAGACGGTCGAAAAGATCGTGTCAAAACGTGTTCAAAACCGTAACTAATCGTTAATTTTGAATCGGGCGCAAGAGTTCAGTTCAGTAGTACAAGGTACGAATTTCTTTTGAATGATCATTGTTTCATTTCAGGAAAGCAGCGTTGATATAAATATTATAATATATAAGTGAACAGCTAAAAAATCTCTCATTTGGATGGTTCACTGGAGAAAATAAGCAGTGTCATTATACAAATAATCATGCAAAAATAATGTATTAAAACCCAAATATTAAAATGTTACCCAACAGATGTTCTGCTGCAATCATGCTCCTTTACGAAAAAAATACCTATTCACTTTTGAAGCTGGCAATTTCTGAAAGCATTTTTTTATGCAATTACCGCATGTTGTAATTTTAAGCGAGTTTATTTTTTACCCGGGATTATAAACGGCGGCTGAGCAAACCCGATACGGCTCAGTCCGAGGCGGATATTAGCGTTACCTGGCCTATTATTCCAATCTTTTCCCCAGCATATACTTTACAAAAACCAACATAAACATAACCTTTAAAGTTTACTACCGCTACATATACATATTCGGAGATTACAGATAAAATTTTTGGTGTTTGGTAGGAGAATGGGAATAGCACCCTTGTACAGCCGAAACAGACGCTATCTCTGTGAACCGGATATTGCCTAAAGCTGACAAATTCTCCTAAATTATACAGTTATTGCAATTAATATTTCATGAAAGTCGCGTTTTATATTTATTGTAGGTGATTTAGTAGCTCAAGCTGGTATTCACAAATTATAGTATGAATCTTTATACTTTGTAGATAAAGCTCCTAACATAGGCTATCTGCCAAGAAATATGACCCCGATTAAACTCTATTTCTATATTCCAGAATTTATATTGACATTTCTATTGCCCAATCTACTAACCAAACTATGTATTTGGTTTTTATATTTGATTTTGTATCTGCATGACGGTTTAGAGTTTCGGTAAATGTTGAAAATTTAACAGTAATTACAAACAATTAGCCTTATAATATGTTAAATCTACGAAACTAGAAGTAAACAACACAGCGCACGAGCATATATTGTGTATCTCGTTACAACTGTGGGTCATTGAATAGAAGGCTTTGCTTTGACCCTTCGAGAGCTATTTATACTCGAGCCTTCCACATGGACGGCAATCGATAGCAGCTCGTCTGCCCGATCTCGGCGGTGATTAAGTGTTATCGCTGGTTGTACACGGTAAACATTCGCTACTTCACTCTACGCACGAGGATTTCATTTGACAGAGCTTAGCAGTTAACGCCCCGAGGGACAAATAAAATAAATATCAAAATTTCAACCTGCAGAGCCATCCTGTCCGTGTAGCGTGTTATAACGTAACGATCAGGTCATGTTTGTTGTACGATAACGAAAAGGCAAATATCACTTTCAGGTAACAAGTGACAGAGGTGATACATCTTGACAAGTTACAGAGGTTTTATAATAATTATAACTCGCCATTATCGCGCGACATAATACTTAATGCACTTTTCCTAGTTAGTAATAACCTGCCAGTCTATTGTGAGAAATGGCAGCCCCTCGAGTCCGTGCCAGAGACAGTTTCAAGGAAATAGATATGATAACGTATCTATGAATAAACCATTTTGCTACTAAACGAGATTTCCGTTTGCAGAATGACAAAGACATCGCATTTTTTACGTCTGCATATAAAGTTTCAGTTAGTAATTAATAGGAATCATATATAATGTCGAAAAATATAATCAAATGTGTACAAATGGCAACAAACATGTATGCTCAATTACTTTTAGTACACCATTTCATAAAAGTTTAAATGTAATATATAAGCTACAATTAACGTGTCTCAAAACTTAATCCTAACAAAAAACTTCTTTATAACATCTTATGAATTAAAAAAAAACTCTGACCACGCTAACTCTCCTTAAACTTAGCAGTAAGAATGCATACGAGTAGCATTCATCGCATATATATCCCTATAAGTTCCATACATATCACAGCACTTGTCATGAAAACTTAGCGTGGTCCGATTCTAATATTTCTACTTATGCGGGCTACATGTAAATTATCTGCTTAAATTAGACCTGACGTAGGTATAAAAGCGTTGTCGTGTGGTCGTAGTCAAAGTATCTACTTTTCTATATGGAACTGCTGCTGAATTTTACTCTACTGTGCTACAAGTGATTGAGTGTTGTGTTTTATAAATTTGATATCTTTATTAGTTATACTATACACATGGACTTAAATGTGGTGCCATAATTATGGGTAATTTTTTTTAGATTTCAAATTACTTACAATTTACACTACTCGTGTTTTAACTCATTCCATGTCGTTCGATATGTATAGGTGAATCTAAAAGCGGTGTCTTGTGATCATGATTAAAGGTATAAGTCTGGCATTGTGGATGTCTCACCTGCCTCCTTCCCACCTTTGACGCAAATGCCGAAGCCGTGGGAGTCGGCGGGGTCCCGGCTCATGGTGACGGTGCGCGTGGCCGGCTCCGGCGGGTGCGCCGGCGCGCCGCCCGACGAGTACGGCCGCTCGCGCTCCCGCTCGCCGCCCCGATATATCGCCTTTACACAAATACACGTTATAAAATTTTTATAACCATTGCACATACTAGAGACCTATTCAGATGTAACAACTTGTTTCAGTGTTGTACTGGTTTTGATACGACGTTGACGATCGTCTTGGTGATTGGCGCGCATCTCGTGCACGACTTTCAATTGATTTCGCGTACACCAATCAGGGTGTGAGCGATCTTGAAGGGCGTATCAAAATATGATGAAAACCGTAATAAGTTTTATTTAGGTCTACGTTAGTCGGATTCGGAAGCCTTTTAAAAGCCACATGTATAACATTTTAAAACCAAATTTAATTCAAAGAAAAACAGTTTGTTAAAACAAACCCCATGTACAAATGTTTAAAAAGAGGCCTCGTTTCAGAGTTGCAATATAGTGTGAAACAACTTCTATTCTGTTTCAAACTCTAGGCCTCTAGGGAGACCCGCAACACTGCAATACTTTCCCACCGCATGTAGTGCACAAAAGTTTATGCCCCATAAAGTTTGTTATGCTGTTTTAATAATAGAAAACATAATTCATTCACGCATTATGCAACTGCGTACTTCTCTAACCAAATAGAAATCCATTGTACATACCTTCAAGGAACTTTTATTTGAAATTGTACAGTGGAATGTTTTCCAGAGTGGCAGCAAGCAATGTAGAGAGGCTGGATATTGCCGGCGCTCGCGTTCATAAGCAATAAAGCTCCAGTATCTATTGCAAACAATGCTTCTCGGGCGCGTTTAGCATCTCAAAGACGCTGTACAAACTCCAGTGCCGCTCGTCTCGCCCCCGCACTTGAAGCGCCTCGTATTATGCCACTATACCTCTTTACGAGCAATATCGGTAGGTACTGTGGCAACGAGGAACTATTTATCGACTTACATGCTATCTAAGAGGTGTCTTTTTGCACAGTTAACAAGGCTTCGTATGAGAGCACCTACATCTACTTCCAGAAGAGGGATAATTCGAACTAGTTAATTAAATTGGCAACTTTATACTAATGAAGCATGTTTGTAGGTAGTTAACTTCGTTAATACGACCCTTTATAATAATAATATAATCTATTTTGGGATAAGGTTTGAGAGCGAAAGTGTCGCGAGACTTTCTAATAGTTTGATCCAATTATCACTATCGATCCTGTTAGAGAGGCAAGTCGCCCTACGGTTTCGAACCAAGCATGGTGAGAAAATAATAATATTATCGTGAAGTATCTGGAAAACCTTAGTTTGTTTTATTTATTTATTTATTGTTCGGAGAACCAACAGCTATAAATTGTACAATAGTTATATATATAGATAACAAAGAGCCAATTATAGGTTCCCACCGGTAGCAACAGGTTAACAGATAATTGGTGGTTAGCACTAGATTTTTTTTTTTTTTATAACGTGTTACCACTAATATTTTTAAATATTAATACTTATTATATTATATACTGAACAAAGAAACCAAAACTTATTAGTAATCTTAATACGTTAATCGATACAATAATATGCCAACACATACGACTCGCTCACTCAAGTAATTTGTCTGTTAGAATCCGTCTTATAGTTGTGATGTTGCTATTAAAAACGTCTATATCCCGCTCCTTCGTTAGTTCATTTAGACTTTTACCAGCTCGTAGTAGAAAGCTATTCTTTCTGTAATTACGTGATGAAAAAGGAATTGAGAGGGGAGGGAAGTATCTTTTAGACCTAGATGGAGTATTGAAGGAGAGCTTAGCGAGCAATTCAGGACAATCAATGTTACCATTTAAAATATTAAGTATATAAGTAATATCTGCAATCTGTCGACGTTTATGTAGTGGGATAAGGTGATGTTTTTTACAAATATTCTCATAATTGGATGAATTATAAGGAGTTTTCATTTTAAAGCAGAGGTATTTTACAAAAAAATTTTGTATACGTTCTATTCTGTTAATGTAAATATTATAACTGGGGTTCCAAATTTGAGACGCATATTCAAGTTTACTTCTGACATATGTACAATAAAGAACTTTTATAGTTTTAATTTGGGTAAAATGTAAAGAACTACGCATTATGAATCCCAAAGTCTTGGTAGCACCAGTTACTATATTATCTATATGAGTATCAAATAAAAGCTTTGAATCATGGGTGACTCCCAGGTCCTTCATACATGACACAGATTTAAGCACATGATCATTTAGCTTGTACGAAGTTGGAATTGAACTTTGTTGTCTAGTGAAGGTCAAAGTAAAGCATTTAGATACATTTAGATCTAATTTATTGGTCTGGCAATATGCAACAAGACGTGTAAGGTCATCTTGTAAAAGAGCAGAGTCATCCAATGAATTAATTTTGGTAAAAAATTTCATGTTTTGACTTGATATTACATTAGTAAGTTAAATTCAAAGTCATTAAGATCAAACGTACGTCAAAGTCAAATGGTGCTCCACGGTGCTCCTGAAGGAATCAGGATTTTTTTTCATAACGGCAATATACAATGCACGCTTATTATCGCGGTAACATACCCCAATATACAAACAATATGATCACATAAGTAAAATGGTTCCAGCAATCTCAACTCTACATGCGCTTTTAACAGAATAATTTTATGACAAATAATTGTTTGTTCCGACAAGCTCGTGAAAAACAACGTTTTTATTAAATTAGCTCTACTGACTTGAACTATGGTTACCTACTTAACTATCGTAAAATTCGGTCGTGGCAGTTCGCCAGAACCCGAATTCCATGCGCAACCCTCGGATAAGATAGCGTGCGGCGAGTGGGTATTTGTCCGTTTATCTAACTCAATATGCAAATGCATCTAATATATTTACTCTGAGTTTGATATAGAGGTAAACATTTCATACGATACCGTCGACAGTTAAATTAAAAAGATACTTTGATGTGATTAGGAAATTAGAGTTTTTATTTAGTCCGTTTAGCCTAAATAATCTACGAAGTATGTCTACCGTCTAACGGTTGGTAGGAAGATATTATGGGCAGCTAAGGACTATCGGAGTACCGGTTTAACCGCTTACCCGAGGTTAGTGGGATAGTGCAAGTGGCGCTAACTAAGTAAACATGTATCTTCTACTAGAATATCACCACGCAACTTCATTACCAAGCGCCTGAGATAAGTGATGTACCTTTAGATGCACACATAATATACATTTTTCTCAAACATGCAATGAAATATTGATGTTATGTTCCATATAATAAGGCTGCGAAGTATGATGTGTCAGGTGAGGCTAGGACAAGAGGTCGTTAATGGAATTTCATACAAAGTCCTCTTTTTAGGGTTCCGTAGCCAAATGGCAAAAAACGGAACCCTTATAGATTCGTCATGTCCGTCTGTCTGTCCGATTCTGTCACAGCCACTTTTTTCCGAAACTATAAAAGCTATACTGTTCAAACTTGGTAAGTAGATGTATTCTATGAACCGCATTATGATGTTTACACAAAAATAGAAAAAAAACAATAAATTTTGGGGGTTCCCCATACTTAGAACTGAAACTCAAAAAATCTTTTTTCATCAAACCCATACGTGTGGGGTATCTATTTCATTTATCTATCATTATCATTTTTCTAAACTGAATAGTTTGCGCGAGAGACACTTCGAAAGTGGTAAAAAGTGTGTCCCCCCCCCCCCCTCCCGTAACTTCTAAAATAACAGAATGAAAAATCAAAAAAATATATATGATATACATTGCCATGCAAACTTCCACCGAAAATTGGTTCGAACGAGATCTAGTAAGTAGTTTTTTTTTAATACGTCATAAAAATTTTAAAAAAAATTTTTTTTCATCCAACCCATACGTGTGGGGTATCTAAGGATAGGTCTTCAAAAATGATATTTAGGTTTCTAATATCATTTTTTTCTAAACTGAATAGTTTGCGCGAGAGACACTTCCAAAGTGAAAAAAAGTTTTTTTTTTTTTTTTTTTTTAATTTATTTATAAAAGATAAATTACATCGGCTATGATCGCTTATCTGCCAAACTGCATAGCAGTTTGTTGGCAGAAAACTTATTCTACCCTCCAACATTGTTAAGTAAGTTATTGCTTACTTGATTTATAGCTATATTTATAGTGCGAGTGCGATTTCTTACAAACAATTGTAATAGCTTTAGACAGGCAGACTAGATAAACATTAAGCTAACATAAACATTAGTAGCAATAACAGACTATCTAACTAGGTTTGTTTACCTATTTAGTCAGTCTGTTACTGCATTGTCATGGGAACAGTAGGTATAGGTGCTCGATTTTATTTCAACCAGATACTGGAAAACAACAAACACACGGAGTGAAGCTAAACAAAGTGTGTGGGATAATGAAGCTATCAGGGTGCAGCATCCCACTGCCCCCGAGTGTATTAATATTAGCGCTATACTACCTATACATAATTATACATTTTACGGTAACACGTGCAAGGTATTAACTTCCTTTTACATAAATACATAAAGCAATCGGTTGGCCTATTAATCATGTGACCCGTTCCAGTCCAAGCATTAATGCTTTTTTTAATCGTTTTTTATACACAACCTTTGATACGTTTTGACAGGATCTTAACTGCTCTGGTAATTTATTTAAAATCATGGGCACTAAATATTTTCGAGTACGTTTTCCATAGTAGTTACAGACTTTCGGTATAAACAACCTACGTAGGTTTATTTCCTTGGTGACGCTTCTTGTTTGTATTTTATGGTCTATCGGTTTTTTATAATCATTACGCTGATACTGTTCCAGAGCTATAAGCAAGGACCGTTTTTCATGCACTGGTAATATGTTGCAAATCGGAAAAAGTTTGTCATAGTTACTTCTATTGGCCTGTTTTGTTTTTTTATCTACTAAATATTTTAAAAACCTAATTTGTATTGCTTTTATTCGATCTAGGTATGAGGGAAAAGTGCGGCCGTAGGTACTTAGACCGTAGGATATAATCGAGTCTACAAGTGCGTGATACAACATGTATAGTGTGGCTCTGTTTACTACACTTCGTAAGTGATAAAATTTTCCGAGCACAGATTTGAGTTTATCACATACGTTATTAACATGTGCCGCCCATGACATGTCGCAGTCTACTGTTACCCCGAGGTACTTAAAGCTATTCACGAAGACGATTTCACTACATCTGCAGTCTCGCCCCCCCTTGTGCAAGCAGTCGTAGTCATGCCCAACTATACTTAAATTCGCCTGCAGGGGTTTATTATATGGTGAGCGTATATGCATACATTTTGTCTTATTGAGGTTTATGATAATGCCATTATCGTGTGCCCATTTGATTACGTTGTCCAGGTCATTTTGAACTTTGTGTCCCCCCCCCCCCTGTAACTTCTAAAATAACGGAATGAAAAATCTAAAAAAAATATATGATATACATTACCATGCAAACTTCCAACGAAAATTGGTTTGAACCAGATCTAGTAAGTAGTTTTTTTAATACGTCATAAATGGTACGGAACCCTTCATGGGCGAGTCCGACTCGCACTTGGCCGCTTTTTTAATTTCCATATCACATAAATTTGTGGCACAGGCATCATGACATTCTGCCACTATGCGTATTAAAAAAACAATAAACGATTTAGTATGTACTTAGTGCAGTTTTATTTACATAATAAATCCACATGAATTTTATTCTTAACTTTATATTAACTATCATCTAAATACTAGGCAGTGGTAATAAAAGTCTACTCAAACGTGTCTCTAACCGTATAGAAAAAAAAAGGTTGGCGGGAAACTAGATAATTTTTCGCTGTAATTCTGTTTTAACGAATTTAATTTTGTTGTTTGTAATCTTGTTTTGTTATAAATAATTCAGTATGATTTTGGAAAAACTACCAACGAAGGAATTATTATTGATTGCACCCCACTTGAATTAAGAGCCGAAGCAGAATTGGCTATACAGAACTTCTCTTCTTCTTAGTCGTATACTCTTGTCAGAGTAGTTGTGGTCATTGCGGTCATTGTACGGCTTTTTTCGCTGTTTCCCGCCATGCTTCTCTATTTATTGCCTGCCGCGCGCACAGATTCAGAGGTAACCCGGTGAGAGCTTTCACTTGGTCGGTCCATCGCATTGAGGGCCGCAATCTGGGTCTTGTGCCATCCACTCTGCCCTGAACAACCAGCCTCTCCATCGCGTCGTCTTCCCTACGCGTAACGTGACCGTAGTAGCTAAGGATGCGAGAGTGAACGATTGCCGAAAGTCTTTGTGTAACTTTGAGCTCCTGGATATACAGAACTTGCTGCCGGCAAAACCAAAGGCGAAGTATATGGTTACTTATGACAATTTTATAAATAGGAAAACCAACTAAAAATCCCACGGTTTCTCAGAACACGTGTTTTTGGCATATTTTAAAGAACTGGCAGAAACTAAAAAGTCTTCAACATTGTGGGCATTGTACTCCATGCTTAATGTTTTGTTTACTAAGCATCTTTTAACCCGAAATGCATTGTATTTTAGTATTTTAAATTGTAACACGACAGTTTAGACTACAACGCTTAATATATAAATTTAGTTTATCTACATACCTATCTAGTGACAAGTTCCTATTGCTATTGCGTTCTGATTGATTATTGAGATTGAGAAGAGGTTATAATTTAATTTTGGTTGCAACAAATTGAAATTCTATGGAAATTGTATAGGTTAGTTCAGAAACGTGCTTTCGTATTTTTTTGAAGTAACATGATAATAAATATTTATAAAGTATCTGTTTTCTATTAAAACCGAGTTAAAATATAGCGAAATAGTAATTGTTTACTTATAATTTCTTTAAAAATAAAACTTTGATTTTTTTGTTGTTTCTTTCATTGTATGTTTGAGAAAAGCACTATACATACCTCGGCGGGAAATAGGGGTTGCCCGCCTCAGACCTATCCGTCTATATGTCTTCGGCCGGCAACCCCTTTCGTCCCGGCCTCTGTAGTAATGTACTATTACACAAACATTTACACGTTCAACGTGTGTGAGGTATTTTTTGTTACCGGTCAATGACTATGACGGTGCTAACACTTTCAGTGCCAGGCTCACCATATTTGTAATGTAGGTTATGTAGGTACCTTCTGCAAGTGTGGCTAGTCTAGCCGTAAGCATTACTTTTAATTCTGAATCATGTCGGGACATGCTCAGTGTAGGGTTTCGTAGTTACCCGTTAGTCACAAAAAACCTTGAACGGATGCTATATAGTAAGTATCATAATGTACATAACTAGCATAATGGAGTACCTTCACAGCGCTTTCTAATTAGTGTCCTAAGAAGGGAAGTCTTTTTGCGATAGCTCAAAAACGGCTTAAGTGATCATGGTCGCTATAGTTTTCATTGAATGTCTATATTAAGCTCTATTTTTACGATTTTTTTAATATATTTTTTGGACTCATGGTTCAAAAGTTACAGCGGGCATATCTTTCCGGTCGATTATTTACGAAAATAATTACTTTATCAAAAAATCGTTGCTGGAGACCCTTATTCTTATTTTGTAACACCTATCCAACAATATCCCAAACTAATGAGATAAACGAAAAAAAAAACTATTTTGTATCGGAGTATTTTTTTATTCGATTTTATTTTACGATTTTTTTGGATTGATCGATTTATGTATCCATGCCAAATTTCACTAACGATTACGGAGCAAAGCCTCGGACAGACCGACGGAAGGACATGGTGAAATTCTAAGGGCTAGTTGACTACGGAATCCTAAAAAATGATAAGTTATTGTATAGAAATTGTTGTTATTATTGTATATGTTATCTAACTTAAGAACTGTTGCCGCTTAACTTTGTGACAAGTATGTAGGTACGCATAGGTTATCATAAGAGGAAATCAACAGGTTCCACACAGAGAACAGAGAGATGATCACTTGCAAATCCCTGGTGGCGCTGGAGTTCCGCTCCAAACTTTAGAATACAGTGGCATCTAACTAGGTAACTCTACCTACGTCTTAATTTCTGTATTTGCCGAATCCGAAAAAGGGTTAAGTATATGTTGTAGGTACTAATTTTATTTTATAATGTATGTTTTTGTGTGAATTGATATATTTTGTTGTTATAGTATATATAGCGGCAGAGTAGTTCATGCTTCCAATTCATCCGATGATAGCGGGTTGAAATCCTGGCTCGCACCTGGCATCAATTAATTTTTCGGAACTTATGTAGGAAATACATGGATTTATACGAAAAAATTCAAATTTGTATATCTGACCGCGGCCGGCAAATAGTCCCACTTTGTCGCTTGCCATAAGTACGCCTTGTTCGCATTAACATTATTATTCGCATAAACATCAGCAAACAACAAGACAAGCAAATCTCATCCTTGCAATTAATCTAGCCTTTATGAGTGCTTGAAGTTTGAGTTTGGTCATATTTTCCAATATACCAATCTAATTTAAATCCTAAATCGGATTGCTAAGGTTGAAATTTTATTGGCGGTGGTGCGTACGTGGTCGGTAAATCATATTATGCCAGGAAAAGGGTTAAACAAAAACCTAGTTTTCAGCATACAGAACTCTTTAATATTTATTTTGTAAGCTCTTAAGCTTACGAGAGCAAATAAAGTCTTATTGTAATGTCTTTTTTGGCTTCAGATAGTTTGGTATATAGTTACAGAGAAGAAACATCGCAATAAATGTTATAATAGTGACGGTCAGTGCCTAGTGGCCTACGTTTACTTAATTACTTATTCGTTTGATCAAACTTCTGTTAGAGCACAGAAATGACAATACACACACCGCACACATGCACACACCCACACACACACACATAAAACCATAGGTATGAATGTCAAGAGACAGGGTGCCAGAATATTTAATTTTCCTTGGCGTGTGCCTCGAGTATCTACTTCAAATGCTTAATAAAACGCTATACGCAAGCCTTAAATTAATAAATTAAATTACCTCATAATGCTCGAACGAATCCAATTTGGAGGTACTTGGTAGACTGCGTGATAGAACGGCACAGCGGTATAAAACATCACGCACTTACTTAAATGTTTCAACACTCCATTTTGGTAAGCTTAGGTAAGCAAACTTCATATAATATGAAACGTAAAAAATAAGCTACAGTTATAAGTATATTAAATTTTATATTGTTTTAAAGTTCCAAGGAATCAATATATGATTCAGCCTTAACGCGTGAGAAATAACCCTCGTGAAATATTACACGACGACACTTTTCCTAGAATTTGTTACAGATATTCACACGCCCGGCGAGCACTGATTGACACTGACTGAAATGCGTGAAAATAATAGAACGCTAACTTTAACACAAGCATTATGCTGCGAGTTTATAAAAAAACTCAGAATCAAGTTAAATTATATAAAAAAAGTGCTTCACTTTTAAATTTAGGCAGTTAAAGAGTTTGTAAGTAGAAAAGCGGCGTGTATGTGCCGTCGCCTACCGTAGACTGACTATGATGATGACGTTACTGTCCATTACCAGCCACGGGCAGTGGCATATGATGGACATGCCTATGTGCAGGAATTTTAATAACACAAAGCGGAGGATAATGAACGACTCGCTTAGCGGCAGAATGCGTGTTTTGGGATTTTTTGTTTATAATAATTATTTACCGTTAAACTTTTAGCACACTAACTACTAACGTTTTTAGCGTCTATTTAATCATTTTAAGACAAATAAGACATGCTTCATAAACATTTTTTACGATACACTTTTAATGTGCTGCAACTTTAAAATGTGATATTATTTTGCATATTATAAAATATCACAGAAACTTCATAAATCAAGTGCGCTTTAAGTTCGTGCCAACCGCACGTAGGCCCACATCGGATTAATTTGACGTGCCGCATCGCTCTGTGAAAAAGAACGCGAAAAAATGTTTTATTGTGTGTGGTCATGTCCACCGTTTCATTCCTCCCTAAACGGCTGGCACTGTGGTAATGAATAAAGTAACAGTATCGACTGGCACGGCCTTACTCTAGAATTATTTACACCTGCGACACCCCTCACCCCTGCTGCCCACAGGCTATTTTAGGATCCATTGTTTAATACATTATCCGACACAGGCGAACTAGCCTTGACGTCGATTATAATCCTCATGCATTCCGTGAGTGCATCGAGTGTATCGGTAACCTTGACGTATAGGCCGTTCCTATCGATTGAAGCTACAAATGCCTCGAGGAAAAATATAAATCTTCATGTCTAGTAGCCACGTAATTTGTCTTGGTAGGCAAGGCAATAAACATTAATTAGCTACTTGACAATTTTTTGTAAATAATGTTAATGGAACTTGATTTACCTGAGGATGAAATGTCTATATAGGGCTCATGGCATTTAAGCAACACAAATGTCAGAAATGAGAGTTAAAGTCTGACGCTCGCACTCGACGATTGAAACGCCTCTAACAAAATTATATTGTAATGTGACGTCACATTACATTAGCCAGTTCTAAACGTATGGAAGAACAAGAAAATTGCAATTTTGACCCTGAAATATTGCATCATGTATATAGTTGTGGTACAATTTATTTTTCAATAAAATGTACGGAATCGAATGATACCATTTTATTTTTTCTTTTTGAAAGGTTTTTTTTTGGAGACTGAAGCCGTGTATTTTTTTTAAATCTTAATATATTTTTTGAATTCCACATTTTATAATGGATGGCTCATTTTCATTTTGTTATAATATTCAACATGTGTCAAGAACCCAATTGTAACATATATTTAACTAATTGTTCTTACTATGCCACTGTGCGAGCGGGACAGCAATATATAATTATGCGCGTGCGATATAGTACTTTACCATTAGAAATTCAGTTCATTCTGTTTACCCACATATAGATACTTACGGAGGCCGATTCTGATTTAACTATTTGTTAAGCTTTACATCTTGTTTAATACGACTTTGAGTCGTATCATTAGGCGTCTCACGCGTACCAATGAGCGCGAACGTGATGCCTAATGACACAACTCTGATTGCTCGCGCACACCAATCCGGTGCGAGATGCCTTGACGGCAATAACACATTGTTAAAGGCTTGTGTGATCTACGGTTTGCTCACATGGTGCGTGGTGCTGCTAGGGCTGGAGGCGGGTGAGTGTCTGCGAGCGGGCGGGTGTGACGGCGGCAGGGCCTTGCCGAGCGCCGCGGCACCGCCCTGCCCGAAGAGCCGCAGCACCTGCTCCGGCGAGATCGGCCGCTTCTTGCCGTTCGCCGCGCTCAGGTGAGAAGTGCTGTTGCGAAGACTTGTTGCACCTGCTGTAGACAACCAGTAACGTTAATTGGTAATTCTTAGCCGTAAAAGAAGAGAAGTGGTGTCGTGTTGCGAGGTATGGAGTGTTCATTTCAAAACAACAATAATTAACTCACGTAACAAAACTACAAAATATATTTGTTTGAATATCTCGCATGCAAAATGTTTTTTTTTTTTTGCTTTAACACAATAGTGTGGAGTGTCGTTTGTTAGGTCTTTCAAAACGATAATAAGGGTCTTTAACAACCATTTTTGATAAAGTGAATATTGAATTGAACAATAGGTCCAAAAATGTAAAAAGAATTGTTATTTTTTTTTAATTAAAGTTAATAGCGGACATGAGCGGTCCAGCCTTTTTAGAGTTATTGCAAAAATGTATTCTCTTCTTCGTAAAAAAAACATACAAAGCGCTAGGAAGGTACTCCCTTATGCTTGTAATGTACATGATAGTTACTAATAGCCCCGTTTAGCCTATTCGGGCAGAATGGTAGTGACATGCTCTTGGCCGATTTTTTATTATATTTGACGGTTTTAAACATTCCGCAGTTATATATATTAGTCGGTTTTAAACATATTGTTTTCTGTTGAAATGTTTAGTAACACTACTTAATTTCCGTGTCTGAATTCTTACGAGTATTTCATAAACTGCTAGCGTACTAGAGACAGACCAAGCTAAGTTGGCAAGGATTTTGATAGCTCAGCCTGTAAGTGTTAAGTAAACGTCATAATTTCATTGAAGTTTGACGTTTCAAAATAAAACTTGCACTGCCTGTACTCTCAATAAAGCTGCCAAGTTGGCAGCCCAATCCCGTCTTAGTCTAACTCTAGTTAAACTGTGAAGCTATTACATTGAGGTACTGCGCCCCCCGCACTTGGCCATCCCGCGGTCATATTAAACAACTCAAAAATATGCCAAAACCGTGCAATAACATTCGTAACCACAAGTCATAAAAAGTTTCTAGTGCCTCCTGCATACTTAGCGATAACACGCATAGCAGGCAACTGTGCAGGCAACTCTAACAGTTTTACTCAGTCCAACGATAATATTCCCGCTGCGCACTTGAAACTTATTCAAAGCGGCCGCGTAATTGCCGCCCGGCGCTCAATTACGTCCGTTGCGCGATCCATTCAATCGAACCTACAGTGCTACAGGCAGCGGTCTAAGATTTACCCAAGATCTTTTTAACTTCATTTTGAATAAAATTTTATTTCCATAATCTTAGAAGAAACAGTCAATTCGAGTTTATTACGTTAATACGTACTCAAATTTTACGGCTCATTGGGACTGTCGATTTACGAGTAAGACGCACTCGAGAAGGGGACAAAACTATTTGGACTACTAGAATAGGTGTGATAAGTTTTACGACATACCGGCCCGATTCGAACATTGCTTATAAGAAGGCACAGATCTGTCAGTGTCAAAAATGACGAAATGTCACTTTTGACACTGACAGATCAGTATCGTACAGCTGTGACTTTTTATAAGAATTGTTCGAATCGGGCCGTATTAAAGTGTTCGTGGAGGTTACTGCAGTTTCCAACTTCGATGGTTTTCGTTGTAGCGCAGGTAAACAATGCTACGCGTTAAGGCGTAGCACCCGTAGCGTTGTAAAAGAAGGCAGTAAAAATGTTAACTACAGACTTTCCTGACTTGGCAGTAAGGATTCATTGTGATACTAGTATTAGTTTCGTGGTTACTTGCTAGGTTAGTATTAGTAATATTATATTAGGCGTACATGTAGGTGATTTAATAATAATGCAAAACTGTCCGAAGTCGATATACTTATTTAATTGTTCGATATATGATGTAAAGAAAGCATACTAAATAATAATTAGGATCTTTTCCCTTTAGTCTCATAAAAAAATGTGTACTTAATGTTATATGCAGTATGCGACCTCGACTGTACCCGCATGATTTTTGTTTGAAGTATAAATGTAATTATTTTAGCGATATTTTAATGAAGGAAACTGTAGGTTTGATTTTATTATGATATATTTCTTTTAAACTGTAAATGTATTTATGCAACCGTTTGTTTCTTAATAAATAAATAAAAGAGAAGTTGATTAACGATTTTTTTTTTTTTTTTGACGCAGAGGGAATGCTTTTACGCATCATCCCCAGGCCATGGGGTGTCGGCCTATAGTGGGGGGTATGTGGGACTCACAGCTCTCGCACCTTTCTAAGTCAGAAAGGGGAGAGAAGACTACCCACTAAACCCTCTGCGGCGTTACACCCTCTTGCCGGTTTGGGGAGCATCGTGGGGTCGCTAGCATTCATCCATGGTACTCCCCCGGTTGCCAAGTTCGTTAGCACCCTCGCGCCTTAGGAGGAGGGGTTGGCAACGCTACAACCCCTCCCCAAACGGGTAGAGCCATATTGTGGGTCCCCTTCCCATAGCTCTACTGGGGAAGCAGGCGGTTAATGTACTGCAACCTCCTTCTTCCTCTTCGCCTGCGCCGTAACGGGTGTGCGTTCACGTCATCTTCACGCACTCGCTCCGCTTCCTCCTTTTGCTATGAAAACGAATGCCTATGCCAATTCTAGGGATTAGTTGCCGAGCGGACCCCAGCGCTTCCATGAGTCGTGGCAAAAAATGCCGGGATAACGCGAGGAAAATGATGATGAACAGTTGATTAATGAGGATCAGCGGGGTTGTATCATGTATGTTGTTTCTGTTCCCTCGCATTTGCGCCAAGTCAGAAAAAGGCCTATGCACTAATTGATACCATATATATTTTATGCACGTTACTATGTTACGACGTTGTTTGTTGTGTGTTATTTGTTAATCCGATAAGATGGTATATGCAACTGAGCCGAAATATAGGGAACTCATTACAACAAATATACATAGTCAATATCCCGTTTTAACCAGTAGTTAAAATGATAGTCTAGTTACCTGCACTATTGCCTATAGTGGAAGAACCAAGATAAGGTTGCCGGGTGAGTTTCCCCGAGTAGTGTTGCGAGTAGGACGCATGGTGGCCGTGCGAGGAGGCCGGCCGCTCCACGATGGTGTAGGAGGTGCCCGGCGGCGAGTAGTAGACGCCGCCGCGCGCGCGCGCCCGCGCGTCCTCCGCCTCGTAGCTCGTGTGCCGGTTGTCCTGCAACCACTGACACATCACAACACACGTCGTTAGCTATTAGAAAGCCCACACAGTTTCATGCGGTTATCACACGTCTTCTTAAATTCGTAACATTGCACATCTATAGATATAAATAAATAACAGATTTTTTTTTATGACACCAATTTTCTTAGTGCGATAATATTATTAAGTCACTACCTATATCGAAATACAACTATACACATAACCAGACATAGAACTTTTTGTGGCAAAAACGAGTGTTTGACAAAATGAAACATCGATAAATCTGTTATCGATAAGTCAGTCATAGATTAATAATTAAAAGCTGTAACTTATATGCTGTAAATTACCGAGGAATAACAAGAATGAACATCAATTACAAATCGGTACACAATTTCTTTATTAACTACATATATTCAGTACTACCAATATATCAAAGAAGATATCGAACGTGTTGTATATTTCGCGGCAGCATCTTCTCATACAATATTAAAAATATCTATAAGGTAACATCGATATATGTCGATATTTCATTTTGTCAATCACTTTATTCTGCCACCAAAATAACACACATTTGTGACATAAGATATAAATTTATAAGTACCGATACATAAATAGAACAATAAAATCGAAACGATTTAGTTAATTCCCAACAGTGACTTTCATAAGTAATTTTACCATAGTGACGTTCCCAACTTCTATTTGAGTTCAATTATCTTTATTAAGGTTTATGTATATGTAGGGTAAGTAAGCAATTATAGGGTCGATCTTTAATTGTATTACCCGCGTGTGCGAGTGCTTTCGTAATTTCAAGGATTTCCTCGTGGTTTGTAACCTTGTATTTATTGCCTTTTAATTTCGTAACTTATTATTCATTAATTAGTCATGCAAAAATATTTTTAAGAATCAAATAGCACCATTTTTAGGAGCAGCAAATATCTCCTTTCATATTGTAACTTACTTGACTCACGAGAACCTTCCCTAAAACATTGCGCGCACTGGTTTCTGGTGGCATGCTAGATGCTGCAGCACAGCGGAATGAGCCATAATGACTGATAGCTGGGGCCCAACTCAGTGTTGTACCTGCTGCAAGCGCGAGTGGCACATGGCTGAGCGCGCCGTGCAACCGTAGCCAGGGCCCTGCCCGTACGGTCAGTGAGTATAGCTTGAGTGTTGTTCCTGCTGTGAGCGTGAGTGGCGAGCCAGGTGGTGCTGCGAAGTGGCGGAGCGCGCCGTGCAGCCGTAGCCGAGGCACTGCCCGTACGGGCAGCGTGTATACTGTATAGCATAAGTGTTGTACCTGCTGCGAGCGCGAGTGGCGCGCCAGGTGGTGCTGCGGTGGGTGCTGCGGCGTGGCGGAGCGCGCCGTCCAGCCGTAGCCGGGGCCCTGCCCGTACGGCGGCCAGCGCGCGCCGAACTCCGCCAGCTCCGAGCCCTCGCCTCCCTCCCCCGACCGCATGCCGGGGGTCACCACTCCCACTGCAACAATACACACAATTTATAATTTTAACAGAGCAAACATTGTGATCTATTTAGGTAGGTACTAACCTACCAAAACTTATCAAATATTTAAAAAAAACACTATAGGGTACCTTTAATTTTCCATTTGTTTAAACTATACCTAAACTGTCTATGACACCTATGTCTTTAGCGTCGTTGATGCTGTGTATCTTTTTTTTAATAAACGATACCAAGACAGCCCGGAGGACCGTTATACCAATCTGACATCCTGACGCGATCGGTTAACTGCGTGGCCTGGTTGTCAACTTATAATACCTACTTTCTGCTTATAGTAGTATTACCTATGATTGCCTACTATGTATCGCCATACGATTGAATAAATAATAAGCTGAAACATTCAACTGATGGCTTTTACGATGTTTAATAATATGATTAGGGGTCATCCATTAATTACATCACACGAATTTCTAGGTTTTTTGACCCCTCCCCCCTCCTTGTCACACTTGGTCACATTTGGCAAACTCCTCCCCCCCTGGTGGGAAAACACATTTTTCGCATTTTTTTTTTTCAACAAAATCGGCGAATCTAATTTGTTACTATTAATATTTTACCAAACTATTTTGGACAAAAGTAATATTAGTAATTATAACACAAAACAGAATAGGAAAGAAAGTTAATCGCATAAAACGATTATCGTTCTAAAAATTCGTTATTTAACTGTACAGCGAATTTTTTTTTTAAATTAATACTGGTGAAGTTAAAGTGACGTCACAAAGTTTGTGACTCCCCCCTTCCCCTTGAAACAAGAAGTGACATTTTCTTGACCCCCTCCCTTCCCCTAAACGTGTGATGTAATTAATGGATGACCCCTTAGCCCCCGGTAGTATAATCGCGAACCCGCAAACATAAATTATTGTGGTTTGGATACATAAGTCAAATCTTAATATGTAACGAAAAATAAAAATGAGTATTACCTACTTAATAACGAGTATAAGATAATAATGCTTCAACAAAAAAACTTGTATCTAAGTTACGTATACGTACAAACAGATGCAAAAGTGCATAGTGAGTTTGCACTATTGCAGCTCGCTGTACATGATTTGGGATAAAGTATTTTTCCCAGACAGGAAAAGTTTTACTGATATACAATTGTATATTTAGCAAAAATAAGCAAGCATTTAGGCAAACCCTGCAAAAAAGCTAGGTAAAAAAAACACAAGCAGTAAATCGTAGTCGCTATTGCTAAGGTGCAGAAATGGAAATCATGTCTGTGGCACCTGGGAGCGTCCGTGATATTTATGAGAGCATTGAACTGCAAAAGTATAGTGAACGCCCAATGCCGATGTAAACGCGCATCGGGGTCAAATCAAATGTAAGCAATCGGCTGAATCACGCTATTGTCTAAATTCTAAAACCTAACGCAGCCAAGTTATATTAGCCAAATTGTCGTCGCTACAAAATAATTTATAGACAATTCATCGGATTCACTGCCTAGCTGGTAGCTACGCACGGAGCGCTACGCCTTGTGTATATTTTCGGCCAAGGAGTCCGAATCAGATGTAGAGGTTGGCACCTCAGATGCAGAGGTTGGTATTTTGCAAAGGTTAATAAAAAAAATAGGTTAAATTGGGTAGTTTTAGTTTTTTTCTTTAATGTAGGTAAGTGAACACCCGTAATATATAGTCACTGGACGCCCCTGTCCACGACGACGCGCAGATTTGTCAAATCTAACCTTTAATAACATGACAATACGAGTCAAGGAACGCGTCTTCGTGAATAACACGATCTATTGAAAAATTATTGTTGCTACAATATAATTTAGAAACATTTCATCGGATTCACTGCTTATTACTGGTAGCTGATAGGTAGGATCGGGACCAGTGGCGTACTAGAAGAGAGGCCTATGCTCAGCAGTGGGAGATAAATGGCTGATATGATGCTGATGATGAGTTGGTAGCTACGCTTGTAGCGCTATGTCGACTTCGTAGCCTGGAAGTACATCATCCGCAACGCCATTATACAAATTTAACGTTAACGTTCCGGGATCGATCGAAAAACAATATACATATTTATAATTATAACATATATATACATTTATTTTAAACTTTCCAAAGGGCGACTTCACTGTAAACTTTTTCTATTTAGATAACATTGATCGCATTTATCGAAGTTAAAGAGGTGCTGTACAATATTAGTAGTTAATCATCCTAAATATTCGTGTCGGAAGCCGGTGTTGCTCGAAGTCCTAAATAAATCACTAGATTCAAGCGTCGCTCCGTCACGGTTGTAAATCTGAGAAAGGAGGGTTATTAATCTAAGGTTGCGATAGGCTGCGGAAGTGCGGAACACGATCGTACGTACTAAACTGAAATTGTTGAGTTACTTAGTTAAAAGAAGCGTAGAATTTTTGTAAATGTAGATACCTGAGTAACAATCCTAAGTTAATCAAATTGAGAGCCAAAGGAAACATTCAATTCGATCACATCTCGAATATTTATGAAGTCCTAATTTATCAGGGAAGTTCGTTTGAGACTTATGTAACTTACTTCGCCACGACTCCATTCAAGCGGTGACACACTTGGGCGCCAAGTTGCAATGAAAGTTACTCAGTTGGCTGAGAAAATGCCTTGATAAGTTTATAGTCTAGGTAGTTTATAAAGAGGACGTAAGAAATTTTGAAAACTGATTAAATACAAAAAAGAACATTGCTAAACGATTGACAAAAGTATTAAGAGAAGTAAATAATTATAAAATGTAGGCACGTAGGTAGATAGGGCAGCAAAATAAACACAAGAAAGCCTAAATCACTATAATATTATATTACTTTCGTGAACAAATATTTATTGGGCGCTTGCAACCCAATGCCGATGCCGACTGCAACCTAAGTTGGATTTGAATACTGGGACCAACAGATTGTTACTCTGATGGCTCACGTGGTAATGGCTGTTAATATACCAACTGATTAATGGTGAAATGAGCTGAAGGAAGTAATGAGTATTTAAACACGTAACAAGCTTCCGACCATTAGGGCGATTCCGGGCGTCGACGAACTGAGCCCCCCCACGTCCGGACCTTTTCCGTCGCCACGCCAATTTCTACACCATGTTTGATATTAGATAAAAACTGTCACTTTTAAACCACTTTTTGGTGTTGTTCACGTTTACGGGCCTCCTAGCCTGGCTCAGTGTTAGGGCCGGTTTTACCCACAGGAGAACTTTCTCAAGTACATGAGTGTTATAAAGACATTGGGTACCTGCTTAAAAAAGTGCGCATCTTTCAGCGGTTCGTGCGATCTAAAGACCAGCAGAGACTTAATATTTGTGTATAAGACATAGGGAGGTACTTCGCACTCAACATCTTAGATATTTTTTCTATGCCTCAAGTATGAAATTGGTCGGAAAATATTGAAAGTTAACTCTGAACAAGACTTTTTTTTCATATTGTTTTAATATATTACATCGCCATTTCACTGCGTAAATCACAACACATTAATAGTACCTACCCGTTGGTGACCTGAGATACGTGCACAATTACGAAGTTACCTTCCGAAAGTTTGCCTTGTTGGAAACCCAAGTTAGTAAATGACAATGGTCAAAAGTAGGCAACTACTCTGCCTCCAATACGACACTTGACGCTTCACCCATTGTTCTACGCCCTAACATTGGTACTGCTTTCATTTGGAAAATCTACAGGACGCCAATTTTCTGGGTCAGTTGAACAACTTGAACGTGAACGCTGTGAGTTAGTACCGACATAGGTACTTAAATTTGTTTGTGCTAGCCGATTTATAGCTTTTGTAATTGGCCTGGAATATTTTTTACTTGTCTATTGAATAGAATTTAGTGAGGCATATGAAGAATTCATAGATTTGATGAGGCACCCATGTTGTACCTATTTGTTATTATTTTGAGTGCTCCATACAAAATTTTCTTTACCCTATACGACATATCATATGACAATATGACGTAGGGCAAAACAACCCTGAAAAACGCCTTAACAAGGGTTGAAATTCATTACATTTTTTTAATTTATGATTTATTCACCGTAAAGCTACAGGTTTATAACGCGACACTATACATGAATACTAGGTGTTTTCCGATTTGTAGCAAAAAAATGCGTAATAGTACTAAAACTTGTCATGTATACTATAACGGTAGGTAACGGTATTCGATTGTTAAACGCAAACCTTTCTACCTAAAGGCGTCCGTCAGCAATCAGCGAGAAGCCAGCAGCGAAAAACATTTTATCTCAGAAAACAATTCTCGCTGGCAATGTGAATAGTCAGCAATGAACGATTAACATATTCATATATTTTATTCACACGGGATCTAATTCCAGACACAGTTTGTGCGAGAAAATAGTCGATCGCTGGTCGCTTTTTCACTTCCAGTACCTACATATTGAAATTCGTAGAGCTGGAGGCCAGGATCATAAAATAAAGGCACAGAGCACAATGCGCCATAAATATTGGATGGGTCGAGTCATGTCGCGTCGTCCAATAAGGCAGCTGTTGGCGGTGCAGCGATCACGTCGCCGTGATGAGCACGTTACACAATGTCTGCACTGCGCCCACTTCACGACCTTAAGTTAAATAGCATTGTATTGAATCTTTAATTTGAAATAAATATGATGAGGGTTAATTGTGACGTATGACACAAATAAATAGAGTTCCTCTATCTACAGTTGTCTGCTATGCTATCCCTGTTCATTCATTTAATATTAAGTATAGCTTGATGACATATATATTACTAGTACCTGGGCGACCGAGCTTTGCTCGGTTATAACTATTTATTGTAATATGGTGGTGTATAGGTAATAATTTAACTACATTTTTTTACTAATTTAAACTTGTCTAAAGTAATAAAAATTAAAAAATTATATATAAACTTGAACATATAAAAAGAAAACAAAAGTTAGTCACCGGGCGAGATTCGAACCCGTAACACTCGTTTAGCAGTCCGCGTCTTAACCCGCTGGACCAGACGGACAGCGGCTGGCAACACGAGATTAGCGACCATATTCTGCGTCGAAAGAAAAACGCATGAAAACTCGAAAACGCGTTTTCCCAAACATAAATAAGACTAATCTAGATAGATTGTATGCCCCCAAAAACCCCCTATATACCAAATTTCAGCGAAATTGTTAGAGCCGTTTTCGAGATCACAGCAGAAATATATATATATAGATACATGTGTTCACATAATTACATGAATAAATATTCTATGAAGAACACTTAGGTATGGCAACATACGCCGAATCAATGCATTTTACTTTCCTAGACTAAATTACTCTAGGATTTTAGGACTTGGTAAAATAAGAGCGGCGTTATTATAATATTACTCTCAGGGATTATTCTTAGCGGTACTCTTTGGTCTTGGCTACTCTTTTATACTTCATGTCAACATAAGCCAATCTAAGGAACACAATACGTTAAAGAACGCAAGCGATTCTTAAATAAAAAATTGGCCTACGTTGGCCGAATATGTGTAGGTACTAGGTATCAAAAAAAATCAGAAACTATCAAACTCACCTATGTAACAAAGTAGTTTTAGAAAGTTTTAGAAGTCTGAGTCCGACCTTTACATAGGTACCTATGATACATAGTTCCTACATAATAATATATCCGATACAAACCAATAAAATCAGCATAATATTTTTTTATATAAATCGGCTTTGGAAATAAAACCCTTGTTCCAATATTGGGAAAAATAAAAATTTACGATAGCTCTCAGCGGAGTTAAAAGGTTTTTGTATTAAATTACGATGTAACTTGGCATCGTAATTTGTTATATGGGACCTTGGCATACTCGGCGGTCCATTAGGTTTCAGACGCCTGTGGAAGATGACGGGGATTTGAAATTTAACATCACGATGTCGCCCTGTTGTTACATTTTAGGCAAGATAATGAACCTAGTGTGTTTTTAGGGTTCCGTACCAAAAAAGCTAAAAGGAATCCTTGTGTCATGAACGACTTACGGTTTATGTAGAATTGGAATACTTAAGGGCAACCCAAATATGTTGAGTGCTTTTTTTATTAATTTAATTTTATCACTATGGAAAATGAAATATGAAGAGGAGAGGGGCCAAATTTCAAAATATAGTTACTAACTAAGTCAAGGAGGGGTAGAGCGGGGGAGTTGCACATTCTAACACAATATTTTAATTTTTTTACAATGAAAAATAATATTTATGAAGGAAAATGTACAAAAACTACCATTGCAAGTTTGCATGGAACCCTCAGTGACCCAGTTAAATGAATTTGATCGGGTTTTTGAATGGGTTTTTCACAAATCGCCGTGCCCTTCACTCGGCTCCATAAAATTAAAAAATCATTCATGGGTAATTGTGTGAGATTTTATAATAAACTTCCAAACCATATTACTGAGTTACCAATTAATAAATTTAAGAATCATGTAAAGCGTAAACTTATTTCTAAAGCTTATTATACCACACAAGACTACATGAATGATAAAACAACGTGGGATTAATTGTGTTTCGAAATGATTAATTATTTATTATATTTGAATAATGATGATGAAATGGATATTCCAATGCATGTATTTCCTTTATTGTTTTTATTATATTTGTTTGACATTTAGAATTTATTCTAGAAACAATCTAGACTAGTATTTTTTATACATTTCTTTTTGTATGACTGTATTTTGTGAAAGTTTTAGTATTAAATTTGATCTATGAATTATATTCATTAGTATTATATATGGAATAATATTTACAACATCAATAAATTGCTCTGATAATTAGATTAAGATAATTATATGTAATACTGTCTTACTATTCATAAGTGCTTGTTGCTAGGCCTACATGAATAAAGTATATTTGAATTGAATTGAATTGGGTTCTATTAGTTTTTACTTTAGAGACCTTTAGATATTTGTTCAGGTGAATTTTTCACGGTAACAGGTTGACGGTTTTAATTTTAATACCTTTTACTAGTACAACTACAAATTTACCAAGAAGTTTAGATTGATTTACAAGTTTAGTGCTATCATCGAATATTCATGAAAATGTTTGTACAAAATTTGTACAAATCGTGAGCCAGCTTTTATAATAAGTATTCGCTTATCGACTTGTAATACGAGTAAGTATTCGCTTTGCGTATTATTTTCTATTACTTTGCCATTTATCCCATATTCCATATGTTATTCTATTGAATGCTAGGGCACATCAGAAACGGATGTGAACAGTCAGTGCAGAGTAAAATAAACGTGTCAGTTGGTTGTCGAAGTCCTGAGTCGGTTGGCGGCCGGCCAGCGACTGGACCCGGTCGTGATGAATTGTCGACGACAAATTGGATCTGTTATGCCCATGATTCATTATTTATAATTTATTATGTACATGTATAGTAAAGCTAGAGTAAGTAGTATTGTTTTACAATTGTTTTACGGCAGGTCTAAAAAATATTTTTTTAATTTATCTTTCTTCTTAAGTGCGCCCTCAGCGTACATTACTTTGTTGGTCGTTATGCGGCCTAGCGAGCGCCTATAGAGGTATAGATATTGTATGGTTTTTGGAGTACTGTTTATTTTTTTGTCTGGCAGTGAATGTGTTAAGAGTCGATGGCGAATTAAGATCTCTTTAAGTTCATATTTAACATTTCAAAACGCAAATCCGGACGCATAGTCGTAATGCCTCTAAAGACGATTCTCTACATAGGTACAGCCAGACACACAGCTTTCATACAGACTACAGTCTCCAATGACTGGATTTAGAAACAAAGGAACAAAGGAAGGAAGGAAGGATTAATATTTGTATCTAGCTATAGTTGTAGCGTATAGCCTGTTTACGCAGTGTCCATTATGTTTCTATATCTATATGTACCTACCTATACATACGTATGCATGTATAGCGCATCGCGCGGACCAATAAACGTTAGTTAGCAACCGACCGTGTGCGTGTATCATTCTCTGAGTCCTAACCTCAAACCTAACAGGAAGCTAACATCTACGAACGAAAGTTTAATAAACTATATAGTAAAATGAAGTACACAAAATCAGGAATTACATGTGACAATATCATTCAAAATGGCCTCCTCTGGCCTTGACAGAGGCCCTCAAACGACGAGGCCAGTCATGAATAGCGGCACGCACGATTGTCAAGTCTAATTCCGTCACTGTCTTAACTATGGCCCGCTTGAGGGAGCTCTCATGCCTTTTATAATTATTAACAAGTGATTAACCGTCCCTACTGCTACCTGTTGCTGCATAATGTTCTATGCTCATGTATATAACCACCAACATACAAATCCACGCGTACGAAGTCGCGGGCAACAGCTAGTTATTGTATATGTATGTACCTATGTGATCGATTGCAGGCAGACGCCGGGCCGCGTCACGTTTATGGCCCTATTCAGCCATTCGGGAGCTACGTGGACGTATCGCCATAAATACAAATAATGGCTCTAATTTTCACGCCAACGGCGACGGCTGTTCCAAAGCATGCATCGGACTGCAATAAAACCAGACTGTAGCAAATAGCATTCAATAACTTAATAATTTCTAGTCTAGATTATATTCAGTTATTGGTATTGGTTATACATTAACGCCGATTTGAGGGTTGTCAGTTAGGTAAATATTACCTGCTATTTGTGTGCTTTACCTATTTCTTGCTCGTATTTTTCTCTATAAAAAAAATATTAAAAAGTGTTAACAAGTACGTTAGTAGGTAAGTAATCATTCCAGCCATTTCAGCTATATTTTGACCCTCTTTATGCCCAGTTTTATATTTATGAAGTATTACTATGTATCATATCCACTTCAGGTCATATGCCCGTCCCGTAGCGCTTCTTTTGTTTAATATACAAAATTTGCAACAGTCGCCGGCAGTTCAAGCAGGAAAAGGACAATGGCTGGTTTAGGTTGTAAGCCTCGAGCGGCATTTGAGCCAAAAGAACAATACAATGTTCTCAAGCGTGGCTGTCACTGTACCGTAATAAAAACTCTATTTTGCCTCGGCTACGTACCTACTTCAAGTCCCTGGGGCTCGCCTTGATTTTACCAAGAGTCGTGTTTATTTCCCTTCACGAAGCGGTGTGCGAAAGCTCGAACCAGTTAGGTACTCTCCCGAAAATATTGCCGCCCATTTATTTACATTGCATCCATCCGGCCCGGCTGGTTAAACAATTTAAAAATTAACACTGGTCCCAAATTTTGTTTTACGGAATACTGACTGTTTCAGCATATTCCGTGCAAAAAGTCTCGTGTCTGAAAACCTCCATTACTTATAACGTTATATTTTATAAACTTTTAAAGTCGACGCTTAAAGTTCCGCGCAATTTGCAGCACACCTGACCGCAGAATAAATAATAGTACTTGACATTGTTGCAGGTTAACCCTTTACCAGGCCCCGAAGAACCAGCGTGTCTTAATACGTACTTTATATGCTGTTGCAACCGTATTGTACGCCTTGTAAAAAATGTATTTATGAACGTCGGAGATCTTCCTTTAAACCAGAAATAAAAATGTGGGTTAAGGTTATCCCATCGCCTGTCTAAGTAATGAACTGTCATACTAGATTTTGTCTTATTATATTCTTGATCAGGCTAAGGGATATATTCCACCCACATCTTATATCGGTTATAATAGTCAAGGTTTAACTCCAAATCTCCTACGAAACATTATATCAATCACTGAAAAAAAATCACTTACTTACGTGAGTTTTTATGACATGACAAGACAATTTACCGGGCCATGGGAAATATATATAGCTCCCACACAGTTAAACTCTAATAAGGCCATGGGATAATGTCAACCCACATCCTAATTCTGGTCATACACAATAATGCATGAATATTTAGCAATGTTTCCGATTACATTAGCTTTCAACACTCAAAATCTACAAAATATCAAAAAATTGTTCGACCTATGTACTTCTGTTTCATAGAAATTATGAAAAGTGTTCGAATTTATCCGTAGTTTACTGAAATTAGCGTTCAAGTGAATTTAAACGGCTGCCAAAGATATATTACGCAATTTAGAAGCGTGTTGTGAATGAAGATCATAAAATAATATTTTCAGGGATTGACAAAATATTTTGTAGGTGGTTTGGAGTTAAAACCTGACTACGGTAACCGATATAAGATGTGGGTGAAATATATCCCTTGGCCTGGTAAAGGGTTAAAGTATAATATTTTCAAAAAGTTATTTACAGTTAAAACTTCTGCATGCCTATAAACCTCTTTCTGTATACTCGTATATTATGCACGCGTAGTCAAGTTATGTCTCTGAGTCTTATAAGATAGAATAAATTCTGCATGGTTGTATGAATTGGCGTGTTATGTCGGATGTATTTCCAGCAAGCGATTGCAGCGACCCACTGGCTCGGAAAACGAGGGGAGCAGTAGATAACCAAATGGAAAATTCGTTCAATATTCCCGCCCGGAGCGCCAAACTGTCCGGTGCAGTGCCTTCTTGTTACTCTCTGTCATTCGAATAGTGATTTGTTGTCCTTTCAGTAGAGCACTGCACCTATACGGATTTGTACCTATAGTAATTAGCGATATAATATGTTAAGATAACTATGTGACACATAATAATATTTAAGAAAAAAAAACCGGCCAAGAGCATGTCGGGCCATGCTCAGAGTAGGGTTCCGTAGTTACTCTTCCGTCACAATAAGCTAAATTGGAGCTTAAAATGTGGTATATTGTTAACCAAGGGATGAACTGTGGGTGTACGTCTTTTTACTATAAAGGGGAAAGTTTTTGCGATAACTCATCATCATATCCGCTATAGTTTTCATTTAATGTCTTTCTTAAACTCTACTGCCAAGATTTTTTTTATATTTTTAGACCTATGGTTATACATTTTACATTTATATAGGGGGGGATACATTTTCTTTCGGAGCAATTATCTCCGAATATATTCACTTTATCAAGAACTGTTTGTTGAAGACCCCTATTAGTTTTGAAAGACCTTTCCAACGATATCCCACACTGTAGGGTTGAATCAAAAAAAATGGTAACCCCCATTTTACGTGTAGGGGAGGTACCCTAAAAAAAATATAAATATATATAATATTTAATATATATAATATTTAAATATTATAATATTTATATATATATAATATATAAATATTATATTTAATAGGAATATTTTAGATTTTATTGTACGACTTTGTCGGCTTTATTGATTTATATATCCATGCCAAATATCAGCTTTCTAGCACTAACGACCACGGAGCAAAGCCTTGGACAGACAGACAGACAGACGGACATGGCGAAACTATAAGGGTTCCTAGTTGACTACGGAACCCTAAAAAACCGACTTCAATGAGGGAGACCGGTGAAAGAACGATTATTGTTGATTTTAGATTTCATAAAATGAAATTAAAAAGACAGCGTCCTACGCCTAATTACTTATGTAGAAAAGGAGGTAACATGTTTTTTTTTTGCCACTGCACCCACCTTGACACATTTCTAAATTGCCCTATGATTGACTGGTAAGATACCCGCAATAGGGTATTCGACTGTATTTAAGATAAATTATTTCACAGCATGCATGAAATAAAGCACCAGATAATTATTAAAAAAACTAAATAGGATAGAAATATAAAAATGTGCCTTGAAAACCTTACTGCTTGGCAAAGAACAAGTTGCCAAACGTGAACTATGCATCATTGAAGAGTTCCGTTCTGTTCATCATCAGCAGTTCCACTTCATCAAATGTCACTTCTACAAATGTAAATACTTGATTTGGTAATGACAATATTAAGATCACTATATAGGTATATGCCTTTAATATTTGAGGAGTTCCCTCGAGTCGTCATGGACCCCATCGTCAGAACTCGAACCTGACAAAAATTTATCTTGAAAATCTAATTTACTTAACAAACACAGCGAAGAGGAGAAATCGCTAAACGTGTACTATGCGTCATTGAAGTGTTCCACTCTGATCATCATCAGCAGTTCCACTTCATCAAATGTCACTTTTTCAAATGTAAATGCTTGATTTGTCACAGAAAATACAAAAATCACTATATGTATGCCTTTCATATTTGAAGAGTTCCCTCGATACCCCATCGTCAGAACTCGAACTTGACAAAAAATTGTTTTAAAAATTTAATTTACTTAACAAACACAGCGAAGAGGAGAAATCGCCAAAAGTCAAAAACTCACTTTCAAAAAACACTCACTCACTCAAAAAACACTGTCAAAAAGTCACTTTTTTAAATGTAAATGCTTGATTTGTTACAGAAAATATAAAAATCACTATTGTATATAAAGAAAATATAAAGAGTTCTCTAGATTCCTCATGGATCCCATCATCAGAACTGAGTTTTGACAAAAACGGGACCAATCTGTTTATATATAAATTCAAACAAAAAATAATTTTCAAAATCGGTTCAGAAATGACGGAGTTATGGAGTAACAAACATTTAAAAAAAAAACAAAAAAAACACAACCTCCTCCGAATTGATAACCTCCTCTTTTGAAATCTTGAAGTCGGCTAAAAATGGGATAACACACACACAACTTCAAAAAAATATTTTTGATTATTTTAAAAGCATGAGACTTCATTGAGAGGCTTTACAGAAGATGTTTGTAAAACATTGATTTTGTTTACCAATTTGAAGTAACCCTGCATTTTTCATTAGCTTTTCCAATTTTATAAGAATTTCTGCTAGGAAGTAAATCATGAAAGCCGGCTTCGTTTTCGTGATCTATTTTTACCCTCCGATATTATTTAAGCAAAGCTTGTTAATCTTGAATAAATTTTAAGTAAGGCAGAAGAAGCACAGAAAAGAAACAATAAGGGCAGGGCAGGGCAGCTTGTGGCAAGCAATTGGGAAGTAGCGACCCCACGTACCCGAGTACTTTAGTTCTGTTACCCGAAAGGTGGGCTCAGGAATCTCTGCCTCTGGCTTGCCTTAGCCGGCTGTCCAGAGTGAAGTCGCGAGAGCTGCATACTCAAAGGTAGACGTGGAAAGTTAAGTGGCAATTTGGCCATATATTTAAAGTCCAGTGATACCTCTCTACCCTCAGCCTTCACACCAGTGTTGCCCTTGAGCAATCTTAGATGTCACTTTTTAACCGACTTCAAGATTTCAAAAGGATGAGGTTATCAATTCGGTTGGTACCTATGTTTTTTTTTTTTAATGTTTGTTAACTCATAACTCCGTCATTTCTGAACCGATTCTGAAAATCATGTGTTGTATCTCAGTTCTGATGATGGATTCCATGAGGAATTGAGGGTACTTCTCAACTCATTTAAGCAAACTTATAGCCATTTTTATGATTATTTCATGGTGTGAAATAATTTATTTTAAATACAGTCGAATACCCTATTTCGGGTATTTTACCAGTCAACCAGCAAATCTAAAATGTGTCAAGGTGGGTGCAGTGAAAAACCTCCTTTTACCTCCTTTTCTACATAATTATAGTCTGGAGGTAACCGGCTTTTTTTGAGACAAGTCGTCGACATCTTTTCTAAATACCTAAAACTGGTATGGAAATGTTCCTCATTGTCTCCAGAATACGAATTGACCGGTTTTAGTTTTATGGAGAGGGGGACGGGTCGAAAAAAGGGGGGGAGAGATGGCGCCTAAATATCATTGATATTTATTCACATCTTGAGTCTTATGAGACCGATCGGTTCATGTGAGGTGTCATTTGAAAGAATATTAAACGTACTATTATTGTGTCTTAATAACCGTAGTCATAACTGTAGTCGTTCACAAAATATCTGAAAATATATGATTATTTACCGTGCACGGATGGCATAAGTACTAATAAAATATGCTTGTAACTCAATAAATTATAACTTTACTGCAATTAAGGTTATTACAAAATATATGGAAAATTTCATTAGCTTTCCAAAATATAGGTGTTATTGGTATTGGTATGATATTATATAACCAAGTAATGACGAATTATTTTCAGCATGGATTACTACGCACCGTCACAAAAATAGCGGGCGACCGCTGTCTTTTTAATTTTATTGTTTGAAATCCAAAGTCAACTATAATTGAAGTCGGTTTTTTTTTCTTAAAAATTATTGCCTATCTTGTGGAGACGAGTCACCATCTGCCGGTGATAAAATTGTATACCATTTAATAGGCAGGCGTCCGGTATTATATCCCATAGCCCAGTATTTAGTCCATCGCTTTCACCCAATAGCCTACTTCATTTTAGTTTCCAGCAACTACCTATCAATAGTCCAACACCCTGGTGGGTGCTGCTTCTACGTGGGACCCATCCCATGACACGCGCAAAAGCAGCATCCACTTGGTGTACCCCTTACATTTCATTAAAGAGTCAATAGGGCCTCTTCTACGTGTTGGCTTCGGCTGCGCACGCCTCCTAGAGTGCCTTCCATTTGGTTTTCCCATAGTTTTAGTTTCCGCATTGAGTGTTCTTGTATCGTGCACAGCTGTATGTAGCCAAGTTCCAGAGATACTTCAAGATTGAAGAAATGTAAATATCCTACTTATACTTAGCGTTTTCATTCCGAGCACATTTTAAACCTGAAATCTAATTCTATCTCAATTTAGGATTTTATTTAGGATGGGGCAACCTATTTTTTTTAATGCCTACTACTTATTCCATAAAATTACACGAACTATTTTCGCACATTTATGTATATATTTTTTTTATCTTTATTTAGTTATAAATATTTATTTACAATAACAATATACGTAATTTCGGGATTGTATTCACTTCAGTTGAATAGAGCAACATTTATTTTATTCGTTATTAATGTTATTATACGTGCCATGTATTTTAAATGCCTATAATTCATTAAAAAAAAAAACACTGTATTTTTCTTAATTACCATTTACCGGAATTTTAGCCCCGAAACAATACAATGATGGAAGACAATAGGCCCGAAGGGTGTTCGTGACGTCACGGGCGGGCGGGGGGCCGGGGTTCAAGGGCGGAAATGTAGGTCATTGGGACAGACCGAGCCGGGACCACGGGACTCTCGGTTCGGGGGCTCAAACGGCAATAACTTATCGTATGGATTCCCGTATTTCTTATTCGTAGCCACAATAACACAGTGACCGTCCATTCGATACCTACAAAGTAATAATTAGCATCGAATACACTGCATTTGTTGTCATGGCAAACTGTATTATGAACTTCCGATTCATTTGCGCTTTAACTTGTAGAAATGTTCTACTTTATTGGTAATTATTATTAAAGTTTGCAACCCTCACAATTAAAATATACTTATGTGTATTTTTTAATGTTCTTTATATATACATATATATTCACGTCAGCACCATTCATGTAGTATCATCATCACCGTCCATAAAGAAGTCATTACCATCGCATGGTTGTCATCACGATCTTACGTTCTTATTTTCCGAAGGCGATAACTTCAAATTTAAGCCACACATTGGATAAATACCATCAATATACTCAATATACAGCCACCTATTACTGTAGATAACTTGTATCGTGTTAAATTACACATTAATCAATTAACAGCATGCTAAGCATGCTAAGGGCGTTAGACGAGCGCCTCGACTGCCCTCTCATTAGATTAGGTACAGACAGACAGAAGTATTTATTGGTTGGTCTAAGTAGATATAGGTATAGGTTACTAACATAGTGTTAGGGCTAAAATGTTTAATGTTACTAACAAAATATAGATCGCATTTTGACCTGAAATAAAGTTTTTTTTTACTAATACAATTTTTGTATAGTAATTTTTTTGTGATAAAATCCACCCTTAAATATGTAAATAAATCAAATAAAAGTACTCAAATCCAATACCGGAATTTTCGATAATCAGTGGTATCAATTTCAGAATTGCAATATCGGATAATTTCTCCAAGATTCCGGAATTTGGAAATTTCGGTATTTCGAATTTCGGTCTGAACATAAATATGAACCTGTGTATGTAATGTATGTGCTATTACTATTATATTTCGATGCACCAATTATGCCAAATATGTATGCTAGGTATGTACCGTACCAACATGAGGAGACATAGCTAAATTAGCAGAAGAGTCATACGTAAAGGCGCTGTCATTGCTGCCTAAAATGCCAAAACTGATTTCAGGGATATATTTGCTTTTGTTTCAATATTTTTTTATAATTCAAAAACAATAAAGAATAATTGAGTGTATTATGATAAGATAAGTATGATAGCTTTCTTACAGGGACTTTATTTAGATCCAAGTAAGAAAAAAATCTGATATGGTTAGATAGAATACGAGTCCGTTAAAAAATAAACCTTGCTGCTGTACATAAACAGCCCTGTATTTCTTTCTTTAATTATTTTATTGTACAAAATGCAATTATGTTTGTTTGTAAAATATATATTCTTACGTTAATATATATGAATTTATATTATGATCGTCAATAATTTCGCATATATGCTTAGCGTATCTGAAAAATACGGTCATTTTCTATATAAATGAGACTCGAAAAGAGAGGCCACTAAAATTTCAAAGCAAGAATTCTGTACCGATAAAGGTTCCCTTGGTTCAGTGCACATCCCTTCCGCGCGACCGATCGCCATACTTCAAACAACTTGAAGAACACTAATAATTATGAATATTATGATAGTCATATCAAAATCATTAATCAAGACAATAATCAACATTATTTCTTCATCATTTTTCTACAGCTACTCAACCCACTACAAACTAAAAAAAAGTACAACAAGAAACAAATGTATTTAAAATAATATTTAAGAAAAAAAACGACTTCAATGAGGGGGACCGGTGAAAGAAAGATTATTATATTATATTTAAAAATGTCTTGAAAATCTAATTTACTTAACAAACACAGCAAAGAGGACAAATCGCCAATCGTGAACTATGCGTCGTTGAAGAGTTCTATTCTGATCATCATCAGCAGTCCCACTTCATAAAATGTCACTTTTTTAAATGTAAATGCTTGATTTGTTAAAGAAAATACATAAATGACTATATGTATGCCTTTCACATTTGAAGAGTTCCCTCGATTCCTCATAGATTCTACCATCAGATCTCGCGCTTGACAAAAATTTGTCTCGAAAACCTAATTTGTTAACAAACATAAGGTAGACGACAAATCGCCACGCGGGAACTATGCGTCGTTGAAGAGTTCCATTCTGATCAGCATCAGCAGTTCCACTTCATCAAATGTCACTTTTTAAATGTAAATGCTTGATTTGGTGATGAAAATATAAAAATCACTAAAAATAAAAAAACACAACCGAATTGATAACCTTCTCCTTTTGAAATCTTGAAGTCGGTTAAAAATTAAATATCCCAAAAACCACTTCCATCCGGAAGATTATGCAGAAGCATACATATTTGAATAATAGCCCCATTTAAATAAACACGGATACGGCATACCAAGCTATAAAAATTGGTTTATATACATTTTTAGATCGCACTTCCGGTAGCATGCAGCGATTTTCACGACAAATAAAAGCCGAGCTATTTGCGGTAAATAACGACACGCGTGCTTTGTGCGTGTCGCCAATACTGGGGGAAAAATATTTTCTATGTTTTATTATTTTTTTTTTTTTATACTACGCCGGTGGCAAACAATCATATGCCCGGCCCGCTTGATGGTAAGCAGTCTCCGTATCCTATGTACGCCTGCAACTCCAGAGGAGTTACATGCGCGTTGGACATAAGTACGTAAGGGCTAAAAATTATATTCCAAGATGAATATTATAGGACCAATACACGGATCCCTTTGTTTGGCATAATTATTGAAAGTCATAATGTAATGATAGTCATATTATCATTAGTCATAAGTGTCATAACTCTCAAACCATTAACTCTTCAGAAATTTCCTTAGGTTATCCTATAGATAGGTTAGGTTAGCTTAGGTTTGTTTTATGGAAAAAAAAAAAAAAAGGTTTGTTTTATGGCGAAAAGTTACGCGTTTCTGAGAAAAACCAAATTATGGCTAACGAAAATACGGACAAACAATACATTATGACTTTAAATTGTATGGATAACAATAGAGACCCCTTATGGAGTAATTATAGTAAACAAATTACCGACCTATTTGGAAACAGAACTAGCCTTGATGAAACAATAACTAATCAGATCAAACGCTAGAGACACCTATCTGTTACATAATGATTGCAATAGCACTCCATTCTCCTTTATTAGATCTACCTACATAAAAAAGGATGAAACTATAATGTATGGTCGGGTCTCTATTGTTATCCATACAATTTAAAGTCATAATGTATTGTTTGTCCGTATTTTCGTTAGCCATAATTTGGTTTTTCTCAGAAACGCGTAACTTTTCGCCATAAAACAAACCTAAGCTAACCTAACCTATCTATAGGATAACCTAAGGAAATTTCTGAAGAGTTAATGGTTTGAGAGTTATGACACTTATGACTAATGATAATATGACTATCATTACATTATGACTTTCAATAATTATGCCAAACAAAGGGATCCGTGTATTGGTCCTATAATATTCATCTTGGAATATAATTTTCTGTTTCCAAATAGGTCGGTAATTTGTTTACTATAATTACTCCATAAGTTAACACGATTTTGTCATTAATTCATAATTAAGTTAAATTATTTGGATTAAGAATTAAAAGGTACATTTTAAGAACGACAATGCGTATTAAACACGCGATACAATCCGATTGAATAGTGTTATTTCATGAGTGCGTATAGGGGTAACCGAAAACAACAATAACGACATTATGTTTTGATCTACATAATGTGACACGGTTAAAGCTCTGTAGAACTCGTAACCTAGATAAACGATAAGTTTGAAATAATTTTGCAAATGATCAAGGAGCACTATTTTCATTTTCAATGCGCTTATACGCCATTATTTTTTATTTTACATGCTTTGAACTAATACTACAACAACGAAAAATAAATTAATTAGGTACCTACTCGTTCTTTTTAAATAGTTAAAAACCATAACCATGGTTGGTGGGTCGTAATCGTTAGGGAAAAAGGGCGTTTTTCCTGTGGCAAAATATTTAATGAACTAGTTAAAAGATTTTTCGTTATAAGTACAGCTTTTGAGAAGTAAATTTAAGCATGCCTATAATAGTCCAGCATGAAAATTAGGCTTTAAAGTGTTTTCTAATGTCCACAGGAAGAGCGTACGCATAGGTACAAAATGTAATAAAAACAAGGAAAAATTTTTTTGCCTCGCATACTTTGTTTCTTCTACTTTTTTCATATCAGAACACGATACCGAATATGCACTTAAACGGGTCCCCGCAATTTTTGTTACAACCTGTATAACGCTAATACTAACTAAAAAAATACTCGCGTAGGTAGTCAAGCTATTAAATATCGATACGGACAAAGTTCCAAAAATATGTACACACTATCTTAATCTATGGGCAATAAGCGTGTATACATATTTTTGGCACTTTGTCCGTGCCGATATTTAATACCTTTACTGTACCTGCTCGAAGTTAAATATCAGAATCAGTCAAAATTAAGTTATCTATAATCATCTAATATTCATATCTAAACTAAATACCATATATAATACCAGCTACGTAGGTAGGTACCTAAAATGTTATAACACGCTGCAAATGACAGAGGATTAAAATGATAACGGAGCATTTACGTCTAATGCATTTCATTTGTTGGGCGCGTGCTGCACGTTCGTGTCGGCAAATGGAAATATGAAAGCAAATAAAGCGAGCGAACATTACTTAGGACATGTAGGCCAACGATGACCATTTGTTGTTAATAAAAACTGTGATTTGGATTGTTTGAAAAGTAATCTTTTTCCTTTTCATACCATTAGACGAAAGTGGAGCACCCGCGCGAAATCGCCTTTTCATACAAACGTAATCCTCATTTTCCCCTCTGGATATTAGCATTATTGAAAATAGTTTACATACGTTGCATATCAACCACAGCTATGCCCCGTTAGATTTTTTTCGAATTTATAACCATTACAAGAGTGCTGTAAATGCTCCTAATTTAAAAATTTGTATGAAATCTGTTTTTCGCTCCCAATGAAATTTCAATAATCGAATTCAAACGTAGGGGTATAGCAATGGTTAATATACGTCAAATTGTGCAAAAATATTTTTTAATACAGTTGCTCAAAAAGTGCTCTTTTACAGAGCTGTTTAGCGTGCGGAAAGTTGGGTTTAGCGTGCGGAAAGTTGGATTTCGCGAACTAGTGCTTTTTACTTTTCCACGTGTTCCAATTCATGACTACTTATTGATGAGTGTTAATGTTAGTTTCCTTTAAAAGTCTTAATCAACATAAAAACCTACTGTTAATGTAAAAATAATAAATTTAAGCATATTTCATATATTATTACTTACCTCTTCGTCATTATAACACATTTATTTTTTAATATTAATTATTGAAAAACCGTTCTTAATAAGTTGTCTGAATGGAACGGAATAGCTGCCGAAACGCGTGTCAAAGCAGAGGCGTTTTTTCTAACCGCAAGAATGTTTTAGTTTCCAAAGGCAACATTCGATATTGTTTTCATACAATTTAAATATACGATACACAAATAATCGTAAATAACGATACTTAGGTAATAGTAGTAAAATATTTTATATTTACAATTGTTTCTGTCTTATAGTACATGCATAAAAAAGTACTTGTTGTTTTTCTCATTTTTTCGCAACTGTATTAAAAAACGTCGTTCGCTACACGTGTGGAAAAATAACATACTTTCCGCACTAGCATCGAAATGTACTACCTATTCCATAATGTCAATATCGAGAGAGGAAAATGGGGACTCCGTTTGTATGGACAAACGGCCGTCCTCGTTCCTCTTAACATTGACTAAAAATATTCAAATTCCTGAATTAAATTATATTTAGATAGGATATGTGTTGAACTTTGTACTCTTTTGGTTCCAAATTTACAGAATTGGTATTTCAACTACATAGGAAAATGGTACTAGCTACACGGATATACATATTCTAAAAGTTATTTTCATTTACGAAGCATGCATAAAATCGATACGATTTTACTAGTTTAATACAGCGAAACAAAGGAATAGCATATTGCTAAATCAATATGAGCTCAATAGCAATCCCAACAATGTGGCATAAAGCGGTCTTTGTTCACTTTTGAATAGTTTAAAGGCCACCCCTAAAAAGCCTGCTTCAGTTCAGTATGATGAATTAATCCAACCCTTCAGAGTCGGCGTATTGTTCAGTCAATTAGCTCATGTCAAGATTAAGGTACTACATTAGACCGTTTACGCAGGGCGACTTTTTGCTGTCATTTACAAACGGGTCATACACTTTTTTAGCTAACTCGTTCGCGCCTTTCCTATAGATATCGCAAATTTAACGGAATCTAAAGCTAATTTTTACGCGGCACCTTTACAAGCGGGATACGTTATTATTGCTTATCATAAAAAATAAATAAATAAACGTACTTGGAATGTAAAATGCTCTAGTGCAGAAAAGTGTCACTTTCTGCCACTCCATAGAACAAAAACAACCAATTATTAGAGCATGTGAAATGAAAAAAGTTTTTCAACACACTTGCTCGTAACGTGGAAATTATTGAACCGCTTTTTGGTTTATAATCCTAGATATTAAACACGCATGATTTGAGTTTATCGCGAACATACAGACAGACAGACGCGGCGGTGGACTTTGTTTTATAAGGTATAGTAACAATGACTTTCAAAGCTTTACCCCCCCCCCCCCCCCCTCAAACTGATTGTGTAAGTTTATATGTCGGATAGTTCCGAATATCACCCAAATCCATCCCTCCCAAAAATAAGAATACTTTTTAAGAATTATTCGACGGTTTTCGACATTCGTATTTACCAGAATATACCTTATAGTTATTACCAAAGAAATATTGCCATAGAAAGTGCAGATTCGGAAGCTGATGCGCCAAGGAATAAAAAGCCAATAACTGGCTGGAATTATCATGTTCGGAGTAGTCATGAAGTGGCTAAGCTTGAGTTTCGGTACTGGATTTTAAATGGAAGACCCAATAGTGGGATGCTATTTGATAAAATGCGCGACGCTAGAAGGCGGTTTAAAAACAAACTTAGGTGGTGCCAAAATAACCAAGAAACTATTAAAATGAATATTTTAGCGATACATAACAGTAATCGTGACTTTGGAAAGTTTTGGAAAGCCACCAAAAATATGAGTTCAAGACCCAAGTTGCCAACCAGCGTGAATAACGAAAGCCACCAAAAATATGAGTTCAAGACCCAAGTTGCCAACCAGCGTGAATAACGTACATGACACAAAAAAGAATTGCTGATTTGTTCGCTGGGCACTTCAAGGTGTTGACAATGTGATAGATACTGAGCCCAGATCAGTGCCGCAGTACACAAACTGTACAGTAACCGCTAATGACGTAGCACGGGTAGTTAAATCTATGAAGCGTGGGAAATCTGCCCGCCATGACGGGCTCAGTATCGAAGAAATATATAGGGTGCTCTCTATATTGTTTAATCTTTGTTTAAGACACAGGTGGTTCCTATACCCAAAAACCGAACGGGTGATGTCTCAAATTTGAATAATTATAGGCCTATTTCTTTAGGTACTGTAATTAGTAAAATTTAAGAGAGACTTGCAACCCGAACTGATGCGGAATGTGATAATAGACGATGCGCAGTTTGGTTTCCGCCAAAGTGTCTCAACTGACTCGGCCATACTGTGTCTAAAAAACACAGTAAATTACTATTTTCAAAGAGAAACGTCCATCTACGCCTGCTTTCTGGATTTGGGCCGCGCCTTTGACCTTGTCAACTACAAAGTGCTCTGGAACCAATTGCTGAGGGCGGGCGTATCGCACACTATGGTCGACTTGCTCAAGTTATGGTATGGAAACCAAACGAATAGCGTCAGATGGGACGACTCACAATCTAATGAGTACAGTCACGTCTGAAAATATAGATACGAACAAAGTCCCAAAAATATGTTTACACGACCTTATTTCCCATATATTAAGGTGTATACATATAGTTTATTACTAATATTTTTGGCACTTTATCGTCTGTATCTATATTTTCAGACGTGACCGTGCAGACTAGAGTGTGGAGTGCGTCAAGGGGGGCTAACCTCACTGGACCTTTTTAATATTTATATTAACGATCTGATCGATGAACTGAGGCGGACTCGGCTGCCATATTGATGGCGTCTGTTATAATAACTTAAGTTATGCGGATGACATGGTTCTCCTCAGTCCATCGATCAGAGCCCTACGCGAGCTCTTAGCGGTCTGCCAGAACTTTGCCTTAAAAAATGGCATGAAATATAATACCGCTAAGACCGAGATGGTAATTTTTAGATATGGTAAGGGTCCGGAGAGAGTGCCACCGGTATTTCTAAATGTTGAATCAGTGCGGGTTGTAAAACAATTCAAATACTTAGGACATATACTATGCGATACCATGCAGGACGACCTAGACATGGAGCTGGAAGGATGGAGCGTGAACGAAGGGCCCTGGCAATACGTAGCAATATGCTGGCGCGCAGGTTCGCTAAGTGCTTTAAGGAAGTTAAGCTTGTGTTATTTCGGGCATATTGCCAAAGTTTTTATACTTGTCAACTATGGGCAAAATATCGTCAGGTGACAAGCAAAAGTCACTAATTACCACCACAAGTTCATAACCATAATGAACCATATTACTACTAAAATAAGGTTGATTTTTGTTTAATTATTTTTTAGTAATTAGTGAGTTTTGCTTGTCACCTGACGATATACACAAAAAGTCTAGAACATTTTAGTGTGCAGTACTATGACGCTTTGCGAATTCTCACCAAACAACCACGGTTTTGCAGTGCGTCAGCGATGTTTGTTGAAGCCAGGGTACAGTCAGCGTCAAATACTTCGTAGCAGTCAAAGTGGCCAAATAGTTCGGTACACCATACTAAATATATGGTGTACCGAACTATTTGGCTACTTTGACTGCTACGAAGTATTTGACGCTGACTGTACTTGACTACTTTGGCATTGTTAGAAACCGAATAGCGTCGTTCTGGAACAGGATACGCATTTCTAATAACAGGCTAATAGGGTCGTTTCCAATTTTTTGAAACGCTTGTATTAAGTTCTATATTAACTAAAAGTTTTCCTAAAATTCAACTTTTATACTAAAAACGGCTTTAAATATGTTAAATTAACGAAATATATATTGACAGATGCTTTCGCGCCCAAAACGCTCTTTGAAAATTGTGTGACGTCATAGTTTACGGTTTGACACATAACTACATACACACGTAGAAGATATGAACTGTCAACTGACATTTGTCATTTGTTGTTTATCGCCTAACTGTCAACAGTGTCAATCCGAGAGACTCACTGAGAGATAAATTTAAGGAAATTGACATCATGACAGTGACAGAATATTCTGTATGTGCATAAAAATATTGCCGATTTTAAGAAAAATTGTGACAGTCATAATATTAATACTAGAAATAAACATAAGCTCGCAGTGCCCTTCACTCGGCTCCATAAAATTAAAAAATCATTCATGGGTAATTGTGTGAGATTTTATAATAAACTTCCAAACCATATTACTGAGTTATCAATTAATACATTTAAGAATCATGTAAAGCGTAAACTTATCTCTAAAGCTTATTATACTACACAAGACTACATGAATGATAAAACAACGTGGGATTAATTGTGATTCGAAATGATTACTTATTTATTATATTTGAATAATGATGATGAAATGGATATTCCAATGCATGAATTTCCTTTGTTGTTTTTATTATATTTGTTTGACATTTAGAATTTATTCTAGAAAAAATCTAGACTAGTATTTTTTATAATTTTTTTTTTGTATGACTATATTTTGTGAAATTTTTAGTATTAAATTTGATCTATGAATTATATTCATTAGTATTATATATGGAATAATATTTACAACATCAAGAAATTGCTCTGGTAATTAGCTTAAGATAATTATATGTAATACTGTCTTACTATTCATAAGTGCTTGTTGCTAGGCCTACATGAATAAAGTATATTTGAATTGAATTGAATTGAGAGTTGTGACGTCATCAGAATCTTCAATGACGTTTCGAGTTTGGTCACGTGACGTGTGCCAAAAGATATTTTAAATTCAATATTTACAAAAATATGGTCATTACACGTCCCCTAAAAGTAGTTTAACATGTCCTTATAATCCAAAAGAATTTATTAGGACACAATTCTGCCCTAAGATTTGTAGATGGAAACAACCCTATTTTGACTGTAAGTGTGACATTTACCGAAATGTCTTTTCCCTGCATTGGTTGTCCGCGCATCAGCAACCGAACCGTAAGTAGTTTTTAGTGTTTATTTATGTTATTTTTATTGTATTTTATTTTTACTATTTTTTTATTTGTATTTTACAATTATGTGATGGGTCTATTGCCTGAATAAAGAAAACATTAATTCATTCATTACCCGACTACGGGAAGGGTTTCATTCTAGCGTCAAAATCACTGAGCCGATTTTGGTCAAAGATATGTCAATCGATTTGTATTTCTGACGTTGTGAAATATAATAAGTACTACATTTTAAAACAACTTGGGACAAGGCGAAGTTGTTTTTACGCAAAAACTGAAGTCGATCCATTGGTTAGTTCAAAGTTCAAACACCTACAGCACGTTTTTTGGTGTATATTCATCAATTCTCCACTCATTGGCGCTCCTTTCAGTAGGTACCTATTTAAGATTCTGAGCCGAATCTATAACTACTAGCTCGATAATTTCCCGTTCATATCGGTATGTGGCCCATTATTCGCAGTGCATTCTCTCATTGTCGCCGCGCTCATTGGTATTCGTTTCTCGGTCTCTATCTGCTTGCTGAATTCACTTACAGGGGGAACTCGCGCCAACCGAATACCAACTACATTACTTTGCTACCTGCCAATCCTAACTGAATAATACGACATATAAAACTTTGCAACTCTAATAATAGAAAATGATGCCGTGGATTTAATATAACATATCACCATAACGACACATTATCGTCTCACCTAGGGCAACATTACGACAACATTAACAACAATGTGGAAAATATCGGCTATGACTATCGGCCCGATTCGAAGAATGATTGAGACACGTTTAAGATCTTGGAAAGATCTTTAAAAAATCTAAACTTAACGACATGTCAAAATTTACGTTTATTTTGATTCCGCTGTGATCCCAATAAGATCTATCTACGATACCTATTTCTAACGTCAAGGTGACATTGGTTGCCCGGATCGAGCTGCTTCTATCAATTATACGACATACAAACGATATCTAAATGAGCACTTATCTAAACCAGAACTTATCGTTATCGTATCTCATTCTTCGAATCAGGCCGCATGACTGCTATGCGCTACGGGCGGCGTAGCGCTACAAAATTCAAGTATCTGTCTATCGTCTACTATTAACGACCCCGCCGATTCGAACTTTAAGATACGTTTCTTCAAACAAAAACGTCACTTTTGACACCGACATATCTAATCTATATCGTATCATTAGCAAATGTTTACGTCTCTTAAAGTTCGAATCGGGCCGTTAGTATAGTAAAATCAAACACACGGTGCACGGGAATACGTGGAATACATAGTGTACACTAGGGACTTGTTTGTTTTTACTATTAGCGAAAAGCGAGTAGGTAACTATGAGCGAAGTTTTTCAGAACCCATGATGATCAAGCTAACCGTATTTTTATTTAGACTTATTAATTAACTTCCTACTCCTTCGGTAATTAGTAAACATCAGGCTATCCTGCTATCGGTGTCATTTGGATAAGTAATTAGAGTCACCAAACATACGCAGGAATGCTAAATTCTAGCTCAATTGGAATGTAATTTAAATCTTTCATGCAAAATATGACCTAAATTAAGTAAAAAAATATTATTCGTCAAATAAAAGCTTGTAATATTACAGTCAAAGAGAATCCAGAAACAAAAATGAAATGCAATATATCGATGAGAGACCGCTAATTGAATCTCGATATAGGACAATACGTCTACGGACTTAAACTCCGCTGAAACTAGGTTATAATCACTCGCTTGACTCGCCACGTAGCCTGCACTTACACAAGGACCTGGGATAATGTATTTATTCGCAAATATATTAACACATTGCTTAAATGATCATAAATTAGTTCACAACATAAATAGTTACCTCGGGGTGTGTAATGGTTTTTTCACGTCAGCAGCAACAGTGAGCAAAAACGCATTTTGCTCACTGAGTGAGACAACATAACATTCAAGTTAACACTCAATTTCTTAGTTTTTAAGTTTAAATTTAAGGCTTATTTGTATTAAATGTCACTGTCTGTTAACTCTGCCATTTCATTTGATGTTGAATAAAAAAATTCTATGTCTATGTTAAGTGACCTTTATATTCGAATGTCATTTCAACGTGCGAGGCCTAATATAAGTTCGAAGTATTTGGATTCTATTGTTTTTGTCCCTTTCACGTCATTAGCAAAAAGAAAGAGACATAAAAGTGCATACGTAATTCAACAGCATATTGACGGTTTATAATAGATCCCCGAAATAAGTCAGACCGCATCGTTCCAAAACATCCTGCGAGTCTTCATTCGTAATAATTAATTAATAAATAAAAATAAATAAAATAAAATATTTTTATTTCAGAACTATAAAAATTCCATAAAAAATTGTTATTACCATCGTTATAGCTAGGGGTTAGTAAGTACATTAAAATCAAATCATATCCAAACATAATAAGAATAATAAATAATTAATAATATTGACATAATAACAATGAAATCATGATTCATATTCATAGTAAAATAAAAATTAGTTGAAATAATTAATGAATACAAAAATAATTAATATTTAATATATTGCCATGCCAAATTCAAAATAAAATAGACTAGAATAATAATTACAATGTCAAAATTTACTACTTTTATTCATTATGAAAAAATTAATGAAAAAGTTTAAAATTTAATAAAAACACCATATTTTACGTATTTATACAATCAAAACAAAAGTTGTCGATTGAACTGTCAACATTATTTTCGTTTTATTTTATTGAAATTTATTTCGTTTTGTTTTATTGTGGTAATTAAACTTAATTGTTAATGATGTTAGTAGTGTAGTAGTGAAATTAATTAAAATAGTGATGAAGACGGATTACATTTTTTCAGGTTGTATTTTTTGATGGCTGACTGACGTGTAAAATTGTGTGTACTACACGAAATCAAAGTTATTTACATCTCGTGCGCTTTTGAGTTCCTTACTACGCTCAAGATTTTAAATTATAGAATCTTTCGCTTGCACGGGACTCAAAACAAGCACTCGAAGAAATATCTTTGCTCTCTTGTTGTACAAATAATTATAATAATAAAACTTTGCGAAATCTCATTTTGCATAATTTAAATTGCATAATTTTAAAATGCAGAAATTATGATTTGGTACAAAAAACAAAAAAAAAACGAATTGCATAATTTCGAAAGTAATTATAGTTTAAATAGTAGCATGATGGCCCTTGCATACATTATATCCATACGGTGCTTCGAGTGATCGTCGTTCGGAGCCACCAATGTGGTTTCACAATCAAACCACGGCAAATCGTTCATAAACTTTATTTGATTGAGTTTGCTAAAAGTTTACGAAACTGAATTACTAATTAATAAAAAAAGAAACATTACTTTTGCATGGGGCATAATCAATTTTTCTAACCGTCAAACTTACCACGGACGTAGGTAAGTTTGACGGTTACGGACCTAAACGTCTGTCAACATATATCATTTTACCGCAAAGAAGCGGCCAGTGTGGGTTGGAACCTCTGTCGTTCCTACAAAGTCATATAAACGCCTAGTGAAAATGAACAAGCAAAAATACCATTTCCGAGACATATGGTTCTTCCCATATGGTCACAATTCTACCTAACACTCCTCCTCGCTTCGCTCGTCGTCGTACCTAGCGGCGACCACCTTTGAGTTTGAAAAGGTAGATTGTTGTATAATTTAAAAGTTTAATTGATACCAAGACGATACCAAGTATATCATAGAGCATTCGTTAAAATTTAGTACTACATTTTAATTATTATACGAAATATATGTTATAACTAGTAAAATTATTCCTAAGGGTTGTTATAAAGAATGTTTTTTTATGATTATAGAGCATTCTGTCATTAAATTAGTATGGCTAACAACTTTATGTGTTTTGTTTTTAGGGTTCCGTACCCAAAGGTCAAACGGGACCCTATTACTGAGACTTCGCTGTCCGTTCGTCCGTCCGTCTGTCATCAGGCTGTATCTCATGAACCGTGATAGCTAGACCGTTGAAATTTTCACAGATGATGTATTTCTGTTGCCGCTATAATATCAAATACTAAAAAAAGAATAAAATAAAAATTTAAGGGGAGCTCCCATACAACAAACATATTTTTTTGCCGTTTTTATAAATAATGGTACGGAACCCTTCGTGTGCGAGTCCGACTCGCACTTGGCCGATTTTTAAACAAAATGTTTATTATGAGTTTTCGTAGTAGTTCAATGAAATTATGCTAAAAGTTTGTATTAAAATTGAACGGCACCCAGTTACCTCGCATTAACATTAACATCTCGTTGTTCCTTGCATCACATTCCTCATCTCTGTGGAGGCGCATAGTTCAGCAACAATAGACCTCATTCACATTCACGTTCGCTGTTTATGTGGTGGTTTAACTAGATTAACATACTTTGAATGCGTAGTGACGAACGGGCTGGCGACCCTCTCTCGATCCGGATTAAGGACGTATGAATTATTAAATTAAGACGAAATTTACCCATATAAAATCCTGATTTATAGGCATATTATGTAACCGTTATCTATACTCTTCCTTTATAGAATATTTCATTAAATTGATGATTTCTGTTTCGCCAGCCGTCTAAAACACCTCAAACTTTATACACTAGAAAACATTTACCTACAAGCGAGTGATAGGTAAATATCAAACCGTGTTTCGTTCATAAATTCTGTAAAGCGTATTTGTACATACTAGGATTCGAAACCTCAACGCACAGTTTTAGCCATTTAGCTGCCACGGCTTTAACATGTAACTTAGGTCACAGTTGGCTGCGTTTCTCATATAGCTATTTCCCGCTTAGCGCAGCTGTAGTCAACAATGTTCTATTAGTTATTAACAAACACATGCCTTGCTACATCCTCGATACGTATTTAAAGTAACTTAAATACTGAAACCGCCAAATCAAGGTTTTCCGAATTTTAATATTTCCCCAGCATACTTAGGAGGTCACTTAAATTCACAACAAGCCACGTTGCGTGTTAAAAGCTCTTTAAACGTTTCCGTTTAAAGTTATAGAGATTTACGGTTGCGGTCAATAATAAAACAACGGAATGAACCGCGTAAGGGGTCGTTGGAATACCGTTACAATGTGCGTGCAACTGTCTGTGTGTCAGTAACTAGTATTTTATTTTATTTTTACCTTACCTGCATGCACGATAAAATTTTCAAAAAGCCGAATCTAATAAATTTGATGGAAGTCAAATTTATACAAGATACAAGAAATTTATTGATAAAAGTCAATGTTTTACAGGTCATTTTGAGTTAGGTACATATTCAACTAATACTAGTAGGTACACAGCATTTTTTGGATAGATGTCACTTATTATAAATTTTTTTTTTTAAAGCAGAACAAATACATAATCAGTAATATTCAATAGGTCGCATATGTCTTTCAAGTCATCATGTTATTTATAAGGTAAAAACTTAAAGACTTGTTTATATATAAATTACCTACTTAGGGTTAGTGCACGATTCAACAAATTCGTCGACGCTGTAACATGCTAAGTCAGCTAACATTGCTTTAAGATTTTGGTCAAACTTTTTATTCGTTTTTGCTAGTTTTATTTCCTCAGGTAGCAAATTATACAATTTTACGCCTAAGATCCCAAGTGACTTTGCGAGCCTGCACCGCGGGACGATTAACCGGTTAATTTTACGGGCCTGCGAATGGGTAGCGTATTGATCCACGTTAGCTCTAACATACTTACATGCGCTTAATATGTAAACTCTCGCACACATCATATGCATATATGATTATGCATCACACTCGGAAGAGTGAGATGCATAAAGTATTGAAATAATGTGCTTTGTACACATAACTACAGAGCACAATATATAAACAATGACATTGAATTTACTGTTCAACACATAACTGTACCTAGTGATATGTTTTTGAACAAGCCCGGATTATATGTTGGTATGCCTTTGTCTAATCTTCCCCGTAGGAGCAGGTAAAAAAGCTGAAAAGTACTTACTTAAGAAACACAGAAATCCTCTTAACGCCATCACATATCGAAATCTCGCTAAGAACATTTTCTACTTGAACCCTGTATCGGTGCATTCCTCCTCGTAACACTCGCGAATCGAATTCCACTAAACTGAAGCATACTAAAATTTACTACACCGTAACACAAGACTTACGACTCCAAGTAAGACGGCGTCAGGGTAGTTTTATAGTTCTACAAATAACGACAGACACCTACATAATAAATTGAGTAGGTATAAAAAGTAGACCTTCGCGAACTAGACAGCGTTTTAAGCAAAATAAAATTGCTTTAAGCGCGCAAAAAGAACTGTAGTACCAAAATTTACATGTTTATGAAACGAGTGATTAATGGGAATGCAAAGAAGGCCCCACTTGCTCTAAGTTAGGGGCCTAGGGCTTTCTTTACACCCTCTGGAGAAGGAAATATTTTTTTAATACAGTTGCTCGAAAAGTGCTACTTTACGTAGCTGTTTAGCGTGCGGAAAGTTGGATTTCGCGAACTAGTGCTTTTCACTTTTCCACTTGTTCCAATTTATAAATTGATGAGTGTTAATGTTAGTTTCCTTTAAAAATCGTAATCAACATAAAAACCTACTGTTAATGTAAAAATAATAAATATGAGCATATTTGATTACTTACCTCTTCATCATTATAACGCGTTTATTTTTTAATATTGAATATTGAAAAACCGTTCTTAATAAGTTGTCTGAATGGAACGGAATAGCTGCCGAAACGCCTGTCAAGCAGAGGCGTTTTTAGGGTTCCGTAGCCAAATGGCAAAAAACGGAACCCTTATAGATTCGTCATGTCCGTCTGTCTGTCCGATTCTGTCACAGCCACTTTTTTCCGAAACTATAAAAGCTATACTGTTCAAACTTGGTAAGTAGATGTATTCTATGAACCGCATTATGATGTTTACACAAAAATAGAAAAAAAACAATAAATTTTGGGGGTTCCCCATACTTGGAACTGAAACTCAAAAAATCTTTTTTCATCAAACCCATACGTGTGGGGTATCTAAGGATAGGTCTTCAAAAATGATATTTAGGTTTCTAATATCATTTTTTTCTAAACTGAATAGTTTGCGCGAGAGACACTTCCAAAGTGAAAAAAAGTGTGCCCCCCCCCCTGTAACTTCTAAAATAACGGAATGAAAAATCTAAAAAAAAATATATGATATACATTACCATGCAAACTTCCAACGAAAATTGGTTTGAACCAGATCTAGTAAGTAGTTTTTTTAATACGTCATAAATTTAAAAAAAAAATTCAAACTGGTCGCTTATATAATATTGGTGGAAATGTAATAATTATTGGGTAGTAAATGGTACGGAACCCTTCATGGGCGAGTCCGACTCGCACTTGGCCGCTTTTTTCTTACTGCAAGAATGTTTTAAGTTTCCAAAGGCAACATTCGATATTGTTTTCATGCAATATACGACACACAAATAATCGTAAATAACGATACTTAGGTAATAATAGTATAATATTTTATATTTACAATTGTTTGTCTTATAGAACATGCATAAAAAAAGTACTTGTTGTTTTTCTTATTATTTCGCAACTGTATTAAAAAACGTCGTTCGTAACACGTGCGGAAATGTCATTCTTCACTCGTCCCGAGTCTTCCCACTCGCATACTTTCCGCACTAGCATCGAAATGTACTATTACTTAAATCCTAAATTTTCAGTACTTAATATCCGGATACTGCCGTAAATCAATATTTTATTAACTTAATTTACGACTTCTTAATTCAGCTTACAAGTTATTAGGAAATCTGATCCAATTACTACCGAAAGTCGTAAAGCCTGCCAGCTGAAACCGTATACGGTTTGTGTCTCCCGAATACGGAGCGACGGTTAAATTAGTTTCAATCATCCGTCCGTCAATGAAGCACTCTATACGTAACTAATATTTGTTTTAATGTTGGGAATTGTTATTCAACAGCAACGCAATCGACGTAACAGAAATATAAAACAACACAACGGCAAAACCTACTGAGTTGCAAAATAATTCGATCTGACTGAGTGATTTAAGTTGAGTAACGTTATTTTTGGCCAGTTTGCAAATCGATATTCGTACAATTAGTAATTAATTACTAGTTAGAGCTAGCGGGTAAAGAGTTAGAGGAGTCATTTATCTAAAACTAACTGGAAATGAAAAGTCGAAAATAAATATTAAAAATTTTGAAATCTACGTCAAACAAGTAAATTAAAAACAAACAGACAGACGGACATGACGAATCTATAAGGGTTCCGTTTTTTGCCATTTGGCTACGGAACCCTAAAAACAACTGATTTTTGAAATCGTCCAAGATGTTTCTGCAAGTAGGGCATCACACTCAAAAACATTATTTACTTTGACACACTATTCGCGTTAAGGCCGTACGTCCCTGAAAACAGTTGAAAGTATTCCGGGCTAGGTATGTAGATTGGCGGAGCTCATTAGGCAAGCTCGCGGGCCGCGGGTAGCGGGTCGCGTGCCGCCGGCGTGCACGCAGCATGCACGACCCCGCATTCTGTCCCATCGATCCCGCTAATCAACGTCGCTAACATATAAATCCACCACCAATTAGCTACCTTTGTCATATTTTACTCGCAAAACATCAGAGTTATTGCAGTAAGAACATTTTTAGATGAAAATCCCAGAGTCTACAACAATCATAACATAAGCCGTCTTATACCAACGTTTAACTAGGTATTTTAAACCGACCATATTGTCAGGCAGAGTGTGGATGACAGGAACGCCGCGGGGACTAGCCAAGATAGCAATCGTTCAAATCGTTGATACAAAACGCTAATTGAAGCGATAATTAAATAATGTATAGAAATAGTATCGTGCCTTTTCGTAGCATTGGCCATCTCTATACATTTTACTTTTCGTTTGGGGTTTGTCGATGTCGGATTGTCATCTTTGCTGTCCCCTTGGCCCTTTGGTGTCCTTTGGCCCATTAGGTGGACGACATTCGGAAGATTACGGATTACGGGTCACTTCTGGATGAGTATTGCTCAGAACCGTGATAAGTGGCGTACTCAATTGCTCAGCAGTAGGGTGTAAAAGGACAATTCCGATGCTCTTAAACTGCAGGTTTTATTTTCTTAAAATGATAAATTTGTCATTTTTAAACGTCAAGTTTGTGAACTAGAACAACAACTAGAAAACAACAAGACAAGCATAAGAAACAAGATTCGTCTCTTAGTATGTACATCACCTCGCTTGGATAAACTTTGCTGAATTGAATTTAAAGACATTATTTAATGACACTCAGCGTCGGTTCACTGTAATTTTTCTTTTATTTATTTAGCAAAATGTTTCTAATAAGTAGAATGAGACAAGGGAATGAGAGGGTGGTAACAAGAAAAGTTACGTTTTGAAAGATTAAAACGTCAATGTTATAATTATATTTCTCTTTATCTCAATGTAAATAAATATGCACGCCCCCAGTACAATCTCTAGAAATGCAAGTAATGCAATACCACAAAGTAAGCAATACTGTTGCGAAACGCGTATCTGCCTCTGGACCTCAGAGATATCCTTCGGCCCGATTCGAAGAACGATTAAGACCCGTTTAAGATCTTGGAAAGATCGATAACTACTGTTAACGATATGTCAAAATTGACCTTTATTTCGATTCCGCTGTGATCCCAATAAGATCTATCTACGACATTTCTAACGTCAAAGTAATATTGGTTACCCGAATCGAGATGCTTCTCTCAATTATACGACATACAAACGATATCTAAATGAGAACTTATCTAAACCAGAACTTATCTTTATCATATCATTCTTCGAATCAGGCCGTTTGAGATAGAATCATTAATTGGAGAACTATTGGCGTTGTTCTCGGAATTGAAGTAGCTCTATTAGCATACCTTACCTTGTAAACACGAATGAGCATTCTTTACTAACGCAAGCCATCGTCAACATAGTCTCTCCTTATTGTTTACCTTTGCTACAAAATTACCTACGTTTATTGGTTTAAATTATCGCCGTTCTATTGAAGACACGAAGATACTTAGGTATTATGATTAGCCAAGTTATATAGCTTTATATACACAACATAAGATTTATGCGAAACTCATGTATGCTGAAAATATAATCTCAAGTACAAAAACGAAGATCCACGCAGTGAGTTTGCACATAGGTACTTTGTAATGTTGCTACGTAGCTGTTGTAATTGACGTACCACCATACAACAACTCTTATTAGAATTCATGTGTTTTGAAAACTGTTATTATTCTCACTAAACTGATTGCCATTTGTAATACCTAAACAAGGTAAAAGCCCTCGTTCTTGAAGCAAAATGCTAGTGCATAAATTAAGGCCGCGCTACGACGTTCTACGAAAGAGCTACGAAGCTACGACGGATGTCATGTTGGGCAATTTCGTGCCAATTTAGGTTAATTCAACTGAAATAAATTGGCCTGAAGCAACGTTGTTTATTGGGACGGTACTGGCATTGAGTGATTACTAAATAGGGTAGTAGCTAGTGTCTTATGACTGTGGGTGTGCCATAATCTGATTGCGGCAGTCGTAGAGCTTCAGAATAGCGACTTTCGCCGCTCCCACTGCACAAATGAAACTAAATGTACAGTTTTGGCGTTCCTTTCTAAACGAAATATATGTTTCAAACAGGGATTCTAAGGATTCTATAATGAGTGAGCCTCTTTATGTACTTCCTATTACCTACGTGTTCTGACAAGTAATATGAATTAAAAACATTTTTATGGTCCATATCATCAAATAAACCCATGTTGAAATAGCAATTAAGGCTGATCAGTGTACAAAAATAGGAGTGATTATGTATTCTCACCTTGTTATTTCATCTTGCGTACATCTCCGTCGTGCCACATGTCCGAGGCGGCGGTGTCACCGGGCTCCGTTATTTACATGTCCGTGGCTCACGTGCTCGGGCACTGCACTTGCAACTGGCACTGGCTATGAATGGCGGTCGCCGGTCGGCCGGGCGCGTGTTATTGTTGTGTAGAGACGTCAGCGCGAGCTCCGGAGGAGCGGACTAGGCGGGCGCTCTGACGGGCGGCGCAGCGCGACTGCGCGCAGCGCGCGCGGTCGCCTCCCCGCTCGATACACTGGCCATGAAATTTTCAGCCGAGCCACTGTCAACCGGTGGTGGCACGCAGGTGCGCCCACGGCAGCGCCGCGGTCTGCTGTTTGCTGCGGCAGCTGTGTTCGCCATCGCCAATGTATGCTAACTCTTTCACACAACTATTATACTTCGCCGCTTGCTTTGCTCTCCATCCAAAAGTTCTCTGATTTTTATTTGCTGGGATATAATCTCCAGAAATAAGTGTCTTTCTTTCCTTAAGTAACAATATTATAGTTAATACTCATTTCCAAATTTGGTTATAATCTTTATCTATCTAAATAGGATTAAAGTGTAAACACAGAAAACATTCGGTACCTACATAAAGACGATTATTTGCTTGAGCTGTAATTTTCTGAAAAAACTAAGTAAGTTTTAAGTTATCTAAGAGTCACGGTAGTTTCATGAAAATTAAAATGAAAAACTCGGAAATTAAACAGGAAATCAGCCGGAGGTAACAACGGGGACCTGACATTTGACATTAACCTGTCAGTTTTCTCGTTGTTAATTTATTTTCGTTTTCAGTTAAAACGTCTCTATGGAAGATTGTAAGTAGTTTACTTTTCTTTTCATTACGTGTAGTTATGTATCTTAATCACCTCCGTAATCAGTATCACCTATAGTAAAGTTGGTCGGCGTCAGACGATAAAGGGCTTTTTTTGCTACCTTGTTTGTCTTTAAGGTGCAGTAAGTTCGTGTTCTTCTCTCACTTTCACTGATCGTAAGCTTTCATTTAAATTATTTGGGGTTTTATTTTAAATAAAAAAGCAATCGCTGTCCCTCAAGCACAATATTGCTCATTTTTAGGGTTCCGTACCAAAAAGGTACAAAAGGAACCCTTATGGAAAATGCCCGGAAAACGGAAACATGGTCGCCCTAAATCAACTTGGCGCCGTTCCGTGGAGCAAGAGTTGGATGTATTGAGGATGGGGTGGGAGGAGGTTACCCAAGCTGCCCAGGATCGGAGTCAGTGGAAGAAAATGGTTCGAGCCCTACATCCCAGCAGGGGGTAACAGGATGAAAAGAAGAAGAAGATGGTGCGACTCTGTCCGTCCGTCCGTCTGTCTGTCTGTCTCTCTGTTACATCACTAAATATCTCGAGAACCACTTAACTTTATCAATTTGAAATTTGGAATAGTTAATTATGAACAACACTAACCCTCTTTTTTTTACATAGAGAAAAAAAAAATTAGGAAACAAACTGCGAAAAAATACCGTCCCCACCCCCCTTTATCTCCGAAGCTTACCGACGAAAAATTATGAAAATTTTACATAATATTAACAATACTGTAAATTTTACAAGAAAAATATAATCAGACCTCTATCTTGGTAACTTTTTTTTAATTAACATAAAACCTTTCCGAATTCAGTTTGCAATTTAACCAACTTTACGTGTGTTTATTACACCTGAAATTTTTATGAGATTACATTAAATACTCCTTTATTCAAATAAAATATCAATTTTTGAATCGGTTCACATGATAGAGAATTATCCTTGCCGATAGATGGCGCTGTACACAAATATACTTAGTATAGGTACTTCTGTTCAAAAGTCTTTCGCCTTTATAGTTACACGAGATAATTCAAAGTTTGTACGGAACCCTCGGTGCGCGAGTAAAACAAACTCGCACTTGACCGGTTTTTGTTTTGTGCAAAACTTATCATAATTTTTAAAAGTGCATTTTACACCTATGTTTATGATTTTTAGGGTAGCAAAAAGGTATGCCTTACTATACATATATTATTATACCTTTTAGGTATGCCCTTATGGTGCGAGTCTGTCCATCTGTCAGTCGGTCTATAAATTTGAAATTTGTAATAGTTATGAAGAACGCTAACCCAGACACAGTGAAAGTGTTTTTCTTTTTAGGGCTCCGTACCCAAAGGGTCAAACGGGACCCTATTACTGAGACTTCGCTGTCCGTCCGTCTGTCTGTCACCAGGCTGTATCTCATGAACCGTGATAGCTAAACAGTTGAAATTTTCACAGATGATGTATTTCTGTTGCCGCTATAACAACAAATACTAAAAATAGAATAAAATAAATATTTAAGGGGGGCTCCCATACAAAAAACATATTTTTTTTGCCGTTTTTATAAATAATGGCACGGAACCCTTCGTGCGCGAGTCCGACTCGCACTTGCCCAGTTTTTTATTATTATTAACTATGGATAATGCGTAATGCCCAATATAAAGAGTGAGCAAAATTTCTAAGTTACTATTAGGTCAAGTGGAGAGATATCGTTAGTAAGAGCTCAAATTGAATATCCCAAAACAATTTCTTTTTTTTTTTTTTTCATAGTGAAAAAAAGTGTTTTACGAAGGAAAATGTGAAAAAAGTACTATGAAAACATGTACCTGAAATCCCACATAGGGTTACTTCTCAGGAATGCTCTGACGTTAATATTTTTTTAATTAGAACATTAGCATACAAGAAAGTGCGACAGGGGACAACAGTGTCGATTCTGATATGCGGCTAGCTGTACCTATTTATTCGCCAGTGCGTCTATACTTCGGCTGGTCTAAAGCTGGGTCCACACTTGTTTCATTTTGTCGATCACAATCATGCGTAACCTAAGTATGGATGCTCACTCCTATTACTAGTAACGTAGCGTGAAAAAATGCGCCCATACTAACCGTAGCGTATCAGCGTATCGAATCATAACGCCGTAGTCTGTGCGGAAAGAGAATAGTCGTGGATTATATGGGTACCAATACATTTCTGCAGAGACTCTCGCTCACTTGGGCAATAACCGCGTAGCGACATGGATTGCGTGCGATCAGATACGGTGCGTTGCATGATCACGATCGCACTAGAACATATTGTAAGCCCTAGATTAACTAAACAATATATATATATTGTTTTTAAAGTTTTCACTACGACTGATGCATCATGGCGGTGTGTTTACAGAGGGCCTACTGGGAAACGCCAAAATCTAAATTTTGTTATCTGCATCTTTATCGCTCAAGATTAATAGAGAGACATATAAAGGAAACTTCGATTTGCGTGTGTCTCAGCATGTGCTAGTGGCGCCCCCTACGCAGAGTTTTGCGTAATATTCCCTATTGTAGCTAAATGTTAAATAATGTTATGTTAGATATGACGCCATCTTAACTAAGGCATATAAATTCACAAAACAGGGCCTGACACTCTTTGATAGAGAAAGATAGTCTTATTGCGATTCCTATAAGAGGAAAGAGAAAATAGTGCAATGCTTTGTCTTTATCACCGACCGGGTTTTTTTTCATGGTCGGGTTATGGCAGCTTAGGAAGGAGGCTGATGGCGATATACAGAAATTTATAAGAGTGAAAGAGACAAAAGCCCGCAAGATGCCATACATTAAGCTGTCATCATATTGTCAAGAGTGCTAGTAAACAACGTCGTTTTCTTATTGTAAAAGTTTTTTAGAGTGAATAATTGTGTTTATTAAGTGTTTAACGGAGGTGTAAGACGTTTTTACGTATAGTTAACATGGTGGGGTGTTCAGTGGTTGCCTGCAAAAGCAATAGCTTGCGAAAAGAAGCGGGTGTAACATTTCATGCGTAAGTACAAGGTTTTCGTATTTTGATCATGTATTTCTTTCTCAAATCTCACAGGAACCAAGTTACTGAGTTACATCATTAGTTAGATTATGAAAAACTTGATAAAATAGGAGATATCAGTAAATTATTGCTAAAAATAAAACAAAGTTTGGTTATGTAAACCATTCAAATTCAGTAGTATTTTATTTAGGGTTGCAAACAAATAGAAAAAAAAGTCCCCTGCAATTACCCCATATTTCGGGAGTTTCAAGCTATTTGATGTTTTCAGCTTTCCGACGGAGGATGAAATAGTTAAGGAATGGATTGCGGGAACTGGAAAATCTAATTGGATGCCTCACAAATACTCGCGTATTTGTTCAAAACATTTTGAACAACATTGTGTCCGCAAACTGGGCAAACGAACTTTCATTGAAAAGTTTTCTGTTCCAACCTTGTTCATACACGTAAGTCGGCTGTTATTAAATAAGTAATATGATTTCTATACTTTTAATACCAATCCAATAATATATACTTAACATTCAAAATTAAGGAACTTATTTTGTACGATTACTTTCTTTTAGAAATTCCCTGTATCTCATGGACTTCGAGCAGAGCCGTCACCTATTAAACCTATGGACTGCCAAAGTCAGCCTGCTATGCATGAGCAAGTGCACAGCATGACAACAAATTTCGTGAGTGCAAGTTTATATTTTGTGGTGCTTTGTGGTCTTGGGTTCGTTTTATTGCATCTAAACGCCGAGTTACAAATTACAGAAACCATCACCACAGTCTTATCTATGTTCCGTTCCATTAATGTAAGTTCCTACCAGTCGCACAATACCATAACAGTGGTTTGTTAGTAGGTAGGTACATGTCTTAGCGTCTAGGTCAACTTTTATATTTGTACTTGGTGGAGCCTGGACTGCTATGCTTCTGTTGGCGATCATTTCAATGAATCACATTGATAAAAAAAACTGCAGTTAAGACAGGAAGGGACAGGACATGAAGGACTGAGCAGGACTAGGCAGGGCTACGTGAGGTAGGGCAGCACAGGGTATTAACTTTTAAAGTGAAATGTATGTATGCTTTGATTTTTTCAGATTGAATGTTCTAAAATCAATGATAAATCAGTGCCGATTATGACACCTAGAAAATTAAAACTTACTTTGCAATTGAATCGAAAAACGCTTCTAGCCGAGTCACGTCGAAAAAAAATTGAAGCATTGAGATCTAAAACCCGGCGACTTCAAAAGAAAAATGCGGAGTTAGCAGCTATTTTAGAAGATTTACAAAAAAAAGATTTATTAACCAAGAATCAGCGGACCTACTAGCAACTCTGAACCCAAACAAGTTGGATTTTTTGAGGCCGAATAAAAGCAAATTCTCCCCAGAAATCCGCAAATTTGCACTGAATTTGCATTTCATTAGCTCCCGTGCGTACAATTTTGTGCGGAAACATTTCAATACATTGCCTCATACGCGAACATTATCGAGGTGGTATCAAACTGTTGATGGGGAGCCTGGTTTCTCGTCAGAATCTTTGGCGGCCCTGAAACTTTTAGCCAAAAGCGACCCAAGTAAAAAAATTGTTTGTGGTCTATGCTTTGACGAAATGGCCATACGCAAGTCTCTTAACTGGGATGGTAAACAATATGTAGGTTTTATGAATCTCGGCCAGGATAAAGACACTGCAGTTGATAAGGACGACAGGATACCGTTAGCAAAAGCTTTGGTTTTTATGCTGACTTGTCTTAATGGAAGCTGGAAGCTGCCCGTAGGAAACTTTCTAATAAATGGCATCTCTGCTGAACAAAAAGCATCGTTGGTCAAAGTGTATAGACTTAGTGAGTGAATGCGGGATCGAAATTGTTGCTTTAACTTTTGACGGCTGTCCAGCTAACTTTTCAATGGCCAGAGTATTAGGTTGTAAATTCAACTCAGAGTTGATAGATCCAGTATTCACGCACAAAGGTAAGAAAGTAGCGATTTTTCCGGATCCGCCCCACATGTTAAAACTTACGAGAAACACTTTAGGTGACAAGTCATTTCTAATTGACGGCGAAGGAAAAACAATAGCTTTTGACTTTATAAGACGTCTTGTAGATCTCCAAGAAAACGAAGGATGTCAGTTGGCTAACAAAATAAGAGGAGCTCACATAAATTACAAAAAGCAGATCATGAAAGTCAAACTGGCTGCCCAAATATTCAGTGAGTCCGTTGCAAATGCAATTGAGTATTGTAAAGATAACTTACAACTAGAAGAATTTAAAAACTCGGAAGCGACAATAGAGTTCATACGAAAAATCAACTCCTTGTTTGATATTCTCAACTCGAGAAATTTGAAGGATTATGGTTGTAAACAACCTTTAACACCCGGAAATATCAACAGGATGACCGTTATCTTAAATGATACTTACGATTACATGAAGTCCTTAAAACTTGGAAAAACTAATATTGTAAACACCCAACGAAAAACTGGATTTTTGGGTTTCATGATAGCCAAGCTTTATTTATATATATTATTTCTAGTAAGTAAAAGTTTTGAATAAAGAAATTACCTCTTTTGATAGTTTATCATTTTTATTCCAACAATCACCTAATCTTATATCAACTCAAAACTTCATATAATAGGTAAGTAAAGCTTACTTACAAATTACTACAAAAACAAATAAACCGACTACTAGTTGCGATTATGTTCGCGATTTTTCTTGCGATACTTCGCAAGTTAGGGAGTCAAAATGGCGACTCACTCATTACGTAATTTAAGTACTTGTTGCATCGTTTTCCTGTTACATTTTAGGGTAATTTTTTGCGACCATGGTTACCCCATATTATGATGTCATGATGACGTCATATATGTCTTTCTCTTACCCCTGGTCGCTCGGCTTCTTGTCTAGTTATATTGTATGTCTATGTTGTGACTGAACTACGCATTCGTACCCACATTGCGTTTTTCTTTAAGATGGCGTTATTAGTGCACAGCCTGACTCATGGCCACAGTCTGCAGATATACTGTTCTACAAAGAGCTTAAGTGACAGGAGTGTTTGATTGCTTTTTATTACTTTTCCACGGATACCTCCATAGTTTACTAAATCAAAAATCAGCTGTCGTCGTAAAATATATTAAAATATTTTGGTACTGGGAATAACAATTCCCACCAAAGTGTTACTGGAAATTGTTTTTCTCCGTTGTTACCACTGTTTAATAATCCTAATAATTGATCCTTTCATTAGGGATTAAATATAAACAAAGAGTGGATATTATTTCATTTTTATTACACAAACGTAAACAATTGCAGACACTGGTGGAAAACTACAAAATTATACATAGACAGGTTACAATATTTACAAAAAAAATGTTTATAAATAGCTATTATACACCCATCTTATACTATTGTCTTTCTATGGTGGAGACTGGATTATGGGTAGGTGATCGAGTTAAATTTCCGGTTTTGAGACCTTTCCTCAAACGTTACTCACATTTTTTTTACTATCCCAACTCCATGACGTAACTGTTGTATGGGACAAATGGAAAGTCCATTAGAGGTGTTGTTAACTCAATGCACAAACATCGAAACCGAGTGTCCAAATTATATGCTTACTATAGACACATCCAACGGGCAGCTTAATATTTCAAAAACGAGTAGGTACTAATTATTATGGTTCAGGTAACATGCAATTCATTATTTTAAAATATATTCTATATTTAACTAAGATTTGATGTTCAAGCAACTTGTATTGACCGATAATTATGCTGCCGAAATCGCTGGCTTCGTAATTAATAGCGACGACTATTGTAAAAGATGAGATATTAGATTAGAATATAAATTGAGAGACAAATAAGTAGTAATATAAGAATATTATAAAAGTGGACTATGCACTTATTATTGTGCAATGTTTCGGATAAAAACGCTTCCCTATTTTGGACATTAAGTTTCACTATAATATCTACCTGTTTTCTCGTATTTTAAAACAATTAAAAAACAATCATATTTCTCCAAACTTCTAATCGAAATATAAATAAAAGTTTAATTTAGGCACATTGTGTTTCTTAATACATAGATTCCTACTTATCAACAAATGAGTAAAATTGTCATGTACAAACTGTTTCACGAGTGAGTAGAGGACATTTCAAATTGTCAGTCGTTTTAATTTAATATCATAAAGGTTGCGTTAAAAAATAAAACGGAAAAAAATCTTTAAAAATGTTCTCAAAAGTGCTCAAGAGTGTTTTGAACCCTGACGCGCTCAGTGCAAACCTGTCTTATATCGACACCCTTGAAGAGTTACCAGTCTGGCCAGAGCTAGATGAGCCACCAACTTTTGAAGAGTTCGTAAGAGCCGTGAAGCGTCTTAAAAACTCAAAAACACCCGGGTTGGACCAACTTCCTGCAGAAATTTATAAATATAGTGGGCATAGTATTAATGAGAAGTTGTACCAACTGATCCTGAGTGTGGCATGCTGAACAGGTGCCTCAGGACTGGAGGGATGCGGTAATTTGTAAGTTGTATAAAGGGAAAGGAGATGTCTCCGATTGCAGCTCTTACCGTGGAATATCGCTTCTCTCTTGTGCTGGTAAAATCCTTGCCCACATTATAAACACCCGCTTGAGTGCGTTTGCTGAACAACACCTCCCAGAAAGTCAATGTGGCTTCCGTCCTGGCCGGGGTACCATCGACGCTATCGCTGTTGTACGGCAACTCCAAGAGAAAAGCCTCGAGCACCAACGGCCTCTCTACATGTGCTTTGTGGACCTAGAAAAGGCTTTTGACAGAGTTCCACGCGAAGCCCTGTGGCTTGTCCTTCGAAAATCTGGATACCCAAAGAAGTTTGTAAACCTCATTTGCCAATTCCACGTTGGCATGAAAGCGCAGGTTCAACATGAAAACGAACTCTCTGAGGAGATCCCGATTACAAGTGGCGTGAAGCAGGGATGTGTCATGGCACCCACACTCTTTGCCATATACTTCTCAGTGGTAATGAGAGACGCTTTAAATTATTGTGGCAACACAATACAACTAAATGTGAGGACTGAGAGGGGTGTCTTTGACATATCAAGATTCAGGGCGAAATCTAAAGTGCGAAAAGTCTCCATATTAGAGATACTCTACGCTGACGACGTGTGCTTTATGTCTGACAGTATGGCACATCTCCAAAGCTACGTAGACGCATTGAACCGCTCTTGTCAACAATTCGGCCTGGTAATAAGTGCTTCCAAGACGCAAATCCTCAAACAACCACCCCGGGGAGCTGAGTCTGATTCAACACCGCTGTATCTAGATGGGAAACCACTAGATGAAGTCTATCATTTTAAATATCTTGGGAGCACTATACGACATGACAACACCCTGGCTTCAGAAATACCATCTCGCATTGCTAGTGCCGCTGCCAATTTCGGGCGACTTACTGATCGTGTCTGGAGGTCCCATGATATCAAGCTTGAGACAAAGATAAGCGTCTATAAGGCCCTAATAATCCCAGTCCTTCTATATGGCGCAGAGACATGGTGTCTGTACAAGCTAGATATCAAAAGACTAGACACGTACCATCTAAAATGTCTAAGATCTATACTTAGGATTAAGTGGCAGGACCGTATACCAAACTCTGAGGTTCTGCGTCGCTCCGGGATGTACGGCATGGAGGCGCTATTGATGCAGCGTCAGCTCGGATGGTGTGGGCATGTTTTCCGAATGGACGATCGCCGCTTGCCTAAAGCTATATTCTACTCAGAATTAGCAGAGGGAAAGCGGAAGCACGGCGGTCAACACCTTCGATATAAGGACGTGCTAAAGCGCCACCTAAAGGCGTGTGCGATCGATAATGCACGTTGGGAGGAGCTCGCTGCGAAACGGTCATCTTGGCGATCTACCATCTTCGAATCTACCAAGTCGTTTGAGGAAAACCGCCTCGCTACATTAGACGTAAAACGCCAACTACGCAAGGATAGACCTAAGCCCTCCTATGTGTATACATACAACGCGGCCGGTCAACTATACTGTTGTGAATGTGAAAGGGTGTTTAAGAGCAAGTTTGGCCTGGCCAGCCACATAAGAGCTCATGAGAGGAAAAACCCTTGATTGCTGAGGTCGCCGTCATCGAAATCGATGTGGAGGACTATATATAATTTGGTTCTAACGCGTGTCAACCACATTATTGTTACATATATGCGTACAAATAATTAAACATATATTACATGTAATAACTGATTACTGCCACGAAGATACTATAAAACACTAGTGGTTATATTCTATTACATAATATACATTCAGTTATTTGTCTACTTTACCCATACCACTATATAAATACATTATAATGTTTATTTTTGGAAAATTCGGTTTACGAACGTTTTCAAATGTTAAAGCTTTAGAAATGCTCTATAAGGGTACAGCACCTTGTATTAGACATAATAGATCGCCTTTGGCTTAGTATTACGACACTAACATCCTACTTGAGATTCTTATTTACACATTATTCCACTATATACAAATAACGATACAAATTTACATACATATGTTATTCACAACGAATTAAAACTAGAGGTGGCATAGGGTTTTTATGTACAACTACACTTATAGACACCGAGAAATGCATAAATAGAATACACTATGAACACAAATACGTCGAGTTCTCGCACTCCAGCTCGATAAGAATACTGAGTTTTGTTTTATACCGCCAGGGCACCTATAGACCTTGGTTCTCGAAACCGCCGGGGTCGCATTACGAGTCACAGATCCGCCGGATTTAGAGTCCATAAGTACTAGAGCGGTCCACTGCCCGGTTTCGAGACGGGCAGCTTTAACTTTAGATAGCGTTGTCACTCTCTAACTCACGGCTATTAACCGCGCGGCACCTCGGATGCAGTTCCGCGTTAGCAGGAGAGCAGTCAGGTGCGCCGGCGCGCCTTGCCGTTGGCGAGCGGCTCGGGCGCCGGCGCCGGCTTGCGCGGCCGCAGGATGAAGTTCAAGTTGTACGCCGTGTTTACTGCGTAGTAAACATTGGCGTTCGCCGGCAGCAACATTTCTGTAACAAAATAATACATTACGATACAAGTGCTAAAAATAAGAAATTCGCAACGAGTGGCGATAAATTAAAAGAGAGTGTTTAAAATCGACACGAGTTGCGAATTACCTTATTGCACATGTATCGTACAACGGTTTACAGTATATATGGCCCTTTAAGTTTTCGACATAGCTACGTAATGCGCTAATTATCGCACTAGTGCGATAAAGTAGCACCATATGTACTGTAATAGTACTACATTACGATACAAGTGCGAAAAATAGGAAATACGAAATGAGTGGCGATAAATTAAAACACGACCGAAGGGAGTGTTTTAAATCGACACGAGTAGCGAATTACCTATTCGCACATGTATCGTACAACGTTTTACAGTAGGTACATATGGCCCTTTAAATGTTCAACACAGTAACGTAATATGCTAATTTTCGCACTAGTGCGGTAAAGTAGGACCATATGTACTGTAATAGTACATTATGATACAAGTGCGAAAAATAGGAAATTCGAAACGAGTGGTGATAAATTAAAACACGACCGAAGGGAGTGTTTTAAATCGACACAACTTGCGAATTACCTATTCGCACATGTATCGTACAACGTTTTACAGTACATATGGCCCTTTAAATGTTCGACATAGTAACGTAATATGCTAATTTTCGCACTAGTGCGGTAAAGTAGCACCATATGTACTGTAAAGAAACATTCAATTGCATCAAACATTCATATATTTTTTTAGCGTGCGTATACTTTTGGACACCTTTTTTATATCTTTAAGAGCGGCCTCTGCAGCTGGCATTTTACAGCACACAGTTACCTACATCCACTGGGCTACGAAATGACGAGTGTCAGAAAGACACCGTCACTGGCACAGTTTGATTCTCCGCTTTATCAAGTGGATATCGTTACCGGAGACAGAGGAGAGAGCAAACTATAACAGCCAATTATGAGACCGACTAAGGTTAAATATAAGGTGGTAAGCACCCCCGCACTGGCAGTGCGATAACCCTGCGGCAGATGCCATCTATCAGAAAGCTATCACATAAAGGTGTTTTATATACATACATATCGTAAACCCTCTATGATGCCTTCAAAATCTGTAAATAATGGCCAACATTACGATAAACTGTTTAGTTACAAAAATAATCTTATCTGTGATGATGTTGTAATTGCTTTATAACCACATAAAAATCGATTTGGTTATACATTCTAAATTGGAACATCTCTGGAAAAAACCAATTCGATTTGCCCTCTATTCTTATATCAATCGAGATGCCTTTTTGATCGAAATAAAATGTCAATTGCATACAATTTTGATATATCTCGCATCTTAGTTTGTATCGAATGATACGGAAATAGGCCCCCGACTCTAGTTTGTCTCTGAATTAAAAAAAAAACTACGAATGCGTGAAAAAAGTTTTCATTTACCGCCATTTGACGTACAGTTTATCTTTTAATTAGTTTTAAGTATAAAATAAATATGTTTTTAAAGTAAGTACAGCAAAAGGTGCGTTTAAAATGAGCGATAAAATTATTTCGGTGACGCCACCACATATCCGGGAGTTCCGCCAAGAGAGCAACGAATCCTCAACGTTGGCTGTAATTTGGGTTAGTGAATATATCATAGAATTGTTATTTACGATACAAGTGCGAAAAATAGGAAATTAGTAACGAGTGGCGATAAATTAAATCACGACCGAAGGGAGTGTTTTAAATCGACACGAGTTGCGAATTACCTATTCGCACATGTATCGTACAACGTTTTACAGTACTTATGGCCCTCTACATGTTCGACACAGTAACGTAATATGCTTATTTCGCACTAGTGCGGTAAAGTAGCACCATATGTACTGTAATAGTACATTACGATACAAGTGCGAAAAATAGGAAATTCGAAACGAGTGGCGATAAATTAAAACACGACCAAAGGGAATGTTTTAATTCGACACGAGTTGCGAATTACCTATTCGTACATGTATCGTACAACGTTTTACAGTACATATGGCCCTCTAATGTTCGACACAGTAACGTAATATGCTAATTTTCGCACTAGTGCAGTAAAGTAGCACCATATGTACCGTAAAGTTTATAATATGTGTGTAGATAAAATAGTGAATGTAACTGTACAAAATTAGGCATTAGAACACTCGTCTGATACTATTAAGAAACTCACTTCGTTCGTTTCTTAAACCCACACTGGTGTATTTTAATGCCTTTTATTATGTAGCAGTCACATAAACTACTATTGAAATAACTCTACAAAAACTTACCTCTATCAGGTAAAACTTGAGCGAGCGTATACTGGTCGGGGTCGCCGTCGAGGTTGAGCTTGAGCATGGCGTTGCGGACGACCTGCGGCGTGCGCTCGTTGTTGGACAGCATGATGGACTTGTAGAGCACCACGCCGTCCGTGTCGGCGCAGTCGGACTCGTAGGTGACGCGGATGATATAGAAGTCGGGGCCGGCGCGGTGCGCGGGGCTGGCGGCGGGCTTGCCGTTGGGCTTGGCGCCGCTGGCCGCGCTGGACAGCGACGCGTCCAGCGACGGCAGCGACGACGACGACGAGCCGTGCGACAGCCGCGTCGGCGACGCGCGCCGCTCCAGGCTGTCCCGCTTCCACGCGCTCGCCGCGCCGTCCGTCTCGCAGTAGAACTGCGAACTGTTGCTCGAGCTGGTGCTCGCTATCGAGTCGTTCTTTCTGTGGCCGTGGCCGTTGTTATCGTTTAGTTTCTTCGGCCGCCTCTCTTTCGGTGGATTCGTTTGGGGTTCTATTTGACAGGACAGCTGGTGCGCCTCCCGGTCGTCTAGAACGATCACGGAGTCGAACCATCGATCGAACATCGGGTCAGTGGCCAAGTGGTACGCGTTCGCGGCGCCCTGCAGCAACTTTATTTGAGCGAGCACCTCGAACTCTTTTCGTCGTTTGTCGAAGTTTATCAAACCGTCCGCGACCGTGTCCGGAATGGCGGTGTCTATCATGGTTAGATCGGTCAGGAACGTGCCGAGGTAGGGTATGGTGCCGTGGCTCACGCCGGGCGAGCCTCGCTCGTGCAGCAACTTCTGTAGCTGTCGATCGTTTTCTCCGACCGTGTCGGCAAACTTCGCGGTGCCCTCCCGCATCAAAAGCTCCCGCTGCGCCCATCGATTGTTGTCCTCGCTAAATATACGCGCCAACTCGTCGAACAGCTCCGACTTCTCCTTCGGGAGGAGCGCCCACGTCTTTCTCAGTCTATACACGGAGTTGCTCTGCAGGCCGGATATGATAGCTTTCAGCGACGAGAAGTTTTTGAGGACCCTCAGCTCGCGGGCGATGTCGAGCCAGGCGGCGAGGATGTCGGCGCGGTCGGCCGGCCGCAGGTCGGGCTCGACGAGCACGGTGGAGATGACGCGGAAGGAGACGGCGTTGAACTGGTTGACGGTGGCGAGCACGGTGACGGCGTCGTGGCCGCGGTCCTTGTCGCGGCGCGACCACACGGCGCCGAGGCACTGGTGCGGCACGAGCTTCTTGAACAGCTGCATGTCCATGCGCGTGAGCTGCTCGGCGAAGTGGCGGTGCGGCACGTGCGGCAGGCGGTAGGCGGCCGTGTGGTGCGCCGCGAGCCGCATGCCCGCCGCCACGCACACGCCGCCGCCCGCGCCTGCTGCGCCTGAAATGCCATTCCGCTCCGCTTTGAATATAGCTAGCTTCTGTAATACCTGGAATACAAAAAAACCGTGTGAGCGTCGTAGAACTCTCGGTTGAAACGAATTATATTATTATTTATAAACGTAGTATGTTATTGATTAACAAATGCAAGAAAAAAGAAACTTGATCGTCAAAATAATAATCATCGAAACTGCTCACAAAATTTCACAATATAGCTCATAAATGCGAATTACAGGCAGGGAGACACAACACCACACAATAACAACTAAACATAAGAAAACATTTTAGTACAAGCTGAAACTGATTTCAAAGCGAAAAAATACAGAGAGTAATATCTGCATACACGTCTGGGAATCAAACCCGGATGGTCGCTGTTTCTAAGCGGCTGTTTGCCAACTGCGCCACTATAGGATATGCGTAAGTCGGTGAAATTAAGGCTACTTATTCTCGAGAATTAATTTAAACGAATGAGGGTCGTGACGGAACAATCTTGCGCTTTTTTCCGCCTAACCTATGCAAAAATATTTTCCATAATATCTTATCTTCTAATTTTCGGGGGCCCTTGCGGATACACTTCAACCCATAGGGATTTTTTGTGTAGTTATTATATATATCCATTAGGTACTCAAGAGCGTTTTTGACCATTTCCATATGCCGGATGATGGAGCTTATCGGTAGCCTTTTGAATTCCTTTGGTTCCAGATAGCCTGCTCCAAAGAGGGCGTGACATTCACATATTAGGCGTGTTACTGTCTCTTCCTCTTCACCACACATTCGACAATCGGTGTTGTCGGAGTGTCCCATCCTGGCCAAAACCCCTTTGACCCCATAATGGCCTGTAAACACCCCTGTTATAATTTGGACTTGTCTCCTGCTAAGTTTTCATAGCTTTTTGCTCCAACCGGAGTCTACTCCTTGTATGAAGAGCTTTGAGTGCTTTAGACCCGTCAGACTGTCCCATTCTTTTTGGTGTCTGGTTTTAGTGTGGTCTTTGATAGACGTTTTAATGGTTCCCTGTGAGAGCCCCACGAATGGTTCCGGACCTATGTGGTCACTTACGGATCCGACTCTGGCAAGTTCATCTGCATTTTCATTGCCTATGAATCCCTCGTGCCCTGGAATCCATACCAGTTGCACTCTATTTTGTCTTCCAAGCTTGTTCAGAGCTTGGACACCATTGTATACCAGTATTAGAGTCCACTCTGGGCGCCATGAGCGCCTTGAGTGCAGCCTGACTGTCGCTGAGTATATAGATATTCTTCCCTTGGGTTTGCCTAACTACATTTTCATGCACACAGGCAATTATAGCGTACTGTCTTGGACCCGTCTGTGTACCATATGATGTCGTTTTCATCCGAGTTTGGTGCTTGAAGACCTTCGGTCCATTCAGCCCTTGTTGGAACTTTAACTTCAAAATTCTTACGGAACACAAACTTGGGTTGCATCTTATCGCAGCCCATATTTATTTATTTATTTATTGTTATTATTCGTTATCCTTTCCATTAAATTGTCACATTCCATGTTTGTGTGTTTAGTCTTTGGCTTGCTATCGTTCCATAAGCCTGTTAGGGCCAGCCTGTGTAGCGATTTCCGCGCCTCAGATTGTATCACCAGATGTAGCGGCGGGAGGTCTAGCAGTACCTCCATCGCCGCTGTTGGCGTTGTTCTAAACGCCCCGGTAATAGCCATGCATGCTGTTCTCTGTATTTTCATAAGGGTTTCCCTGCATTCATAATATCAATATCGAGAGAGGAAAATGAGGACTACGTTTGTATGGAGAAACGACCGTCCACTTTCCTCTTAAGCGCTTTACACACCTTTGACCTAACTTAAATCAGTAACCGGCCGGGATGCAGCTATACGTCAGACACGGTAGGAATAACGGCATCTCACTTCTACGTATTGCTGCGTCCCTGTCGTCAGTTAATGAATCAAGTTAGGTATGTGAAACGCTTTAACCGCCAATTATCTATAATCCTTTATATTTATTTTTAGGTACATTTTAGGTCTCACTAAGGCAGGTATACATTACACACATAAATCATAATTTACCTTCGAATGTAGCTCTGATCCCGGCAGATGGAGCTGTGTGAAGGCGAGCAGCTGTTGCAGAGCGGGGTGGTGGGGGGGCTGCCGAAAATCCTCCGGGTACGTGTCCAACCACACGTGCAGACACGCCACCAGAGTTCTGCGACACGATCACAACCCTTACAGATCACGAACTTATTGTTTGTCCCACATCATTATATGTGGGGCAAACAAGTCTAAGTTGTGTGTTTAATTTGTATGTCATTGTGTTATTTTCATATTGGTGAGCAATAAAGAATATTTGTATTCTATTGTATTGTATGTGGCAGCAGTAAACAGCGGTAAAATTTATTGAGAAAAAACTGTTTCGTTGGTTATGATTTTACTTTCCCATTATCTGGAAAGTATTGCAATTAAAAACATGAAAAAAATGTTTTAGTGCCATATCTACTAAAATCACATATCTATAAATAAAATAAAATACATAACTGGACAAACATGTAGGTACCTAAGGATTTTATGAAGCGAGCTAGTAAAACGGTTTAGAATTAGTATTAACGGCTTGACAACGCGCGAGCGCAGGAGCGCTGAGCTTTAAGTACTAAAAGCAAAGCCCGTGGTTAAATTCAATGCATAGGGCCTCACCTTTTCTCCCTCGGTGTTCTAGGGTGAGAGTCAGAATGGCGGGTGTACCTAAATAAAATCAAATGAAAAGCATACCATATTTTTGTACCTAATTTGTACTATTTAGTACCTCGTTTAAAAAAAATTGCACCTCACGGTACGTAAAGTTATGATCAAAAAACAGGTCACCCGCCATCCTGACAGTCAGAATGGCGGGTGTACTTTATTACGCTATGTCCCCGTGGTTATTGATAAATTCTATAAAAGCCAAATTTTTGTACCTTTTTTGTACCTTCATATTCAATTATAATATGAGTCATTTTATTTGTGCTTTCCAAGTTTTACTCATTTTATATTTTGCTCTCTATTACAATGTTGCAGGCGTTATAATTTTTCAAGTTATCGATTTAATTTTTAAGAAAAAACGCTAAGGTACAATTATTTTTATTACGCCAGGATTTAGTACCTTTAATGTTTAATCTGTTAAGTTCAAATAACTCAGAAAATCATGTCTTCAAAATGATTTTTCTTAGGAAGATTTCTTTGAATTAGCGCCTAGCCTTTTTTAACGCTAAGGTACAATTATTTTTATTACGCCAGGATTTAGTACCTTTAATGTTTAATCTGTTAAGTTCTAATAGCTCAGAAAATCATGTCTTAAAAATGATTTTTCTTAGGAAGATTTATTTGAATTGGCGCCTAGCCTTTTTAGGGTTCCGTAGTCAACTAGGAACCCTTATAGTTTCGCCATGTCCGTCTGTCTGTCTGTCTGTCTGTCCGAGGCTTTGCTCCGTGGTCGTTAGTGGTAGAAAGCTGAAATTTGGCATGGATATATAAATCAATAAAACCGACAAAGTCGTAAAATAAAATCTAAAAAAATATTTTTTTTAGGGTACCTCCCCTACACGTAAAGTGGGGGTGAAATTTTTTTTTCGCTTCAACCCTATAGTGTGGGGTATCGTTGGAAAGGTCTTTCAAAACTAATAGGGGTTTTCAAGAAACATTTTTTGATAATGTGAATATATTCGGAGATAATCGCTCCGAAAGAAAAAAAATTGTGTCCCCCCCCCTCTAACTTTTGAACCATAGGTCCAGGAACCATAAATATGAAAAAAATCGTGGAAGTAGAGCTTAAGAAAGACATTAAATGAAAACTATAGCGGACATGATCAGTTTAGCTATTTTTGAGTTATCGCAAAAAGTTTTCCCTTCATAGTAAAAAGACTTACTTTAATTAGGTACTGATTATGCAAATTTGCCTATTTGTTTAACTCGGGTGAAAGGTACCGTTTCATCCCTTGGTTAGCAATTTACTATACTTTAAGCTCCAGTTTAGCTTATTGTGACGGAAGAGTAACTACGGAACCCTACACTGAGCGTGGCCCGACATGCTCTTGGCCGGTTTTTTTAATAAAAATAATTGTACCTTAGCGTTTTTTCTTAAAAATGAAATCGATAATTTGAAAAATTATAACGCCTGCAAAATTGTAATAGCAAGCAAAATATAAAATGAGTAAAACTTGGAAACCAAAAATAAAATGACTTATTATAATTGAATATGAAGGTACAAAAAAGGTACAAAAATTTGGCTTTTATAGAATTTATCATAACCACGGGAACATAGCGTAATAAATAAATAAATAAATAAATAAAGTATACCCGCCATTCTGACTGTCAGGATGGCGGGTGACCTATTTTTGGGGATAACTTTAAGTACCGTGAGGTACAATTTTTTTTAAAGGAGGTACTAAATAGTACAAATTAGGTACAAAAATATGGTATGGTTTTCATTTAATTTTATTTAGGTACACCCGCCATTCTGACTCTCACGTTCTAGGACCTAGGTTCTCTCGGGCTGGAAAGCCGTGGCCTTATATACCCCATTTCATTTACCATGGCGGGATTCTATTTGAGACGGTCATTAGTAGTGTAAAACAAGTATTTACCATCAGTTTTTAAACGCTGGCGACATTTTACTATAAACAAGAGCCAAAGAGCTGCTTAAGTTTAATTTTTCATTGATATTTGTTAGTTTGAAAATGAATGGCGCCATTCATCCCATGACTGGAGCAAAAAACCAGTTTTAATTGGTTAATTAATATTGAAATCAATTGCAGTAGCTTACATTAAATACATAGAAAACATAAAGAACGAATTCGAACTTCAACTTTTAAAGCGTTAAGCGGTAGAAATTTTACAGGTGTCTGTCGGTGGAATATCAAAAATACTAAAAAAAAATTCCTTAATGTCCCATGATTGGTGCCGTTAACATAGGTATGCCTTTTTTATTATTATTTTTTAACCTTTAACATAATAGTAGTTTATGTGACTGATACATAATTAAAGGCATTAAACTACAAGTGATACAAGTGTGGGTTTATGAAACGAATGAAATGAGTTTCTTAAAAGGATCGCACGAGTATTTTAATGCAAAATTAAGTCATTTAGTACAGTTACATACACTGCTTTATCTACATCAATAAAATAAATAAATTTTAAACTTACAAACTAATAAAAATACAAACTAGACGACAAATGGCGTCAATGCAAACTTATTGGCCTGACCTGACCACCACACACTGACTTTGAAGAGCAGAGCTCGTAATGAAATTTTTAAACAATAGATTACCATTTATGGTTCTGTTTTTACAGTTTCAAGTGACATCCCGCCATGGTAAATGAAACGGGGTATAGCCGCTGTGCCACGCTACTAATAATACTTTTCATCCAACAAATACATGGAAGTGACTAACCAGCGTTACTTAACTCGTAGAGTCGATGCAATACTACGTATCGCAAGCTGTTACAATAGTTATTTACGATACAAGTACAGAAAGTAGGAAATTCGCAACGAGTGGGGATACACACTCCCTTCGGTCGTGTTTTAAATCGACACTATTCGTCGATATCGTACAACGTTTTATGTATTAATTGTTGACACGGAAAGTGTTTATTCTCGCACTAGTGCGGAAAAGTAGCACCGTATGTACTGTGCTTATGTACTGTACTTAGAAAATATGTACTTAATACATATTTTCTAACGGAGACAGATTACAGAAAAAAAGTACGGAGTACAGGCAAGATACTAAAATGAAATTACTTTCTGTGTTGCTGAGAGGTATCTACCGCCGAGGGTAGCACGTCCTCCGCCGCCAGAGCTTCATACCGTCGCAGCAGCAGGTCCAATACTCGATTGCACTCCGCAAATGAACTGAAATTATACGATTGGACATTAAAAATAGGGATGGGATAATGTAACTTGCTGAAACAAAGACGTGAGCGCCTTCATGTAAACCAAACCCACACGTAAAGGTGCTCAAATATATATACATAATTCGGGTCCGCTTTGACCAGGCCTGACTTAATTTTTTTATAGTCTCTCGTTGCCATGTTCCCCTGAGTCACTCTTTAAACCAGGGTTTTATGGTATTTTAATTAACGAAACATGAATTAATTAGAGATAATTTGTCGTCTAGAACAAGCATGTCAGTAGAACATGTTACTGCAATTTTTCTAAATAACTTTGCTAGTATCGTCACCTTGCTGACGGGACAAAACAACAACAATATATTAAAACACCCAACCGTACTCACCGGTACGTAGCGAGGAACACGTTGACGTATGTAGACTCGAGTTCGCCATCGTCCGTGGCCAGCGCCTCGACCAGGCGCTCGACCGTGCCAGCCTTCACGAAGCGCACCCGGACCGTCTCCCATTCCAGGTGAGAGATCTCGTCGTCCGACTCCTGAAAAATACAATACCATGATATTATTAGACATGAGATAACTACCACACAGTGACACAACGCAATAAACTGACAATAGAAACATTTTATTTATTGAATCAAACAGTCATTCACATTAACATACATCAAATTGGTAGTTTTCGAGAGGAAATGCTTCAGTTGTTTAAGAAAACACCCAAAACACCTAATACGTGCCTTTAAAAATGAGGACTTCCCTCAATTCCTCACGGATCTCATCATCAGATCAGACCCAAATGAATATGGGACTACCTTGACGGCAACTCCTTTCAAACAAAAAAAAGAATTACTCAAATCGGTAGTGGCCGAGTGGATATCCTGGCTCGTACCAATGAGTTTTTCGGAACTTATGTACGAAATATCGTTTGATATTTACCGCTAGTTTTTCGGTAATGGAAAACATCGTAAGGAAATCTGTATACATCTGCGAAGAAATTCAAAGATGTATTTTTCTTTCTTTTATTATTTAGGAACTTACAATCCTTAATGATTATGTCAGCCCCATCGTACCTTAATCAATATTACAGTTAATATTTATGTTATAGTCTTATATCTACTTAAATAGTCTAACACAAATAAATAAATTTGTTTGGCCTCAACTGACGAAGGCTCTGCCAAAATACACTGGAATCCACCCATATCTAACCTATTCAGACTGAGTAAGCGAAACAGAGCTAATCTTTCGCCTTCATTCCGTACACATTCCGTCAAAACATGCTGAACGTCTTCTATTTTATTGCAGTTTGGCGATGGTTCTTTTTTTCATTATGTAAGCAAACTTGTTAAGCGGAATGTGTCCAGAACGTAACCTTAAAGCTATCTTAATTAATTTCCTACTTAAATCTGCTTTTGTGAACCAAGGTATATGAGGAGGTTCACATTGCATAGTAAGGTGTATGTGAAGTCCCCAAACCGCATTGGGCTAGCGTGGGCACTATAGCCCGAGCCCTCAATCATATCAATATAAATATTACTCAAATCGGACCACCGGTGTCAGAGTAATTGGTAAACTAACGGGTGATAAAAAAAAATAGAATGATTTTCTGTAGACTTATAAACAAAACTGTCTACATAAACAAAAAATGCTGTTAATAAAGTTGTTCCTAGTTCTTTTGAGATTCTTGAATTTCATATTTTCTTTCTTCAAACATTTGTTTTTGTTAGACTGGAGTCGAAACAAAAAAACTCTGCGAAAACGTGTTGTACATTTTAAAAATTCTAACTTAAACATGGGAAAAGGGACACACAGTGGGTCATTTTAGTACAGAAAATGTACCAGTTTCATCCTTGACTATAAATCGCAAAAGTGGTAGTGGCTGGCCAGCGAAGATAATAACCAAGGCAAGCCTGAATTGACTCCAAAGCACTTTTAATTATATGAATTACATGAGCCAACGAGATGTCGCCAAATTTTTTAAGAGTTACCAACCGTATATTTGTCGATCATTAAAACAAATAGGTCTGGAATGCTACAAGAAGATAAGAGCCCCGAAATACACTGATCAGTAAAAATCGACCATAATGGTCTCAGTGTCGCTAGATGACTCGAAATTGCAAAGGGAAATCATTCAGTTTGGATGATAAAAGTTAATTTCCTTTTGGCAAAACTGATATACCTGGAAATGGTTGATACTATACTAGCAATAATTCTACAATACCAGGAAATATCAAATACATGTATTATGGACAAGTTTGAGCAGACATACATTACAATTCTAGGACTCCGATAACATACTATTTGAATGTAAGAAAGTCCGAAATCCCGCAAACCTTCCACAATGTCGGCTGATTGATAGTTTTTTTGGCTGTTTGAGTAGTTGAGTGTCTAAAAATAATTGAAGAGCTGAAAATTGTGCCCAGCTAATAAAAATGACTAAGACTTGTGTTCCGAAAATGGACAAAAACGGTGTCCAAAGGTCTTATTCGACCTTATATCTAAACTACGTGAAAAAGCTGACCAGTCTTCGCAAGCTGTAGTATCCTGTATCATTATATAGAAAACGTTGAATTTCCTTTCGCCGTCACGGCGTGTAACGTATTCATGGGGTTGAAAATGGGCGCTCAGACCACGGGCCCTATTCTAACATCCATTAATGTTATTGTAAATAATTATCTTGTATATATTGCCTAATAATAACAAAGTATCGTAAAAAGTTATATGAGTATTTTTTCACGGCTCTGAAATAATTCTCATTTTATTGTTATAACCCGCTAACATAAAAAAAAACACAACCGAATACAGAACTTCAGGACTCCTAAATAATTTTAAAAAGTAAAAAAAAAATATCCGCATGCACAAGATTTTTTTGGAGGTCTGGGTGCGTAGCCAACATGCATATCGCTTACGCTCCGTAGCGATCGATACGCAACCGTCACTGTCGCACTAATATGGAAGAGTGATAGATAGTGATAGAGAGACACAAAGCGTTTCGTTGTCGAAGCGATAGCGATTGTCATTTTGGCTACGCCGGCTGAAAAGATAGTTAATGTTCTAACCTATCTGACATTTAAATTTGGCAAACGAAAACCAAAGACCCTGTACTTTTCTCATAACGTTCAAAAAGCTTACTGGCCCCTTTTTCCTTTTGAGCAGAATTTATTAATTAAATATTGAGTAATCGTTTTTAAAGGCATGAGAAATGAGAGAGCTAAAATCACATAAGCGGAGTCTCGTTATAGGTAGGTTCTATTTCGAGAAACTACTCTTCGCAAGCTGTAGTATCCTGTATCATTATATAGAAAACGTTGAATTTCCTTTCGCCGTCATCGTCACGGCGTGTAACGTATTCATGGGGTTGAAAATGGGCGCCCAACGTAATTTCGCTATGCCAAGTTATGTCGACAGGTGAGGTGAATAAAACGCAAATCAAAGAGATCTTTATGGATGGAAATTTTACTGAAAAAAAATCATATAGCCCAGTCAAAAGAAGCATAGAACGATGTTTTATTTGCAGGTAGGGTTACTTTTCACTGACTTTAAATGTAGGTAGATACAAGTTTAAAAAATACTAGGTATATGGAGGGGTCGGTAAAATATTAACACCATTTGAACTCGATTTTTTTTTATAGAATTAATAAGCTATGTATATTCCGAAACTTATAAGCTAAATATATGCTAAGATTTATAATTCGATTCAACTAAGGTATGTTTCAGCACAAAGAACTCGTAGCACGGCATGTGTTCGTAAACAATCCAGTTAATGAGCGACAAAACAACGAATATCACACCATGCTATCAAAACATTTGTCTCGCAGTTTGAATACACTGTTGTTGGATGTTTATTTAATTACTCGACGGGGATTAACTGCGAGTATTACAGGGTACTTAGTTGTCATGTCGTCAGTCCCTATGCAGGTACGTTAAACTACTTGTTGTTAACAACCAGAGTCTATTGTACACTACTGTACACTATTGTACACTCTTACCAGGAAGTAAGTGTGGAGACCCTTTATATAGAAGATTTTTAGAATAATGTGAAGTTAATTAGAATTAGAATTAGTCCTCTGGTGTAGGTAGACGCAACATAACTTTTTTAAAAACCACAAAGCTTAGAAATCCGCCAAAAATAAACACAACAACAGAATGTGCGTATTATATATGCATTATGCGCTTCTAGTGGTCGTACAACTTTAGGCAACTACAGCAAACGTGTTCGAATAGGGATGTTTCCTGTATTTATACGTATAATATATTATTTCACACCATGCACAAAATAAAGCGCCAAAAATTATTAGAAAAACGTAGTCAGCAGTTATTTTTGACACAATTTTTTTGTAATAAATCGGAAAGAACTAATAAAATAGGTAACTTGACCGTGAGTACCATGACGTCATAAGTGCTGTTTTATCTTATACCTGTAAACGAGCAATTCTTGTATATATATATATTTCTGTGATCTAAGTTTCGCACCAAAAGCTGCCTATTTGCTGGCTTTCGTTAGTTATCTCGGTAAATCGGAGTAATCGTGCTTAAAATTGTTGAAAATTAAGTTTTGTGCCTTGAGATCGGACGGAGGGACGCTGGAGTTGCGGTATATTCAGGCGTGCAGGTAACCTTAGAGGTCTGGTAAGTGCACGAGCTGGTCTCCGGGGCCCTCGCCGCCTGAAAGAGGAGCTGACGACCCCTCTAAACCCAGGTTAGTGCCTAAAATCTGAATTTCAAGGCAATTAAAACATTATTTTGTATAAAAATTTACAGTCCACTGTTTCGAAATTGCACATTTATTATTTGGTACCAAAATAATAAATGTGCGATTTCGAAACAGTGGACTGTAAATTTTGGGGGGATTCAATCGAAATTAAATATTACAAGAATGCAATTCTACAAAATAATGATTTGGCATTGTCGAGCAGGTGGTGTGAAAAATTAATATAAATTAATTACTCACCTGACCCAAGTCATTGACCGCATTATTATGTTTATGATTAGTATTTAAATCTCAATATTGTCTCAATAATATTCAGAATTGACTTGTGACCCGTAAACGAGTAGGTGAGTAATTGACCTAAGACGTGATGGGAAATTCTAACCATGAGTATTGACGTGATATTTGAATTTGAATAATATGTATAAGTGTAAACATGTCCATTTTTTGTGTTCTTTATTTATTTTTATTACATACATGTAAAACCAATAACTTTAAACACGAATACAAGCAACAATATAATTACAGTGCCAATTACAGGTTCTCACGTATAATACTTAAATATCAAATAAAGATAAAATATAACCCTATTCAGTCACACACACAACTACAGCATAAGGTCAGAGTGAAAGGCGAGCTGCATAGATACATTAGAAATTATTAGGTACATAAGGTATACTCACACTGGATGCGCTGCGCGTGGGCCGGTGGTAGCGCACCTTCTTGAGGTAGACGGTGTAGATGGCGCCGTCGACGCGCTCCTCGCCCCACAGCCGCCATGTCGGCTGCTGGAACACACCATTAGCAGGTCAACACAAGTGATCAACCACAAACACAACACTATACTACCTCATAATTTAATTTTATGGGTGAATTGAAAAAAAAAAACGTAATTAAGCGTAGTTAAGGACATATGATGTCTTAATTTAATTGTTTTACGAAAATGAACTATGTTAATTGTATTGTACTTAACACATACATATATAAGTGTATAGCATACGCTGACGCACTTTCATGCATGTAATTCAAATAGAAACTGCTAATTGTCGTAACACAATGGAATCAATTAACTTAAGACTAATGATAGGTCTGTACGTAATTGTAGGTCTACGTAAATTTTTTTTGCAACTCGCCCATATAGGCCAGTTGCACAAAATTGCCTGTGTGAAAAGCTTAACACTTGGCAGCTGCCACGCCACTACCACATTTCACATTGATAAGCTGAGAGTTCGTTTGAATGGATTAGGTCATTCAGAAAAAAAGAAATCACTGTAGAGTGTAGATACCTATAAGCAAAATTGTAACAACGACCATTCATTAAGATTGTATATTCTGATCAAACACTGGGCGCATCTGATTCTATCCCCACTCGTCATTCAATTCCCAGATTTCCGGTTCTTTCTTGAAAGACAGGACATGGAAATGTAAATATTCCACATTTTAGATGGAAGCATTATTTATTTAACACCTGGTATTTTACGGAAATTGGTATATTTTAGCTTTTAATGGAAGTGCATCAATTGCCCCTTTAATTTACAGAATCCGTTCAGTTCAGTCTTGAATGAATTAAATGATCACATTAGATTAGCAGTAGCATTACATCAATATTTCAATGTTACCGACTTTCTATTAACACATAACGCTACCGATTACGAGAGCATTCCCAGAGATAACCTCCTTATCGCGCTTACATAATCATCATCAATGTTATCAGCGAACAGCACGGGCTCGGCTTTACTGACGCCGCATATCTTCCACATGGCCCATGACGTCACGTCACGTCACGGCCCAGCTGAGCTCAGCATCACGCTCACTTTCACTCGCGCAATGATCATATGCAAATGTAGTGATTCTGTAACTGGATCGATCAGTGAGGAGGGAGAGCATGCGAGCGCGGACGTGCGTGACGCGGGTGAAATCGCCGCCGGGGCTCGGACAGCGGCACACTTGCCATCCGCATCCGGCTCGACTCAATTCCTCACTTCAATTAACCGATATACACAGACTACGAGCTATCACCACCGCCCTTTTTACGATTCCGGACCAGCTCTCCCTCGTTAACGGTGTTTTCTAAAACTGTCGATGCTTAGCTATTAATCCGAGCACGGTCTATTAATTTCAGTAATCAGCACATTTTCACTTCAAACGTTATGAAACATTTAATTTGCATATTATATGACCATCGCATAACAAAGTTGACGGTGCACTATGAGGAACTTTCACACTGTTATATACTACTTTAGCGAGCCCTGATGGATGTTACGTAAGGACGTTGTAATTTTTTAGCAGAATACATGTTTTATACAATAAGTCGAAAGTTAAAAGTCCCGCTGGAGCGTGTAGACGCTGATCCAGCAGCGCGGGCTCAAAGCGACTGCTCTCACGCGGAGAGATCGCGTGAAAAACTTCAATAGAGCATGTCAATAATGCTTGACGTACTCTAACCGGTGTTAAGTGCAGTAACCACACGAGCACGTAAGCTACTGCACGTGAGAGACGGATTTGCCAGTCTAACGAGCTTACTACAAAAAGTAAGTAATATGTCCCCACACAAGTCAATTAATGACCAAACCGCTATTGTAAAACTACATATTGCTCTTTGTTTGCACGTACGGCTGTTGTTCGTGTAATTAATTAACTTGGCAAGGAAAAACCTACATTTTTGTTACGTGTTTGAATAGTGTAAAATCGTAAATGTTGCATGGATAAATACAATGCGTACTCCCACCAACTGTTTCCGGAAGGTAAAATTACTAAACAATCAGCTAGTATGTATCTATGCAGATATGTATGATACCTGATGATAATTAGCTACTCATCATAGTAGTAGTAGTTCTCATAGTGTTGTGTTCCTATTTCTACCGGTGAGTAAGGTTGCCAGAGCTCAACGAGGGTGCGGGGTGTTAGAGTCGGCAGCGCGCATGTAACATCTCTGGATTTGCAGGCATCCATAGGCGACGGTAACCGTTTACCATCCGGCGGGCCGTATGCTCGTTTTCCACCGACATAGTATAAAAAAAAACAACGGGTTGCATTCCGGGAGTGCCAGCAGAAGTGAAAACTTGAATATTAACGTTGTGCATTTTTGATATATTGGAATGGTTAGGGAATAATTTTGCACGAATTGCTTTAATTATCAGTATAAAAGTACTATCATTTATGTGGTAAAATATAATACCTCCTCTCCTACGCCGCGCCGGCGGTCTACTGGCTTCAATGACATTGTAACAATTTTTCACTCAGGTCACGTGTCCGTCTTACGAATTTTCAATCTGTCTAATCTGTCGGTCACGTGACCTGTCCCGAGTTTAACATTTTTTTCCCATCATAAAAAGTGCACAGCGCCGCTAAAGAAGTGTTCACTTCAAAAATGCTACTTACATAAGTTGTGCTTATACGAAGAGGCGTGAATCCTGATGTAAAACAAAAGGTGTACCCAAATCCTTTGATAATTTTGCCTTCACGGAATACATTCGAATTTCGCCATTACGGCCGCGGATGAAAGCTCTTGTATGTGAATAAGAAATCATAATCAAACATTTATCACCTAATCGCAAACGGTGGGTATCAATTTGACAAGACGAAAGAATCACGCATGGGCGCTGAACGCGTGCGTCCAATGGTGCGTTAAATCATCGTCTTTACGGAGTGCACACAGCTGAAACCAGCGCGGTGGAACATAGCCACTATCTAATAAAAATAATTTACCTGTGTAATCAAAAATTAAGATGTTTTATTAAGTTACACTTATTTATAACCCCGTAATTAATTAGGGTTCCGTAGCCAAATGGCAAAAAACGGAACCCTTATAGATTTTTTTTTTCAAATTTTACCGAGCAACAATGTACTACAAACATTACGAGACAACATGACGTGACATTACGAGATACGAACTTCTTATAGTAATGTAAATGTACTAACGGCCAACAAGTGTTGACAGTTACTTTAAAAATCTCGTAACTTGTGTTGCTTTACGTTGCCTGCAGAATTATTTTGTATGGTTAATATTTTAATTGTATTTCTGAGTAAAAATTTATCACAATATACTTCTTAGGTCCTATGCTTCGCCCGTATTGAATTTACACACTGTATTAAAGTACCGTTGTACGGTACGACCCGCTGTTGCCCGCCATGTGACCACAAAGCAGTACAACTGCTAAGCAAATGGAGAAGCCTTAGCAATCACAATCATTAGTCGATCGATCGGCATTGTATAAAACATTTCCACCAGTTGACTTTCAAAACAAATCAGAATCAAAAATCATTTACTTTCAGGCAACAAAGGCCCATAGATACATACTTTACACATAAACATACATGCAACAAATATAAACAAAAAACTTTAAAAACTAGAAATCATTTTGTGCCTACCCTATGAGGTCACTGATAGGTCGGTGTATTTTGTTGGAGTAGATAATTCCCAAACATGATACATTTGAAAGCATTTTCGTTGCTGCGTAAAAAATCGAGTGTAAAGGGTATTAAAAACAATTGTTTCCATGAACACAAGCAATTATGTCTTCATGGAGATAATTTGGTCTTACGAGTATCAACTAAGTTTCCGAAGACTTAGAACCTCAAGAGAATCTTTAAAATAAATGAACTAAGAATCTAAATGTCCCTAGTAAATAAAGTTGCAACGCCATAATTCTTCAAAATAACTTAATGTATAACAAAATTAACAAAGTCTACAGTACTAGACCCCCCCTGGACTACTATCTAATCGCCCAAGTAATTGTTCATATCCGTAATGTAGTCATCCCTTGCCCTTGCCGGGTTTGCTTTTGTATTCATGTTACTCACCGAGTTAACTTCAATAAATAGCTAAGAGGTACATACAAAAGATCGTACATAATAGTTCTCTAGTTAACTATCTATACGTCCTTCAAATCATATAAAATAAAGCGTAAATTGATAGCAATTACTTAAAGATTACACGACCGACTCAAGCTCGTTCATAGTGTTCACGTTCACACAGATATTTATCTGTAAAGTAGAACCGGGCCGGGACGAGTAGTAGCTAAGTACTTCACGAGAATAACAAGTTTTATTCAGGCCAAGCTGATAGCAGTAATAATTAAAGAATAGGTACTTGGTACCTATTTGTCATGGCATTACAGCCGATAAACATGTTACGTAAAACTTGTCATTCGCAAGTAATACAGCACGTAATTTCCCGTGCATACAATAGATAGAAAGGTTTGCAATTTCCAAAGACAACGAAATATCGATCAGGCGTGCACCGCCGTCGTGCGGACTAAATATAGCGGCTGCCAAGAGTAGGCTGCGTCACCGGGTGGTGGTCCCCCGCGAGCCCGCGACGCATCCCGCACCCGTGAACCCTCGGCTAAAAATACTTCCCACGGGGTAGTCTGCGAGTCTGGTGCGTCACACACGTAGATGACCGCCCTACGTAACGGTTCGTTTTCTAGCCCTTTCCAAAGTTATTTTTAAGTATTAGTATACATATACAATATGCAATACAATAGGCAGGTCTTTATCAACATAATTATAGTGCCAGATAAATGTGTCGGAATTTGTCAATCGTGATCACTATGATCAGTAATCATAATCTTTCGATTGTTTGAATCAAGATCTTTTGTTCCGAATTTTGTCAACATTAAATATTTGGAATTAATAACAATTTAATATGTTTTGATCTTCAGCTAGAGTGCAAGTGTTATTTCAAACGTCCAATTTCTATGAAATTATGACGTTTAAAGAACCCTTGCACAGTCTGGGCTATTAAAATCGGTGCCAAGTTAGCTTGGTCTAACTCTAGCAACGAACGTACTTTTATTGTTTAGTTAGGTACATCGCTTGATAGGCACAATTAAGTCAATAAAATACTTGAAAACAACTTTATCACACCTTAAAGTGAATTGCAATAAATGTTACCGATAAAATAGGTTTATGAGAACTCACACAATTTTTGATTGCCAGGTTTTTATATGATTTCACTCCCATGTGAATTCCTAACTGTAGTTCCAGTTAATAATAACACAACACTTGAATAAGTTAAATTTAAAACCAACACAAATACAAGTGTTCAATAACCTTCTACAGCATAAACTGAAATGCATTTGAAATATTGAAACCGCATCGTTCATCCCGTTATGACAAATCAGGAAAGCATTCATACCTATATATTACGACGCAATTTAAATTATATATCCTTGTTTCGACGTAGGTACTACTTACGTAAAAATGAGGATAAATACAATCAATGACGTCAAATAACATTACAAACGGCATCATAATGTGACGTAATTCATGAGGTGGCTTCATTTGAAATAGTACCTAAGTACGGATATAACTGGGTCTAAACTATAGAAATATCACAGGCTTGCTCCGCTAGCTTCTCAAATTGGAAAACTTCACCCGAGTTTTCATTTATTCCTGAAGTTAGTTCAGATACATGTCTAGAACGGTAATGTAATAATCATGATTAAAGTTAATTAAACGTTGTAACATGTATACGAGGATGACGAACTTTACAAAAAAATATTAATTAATTTAACTCGAAAAATTTTAAGCTCTCGCGGATTTACCTAATTAATAGTACCAAAGTCCTAACAACTAAACTAGTATCAAATTTGAGTTTATTAAACATTCAATTTAGTTTAGTAATATCCTAGGTTAGTAATAGTAATATGCCCTACGTCTACTCGGGATTACGTCGGGAGTAGTTTTGTCAATACCAAATTAAATAGCACGCATTACCCCTATTATCCCCCTCGACTCACAAACAAGACAGATTATATAAAAAATACTTGTCTCAAATTTCATTCAACCTACATACAAACAATTTTCTACAGATCAACCCAATTCAGTAGCATGAATTGAATAAATTAATCTCCATATCACAGAAGTTCAACGTACACGACCCTGAATAGTTACATATGAATATATAGGTAAGCCGATAAGTAACTTAAGGCATTAGAAATGAAGAAAGTCACGTTCAGTGAAGTTGACAGTCTGAGGGCATATCGCTGTCGTCGGGCGTGACGGATGCGCTCGGCCGGCGGCGCCGCGCCCTGCCTTGTCGACAACGGCAACCCGGAATATTCCACGGACAACAATGCCTTCAACACTAGACAGTCTTCTATTCGGCACACCTTTCAACTCTATGTAACTATAGACTTTCCGTTCCATTTCTGTCCGACCCACCGACATGCCGGTCATTCCTTTGGTGTGAGATTTCATAAAGAAACGCCGAGTAAACACACCGGTTTCCTTATTTGTAAAACGACATGGCTCTCAGTCAACGCTCTCGGCGCATTGCAATAGTTGAAATGTGTCCTATAGAGTTTACTTAGTAAAAACTTGGCTCGTATATTAAATTTTCCAGACATTACCAAGTACCTAACGAGTTCTAAACTTTTCCATTTGACTTGGACAAGCTGTACAAGTGTACATGCCTCTATTAAACGTTACAATTTAAATAAAATTTGTAGTTCGACTTGACCACGTATGAATGCCATTATATTAATTCTGGGGGTTATTATTATTACACTTATCGACGTGATAGTGATAGAGCCATCGAATTTTATTAGAAAAGTAGACGGTTATTGATTCCTTGGTGGACTGGTAAAGATAATAAAAAAAAAATATAAAATTTATAAAACTAGTAAACAACAATAGTAGATTGTTAACCAAGGGATGAAAGGCACTCATCCCTTTCGAGGTAGGTAGCCAATAGTCCGAGACTGAAATGGTGCCTTTCACCCAAGTTAAACACTCTACTTTTCATTTCGAATATGAGGATAAGTAAAATAAATGTATTTACAGTACATATGGTGCTACTTTCCCGGGAATGAGCACTTTCCGTGCATATGTCAATAGTATATTATTGCAGAGGCCGGGAAAGGGCAATTCGTGGATGAGTGTCGATTCGTGGACGACGCGAAGCGGAGTCCGACAAAGAAGACGAATCCACGAATTGCTGTTCCTGCCGAGGCATATATAGTGCTTTTCTCCAAACATGCGAGGAAATCAGGTAAAATAATCATAATTTAAACATGAACCAGCACTCAAATCGAACCTTCACATCAAAAACGTCAAAAACAATTTCCCTCTTTAATTATTTTTTAAAACGTTAAAGGCACAACTATTCTGCCATTCAGTACCATTCCGGATTCGCTCATTCAATATAATTGTGCAATATAAGCTGTATATGCACGCATGAGATCCTTAATAAAATATAAAAGTTATATAGTCATTGATTTTATTAAGTAGTATTCGCACGATCATACACGTCGGTCTTACACGACTCTATCCTATAGCTTGAAATGATGCTGACCGGGTCGTGTAGACGCGGCCCGCAGCTATATTAATTCATTTTTCTTAGTCAATACATGTTAAAGTAAATATTGTTTACAGTAATAACTTTCCCGTCCGCTAAAACACGACAATAATGGTTTGATTTTTTTTAATTTGAGTTTGACCATAACGAAGAACTTCCCGTACTATTTTTTCTACAATAAGGTGAACATTTCCGAGGATATTGGAGAAAAACTATGTAGGTACTGTAAAACGTTGTACTGTAAACGTGCGAATAGGTAATTCGTAACTCGTGTCGATTTAAAACACTCCCTTCGGTCGTGTTTTAGTTTATCACCACTCGTGTAGAATTTCCTATTTTCTGCACTTGTATCGTAAAATTTGTAAATAACTATTTTTTTAAACATGACTCAAGAAATACTTTGAAAAAAATTTTTTATATTTAAAGTATTTCTTATGCGTACTTTCAATTAACAATTTAGGTCAAAATATTGTTATATCTGGAACCGGGGATTAAATATCAGAATGGAAATAGTACAAGTAATCTGTTTATAAATAAATTTTAGTTGCTTATCGTAAAAAAGTGAAAGAAACCGTGCTTGGAAATTAAAATGATCTAGTGCAGAATCGGATCACTTCCTGCACACTTCATAAAACAACAACGACCCACTTTCAGACTTTCAGAGCATGAGAAATTAAAACGAAGAATCGCCTCAGGGTGAGCAGTTTCACATTCACACAAAACCAGCACTGATTGTGGAAACAACATTGATTTCCTTGCCGTGAGCGTGACACTGATTACGTACTAGTCACACTTGCCTTTGTTTGGCTAACAATCGAAGCGGAATAATCTAATCTAATATTCTATCTGAAATTCTCGATAATTTAAAAAAGGCAATATTCAATTTCTGAAACCAAATCTCGATACCTATAGTATTTATATATACTTATGTATTTATGAGCAAACAGCTAGTGTAGTATAACACACTTATGTGTGGATGCAAATTCAATAACAGACGATCAACTTTAATTCTTCGGGACCCACACCATAAAGCTGCGCTTAATAGACAATCTGCTGCTCTACCGCATCCAATCCAACCTTCTTTTAAAATTAAATGTCTCAGCGCAAATAAATTTGAACCGAAACAGCGAAAGTTGATACCACTAGTTACAGTAAAAAAACATTACAAAACGGAGCGGAGTACCAAACGGCATGACTGTGATCAATGAATTCAATGATATTCTCACAAACTTGAATGCGCACAACTTTCATTGAAGTAACTTAATTCTCACCGCGTCAGGGCATGTAGAAGAGTCGTCCTAAATTACACTGAACATCATATTAATTCACAGAATATGAGTCGGCAATAATTAATGAAGACAAGTGGAATCAGAGTTAACCTCTTGGGCGAGGTGAGGTCGTCGCCCGCAACACCTCCGCAATCGATACTCATCGGCTTCGAGCATCGGACCGAGTCCGACCAGCCGCGGAGCCGATGCCCCACTATGACTATTACACTACACTATGAATATTTGCTAACTATTTCGCAGGCGTTTTTCTACCTGACATTCCGCTTCTCGATCCGAACCTGTTAGAAAATGCCGATCGGAAGCCTAACGCTAACTGCATTGATATCAAATCAATAACTTTACAGGAGGTCGAAGCCGGGATAAAACGCTTAAAGGCCAATAGCTCCGTTGGACCTGATAACTTGCCGGCGTATATTGTAAAGGGTTGTGCGGAGTTTTTGAAGATTCCGATACAATATATTTTTAACCTGGCGCTCTCTTCTGGGTCATATCCTCGAAGTTGGAAGGTGTCTAGAGTGAGGCCGATCCCGAAGGCGGGTGACACTTCCGTCGTTGAGAATTACAGACCCATAGCCGTTCTTCCCACCCTTGGCAAGCTGTTTGAGTCCATACTTCACCGGATTCTATCTTCCCAGGTTCGGCCCTTTTTGTGTGACGCGCAGCATGGCTTTCGGCCAAGTCGTTCGGTCAACACGAATCTGTTGATACTGACTGAAAACCTTGCTCAGCATCTTGACAAAGGTGTTCAGGTCGATGTCATTTATTTCGATTTCTCGAAGGCTTTCGATCGCGTGGATAACGATGTGCTGCTTAGGAAACTTGATGAAATTGGTTTCTCTCCCAAGCTACTAGCCTTTTTTGCCAACTATCTGCGCGATCGGCAGCAATTCGTCCGACATGGCTGTTTTGTCTCGACTCCTTACCACACCCGGTCCGGCGTGAGTCAGGGCTCCATCTTGGGACCCTTGTTTTTCGGCATCATGATTAACGATCTCAAATCAGTTCTTCGGGCGGCTCAATGTCTCTTGTATGCTGATGATCTGAAGCTGGTATACAGGATTGAGCAAAGAACTGATTGCGAGACGTTACAGGAGGACATCGACCTGGTGTTTCGGTGGAGTATGCACAATAAACTTCATTTCAACCCAGTCAAGTGTTGTGTGTGTACATTTAGCCGCTCTCGTTCCGCTATATATGGGCATTATATACTGGGGTCAGAGCCGATAAATCGTGTCTTTTCCGTCAAGGATCTGGGCGTAGTGTTCGATGCACAGCTAACTTTTCACGAGCATATTTTTTCTCTCGCGAAGAGCTCCTTTCAAAGGCTGGGTTTTGTAATCCGAAACCTTCGCGATTTTCATGACCCGGTGGCCATAAAAATGGTGTACAATGGTCTAGTAAGGAGTAAGCTGGAGACTTCGTCGATCATTTGGAACCCCTACGAGTCGACGTATGCTTTACTGCTTGAGAAGGTCCAGAAAGCGTTTTTAAGGTTCCTTTATAAAAAAATATTCGGATTCTATCCGTACCTGTACCCGACAAAGTATCTTCTCGGCTCCCTCGGGTACAATTCCTTGGAGGTCAGGCGGAATTACCAACTCCTTGTCATGGCATGCCGAGCCTTGCGTGGGGAGTCAGACTGTCCCGAAGTTGTTTCTGGTCTCGTGCGCCTGTTTGTTCCGGACGTCCCGAGAATGGCCCTCAGACCACGACAACGCGACCTGTTGGCCGTGCCGCCGGCGCGCACCGTATCGCGCAGGAACTCGCCGCTGCCCCGCGCCCTCTCACTGCTCAATGCGCTCCTGGCATCGACGCCTGAATGCGATCTATTTGCTTGGCGATGGGCGGCAGTGTATAGTGAATGCTTGAGATTCTGTGAGGCGATGGATGCTAGGTGCTCTACTGTCCCAATTTAATTATTTATAATTGTTAATACTTATAATTATTAGTTAGTTTAAGTTTCGTGACGCATTGGTTCAACTGTAATGTCATGTAAACATTTTTATCAATAAAAAAAAAAAAAAAAAAAAAAAAAAAAAAAAAAAAAAAAAAAAATGACCTAATGGTTTCTTTTCACCTAGACTAGATTAGTCTAACTAGAGTTAACCGCACTTCGTTATATCAAGACAAGTTCGAACACACCGCCCGAACTAGTTCAAGTTGACTACTACATAAATGAGATTAGGTTTATTGTCTTTGATTCCCATTTCCACCTCAATCATAATCAATAACCATCAGGGGCAAGCCTCCTGAGACTATTCAATTAAATTGTATGGTAACATTGGTAACTGATGTATAATGAAACAGGAATCCATGGTAAAGGTCCTCTTTATTGTTGTAAAACTAATGAGAAAGTTTCATTTTATCCACATGTTGGGCAAAGTATTCAATCAGATGCAAATTTTGACTTTTAAATGATGATTTTGAATGATACACTTTTTATGACGTTCATTTGGATTTGATTTGGTTTGTTTTTTGCTGGTATTTCATAGTCTTTTCCTCGTGTTGGTGAGCTGAAAAATGTTGTGTTTACAAGAGGCCAAAGTTGCTGTTTAACCACGCGTTGCGAGGGTATTAAATAAGAAAATAACTATTACCTATTTATGTGCGAATAATGGATGCTGCGTTTGGATGGGAAATAATTTTAAAATGCGACAGGAAAGAAACATCTCTCTTTTTCAATTTAAGTCATAAATAAGTCGTCCCCAGTCATTTTTATTCCATCACCCGACGGAAAACATCATCTGAAAATTAAAAAGGATATTCGTCTTATCCTTGTCGAGATAGAATCCGGTGCGCTGGTCAGGGCCGCGAGTACAGTTCCGGTCCCGCAGGGCAGGGACTCAAGGGCGCCCTATATTTGCGGCCCTTGAGCTCCTTGCGGCCTTGAGGATGGCTTTGCGATAACGTGTGTACTGTGTAGGTTATAAAAATTAAAATGGCGGAGGTAGGTAACACAATAGTATACCCTCGGTATACTATAATTACAGTGCATGCGAGTGTATACTTAGGTACTATAACGACACAGGCGTGCAACATAAATAGGTAGCAAAACATTTAATATAGCCATGCTCTACGTTGTAGAGTCTACAAGAATAGGTACTGACATAAAATGGCATGTTTGTGCGCTATGCAGAATAATAAAAGGATATTTCATGGATTGAAAGATTTGGAAACCTGCCAAAAAGCTAGAGAAATCAAAGGAACACAGGAGAGGAGTGAACGAACTTTAAATCTAGCATTACTTACCAAACGTTCGCTAAAGCGGCCGTTCACCCCGCATCTCCAATGGAAATTACATCTTATAAATGTGGGCGGTTTTGCACGTGAGTGGATCTCAAAATTTTCAAACGACATCATATAGACCGCGGGCCAGGAGCATATTTCGTCAGTCATCGCCTCCCGGCTGATACTTTATCAGACGATAGTTTAGATAGTGCGGCAAAGTATGCGTAATGTGTAAATTGCGTAATCCGTTGATGGCTTTTCAGGCGTTTACACCGATGCTACATGCAAAGTTTCATGATTTGTTATTGCTATCATAAAAGGTATAACGCTTATTTTTTACACGTTCATGCGACCAGCTGATGTTCTTACCACCGCGATATAACCGGCTGACGATTTTTTTTAATTAACAACAGCATCTGAACTATCATTTGACAAATTATCGAACGGGAGGCGATGACTATTTTGTTTTACGTGTTTCGGTGGCTGCCATTCTTCAACCCACCAACGCAGCGGCAGCTGACGTCCACGAGGGTTCATCATAACACGAGTTTTCAGCCGGGAGGCGATTGGTCATGGAAATTGTTCCTGGCTCGCGGTCTAATACTGTTGAACAAATAGGAAGCTAGACGAAACACTAAGAGTTTACTAAGATTCTTCGTGGATATCCATCTCGATAAATAGGATGACTCGTTTACATTTACAAAATTACTAGTTAATACGTAATATCTGTAACTTTTTCGAATTCGCCAGGGAATTAATTATGGTTATTAGGTATTAATATAAGGTGTCTGATACACATTATTTTTAATGAGCAAGATTAACATCGATACAAAATTTATTGTAGTCTAAAGCATAATTTGTCCGATTCGCCGACAGCGTCGGAGTGAAGAAGTCAGTAACTAAGTTATCCGTCTTGAATTCCTGTGTGCATGCACCGACACCGACGCTCACATAACTCAAGCCTTGACCCGGATTGCTAACGAAGTCAAGATACTACACGGTAACAGTCACTTCATAAAACAAACTGCCAAAATAAGTCTACGAACTATTTGTTTTCAGTTTGTTAGCAAACAAGACACTGATACACTTCATCTGAGGACAAAAGACTAGTTTATGTCAGTTATTGGTCATCGCACAGTTAGTCAACTTATAAGAATGCGAAGTAGGTACTTCATAACTTGAACGTGAACAGTACTAGTCGACTGGTGTAATTTGACGACCATTTTTTTCCGAACGGCCAGGAAGCGGTATGAATATAATCCCATCAAAAACATTTTGATGTAAAATGTTACCAAGATGAAACCATAAAGCTCGCACTGTCAAAAAGTTATCAGATCTCATGTAGAGCCAATGTTCTAACTCTACAAGCCCTAACTTTATAAACTCTACACCCTAGTCGAAATACGTGCCTTGGCCGTTTCGTTACTACAAGAACTATTGTGTAAAAGAAAAGTAATGAGCAGTAAATACATTGTTCACGTTACGCCCATGTGATGGAAGCGAAACGGCCAAGCCACATATTTTGAGTGAGGTGTAGAGTTTGTGAAGTTAGGGCTAATAGAGTTAGAAGCTTATTGGCTCTACTCTACATGAGATCTGATAACTTTTTGACAGTGCGAGCCTTATGGTTTCGTCTTGGTAACATTTTACTTACATGATTTTTTTTTGTGAGATTTCACTTGTTTTTGTAAGTTGCTTATGACAATCTGCCATCCCCTAATTTTAAGGGCATGATTTACTAAAAATCTTGAAATATGTATTTTATTATTTATTACAAGGAGTCTATATACGGAGACTGCTTACCATCAGGCAGGCCGTATGCTTGTTTGCCACCGACGTAGTATAAAAAATATATATATATATCAATTGTCAGACCTATAGCATAAAAATTTGCGGAATCCTCATACAAATTAAGGGACTGAGAGGTAAAAGTTCCAAGTTTTAGAATTTTTTGTTGTTTGTGTACTAATACTAGCTTACATATCAAATTTCAGCTTTCTTGGACTTCAGGAACTACCCTAATAGTTTTGATGATCATCAGTGAATGAGTGAGTCGGTGACGAAATCGGGGTTTTTAGATACCAATAAAATCTTAAGTATAATTGAAACTTTTTATCATCAATCCGATTCCTTTGTTTGACATAATTATTGAAAGTCATAATGTAATGATTGTCAGATTATCATTAGTCATAATTCTGAAACAGTTAACTTCTCAGGATTTTCATGAGGTAGATTAGATAGGGTAGGTTTGTTTTATGGCAATCTTGAAAAGTTACGCGTTTCTGGGAAAAAGCAAATTATGACTAACGAAAATGCGGACAAACAATACATATTTAATGACTTTAAACTTTATGGGAAACAATAGAGACCCATGTTTAATAGGTCCACTATTGACATAATATCCAGAGAATTTTGTTTATCTGGGATAATCCAAACCCAAGTTATGAGAGTTCAAAGAAGCGCTTCGAAAAAAGGTGTTAGTGCCCTTATGCTTCGCTTGGCTCGTCTTGGCGAGGGCACTACCGTGTCCCCAGATGAGAAATGAAAGCACCTAGAAAGGAATAATAACAATGTATGTAGGTAAATAGGTACGCCAGTAGTCACCACAAGTGGCCCATAAATGTTAGCATGACCGAAATTCATGTTGAATAGCGGGTAATAATAAAGCGCGTAAAGTTACAGAACAAATACTATGAGTAACTGTCGATGTCCGTACATTTAGAAGAAGCCGCTAGACTTGTGAATGAATCATTGCCTGTGAGACATGAATGAATAACAACATTTTTCAAATAAAATCGCACATATTTAAGCACCATATTATGCAAACACGTAAGAGCAAATATTTGCGAAATATATGTAATGTCGTCGTCAATAATCATCGGCCGGTCTACGACAATCTTATCCATCTTTTCGGCATTGACACTCTCTGACATATAGATAATAAGTATCTTACTTATGAGCAGAAATGATAGATTCCTACTTTAATATATTATCTGTCTGTATATTTATTATTTACAGTACAAATGGTACTACTTCTCCGCACTAGTGCGTAAATTAGCATATTATGTAAATATGTCGAAAATTTAAAGGGTCATATGTACTGTAAAACGTACGATACATGTGCGAATAGGTAGATCGCAACTCGTGTCAAATTAAAACTTCGGTCTTTTTTAATTTATCGCCACTCGTTACGAATTTCCTATTTTTCGCACTTGTATGGTAATAGTACATTACGATTCGAAAACAAGACCGAAGGGAGTGTTTTAAATCGACACGAGTTGCGAATTACCTATTCGCACATGTATCGTACAACGATTTACATTACATATGGCCCTTTAAATGTTCGACACAGTAACGTAATATGCAAATTTTCGCACTAGTGCGGTAAAGTAGCACCATATGTACTGTAAATAACTATTTCAACACACTTGCTCAAAACGACGTTTTTATTCCACCGATTCTTGGCTCATAATCCTAGACCAACCAAACTAACTAACTTTTGACCAACTATTAGGTTTCAAATGTTAGTTCAAAGAGGTTTTATCACACCAAACATAATTTATAGATTAAATTATCTCGTAAATTACATTAATTAATAAACATAACATTTTATCGACTTGATCTCCATTCGTCGGATAGAAATAGGAAAATAATAGCTTTTTTACATTTTTTTAATTGGCTGTTTGTCGATTTCGTTCGCGCCTTTGCCTTGCGCGCGCATTGAAATCGTGCGTAAAAAAAATCGGCCAAGTGCGAGTCGGATTCACACAGAAAGGGGTTCCGTACCATTATCTATAAAAACGGAAATATTTATTTTATTCTGTTTTTAGTATTTGTTGTTATAGCGGCAACAGAAATACATAATCTGTAGAAATTTCAGATGACTAACTATCACAGTTCATGAGATACAGCCATGGTGACAGACGGACGGACAGCGGAGTCTCAGTAATAGGGTCCCATTTGACCCTTTGGGTACGGAACCCTAAAAATAACGCGCCAGCCATTTTCCGTATTTGTCATAAAATTTGAATAGTTTTGCGTGATTTTAGTTTATATATTGACGAAAATGTCATTTTCAAGCATTGAAAATGAAGAACACATAAAATTGACGCTGCCAGTAATACTAATAGAGGCAGGAGCCGAGAACCATAGCCTTTACCATCAAATACAGGTGAAAAATAATTGGCGGCATATGAAACTTTTATTTAATGGAAAATCAGCAAAAACGCCCAGCCTTTCTTGGAAAACGTGTTGGTAGCTTACTTTATTGAACTGGTGAATAAGTGCCTACAAGCCCAGCACGCTTTGGTGCAATTATTCGATGTTAAAAAAAAACTGTAAGCCACCATTTTGAAACTTGTACTTTTACTGTTTTGACAAAAAAAACGAATTTGTAAGTTTTGTTTTCCCTAACAAGTGTGTTGAAAAACGTCGTATGAAACGCGTGTGCATTGGTCAACAACGGCTTTCTTATTGCGCGCTCGCTTACAGCTCGCGCGCACATATCGCCTCGTGTGTAATGACCAACTTAGCACACTTGTATCATAATGTACTATTAAGTATTTAATAATATTATCAATCTACCGCGCCGTGCGGTACCTACACTGGCTTTCCGGCCGTGGCCGGCAATAATGTATGAATTTCCTTTACCGGAACGTCTTACTAAAGCGCAATTAACATGAAGTTATAACGAGATTTCCGCACACATTTATAAAAAAAAAAAACATTAAGAATTTTCACGCTCTACATTAGTCTAAATGTTACTTTAGGCACTGGAATTAAAATTCGACGCTCCTTTACTAAATTGTTTTACTACTTATTTGGCTTTTGATGATGCGATGGTGGTGATAAAATTAATAAATATTCTGTACGTAAAAAAATGGAGGGAGGATATTTACCCCCGTAAATGATATCGCGGGTAAATTGTAATTTAATAAAATTTTAGTAAAGGTCAACAAAGATTATTCGTGCTTCCTGACATTGCAAGTTACCTTGACGTACCACCTCGTCTGCGACTTTCTGTGCCTGGGCCGGCGGCGATCGGGGCTGCGCGAGTCGGCGCGCTGGGCGGCGGGCGCGCGCAGCGCATGGCAGCGCGCCGCCAGCGCCTTCGTGCGCTCCGCCAGCGAGTGCCGCAGCTCGCCGCCGCCGCAACCCCGCACCAGCATCTCTCAACCACCGGCTTCTTTCACTTCAATGTCCTCCTCGTCGACCATGCCACTCATTGCTGATAACTCAACACGACCGTTTGCAAATTTGCTTATAATATTGTCAGTTGACGCCACTTCTAAGAAAATCACCGCTTAACATACATACGTAGGCCAATAGTCAATGTCAAGAAGGGCACTAAGCAAATGTTGTTACAGTTTTCAGATCTTCAGACATCATTAAGATGATTTAAACTAGCAAAAACAAATCGAATTATTTAATCGAGACTGTTTAGCAAATAAGATTCATTCATCTAATAAAGTGACACAACACAAGGTCTAGGTTGAATGATAAGGTCGAGTTACATTCTATTTATAGATAGTCCCTGCAGTGACTAATATACCGAAGACCTAATCTAATGTCGGTTGACGAATCATGAGGGGGCATCCTACCTAGTTGGTTACTAAGTTCTGTTACTCGATTTGCAACCTCTTTATTTCCGTTAAAACAAATGCTACCGAAAAAATAAAAAGGCGGCAAATGCGAGTCGGACTCGCCTATGAAGGGTTCCGTACCATTTATGACGTATTAAAAAAATACTTACTAGATCTCGTTCAAACCAATTTTCGGTGGAAGTTTGCATGGTAATGTATATCATATATTTTTTTTAGTTTTATCATTCTGTTATTTTAGAAGTTACAGGGGGGGGGGACACATTTTACCACTTTGGAAGTGTCTCTCGCGCAAACTATTCAGAATTTAGTATATACTTAACAAAATTTAGTAACCAACTAGGTACTATTAAATAACTAAACAAAGTATTTATATTATGTGCTTAAATACTGCATAAACAATTGACGGTTGTTCTTTGGCTCTAAATATAGTACTATTTATACGACTACGGCAAAGTCAAAGAGATATATTTTAGTAGTATGTACAGGGATCGGAAACCGGTATTTTTTGTATGGGAACGAAAACGGTATTTTTTCGTTCTTTGTTAATTACTTAATTTCTAATTAGGCAATCTAATAATACGAAGTCGTTATCTGAAAACACAACTGAGTCCTACATTTAGAGTATAAAATAAACCGAAATATGTGGTTATTTCGATGTTTTTGCAAAAAACCGGTACCGATCCCTGGTATGTAATGTATATCTTTGTACCTATGTGGGAAGTTATAAAGCCCCTTTAGACGGTTCACGAAATTGTATGCATTTTTCGTTACATTGCGGTATTTGGTCGGTCGACTGATTTCATTACATACTCTGTACCTGTAGTCGGCAATGTATCGAATATGGGGCTTTGCGGTTCAATTCAAAGTTATTGAATGTGGTATAAATCGATTTATTTTTGCAATAGGACAAGAGACATGGGATCGAATTGACTTTGTCACTAAGTAAGTAGTAAGTACCCTATTCAGTCCTGTACTCACATATTTACATAGTTCCCGCCTAATTTATAACACAGCAAACAAAAATACATACGTGCTCGCCTGCCACCTACTTAATTATGCATCCGACTTAGGTAGGTATTTCATTCTTCACCATAAATAATGGTAATGTATGCATTCCACAAAGGGATGTCTTTGTACCCTGGATTATAGCAGAGCACGTTTCTACGCACCTCAGCATGGAAACTTTAAAAAATTTCATGTAACACAGATAACTATCCTATCTTTATGCTGTCTTTGTCGTTAAGGTTTAGTTCCTCATAAATGTCGGTGGCTTTGCTTTGCTCATAAAATGTTGTCATTGAGTGTAATAAGTTGATAGAAATCTGTGATGTAATCATGTTTGTTTAATAGCCGTCTGGCGTTCTCTCTCAACGTTATCTAGGGTTTAAGAGACTAATGAAATGTTCGCACATGTATCCGACAAGCTATCTAGCCGTAAGTGGAGAGGTGGTTAGTTGACAAGTGAGTGAGCGTGCCTGCGGAGTAGGTCGATATCTGACAAGGAAATTGGATAATTGAGGAAGGGAGCGGCAGCCCGCCGACGAGCTACATGCTTCTACCAACGTCACTCAACATCGTCAATTGGTCAAATAATAAATGAACTCTGGTACTAAGTTACAAAATTATGGAACACAAATTGTAGGTGGCTCTAGTGTACAAAATTAGTTTACATAGGACCTACTTTAGTACTAGTAGTAGTAGTACTGTTCCAGACAATGGTTTCGTTCAAATGGCTATAATAAGGGGGAATTTTAAAACGTTTGTACCGTCATCAAATGCACAGTCGCCACCAGATATACCGAAGTGGCTGAGGTGCTCAAAAATATCTGAACACGCACTCTAACGCCTTGACATTAGGTGTGTTCAGATTTTTGTGTTTATCTATTTGTGCGACTGTATATAGTCCTGAGGGCCTAGCTAAGATGACAAACGTTCGCAGAAAATGAAACGAAACGCTATTGTCTCTATCACTATCACTACAGTTATTTGGAACTGATACGGAACAACATAGCACAATCGGAATAGAACAAACCTCGAAATCTCTGGAACAGTCCTGAAATTTGGTATGTTTGTAAATTAAAGGCCTCGTTTTCATGTCCACACCGTTTGACATTTGGGGACCTCGAAGAATCGCAGCCATCTTGGAAAATATGTACCATCCTGGAGAAATTCACGTTTTACTCAAAATCTACGTTATCTAGGAAAATATGGTGTAAGACAACATTAAAGCTTATTAAATTCTACACAAAAAAAGTCCTAGATATCTTTGCGGAAAAACTACATCTTGTTATAGAAAATACTTGCTGAATTTAGGTTTAGCGCTTATATACTTCCAGGGGACATTCTCTTAATAGGAAACTCGGGGGAATATGAATTCCACTTTTGTCTATACATTTGTACATGATCTACCTCAATATCAACATTTTACTTTACTGTGACTTAACTAGAAAGTAGGGTTATGGGTTTAAATACTGATGATTCAGTACAGGGTGTACTTAGGATTCTCGCCGGATTTTAATAAATGGCATATCGGTAGATTTCTCTCCATTCACGACCTGCGGTAGCATCATGGTTCCATTTTTATCACTTGTCACTATGCCCGTCACTTTCGCGCTTAAAACTTGTTAAAACGTGACAGGCAAGGTGACAAATGATAAAGAGCCGACAATCTTAGCCCTACTGTTTATACTTGTTTTATTAAAGAAAAATCAGTAAAGCCGCCTTGAGAGGACTCCAAATATTAAATCATATTTTTTCTTCTAGCGCCTAAATTATCGAGCAGATTTCAATAAAACAGACATCAGTAGATCCGTAATTGGTACGCGAGTGCTATACAATTACAGGATTAAACGAACTTACCTGAAGTGAAGTTCTATCCTGATTATATGTAGTGCTTAGTCCGAGGTAGTTATTACATGTAGTATCCTGATTCCAGCGTCTAACGTCGCGATTTCAGAGCCTAAAAAAAAAATAACCCTACCTGGCAACACTATGGTCACCATACTTCATTAAGTTCAGAGCTAATTAAGAGGGTAAGAGATTAAGAGGGTACTATTAATCTTGGGAGGGAAGGGAATTTCCTACCTCGGACTAAGCACTACATATAATCAGGATAGAACTTCACTTCAGGTAAGTTCGTTTAATCCTGTAATTATATTTGTGCTTAGTCCGAGGTAGTTATTACATGTAGATGTTCAGAGAAAATTAATAAGCATTATTTATTTACTTTAGGATGTTTTAATGGAAAATAGAGACTTACTAATGTCACATTTTGTACCTTAGGTACTTATTGTATTCTTAACAGTTAGAATGAGAACAAATTAGAATAAACATAAAGTTTAAATTTTAAATAAACTTAATCGTTGGGTAACAGTCTTATAGTGTAATTATCATAAGCTTCTTAATTATTTTCTTAAAAGTTAATCAACAATAACAATGCGTTTGTACTGTCTTAGTACAAAACATACAGTTTAAACTAAAGAATTAAAATGAAACTTAACTCAGGCCTTGACCCTTAAAGTAACTATACTAAAAACAATAACTTTTTAATCTCCAAGCACTGCCCGGGCAAATTGAACTTGGTCATTAACCATATTAGTTAGTGGTCTATTATAATGTCGGGCAAATATGTGCGACCTTGATGACCAACCTACAGCCTTCATTATGCTGTCTACAGTAAGACCTTCTCTGTGTGCTCTAGAGGAAGACGCATGTCTAGTGGAGTGAGCTGAAAATCTAGATATATCCACTCCACTATCCTTCATAATTTGTTTAAGCCATCTACTAATGGTCTGAGTGGAAGCTTCTCTGATAGGGCTTTTAAAAGTAAGGAAAAGGTTTTTTGAGGGAGCTATTTTCTTGTCGGAAATTTTGAGTAGTTTCTAGATATCTAGTTAAAGTCTTAGCCGGACATATCTCAGGTTTATTACTTAAATATGGTATGCTAAGTATTGTTGGAGGACGTCTGGGCCCAGAGGTCTTCAAAAGGTTTGTAATTAGTATTGTGATACCGTCTGGAGAGTACTTAATATTATTAATTTTAATATAAAAGAGAGTCTGTACTCTTTGGCCTGTTGACAAAATCAGTAACATTGCTAGTTTCTTTGTAAGTAACTCTAGTTGTAAAGATTCTAAGGGATATAGATTTTCTAAGAATGTTAATACTGTGTCTGGGTTCCAGGTATCGTTATACTTAGGTTTCATAGGGCGCAACTTATAAAATCCTTTGAATAAGCGCTTAATTCTCTCATCCGTGCCTATATGGCTGCCAATTATAAGGGATAACGCTGAGCGATAGCAATTAAGTGATTGATAAGACAGGCCATTCTCGAAGCAGTTTGTTAAGTATGATATTATGATAGGGACTGATGCACTGAAAGTATCTATATTATTACGTTTACTGTAAAGCCACCACTGGCGTAAACAACTATTATATTGTTTAATGGAGTTCTTAGATAATGAAGCAATCATAATGTCAACTGAACGTTCTGCAATTAATCTTCTTTTAAACGCTTCCCTGATAATTTGCACGCCGCCAGGATAAGTTGAGTCTGAAGTGGGTGTGGAGTTCTGAAAGGAGACATGAGGAGATCTTCAGATGGTCCGAATGTTAGTATATCTGATATTACCATAGATTTTAACAGTGGATACCAAACTTGAGAAGGCCACAAAGGAAATACTAAAATGCCTGTGGCCTTTTCTGATTTAATCTTGTGAAGAACTTTTAGTAGAATACCAAAAGGGGGGAAAGCATAGAAAAAGGTAGAGTTCCATTTGACTGTGAAAGCGTCAATGTTCCAGGCGAAAGGATCCCTGTGCCATGATATATATTTGTCACATTTATGATTAATTCGTGACGCAAACAGGTCTAAGTCGGGGGCACCGAATTTATTAACAATAATATTAAAAATATCCTCTGCAAGTTCCCACTCTGTGTCTACATTAAAGTTGCGAGACTGAAAATCAGCCTCAACATTTTCTTTTGATTTTATGTAAGATGCGAAAATCCACAGATTCCTCGCTTCACACCACCTCCATATTTGTCTAGTAATATCATTTAGTAACGGGTATTGCACCCCACCCATACGGTTAATATATGCTATGGCGGTTGTGTTGTCTATCCTGAGAAGTACTTAACAGTCATTATATTTGTCTGCGAAGCATCTTAGGGCAAAGAAAGCTGCTAAAAGTTCTAAATAGTTAATGTGTTGATTGCGCTCCCATTCAGACCAATTGCCTTGTGCACTCTGGCCATTGCAAAATGCACCCCATCCCATAAGTGAAGCATCTGAGAATATTTCTAGAGAGAAGTTATATTGCTTAATGTGACTACTCTTTACTAGAATGTTCTCTTTCCACCACATTAAGTCTGTTTTGATTGGTTTATTCATGATCATAATTCCTTCAAAATTATCATTATGGCATTCTAGAGCTAAAAACCTTTCTCTTTCTAACTTTTTTGTGTATACAAACCCATAGGGAATTGCTATGCAGACTGATACTAAATTTCCTAGTAATTTTGCAAATTCTCTAATACTGCATGATTTAATTTTAAGGAAGTTTTTAATTAGGGAGTATAAATTATTACGTTTCTTTAGTGTAGGGCTTAAAGTCATGTTTCTTGAATTAATCGTAAAGCCTAAATACTCCTTCACTTGGGATGGAGTTATAGAGCTCTTTTCCTCATTAATTATGAAACCTAAACATTGTAATAAATTACATGTTGTTTGGGTGTTATTTAGACATTCCTTGTAAGTACTCCCAAGACAAATTATGTCATCAAGATAGATAATAATCCTAATACCCTGTTCTCTTAGTGTTTCAATAGCTGGTTTTAAAAGTTTAGTAATAACTAGAGGAGCCGTAGACAAACCGAATGGCATACAGTTAAATTCATATATTTTCTTATTGAATGTAAATCTTAAATATTTCTTATGCGATTCATTTATAGGCACCAAATAATATGCGTGTTTTAAATCAACAGTGCACATGTAATCATCTGTTGTAACTAGTTTACATAGTGTCCTAACATCTTCCAGCTTGAAATGTTTTGTTATAATAAAATTGTTTAAACACTTTAAATTGAGAATAAATCTGTGAGACCCATCTTTTTTAGGGATAGTAAAAATACTAGACAAAAATTGATCTTTGCTTGGTTGACATTGGGTTATAGCCCCCATTACAATAAGTTTATGTATTTCCATTGTAATAATCTTTCTCTCAGAGGCATTAAATGTATTATTAAGAGGAACATTATGTTGACTTGGTTCACTATCAAAAGGAATGGAATATCCCTTTATCCAATTTAGGATTGTTTCATCGTTTGTCAAAAATTTCCAACAAGTATAAAAATGTTTGAGGCGGGCAGCAAAATTTACCTTTATGGGTACCTCGCACGACCTCCTCGATGATGGGATGTTGTTGGTCGGCGGGTTGACCTCACTTGTTGAGGTGGACGTTGATGGCTGCGCTGGGGCTTGTAGTTTGAAGTCTGATTGCTTTGGTATGGTCTTGGTTTGTAATTTATGTTGTTTGTTCTGGGCGTGTACTGGTTTGGGGCGGTTTGCCGCCTGGGGTTCTGATAGTTTTTTGGTGTGTTTTTGGGTTTTAGAATGTTGATTGTGCGTTTCATTGCAGAAGACGTTTTTACTGATTCCTCTAGTTTAGAATATAAAAACTCAGACCTCTTGTTTTCACTTAGGTTTTGTGTCAATGACTTATCCATAAATGGTGCAATCATCTTTCTGCGAATTTGAGTGTAATTGTAATGCAGGTTACTGAGTAATCTTATGCTGTCACTCAGGGACTTTATTGCCTGCAATTTGTCAAAATCTTTCTTGGTTAGATCATTAATTGTTTCAGTAATTAAAGCAATTGCTCTGCCCAGGTCTTGCTGCCTATCCTTCAGTAAGTTGTCTCTATTAGTCATGGAGTTGTTGAGTAAACCTGCAAATTCTGTATTTAGTCTTGAGGCATCTAACAGTTTGATGTTTCTTGGGATCTTAGTTTTTGATAAGGATTCATGCATTTCTTTATTCATTCCATCTGTTAGTATAGTATTGATTATCTTAACAATCTCTGGTTTTATTTCAGCTCCATAGTTGGCATTGTCATCTTGTCCTCCTTCTCCGAGGGCAGCTAGTATGTCTTGAGGCAGGTCTTCCTCTGTCTCAATGTCACCTTCCTCTTCTTCATGTTCTTGACTGTGTTCTTGGGTGTCTTCTGGTTTGTCACTATGAGCATTAACTTCTTCTGACTTATTGAAATTTTCATCCACACTATCTTGTTCCAAAATTGATAACGTTTCTGGATCAGTGGCTGAAATTTTTTCATGATATGTTAGATTTCAGTCACACGCTTATGGTAAGTATTTAGGTATATACCCATATTTCAGAGCCACTTGCCTAGTGAATTGAGTAAGAACTAAAAATATGGGCCCATATCACACCTCTCTTTAAAATAGGCATACTATCTCAACGAGATCCTCCCCTTGATCCAACGGAGTCTGGGGGTATGCTTAGATGTTATCTTCTAAGTTCATTTCACCCAACCGGGACATCGGATTTTCGAAATTCGAAAGAACCCGGCATGAGGTCATGTAAAATATTGTCATTTTCTTAAGGTCCTATAATATCTCAACGAGATCTTCCCCTTTTTCCAACGGAAAATGGGGGTAAAAGACCAGATAGCTTCTCTCAACGAGAGAAACGGGTTCCGAAACTCGAGCAACCCGCTATAGGTTATGAATAATTTTACGCATATTCATAATATCACAACGACATTTTACTGTGCTGAGGTACAAAGCACTCAAAATAACCAGCTACGTGTGGAAAAAAAATTAGTATAACAAGTCTAAATTCAATGTTTGATGAAAGCTTACCAGTCAAGGCTTCTTTGTATCTCTGTATCTTCTTTTCCATCTTCCGTATCTTCCGCAATCTTCGTGCATCGTGTTCCTCACCTTCACTAGCTCTTTTAAGCATCTTTTTCAGACAAATTATGAAATCTTTTATGTAATACCATACATAAAACTATTTATTTTAATGGGACGCGAAACGTTAGTTTATCGCGCGAAAACAGAATGAAGTATGGTGACCATAGTGTTGCCAGGTAGGGTTATTTTTTTTTAGGCTCTGAAATCGCGACGTTAGACGCTGGAATCAGGATACTACATGTAATAACTACCTCGGACTAAGCACAAATATAATACAAATTTCCTAAAATTAACGAAAGAAAAATGTTCAGGGCTAAATATTGTGAAGGCAAAAACCGATTTCAGGTCTTCATTGGGGTTCAAACAATAGTGACAGTAATAAAATTTGCCACATACAATCTCTGGGATCCATGTTAACGTTCCTTAAAATTCGAGCTTTGGGGACCACGAGGGTCAGGCACCATCATGAGAAGTATACGTCTTTTTTTGTTTTTTCTATTTTACTCAGGATCTATGAGTTTTATGTGGATATTGTGTATGGGGAAACGGAAGCTTATTAAATTCCACACCAAAAGGAAATACACCATTATGTCCCTAAAACGAAGCTTTCTTTTAGAAATATGGGTCAAAGTGGAATTCATATTCCTTCGAGTTTCCTATTAAAAGAATGTCCCCTGGAAGTGTATAAGCGCTAAACCTAGATCAGCAAGTATTTTCTATAACAAGATGTATTTTTTCGCAAAGATATCTTAGACTTTTTTGTGTAGAATTTAATAAGCTTGAATGTTGTCTTACACCATATTTTTCTAGATAAGGTAGATTTAGAGTAAAACGCGAATTTCTCCAGGATGGAACACATTTTCCAAGATGGCTGCGATTCCTCGAGGTCTCCAAATATCAAATGGTATGGACATGAATAAGGGGCCTTTAATTTACATAAATACCAAATTTCAGGACTGTCCAAGAGATTTCGAGGTTTGTTCTATTCCGATTGTGCTAATAGGGTAGTAATGGAGTTACTTTCAGGTTGCAAAAAAACGGGACAGATACAAATACGGAACGCGATCCTTCAATACGGTGACAGCCCGTATATACGTATGGCATTGGCAACCCTATCTATCACCCCTCCATAGTAGTGCAATAGATACAGATAACGCTATCTGTATCTATCGCACTACTTATGGTTCTTCTTTCTTCTTCTTTTTTTTTTAAGTACCTATCTATCGGTTGTAAACTTGTTTTAATGCAAGTTGTATAATTGGTCAAATGTAAATATATTATTTGCTTTATGGTAATTTCTCTTTACCTTCACTGCTTATCGAAAATTTAAACCGTAGCCAGGTGGCGAATACAACTTCGTCGTACAACCGGTCTGAGTTCAGATTGTCGCTCTTATGACTAGGGCGCCAGAGTGTTTTTTGCCAAATTTTAGCGGGACAGCAGGTGACAGGTGGCAGGCAGGGGATTATTCGTCAGGTGTGAAAGGGCCAAAACTTGTATTATACCAATTTTGTTACCTGAGTCTTTGTTAAGTCTCGTAATTTTGTTGAACCACTTCCCTTTTTCCTTACATGCGTTTATGTTTTGAGTAAAGAATAAATATCAATTCACGAGGCACTTGAAATGAAACATTTCCTGCACGTATACACAGCGTCTTATCCATCTCAGTTGCTAATCAAAGGCATTACGTATGTCTTTATATCGTTGTTTAGAAGTCACTTTGTTCTGACAAACATTATGAATCAGCTGTCTTTTGCAGTGTTAAATCATTAAAAATTGTTACTCATACTGCACTTATTCACATAGGTAGTCATTGTTGTATTGTGTATATCCGACTTCAAGAAATGAGGTTCTCAATTCAAATTCTTTTTTGTGTTACCGATGTTACGTTACATGCACCGGATATGAACGAATATGAATGAATAATTACATATCTCTTTGTAGTGTATATCATTTCTGGTAGCTTCTAGATTTTAACAAGGTTATATTTTTCATGTAAATAGACAAGGTATAAGTGAGCTAGCCTTTCACTGCTCACCGACAAACTCGTAACTAAATTTAGATTACCTAATCAAAACAACTGCCTCCGAGACAAATGAGACAATACAAATTTTTGTTTGCCTTTTGTGTTAATTTAGTGATGTGATCGCGACACCATCACCGTTTCTGAACTAAGCTCGAGATTTTCACTCCTTCAAATAGTTCTACCGCTTAACTGAAACGGTCGCGAAGTTTCTCCAAAAACCATAACAACATTATAGAATTGTTATTTTTTCATACATTCTACTTAAATGCTTTATTACTCGTGACTACACTTGACAATGACCACTTACCTACGGTAATCACAAGGTATGCCTACAGCCTAATTACCATGTAAATTATTCTCCGCGCAAAAAACACCGGCTCACTTTACAACAAACACTAAAACCGTGCGACCGGTCACTGTTCATAAACACTGAACTATTCATTAATTCAAAAGAGCACTTCGCACTGCGAATGAATGTCAGAGATGTTGATAAAAATTTTAGCGCGAAACGGACTTGAGCGTTAAATAAAAAATAATGAACGGAGTCAACGTTGACAAGCCCTTCCGAACGTAGCGCTCGGCGCGCGTCGTCTGAGCCTCAGCCGAACAGTCGAGCGCTTCGCATCGCCGACTCGTCAAGGAGCACTGGCTAAAGTCAAAACTACGCATGTGCGGGGTTTCCATGGCTTTTCCATCGCTGTGGTAATGCTATGCCCATATGCATCTGTTTGCGGTTACAGTTTATGTCAACTGTGCTAATATATTTTTTCTGATTACATTATCATACCGACAGATGGTTGTGATATAAGATATTTATTTTAGTACCTTATCAGCAATGCAATAAAGTTATTTTCTTTCACTAAATTATAAATTTAAGTGCAATGTGCATTAAGTCATAAATGTTCGTGATCATATACTGGGTAGCATTATATTGCACAGTGCAGACGCTTTTAGTCAAACGGACCGGCAAAGCTTCAAAGGCGACATTGCCGGCCTAGGCCGGCCTTAGTCGGCAATCCATAATTACCTTTGCAAATACAATACAAATTCCGTTCTTACAAATACTAGGTACATAAGTCAAAATGACAGAATTAAGACAAACGATTATCAGCTATTTGAACCTTTGTAGTGCGTTCATAAATAAGAAAGTTTGAAAGCGACCAGTTCTTTATAGGCACAAGCTTTATAGGCAGGCCTATTACTAAGACTCCGCTGTCCGTCCGTCCGTCCGTCTGTCACCAGGCTGTATCTCATGAACCGTGATAGCTAGACAGTTAAAATTTTCACAGATGATGTATTTCTGTTGCCGCTATAACAACAAATACTAAAAAGTACGGAACCCTCGGTGGGCGAGTCCGACTCGCACTTGTCCGGTTTTTTTATGCTACAGGAGGCAAACGAGCAGACGGATCACCTGATAATAGGTGATTACCGCCGCCCTTGGACAACTGCAACACCACAGGGGTTGTAAGTGCGTTGCCAGCCTTTAAGATGGGAGTACGCTCTGTTAAACTTAGCCGACGTTCGAGCTAAACGGGAGCTTCGTGACTAGGGTTGCCAACCGTCCCACTATAGAATAGAATAGCGAATATACCGCGAACACCATCCGTCAAATTCTTACCCATTTGTAGGTACCTGTAAAATGTGTTGGGCCGTAATAAATAAATAAACATATGAACATCTTGCACAAATTTACTAAGCCCCACAGTAAGCTCAAGAAGGCTTGTGTTGTGGGTACTCAGACAAGGATAAATATAATATATAAATACTAAAATACTAGAAAACACCCATGACTCAGAAACAAATATCTGCGCTCATCACACAAATAAATGCCCTTACCGGGATTCGAACCCGAGACCATCGGCTTCATAGGCAGGGTCACTATATACCATAGATATAAGAAGTAAGGAGATTTATAACGAAGCAGTGTTGTCACATACAATTTTGCCGAAGTGGTAGAACAGGGTGCAAAAATAGGTAGAAATGGGTGGTTTCTCAAATGAAAAACAGGTAGATGTACCACTCAATAGCATGTACATTTTTATGATTAAAAATGTGTACCTATACAATTTATCAAATTATTTATTAGTCTTTAATATTGTGATGTTAGTTAAAGAAATCGAAACAAAAATGATGATTTCCATTGTTTGTAGGTAATGAATCTGCTTGTATAATCTGTTTCTTTGGCAAGTTTTCATTACATCGAATCTAAATTCGGTAGAAATTAAGTAATGTTCCGGCACATGTATTGAGAATTACTTACAATTATACCATTTTGAAAAATGGGTAGATTTCCGGCCGAGGGAGGTAGATAGGTAGAACGCAGGCAAAATAGGTAGATCTACCCAAAAGTTGGTAGATGTGACAACACTGTAACGAAGCATAATTTCAACGAGTCTCGCTGTCTCCAACTGTCCCCCACCACATCATTAAAGGCGTGGCCAGACAACCAACTCACGCGCTGTGATTGGCCAAACCGCGCGGTGTAGGAGCCTAGAGCGGCGGCACTAGAGTGAGGACAATTCGATAGAGCTATCGATATTTTACATGTTCTGAACATGACCTTAGAGTTTTGACATTTTTGTTTTAAGTAATAATTGCCATAGACTTAATTTATATTCCTTTAAATTTTTGACCGTATTTACGAGCTAAGAATTTTAAGGTACGTGTAAGGTATATTAGTTGATCCATAAGTTCTCTCACAAAGGTTTTTACTGATAAAATGTAATACAAAGCTTTTAATTTAAAAAAAAACATGTACCATGATGCGAAAGCTTGTTTATGCTTAACTAATCAAATTGGTTTAAATTTTAGTCATTATTTGATGTAATGTTTGTTTAAATTGTTTACTTTGGGATTGTTGTTAGACGCGAGCGCTTCATAAAATAAAAGGTTCAGTTTATTATAGCATATTTCGTCACCAATTGAAAGCAATTCCAGCATGTTACATAGAGTTATGAAGAACTGCGAAAGCAAATTATAGTAAATTATATTGTAAGTATAATGCACCATTAAATAAGCTTTTAAATCATATGTACGAAAAATAAGGAAAGAGTAATCATAACAATCAGTAAAAATCTTTCTGATAGAACTTTTGGATCGACTAAGTATACAATATACTATTATTTTAAACATATTTATATTCTATCGTTATATAAATGAGGCGAAGTGTAACTGGAAACATTTTTCTTGAAAATGATCCGAAAAAATAACACTTTTCTCGCTCGTAAACCAGTTAGGGCCCTCTACCTGTAGCATCTATCCATTTTTCTTTAATACTGGGATTTTTCGGGAAACTGAAAAAAATTGCAATCATGAACATATTTGATTATACCTAGTGCAGTTATTCGAATCGTTGCTAAGAACCTGAATAAAATATACTTATAGATATAAACTATAATGTTATAAATAAATTGTACTTAATTAAATCAGTTAATCGATTTTTAATCCAAATTAATAAGTATTAAATTAAACATTAGGTGCATATAAAATAATTGTAAAATTTTACTTGAAAAATAATTACTTTCATACACACTATATCCAAACATTTTTTATCGATAACGCTCAAAGATCAATTATATGCACGAGCACCACTCTACTTCGCGGCCTCAATGAAGGGAGCGGTTGGCGGTCGTACCAAGAAACAATAATGCCCCTGTGAATATCGTTAGCGGTTTAATGCATTGCGCCGTTGCTAAGGACACTACAAATAGTTTTCCATGCCAAAGCGTCAATGTAAGATGCATAGACAAATTGCCACGCGTTTGTATGACAACATGGTCTGACTCAGAAAAATCATATGTCACTGGATTTATTTGTTAAAATGTGTGGTTTTATTGACTAATACGTGAAAAAAAATTTACTCACATGTGGTATGTAACTCCATGATCCTTATAGTTTTTGGATGCACTCCTATTTCGACACAAAATAACGCTATAATTCGGCATTTCAATAAAATTGACGCGCACATTGTTCAATGACAGCTAATTTGCTACTGTCTTACGGCGGGCCGGTATGGCCACGATGTGGCCATGTCGCGGCGACACGCGCCACGCCTCCGTCAGCCATCTAGTACTTTCTATGATCTGAGCTATATACCTACCCACTAGGCAAGTCGTCGAAATAGATGTCGGATAGATATGCTCGATGTTTAGTTTGATTGAAATGAAAAATTAATGATTTAGTAAAAATGAATTCAATATTATTAAGTGTTCTAGAATAATGAAACCAATATTTGAGTTGAATTTACTCGCACTTCTTCGGGTTCTGTTGACAAATTGCAATCCTTTTTCGCCATGTCCGCACTGTGAAGTACCGTCCGTCTGTCTGACCATCCGTCGGCCCGCAATTTAACTCGGTGATCGTTATTAGTACCTACTAGAAAGCTGCAATTTGGCATGGGTAGGTATATGATATGAATGTACAGTCAGCTGCAGGGAAAAGCGACCCCCCTGCATAGAAGTTGGTATGCAAAGGTGATAAGCGAATAGCATTGCTGGCTGAATATCAAACAAACCGAAAAAGTGATAAAATGAAAATTTAAAAAAAAAAATGGTAACTCCTGTAAAAAAAATTGCTTGAACCTGTAGGATATCGTGGGAAAGATTTAAAAAAATATATTTTCGTCTTGTAAAAACATTTTTGATAAAAATATTTTTTTCGAAAATAATCGCTCCGAAAGTCTAAAAATATTATAATTAGACTAGAAAACGTATCGTTACTATTAAAAACTGACAAAGAGCATGTCGGACATGTAAAGTTTCTTAGTTACCCTTCTGTCACAATAGGCTGCCTTTAACGGGGGCTATTAATAAGTCTGCCGAGTACTGCAGGCGCAAGCAAGCGGAATCCACATGCAGTCACTGCACAAAGAGCATATAATAACTACGTTTCTCTGCAGACCATCGGGAGACACAATCAAGGAATGCACAAGGAAACTGTCTGAACCTCCGAAATACGCTAAGTGTCTATGTTTCAAGAAACCATCCGACCTCCTCAAGACTGGAGACAAGCAGTGCCCAGCGAGATAAAGTGCCGAAATAAAACATTTAAGTACATTAATTATTTAAGCACCTAAAACGCCTCACTAATCTTACTATCTCTCGAAAAATAAAATATCTATTTCGGTATTCATACACTCAGAGAAAAATCCGGAGACAAGGCTGCAGTTTTACGTTGCGAACGAATTATTGATAAAACAACAAAACTACTTTGGGACATTGACAACCTAGCCTTTGCTAGCGCAGCAACTTTTTTTTTGCGAAACGCAATTATTGCGAAACTAACAATAAAAATTCTGTTAAACTATCAATTTTTCGATGCCTTGTCATAATAGCATAGTAAAAAATGCGAATTTAACATGGTTTGGCTTTGCTCATTGCACAACGTGTAATTTGTGAGTTGTGGTTTCAGCAACTGTTGCGTCTAGTGCCTAATTCGTGTAGTATGTCGAATCCAGGATATCTAGACTGCTGAATAAAAACTATAGCGGACTGTATACACTAATTTAATTGCTGGTAATTACAGAGGTATTTATAATTATTTTCGGCGCGACGCGATATGTGTGCGTTCCGCGAGCCGTAAGTTCGATTCTGGCCGTCCCCCCGCGGACCGGCCCCGGTCCCCGTCGCGGGCTAACCGGTCCGGTGACGTGACGGTGGACGTCATCGTTGTTGCTTTGGAGTTAATTCGATGCGGCGGCGGGCTTGTCGCCAACATATACTCCCGGCGTTGAAGAGCTTGGGTCTTCAAGATCTTGTATGGGTAGAGGACAAATTGTATTGAAGGCCCGACGAATGACTCCCTTTTTCGTCCTTATGTCGGCTACTCTTGCGACGCCATCTCTGCCAGGCAGCACTTGAACGATGCGGCCGAGGAGCCACATAAGCGGCGGTAAGTTCTTGTCCTTGATTACCACCATGGTTCCGACGTCGAGGTAGCCCCTTGAGCTCTGCCATTTTGTTCTCTGTTGCAGGCCAGTAACGTACTCGTTGGAGAACCTGTTCCAGAAGTGCTGTTTCAGAAACTCGATGCGCTGGTACCTTTGGAGTGAGGTAATCTTTTGATCAGTGAGCTGAGGGTAAGGCAAAGACGTGAGAGGCCTTCCAATCAAGAAATGAGCCGGACTCAAAAAAGTTAGATCAGATGGATCATTAGAAAGTGGCGTAAGAGGACGTGAGTTTAAAATCGCTTCGATCTTTACTAAACATGTAGCCAATAACTCATAGGTGAGGTGTGTAAGACCTAGGGTTCGTCGCAGGTGGTACTTTACCGACTTCACTGCAGACTCCCAGATTCCTCCGAAGTGAGGTGTGTATGCTGGGATGAAAGAGAAATTAATTTGCGCGTCGGCCATGTCTGCCGCAAAGTCTTGTTTTAAGAGATTTGAGAGCTCATTGAAGCTACCAACAAAGGTCGTGCCATTATCTGAGAATATTACCTTTGGTTTGCCACGGCGACCAATAAATCGGTTAAGAGCTGCCATAAAAGCCTCCTTGGTTAAATCCGAAACAAGCTCCAAATGAAGTGCCTTGGATGCTAAACACACAAATATGCAAATGTAGGCCTTGATGAGCCTACACCCCCTACCTTTGCGGTCAGCTATAAGAATTGGACCGGCGTAATCGGTGCCTGTTTCGAGGAACGGATATTCAAGGTGCAACCTTTCTTTCGGCAAGTTACCCATTACTGGTTGCACTGTTTCACCTTTCAACCGAACACATTTGAGACAAGTATGGACAACCTGTTTTGCCAAGTTTCTTCCTCCGAGCGGCCAGTAGTTAAGTTTTATAGTCGCTAGAAGTAATTGAGGAGGCGCGTGAAGTAGACGTAAGTGGAACATTTTAAAAAGCAGCCTTGCGAGATGATGCTTACTACAGAGGACTATAGGATGCTTTGTGCCATAGTCATAGAATGAGTTGACGAGTCGACCCCCGACTCTAATAAGCCCTGAATCAAGAAATGGTGACAGCGAACTAAGCCGGCTTTTCTTTGGCAATGGTTTCCCTGTTTTAAGAAGTTCGTACTCGTTAGGAAAAGAGTCTTGTTGGGACCTACGAAGAAGTAGAACTGAAGCCGATTCTAGCTCAACTAATGTAAGACCACCGGTTTTCTTAGTATTTTCTTTTTTACAATTGTGGATGAATCTAAGTATATACGCTATTATCCGTTGTAATTTTGAATAAGATGATTTGTTTTTAATTAAATGTTCTATTGGCTTACAAGAGTTATCAAAAGCGGGACATGCGACTAATGATTTTGCCGGTAACATCTCTGGCAGTGAAGACTGATTACCAGACCTTGGGGCGGTCGGCCAGTAGGCCATGCCCTGCTTCAAGAAGGATGGTCCAGACCACCACAAGGAAGAGTTCATTATGAGGTCGGCACTTAAACCTCGAGATACTAGATCTGCAGGATTCTCCTTTGAAGGCACGTAGCGCCAACAAGCGGCTTTGGAACTTTCCTGGATCTCTGATATCCGGTTTTTTACAAAAGGACGCAATGAACAAGGAGATGATGATAACCAACCCATGACTATCATAGAGTCACACCAAAATACGCAATGGTCTGGTTTCTGGGTAAGTGACTCAAGAACCTTTGTGCATAACCTTGCGCCTAATAAGGCCCCGCAAAGCTCAAGACGAGGAATAGTTGTGGCCTTAATAGGCGCGACTTTGCTTTTTGATGCCAGTAGGCGAACACTCACTGAGCCATCCCCGGCCACGGAGCGGACGTACAGGCAAGCTCCGTATGCTTTCTCCGACGCATCAGTGAAGACGTGGAAATCAACAACCGTAGGTGTATTGCACAAGACCCAGCGAGGTATCTGGACTTTATTAAGATAAGGCAGAGATTTCACAAAGTCTTCCCAGGATGTAAGTATGTCTCCTGTAAGCGGATCATCCCAAGAACACTGGTTTACCCAAAGTTTCTGCATTAGTATTTTCGCCTGCACTATACAAGGCGTTACTAATCCTAGAGGGTCAAAGATTTGGGCTATAACTGAAAGAATGTGCCTTTTTGTGACTACTTTTGGTAACGAGATGTCTATGCGAAACGTAAGACTGTCTTGAGCGCATCTCCAATTAAGACCCAATGTTTTAGACAGCTCGTTCTCGCTCAGATCCACACATTCTTTCAGACATGGGTTTTCACCGACGGCTTTAAGAATCTTTTCATTATTAGACTGCCATTTACGCAAGTGAAATTGGGCATTTTTCAGCGTGGTTGTTACATTACGACACAGTGCCACAGTATCATCTATTGAATGAGAGCCAGATAGGAAGTCGTCTACATAAAAGTCCCTGGCGATCGCTTCCTGTGTTTCCTTGTCACTGGACTCCTGTGATAGCTGTAAGAGGCACCGCGTGCTCAGAAACGGCGCTGATGACGTCCCATAAGTCACGGTATTAAGAGAATAGATTTTAAGCGGCTTAGAAGGGTCTGCCCTCCATAAGATCAACTGAAGTTGACGTTGTTCATCGTCCACAAGAATTTGCCGATACATTTTCTCGATGTCAGCTGACACCACATATTTATGTTGACGAAACCGTAGTAAGATGGAAAATAAGTCGTCCTGAACCCTGGGTCCTGTTAACTGGATGTCGTTAAATGATTTTCCTGATGTAGTGGCAGCTGAAGCATCAAACACGACACGAAGCTTGGTAGTCGTGCTAGACTCTCTTAACACGGCGTGGTGAGGCAAATAATATGACGGTAATGAACTGTAAGGCAAAGTTTCACTCATGTGACCCAAAACCTCGTATTCCTCCATGAATTTTACATAGCGCTCCTTTAATAAGGAGTCCCTATCTAACCTGCGTTCGAGCGATAAAAACCTTCGCTTGGCCATCCCGTAGGAGTCTCCTAAGGTATCGGGAGATTCCTTCAGAGGAACGGTCACCACAAAACGTCCGTCTTTATCTCTCTTAGTAGTTTTGTTAAAGAGTTCTTCACACGCGTTTTCGTCCGGTGTGAAGTCATGTTTCGGGGATATGGTATCAAGTTCCCAAAATTTTGTAAGAGTCGTGTCAGTTTGTTTGTCAGTCAGGAACAAGCAAACTGGTTTGACAGAGGTAGGTTGATTTATGGCGCCTACTAAGAGCCAACCTAGCTTTGTCTCAACGAGGAAGGGATCATTTTTGCCTAAGATAATGCGATTGGTGCCGAGAACGCTCCAAAATATTTTAGCCCCAAGAAGAATCTCAATATCAGCGGGTTCGGTGTATGAAGGATCGGCAAGACAAATTCCCGAAGGTATGGGTACGTCCGTTGCGTCAATGTATGTGTGAGGTATTGGTGACGTAATGTCGGACAATACGTTGCACTCTATGTCAGTGCTATAAGCCCCATCATAAGACTCCAATTTAAGAGAGCACGATTGGGTGATATTTGATTCATGCTTTTCAAGCATGGACACTGTAGTTTTGACATTTTTAATTGGCAGGTTCAGCCTCTCAGATAAGTCCCGAGTTATGTAATTAGATGTACTGCCATTATCTAATAAGACCCTAACACTGTGCAATTTCCCTTGACCATCGCGCACTTTGACTAAGGCTGTTGAAAGCAAAACATGCTCGGCCACGTTAACATTGTGGGCATTCGCGGAAAAAGCTATGTGTTCTGACGTGGTCTTAGGTTCCGTATGGACGTGAAGAAGTGTGTTATGTTTGGTCTTGCAGTACTTGCAGTGGCTAAGTTTGCACTTACTCTCGTTATGACCGGGACGTAAGCAATTTAAGCACACGTTAAATTCCTTTGCCTTGAGTACGCGTTGTTCTACTGGTAAAGCCCTGAAACTTTCGCAATTGAAGACGTAATGAGCTTTATTACATAAAGGGCAAGTTACGTTATATGTTTTAGGCTTATTAACGTTACTTGCTGAAGCCAGAAGGCTTTTTGGTTTATTGTTGACAGACGTGTCCGTCCTAACCCTGTTGTGCTTGGCTTCTTCTAAAGTTTCCAAAAGATTGCACCTATTGGTAAGAAATGTTATGAAATCGCTAAGTGCCGGTGGGTTTGTCAACTGATTCCTATGTTCCTCCCATTCCCTACTTGTAACTCCGTCTAATTTGGCTGCCATGATGTGGATTATTAATGTATCCCAATGCTCTACGGGCTGGTCTAAAGTTGCTAAGGCATTTAAATTCTTTTTAGTGTTGTCAACAATCTGTCGCAAGGCTACACTTGACTCTTTATGCACCTGTTCAATATTGAAAAGTGCCTGGACATGATTGTTGACAAGCAACTGTTTGTTGTCGTATCGCTCACAAAGGAGTTTCCAAGCGGCATCGTAGTTATCCCCCTTAAAGTCCAAGCTTCTTATCACCAAGGCCGCGCTTCCATGAAGAGAGGCGCGTAGGTAGTGAAACTTGTTAATGTTGTCGATACTTGTCTCAGAATGAATTAAGGAAACATAAATGTCTTTAAACTCCAGCCAATTCTGATAACCACCGCTGAAGTGCGGTAAATTAATTTTTGGCAACCTTACATTGTTGTGCTTATAAGACACCACTGTTGGGCATTCATTGGAGCCTACCTCGGATTGAACCTCCTTGGCGCGTTGGCTGCGATGCCTGTCCACCAGCTCCCGAGCGGCGGCAATCTCTTTGTAGTAAGACCGCTCGAACAGCTCGCGTGCAGTATATTGCTCGGTAGGATCCTCAGCTAGCATCTCCAATTCGCTCTGGTAAGAATCAAAAGAGTCGTACGAATCATCAAGTTTTATAATACGCATGTCTAATTCCACTAACTGCGAATCACTGAGTTGTTCACAAGTTTTCGCAGTATTAAAATAAGCAATAAACTGTGTAAGCTTAGCTTTAATTGAAGCGCGCTTCTTTATTAATTCTTTGCATCTATCCTCGGCAGACATTATGCAGTTATAAGAATTAAATGAAGCAATCTGCTAATTATTATAAGCGCTAAGCACTATGCAAAACCCTGACGAAAAATAAATAGCAATAATTTTCAATTTAATTTTAAGGTGATAATTTAAAATCCTGATGTTATTTTATTAGCAAGGCAAAAATAACAATGTAACTTTTGCCTGTGCAATTTTTGCAGGCGCTGATACTTTTTTAATGTCCGACACAACTTGTGCTATTGCTAAAAAATTTGATCAGACACTTAACTTTTACTATACAATAATTATTGTAGGTATACCCACCTATTGACTATGAAAATAGGTACGGAATATTTTGTGGAATGTTCAATGATTTAGCAATATGAATGTTAACTATGATAATAATCTTATAATGAAATGGATTCGTAATCAAATTGTATTACTGTTATGCTGATTTAACTTACGGCCAAATCTAAATGTAATGTACGTTATCTTATTGTTTACTGTATGTTATTTAACACTTTACGAATAAAATTAGTAATTGTAAACAATAAGATTTCGTTGAATATGTATATGATTTTAAGATTGTATAAAGTATTATGTTTATTTATATATTTGTATGTATATTATAGGTATAAATTATCTATGAATGTAACTCAATTTAACTGTAATTGGTTCTGTTTATTTCTAATTACGATTAATGCGAAATTGTTAATTTTTGAAATGACAATTAAAAAAATAATAAAAATGTTATTTATGTTGTAATGTTATTGAGATCGAAGCAAAGTTAAGCAACACAATTACGCTACGGTTAAAGTTCCCGTTAGCAATGTTATTTTGAAAATGATCTTGTGATTATTATGATTGTGAAATAAGAGTTTAAATTAAAACAACCGAGTTTAATTAGGTAATAGGAATTGGAAAGACCTCACAGTTATGCTCTCCTGATTATTGTCCAGTAGATTGCGGGCTCCTGTTCCTATTGCACTTCGGTTTCACTTTAGATTATTTTGTGCACTAGGACCGTAATTGATTGCTTCTTGGCTCGTGGGGCGTTCGCTTGGTGTCCTTCGCGATACCTAAGTCCGTCGTTGGTGCGTTAGGTTTGCCGTTGCTTGACGATTTTATTTTCTAGCATAAGCGGCTAGCCAGAAGACACTGAAGGTGGACGGATGGTGATGCTGATGAATGAAGAACTGCGCTCTCGTGGTCGGCCGACTTCCAAAAAAAATCTTCGTAACTTCGTAATTAACAGGGTCGCTTCTCTTCTTCGGCGAGTTTAGGACCATATGTTGCGTCTAGTGCCTAATTCGTGTAGTATGTCGAATCCAGGATATCTAGACTGCTGAATAAAAACTATAGCGGACTGTATACACTAATTTAATTGCTGGTAATTACAGAGGTATTTATAATTATTTTCGGCGCGACGCGATATGTGTGCGTTCCGCGAGCCGTAAGTTCGATTCTGGCCGTCCCCCCGCGGACCGGCCCCGGTCCCCGTCGCGGGCTAACCGGTCCGGTGACGTGACGGTGGACGTCATCGTTGTTGCTTTGGAGTTAATTCGATGCGGCGGCGGGCTTGTCGCCAACAGCAACTTTGAGGACCTTTGTCAAAATAACAAAGGATAACTCTGCTAAATCTTCACAGTTAAAGTTTGTGCGGTTCGCAATGTTCGCCGCCACATTGTTTTTTACTTTGCGACGTTAGCAACTTCAAGAGCCGTTGTCGAAATAACAAAATAGAACTTTGCGGAATCTACACGGCTAAAGCTTGGGGATTGACAGTGTTCGCAAACACATTGATTTACACTTTGTGATGTTAGCAACTTTGAGGACCTTTGTCAAAATAACAAAAGATAACTCTGCGAAATCTTCACAGTTAAAGTTTGTGCGGTTCGCAATGTTCGCCGCCACATTGTTTTTTTACTTTGTGACGTTAGCAACTTCAAGAGCCGTTGTCGAAATAACAAAATAGAACTTTGCGGAATCTACACGGCTAAAGCTTGGGGATTGACAGTGTTCGCAAGCACATTGATTTACACTTTGTGATGTTAGCAACTTTGAGGACCTTTGTCAAAATAACAAAAGATAACTCTGCGAAATCTTCACAGGTAAAGTTTGTGCGGTTCGCAATGTTCGCCGTCACATTGTTTTTTTACTTTGTGACTTTAGCAACTTCAAGAGCCGTTGTCAAAATAACAAAATAGAACTCTGCGAAATCTACACGGCTAAAGTTTGGGGATCGACAGTGCTCAAAAGCACATTAATTTATACCTTGTGGTGTTAGCAACTTTGAGTACTTTTGTCAAAATAACAAAAGATAACTCCGCGAAATCTTCACAGTTAAAGTTTGTGTAATTCGCAATGTTCGCCGCCACATTGTAAAACATATTAAAATAATTTGCTATCTGTAAGTTAAAAGTCTTCATTGTCGCCAATTGTCGCTAATAAAATATTTATTGTTTTTGCTCAATAAGCACCTACCTACTTACTAACACTATATTAATTGGCCTAATAACACAAAATACTTAAGATACTAGTATTAAGTTACTTAGTTTAGGTATGACTGTAAAATTTTTAGAGCGGGTAACAATTTTTGCTTTATGTTATTTTATGTTGACTTTTCTAAACCATTTAAGTACTAGTAAGATTGTGTTATTTATGGATAGTTTTCAATGAAATAAAATTTATCTTATCACGTACAGTAACGTTTATATATGTATTTTAATATATGTATTTATACTTACATGTTACTTTATTTTATTTGTATGATATGATACATTGTTTTGTATTGTGTTTATTCCGTGCTAGACTTCTTTTATTGCATCTGGAACATCTACTGACATGACATAAATTTATTTAAATCCGCTACCTAAAGGTCGTCTGAAATTATTGTATTGTTTCTGTATTGAGGTGTGCAATAATAGTTATTTGTACAACAAGAGAGCAAAGTTTGATATTTCTTCGAGTGCTTGTTTTGAGTCCCGTGCAAGCGAAAGATTCTATAGTACTCGCTACGCTCGTGAATCTCATTTAGAATCTTGAGCGTGGTAAGGGACTCAAAAGCACACGAGATGTAAATAACTTTGATCTCGTGTAGTACACAAAATTTTTCACGTCAGTCAGCCATCAAAAAATACAACCTGAAAAAATGTAATCCGTCTTCATCACTATTTCAGTCATGTTTTCTGAAGTTATTCTAACAATTAACTTTAATTACCGCAATAAAACAAAACGAAAGAAATTTCAATAAAATGATACGAAAATAATGAATTAACGAACATCAATTGACAGTTTAATCGTGAACTTTTTTTTGTTAAAAAAACTTTGTAAGTTACGGTCCGAATTGCGGATACTACTATTTGTCAACTATAGTAGAGATCGTTAAAAGTCGTTAAGTAGAATTATTTACTGCGTAACAATTGCGTAAATTTGTATAAGTATATTGTTTTGATTGTATAATAAAATACGTAAAATATGGTATTTTTTATTAAATTTTAAACTTTTATTTCATTAATTCATTATTACGAATGTAGACTCGTAGGGTGTTTTGGAACGATGCGGTCTGACTTATTTCGAGGGTCTATTATAAACAGTCAATATATCGTTGAATTACGTATGCACTTTTTTATCTCTTTCTTTTTGCTAATGACGTGAAAGGGACAAAGACAATAGAATCCAAATACTTCGAACTTGTATTAGGCCCCGCACGTTGAAATGACATTCGAATATGAAGGTCACTTGAATGTTATTTTGTCTCACTCAGTGAGCAAAATGCGATTTTGCTCACTGTTTTTAAGCAGCAAATTACCCTTGTTCCAGCTGCTGACGTGAAAAGAGTATTTGTATTGTATTGTACAGTCAACAAATGGGCAGTCTGCTTAGCAACATTTTATAATGGTTTATACGTCATTTACTGAGAACCGAGGACATTTTCAAAAACGGCTTAACCGATTACGTTCGCTGTACATAGTTTTCATTGAAATTAATGTTTTTTTTTTCAATATTTTTTGTATCCATAGTTCAAAATTTAATAGAATGTTAATAGATATAGGCGAATAGGCACATAACGTAGCGAATAAAAATACATTTAGTTGATGAATCACGACACATTATTACGAGTAGGAGTAGGAGTAGATAACAGGCATCAAGTATATTTATAACTTCGTTAAATGAAATATCGGATTTCAGTTGCATGTAATCACTATATCACTAATCAATTAAAGTGCTGTAACAAACAAGAAAGAAACAAAGACTGTTATTCTCCATACAAAGTCTATTAGTGTCTCGTAATTATAATAGATAGCCACGCCACCACCTATCACTTAGCGAAATTTTAAAATCATAACATTGTAGATACAATGTACAGTCTATAATATCTATATGCTACATGGTCAAAGTGCCAAAAATGTGTACACGACCTTATTTCTAAGACATTAAGGTAGTATACGTCTGAAGAATTGCAGGAAGACACATTTCCTCCCTCCTCACAAGCATACACACATATAAGTTCTTTCATCTATGTAAATATGTTTAGGTGGTTTATTGTTGATCCTTTTTACGTATCGATACCTTGATTGTAATATCTTGGCTTTAATTTTCGTTTAACACCATATACAATCTGAAGAGCTAGTTTTTTTTCATAACGGCTAAGCGCGATAACGGATAACGTTTCGATCCCTTTCCCTAATTGTCATATACGAACGATATGAGTACGAGTAAGTCTAAAGTATTTATTATAATAATAATCTTATACCTTTAAACGAGCAATTCTTGTATATATATTTCTGTGATCTCGGAAACTGCTCTAACGATTTCGCTGAAATTTGGTATATGGGGATTTTTAGGGGTATACAATCTATCTAGATTAGTCTTATGTTTGAGAAAACGCGTGTTTTCGAGTTTTCATGCGTTTTTCTTTCGACGCAGAATATGGTCGCTAATTTCGTGTTGCCGGCCACTGTCCGTCTGGTCCAGCGGGTTAAGACGCGGACTGCTAAACGAGTGTTACGGGTTCGAATTTCGCCCGGTGACTAACTTTTTTTTTAAATGTTCAAGTTTATATATAATTTTTTAATTTTTATTGTTTTAGACAAGTTTAATTTAGTAAAAAAATGTAGATAAGATTATCACCTATACACCACCATATTACAATAAATAGTTATAACCGAGCAATCCTCGGTCGCTCAGGTACTAATAATAATAAGGCGTAGGGATGTGACGACCCCATCGCCCGTTGGTTTTACTAGTGCAATCAGTCAACGCAGGGCAGCTTGTGGCGAGCTGTTGGGGAGTAGAGACCTCACGTACCCGAGTGCTCCTGGGGAGTTCTGTTACCCGCAAGGAGGGTGGGCGGGACAGGATTCTCTGCCTCTGGCTTGCCTTAGCCAGCCGGCCAGAGTGGAGTCGTTAGAGCTATAAGCTCCAGAGGTGGAAGTGAACAATTGCATAAGACGCGAGTTGGCACAGTGGCTGCTCGCAGCCACGGTAGAAAGCGGCGTACACCTGTCGACACCCCTGAGCCGCTCACACCGGTGTTGCCCTTGAGGCATCCTAGATGTCGCTTTTTGTGGGGGCCCATCTTGTGGGGGCGAGTCACCGTCTACCGGAAATAATATTGAATACCGTTTTAATAGGCAGGCGTCCGGTTTTTTATCCCATAGCCACTGGGCTAAATACTGATTTAGTCCATCGCTTTCACCCAATAGCCCAGTTCATTTTAGATTCCATTAACTCTCAAATAGTCGTTACACCCTGGGGTGCTGCCTCTGCGTGCGTCCCATGACACGGGCAAGGGCAACATCCGCTCGGTGTACCCCTTACATTTCATTCAAGTGTCAAAAGGGCCTCTACGTGATGGGTTCGGCTCCGTGCAGGGCTCCCAAAGGTCCGGAACACCATTGTTCCATGATGGGAAAGACATACAAATAATAACAATATATTCTTTATTGTGCACTACATAATGAAAAGGGAATACAGAAAAAGAACACACATTACATTAGGTAAAAATTCAGGCGGTCTTATCGCTCAATAGCGATCTCTTCCAGGCAACCATTTATTTAGTTCTAACAATAATAAACAGCCATAGAAAAGCCGGGTTAAGCTGGTATGGGACCCGTTACGGGTCACCCGTAGCACATACGCTTCACACAATTCGTTTAATTTATGCAAAACTACAAACCGGACGAATCTAACTTACCAACTTAATTCCCTATTATATATTTTACTAGAACAGAAATAGAAGCCCATTGAGCGTTTTGCAGATTTTGGTAGCTTAAAAAAATACACATCTTCTGTATAGATAGGTTCTGCATGAAAAAGAGTTTTTTGAGAAATTATTCGTTTTATGCCGAGCCGACCGACTTTATAACATGAAGAAGTGGAGGTCAAATCGCCTTACATAATATATGCACCTGAGATTTCGCTAATGTGACATAACCGTGGAGACTATACGTCTCTGTCATACTGTATAATATACTTGACTTGGTACATACTAGTTATGTATTCTGTAGCATTAGTTTATGAGACTGCTAGTTTAACAGTCCAGACGCGGTTTATTTATTTAGTATAAATTTTATTTTGACACTTGGAGAGACTTTACGCCTCCAAATTTTATTAGTATTAGTACTCTGACATTGGGCACCTTTTACATCTCCAGATTTAATGTGTTTTTAACCATAGAGACTATACATCTCTATTGTATTGTAGTAATTATTTATTTTAAGATTATTATAATGTAATGTTTACCCAGGTATTGGCTGTTGTATTTATAAATGTTGTTATGTATTTTTCATGTCACTATATGATGTTACTATAAATGTTGTATTGACTTGTAAAAGAGCCCTTGAGGCCTACTTGCAGAATAAATTTTGAATTTTACATTGGACATAACAATAATGAAGAAACGTAACTTTGTACTGCACCTATCAGTCATAACTTTTTGCACCTACTTGTCTGTAGTGCAGAAATAACTCGTTAGTTACACTCATTTATGAAGTAATGTTGTATCTTGATTGGAAGCACGGTGCGTGCACAGGGTGCGCGTGGACACGTGCAGGATCTACCAAAAGATTTCAACGCGCAGTAAGTACATAAGTAGATCTGCGTGGTAACAAATTGTTGGTAACAAAAAAACAAAACAACAACAAAAGGCGACCGATTCGACTTTTTTGCGTTGATCACAAAATGATGTCGGTCTCTTTCTGCAAGACGTTCTGAGAACACCTATGCGGCTATTACCTACGACATTAACAAGAAAAAAATGTATTAAAACTCGCCTGCTCGAAAATTTGTATAACAATACGTATAATTTACAGCTTCGAATAAATAATAGGTCGCTATTTTTCATTTAATTACTTACTAAGACCTATAACTTAAATAATGGATATTTTTTATTTGACTATTCGAATGTTGCAAAATAAGACTCCATTAATAAATTGTGCTTTTAGACGGAACTGAATGCGAGTGTCCGAAGGTCCGGTGGTTTCACTTACACTTTCTACAAAAATATTCGGCGCTAACTATATATAATAGTCGAAGTAAGTATGCAAGCTCATAGTTATTATTAATTTATAGTCAACGATAGTGCTATTGGTAAGCCTTAGCTTTACTTGCTCCGTACCTATATAACCTACTTAGGTACTTATCTAGTTTAAGTAGACTAGCTAGACACTGCTGTCTAATCATAAATCAGAGGCGTTGCAAAAAGAAAAGGACAGTGTTCATTTATGAGTTGTTGCTGTAAATATGTTGGTCTAATCATCAGTAACAAGGGAACAATGTATGTAACATAAGTAATTAGGCAATAAACGACCAATATTTGTCAATAAGCGGGTCACACAGAGCGAGCGAGCGAGCACGTACGTGCGAGGCAATTTCCTCACGCACAAACCGGCCAGTGTAGATGTGCCTCGACCGAGGCGGCGCGTGCGTTTTCCTCGCCTGAGCGCGCCGCCTCGGCCGAGGCACGTCTACAGTAGCCGGTTTGTGGGTGAGGAAATTGCCTCGCGCGTATGCTCGCTCTGTGTGGACTCGGCTATTAACGCTCTAGATTTTTAGTACCTAAAGCCTAAAAACGTGACTACTAGTCAGGCTATTTGAAACTTATACCTAGGAACTATATTTTTAGATATGTGGTAAGCTAAGCTTGAATAAAAAATAGTTATTTGTACAACAAGAGAGCAAAGTTTGATATTTCTTCGAGTGCTTGTTTTGAGTCCCGTGCAAGCGAAAGATTCTATAATAGGTTCACGAGCGTAGCGAGTGAATCTAATTTTGAATCTTGAGCGTAGTAAGGCACTCATACTCACTATTTCACTCATGTTTTCTGAAGGTATTCTAACAATTAACTTTAATTACCACAATAAAACAAAACGAAAGAAATTTCAATAAAATAATACGAAAATAATGAATTAATGACAGTTCAATCGACAACTTTTTTTTGTAAGAAAAAAAACTTTGTAAGATACGGTCCGAATTGCGGATACTACTATTTGTCAACTACAGTAGAGATATTTAAAAGTAGTTAAATATAATTATTTACCATGTAACAATTCCGTAAATTTGTATAAGTTCATTATTTTGTTTGTATAATAAAATACGTAAAATATGGAGTTTTATTAAATTTTAAACATTTATTTAATAATTTTCATTAATTAATTATTACGAATGAAGACTCGTAGGGTGTTTTGGAACGATGCGGTCTGCCTTATTTCGGGGGTCTATTATAAACCGTTAATATACCGTTGAATTACGTATGCACTTTTTTGTCTCTTTCTTTTTGCTAATGACGTGAAAGGGACAAAGACAATAGAATCCAAATACTTCGAACTTGTATTAGGCCCCGCACGTTGAAATGGTCACTTGAATGTAATGTCTCACTCAGTGAGCAAAATGCGATTTTGCTCACTGTTTTTAAGCAGCAAATTACCCTTGTTCGAGCTGCTGACGTGAAAAAATAGACAGGCGTCCATGGAGAAACTATAAGGATTGCTTATTGACTACAGAGCCCTAAAAAACTAGATAAAAGGATCACCCGGACTGTAGCTGGTTCAAATACGATGCGGAACGAGTAATCTAACTCCTACCTATATGAGTCCTCTAGGCAGTCTCTTCTCTACTCGAACCACAAAATGTTATGAGCTTCAAGACAGAATAAGATACCTACTGGCAATGGTACTCAAATATTATTTTGCTTAGCCGCATACTCTGTAATCAATACAATACAGCAGATCGATGGTATTAACTTAGGACGGTTCAAAAGTGCTGACACACGCTGGGATGCTTCCCATGAGAGATGAGAGCCATAAGCGGCACGGCTTTTGCCAAGGTTTCGAAATAAAACCATCTGGTCTTTTGGCATTCGCCTGGCATTAACCTGGAGGCTTGGCTTAGGCCTGGCAAGAGGTACTTCTGGGACACAGTTAATATTAGAAATGCAGATCACGCAACCTGATGAGCCCATTTGTTTCTGTCTAAAAGGTTGGAATGGAATACTGCCCACGTCCATATTTCCTATTAATTTACGTGAGAAGACACTTCATGTAATAAAACAATGTCGGGGCAATATCAGCAGAATATTTCAATTGCTAGAGAATAATTAACACAAAACCGCATTTAGTAAATACCAAACGGATTTGAATGGCATGAACGCACGCAATCAATAATTATTTACAAACAGTTGCATTTTATAATGCGCATTCTTAGTTCGACGAGTGTGTATAACAATAGTTCATTGACAACCGTATACCTAGCATTTGACTTGACTTAAAGGGCGCATTCGATATCCCTTTAAATTAAATTAAATCGAGAAACAGTTTTCAATTCAACGTCTTTTAATCGGCTTCCGAAGACCAACAACATCAATTTTTTTTCTGTACCTACCTATTAAAGGCAAGAACCCCCTATAAAAATGTCAAACACTCGTACAAATGCATGTCTTTTTCTAAATCTCTATAGGCGAGTCCACACAGAGCGAACATACGCGCGAGGCAATTTCCTCGCGCACAAACTATCAAGTGTAGACGTGCCTCGGCCTAATTGTTTTATTCGTATCAAATCGTATTTAAGTATGCAAGATAGGAGATTATGTTCATGATTTGTAACAACATAACAACTAGGTATTGCCATTACGTTCTACAGAAGACGTAAGGAGTGTGTGATCGAGTATAAGGGAAATGTTGAAAGAAACTAATCTGAAGTGAACAACAATGGCAGAAACTGGAGCGCCTGGTGTTGCTGCTAGTGAGGCAATACCCGCTCCCACGGACACTTTCAACACTGATATAACCAGCGATAGCTGCACGTTGCTACTGCCAACGAGGAGTAATAGAGTAGCAGAAATATATTTGGGCGAAAATGTACACCTATGTTATATGCTGTACTTACATACACACGCGCTGAGGTATTCTAGATCAGTGACTCACGGTTTTTTTTGGAACGAGCTGCCCACACTACCTCATAAAATTATGGTCAGTGCTCTGGAGATGTGTTGACTCAATCCTAACTTTACTATCATTAATATTTTAATGTTAATTTAATTTTAATACCTATTGCTATTATTTCAATCACGATTTAATTACGTTATGCCGACTAACTGGTAAAACATTTAAATAGCATCAGATGCCAAATTTCCGCCTTCCATATGTTACCAATACTTACAACTTGCTTGCTTGTGCCTTATCGTGGAACTTGGAAGGTAAGTATATAGTTTTAAAATATGAACATCGTCATGTTATGAAGGCTTGCGTAGGTATGCATAAAATACTAAAGTAAACGTTTGGATGTGGAATGGCCTTCAACGTCTAGCTAAGCGAGATGTTAAATTCGTACAGTAAAATCAATGATAAAGTCATCATTAAAAATAGCCAATACTGTTCACTGCTTACTGCATTAAAGACGCTAGTCGATTTCCACCGGTGCTCTCGTAAGTCGTAAGTCGTAACCTGTGTGCTTATATCCGTTTATTGTTCCGATTTTACACAATCAAGCAGGGAAAGTAAACCTATATCGTACATGGACAATAAAAAAACAAAACAGTGAATATGAAAGTGATATTACCAAGCTCTCGTCATCCTGGTTCATCTTTTTCTCCGCATGGTTCCCGTGGAACACCCGCGGCTACGCCACGGCTACTGTCCAGGTAAGGGACCACACTGCACCATCGGACGTCACAACAACACACCGCATTCCATCACTGCATCCGCGTCCAACATATGATCGGTACTGACGTCACACGCTTTCTCGCACAACACAAGGTTATGTTCACGGTGTCCCAAGCACTACACTAAACATCGGATTAACAGTACTGAGTACACACTGATTTCAATTTTGATGATTATTTTCGATCGTCGCGTGTGAAGGGAATGCGATAGTGACGCATGTAACGACTTTCGCGCACGAAGCAACTGAGTGAAGCGGGGCGTCGTGGCAGCGCGGGCGCACGCTCCACGTAACGGCACGAACCCCCGCCGCGCGCCGCGACCCCGGTGGACCTGCCCTCTCGCACCTTGCCGCCGCCGCGGCCTGCGCCGGCGCCGCCGCGCTGCCTCCACTTGCTCCATCAGCTCTTCCTACACGAGTTAAACGATATGAATGGGTGCAATTGATAACAATACTAATTGTCCTAAGGAGCTTAGTGAATTTCAGTTAAAATTCTTAATTCGAGTTATAATTTAATAAATATATATCGCGGTTAATAAGCTTTTTTCATTTTAGACGCGGTTTTGACGTGGTCCGTTCGGATTTCTCTAGAAGAGTTTTACTGTATGATGCATAAAAAATAATAACCCTGAAAATAATAATTATTTGTTTTATAAGGGGACAAAGTTGTTGTTTAACCGCTCATGCTAATATAGATACCCGAAAAGCGAAAGAAAGAAAGAAGTGGAATCTTAAGCTTTGCGAGGATTTTAAGGCACGAGCGTTAAACAAATTTTACAGTACATATGGTGCTACTTTACCGCAATAGTGCGAAAATTAGCATATTACGTTACTGTGTCGAACATTTAAAGGACCATATGTACTGTAAAACGTTGTACGATACATGTGCGAATAGGTAATTCGCAACTCGTGTCGATTTAAAACACTACTTTCGGTCGTGTTTTAATTTATCACCACTCGTTGCGAAATTCCTATTTTTCGCACTTGTATCGTAATGTACTATTGCCTCCGAGTGAAACACAAAATTTTTCACCACACCAACGCGAGAAAAATAATAACTATGAAATACCAAAAAAATCTAATCCAAATGAACTACTTACATAAAAAAATTATCATTCATAATCTGCCTGCAATCTGATTACTTTGCCCCACATGTGGATAAAATGCAACTTTCTCATTAGTTTTTGAATAATCAAGAGGGCCTTTACCAGTTCGTGTGGTGAAAAATAAAATATATCAGTAATACAGATCACACATGATTACATGATTATTACATACAGCCATAGAGGAATCATGTTACGGCTCATTGCAATTTGCGTTCATTATTTTTTCACCACACCAACTGGTAAAGGCGCTCTTGATTATTTAAAAACAAATGAGAAAGTTGAATTTTATCCACATTCGTGCAAAGTAATCAGATGCAAATTTTGAGTTGTTTCCTTATTTTAGCTGGTGGAATTGATTTTAAATGATGATTTTGAATGATACATTTTATATTAAGTTCATTTGGATTTGATTTGGGGTGATTTTTTGGTATTTCATAATTAGTATTTTACTCGCGTTGGTGTGGTAAAATATTTTTTGTTTCACTCGGAGGCAAAGTTTGTTTAACCCTCGTGCCTTGAAACCCTCGCAACGCTCAAGACTCCACTCCTCACACCACTAGCTACGCTTGTGGTTCAATTTTGGAATCTTTTTCGCTTGCTCGGGTATCAGTATTAGCACGAGCGGATAAACATCAACTTTGCCCCCTTGTAAAACTAATAACTATTTCACTGTTGGCTCGTAATTATCGTAATTAACATATTATCCGTAATTCAACAACAATATCCGTGTGACGAAGTAGACCTTTTTGTGGAATGCCCCAAACTGCCCTTACCAGGATATGGATCCGGGACATCCTGATTTGCATGCAAGGCCACTACCGACTTGGCTAATAAGTTTAAGTATATAATTCAGAATCTTGAGCATAATTGAGGTGAATTGAAGGCCGAGGTATAAAAAACTCACAAATTAGGTAGAGAGCAAATCCCCGATTAGACGTAGAAGTTATGTCGAATTCCAAATTGGCTCCCAATATCCCGGTGGCCTAGAATTACGAGGTCAAAGACCCCAAATTTTCTAAGTCCCAATATCCTGGAGTCCCGGTGACGGTTTCCCAGAATCCATGAGTCCTAATTCCTGGAGTCCCTGAATCAAAGAATCTCGATCACAAAGTCTCGGTTTCCAAGTGTCCTGCATTCCCGGATACTCAGTGTCACGTAATCCTATATGATTTGCCCCGGAATTCTGGTGCCCTGCATTTTAGAAGCCCAGGGCCCGATTTTATAAAGTTACAAGTTACAAGAGTACAGGTTACAGGCACCTGTAATGCACTGTGAACGGCTATAGGTGTTGTATAAATACACACAGATAATTACAGTTGTAAACAAGTAAACTTGTAACTTTACAAAATTGGGCCCACGGCTTCTAAAATCCCGGATCCCCGTTGACCCAGGATATTAAAAACCGCAGAACCTGTTGGAGTTCCAGAGACTTCGGTATCGTCCGTCACGCCCGTGCCAGTAATCCCGAAATCCCGAAGTCCTGGAATGTCAGTGTCACACAACTATTTTAAAATTACATTTTAATAATTATGATAGTTTTATTTTCACCACACCAGCTGGTAAAGGCTTTTGATTGTTCAAAAACTGACGAGAAAGTTACATTTTGTCTGCATGCGGGGCAAAGTCAAATGTAATTTGATTCAAATTTTGAGTTGGTCCCTTGTATTGGCTGGAAGAATTTACTTTTAAATGATGATTTTGAATGATAAATGACGTTCATTTGGATTTAATTTTCTTTGATATGTTACAGTTATTTTCAAATTCAAAATTAATTATTATTTATTTCATTGGAAAACGTCTGTGCCGACAATGTCTGACCGCAATCACATGCACAAAAGTACAATGTATGGAAAGTGGAGGTACAATGAAAACAAAAAATGTGACTCGTTCAAATACTGGCGCCTCACCCGCCTGGGTCAACGGAGTGGCTAGATGTAACATCTAGTTTGAATGTAAAATCCTTAGCGTTAGCGCATCCCAATCTCATTCCATTCATTCGTTCATTCGTACCTTCGTGTAAATTCGTGTTTCGTGTCATAGCGGTTATATACTCATTATTACTAAACTTAATTGTCAAGTCAATTCAATCTATAATTTTCGCTTATTTGTGTCTTATTAATTTTCGTGTGTCCGCTATCCACATTAGGCGCTTTGTTCGGTATTTACTCCACGAGTCTTGAATTTTACGTGGCAGTTTTACTAAATACAGAAGCCGCTCGCGCAAAAGCTGACATAAATTTAGGTTAAGCTAGATTTTCTACAAAACCTTAAATAAAATCTCAATAAACATTATACATTAAGTGTTTCATGAGATATATATAGTATATTGATATGACCAGTATAGTTGATGATGGTGCTGAACTTGCAGCCAGAAATGATTTGAAAGATCATGCCGGCGACGGTGATAATTCTGAAAACATTGGAACAGCGCCACCGGCTTCTCTGCCTCAGGGCGAGGAGCATGCTTCAGTCGTGGCGGCACATTACAATCACCTCGAAGAGAAGGGACTGAAGGAAAGGTTTAACTCTCCTATATTTTACTTGAGAAACTTTAACAATTGGGTGAAAAGCGTTCTTATTCAAGAATATACTGATAAAATACGGGAAAAAGATTATGGAAGACCATTAAGAGTTCTCGACATTTGCTGTGGTAAAGGTGGTGATTTAAGTAAATGGCAGAAAGCTAGAGTAGAACGTGCAGTTTTTGCAGACATCGCGGAGGTTTCAGTGCAACAGTGCCAGACACGCTACGAAGACCTGCGGCGCCGCTGTGGGCGGCTCTTTGCCGCGGAGTTCATTGCTGCAGACTGCACCAAAGATACTCTGAGGGACAAGTACCGTGACCCATCAATCAGTTTTGATGTTGTCAGCTGTCAATTTGGACTACATTATAGTTTTGAGAGTTTAGCTCAAGCTCGTAGAATGCTGACTAACATATCTGAGTGTTTGAAACCTGATGGTTATTTTTTTGGAACTATTCCTAATGCTTATGAAATAGTGTCAAGAGCACAGAAATCACCTGATGGAGCTTTTGGAAACAAAATCTACAATATTAAACTGCTGTTTGACCCGAAGGAAGGCTATCCATTATTCGGAGCCAAATATGACTTCCATTTAGAAGGAGTAGTAGACTGTCCGGAGTTTCTGGTTAATTTCCAATTATTTGTTAAACTTGCCGCAGAGTATGGCTTAGAACTTGTTTACAGTGCTGGGCTTGCAGATTTTTATAAAGACCATTGTGAAAAATATAAAACACTGTTGAATAGAATCATGTGTTTTGAAAGTTATCCTGCTCCACCCGGCAAGCAGCTTATTGGAGAAGAGACTGATTATACACATGCTAAAGAACATTGGGAACAAATGGAGAAGAAGTCTGATAGAGATAGAATTGGGACTATGAGCCAGAGGGAATGGGAAGCTGCAAGTGAGTAGAGCCAGACCAAGATAACTCTGCAGCGATTTTTATACCACAGACATGCAAGTATTATTTAAAATGCCACACTTCTATGAAATTATGGCCTATCAATAACACTTGCATGTCTGTGCTATAAAAATCGCATGTAGTGTTACCATGGTCTTAGTCTAATGAGCTGCCAGTCTGATAATTCATTAGCTATGTAATGTATACCTAGTTGATTGTCTATTTCTTAGCCAAGCAAACTAGTAATACAATTGAATCTAGATAAATGGAAATAGTATTAATAACTTAAAGGATCATTACTGAGATAAAGGGCATCTTATATATTCTTTGTTTGTTACAGCTATCTACATGGCGTTTGCATTCAAAAAACTGAAGAGTACTTGGGACGCCAATGGAAAACCAGTGTATAGCAAAAGTTCAGCAGATCAATCAAAAAGTAAATGATAAAAGTGATGCATTGACCTACTTCGGTATTGTAATGATTTGTCATATAATCTATATGTCATAACATTAGATTTTTTGAAAATGCCTACCTAATCTGAGTTAATATAAAATAGGTATCATGAATAAGCAAAATATGAATTTTCTAGTTATTGATTATTTAACAATCAAAACATGGTGATATCAGGTATGTGGTGCTACTAAAATCATCATTGCCTGGCGTGAGGTAACTTTAATATGATATTTTTTATTGTTAAAAAAAAGTAAGCTTCTCCACTACCTAAAATATGTCAGAAATTGGTAAATTTAAAGCTATTACAACATTGATTGCTTAGATATGATTGGAAAATATGTATTGACTATTGTACATTGACATATCTAAAGATGGACCTTACGGACAATAGGAATGGGGTCAGTATGTTCTGCAGTCTAACGCAACTAGTTGCAACCAATTGCGCGCGTGATGCGAACTCATCAAGCAATCGCGTTGTGGCATTAGACTGCACTATTGGCTCGAATTCTGTGATTAGCCGCCACTGAACTAGCACCATTCTTAGTGCCCTTAAGGCCCGTCCTTAAATATATGTCAGTGGTATTGTATTAAAACTAATTTTTACAAGTGCATCATTGATCTGAACAAAACTTTATTTATATGTGACCAGTTAACTGACCTACTATTTTATTATATGAATTGATACCTCGTTTAAATTTATTACTCGAAGCCGTATGGCGTGGCCATTTCATTCGATACTTATTTGACAAAGTTAGTTGTAGGTAAAATTAGCAAAGACCGAATAATTTGAGGAATGGGATACAATTCAACCCATTGAAATATATCATAACAATTTAAAGCGTCTGTCGAAACAAAGTCATAAGTTAGTCTGGCAAACACAAAATTGACAGTCAGCAAGAACCAGGAAAACTATACTCATCCCTTTCTTTCGGCTCAGCATTGCTCCAAAAGCCAATGGGGAAGGCGGCTGCCAAACTTTGCTACTAGGTGGCGCCACTAGAGTGTGTGACATGACATTAGTTTGGCCCCGCCTTTTTTCTTTGAATAAATAAATTATCATAATGGAAATGTGAGTTACCACAATCGAATAAGTTTTGTATTAATTTAATGAGATATTTATGTACCGGTCTAAATAGTTTTTAATATTAGACATGATCAGAGGTGGGAACTTTGAATCTGCATTGATATCTCTGTAAGAATTTACATCACAGGCGAATTCTGTTGGTGCCTCATAATCGACATTTAATGCTGGATTCAATTGAAAATTATTATTTTGGTCGTAAAATATTAACTTGTTGATATTGTACATTTTCCTTCATATTCTAAGGATAATATTTTCGAGTGAAAACAGTACATAGCCAAATATACTTAACCTATCTATGAGGTCTTTTTTAGGGTTCCGTAGTCAACTAGGAACCCTTATAGTTTCGCCATGTCCGTCTGTCTGTCTGTCTGTCCGACGCTTTGCTCCGTGGTCGTTAGTGCTAGAAAGCTGAAATTTGGCATGGATATATTTATTTATTTATTGTTCGGAGAACCAACAGCTATAAATTGCACAGTAGTTATATATATAAATAACAAAGAGCCAATCATAGGTTCCCACCGGCAGCAACAGGTTAACAGATAACAGGTAGATAGAGGATTGGTTAGCGCTAGATTTTTTTTCTTTTTTTTTTACGTGTTACCACTAATATTTTTAAATATTAATACTTATTATATTATATACTGAACAAAGCAACCAAAACTTATTAGTAAAATTAATACGTTAATCGATACAATAATATGCCAATGCCAAGGCATACGACTCTCTCACTCAAGTAATTTGTCTGTTAGAATCCGTCTTATAGTTGTGATGTTGCTATTAAAAACGTCTATATCCCGCTCCTTCGTTAGTTCATTTAGACTTTTACCAGCTCGTAGTAGAAAGCTATTCTTTCTGTTTTTACGCGATGAAAAAGGAATTGAGAGGGGAGGGAAGTATCTTTTAGACCTAGATGGAGTATTGAAGGAGAGCTTAGCGAGCAATTCAGGACAATCAATGTTACCATTTAAAATATTAAGTATATAAGTAATATCTGCAATCTGTCGACGTTTATGTACTGGGATAAGGTGATGTTTTTTGCAAATATTGTCATAATTGGATGAATTATAAGGAGTTTTCAAGGATATAAATCAATAAAGCCGACAAAGTCGTACAATAAAATCTAAAAATTTAATTTTTTTAGGGTACCTCCCCTACACGTAAAGTGGGGGTGAACATTATTTTTTGCTTCAACCCTACAGTATGGGATATCGTTGGAAAGGTCTTTCAAAACTAATAGGGGTCTTCAACAAACATTTCTTAATAAAGTGAATATATTTGGAGATAATTGCTCCGAAAGAAAAAAATGTGTCCCCCCCCCCCCCTTTAACTTTTGAACCATAGGTCCAAAAAATATGAAAAAATTCTTGGAAGTGGAGCTTAAGAAAAACATTAAATGAAAACTATAGCGGATATGATCGGTTTAACTGTTTTTGAGTTATCGCAAAAAGTTTCCCCTTCATAATAAAAAGACGTACACCCGCAGTTCATCCCTTGGTTAACAATCTACCATACTTTAAGCTCCAGTTTAGCTTATTGTGACGGAAGAGTAACTACGGAACCCTACTCTGAGCATGGCCCGACATGCTCTTGGCCGGTTTTTATTTCCTTTTACGGTTGCCTTGCGTTCCCGTAAAAGTGCTTTTAACTATGTTACAGTCAGATGTCCATATTTTCATGAGGATCAATTTTATTGCGTTAAACAGACGACTATTACCTAGGTACATGAAAATATCCTACATGCTCCTGTCAAAACAAAACTTTTTAGGGTTCCGTAGCAAAATGGCAAAAAACGGAACCCTTATAGATTCGTCATGTCCGTCTGTCCATCCGTTTATGTCACAGCCACTTTTTTTAGAAACTAAGAATTATACTGTTCAAACTTGGTAAGTAGACTATGTGTTCTATGAACCGCATTAAGATTTTTACACAAAAATAGAAAAAAAACAATAAATTTTGGGGGTTCCCCATACTTAGAACTGAAATTGAAAAATACATACGTGTGGGGTATCTATGGATAGGTCTTCAAAAATGATATTGCGGTTTCTAATAACATTTTTTCCTAAACTGAATAGTTTGCGCGAGAGACACTTCCAAAGTCGTAAAATGTGTTCCCCCCTGTAACTTCTAAAATAACAGACTGATAAAACTAAAAAATATATATGATAGCCATGCAAATTTTCACCGAAAATTTGTTTGAACGAAATCTAGTAAGTAGTTTTTTTAATATTTCATAAATGGTACGGAACCCTTCATGGGCGAGTCCGACTCGCACTTGGCCGCTTTTTTATTTAAATGGCTTCAAAACTTTATCCGACAGTTTCTCGGCCTCAGATACAAAGTTTAATACTTATGCAGAGAGTAGGGATTGCAAACCGGATTGATTTTCAATCCGGCCGGATCCGGCTGGATTTTGGCCATAATCCGGCCGGACCGGATCCGGTTTGGTATAGGGATATCAAAATTAATTAAATGACATATTTTTCTAGTTTTTTGCGTAATACGTATTCCTAAATCTATAATTTGAAGTTAATAAATAACTTCTTAACAATAAAATAACCCTTAGTAGTAAAAAGTGTGACCTTGTCAATATCACTTAAAAACCCAAATATGAAATCGGTCATTTATTATATATAACCATTCACAAGTGCTCAAATTTTCGTTTACAATTATAAATTTGATTAGTTTCCAAAGCCCGGTAATGGGACGTGGGGTGGGAATTGGAACTATTTGAAATGACAAGTTTTCGTAACTGTTCCTTGATTGAATTCTTTGTAACGTTGACATCCATTCTAGTAAGAAAATAAGATATTTTACTATTAACCAAAATGATATTAAATTTTCCCTCATTTTTTGCCCAAGAAAGTAGTAGTCTGTATGATTTAAAAAAAATACCTTTTTTTTATTTACAGAAAAGTATATTGGTCAAATTTTAGGGAATGGAACACGACTTACACAACACGACGATCTCATGTGAAAAATAATAGAGTGTAGAATTGAAATCCATCGCGGAAAGGGACTCCTTAAGAAAAGTTACATGGATCAAATAAAGAATTGGCTAGACGTAGAGTAGCATGTACCATTAAGGAAATTGCATAAGATTGGATGAAATTGTAAATACAAAAGATTCTCTCTCAAATTTGAATAGAAAATAAACAATATTTTATCATATATATATATAAACTCGAAGTAAACTAAAGATTATCAATGTTATCATTTCATTTCATACATTCATTTTCAATACAAACTTACAATCTTATATTCATTCACACATGTAACACATATTGATTAGCCCAGCTCTAGTCGGTTGAGTACTGCCGACTTAATCCTGCTCATTTGTTTACTTTTAATCTCCTATCACAACATTATGACACTCTTTTCTTCTCTTTAGCATAAATTACAAATGCCTTCCATGGCATCTCCATCGTTTAATATTTCCTTCTATTACAGTATTTATGTAATCGTCGTATCGTGCCACCAACATGAAAGGCAACTTCTGTTCCCAGTCATCGTCATAATAAATATATTTTTATTTAACTAAATTTAAACGTTTTCATTCGTTTTATGCTCTGTTCAAGTTCATACCTCTCATCCGTCGCCTTTTCCTCATCTAAACCGCACTGTGCGTGCTGTATTTAGGCGTTTTTTTTTATTTGACCGGATCCGGTGATTTTTACCGGATCCGGTAGCTCCTGAAAAGTGCCGGATCCGGCCGGATTACCGGATCCGCCGGACCGGATTGCAATCCCTAACAGAGAGTTTAATTATGAAGTTTTATTAAACATTAACCAATGTTATATAACAAAAGTTATATAAATATTTTTTTTAAGTTATAAATTTCATACAACGAGTTGGTCGAGTTGTCTCAAACTCTAGTGGCGCCACCTACGATTAGCTTACAGCCGCCTTTCCCATATTACAACAACACTTATCGAAATCAGGGGGCCTACCGCGAAAACCGATTTTCGCAAATTGCGGGGATCTTTCTTTTCGCCCCGCGAAAATCGAAGTTCGTCAATTGGCTACTTGACAGTTTTTTGTAAATAATGTCAAACGATCTTAATTTTCCTGAGGATCAAATGTCTATATAGGACTCATGGCATTTAAGCAACACAAAGGTCAGAAATGAGAGTTAAACTCTGACGCACTCGACGATTGAAACGCCTCTAACAAAATGATAAGGTGGTGTGACGTCACATTATATAAGTCTGTCCTAAATGTATGGAAGATCAAGGAAATTGCCATTTTGACCCTGAAATATTGCGTTTATATGTATAGTTGTCATACATTTAATTTTTCAAAAAAATGTAAGGAATCGAATGGTACCATTTTCATTTCTAGTTTTAAAAGACAATAAAAAAATATTTTGAGGGTTTGGAGCCTTGTATTTTTTTATAATCTCAATATAATTTTTTAAATTCCACTTTTTTATAATGGATGGCTCATTTTCTATCCATTTAGCTAAATTTTGTTATAATATTCAACATGTGTCAAGTACCCAATTGCGTGAAGCTGGAGTGGAGAAACTGCATCGTTCGGGCGTTCTCGGCATAGTTCGGCCCAGCATTGCTACGAGCAATTATTAAGGTTGGCAGAAATTGACATTAAATATAAGACATAGAATCGAAAGAATGCATAAAAATAAGTCATCTCAGAAATATGATATCGCAAAAAAAATGAATAGAGTAAAATTTTTGATTAAAATTTCAAGATTCGGTTTAATTCCCAGAAAAAGTAAGCAATTTTCAAATTTTTTTTTTAAATTCTTTGAATGCAATATTACTTACTTTTTAAAATAAAATAAAGTCTTCTTTCAGCAAAATATCCTATCTACGATATTTAAGGTACTTTCCCTTGATGTCCCATAGTCTTGGGACGCCCTGTATAGTGTTAAACCATGGTTAAAAACCTTATAACAATTTCAATATAGCCGGTCAAACAAGTTAGACAGTAGAAAAAGGCGCGAATTTAAAATTTTCTATGGGACATTTCGCGATTTTTGTCATTTCATAAGGACCCTTCGCCCCTACATTTTATAAATTTGCCGCTTTTTTCTACTGACGGATATGGCTATAGAATACTACTGTAGAAAGGGAAAAAACATTTCTCTCAAGCGCCAATTACATTTTAGCACCAATTACGAAAACGGCTATAACCGCGATAATCGAAGTTCGTCAATTGCGGGCATTTTTCTCTTTCAATCTAATGACCTCTAAGTGAGAGTAAAAGAGAAAGATCCTCGCGATTTGTGAATTTCGGTTGTCCATTTCGTTAACAATATTTGAAATGTAAAAAATACTTTGTCTCTGACCTCCTAAGTCCCGATGTCCTTATATAAGGACAAATTCAAATCGTATTATGAACTGCAATGGAATAAAAGGTTCAAAATTCAAAAATGACTGGGACTTAGGAGGCTAATTGCCAAAAATGTTCAACGTTTGATATTTTTGCATATGAACCATTTTTTAACATTATATATTGTAAACGATGTGCTCACATTTGGTGAAACCGAAAAAATATCATTTCTCGGGCCCGAAATGGGCTATAACCGCGAAAATCGAAGTTCGTCAATTGCGATTATTTTTCAATGCCACTCTAATTACGTCTTAGTGAGAGTAAAAGAGCAAGATCCCCGCAATTTGCGAATTTCGGTTTTCGCGATAGGCCCCGGTTTCAGGCTCGATAAAGTGTAAATGTAATTGGTACTTCAAAAGTTTCGTTCAACCTCCAGTCCGTTTATAAGCACCTTGGCTGTCAACTTGACTAAAATTGTTGCCAGTATAAAATATGAGCCTAAGAAGTCATTCACCTGAAGTTGCACTCGCTTGTTCACTGACCGGCTGGGGCGCATGCGTATTCGTCATTTCACCACACTTAGAATTTGCGCTGTCTGTTGGCTCGGCCACACTTCTCATGTAATCTCTCTCATTATTCGGGCCAACGTTGAGTATACGTAGGCAAAATGAGTGTCGAAAACCCAGTTAGCGACAATGATTGTGAGTCAGTAAGTATTCAAATCATTTCTAATTATTAATCTAGATCATTTTGTTAAGTTATTGTTGCCTACTATGCCGTAGAATATCTTATTTACTGGTGGACACGACCCGTGAAGCAAAATTTTCTAAGTCCCAATATGGCGTCAACGACTAAGTCCCCGAAGAGCGAGGCGTCGGTTTATAAAATTTACTGAAAAAAATTATTATACTTATCATTAATAGGAACTCTTGTTTTAATTTAAGACATAAGAATTTAGTTTTCCTGTTTTTAAGTGCTTTAGTATACATGTCAAGGAATTCGCTTATTTGATTCGCAGGGAAAAGTAAATGGTAATAAAACTGAACACGTGAACGGTATCCACAACGGATATAGTAGTTCTGAGAAGCACAAAAGCAGCCACAAGTCATCGAGCAAGGACAAGCATCGCGACAAGGACCGCGACCACAAGAGCTCCAAGCACAGCAGCAGTTCAAGCAGGTTAGTTTTCTAGAAAGTTCGTAACATGCTGTGTTCTATACCTACGTGGGAAAAATCATTATCATTGATTTTTTAATTTATAGAGACAAAGATAAAGAAAAGCACTCCAGCAGTAAGAGCCACAGTAGCTCCCATAAGTCCTCAAGCAAAGACAAGGACCGAAGTGATAAAGAGCACAAAGATCGCAGTGAAAAAGAGCATAAAGATCGCAGTGAAAAAGATAAAGAACGCAGTGACAAGGACCGTAAAGACAAGGACAGAGAACGCAGTGACAAGGATAAACACCGCGGTGATAAGGACAAACATAGGGATAAAGACAGGAGCGACAAGGACAGGAGTGATCGGGATAAAGATAAGCACAAGAGCAGCACCAGCAATGGTGAAAAGAAATCATCATCCTCATCTAAAGACAAGGACCGGGAGCACAAGAGCTCATCTTCATCAAAAGATAAGGAGCACAAGTCAAGGGACAAAGATCGTGACCGAGAAAAGGACCGACACAGAAGTGACAAAGACAAACACCGCAGCGATAAAGACAAACATCGCAGCAGTAAAGATAAAGACAAGCATAGGTTAGTTGTACAATAATTATATCATCTTATTTCTATCATATATTTGTATGAAATAAAGTCCGTCACAGATGGAGCGATAATATACCATAACATATCTTGTAGCAAGGCATCTTAGGATATATTTTATGTACCATTTGACAGGGTCCACATACATAGCTATAATATGTATTTTGGTATCTTACGATATCTTAAAGCAAGGCATCTAATATTGTGGTATATTTTGCCTCTCTCACAATGCAGGTGCTGGACAGATAGCAATATATATTTTGGAATTGTTGGCATGTGTGGTGCTAAGCTATGCTATAAGATATCTGTGATGGGCTTGATAATGAAATGAAAAATGTAGTTGATACAGATTATTACAACCTATTTGCCAGCATCTGGACAATAAAAGTCCTCTTTATTAAAATAACTTTTTTTTTAATTAATTTATCTTGGTATACATTACCTATGTGTTACCTATAGCATCACTATGACAGTATATGTCAAATGTCAACTTGTTAAATAAATTTCCAGATACTAGAATATAATATTCATATTAATACTTATCAACAACAACATGACAAAATTAATGACCAAATTAAAAGTGTTAAAATGGTTAGAAGAAATAGAATTTAGGTACTTATTGATAATTCGTCATAATTGTCACAAATTTAGTTAAAATCTATGTCTCACGCAGTAACGGTGCATTTTCTTCTTAGTTCTAGCAAAGATAAAAAGAGTAGCAGTGAGAAACATGAAAAAATTAAGTCTGAACCTGAGACTGAAGATCCATTGAAGATTGAGCCAATGCAGGTATAAGATATTGTTTGTTGCTAGTTCAGGGGTCTGCAAACTTTTGAAGAGCCAACCGCAGTGCAAATCATTAGCTTTGGGAATCTTAGAGAGCTACTATAGTTTAATTCAAAGCTCGTAAGTGTTGCAATTGCAGGTTTAAAGAGCTGCATGCGGTTCTCGAGCCTTAGGTTACTGACCCCTGTGCTCTAATCACAGCTTACTTTACTATCTTGCCAACCATACTTTCCCAATTCACCAGATAATCTCCAAATTTTATTTTTGTGTTCTTTTAATAGTTGGATGAACCAGAATTAAAAAGTGAGGTTAAAGAAGAGCAAGAAAGTGATGATGGGTATGATGCTGGTGCTGTCAACAACACAACTGCCTCATCTTGCGACTATTCCCTGTCCCAGTTCAAGGATGAGCCTCTGTCGGAGCTGCCTCCTGAGGAGGAGAGTGAGGAAGACACTCCTCTGGTAAGTTAATTCCTTTTAAAATATTATGCAGGTTTAGTTTTACCTACAGATCACTTCCTTACTAGAGGGTGTATTACAAATACGTCAGTCACCACTTATGGATGCTCCAATATAAGATAATATATAAGAACAGTTCATTTCCGTTGTATTTATGTTTATGACCTGTACATACCAAAATAAAATAAAAAACAATAATTTGGCTCCCAGTGGCGTGGATGTTGGTAAAGTACTTAACATGGAAGGGAGCTTCTATGTGTGGTGGCTACTCTTCATAACCACTTGTCAAGTGAGTCAGGTAGAGCCACAGATGCGGTACCTAATTAGCACAAGTCCAGGACATAGCAACCAGCAGGTACCATAACCTTCTAAGACTATATACAAATTTGTGTACACATTCTACCAGCTATTTTGAACTTTTATTGTGTAATTAAAGGACCAAATTCAAAATCTGTTTTGTTCGCGTAAAAGACGCTAGAGTTCTAGGTCTGCTGTATGCTAGATTACTTTCTAAATTCTTGATAACTGATAACAAAAAAATTACACAGTCAGCGCGCATGGCACCTAAGCGTCGGGCCCCCAGTGAGAGTGAAGATGACACACCATTGACCATGCGGAAAAAAACAAAGAAGAAAAAAGTTAAAAAAGGTATGTTTTGTACCCTATGCAGCTATCATTTGGATTAGTCTTCCATCTAGGGTGTCCGCTAGATGGAGCCAGTGAACGAAAATAGTATGAGCAACGCTAACTAGCGCGGTCGTGAACCACGGATTTTACCTACAATGGCACTCGCGTGCGTTCGCCCGCGCCAGCTAGCGGGCGTCCTTATATTCCTGATTATCTTTCTTTTGACGTTGCCATTTTTCATAGTTCAATCAGATTCAAAATTGGCATGTAAACGATCTGCCAACTATATAAACAATAACTTACTATTCTTTGTAAACTGACTAATTGATTATGTATTGATTATTGCGAAATGATGTATAAACTTGGTATCAAAATTTATCTTTGTCATTTTCTCAAAACAGAATCTGGTTATGATGAGGAGATGTCAGAAGATGAACCAAAACCTAAAAAGAAAGCAAAGTCAAAGCCCGTTAAAGTTAAACATGAGCCTGAAGAGAGTGTCAGTCCCACCAAGCGCAAGAAGAAGCAAGAAGAGGAAGGAGAAGTATGGAAATGGTGAGCAATATTATCTTAAACTGCATTCTGCCACAGGAACAATACCTAAGGGTTTGTTTAAAATAGTGTCAGTCAAAAAAATTACACCTGCCATACACATAAATCTTTATGATTTAGACACAGATAAACTTAAGTTTTAAGCATATCTCACCACCCAAGTCTAATCAGGCTTAGTAATTTTGGCGCTACATATAACATGACGCAAACATACAGTACATATGGTGCTGCTTTATAGCACTAGTGCGAAAATTAGCATATTACGTTACTGTGTCGAACATTTAAAGGGCCATATGTACTGTAAAACGTTGAACAATACATGTGCGAATAGGTAATTCGCAACTCGTGTCGATTTAAAACACTCCCTTCGGTCGTGTTTTAATTTATCGCCACTCTTTTCGAATTTCCTATTTTTCGCACTTGTATCGTAATGTACTATTGAAATAGTATGTACATCAAAAGTATCTATTTGCCATCTCATATAAAGGCCTACAAAAATAGTTATATCGCTATTAGAATAACTGATCACGAGCGGTTTAAAAGGGATGACAGAATTAACCTACTCCTTGCATCCTTATTGCTATTATGTATGACCTATCTATACCATTTTCTGCAGAAACTGTCCTGCGAAAAGGTAGATAAATAAGCCACTGCGCCAGTGCAGTGGCTTATTAGTTGTCCTCAAATCGCAAGTAACCCTTGTAGATACTTATGAATGCGAAGTGTAGTTAGTTAGTGCTTCTGGGCATTTTCCGCAACTCGACAACCATTGTGCCTATTTTGCGTGATGCGAAGTGTAAAGGAGCGTTATAAGTATATTCACTCTGGTTCCTCATTGTTCTCCCACATCGCAATGGAAAGATAACTCGCAACAAGCTAACCTCCTCAGCATTGATACTATCATTTACATAAAAAAAAAACGAGCACCGTCTTGTAGCAATACATGCTGAGATGACAAAATAAAACCTTGAATATTCACTAAACCTAATACATAGTGTGGCGCATACTTTTGGCGCATTGCTTTTTCTATCCCTATATTATTCCAGCTACAAATAAAATGCTATTCCTTTTTGGTTATGCCGTAATTGACGAAAAAAATTTGATCAAATGTTGAACCTTAACAGTACCATAGAAGGCCATCTGTGTAATGTTTTTGTAACTAAAAGCAGTATATAAATTTCTAGATGGCGCCACAGTGTCGTGTCAATGTGACAATCTCTTTTTAGGTTATATCTTTAGACATGACGCTTTTTAGTATAGGTATCAATTTAATTACATTTTATCGGTGTACATTGCCTAAACCGAAACATATCGTTTTGCGGCAACTAAGGAGTCTGAGAATAAAGTGTGTAGTTATTGTTAGTAGATACATTGTTTTTGTTATTGATTTATATGAAGCTCAAAAATTTACTTAAAATCTCTTTTATTTGCTAAGGTGGGAGGAAGAAAAGAAGGATGACGGAACTAAATGGAAGTTTTTGGAACACAAGGGACCATTGTTTGCACCAGAATATGAGCCTTTACCCGAAAATGTCAAGTTCCGCTATGACGGCAAAGTGATGAGGCTGTCCGAGAACGCAGAGGAGGTCGCCGGGTTCTACGCGCGGATGTTGGACCACGACTACACCACCAAGTCTGTGTTCAACACCAACTTCTTTGCTGATTGGCGTAAAGTGATGACCCATGAAGAAACTAAGTTAATCAAAGATCTCTCCAAATGTGATTTTAAAGAAATGCAAGCATATTTCCAGAGTGTATCTGAGAAAAATAAAAACCGAACTAAGGAAGAAAAGGCAGCATTAAAAGCTAAAAATGAGGAAATTCAAAAAGAATATGGATTTTGCATCATAGACGGACATAAAGAGAAAATAGGAAATTTCAGAATAGAACCTCCAGGCCTTTTCAGAGGGCGTGGAGAGCATCCTAAAATGGGTATGTTAAAGCGACGAGTTATGCCAGAAGATGTGCTTATAAATTGTTCGAAAGACAGTAAAATACCCAAACCGCCTGCAGGTCATAAATGGAAAGAAGTCAGACACGACAACACAGTTACATGGTTAGCATCATGGACAGAAAATGTGCAGGGTCAAGCAAAGTATGTTATGCTAAATCCTAGTTCAAAGTTGAAAGGTGAAAAAGATTGGCAAAAATATGAAACTGCAAGGAAGCTGCATAAATGTATTGATAAAATCAGAGACACTTACCGCAATGATTGGAAAGCTAAAGAAATGCGCGTCCGTCAAAGAGCTGTGGCACTCTATTTCATTGATCGACTTGCATTGAGAGCTGGTAATGAAAAGGATGATGATCAGGCTGATACTGTCGGTTGTTGCTCACTGCGTGTGGAACACATTCAGTTATTTAAGGAAAAAGATGGTAAAGAACATGTGGTCGTATTTGATTTCCTGGGTAAAGATTCCATTAGGTACTATAACGAGGTGCCAGTAGAGAAACGTGTATTTAAGAATCTTGAACTATTCATGGAGAACAAAAAAGACAGTGATGACCTGTTTGACAGACTCAACACGCAAACGCTAAATGAACATCTTAAAGATTTGATGCCGGGACTAACTGCTAAAGTGTTCCGTACCTACAATGCATCTATAACACTACAAAATCAATTGGATGAGCTTACTGATGGTGACGCGTCAATACCAGAGAAGATATTAGCGTACAACCGCGCCAACCGAGCCGTGGCCGTGTTGTGTAACCATCAACGTGCTGTACCTAAGGGTATGTAAATATTCAGCATTATGAATTCTATTATTATCACTATTTGCATTTTACATTATTTCCCACATGCCATATCATATAATGTAATTGAGGATATAAAGTACCAATTCTCAATATCTTGGTTTGCAAGTTTTGACTGTTATTAATTTTTTTATGTTGTTATAGGTCACTCTAAATCAATGGAAGCTTTGAAAGAAAAGATTCAAGTGAAGCGTGATCAAGTTGATGAGGCGGAGCAAGAATGCCGAGACGCCGCCAAGGCCGCCAAACGCGGATCCGCAAAGGAGAGAATTAACCACGATAAGAAGAAAAAGGCTCTTGAACGTCTGAAAGAACAACTGAAGAAATTAGAGCTTCAGGAAACCGATCGTGATGAAAACAAAACTATTGCACTTGGAACTTCTAAGCTCAACTATCTCGATCCACGTATTTCTGTTGCTTGGTAAGTGTTAAACATATACCGGGTGTAGCCTGTAACACGAGCAATAAATTTAACTGTATGCTGTACTCCTTAAACTTACCAACATTTGATCAACGGTTTTTGAAAATTATGAATTCTTTAGACTTTCTATTTTTCATACAAATTAAATATTACCTTCGATGTACGCTGTCATCAGTGTAATTGACGTTGATTTGATTGTCACGCTTTAAACATAACAAAAGTCGCAATACATGGTGTCTTAGAATAAACTTTAAATTGCTCTAAAAATCTAAATAAAAAATATTTTTATAAGTTGCTGAACAAATGTTGGTCTGTTTGAGGAGTACAGCCTACAGTTTAATTTTTTGCTCCTGTTACGGGCCACACCCGGTATAAGGTGCTAACTAATTAGTTACCGATATTGTACATTACATTAGAACAATTATCTCTAAAATTAATCATCATGTGCATTTAACCATGGACCTAGAATACTAAGGACGTAGTTTCGCTAAAACACAAATAGGATTCCATCATCCACTAATTTTGTAGTATTTACGCGTGACACACACATTGACGGTCTCATCCACCAATCTGCCGTCAGTCGAATTTAAACGCCAGTGCATTAATTGTTCGAAAAAAAAATTAAATACGCGTGGTCGAATGTTGCAAAAATTATACCGATCGAAAGAAAAAAAGAGGCAGGATAAATTTTCATACATAAGTTAATCAATTAAGATATTATCTTTCGTAAAATACGATATTAATCCATGAAGTTGTACCTAAAGTGAAGGGCGCTCTCACTTTTTTTGCCATATGACGTATTGAACCTTATCCCCGAGCCAGAAAGGTGTTCGTACCAAACTAGAGAAAATGTACTCAATCCGCCTAGGTATACATTCGTGACACGCACACATTGAATCCTTCCGCCATTGCCGTGTAACAGCTGGTCGTCAGTTGCACGGCCTCTGTCAAATTGTTCCTCTATGCATTTAACTACAAGATGTTTAACACTTTGTCATGTCAACAATTGTAAGCAAATATGTTTTCGATTTTTTTCCAAAAAAACATGATATAACCTATAATGTTTCATTCTTAAATATACTCCAGGAGTCGAATACTATCAGCTATTAAAAAACATAATGACTCATACATATTAATTTGGAACACTAGACTTAAACACTATACTACAAATACGAGTACACATGCATTAATACCTACAATAAAATTATACATAGAAAATTAAAATTTTGTTAACACATTGACAGTTATCACCTATCTCAATGTGTTAACCACAGCGCTGCTGGGCGCATGGAGCCCACAGCAAAATGTCATGTACGGGCAAAACTTGTCCGCAATCATTGCCAGGACGCTGTTGGAGCTGGCGCGCACGCGTCGCACCAGAGATGCGGCTCGCAAGCGCATGGTAGCTTTAAAACACGCCACCTGCGCCTCCGCAAACATCCCTGATGCGCTGCAGTATCGCGGCAGCCCCATCAGTGCCCTGAACGCGTTATTATATTGTACTTATAAATATAAATTTATAAATATTGGGAACAAATTTGTTAGCACCTTATATATTGGAGTAATGTAATGCATAAGTTACCGTAATTCATTCAATTCCAAATCAATTTCATGAAAATACGGACAAAACAAAGACAAATTCAAAACCAAACTTAATATTTAATTGATTTATTTGGGTATGTATAATTTCATTGTACAACACGATGGTTTGAAATCTTAGTTATCTTTGTCTGTCAGTGGCGGATCGTTCAAAGAACTCGATCCCCACCGGCTTGTGTAATTTCAGCCCGTTGAGTACTGTCACAATCGGTTCATGGATTAAAGGAAAGCAAAATTAGCTCCGGATTCTCTACGAATATTTGTGACGTGCCGCCACTGTTGTCTGGTAACTAAAAATGGTTATACTTACAGGTGTAAGAAGCATGGCGTGCCGATCGAGAAGATCTACAACAAGACTCAGCGCGACAAGTTCCGCTGGGCGATCGACATGGCCGGCCCTGAATATATTTTCTAGGTGCATGTAATGCATTATTCGAGACGTTTTAGCTTCAATTCACAAATGCAGCTCGTCAAGTCCATAAGGAAGGCTATGAGTTGAAAAGGGTGTACAGTTTCAATCAACCTACAAGCGTTCCAATTTTTTACGTACCCTTTTATGAACTATTGACCATAAAAATTAAGTGTGATGTTTTGTAGTATTCCTAACATTTTGGACCCGAAAAATCAAAATATTGTTCCTCAAAAAAAGGATCCAAATTAGAAGTCTGATTCTAATTTATTTTATTTAGAAACATTAGTTTCGACATTATGTTTAGTATAGGCTTAGTTAATTTAATATTATATACCTTCTTGCAATCTGTTATCATATGTATATCTTAGATTTTCAATATATTGTATTTTAAAAATACGCCTTTTATTGGTGTGTAATAAGTTTCAAGACAAGATAGACTAGTAATTATTCAAATAAAAAAGTGAGTAAGGCAGTTAGAGACTTTGTATTTTTTTATCATAATAACAAAAAGCTGTGAATTAAGCAATAGTTTTAAATGGTTTCGTACTTTTAATTTTTTAAGAGTGAAATGGTTTAAGACTAGTGCTATTAAATAGAGATACATATGTATATCTAAATTAGCAGCGCGATGAAAACGTCAATGCATTATATATGAAGATTACGTACTTTGGTTGGTGTATCGAAACTATCTATCTACTTAATATGTAACTATTTAATGATATGTAATAGGTAAATTTAGCGTACGTGCTTTTAGAGTTCATAGATAGATTACATCAGTCGGAGTTAAGGATAATCTTCACGTGTGTACAGTCAGAGATAAAAACAGTTGTTTTATATTTTTACGGCTCTTGACGGCTCGAATCGTAACCATCTGAACTGTGATAAGGCTAACTATTCACTGCTGAAGATGTGATTACCGTGTGTGAACATGCACAATGTGCAGTAGTTATATTATCAGGGATATACACTATGTATGTATTTTATTTTTATATTATTAAGATCGAATACAGTGGCAGAACAAAGCCGGAAATGTTACGAAAGGTACAATGTTATAGATAAATTTGTAATATTACTTGTGTGTGTCTTGTAAATAGAACATTTTTACCATGTCATGAGAATGTAAAATGAGATTATCACAAATAAATAAAACATTGACTCTAGGAATAATTAACTTTTATTTTAGTAGCAATTTATAAACTAACCCCCACCCTCGTCGTCACGAAAGAAGTCCACATCCTCCATACCTTCCGGCATATACGTTAGACACGATTCGTCTTTGTGAAGTAAATTATATCCTTTTCCGTATCCTGCAAAAAAAGTAAATATTCATTGATAATACATTGTACTTGTCTGATAAAGAGATTGAGAACGAGACATTCTGGCCTCGAATGTCAATTCCCCGTACGTCCAGTCTCCGTATCGAGAGAATGCGTGGTATGGTGGTAACAAACCATAAAAGCTGATTCGAAAGAACTTTTTATACATTATATACTGGGTGATTTTAGGGCGTCGTCGTCCCAATGTCAACGTTGGATTCATTTGACGATGGGAAGGAAAGTACAGTAAAGCTTAAATCGGAACTCTAGGTTGAAATTTTATTGACACGTATGTGTTCGACAAATCGCCTGGAAAAGGGTTAATTTGGCATATTTCCGTATTGCTGAAGACAATGCAATAATTATGCTAACACGGAGCTGATCTGTTGATGTAACCGGAAGGCAGCTAAAAGAACTCTTCGGTGGAAAAACATATGAGTTTACCCTCTTTAGGACATTCTCGATCTTTTTTTTGAAGGCCACAAAGACTTGCCTTGTAGCCCCGGACCTCAAGATAAGACTTATGTATCTAATCTATACCGAGGATCACATGGCGGGCCACATAAAAGTGGGCCGGCGGACCGTAGCTTTAGAAAGATCACGAGAAATGCTTGATAGACATGCTAAGGAGAGAAAGTACAGTCGGCAATAAAAATGTATCAAAAAAATTTTTGACGAAGAATAATTTCACAATTTAGACAAACCTAATTGTCTCATAAGTTTCGTAGTCGCATTTCGCAAGTGTAGAGGTATGGGCGGCAATGGTCCTTTCGCTTCTCTAAGAGAGTGTTGGCAGCGTTTCATGGCTTCATACACCTCTCTGCTCTTCGGCGCCCGCGCCAGGCGCACCGCGCACTGCGCCAGCAGCACGTCGGCCTCCGGCATGCCCACGTGCTGGCAACCTTGCAGGCACGATACGGCTTCCACTATTGCATTCTGATCAGCCAAACCTGTAAAAGACAACATGCAACTCTTATCATGGTAATATTTGCTAACGAGCCTGAGCCTTAAAAATTGTGGGGATCCGTCGAGCATATTTGGTATCGTATTCTAATTAGGAAAAGTAGAAGATTTCTTTGACGAGAAAATTTTTTGTACCTTGTATGGAGGAATCGGTCGACCGACCTGCCCAGGGGGGGCGACACTTAGAAACGTAGTTAACATTAGTTTAGATGGCGGCGGTTTCTATTAATGGCATCCGATAACCTACTTTTGCGTAAAGTTGACTACCGGGAAAATCGAAGTTCGTCAATTGCGGGCATTTTTCTCTGTCACTCTAATTACGTCTTAGTAAGAGTAAAAGAGAAAGATCCCCGCAATTTGCGAATTTCGGTTTTCGCGGTAAGCCCCCAGATGTCACTATAAAATTGGTACAATTTAAAGGCATGAATACAACATTAAGAAGGTTGAAGGTTGCATATACCTCGTATGTCAAGACCTATCTTTATTATAATGTTGTTACCTAGCAACTGTTGTTTACCGTCAAATAAATGTAAACAGATATGATTGATATGAACTTATTATTTCTCTATTAATTTTAAAGTGCAGAGCAGAGCAGAGTAAATTCGGAGCAAACATTAAACACGAGTCAAATTCAAATAGGGAATTTAGAATCCCAATAGTTCTAGTGCTACAAAACCTGGACGTTTAAAATTTTAACAGTGGTCGGTAACAGTAGCAGTTTAAGAAAATACCATCCTCCTTAGCGATTATTTTAATTTTGTTTACAACAAACATTTCCGCTGACACTCTGTCAGGATTTGTGCAATTTGATACCGCTAAGTTAGACGAGATATAGTGCATCTATGGAGGTACGTGCGTAGACGAGACATACGTCCTATGCCTGAAATTCATTAGTTCAAGAAGTACCTGAACCACGACATCATTACGCATCGCATGTGTTTATTTTAAAGAATATCTGGTGAGTAAGGTTGCTAGAGCTCAACGAGGGGGGTGGGGTTAGGGTCGGCAACGCGCATGTAACTCCTCTGGAGTTGCAGGTGTACATAGGCTACGGAGACTGCTTACCATCAGGCAGGCCGTATGCTTGTTTGCCACCGACGTAGTATAAAAAAAAATTGGTGCGAATTGTTTACGGAGCTAGAGAGCGAGACAAAATTACCTACCAGGAATGCTCCTAATGTGCACTTTACCTGTCCTTACTTTACCTCCGGAATATCTTGAATTCAAATCCAGTTGGATGTTAAAGTCAAAGAAGAAACGCTCAGTTGAGAACTAGGCAAGTCAGTTATGCGCACATGAAAGAGTTCTAAGTCAGACTGAGACACAAGTCACAGAAGACGAAGCTAATGCAGCTTTGTACACAAAGATGGCCAGAGGTAAAAAGAAGAACAATTCAAGTACTTACAACACCTAGTCATTACTATCTTGTATACCAAATTGAAAACAATAAACATATACTTGCTTTACTATAAAGTATGTCTTTTTTGTGGTTTCCATTCTTTTAAAACTTTTTAACATAATATTAGGCGGCTAACTTTTTAACATAATATTCTACTTGGGCGGCTTACAAGTTAATATTTTGTTTGATATCTTGTAAACAAAAAAACTATCAAAGTTACAAGAAATCAAACTAAAAAACTAGTTTCGGATGCAAATCAGAGATAGCGCTTCGAAATTAGTTGCCTTAAAATGCTTCAAGAGGGCTCTCTATTCCTATATACTTACTTTACTCTTTCGACCTGCCCCATAGAATTTTTAAAAAAAATGTTTTCATCTACTTTTTCCTAATCAGAATACGTTATCGAAAATGCTCTTAAACGGATCCCCACTATGTTTGTAACAGCTTGTTTAATGAGACTAACCAGTAGACTGGATTTAGGTACATCGGTACATGGGACTCCGTCTTCAAAGATTCCTTGTTACTGCCTTGTACATGTCATGATCATGATTATTTTTCAACAAGTCTGTAACCTTCCAGCGGTTATTTTTAGCTTATTGTAAAGATTTCTCGAGTAGATGGGGGTAATTTAATTTGTACGTGAGTTCAAAATAAAGCCGCGCTGATATCTGTCGCGTGAATGTTGTGTCCGAGATCATGGCCGCCGTGGCCGTGTGGCCTGTATACTTAAGGTCAATGCAGAGAAGACATCTTTCTGACTGTGTCTGACCAGCGTATGTATAGATACAAATACGAGAGTTAATGCCCTATGACGGTCTTCCCAGCCATAAATTTTATATGCCTGTGTTCCTCATTAACAACAAAAAGCGCTGGTGGCCTAGCGGTAAGAGCATGCGTTGCAATCCGGAGGCCGCGGGTTCAAACCCCGGCTCCTACCAATGAGTTTTTCGGAACTTATGTGCGAAGTATCATTTGATATTTACCAGTCGCTCTTCGGTGAAGGAAAACATCGTGAGGAAACCGGAACCGGACTTATCCCAGGCCTAGTTTACCCTCTGGGTTGGAAGGTCAGATGGCAGTCGCTTTCATAAAAACTAGTGCCTACGCCAATTCCACACTCTGAAGTTTAAGTTTTAACATACCAAGGTTTCAATATACATACGTATGCAAAAGCGGCTATAGTTATTAATATTTACAATACTAGTTGATGGAGGGTAGATTTAGTTTTTTTTTTCTGCCAACAAACTGTACTTCAGTTTGGCAGATAAGTAGTTTAAGGCTTTTTGTAATCTTCTTTTGATTCAAATAAATTAAAAAAAAAAAAACTCGGCATTATTAGTTGCCAAGCGGACCCCAGGCTCCCATGAGCCGTGGCAAAATGCCGGGACAACGCGAGGAAGAAGGTGTTCCCCATTAACCTTACCAACATTTTCGCAGGCGATCCTAACAAGCCACTTAGCGATGTAGAACAGGTCCTTAGCGCGTTGACGTTGATCGTGCAGATGTACTTGTGTATCTCGGAGATCATGTTCGCCGTAGTCGCTTTCGGGCATTCTCGGCTCCGTTCGGTTCAGCATTATTACGAGCAATTATTAAGGTTGGTACAACTTGTCGTACCTGTGCGTGCACAACCGCAGATAAGATAATTTGAATTTTGACAACCCTAAATAGCCGAAAGGGATAGTGCCATATATTAGAAAGGGACAGCATGATTCGTTGCTGAATCGCTATCAAACTTTGGTTTTGTAGGAAGTTTCTTTTCTGTACTATTATTTATTACGTGCCGTGATTAAGTGACCTGTACTCACCGACATCTTCGCAGGCGATCCTGACGAGTCTCCTCGCGATGTAGAGCGGGTCCTCGCCGCCGTGCAGAGCCCGGGTCGTCCAGTAAAGTGCCGCGTTGTCGTCGCTCGCGCGGATGGACTTGTGGATTGCGGAGATCGTGTTGTAGTGCTCCTCGCCGTGGTGGTCGTACACCATATGCGAACGCTGTGGAATAGGTGATGATGATCAGATGGATGTTAAAGTTATTGCAGGTTATTATTGGAAATACTTAATTGAAAAAATGGAGTTGGAATGATAAACAATAAATTATTTTATTACAAATATAAGGCGTTCTAAGAAATGAAGGATTGCGGCGAAACTCCCCGACGTCCGCTCCGGGACATCACTATATATGTGCATATATAGTAGCGCTGTGTCACTCCCACATCGGAGCGGCGTGTGGATCCGCTGCCGGCACCTTGAAGCTAACAGTCGATACCACAAATGCAAAGCATACCTTGATCCCATTCTTAATATCGTCAAGCGTGAGCAGCGCGGGCCCGGCCCGGTGCACGCACTCGGCGGGCGCGGCGCGCGCCGCCAGGGCCAGCTCCAGCGCGCCCAGCGCCACGCGCGCGTCACCGTCGCTCACCTCGCCCAGCCAGCGGAGCGACGCGCGCTCCACTAGACACCTGTGGATTTATCTCATTATTAACTAGTTTGAACTATAGTAAAGAAGCTTCATTCATAGGTGCTCTAGTCATGCCTGAGCAGTGAGCAAGTGGGTAATGATATTAATAAAATTTGTCTTGTAGCTAACATAGTCTGAAAATGTAACAAATAAATTATTATCCTAGAATGCAGAACAAATAGAAATCATCCTATGATTTTATTTACATCATGTATTTTATTTACATCATCACCATGTATGTAAATGATTGTATTAACTCATAGCTGTAATTACTGATATCAAACGCAAGTTACATACCTATACCTACTAGTAGTTATTTACCTAGGTATATCACCATCTGTAGGACATTCAAATTTGCTTTCTGTGTCCACTAGAACTGCATCTTTATTTTTCTCCACAGCTCTCTCTAATATCAGCACCACATCATCAACAGTCAGTTTTTCCATGACCACAACTTTACATCGGCTGAGCAGGGCATTGTTCAAACTGAACGAAGGGTTTTCAGTGGTTGCACCAATGAGCATTATAGTTCCATTTTCCACATGAGGCAGAAAACTGTCTTGCTGAAGTTTGTTAAATCTGAAACCCATAAAAATATGGTGTTTCTTTTTTAACTAGTAATTGCAAAAAGTTCATAAAAACGTTTTTGAGTCTCTGTCACTCATTCAATGAACTACTAAATACCAAAACGCACATGGATTATGTTAATATGCTTGTTAGAAAAAATAGTATAATCACTTACTTAGAGGTTAGATAAAGCTTAGAGAATATAATATGTGTTGAATTAATATTGTTTAAAAGGAAATGCATAATATAAAAATTCTATTAGGATCTTATTAGAATACCCACAAAGCACACTTTTCCATCAACCTTGGTACAACACATACTATGTTCAACATATTTGTTACCTGTGGATTTCATCCATGAATAGAACAGTTTGTCTCTTAAACTGAGCTTCGTTTTTGGCTACTTTTACCACTTCTTTGACATCATTAATACCAGACATTGTAGCAGACATCTTCACAAAGCGCAAATTCTTCTGCTTTTTGCAGATTTGGGCAATAACATTAGCCATTGATGTCTAAAATAAACATTATTACAAATTCATTTTTATAAGTATACATACTTTACAGATAACAGTGTCTCAACAAAATAAATATGAATAATAAGATATGTTAAGATATTTACCTTACCACAGCCAGGTGGTCCCCATAAAATCATATTAGGTATTTTGTTTTGTTCTAACATTGATCGCAGCATAGTGCCAGCACCAAATGACTCCTTATGTCCGACAATATCATCCAAACTTAGAGGCCTCATTTGCTCAGCTAATGGGACACTCTTGCCTGTAAGTTCTTCCTTCCCATTGCTGTTAGGAGTAGAATTTGAAGGCTGAGGCTGGAAATAAAGAGAAAGTTATTAGTTCTATTGTTTTAGGACATGTATAAATATTACTCAACATTATTTTAAACTTACCTCCATATGTTTTGTTGCGTTGTTGTTTATATTGTTCTCTGTCTTAAATCGCTTTTCTTTGGGAGAGATGCTGTTAAAAAAAGAACCCGTTCTTTTTGCGGCACTTTTCTCAGGTTGTGTGTTGAGAAACAAACATTTGTTGACATGGTCTTCTATTTGGTCCTTTTTGAAATCTCGGTTGCATACTGGGCATGCTACAGAGCCATCCATAGTGACAAAATCTTGGAGTGCTGAAACATATCCTTTCTCTAGCAATATTTTATGAATTAATGTGATATAAATATATGAAACCACTAATTGCAACTGCAACTTGTCGCAAATTTGACCGTGAAATTCCCGGTCCGGGAATTGGATTTTGACAGTGACATTTGAATGAATGTTGCTAGTCATCTACGATGCGTTTACATACTTGTCAAACCACTGAAATTTCTAGGATACAGGATCAAGTTTTATCTTGGAGGATTTAAAAACTGGAGACGCCTTGACTGTAATTTTCTGTACAAAACAGTTTGCCGATTTTTGCGGGGGAGGGGCATGTCAAATGTATGCCTAGTTCTACGTAACGTACAAATAGCCATGTCAGATAAAAGTCAGTCCATACAAGAAAAACATATACAATTTTATAGACAAGTTAATAAAAAAATATATAAGTAATACAATTAACTAAACTACTATATAAAACTAAAAATCTAAATCTAAAATGGGCCCCCGTGGCAAGGTACCGAGGATGCTGGCAGCATTTCCTCGCTGGATCGCTATGCTCAAGCGTTGGGCGAGGAAGCTGCCAGCTCTCTTATCCCCGGTCCCATCCACCAGCCGTTTCGCCAATTGCCGGTATAGGCCCTGTGCTGCGGGGCCCCACGGACCAAGAATCTCGACTCCAAATGCAACAAAGTTGTAGTTGGTGTCGAGACTCCCGTATTTGCGCTTTTTGAGGGCCTCTGCCGCTTCCGCCGCCGCGCCGGCTTTGTGTGTAGTACCGTGGGGGTGGGAAGGTGCTAGCGTGTCAACACAAGTTGCGTCCCACACGAGCACACGTCCCATCATCCACGGAATCAAATCAAAGAAAAGGCAGGCTCCAGTATAACCGGAACGTTGACGGTGGTAAGTGACCGACGGATTATGTCGTTAAGGTCATACAATACATATGACCATTGACCGAGCGTTTCGGCAGAGGAGTAAGCTCTTAAAAGCGTCTCCAGTTGTTAAATCCTCCAAAAGTTTTATAAAATCTAGTTCGTGGCTAGTACGCGCGTCTCGTAGCACCTTAAGTAGGTACAATCTTTTTTTATAATTCTTTGAATCCTAGGAAAATACTCTTCCTTTGTGTCAATGTCAAATGTCAAGTTAAACTGTAACTTCGAAAGTTTGACGAAATGTACCGTTGTTTTGCCAGCAAATTAATAAATAATAAGACTTCTTAATAACTCAACATGCATGCCATTTGAAAAATACTAGTATTCATTTCTAAACGATTTTTATTTCAGAATAATATAATATGAGCAATATTAGGAAACGCAAGGGCGAAAAGAAGTTGAACGAGGTCACCGAACTTTCGGAAGAATGTTACACAGAGAATACCATAAATGAAAGGGAAGTTGTAAGTAGTAAATTAATGTTTATATTTCTGTTATGTTGTAATTAGCACTCTATAAAATGCATTTATTAGTTATAATCAAGTAAAGGGAGCCTATACATAACAGTTACCTGGTACTCTTAAACTTTTAAAAACTATTAATTTATTTGAATGCATTAACTGAAACCGCCGCACTTTTAGTTGCTATGAAATAATTATTCCTTTTTGAAATAATAATTGATTCATTTTATGAACTAGATTTATTAATCATGCTTTAGGGGGATGGAGCTCCTGCTGAATCGGAAGCTGAACCACTTTCTTATAAACAAACCAACAAAATACTTATAAATGATGCAGAAAGTTCACCCTCTAGTTTTTATTTACACATCAAGATAGATCTGGTGTGCTTGACATTGCTAGTCATAGCACTATGCACTCGCTTGTACAATCTGCAGGAACCAAGATATATTGTGTAAGTGTGTAATAAAGTTTTTTAAATAATCATCATGTACATTTTGACAAATTATATTTTCTTACATACACTTCTGTGCAATCCTACATAAAATGAACCACTACCTAGTGGGTTATTAGCCGTTAAAATTAATATAGTAAAAAATTATTAAAATTATACATTAATTTCTAAGCTTGGTTACTTTTATAAAATTAAATCAGTTATTACAATGCCACACTAGAAAACTCATAGTATATAAATATACACTAAGAGTCATTGGATCATATTGTCCAGGGAGTACTGGTACTGGGTTTCTATGATATACAGTTGCCATACAAACTCAGTACTCACGGAGCATTCCCTAATATTGTCCTATCTTATCCTAATAGATACTTAGGTATACTGGAATATGTTCAATACAAAAAAATAAGATTGCTTTATTATATTTATTTATTATGTTTACAGCTTTGATGAACTACATTATGGAAGATATGTGTCTTTGTACACCAAAGGCATATTTTTCTTCGATGCCCACCCCCCACTGGGCAAGCAGCTGTTGTACCTGGCGGGTAAAGCTGCTGGCTATGATGGCAACTTCACCTTTGACCGCATTGGCTCACCATATGCCGACAATGTACCCATAGGAGCTTTAAGATTGGTGCCTGCTGTGGCTGGCAGTTTACTAGTTTCTGTTTCTTATCAGTTGATGCTTGAAATGTGTACATATCAATGGACAGCTATCTTAGCTGCTGTGTTAATTCTATTTGGTAAGAATTTTTAGATCTGTTACTATTTCAATCATTTTAAAGATTTTGTGCTGTTGTTATTTATAAATTGTTGTTACAGAGAATTGTTTCCTAGCCCAGTCAAGATTTATGTTACTGGAGTGCATTCAGATGTTATTTGGACTATGTGGAGTTCTCTGTGCTATAAAAAGTACAAAAAACAATGGTGCCTCTTCAGTTATTTGGCTGTGCATCAGTGCAGTTTCACTTGGCTGTTGTTTTTCGTGAGTAAAATGTAATAATAAATATTTAGACCTTACTAAGATTGGTAATGAAAGCACAAGACTATTTTATATTCTGGTCAGCTTATCTACCCATCCTATTAAGTATGTACTAACGCCAACACCTTGACTGAGCACTGGTAGGCTTTATCCAGTTGGAATAAGGTTTACAACAGAATTGACAATGATAATATATCAAAACAGCACAAGAAAGTTGGTTTATATAGTTTATATTTACCTAACCTTAGCTTTTTACTACTGCTATCATTAGCTACCCAGCCATTAATTTATAAGGAAAACCTTAAAAAGTCTGGCTAGAGTTGTCAGATAAGGGTCATACACATTTTATTGTATGCTTAACACATTGTTCCTGTAGACATTGCAAATTTAAATCAAAGTAATTTAAATTACCATAACGTTTTTAGCGTAAAATACTCTGGCCTCTACACCTACTACCTGGCAGTGTTCATAGTGGGCCGCCAGATCTGGCAACGGATCGGCGACACAGACTCCACCCTGCGGCTATTGTTCTCAGCCCTCTGGCGCCTGGTGGTGTTGGTTGCGTTGCCGCTGGCTGTCTACATTGGCGTATTCTACGCGCACTTGGCGATGCTGCCGCGCGCGGGGCCACATGATAGCGTGATGACCAGTGCCTTTCAGGTTACCTATTATTTAAAACGCAGATTATTCTTTTTGTATTATATCCTTCATAAGCAACATTTTTGACGTAATTTTACCTGCAGGCGTCGTTGCAAGGGGGACTTGCTAGCATCACGCGCGGACAACCGTTGCACGTCGCGCACGGCTCACAGATAACGCTAAGGTATTCTACGGAGATCATATGAATGTTGCTCAAATGCTTATGAAAAGAATTTGTTTCCTACTTAGGTCGCTGGCGCTCAAAGCGTACTCGTGAGGAGATTTAATGATTTAGGGCTTAAGTAGATGTTTATTAATATATATATTATAAGACATTATTACACAAATTGACTAAGTCCCACAGTAAGCTCAGGGAGGCTTGTGTTGTGGGTACTCGGACAACGATATATGTAATATATAAATACATAGAACACACCCAAGATTCAGATGTAAATATCTGTGCTCATCCCACAAATAAATGCCCTTACCGGGATTTGAACTTAGAACCATCGGCTTCATAGGTAGGGTCACTAATGTCACTACCCACTCGGCCAGAATGGTCGTCAATTGGAACACAACATAATTCAAGAAAGGATGCAAATGACGGACTGCGCACTGAATACGTTAAGGCGAGTTTTTAGAAATCAAGCTGTTTCACGCAGCAATTTCCTCGCTATAGGCAACTAGTTTTGTGGGTTACAAATACCTATAGCATTTTATTGGTTTTTTCAACGAATGTAAGTAAGTAAGTAAGTAAATATTCTTTATTGTGCACCATACATTAATGTCTTGTTTAATACAACTTTAAAACCTGCAGGCACACTCACGGCCGCACGTGCTGGCTGCACTCGCACGCGCACGTGTACCCGGTGCGGTACGCGGACGGGCGCGGCTCCTCGCACCAGCAGCAAGTGACGTGCTACAGCTTCAAGGACGTGAACAACTGGTGGATCGTGAAGCGGCCCGGCGTGGCGTCGCTGGCCGTGGCGCGGCCGCCCGACGCCGTCCGGCACGGGGACGTGGTGCAGCTGCTGCACGGCATCACCAGTCGCGCGCTCAACTCGCACGACGTCGCTGCGGCCGCGTCGCCGCAGTCACAGGTTACTCTACTATTTGTATAAACAGTTTAATAACAAATTAACTCTCCGGGTCTTCATTGTAATTATAGTATTTTATGCAACAGTTGTATAAGAAGGGTCAAAAAAGGCGAGTGGCGTTAGTTACAATGTGAGCCAGAGCCGAAGGCGTAGGCGAACATTGTAAAGGAATACGCCACGAGTATTTTTTGACCTACTTATATAACGTTGCATACAATACTTTTCCTACGAGTCAACAAAAATAAATCTTAATTAAGGTAAACAAAGCAAACGTATATAGCTAAGATACGCGAGCATACCTTGTGTTACGCGCCCGGCCCGCCGCGGCCCGGACGGTCGGCGATACCTTCTCGTAACTCATGAGGTCCTGGTATTTGCTCTTTGCTAAATTAAAGTTTTGGACAGTTTTTTTCTCGATTTTGGCCACAATGGCCTATGGAGACTAACAAGCAACGCTAAGCGGTCTTCGTAGTCTGTGGGTGTTGCTATATTACGGGTGTCACATGCGTGTTTTTGACTTATGAAGCAATTGTTTTTACTATGCAACCAAGTGAATATTTTGTAAGTTGGCAGCAATGCACTTAGTTTGAAACTGTATTCGTTTTGATTTTGTTACGTTGGTAGCCATTAATCGCAGTAACGTTATAGCGATTTTAAAGCACAATTTGCTGTTATGATTATGAGGAATAGACAATATAGACTTTTCTTGAAACCTTTTATGTATGTTCTTATATTCGTGTTAATGAATATATAAATGACAGATAACAGTAGATGAGTAGGAAAAGTACTTTACAGTACATATGGTGCTACTTTACCGCACTAGTGCGCAAATGAGTATATATTACGTTACTGTGTCAAACATTTAAAGGGCCATATGTACTGTAAAACGTTGTTAGATACATGTGCGAATTTGTGCGAATAGATAATTCGCAACTCGTGTCGATTTAAAACACTCCCTTCGGTCGTGTTCGCACTTGTGTCGTAATGTAAGTCTTGTGTAGGACCATCAGAATAATTGTTGTGCCTTGTGCCTATGGTTTTACCTAATCTGGTGATGCGCGTCGAATTAATCAAAGCTCACCTAAACGCTGTATGATACATAAATCGTACAGGGCTTGCGCCCAGTCTGCACAGTGCTTGCGTCCAGTCCGCGGGCTACGTTACATTCGATGTCACACAGCAGCACCACGATAAGTCACATCTGTTCTAACTGAACGGTCGCGTTCACGAGCCTTGTGCCGTGTCGTCTCACGCGCCGGTTCAATTTGAAATAATAACGTTTAATCGGCTGTGTTAGTCGAGGATAATTTAATATCGTAATACTTAATTCTTAGTAATGAGCTAACGTACTAGTTAAATAACTTATCTTCCGTCGTGCACCCCGTTTAAGGAGTGCATTTGTATTGTACGGCATAAACCTACGGCGGCGGCAGGAGGTACCTGCTGATCCGGCCGCAGAGTAGGAAGCAAGCCAGAGGCTTCCTTGCATCACACACCAGCTGACCTCGGCGCTTTCCGCGACGTCCCGACGACCGACCCGGGCCCTGCACGTTCACCTTGCCACGTCAGGGGAGTACCCTACAACGTCAGTGAAACCAGACAGGCTTATTGATATTTAACAGACCTTTACCACGACCTCCGCACGCTAATAATTTAAAATATATTAAGTAATTTAAAAGCGTTTGGGTGTTTAATTTGAATTCTCCTACCCTAACCGCTTCACTTTATCCAAAATATTAGCTATTACGAGATTTAGTCACCTAAACAACATTACAGGAGGTGTCATGCTACATCGACTACAACGTGTCGATGCCGGCGCAAAACCTCTGGCGCGTGGAGATCATCAACCGAGCGAGCGACGACGCCACGTGGGACAGCATCCGCTCGCTCGTGCGGCTCGTGCACGAGGGCTCGGGCGCGGCGCTGCGCTACAGCGGCCGCCAGCTGCCCGCCTGGGGCTTCCACCAGCACGAGGTAACAACAAGGCAGTCACTGCCGTGATGACCGAGCGACTGCACGCGGTATCCGCTCGCTCGTGCGGCTCGTGCACGAGGGCTCGGGCGCGGCGCTGCGCTACAGCGGCCGCCAGCTGCCCGCCTGGGGCTTCCACCAGCACGAGGTAACAACAAGGCAGTCACTGCCGTGATGACCGAGCGACTGCACGCGGTATCCGCTCGCTCGTGCGGCTCGTGCACGAGGGCTCGGGCGCGGCGCTGCGCTACAGCGGCCGCCAGCTGCCCGCCTGGGGCTTCCACCAGCACGAGGTAACAACAAGGCAGTCACTGCCGTGATGACCGAGCGACTGCACGCGGTATCCGCTCGCTCGTGCGGCTCGTGCACGAGGGCTCGGGCGCGGCGCTGCGCTACAGCGGCCGCCAGCTGCCCGCCTGGGGCTTCCACCAGCACGAGGTAACAACAAGGCAGTCACTGCCGTGATGACCGAGCGACTGCACGCGGTATCCGCTCGCTCGTGCGGCTCGTGCACGAGGGCTCGGGCGCGGCGCTGCGCTACAGCGGCCGCCAGCTGCCCGCCTGGGGCTTCCACCAGCACGAGGTAACAACGAGGCAGTCACTGCCGTGATGACCGAGCGACTGCACGCGGTATCCGCTCGCTCGTGCGGCTCGTGCACGAGGGCTCGGGCGCGGCGCTGCGCTACAGCGGCCGCCAGCTGCCCGCCTGGGGCTTCCACCAGCACGAGGTAACAACAAGGCAGTCACTGCCGTGATGACCGAGCGACTGCACGCGGTATCCGCTCGCTCGTGCGGCTCGTGCACGAGGGCTCGGGCGCGGCGCTGCGCTACAGCGGCCGCCAGCTGCCCGCCTGGGGCTTCCACCAGCACGAGGTAACAACAAGGCAGTCACTGCCGTGATGACCGAGCGACTGCACGCGGTATCCGCTCGCTCGTGCGGCTCGTGCACGAGGGCTCGGGCGCGGCGCTGCGCTACAGCGGCCGCCAGCTGCCCGCCTGGGGCTTCCACCAGCACGAGGTAACAACGAGGCAGTCACTGCCGTGATGACCGAGCGACTGCACGCGGTATCCGCTCGCTCGTGCGGCTCGTGCACGAGGGCTCGGGCGCGGCGCTGCGCTACAGCGGCCGCCAGCTGCCCGCCTGGGGCTTCCACCAGCACGAGGTAACAACGAGGCAGTCACTGCCGTGATGACCGAGCGACTGCACGCGGTATCCGCTCGCTCGTGCGGCTCGTGCACGAGGGCTCGGGCGCGGCGCTGCGCTACAGCGGCCGCCAGCTGCCCGCCTGGGGCTTCCACCAGCACGAGGTAACAACAAGGCAGTCACTGCCGTGATGACCGAGCGACTGCACGCGGTATCCGCTCGCTCGTGCGGCTCGTGCACGAGGGCTCGGGCGCGGCGCTGCGCTACAGCGGCCGCCAGCTGCCCGCCTGGGGCTTCCACCAGCACGAGGTAACAACAAGGCAGTCACTGCCGTGATGACCGAGCGACTGCACGCGGTATCCGCTCGCTCGTGCGGCTCGTGCACGAGGGCTCGGGCGCGGCGCTGCGCTACAGCGGCCGCCAGCTGCCCGCCTGGGGCTTCCACCAGCACGAGGTAACAACAAGGCAGTCACTGCCGTGATGACCGAGCGACTGCACGCGGTATCCGCTCGCTCGTGCGGCTCGTGCACGAGGGCTCGGGCGCGGCGCTGCGCTACAGCGGCCGCCAGCTGCCCGCCTGGGGCTTCCACCAGCACGAGGTAACAACAAGGCAGTCACTGCCGTGATGACCGAGCGACTGCACGCGGTATCCGCTCGCTCGTGCGGCTCGTGCACGAGGGCTCGGGCGCGGCGCTGCGCTACAGCGGCCGCCAGCTGCCCGCCTGGGGCTTCCACCAGCACGAGGTAACAACAAGGCAGTCACTGCCGTGATGACCGAGCGACTGCACGCGGTATCCGCTCGCTCGTGCGGCTCGTGCACGAGGGCTCGGGCGCGGCGCTGCGCTACAGCGGCCGCCAGCTGCCCGCCTGGGGCTTCCACCAGCACGAGGTAACAACGAGGCAGTCACTGCCGTGATGACCGAGCGACTGCACGCGGTATCCGCTCGCTCGTGCGGCTCGTGCACGAGGGCTCGGGCGCGGCGCTGCGCTACAGCGGCCGCCAGCTGCCCGCCTGGGGCTTCCACCAGCACGAGGTAACAACGAGGCAGTCACTGCCGTGATGACCGAGCGACTGCACGCGGTATCCGCTCGCTCGTGCGGCTCGTGCACGAGGGCTCGGGCGCGGCGCTGCGCTACAGCGGCCGCCAGCTGCCCGCCTGGGGCTTCCACCAGCACGAGGTAACAACAAGGCAGTCACTGCCGTGATGACCGAGCGACTGCACGCGGTATCCGCTCGCTCGTGCGGCTCGTGCACGAGGGCTCGGGCGCGGCGCTGCGCTACAGCGGCCGCCAGCTGCCCGCCTGGGGCTTCCACCAGCACGAGGTAACAACAAGGCAGTCACTGCCGTGATGACCGAGCGACTGCACGCGGTATCCGCTCGCTCGTGCGGCTCGTGCACGAGGGCTCAGGCGCGGCGATGCGCTACAGCTGCACAGTAAAGTCGAAAAACAGGCGGTCGCTAAAGGAGGTCCGAGGGACATACTTAGGACTGGTATTAAACATAAAAAAATAGAAACTTACCAGCTACATAGATAAATACATATGGCTAAAACAGTTTAATATGGTAAGGCCATTTGTCAAAACTTTATTTTTTATTACACAGGAACTCAACTTTATATAAAAAATTGTAGTTGATGAGGTTTACAAAGCCCAAGTTTTAAACTAAGAGATGTCATCTATCCATTTCTCTATTTCAGGTTGTCGCTGACAAGGTGCTCACTCACCAGGACACTGTATGGAACGTCGAGGAACATCGCTATACTAAAGGTAAGTTCCCCACTCCATGTTATTTAGAAGTATCTTTTTCCTTTCACTAATATTTTTGCCCTAGTATTAAGTCGGCAAATTTTGTCATTGCGCTGCTTATATCCACTTATAACCCTGATCCTGGTCTGTAACATTAATCTGAATCTGACTTGTGTTCTGACTAACTGATTTCGTACTGACAAATGTTCGTTATTATGTTTAGCTGAGGACAGAAAGGAACGCGAGCGCGAGCTCGTTTCTGCCGAGATGATCCCGCCGGGCAAGACGCAGCTCACGTTCTGGGAGAAGTTCTCCGAGCTGCAGTTCAAGATGGCGGCGCACTCGGCGGACGCGCCCACGGGCCACATGTTCGCCAGCGAGCCCGCCGACTGGCCGCTGCTCGCGCGCTCCATCGCCTACTGGCTGTCGCCGGACTCCAACGTGAGTGATTACTTCTGGTATGAAAAACTAAAGACAAAAAATCGTCCCGAAAATAAATAGTTTCCAGTATCGAGGGACTTTATTTTTTGTTTAACTTTCATTTGATGGGAGGGACGGCAATATTATATATTACAAGCGGGTCAATGTGCGAAATTCTTCGTTCTTAGCGGCCTTACATTTAACAGATATTTATATTAATATGACAGTTGAATCGTTTTCAGGCCCAAATCCACCTGATCGGCAACCTAGTGACGTGGTACGCGGGCTCGCTGGCGGTGCTGGTGTACGTGGCGCTGCTGTGCGGGCTGGCGCTGCGCGGGCGGCGCGCGTGCGCAGACCTGCCGGCGCGCGCGGCCGAGCGCTTCGCGGCGGCCGGCCACGTGCTGTTCCTGGGCTACTGGCTGCACTACCTGCCGTATTTCTTCGTCGACCGCACCCTGTTCCTCCACCACTACCTCCCCGCGTACATGTTCAAGATTCTTCTCCTCGCGTACGTGATCGAGCACGTCTACTACAGGCTGATGCTGCGCGAGCGCACGCGGCCGCTCGTAAACTTGTTCTTAGTGTGCGTCGCCGTGTGGCTCGCGTACGTTGTCATCACGTTCAAGAAATTCAGCGTCCTCAACTACGGAAACGTCGATCTGACCGAGACCGAGCTCATGAATCTCCGCTGGAAGGACACCTGGGATTTTATATTGCACAAAAAATAATTAAATCTCAAGTTATTCTAAGTCTGACTGTACTGAATAGGTACGAGCCATTCCCAAAGTCGCATCACAACATATTTTCTTTTCTTTTTAAGTTCTTAATTTATTTTTGTATGAAATGAATGTATTGTAAGGATTCAGTATTAGAAATGTTATATTCTTGGAAGAACAAATGTTTTTATACTAAGTAATAAAATACTCTTTAGATTTAAGAAACGGCTATTAGCTATTATACTAATGCAGTGTTGCAATTCTTGCAGTAGGTATTTGTATGTACTGAAGTCACATTCATAAACTGTCACAAACTTAACAATGTAAATACAGTATTAACTTATGTATATGCATTTTGAATCCTTATAAAAGTAACCAATTCACTTCACAGTGCCAGTTTACTTGTAATTTGGAGATTTGTTAAGACTATGAATTACAGTGTTGGCCGAACGTTAATTAATAACCATTACAAATTGAACCATAAACCGTAACGGGCGGTTACAGTTTACGGTTCAATTTGTAATGGTTATGGGTCAATTCCATTAACATTTCGGCCAACACTGATGAATTATTTAAGAAATATTTTTGTAAATGTAATATATTCCGTCCATTCAGAATTTCTTTACAAATATATAGAATTTTTATACTTCAATAGTTTTACTTTATAAATCCAGTACCGTTTTTTTTAGATTAGAAATTCTATAACCTCAATAGCCGGGTCCACACAGAGCGAGGCAATTTCCTCACGCACAAACCGGCCTCTGTGCGTTAGGAAATTGCCTCGCGCGTATACTCGCTCTGTGTGGACCCGGCCAATATAGCTCAGATTTAATTTTTTGGCAAAATTAAATCTGAGCAACTATGATCTGAAGTATAGTGTCATGTCATTTACATATTATTGTAATATTCCAATATTAGATATTATAGGAACTAGAATTTTAGAAGAGAAAGTTAATTACTACTTTTGGGGTTAGAAAATTTAAATTTAAAAAAGGGGTAAAATAATCATTCACCTACCCCAACAATGTCACCTTTAAAACAATTAGTAAATGATACAAAATTCTAATATGTTGTAAAATTTATTGTTGTTTATATAAAATAAAACGCTTAACGGCGACTTCCTGAAGGTTCCACTTCCATGGGCTGCACTTGGTGAACAGTCACCGACTCCACCTCTAGAGGAATCACCTTCTGCCTCAGCACAGCAGTAGTTCCAGGAGCATATCTGTATGAACCTTGTTTCTTGCCCTGAAACAAATAAAATTCGATCAATTAATATTGTAAGGACACCAACACACATCTGTAAACCAACTTTTTACATAATAAATGTATTTGACAAGCCAGCATCCTGCTCTAGACCAGCTGTTAAATATTCTCATAAGACATAGTGGAAAAGGGACATAAATAAGTTGATATTTGAAATTAGTATTTAAACTTAGATCTTTTAGATGACAAAGCATATTTCATAAGGAGTTTAATGTCAAGAGGGTAAAACAATTATTTTAATAACATTTCAATTAATTCCATTCCAGCTTTAATGATATTTTTTTCTTATTGATAAGTTACCTTCACATTAGCTTCTTCAAAAGTCCTCAGGTACTGGGCAGGCCCAGTGTTGCGGATGACACAAAGATCCACATTGGAACCAGAGCCCAAATCATTGAAAATACCAGCAGCAATGGCATCCCTGACCAATTTTTTGCCCTGCTCCTCATTCATGTTGGGCTTCCAGCCAGACTCAAATACTGCCATGGCTGCTAAGGATCCAGAGCCTGAAAATGAATGATTAGAACTGTTACTAAAAGTCTACATCTGTAATACTGTAATACCAAGGGTTAAAATGACAAGAAAAGGGTCAAAATTAAAACTACCAGTGGGCACATTGTGAAATATATAAAATTTGTATTCAAATGGTATGGTTACTAAATATTTTGATAGAGACATAGTGTAGTTACCCATAGTAGCATAAGGCAATTTATCAACAGATCCATGTGGATAAATGCAGTAAATGTGTGGTCCTGTGCGGTCAACACCACCCAGCACAAGGGCAGCGCCAATGTGTCCTTGGTAGCGGAACAGCATGCGCTTGAGCAGCGTGGCGGCCGTCGCCACCGGCACCTGGCGGCCCGTGTGCAGCCGCTGCAGCTCCAGCTGCGACGACACCGTCTGCGTCGTCATCTCCGTATCCGCCGCCGTACCCGCCCCACAACAGTACATGTTGCCGGCCAAGTAGTGGATCTTCTCGCAATTCTTATCCGACACAATAGTGTTCTCGGTGGCGCGGGTATCGGCACCCAAAATCACGCCGTCAGCGTAAATGATACCAACGATTGTGGTACCAGTTTTAGTGGCTGTGGGCGCTGGGAATCCTTTTGAAGCAAGGAAAGCATTGCTGAAAGAGTAATGAATGGATTATGTAGCTCTAATTACTACTGACAAAAACCTCAAAACTGCGAAAACTTACCGCTGAAAATTCTCAAAGGAAAATCCAGGAGCCGGTACTTCAGGAAGTAAAACTGAAGCCATTTTGACAAGGAATAACTTTATAAATTCAGTTTCAGAACGTTTTCCTTAGCGTTATTCTCAATTAAATGCAAAAATTATAAGAGAGAAATGTGATGACTTGCACCGCTTGTCAAAATTTTGTTGTTAGTCGCCACAGATAATAAAAAGGATACAGCATGAACTACTAAATGATCGACTGGACTGAACCTATCGAAAGCGTGTAAAAAGAAGTGTGACACATCTTCTACGAAATGTTTATTTTTATTTTTTCGTACTGGCAAACTCTTATAAACGAGGCTACACGTCATTGGCTCATTGGTGGATCATTTTAGCTTTTAGAAATTAGGCTTTACATAGTTGACAAAAGACATATATTTCTAAAACACACATTGGACTTAAATCCCTTTGGTAATTGTTTAAATACAAGTAACCAATAGATGGTGGACGAATTGTCTTTACACGCCTCTATTATTTTCTGTCATTTGTACGTCAAATTAGCAAGACTAAACGCGATGTTTAGCAGATTTTTTACGAGAAATATTCGTAGTATTTAAATTATCTTAGTTCCTAAGTAGCAAAATGTTAACGAATTCAGCGTATGTGATTTTAGTTTATACTCTGTCTGCCGCTGTTTTGGCACTAGCCGGTCGTGATTTTTATCAAATCCTCGGCGTGTCTCGTTCGGCTAACACAAATGAAATTAAAAAAGCTTACAGAAAACTAGCAAAAGCGCTACATCCGGACAAGAACCAAGATGATCCAAATGCATCACAGAAGTTTCAAGACTTGGGGGCGGCGTACGAAGCGCTTTCAGACCCCGAGAAGCGCGAGCTGTATGACCGCTGCGGCGAGGACTGCCTGAAGAAAGACGGGATGATGAACAACAATGATCCTTTCGCTAGTTTCTTCGGAGACTTCGGCTTCCACTTTGGTAACGAACCGCAGCAGCATGAGACGCCGCGCGGAGCCGACATCACCATGCAGCTCACAGTAACGCTTGAAGAACTTTATAATGGAAATTTTATTGAGGTAAGTAAGTTTTGAAACCTATTCCGTGGTAAGAAGCCACTAGGAATGTAAACTTCTCAAGTAGATATCGTAAATCAAAATATGTCTTCAAGTATGTAGTTTTATAAAAGTTAAGAGAACCAGACAAGAAAAACAGAGAAGTATTTAAAAAAAGTATTGAAATTATATTTAGTTTTCTTGAGCCGCCCACCATACTTAATTATACCTATAGAAGTATGAATCTAGTTGTATTTTTATTTGGGGTAAAATAAATTTGTATGAAAAATTTTACTAGGTGAAAGAAATGCTCCTTGTTTTATAATGGGTTGAAATGATGTTGAAACAGAGTGTACATCATAATGTACAAGGATACTGACAGTAAAATCCTATACATTATTTTGTACTTAAATTATATGGCTTACTTTTTTATCTTTTATACATAGAATACATGCTTTTGTGCAATTTTGTATAATTCATACAATAATATTAGCCCATAAACATTAAAATAAAGAATTGTATAAAAATAATTTCAACTTCCTTTTGTTTCTGTGAATAGATTACAAGAAATAAGCCAGTCATCAAGCCAGCATCAGGCACACGCAAGTGCAACTGCAGGCAAGAGATGGTGACTCGCAATCTGGGCCCTGGTCGCTTCCAGATGATGCAACAGACTGTGTGTGACGAATGCCCCAATGTCAAGTTTGTCAATGAGGAGAGGCTACTGGAGATTGAGGTATGACCATATAAGACTTATCATGAATCTTTCAAAATCTCCATGCTTCACATTTAGGATACCATTATCAAAGTTTTCTTGAATTATAACTCTAGGCTTCAAGTAAATCTGTGAACCTGTCTTAATGGCCTAATAATAAATAAAATATGTTCTCAAAAATTAACAAAATTACAGGATTTATAAATGGGTAAATTACCTGTAAAATTAATCAATTCTTTTTCTTTTTTTTTTAATAAATTTAGCCCTACTTCATATCACAACATAATTAGAACAGCTTTGCTTCTAGCTAATGTCTACACTACAATCATTTAAGATATAGGTTTCTTGGCACTATAAACCTGATGGACGCGCGAACATGTGATAGCTTTTTGTCATTTTGACCTATTGGTCTACTATGTATATGTTATCTACGATTGTAGGTGGAAGTAGGCGCACCGGACGGCCACCAGTCGCGGCTGCGCGGCGAGGGCGAGCCGCACGTGGACGGCGAGCCCGGCGACCTCATCATTGAGCTGCGCACCGAGCGCCATCCGCGCTTCACGCGCAAGGGAGATGACCTTTACACCAACATCACCATTTCACTACAAGTAAGATACTTTCGCTTGTTCGTTTAGTATCCTGAGACATTTGACAGGAGTCAATCAATTAGGGAGTTAACCCCTATACGGACTGAGCGCACGAGGCGCGGCGTGCGTCCAGTCCACGGCCTTAATTAGGTGAAGTAAGTCTGTAAAGACCAAAGCCTCATTACCAGGGGTCGGACAAAAAGTGCGGATGACGTAAAAATGACGTAATCTTGCACACATGTTTGAGTTTGTACTTAAACTTCCGTGTGACATGTAGTAACAAAGTAGTATTAATGAAGTAACAAAATAATCGTAAATAAATCCATGGAATTAATAATACAGGTGGTAGGGTGATGTAGTGAATAAAATAAATTTCACGAAACTTGTTACCATAAGGTATAATTATTTGAAATTAGTTAGAACAAGTCTGTGGGATCCTCAGATAAATAGGTTTAATAGTCAAAATTGGGAACAGTAGGTAAGATTAATAAAAATAAAAAAAGATAATTTGATGTTATTATACTTATTATTTAATGAAATTATGCATAGATGACTATTTTTCTAACAAGTCTATTATTGTTGTCACAGACTTAAAATATGCTACAATGCTACAATAACGAAGTCAATTTATTGTTCATCTGATTGACAATGTGTCAGTCAAAAACGTACTTACTCATTTCAAGTGGCAATATCGTTTAATAAAGAGGTTGATGATAAATGATAAGTGATAATTGTTTATGAAAATCAAAAATACTATTTGAAATCACCTATAAGTGGTTTGACGTCATCCGCACTTTTTGTACGACCCCTGCTCATTACTTATTATAGATTGTTATATTATTTGAAATATTAAGGTTGCTGTAATTACAATTGTATTGTACAAGGTACATGAGAAATAAAATAGATACAAGACTAATCGTGGCTTCAAGCTGATAAGCGTCGCACCGACCCTGACCTTGCAATATTGCCAACTCTCCTGCGGGAAAAGGAAAGTGCAAAATATTGTAAAAAAGCAAATTCAAAGGCCCATTTGATTGCTTCAAGAGCATTCAAATAATTCTCTCAAATAAAATAGGGAGTTTTTCGAGTCTTAAGATTACTGAAAAAATAGTTAACGTTACCAGTTATCTCAATACTCGATCATGTGCGTTTCTAATGTATAATATCAACCTTTTTCCAGATCGCAAAAACCTACAAGGTTTTCCCAAATAATCTAAATATATTCCGATTAATCCAGCTTTGATGATTCATTTGAAGACGTCACATATCCTGAAAGTGCAATCTAATTTGAACCTTAAATCCGAATGCTAGAGTTGAAATTATACTGACGCGTATGTGGTCGATAGCTCGTGTTATGCCTGAAAAAGGATTAATATTTAAATACAAGAATGAAAATAATTGTCTTTATCACCAATGAAACGAATTAAAATGAAGGTTCTCGATATAGTCGTTATAAAAGAAAATAATTCATATGTATGTGTATAGGTAGTTTTACCAACTCGTTTTCTTATCTCGGCCATAATCGGCTCGATAGGTAGTTTGATTAAAACGTTCTATAATTGCCTTAGTTTTTTTGTTAACAATGCTTTTTTTATTATGAATAAAGCGAGATTTATTTGTTTTCTATGAAATTATCGGTGCATTCCCATGTGGCCTGGCCCGTCCACGAAGGGGCGGGTAAACTTCAAACTTTGAATATGCTTTATTCAAGTAGGCCTAACAAAAATTGTACAGATGGGAAAGAGTCATTCCCTTTTCGGTGAGCTCAGTATGGGAACTCGCGTCAAAACGTTTTTTTCTGAATATTACCTATTGTTTTTAAATAGTTTGTACTCCTTTAAAATATCCCGTTTTTTTTACTAATCTCGCACTCTTCGGTAAGCATTAATTTCCGATTAACGAGATATACGACAACCGCTCGGCTAGGAGCATCTTGAAAGTCGCTCGTAGCCGAATCGTTCAAGAGTGACCCTTGGTATACAGAAGCAATATTTGTTAACTACTGCCAGGACGCGCTAACGGGCTTCACCCTGGAGCTGGCGCACCTGGACGGGCACCCGGTGTCGGTGACGCGCGACAAGGTGACGTGGGCGGGCGCGCGCGTGCGCAAGAAGGGCGAGGGCATGCCCAACTTCGACAACAACAACCTGCACGGCAACCTCTACATCACCTTCGACATCGACTTCCCCAAGCAGGACTTCGACGACCAGGAGAAGGAAGGTAATTCACTTAAAAACCTTTATCTTATACCATTAAACGAGCAATTCTTGTATATATATATATATATATATTTCTGTGATCTCGGAAACGGCTCTTGGGGGCATACAATCTATCTAGATTAGTCTTATGTTTGGGAAAACGCGTGTTTTCGAGTTTTCATGCGTTTTTCTTTCGACGCAGAATATGGTCGCTAATTTCGTGTTGCCGGCCACTGTCCGTCTGGTCCAGCGGGTTAAGACGCGGACTGCTAAACGAGTGTTACGGGTTCGAATCTCGCCCGGTGATTAACTTTTGTTTATTTTTTTTTTTATATGTTCAAGTTTATATATAATTTCTTAATTTTTATTGTTTTAGACAAGTTTAATTTAGTAAAAAAATGTAGTTAAGATTATCACCTATAGACCACCATATTACAATAAATAGTTATAACCGAGCAAAGCTCGGTCGCCCAGGTACTTAACTCTTTAAACAACATCATATGTCCAACTTTTTCATGCAGAATTTTCGTGCCAACCTTTTATTAAAATCGTTTCAGTAGCCCTCCAAGTGCCATATGTCGTTTTTGAGTTGTTGGAATTTTGATTTAATTTCAATTAATTAATCAAATTTAAATGACGTTAATTGACCAGTCACTTTTCGGTGAAGAAAAACACCGTGAAGATCCGCGAACAAATTCAAATGGTGTACCTACACTGAAAAAAATAAATAGCCGAACTGGTTTTGTAACTTTACTAAATAACTAAACTACGGTTATAAGAAAATAAACTTTGCATAAATTTACAAAACTTATTTTGTAGTGTATAATAAATACCTGAACACTGATAGCCAAACACGGTTTTGTAACATATAACACATAGTTCGCAAGTCCCAATTTTTGTGTAAACAGTAACCAAAATGTTTGTTACAGTTATGCAAACATTTCTTTCAGTGTATGTAGAATATCCAACCCGGTTTGGACCAGCGTGGAGATTATAGATCGATTCCTCTCATGCATCAGAGGGGGACAGTGCCCATGGAGAGGGACGTAAATAGCTTCTTTTTTTACTGACTGATGTTACCTTAATAATAATATGTATTAATTTGCTTTTGTTACAGCCCTTCGGAAGATACTTAAGCAGTCACCAAATAATAAAGTGTATAATGGACTTTAGTAGCTGCTACTGCCAGTTTAATTTATTGAAATAGTAGAATTGAATGCAAGGTATGAACAAAGTCTTGTTTTAAAGTCAGGGTTTTGTGTCAGTATGTGGTGTGGAGAAACATGTGATTGTTTTTGTAAAATAAACTTTTACCAATAACTGAGATCATTTTTCTTTTGTAATGTATCCAATTACGGTCTATATGTTTCGTATAGAACCTCATCCTTTTTGGAAGTCAGTAAAAAAGGCAGTCATCCTCATATGGCTCCCCTTTTAGAGTCGTGTCATCCACGATGACACGCAGATTTGTCAAACCTAACCTTTAATAACATGACAATACGAGTCAAGGCACGCGTCTTCGTTAATGACACGATCTATAAATTCTGCGCAATTTTAGGATTGACATGTTTAAGATGCAACATACTCTTTCATAGTCCGCTAAAAATGTAGCTACGTCCAATTCGAAATCGGGTCAGTACGAGTAGTTCCGGAATAGACAACACTAACGTACAACCATAGATTATTAAATTTTTAACCATTCCCCTGTGGGTTTTTAAAGTATTTCTTATTTTTGCCAGACTGTTCTGGTAAAAATAAGAAGTACTTTAAAAACTACCGTGGATTGATCCATTTATTAGCCGGGTCCACTGAGCGAGCATAAGCAATTTCCTCACGCACAATACAGCCAGTGTCTACACTGGCTGTATTGTGCGTGAGGAAATTGCCTCGCGCGTATGCTCGCTCTGTGTAGACCCAGCTATTTAAATTGTATTACATAATCTTTCGTTTTGGATTTGTCGTAGTAGTACTACCTAGGGTAATAAAGCAAAAACTGTAGGTAAACATTATATTACATTTATTTGTCTTTTGAAACAGTATAATTAATATAAAATATATTTATCTAACACATACTTTATAAACATATTCAACAACAAAATTAAGGTTCAGATTACCCACAATGAACTTTTTGGAAATAGTCCGCCTTACAAATATCGGCTTTACTGTCTAGGCAAAACTACTCTTAATGTGATTGCTGTCTTGGCAGTATGTTCTCAAAACATAGTTGAGTAGGATCACAAAATCGATGATTTATCTGAAACCACGAATTTTCGCTGAACATACATACACAAGAAGGAAGTTCATGGACATAGAATTCATAGAAAGAGTTTAACTCTTGTGGGGTAAGTAAATTTCACAGCTATACGCAAAATGTCACGCATTAAATGGGGCCATGGCACTTAAAAATAGGAACCTGTATTTTACAAAAATGTCGTGAATATTACATACAAAACGTAATGATACAAAATCACTAACCAACTCATATTGCTCTAATGCTAATTACATTTTTTATAGGTTTATTACTTTATAAATGTGAAACTTATGTATTTCCTCAGTAGGTACCTGCGTACTCATTCGGATGATATTCACCAAAACATATTTGTGTCATCATAATAATACGTCATCGGAACTTTGTATAATCGATTGCCCCAGCAGAATCCCCTTCCAGCCAGCTATACATTGCACAAGTAAAATATATCTGTCATCACTCATCATGGGCTAAAAACACTAGTATAAGCTTACTAATTAAATCGCCGAGTCTAGTCTCTAGTAAATTTAGGAATGAGGTCACGCGCCGAGTAAAACTCACTGCATGGCATTTTTTAAATCGTGGAATTTAAAGGGATTGTCGATAAAATAAAGAAACGATTGCCATCGCTGCTTTCACGTAAGGGCAGGGACATGTAGGTATTACTTTACATGAAATTAATATTAAATAATATAACCCTATATATATTATTGTATAACATTATTCATTATAACAATATTATTATGAATAATGTTATACAATTTCATGTAAAGTAATACCTACATGTCCCTGCCTTTACGTGAAAGCAGCGATGGCAATCGTTTCTTTATACATTATATTTACATTATTCATACATTACATTTATACTTATATTCGATAGAAAATTAATCGTTACAAGAAGGAACACAAAAAAAAAAAACAATGAATGAAATAAAATGAATGTCCCTTGAACAGTCTGACTGACAATGGAAGTAATATGATGCCCGGTCGGGGTGCAGCCTCGTAGAAGCTGACATGTAAAAGTGCTCAAGAATCGCGTTTTTCAGTTAAAATATGATGAACTACAGTAATATAAATTATTCCTAAGGAATATCCAATTTTAAGACATGGCACAGCACATTTTGAACTAATAGGTTACGACAGCGTTAATATTTTGTAAAGATAAAAGAAGGCAAATAAGCTACACTACATTCCCTTTAATATCACATATAAGTTCGTTTTGAAATAGAAAAACCACTTTAACGATAAATCTTCCAATACTAAAGAGCCGATTTAAATTACGATCGCTCGCAGCGTCTAGCACATGGCGCACGACCACATCATAGCACATCACGACAGACATCGAGCTTATGATTTCATGGAACACGTTACAATTCCTCGATCTACGCCTAGAGATCGTTCGTTTAGGACACTAGGCAGGAGTCGTGCGCGGCGAGCGACAGGTCGGGCAGCGCGGACTCCTGCAGCACGCTGTTCACCACGGCGCGCGCCAGGTAGCCCACGCTCACGGGCGCCGGCGCCGACTTAGGACACCAGGCAGGAGTCGTGCGCGGCGAGCGACAGGTCGGGCAGCGCGGACTCCTGCAGCACGCTGTTCACCACGGCGCGCGCCAGGTAGCCCACGCTCACGGGCGCCGGCGCCGACTTAGGACACCAGGCAGGAGTCGTGCGCGGCGAGCGACAGGTCGGGCAGCGCGGACTCCTGCAGCACGCTGTTCACCACGGCGCGCGCCAGGTAGCCCACGCTCACGGGCGCCGGCGCCGACTTAGGACACCAGGCAGGAGTCGTGCGCGGCGAGCGACAGGTCGGGCAGCGCGGACTCCTGCAGCACGCTGTTCACCACGGCGCGCGCCAGGTAGCCCACGCTCACGGGCGCCGGCGCCGACTTAGGACACCAGGCAGGAGTCGTGCGCGGCGAGCGACAGGTCGGGCAGCGCGGACTCCTGCAGCACGCTGTTCACCACGGCGCGCGCCAGGTAGCCCACGCTCACGGGCGCCGGCGCCGACTTAGGACACCAGGCAGGAGTCGTGCGCGGCGAGCGACAGGTCGGGCAGCGCGGACTCCTGCAGCACGCTGTTCACCACGGCGCGCGCCAGGTAGCCCACGCTCACGGGCGCCGGCGCCGACTTAGGACACCAGGCAGGAGTCGTGCGCGGCGAGCGACAGGTCGGGCAGCGCGGACTCCTGCAGCACGCTGTTCACCACGGCGCGCGCCAGGTAGCCCACGCTCACGGGCGCCGGCGCCGACGCCAGCGGCTCCTCCTCATCCACCACTCCGCTGTCCTGGAAACGTACCAAGATAGTTTAGAAGTCAGCGGCCAGCGAGGCGATGAACGTTACAATTCTAAATTCAAAAATAGATTCTTCAAGTAGGCCTCAAGGGCCTATAACACAGCTCGGGGTTCCGTCGCAAAATGGCGGCCACCACACACAACAGTTCCACACACAGCTGTCAGCACGCGCACTAATGAGGTAAGAAACAATAACAACGGACATACTTTAGCGTAAGTTTGATGGGCATCTTGTAGCAGCTTGTCAAGGTCGAGCGCCTGAAGACACGGCTCGGGGTTCCGTCGCAAGATGGCGGCCACCACACACAACAGTTCGACACACTGCTGTCAGTACGCGCACTAATGAGGTAAGATACAATAACAACGGACATACCTTAGCGTAAGTGTGATGGGCATCTTGTAGCAGCTTGTCAAAGTCGAGCGCCTGAAGACACAGCTCGGGGTTTCGTCGCAAGATGGCGGCCACCACACACAACAGTTCCACACACTGCTGTCAGTACGCGCACTAATGAGGTAAGAAACAATAACCACGGACATACTTTAGCGTAAGTGTGATGGGCATCTTGTAGCAGCTTGTCAAAGTCGAGCGCCTGAAGACACAGCTCGGGGTTTCGTCGCAAGATGGCGGCCACCACACACAACAGTTCTACACACTGCTGTCAGTACGCGCACTAATGAGGTAAGAAACAATAACAACGGACATACTTTAGCGTAAGTTTGATGGGCATCTTGTAGCAGCTTGTCAAGGTCGAGCGCCTGAAGACACGGCTCGGGGTTCCGTCGCAAGATGGCGGCCACCACACACAACAGTTCCACACACTGCTGTCAGTACGCGCACTAATGAGGTAAGATACAATAACAACGGACATACCTTAGCGTAAGTGTGATGGGCATCTTGTAGCAGCTTGTCAAAGTTGAGCGCCTGAAGACACAGCTCGGGGTTTCGTCGCAAGATGGCGGCCACCACACACAACAGTTCCACACACTGCTGTCAGTACGCGCACTAATGAGGTAAGAAACAATAACAACGGACATACCTTAGCGTAAGTTTGATGGGCATCTTGTAGCAGCTTATCAAGGTCGAGCGCCTGAAGACACAGCTCGGGGTTTCGTCGCAAGATGGCGGCCACCACACACAACAGTTCCACACACTGCTGTCAGTACTCGCACTAATGAAGTAAGAAACAATAACAACGGACATACCTTAGCGTAAGTGTGATGGGCATCTTGTAGCAGCTTGTCAAGGTCGAGCGCCTGAAGACACAGCTCAGGGTTCCGTCGCAAGATGGCGGCCACCACACACAACAGTTCCACACACTGCTGTCAGTACGTGCACTAATGAGGTAAGAAACAATAACAACGGACATACCTTAGCGTAAGTGTGATGGGCATCTTGTAGCAGCTTATCAAGGTCGAGCGCCTGAAGACACAGCTCGGGGTTTCGTCGCAAGATGGCGGCCACCACACACAACAGTTCCACACACTGCTGTCAGTACTCGCACTAATGAGGTAAGAAACAATAATAACGGACATACCTTAGCGTAAGTGTGATGGGCATCTTGTAGCAGCTTGTCAAGGTCGAGCGCCTGAAGACACAGCTCGGGGTTCCGTCGCAAGATGGCGGCCACCACACACAACAGTTCCACACACTGCTGTCAGTACTCGCACTAATGAGGTAAGAAACAATAACAACGGACATACCTTAGCGTAAGTGTGATGGGCATCTTGTAGCAGCTTGTCAAGGTCGAGCGCCTGAAGACACAGCTCGGGGTTCCGTCGCAAGATGGCGGCCACCACACACAACAGTTCCACACACTGCTGTCAGTACTCGCACTAATGAGGTAAGAAACAATAACAACGGACATACCTTAGCGTAAGTGTGATGGGCATCTTGTAGCAGCTTGTCAAGGTCGAGCGCCTGAAGACACAGCTCGGGGTTTCGTCGCAAGATGGCGGCCACCACACACAACAGTTCCACACACTGCTGTCAGTACTCGCACTAATGAGGTAAGAAACAATAACAACGGACATACCTTAGCGTAAGTGTGATGGGCATCTTGTAGCAGCTTGTCAAGGTCGAGCGCCTGAAGACACAGCTCGGGGTTCCGTCGCAAGATGGCGGCCACCACACACAACAGTTCCACACACTGCTGTCAGTACGCGCACTAATGAGGTAAGAAACAATAACAACGGACATACCTTAGCGTAAGTGTGATGGGCATCTTGTAGCAGCTTATCAAGGTCGAGCGCCTGAAGACACAGCTCGGGGTTTCGTCGCAAGATGGCGGCCACCACACACAACAGTTCCACACTCTGCTGTCAGTACTCGCACTAATGAGGTAAGAAACAATAATAACGGACATACCTTAGCGTAAGTGTGATGGGCATCTTGTAGCAGCTTGTCAAGGTCGAGCGTCTGAAGACACAGCTCGGGGTTTCGTCGCAAGATGGCGGTCACCACACACAACAGTTCCACACACTGCTGTCAGTCAGTACTCGCACTAATGAGGTAAGAAACAATAATAACGGACATACCTTAGCGTAAGTGTGATGGGCATCTTGTAGCAGCTTGTCAAGGTCGAGCGCCTGAAGACACAGCTCGGGGTTCCGTCGCAAGATGGCGGCCACCACACACAACAGTTCCACACACTGCTGTCAGTACGCGCACTAATGAGGTAAGAAACAATAACAACGGACATACCTTAGCGTAAGTGTGATGGGCATCTTGTAGCAGCTTATCAAGGTCGAGCGCCTGAAGACACAGCTCGGGGTTTCGTCGCAAGATGGCGGCCACCACACACAACAGTTCCACACACTGCTGTCAGTACGCGCACTAATGAGGTAAGAAACAATAACAACGGACATACCTTAGCGTAAGTGTGATGGGCATCTTGTAGCAGCTTATCAAGGTCGAGCGCCTGAAGACACAGCTCGGGGTTTCGTCGCAAGATGGCGGCCACCACACACAACAGTTCCACACACTATTATTATATCGTATGGCTTTTCCTGAATGAAGATTTACAAAAAAAAGAAATATACATATAATTATAGTTTTAAATCTAAATTGAGCAGCCAATCCCTTGCATCTGCTGTGAGGGCAATCAGGTCTTGCATGCCTCCGGCAAACCGCCTCTTAGGACATTTCTCTACGATGTGAGCGATTGTTTGGATAGGCTCCCCACAGTCACAGGCTGGTGTCGGCGAAATTCCCCATCTGTGGAGGTTGTGATTGCAGCGCCCCACTCCCGTTCGGATACGGTTTATAGTGACCCAAATCTTCCGTTGTTCTTTAAAGCCAGTCGGCAGTTTAGTGGGGTCTATGTTGGAGTCACCATCTTGTTCTTGCCACTGCTTTCTCCACTCCGCAGAAACATTAAATGGCTCTTGGCCCTGTAGCTGGTAGTCAGACCAAATAGGTTTGCGGGATGGAAGGCGCGCTCGAGGAAGGTGGTCCAGCGTCTCTCTTATCGGTAGTGCCTGAGTGGATGATTTATCCCATTCTCGTGCAGCAGCCTGAGTTCTTCTGATGTCCGGAGGAGCAATGTGCGACAGCACGGGGAGCCATCTGGTCGGGGTAGGTAGCAAGCTGCCAGATATCGTTCGCATGACTCGGTTCAGCTGAACATCTACTTTGCTGGTATGAGCGCTTTTATACCACACTGGCGCACAGTATTCCGCCGGAGAATATACAAGGGCCATAGAAGATGACCGCAGAACATCAGTTCGAGCACCCCACGAAGTCCCGGCCAGCTTATTTATGAGGTTCACCCGTGTCTTTACCTTTTGGCTTAGGTTTTCAATGTGTGCTCTATATGTAAGTGACCTATCCAACGTGATTCCTAGGTATTTCGGATTAGGATTATGGCGGATTTTTTGATCGCAGAAAGTAACATCCACCTCTCTGTTTGCCAGGCTGTTTGTTAGGTGGAAAGCGGTAACCTCTGTTTTTGAAGGATTCGGGTGGAGTCTCCATTTGGTGTAGTACCGATGTAAAGCATCCAAGTCTCTCGCGAGCACAGCTTCGCCGGCTTCAAAACTTTTGGTCTGAATTGTGAGCGCAATGTCATCGGCGTACAGAAATTTATGACTCTGAGTGGGAGGCATGTCGCTGGTGTATATGTTAAACAGGAGGGGAGCCAGAACTGAACCCTGCGGAAGTCCGTTCTTCAGCAGCTTGTATTTACTGGCTGTGTCGCCTAAGAGCACGGTAATCTTTCGTGGCCCCATCATGTTCCCCAGGAGACGAAGGATTTTCGGAGACGGAATAATCCTGCCTACCTTGTGGATCAGTCCGCTAACCCAGACAGTGTCATACGCTGCACTTAGATCCACGAAAGCTGCCAAAGTTTTCCATCCTCGCTGAAATCCGGCTTCGATATGGCTACTAAGCGCTAAAACCTGGTCGCAGCAGCTTCTACCGGCACGAAAGCCTGCCTGCTCAGCAGGGATATGTTTATCCACTTCATCCTTAATTCTGTTGTATAGCAAGCGCTCCAGTAGCTTAAAAGTAACACTTAACAGTGATATGGGCCTGAAATTAGCCGGATCATCTGGAGTTTTTCCGGGCTTTAGTATGGCTATTACCTTAGACTTCATAAAAACGGCGGGTAATATACCAGTTTGAAAGATGTTGTTGAAGAAGTCTGTCAGCCATCGCACCGCTCTCTTACCCAGATGAGTAAGGAATTCCGGGTACATGTTATCCAGCCCAGCGGCTTTCCTGCATTTAACATACCTCAGAGACTGGCAGACCTCGTCCGCGCGGAAAGGTGAATCAAAAGCCGTACATCGATATTGAGAGCCGAGCAGGGCCTTGTTTTCGCGTCTGATATTTTTAGCAAAGGCTTTGTCTACATGCGCACTCTTTGTGATGTTTTTGAGGCGTTCCGCGATGTTGTCCGGGTGCACAGTAGCTGGTCTAGTGTCAGTCAGTCCACCACCAGCCAGTTTCCGCAGTAGAGCCCAGCTTTTCCTACTCGAGTGTGTGAAGTTCATACCTTCGACGCTGTTCATCCATTTCTGCCGACGAGCCTCCCCCAGGGCCGCCAGGAGTTTATTTGCATTGGAAACTTCGTTTTTTTCGAGGTACTCTTGATATATTTCTTCAATTTCCGGAGACCAACCAGGGATATATTCTTTTCTAAAGCCTCTAGGAATGCATCTTTTGGCCGCACCTATGACCATGCCGCAGAATCTATCATAGTTTGATGCTTCTGGTTTCAGCCATCTTATGTTTGCATCTACTTGGTGTTTATATGCTTCCCAGTCAGCCTTTATCATATTCCAGCGTGGTTTTGGTAAAGAGTTGACAATCGGGACCTCCAATCCTATCTTCACAAGAGCGGGGCGATGCTGACTACGGGGAAAGTCATTAAGGATTACTCTGCTAATAGGTAGTATATTTCCATGTTCATCCTCAGAGGCAAAACAGAGGTCTGGATTAGTATCGCGCTGCCACCGTGCCGATCGGAATGATCCACACACTGCTGTCAGTACTCGCACTAATGAGGTAAGAAACAATAATAACGGACATACCTTAGCGTAAGTGTGATGGGCATCTTGTAGCAGCTTGTCAAGGTCGAGCGCCTGAAGACACAGCTCGGGGTTCCGTCGCAAGATGGCGGCCACCACACACAACAGTTCCACACACTGCTGTCAGTACGCGCACTAATGAGGTAAGAAACAATAACAACGGACATACCTTAGCGTAAGTGTGATGGGCATCTTGTAGCAGCTTATCAAGGTCGAGCGCCTGAAGACACAGCTCGGGGTTTCGTCGCAAGATGGCGGCCACCACACACAACAGTTCCACACACTGCTGTCAGTACTCGCACTAATGAGGTTGAAGTATTTCGATAATTAAAACAACGAGAGTACGTTAACATAGCTGATGCTTTATTCGACTGTCGGTATGCCTACAATATTATAAGTACCCACATATCTATACATAACACCCTCACACTTATTCTAATATTACATAGTAACAAATTAAAAAGGAATGCGATGATACAATAACAATTATGGTCTAAGCGGCGCTAGTTATTATTAGCACAAAAGTATTAAGAATAATAATACATAGTTGGGTACGGATAGTTAGTTTATAGAATTGCACCGTTACGCTTATACAAAGAAAACTCATCACATTAGATCGGTTAAGGAAAAATATAAACTTATGATGAACTAAAATCTACACATATCCATAGTGCCCATACATCTAGGCATAACTAGATAACGTTATCAGATTAACATTAACAAACGTAGTCAATTTCAAATCCGTAGCGTTTTACTTCTTTAGGTATTCTTTTTTTTAATGTCGGTAACGGTGGGTCGACACGTTTCGCTTGTTTAGAGTTCCCCCCCTCAACTACCTTTGGCTCCCCGTCACACGCACGAGGCGGGACCTCTGCGGGCGACGCCGGCGCCTGCGATGGTGCTAGCTGTTCCGAGGCGGACCTCGCGTCATCGCCAAGGCTGTTTGCCATAACTTCGACACTGGGGACGGCGTCATTAATACCAGTAAGTCGGCCGCTCTGCACGACACTCCCTGGTTCGGTTTCAGCATTTGATGGAGGGCAAACGTTAGAGTTTCTTAAGTGGCGGCGTTTCATTTGATCTATATGTCGATGGTGTGTAGATCCGTCACCTGTCACAATCGTATAATCAGATCCGCCAAACCTATTAGCTACGTAACCTTCCGCCCATTTCGCACCCGGTCCAAAAGTTCGGTATTGCACGGGCTCACCTATTTCTAAATGCCTAGATGGCCTATGTGACCGTTCTACCATTTTTGATTGTTCGTTGATGACTTTAGCGGATCTATCTGGTTTAATGGCATCTAATCGAATACGTAAGTCGCGGCCCTGCAATAGGCGAGCGGGTGTCTCGCCGGTGGTACAATGAGGTGTATTATGATAATGCAATAGAAAATTGAGTATGGCTTTGTCAATGTTTACCCCTTCATGTTTGGCTTTTTTAATTACTTTTTTGATCAATTTAACAGCTGCCTCCGCCGCTCCATTAGACGCCGCGTGGTAAGGAGCCGAATAGATATGACGCACACAATTCTTTTCTAAAAAGTCATTAAATTGCTTACTAGAGAAAGGCGGGCCATTATCGGAGACTATTTGTTTTGGAATTCCCCACCTTGACCAAGATTCTAATAATTTACTTATGACACAATCGGCGGTGGTACGGGTCATGCACGACACTTCTATCCATTTTGATCGCGCGTCAATCGAAACCATGTAAGTACGACCATCTAATGGACCTAGAAAGTCGATATGAACCCTTTCATAAGCTCGCGACGGCCAATGCCATGGCACCGGTGCGCTCGCCGGCGGTGCTGGAGCCACCGCCGCGCACGCGTCGCATGCTCGACATCGCGCTTCTATAGCCTCGTCCATTCCGGGCCACCACGCGTAACTCCTGGCCATGGCTTTGGTCTTCACGACGCCCATGTGAGGCTCGTGCAGTTCTCGCAGCACTATCTCGCGGCACGCTTCTGGAATTACTACACGATGCCCCCACATGACACAGTCAAGTTCTAAATACAACTCTTTTTGCCTATTAAAATATGGTTGCATTTCCCTAATTTCCGCACTGTCGGGCCAACCATTTTTTATATAATTAACCACTCGACCTAGCAATGGATCCTTTGCTGTCTTTAGACGTATTTCGTTACAGTCTAGAAAGAGCGCATCAGATGCAAAATGCAAGTAAGATTGCTCCGGAGGGTCAGCTTCCTTACTCTGTCCTATCGGTAGCCGCGATAGCGCGTCGGCGCAATTTCCCGCTGAGTCCACATATTGAATATCAAAATCATAAGCCATTAATAGCAAAGCCCATCGCTGCATTCGACTCGAAGTCATGCTTGGCACACCAGTTTGAGGACCAAAAATACTTATTAAAGGCTTATGATCAGTTACTAACGTGAACCGCTTGCCATATAAATATTGATGAAATTTCTGAGTCGAAAAAACAATCGCGAGTGCTTCTCGGTGTATCTGCGAATAATTTTGTTCAGCTGTATTAAGTTTCCTTGATACATATGCCACCGGACGCTCCCGCCCCTGCCCGTCTGGCTGGCTGAGCACGCCGGCGACCCCGCGCGGGCTGGCGTCACATGTTAGCGTCACGTGATTGTTAGGGTCATAGTGCGCTAGTATACGCTTCCCTATCAATAAGGATTTGATTTTGTTAAAGGCCTCATCGCAATTTTTTGACCAATTCCACCGCGTACCTTTCTTTAGCAGGCTATGTATGGGGTGTAAAATATCGCTCGAGTTAGGAATGAACTTAGAATAGAAATTAACCATACCCAAGAACGATCTCACCTCGGTCACGCACGATGGTGGTGGCATTTTTGCTACAGCCGCGACCTTGTTAGGGTCTGGGTTTATCCCGTCTTTGCTAACAACAAACCCTAAATAACAAACCTCGTCGGCAAGAAACGTGCACTTACTTTTCTTTAACTTTAAACCTAAATCCTTTAACCGCTTCAATACAGCTTCTAACGTAGCTAAATGACCCTCCCGAGTTTTACCAAATATTAAAATGTCGTCACAAAAACTCTGAGCATTGGGAATATCCTTCACTATGGACTCGCTAATTCTACAAAATATTCCCGAACTTGATGACAAGCCGTATGGAAGCCTATTGTACTTAAAAAGCCCCCGGTGAGTATTAATAACCGTTAACATTTTTGAATCCTCCGACAAGCAAATCTGATTATACGCCTGTGACAAGTCTATTTTTGTAAATAATTCTCCCCCCGATAAGTTAGCAAATAATTCCTCAACTTTCGGCAACGGGTACCTATCTACCTTAAGAACCGGATTAAGCGTCACCTTAAAGTCGGCACACACTCTCAAACCTCCATCCTTTTTCGTTACCGGAACCAGGGGAGTCGCCCAGTCGGCGCAGTCAACGGGTTCGATGACGCCGCTCCGCAGCATGGCGTCAAGCTCGGCGTCGACGCGGCCCCGCAGCGCGAAAGGCAGTGGTCGCGCGCGCCGGTACACCGGCGCCGCACCCTCGCGCACGCGCAGCGTAGCCGTCCCACCGTTGTAGCACCCGAGACCCCCATCGAAAACTTCCTTATATCTGTCGAGAATTACATTTAAATCTCTATTAACACTGCTAACGGAATTGACATTGCTAACCGGGCTACGCTTCATTATCGGTATTTTTACCCGTAATTCGGCTAGCCACTCCCTGCCTAGCAAACTGGTTTCACCATGTTCTACAACATACAAGTCCAAGTTCTTTGTAATTGAACGATAAGTTACTGGCACTGTAATTACACCATATGTTTTCATTTTAGTGCGGTCGTAAAATCTGAATACGCTACTTGGTTTTTTAAGCATCTCATTCTTAAAATATAATTCATAGGTTTTTTTGCTAATAAATGAACCAGCCGCCCCTGTATCAATTTCCATTACTAATTGTCGCCCATTAACACATATAGGTAAACTCACCGGCTTGTATTGACTTAATGAAACTCTGTACAACGCTTCCTCCTCTTCCTCCGATTCACTTGTTTCCCCTTCGCTATCTTCTCCGGTAACAAAATAGGCCCGTGACCGGCCGCCATAGCGCCCTGGGGTCGCTCTTTCATTGTGAGACGACCTCTTGGGACACATTCGACGTAAATGTCCCGTCTTCCGGCACATACTACATATGTACTCGCTGAACTTGCACGTCGAAAAACAATGATTAGTAGCACCGCAGGCAGTACAAGGCGTCGCACCGCGTACGCTTCCAGCTGTTTCCCGCGCACTAAAACCCGTTTCCCGCTGCTGGCGCTGCGCTGGCGGCCGCCGCCCGGCCCCGCGCCCCGCGCCGTCTCCGCCAGCCACGCGATGCACCGCTCCCGCGGGCGCTCCTGATGCTCCACTGTTGCCGCCCGTCATAATCGCTGCATCACGCTCTGCTGCCTCCAATGAACATGCCAAGGTCACCGCCTTGGCATACGTCAAATCCTCCTCCGCAAACAGCCGTTGCCGTATAACGTCCCCACTCACGCCGCATACAAACTGGTCTCGAAGATTGTCGGCTAAAGTTTCTTTAAATCCGCCATGTACTGCGATATAGACTCGCCCGCCGCTTGCCTTCTAAGCCGAAAACGGTATCGTTCGGCCATTATGGATGGCTTCGGCTTTAAATGTTTTTGCACCAACGCTACCAACTCCGTGAAAGTTAATTCCGACGGTTTTTTTGGGCTCGCGAGATTCGTCATTAACTCGTAACACTGATCACCAACCACCGCAATTAACGTTGACAACTGTTTATCCTTCTCCACAGAATTAGCGTTAAAATACATTTCGAGCCGCTCACAGTACAAGTCCCAACTCCCATTTTCGATGTCGAACTCGCGAATTTTACCGATTGACATTTTTTTATTATTATTTCGCACGCGTCTCACAGGCTATTATTGCGATAAATAGCTTTAAACTTGTTCTCCGAAGTCGCCAATGAAGTATTTCGATAATTAAAACAACGAGAGTACGTTAACATAGCTGATGCTTTATTCGACTGTCGGTATGCCTACAATATTATAAGTACCCACATATCTATACATAACAGAGGTAAGAAACAATAATAACGGACATACCTTAGCGTAAGTGTGATGGGCATCTTGTAGCAGCTTGTCAAGGTCGAGCGCCTGAAGACACAGCTCGGGGTTTCGTCGCAAGATGGCGGCCACCACACACAAGAGTTCCACACACTGCTGTCAGTACTCGCACTAATGAGGTAAGAAACAATAATAACGGACATACCTTAGCGTAAGTGTGATGGGCATCTTGTAGCAGCTTGTCAAGGTCGAGCGCCTGAAGACACAGCTCGGGGTTCCGTCGCAAGATGGCGGCCACCACACACAAGAGTTCCACACACTGCTGTCAGTACTCGCACTAATGAGGTAAGAAACAATAATAACGGACATACCTTAGCGTAAGTGTGATGGGCATCTTGTAGCAGCTTGTCAAGGTCGAGCGCCTGAAGACACAGCTCGGGGTTTCGTCGCAAGATGGCGGCCACCACACACAAGAGTTCCACACACTGCTGTCAGTACTCGCACTAATGAGGTAAGAAACAATAATAACGGACATACCTTAGCGTAAGTGTGATGGGCATCTTGTAGCAGCTTGTCAAGGTCGAGCGCCTGAAGACACAGCTCGGGGTTCCGTCGCAAGATGGCGGCCACCACACACAAGAGCTCCACACACAGCTGTCGCCTCGCGGCCGACGGTGCGCGGACCAGAGCTCCTTCGACCAGCAGAGCGAACGATAGCTCCGAGCGGGACATGTTGACTAGCGTGGGGCACGCGGGAATGCAGTGACCCTGCATTTAAAAAGTACATTCTGTTGACAGGCCGATGATATACACGCAAGCCGAAATACAGAGAGCACAGTATCCTCTGAATAGCTCCATGTAGTGATGGGTTGTTATCGGTAATATTTCCAAGGCGAGTATTTTCCCAGTAACGCTACCAGTAATATTACCGCTCAACGGAAATTAGAGAAAGATAGAAATAAAAAACGAACAACTATTTTTTGTATTTAATATACACGGTGCTCGCAACCCGAAAGATTTTAACCACGTACTTCTGAGGCCAAAAGAAGGAAAAAATGTTATATGAGTTTCAGTAAATTTCGCCAAAAAAAAATTTTTTTTGTTTTTTTTTTTCATATTTTGAACGTATTTGTACATAAAAAGTTAATGTTATGGTAAAACTGGCACTGAAAATATTTTTTTACGATTTTTTTTTTGTAAAAACTAGATCTTGCAAAGGTTACTTGTCATTTTTTGACATCTATCAATAAGGATATTTAGACTACGCCCCATAATGGCATCATCGCGATCAAAAAGGCGTTTTGCACTAAGTTACGATAAGAAGATGTTTTTTTTTACATTGGTATTAACCCTGAAACTAGGCGAAATCCAGAAAAGTTTATATGACATTTTAGACTCTAAATGTGATCAGTAATACATTGTCAAAATCTTTCGGGTTCCTCGTGAGCACCGTGTATTGTTAGGGTTATAACCTTTTAATCATTCATCTTACGAATCCAATAGGTCTCTACGATGCTCGAGTAACCCCAAATTAAGTATCCTTAGCTCCCCTACTACTCGGTTGTTGTTACCTATAAATTTCAGACGATTTGGCGTGAAAGTGTCGAGTATGAATTTATTTACAAAAAATTGTGTTGTGTATGGGACTAACCTAACAATTTAAAACGATTTACCATAAAAAGTGCCATGTTATGTTTTTTTTTTTCTTAAAATTTGCATGGCAGGGACAAGATATAGATATAGATATTTTTGTTCATAGTTTGTCCGTGTTCAAGAACAAAGTTCGGCAAATTTTGTTTTCTAGAAATTGATCAATTTGGTTCCAGTCATATTTTTCATAGTTTTGTATGTTTTCTTACCTTACTTGCATGTAGTACACAAATAAACCGGTAATTTATAATTGCGTAATTTACATTTCTATGTAATAGTTTTTAATGTAGGAAACTTTAGGCCTATTTTTAGTTCATTTACTTTAGATATATTTGTAAAAGGCTGTTTGTTTTCTAAATAAATTAAAAAAAAAGATATCCGAATATCTCAAAAACCGCAAATTTACCCATAATATTCTCGCAGGTGGTTAGATTGGTACAAGGGCATATTTCCAGTAACATTGGTAAGTTACTCGGTATTATTGGGAATATTACTAGTAAGAATGGTAATTTACTCCTTAGGTTACATGGATAGGTTTCCTATGTATTATTTTTAGTTGTAAAATTGTGGCACACTACTACCAATTCATATAGAAATAATAAATGAATAATCAAGTCTCATAGAAATCGTAGATTTCGTAAGTTACTAGCTTTAGGTAATATTATAGGTAAGATTGATAAATTACTGGTAATATTCCCAAATAGAAAAATACTGGTAACGAGTATCTTACCTGAGACCCATCACTAGCTCTAGGTAACATAAAATAGGCTGAATGCCATGTTTTTTCAACTACACTTAGCAATCGATACTATGGAATGGAACTGAGGCTTTGCTCTGGATTCAAAAATCGAGAGGGAATTCTTAAGAAAAATCGAAGTGAATATTTAAAGAAAGTTGAATGCATATGTCGGCGGCCGATTGTAAGATCAGGCAGATCGTAATATTTATGTGTAATGTTTTGACGGTAGTCATATTAAACCAATAGATTAGGTAAAATAGGTTCGTCAGGTTGCTTCAGATGCCCGAAGGGCAAACCGTCCAGAATAGGAGTCCCGCTACGTGTCGACTCAGGGAACGAGACAAAGATTTTTACGTTTCACGATATGCCTAGGAATTTCACGATCTGTCTGATCTTACGAGAGGTTGCCGACACGTACATGGATAGTTATCCCTTTAGGCGTGCGCAGCAGTATGTCCCACACTTGTATGTAGAAGTGCTTGGGCACGCGGCACAGGCAGCCTTCCAGTTGTCGCCTTTGTAACGGAGTCAATCTGAAAACACATTTTGCCAACTATACATTGAATTATAATATCCCACCAAAAACATTTCATGTAGTGTTGCCAACTAACATGCGCCTATAGTTTTCACAAGAAAATGTCATCAGTATCCCTAGTGTACATTTATTCGATAGCGTGACGTACGTTTGCGTTAAGTCTCATTTTGTAGGGGATTTTGAGTTTCCAAACCGTCCCGCTTGGCGCGCTGTTTCTAAACGACACGCGCTGTACGATTATTTATGTATTTTATATTTAAATCGTATGAAAACAATATCGAATGTTGCCTTTGGAAACTTAAAACATTTTTGCAGTAAGATAAAACGCCTCCGCTTTGACAGGCATTTCGGCAGCTATTCCGTTCCATTCAGACAACTTATTAAGAACGGTTTTTCAATATTAAAAAAATAAACGTGTTATAATGATGAAGAGGTAAGTAATAAAATATGAAATATGCTTATGTTTATTATTTTTACATTAACAGTAGGTTTTTTATGTTGATTGCGACTTTTAAAGGAAAGTAACATTAACATTCCTCAATAAGTAGTCATGAATTGGAACAAGTGGAAAAGTAAAAAGCACTAGTTCGCGAAATCCAACTTTCCGCACGCTAAACAGCTACGTAAAGTAGCACTTTTTGATCAACTGTATTAAAAAATAATTTATCTATCTATCTAAATACTGCAATACTCTGAAAACACCCCTCATCACACAAATAAATGCTCTTACCAGGATTTGAACCAAGGGGTTCGAATATATGTGCATTCATATGAATCATTCTCATCCGTCCCCGCCTCACGTATGGCGGTATTCACGTTCTCTGCAGCAACGTCCGTAATTGATAGGGCTTCAACTGACACTCCCACGCGTCTCTCAGGCGGTAGCAACCGGAGTTAAGTATACCTGCGTATGATAGTAATAGTTCTCAGTACTCACCCCTCCTCATCGGCCCAGTCGGAAACGGTCAACACCCTCTGCAGCAGCGTCCTCAGGCGATACGGCGAGAGAGCCTCGAGAGGCGCGCCCGCGCGGGCCTCGCCGGGGAACAGCCGCAGGTACGTGCGGATGGCCTCCAGCACCCAGCCCACGCGGATCTTGAGGATGCCGCGGAACATCTCGGGGCTCGTGCCGATCAGACGGCCGCAGTACAGCACGATTTCCTGGCGTCGCAACATAACAGATATGTCACAATGAGCAACACTTGTTCAACTACATTTCGTACTTGACGTCACAGTGAGACGAAGACAAAGCCTTGTATTGCTCCTTAACAATTGTCACCTTATTAACTTCGACAATAGTATCACATATTTGTTTTAGGTAAAAAGGGGAATTAGAGATTACTGCAGAATATTTAGGCATTAAGTCCGCCATTTTTACTTTTTTGTGAAATAAAAATAAATAAATATTTTAATTAATACAAATTCTACACATAGGATGACGAGGATCATGAAATAAAATAAAAACTAGAGACCTGTTGCAGTACGGCTCCGATGACATCATAAGGCTGAATGGTGGAGTACATAACGGATTGAATTTCGCCCGGCGTCATCGGTTTATCGAACACAGTTTCTTTCTGCCCGATCACGCCTACGGTAAGCTGAAACCAAACGGATTTATAAATTACAAAAAATCAGTTTTTCTTCACACTTGCTCGAAAAAGATGTTATTTCATGCAGGTATAGGGAGCGTGCATGAACTGTAGGAGGCAGCACAGGAGCCGTCAGATTTTTGGCGCGAGGCGTAAATGTGATGTTTTTTGTTCCGATGTAGCCCACAAGATGGCAGAACCTACTATGCACAAGAAAACACGTGACGTGTACATGTGCATGTTTATGGTTCCGATTCAGGCCATAAGATGGCAGACCCTCCAACGCGCACGGTCCCTATACTGAAGGACAAAGGCATTTTTTAAATCGTGTCACTAATTCATACGAGCCAAGTAGGTATAAATGAGTTTTATTTTTAAAATACTGACGTTTATAATTTATTTTTATTGTTTATGTAAAAAAAAAAATTTGATTAATTTCATAGCCATTTAAAATATTTTTACACAATTTTCAATCTGGCTGAATGCCGGATAGGTCTGTGCCTTCAATGCCTTACCTGTCAATGAATGACAATATGGCGGACAATGTTTGAAATGTCACCGTATTTAAGAATTATTTGCTTAAAATTTAGTTTTTTCTTCGCAAGTGATGAAAAACATTGTGTGTAACTCCACGGGTAAGAATTTTGCAAGCTCGAGTCTTTAATGCACTCCACTCACCACACCACTCAGCTGTTGTGCATCTAAAGACCTCGCATGCAAAATTTTACTTACCCCCCTCGTTGCACAATGTACTATAACTTTTCCTCTAATGTTGTGGACCCTGGAGGCGCAGATCATGTACAAGTTTTGTTAATCATTCTATTTAGGTGACCTTACAAGTGTAAAGTGGTTAAGAGCGATTTATCATGATGCCTCGTAAACATCAGCTGTCGACCCGTTGGTCGCTTATGAAACTACCCAAACTTCCAAAGGTCTGAAATTTCCAAGCCTAATTGTAACTTTTTATTTGACTCATTGAAACCTACAACGCCTTAGAACTTTGTATACCTGCTTGCCGTTGACCAGCACGGTGGTGATGAAGGGGCTGATGGAGTCGACGGTGTGGTTGAGCAGCGACGAGCAGTACCGCACGGCGCGCCAGTGGCGCAGGACACCTGCACTGTGGTAGAGGCTCTTCAAAGCGTCTAGGGCGGTCGTGCCGTTCACCTGGACAAACGATATAATCGAGAACGGCACATGAATTGAAAATAAAGGTTCGGATGAAAAGGATTTCTGATAAATCAAAAAAGAAATGATGGAAAGGGTATATCAAATCATCTGCTGCGACCGGTCGCCCGCTTTCGAACGATTTCTACACGTATCGCAAATCAGCTACTATAACCGCAGTTGAAAGATTATTATAAGAGTTGTGTAGCTGAGGTTTTTGAGGCATGTGAGTGTCTCTGGGTATGGTACGACTTGGAGCACCTTGCTCTTACATCGCCCCTTCTGTCCTTCAAAAGCTGGCACTGGGAGAAAAGATTCTCGGTACCCCGTAGCGCTGTAACTACATCAGCAGTCGAACGGTTCTTATAAGAATCGTAGAAGAGGGCTCACCGTGAAGGATTCTCAGATCTTACCTCATACATAGCTCCTTCTCTGTCTTTCAAAATACCCCAAAGCTGGCACTGGGCGAATATATTGTCCGTGCCCCGTAACGCAGCTACGACGTCCGCAGTGGAACGGTTCTTGTACGAGTCGTAGCACAGGTTCTCCTCGCGGTAGGTGAGCGTCCGCGGCACGTCCGTAAGGGACTGGTAACCGATGTATTCGTGTTCGAGCTGCCTGAACTGAGTGAACATCTCTGATGGGAAGTCGCCTTGGCTCATGAAGTCCAAGTGCTCTATAAAAGAAGGTGCGCCATTTTTATAAGTCAACGATGCATCTGCATCTGCGGTGTTCTGAGTTATAAACGACGTGTTTTTATTCATTAGTCATTACACATGAGATAATTATTCAAACGAACGATGATACCGGAGCTAAATCTATAATAGGATATAAATTGTTTCGCATTGCCTTCGGTTGTGGAAATAATTGTAATGAGTCGAGAATAATGACGTTAAACCACGCGGTTATATCTCTAATCTTCGCCCAGACTTAGCTGGTTAGGTTTTCCAGCTAACATTGTGCCTATATGCCAAGTAGGCAACATTTGATGATGCCTAGAAACTACATAACCATCAGTAATTATAAAATAAATCTGTCAGAACTTTATCCATGCACGAGCTAGAGATGAGTTCTGCAGGCGTCCGAGGCGGATCTTGATGCGTTCGCAGTGGCCTTTGATCATCGCAAACAGGCCCAGCATCTGCTTGAAGTGCGAGGAGACACACCGTCGATCGACAGTATGTATAGAATACCAGACTAAAGTATGTCAGAACCTTACCCATGCAGGAGCTAGAGATGAGGTTCTGCAGGCGCCCGAGGCGGACCTTGACGCCGTCGCAATGGCCCTTCTTGAGCATCGCGAATAGGTCCAGCATCTGCTTGAAGTGCGGGTCACGCATATGCTCCTCCCGCACCAGGAGACACACCGTCGGCCTCCCGGACAGACGCCAGTATCTACACAATAACAAACAATCATTTAAACAATTTTTAAGATTTTTTCAGGATTCACATTGATCACGAGCCAGGGGTGACGGAGTTCAAATCCTCAGCTGGTCCAAAATAATATTGGGGGATAGCGTCGGAAAATATAACCGGTGTTCAATAATATAATCAGTGAGTCGTTTTATTCAATTGTATCTGCTTATTAGAACTCACTTGCCAACAAACTGCAACTCTGTCTTGATGTCGTCGATGAGCAGCGCCATGTCGCGGTACAGGTAGAACTCCGACACCTCGAATATCAGCGGGTAGCATAGCACTGTCATCCCGCACACGCGGTAGATCTGGAACGGAAACCATTATTGTAGCCAGTACAAAAATAGGGCATACCTTTTGTACTTGACGTTAAGCCTTCATTAAAACTCACTAATTACTATTGCATGTTAAGAGCCGTAGTACAGTAATAGCAAAACAACGGGGATTTTTATTTATTTTATTTGTAATTAGTGAGTTTCGATAGTCAAGTAAACAAAAATATTCCACATAATTATTGTGAATTTTGTTTTACAGTATTAGGGTTAAATTTTGCGTAATTTCGGACACCATTATGCATGTCAAAAGGTTATTGAAAGAAGTTTGGCAACTGGAACTAGATGCCGCTGGAACTGGCCCTGTATGCATGTAGGTACATAATGCGTTAATTATCATAGGTTGTCAAGAATTTACGGTATATGTATAATCCATTTATAATAAAACGTTTGGCGCCGTGCAGCGTTATTTTATTCGGCTGTCATATTCGCGGATAGCATTCCGATATCTATGGTCTTAAAAACCGAACGAAAGTAAGGAATGGCACTATAGTAAATCTAGCGGTGAATGAATGGTCAAGTTGCCTGGGATTGGAAAAAACAAACCATCACGATACTTATTGTCTCTGTTACCTTACTGGTTCCCAGCGAGCCAACGGGTCGGATCGGGCGGCCCGTCAACTTCAGTTTAGGACAAACGCCCAGCTGTCTGTACACGTGCACTAATTGTGTTGAACTGCAAATCTGCGAAATAACTACAACATCAATATCTCTAATCTTATATGAAATGAGCGCATGGCGTGAAACTTTAATATAAAACGGAACTACTGTAGATAAGGTTCCTATTTCTTCGACTCTTATTAGTAAGGCGCCTCTAATGCGAGTCCTCTTTGAGTCACTGTAGTAGGTAAATTAGTTGTAGGCAATGCAAGAATATTTTTACCTGGACTGGTTCAACTTCATGTGGCGTCTGGGTCTGGATGCCGTAAGTACCCATCATGGCCTGCAGACGCATGGACTCCGCAATCAAAACCACTTGCACCACCAAGTCTGTCGCTATGCCCTGTTCAAATATGTTACTGTAATATTACTTTTATGTGTAGAACCAAAAGAAAGACAAACTTAAAACGTTTTCATCACACTTGCTCGAAAAAGATCTTATTTCATGCAGGTGTGCTGAAGGACAAAGGCCCTATTAATTATGTCACTTATTCATACATACCAAGTAGCATAAATGAGTTTTACTTTTAAAATACTGACGTTTATATTTATTATTTTTGTTTATGTTTGAAATTATTCAATTTGATGAATTTAATAGCCGATTCAAATACTTTTACATAGTTTTCAAACGCGGCTGAATGCCGAATAGGTCTGTGCCTTCGATGCCTCACCTGCCAAGAAATTACAAAACGGCGGACGAATGTTTGATATGTCATCGTATTTAAGAATTATTTCGCTTAAAATTTAGTTTTTTTTCTTCGCAAGTGTGATGAAAAACATTGTGTTTACTCCGGGCGTAAGAATATTGCAAACTCAGGTCTTTAATTCCCTCCAGCTTGCGGCTGTCGGGAATTACCAGCCTCGTATCCAAAATTTCACTTACCCCCCTCGTTGCACAATGTACTATTCTTAGAAGATTATTTAATTAGGTAAGCTATAAATATGCACAAGATTCTTTTTTGTGTAAGTAATTAATCAAAAGCAGTAATTTTATTTTTGTATTCTATATGCATGAAGAGGCTTGGCAGTGGCTCCGCCAAGTAGAGCAAGCTAGTTACAATTTTTTCACTTCAAGTCTTACTTGTATGCAACGTAATGCTACTGCTATTCGTACTGCCTCTTGATAGTGTTAATATTGTCGCAAATCGTTTGCAAAAATTACAAAAACTGAAGCTACACAACAATTTTTGCTGCAGAAAAATAAAGAAAAAATGCAATCGGTGTCACTTCATCGTGTGTAAGAGAGGTTTCAAAGCTAGTTTGTGATTGATAGATAGTTATAACCCATTTTATTCCACCTTAACACAAACGAAATAGAAACACGACGCCCAATAATAAGATTCATAAGAGGCTTGTTATATTGATTTTATAATTATTACAAACAAATAAAAAATCGAATGTACATTGCAATGTACAAATGTACACAAAAAAATATTCCTCATTGACAAAAGACAAAGTGAACCATTTGCTTGGAGACGTCAGAAATAAAGGACTTTTACAAGAACAGAAGAGATAAAAAATTAGAACAGATCACTCCGCAGCGGCGACCATGCGGCACGTCGCTCTAACAACTCAACGAGCTATATGATATTTTTACACGAGCATCACATGCTTTTTGCCTAAATGCCTAATACTTACAAACGCTGGCTTGGCCTGAGATTTGAGCATGAAAGTAAAATAAAATCACATTTACTGACTATATTCTGAAAGTAATCTTAGTATACTAGGTATAATTTTTTTCCGTCGTTTTAATAGTAAAGAAAGAGCCATAAAGATTAGCTAATTAGTTATCTATTGTAAAAAAAGGGTAAGTGATTTCTTATATATATAAAAAGCTACCGTCATAATATGTAGTAAGGTTCAATGTCAAATGACATCACCAAAATTTCAAATGCAATAAAAAATATTGGAGGGTTGTGACAATCGGAAATTTCCAAGTAGTAATAATCCTGTGGAACTGGTTTATGCTATCCGCAAACCAAACTGAGGGCCGAGGTCATATCACTGTCTCTCTTACTCTTGCCATGACCACGTAAGCGTGAATGAGAAGTTTTATTTTGGTTTGCGGACAGAATAATTATTTTACTCACTTTTTACAGTTTTGACAACCCTATACAGGTGCGAAGATATATCTTGTTTAAGAAACATACAAATCATTTTAAGCTTGAATAAAAACTGTGTTTAGGTCTATATTACTCTAAATTGTCTTCTTCGTATTACGACTTATGACCTTTCGAAATACAAATGCTATTATAACAAGTTTTATTATTTTTTACTTTAAAGACAGCGTACAAAATACTTAATGAAAATGTCATTGGTTAAAAGTTAAATCAAATGTATGCAGGTCGACTTCGGCGTCGAGAGGGCACGCTCGGAGTGTGCGTTCCGTGACCCTAAGGTAAGTATCACTTAGAAATTTGGCAATGATGAAAATGTCTATGTTTTTAAGTGTGTTTTAGTGACGTGACATAAGTATGGTTAAGTTCGCTATTATTATTAGTTTTGTAAAATACCGAAAGTGCAGTATGTAAACAATTCAACCCTTGCCCTGTTCACGTGCAGCACCCGTCAGGAGCTGCGCCAGTACGAGCATGGTGCCCTCGGGGCCAGTGGCAGCGTGTACCTGGAAGGCGGAGTAGCGGCCGGCGCGTCGCGGCCGGTTGTAGGAGGGCAGGTAGCGGCGGATGGGATCCAGCTCGTTCACGTGCAGCAGCCCTCCCGTTAGCAGCTGCGCCAGCACGAACATGGACTGCGCCCAAAGGAACAGGCCTCCTGTGTCTACACGATAAAATATCTTAGTTCACCAGTTTAGTACTAAGCTGATGTCTAAAAAAAAATTGCGTCGCGTAAGCGTAGTAATAGCAATCAAGCGTAAGGCCCGTAAGCCTATTTTTTTTTCGTTTATCTCGCCAGCCCTTTCGCACATAACTGAAATACTTGATATATAGTATAGACTAGACTAAGAAAAAATCGGGTATAGTATAGACTAAGAAAAAATCGTGCCTTGGATTTGCCAGCTAAAATAGATCACGGCTCCGAATGTTATGCGGTAATTCTAGTTTTCTTAGAATAAGAATAAGAATAAGAATAAGAAACCATTTATTGCCACACAAAATACAATGTTTCACTTAAAAATAATAATAATAGGCATGCGCGGCAAAAGGAACGGACTCAACGACGTTCTTGACGTTTGACGACTTAGTTACCACAAAAAATATGGCGTCGTAATGGCGCCATCTAATTCGGCTACCAAATTCGCGGTCGCGGGTTCAAACCCCGGCTCGTACCAATGAGTTTTTCGGAATTTATGTACGAAATATCATTTGATATTTACCAGTCACTTTTCGGTGAAGGAAAACATCGTGAGGAAACCGGACTAATCCCAACAAGGCCTAGTTTATCCTCTGGGTTGGAAGGTCAGATGGCAGTCGCTTTCGTAAAAACTAGTGCCTGCGCCACATCTTGGGATTCGTTGTCAAGCGGACCCCAGGCTCCCATGAGCCGTGGCAAAATGCCGGGACAACGCGAGGAAGAAGACTTATAAATGTTAGTTTAAACGCGAATGATAAAAAACCACGCTGAATCCAAATTATTCGATAGGGAGCATTACTGCAATGTTCTGCCGCCAGAGTGCAGCACCTATCGTAAACCATAGATTAACAGTTTTTTTACCAGTTTTCACAGATAATAAAATATGACATTGATGCATCAAAAATAATGCATCGGAAATCGAAATTTAGTTATCTGCCTCTTCATCGCTCGAATATGCAAGAGGGATTGGTTAAACAACGATATTTAGATTTTCTTGTTTCACTGTAGACCATCAGATTGTGATAGATTGTGGTAGTGGCGCCCCCTACGAAGAGCTTCGCGTAATATTCCCTATTGAATTGTATTATTAACACACTTGCACAGTATTTCATCACACTTGCTCGTAAACGATATTATTGTATCTCAGCATACTGATATGGAATGAGCTATATTATGGGGCGTAAAAGTTTTTTTTTATATTTCATTACACCCATGGGCATATTGCGCATAATGTTTTTTTCAAGTAGGTATAAACGAGTTTTACTTTTAAAATACTGACGTTCATAAATATTTATTTTTTAACCGACTTCAAAAAAGGAGGAGGTTCTCAATTCGACTGATTTTTTTTTGTATGTATGTTACTCGATATCTCCGAGAATCGTGAACCAATTTTCAATTTTTTTTTAATCGAACGGGAATAACCCCGAGATGGTCCCGTTGGCACCAAATCGGGGTCTGATGATGGGATCTTGGAGAAATCGAGGGAACTCTTCAAATGTTATAGGTACATGTATGGCGCTTTTGGTAATTTTTGAAGTCGGTTATATTTTTTGTTAAAAAGTTTTATTGTGTCTAAATATTTAATTCGATTAATTTAATAGTCACCCAAAATATTTTTACACAATTTTCAATTGTGGCTGAATGCAGGATAGGTTTCTGTGCCTTCGATGCCTTATCTGTCAAAGATGACCATATGGCGGACGAATGTTTAAAAATACACCGTATTTAAGAATGATTTCGCTTAAAAATTTGTTTTTTTCTCCAAAAAATATTACGAACTCGTATTAATAATTTAAACCCTCGCCTTCGGGCTTATTTAAAATTAACATTTGTTCGTAAATTCTTGTTTACCGCCCTAAATACACAATGTACTATTAAATTACTTGACCGCCACTTGAAGTTTTTTTTTGAGAGAGCATATCTGTTTCCGTTTAATTTTTACTTTAACGGACAAAGTATTTTACAGATGGCGCCAGCATAAGTTTTCCTGACAAGCCCTAGAATTTATAAAAAAATTTAATGGCCTGGATGCCCTTTAAGACAAATCTCATAGAACAAAACTGAGAGACATGGGAATTTACTGTCGCCATCTATATGCAAACCTTTGACAGTAGCCAACCCCATTAATTCTACCCACTACCCTAAGTGATTGTGAAGCAATGCGACAACGCATTGTAAGGGAGCAAAGCTGTTCGCGTCCGTCTCCGTGGGTGATGAGGGCCTACCACGAACCACGTTCGACGTGTTGCCTCTCTTTTGCACTTGTAAATTCGTAAGTACTTCAGTGACAGGGAGGAAACACGTCGAATGTGGTTCGCGGTAGGCCCTCTGATCATCAGACGCTTTATCGCGACATTTTGCTGATTACTATCGAAGTGACTCAAAGTTCAGTTTTCCTAACGATCCTTTTTTATTAGGGTTCCGTAGCCAAATGGCATAAAACGGAACCCTTATAGTTTCGCCATGTCCGTCTGTCTGTCTGTCTGTCTGTCTGTCCGAGGCTTTGCTCCGTGGTCGTTAGTGCTATAAAGCTGAAATTTGGCATGGATATATAAATCAATAAAGCCAACAAAGTCGTACAATAAAAACTAAAAATTATTTTTTTTTAGGGTACTTCCCCTACACGTAGTGGGGGTGAAATTTTTTTTTCGCTTCAACCCTAGAGTGTGGGGTATCGTTGGAAAGGTTGGTTTCAAGAAACATTTTTTGATAAAGTGAATATATTCGGAGATAATCGCTCCGAAAGAAAAATAAAATGTGTCCCCCCCCCTCTAACTTTTGAACCATAGGTCCAAAAAATATGAAAAAAATCGTAGAAGTAGAGCTTAAGAAAGACATTACAAAACTATAGCGGACATGATCAGTTTAGCTGTTTTTGAGTTATCGCAAAAAGTTTTCCCTTCATAGTAAAAAGACTTACTTTAATTAGGTACTGATTATGCAAATTTGCCTATTTGTTTAACTTGGGTGAAAGGTACCGTTTCATCCCTTGGTTAACAATTTACTATACTTTAAGTTCCAGTTTAGCTTATTGTGACGGAAGAGTAACTACGGAACCCTACACTGAGCGTGGCCCGACATGCTCTTGGCCGGTTATTTAGAGTAGTGTTGGTCCTCAAAACTGTGGGGCGGACAAACTGGAGGTGCATTAAACATCAAGTCGCTTGCCTATCAGTATCTCTACTTACACATTTTCAAAAGTTTGCACAAGAATTTATCGAGTTAATTTCACGTTCCCCGTTTTATTACCGAACTGTCGTCATTTGTCAATCCAGGAACTCTAAGGTCAATTGATTGATTAGCTTGTATATTGGTATTAAAAAAAATTACAGACGCAGTAAGCAGAAGAATTAAGAGAGCTCCTTATAAAATTAAAAATTAAATTATATAAAGAAGACATCGTTAAATTATTTGTTGTTAAGCGTTGCATCACTAACTAAAAATTGTTAGACACTAGTAAAATGTGCAGAAGATTAAAGTCAAAGAAGACACAGATCATTCTCAAAGCTAGTACAATTTTACCTTTGCTGTCGTCGCCGGGTTGGTCTGGAATTACACATTGTAGAACTTGGTCAAATCAACGAATTTTAATTTATTTTTTTAACAAATATAGGAGTCAGTAGCATGGAATTGATTAGAGTCAGACCAGGCTAACTAGGCAGCGATTTTTTATAGCACAGACTGTGCAAGTGTTATTTTAAACGTAGAAATTTCATCGAAGTTTGACGATTAAAATAACACTTGCACAGTCGAGCTATCAAAATCACTGCCGAGTTAGCTTGGTCTGACACTATCGCGAACTTGTTTTGAGTCTATAAAAAAATGACGTGATTAATAATTTGGTTTACGCCATGGCATTGATATCTACATATGGTTGCGACTCAAAACGCTTAGCACACTATAGATAGGAAATTAATAAGTATTACATGTATGTTAGATTATCCTGCTTCGCTTCGATACCATTTCGTCAAGGACACGTATTCAAAACTCATATGTGCCACGTAATGGGAACGCTTAATCAGAAAAATGTTTAAAAAAACACTTACTGGCTGGCATCCGACGGACTGAATATGGCTCGTTACGCTCGTTCTCTATTCCTTCCCGAGGAACATAATAAAACCACGGAATCACGGGATCTGAAATAATTCAAACCAATACCTAAAACACACATAAACATAACAGTTTTTGAGAAATAAAATATAACTAAAATAAACTTCAAGCCTAAAAAATTCAGTTGCTTTTTCACTGCCCTCTACTCTAGACATTGTTTCAATGTTAGGTATTTTACATGATCATTGAAATTGCGACTTTAACTACATAACATTAAGTTTCCTTTTTGTTCGTCTTATTAAAATCCCCTTTAAGTAGGAGCCAGCAGACAATCAAATTTACCTCCAAACTCATCCATATATATCCTGGCCTTCAGTAACCTCTGGTACTCCTCAACCTGATCGGGTAACGTCCTAAACACCCCGTCAATGATCATCATAACGTAAAAGAGCGGCCACTCGGACTCTATCCCATCAAATTCCTTGAGTTCTCCCTCATTGTAGTATCTACGAGTAGGGTCCTCTAGTACGCATTTGTAACCGTCGCGGCTGAACCGTTTGAAGCCGTATTTGCCTTGTAAGCGCCGGAGAATGTTGGATTTGGTCAGTTGAAATAAATGGTCTTCATGCGTGGCGAACGCTGGGAATGATATAGTCGGTAGGAGAGCTACGTCGACGCCCTGAAATTTATTAACTATTTTAAAGATTTATGCATTTTATTTAATTACTAATTCCACCTTTTTAGAATCGATCTTTAAACTTAATTGTTGTGATGGGCTCTTTTTTGCTTGTATGTAAATTCCTTGTTGACGTGTAAAAGTGCCTTTGTGGCCTATTTGATAAATAAATGTTGAAGTTGAAGTTTATCATTACAGATACCTTGTAGACCTGGGCAGTTATTTCAAAAGCTTTTTCGAATATTAAGTCTACAATGTAATGGACATTGGTAGGTTTACCTTAGAACTAGATTCCCTCGGCAGCATAGTTTCGAATATACTCCTATTGCGGTTATGTGCGTCAATGTCCACATACACCACGCTCCACGACGCGCCCTTGTCTCCGAACAGGTTGCAGCCGTTTATCGCTTCCAATGCGGCCTTTGCCATGCCTGTAACAGGTTTATTTTATTAGGAAATTTCAAGTAATTAATAATGTACCTTATCTTATCTTATTACAATAATATAATTTTACAAAAAAACATTTAAAAATTAATAATAATAAAAAATTAAGTAATTAAATTTTTATTATTATTAATTTATTTTTATTATTTTTAATTAAGAATAAATTAAAAATGAAATAAAATTAAAATGTCAGGTTTAAATGTCAGTTTAGAAATTGAATATGTATAATTAGACCAAGATTACTCCGCAGTTATTTTGATAGCACCAACTGTGCAAGTGTTATTTTAAACGTCAAACTTTTACGAAATTATGACGTATAAATAACAATTACACAGTCTGTGCTATCAAAACCGCTGCAGAGTTATCTTGGTGTAACTCTATCCCATCTTATTGTAGGTCCGACAAAGTACATATTCTTTATTTCGCTGCCAGATCGTACGGGTACTGTGTAATGTAGAAAGTAGAAAAGTCTAACAGCGCTTAAATGCCAATAATGTACATATTATTACTTGTTCAAATATTAATGTGTCTGTGGTAAATTAGTCTCCTAATTAATTGCTCTTTAGCTGTTGTCAATGCCGTAGATTTCTTGTTGTACGACATTAGTGTTTACCTATGGATGAAGCATGGATTTCTGGTTTGCCGTCATTGTATTTAGAGCCGCGCTCCCACATTCCATAATCTGGCGTCCTATATGCTCGCTCCACATAATACACCAAGTTTTGTATAAAAGCTACTTCATCCTGAAATATAGAATAATGTACTTTAAAATAAGGCGATTAAGTTTAAATTGATATGACGTTGACAAACATAATGACAAATATATACCTACATAATAATAATAGATTGTAAAGGAAATTGTTAGGATTAGGAAATAGCGCTCACTTATACACAGATTATCACATTAATATTGTCTGTATTTGCAGCAATCAAATAAACACTTTATCTATCTATCTATCGTATGCAATATTTTATTATATTATTATTATTCAAGCTACGGCTACACCCGTATGTATGTTTTGAAGACGACAAGATATCTATATCTGCTTGAAGAAAACTAAATACAACATTTATATTATATCTGAAGATAATGGTTTTTTGGATGTCAGACAGTCGAAGTAGGACTGGACTTCAGGACTTGGTTAAACGTAATATTCCACAAACCTGCGTATATATAATTTGCAGGCCCGACGTAATCATCTGCACAAGAAACAGCAGATATAATGAAACAACATCTATCTGCAGGTGATGGTACTGGTTATCTGACAGCACTGGCTCCCCAGTTGTGAGGTGGAACTTGACGTGCAGTGCGTGCGCGGCCATCTGCCTCGTCTTGAACGCCTCGACGCGAGCGGACTGCTTCACCCAGCACTCGAGGATTCCACGCATGCATTTGACCGTGCTCTGGCCGAGCTCGTGCGACTTGCCGCGATCGTCGTCGATGCGTCTGTCAATTGAACATGAAAGAAAGAAATAAGCATATTGGTAAAAATTAAACTGGTTGAAGGTTGCACTACAATGACTTCAATTTTAAAAGCCTTAGACTCCTTAGAGGAATGCCGCAAAGATTTTGAACTTTACTACAAAGTGATAGGGTTTAATTTAGCGTGATTTCCGATGATGGCACCCGGTATGGCAGTTAAAAGGGTAAAAAAACAACTAGGATATTGTAAATATCATAAAAAAATGTTTCTAACTCAAATGAGCGCCAAAGATAGTTCATCATCAGCATGACTGTGATATGTTTGTATATGTAGAGTAAGCTGCATAGCTAACTGACTCCTCTGCAAACAAGCTTCTATACAGGAGTCAGTTATCTCTGCAGCTTATTGTACATTCAAAGAAAGCCAAGTATTATCTCTTCAAAAGTAAGAATGTGTTGCTAGAACCTATCTGTACTTCTTGATAACTGGATTGATTTTTTCCTAACCAACCTGTATGCTTGGTATAGGCCCCATACTGCAGCTGCACAGTAGATACTATCCCTCACACTACCAATGTGGAGGTCAGAGGATAGCACTGGAAATAGTCCAGTGATCGGACTTTGAAACCGGAGCAATTGTCTTTTCACTGTAAATTTAAAATAATTTATAGAATCATTAATATAAAATCCTTATTGTCAGGTCAGGATCTCGACGACTTAAATAAAACTTCGATTTATAATAAAGCGAAGTATAATCTTCCAAAGGGTACTGGTTTACAAGGGTTCTTGTCAAAACGGTTCAATGTAGAAAAGTGGGTGTTGATAGTATGGAGGATGATGAAAGAGTGATTTGCAATATTTGATCAGTACAAAAGGTTTAAATTTAAATGCTTCTAATTGGCCGCGATACAGATTATGTGGAGCGCTCCTATTGGTGCTTTTAAAAAGCCTCCGAATACTAGCCGAGCCCGACGGCTGCGTTTAGCTACTGCATCGATTTTTATATAATAATAAGTTGCATTCGCAACACTTATCATATTAAATTTTGTCAATTCAAGCAAAGATACATTGATCAAGTAAGATGTGTAAAATCTACGACAATTTTGTGCTTCGAATTTGACAGGTAAGCGAGATGGCGCTGTAGAGTTCCATACATTTTGGGGTAACTTAGATTGACAAAAGTTGATATATGACAATTCAGTGACCACAAAATGTAAGGTGCAGTACAGCACCATCTGGTTTGGATGTCAAACTAAGGGGCACATTTTTTTCTTAGACTTTACCTCTCTATTACAATCAATTCTATTTGAACCTTTGGAGACCCGGAGAAATATAGTGACATTCCGTCATTGGTTTTCGAAGCTGGCTACCCAGGGAGCCCACGGGTCTCGAAAGGTTAAGTGTAGTGTGTATAAGATTTAAACTCAATATTTATTTTATGTAATCTTACTTAACTCTTCAAGTGGCATATGTCGTTTTTGGGTTATTGGAATTTTGATTTTATATCATTTAATCAAATTTGAAATTTAAATGACATAATCGGTCGGGAGTCATCGACCTATCACTCCAAGGGTTAAACTAAAGTAGTAGTTCATAATAATTAATACTGAGATACAGTAAAACCGTTTCTCTCATTTCCAAAAGACATAATTTATTTTATTTACAAAATGTATGAAAAGGTAACTAGAATTACTTACCAATTGCATAATATATATCTAGCTGCCTAACAGTATCTTCATAATTGGATATCTTCAGAAATTGCTGAGCATTAATATCATCTATACTCCCCTGTCTAATCATTGTATCTCTATCTGGTAATGCCTGAAATTACAAAAATAATATAATATAAGGGCCTACATTTGTCAGGAAATAACAATGGCATACAGATTGTTTTTAACCTAGAAAAGGAAATAGCCAAATAGGCTTCTTTAAATCCTAGAATGAAACCCTTAAAGGGGTGCAATAGTGGTTACAAATGCTAGAATTTAGTACTAGAGTATTAAGAGGAAGGGGCTGGGGGACAGTCTGAGGTCTTTTATGCAAACAAAGTCATGTTCATGGGCTAAAAGTTATAAATTAAGTTTCTAAATAATATAGATAAATAATAGAAGATAACTATTCAGCAACATATACAAAAAAAGCATACTTCACAATAAGTTTGTTTTGTAAGTATATTGGCTCATTTGATCCAAGCAAAACCAAATAAACCATAAGCCGGACGATACATGAACAATACAGAAGCAAAATTGAATAATCTTGTCTATTTACCTTTTTTTAATTAAATTTAAGTGACGACATTGAAAGGTCAAATTTGTTTGGTAAATATAAATCAGGAATCCATAAGTGTACCTTGGTGAACTAACTTTTCGTTGCTAAATTTTAGTACTAATACTTAAAGGAAAGTGATATCTTACGAATAAAATAGAATTATTTCCAAAAATTAAAATGTCTCTACACAGTTTACGCCGTTACTAAAACGTTTTTCGATGTTCAACTTCACTAAGGTTCAAATTAGGTGAATGTTTTAGTTTTATGCCTACTTTTTATTTCTCTTTTGGCTATACCAGTCAAATGTATTATAAATTCTTTTATTTTTACCTTTTGTGTTATAAAACAAAAATATTATACATCGAAAATATTGTTAACACTAAGTAAATCTCGGACTCGGATCACAAAAAAGCGTTTCAACATGTTTCCATGATTCCTTTGTTTTGACAACTGTGTCAGTGTCATATGTCAAAGTGACTTAAGCTATGAATTTGCAAAGTTAGCTTTTATCTTATTCTCATTAACTTTTGTATTCATTAAACCGTAACTTCTTACATGGAGCTAAAAGAAAATGTTAGATATTAAAAAAATAGCTTGATTTGTATATATAAATTGGTAATTTTATAATAAAATAATAAGAGAAATAAATTATTCCGTATTATCATGAGTTTTTAACAGCCCTCTAAAATGCTCATTTATCATTAATATCATTATAAAAAAAAGGTTTCAACAACATATCAACACACACTTTTAACATTTGTTAATTCTATGTGCAAAAAGTAATATTCGAAAAAAAAAAAGCGCGGGAAACGTGAAACGCGGCGGTCCAGTTTTAGGTTTCTTGTAAATTTAATTTCCATTTTAATATTATAGATCAGGGAATCAGTAATTTGTATATAATTTTTCACATAGTTTGTATATATTGTTGTATTTGTATATATAATTAGTGTAATTTCGTCGTAGTTGGTAAGTTTTTTCGTATATATGTAATGGGGGATGACGATCCTCCCGACCCTGGAGGTGATAACCTCCAGGTCGGAAGTAATGTTATTATCGATTCAGCAATGGACACGGACTCTTCTGTGGGGAGCAGAAGTGAATTGAAAAGAAATAAGAGTCACAAAAGATGCAAAACATGTAATAAAAAAAGAAGGAAAAATAATGGCGGGGACTATTCGTGCGATTGTCAGAACATCATACAAGAAACCCAAGCTCCTTCAAACTCTAACATTCAGGTTACCAAAAACTCTTCGGATAACTTAAATACAAAAAATGACTCTTCTAATACCAAGGTTGGCAGGAATTTATTTTCATCTTCCGATGTTGCTCCCTTCACGGTGCACGTACAAATGAAACAAACAGATGCAAAATCATCTCTGCACCCGGTGTCCTTTGGGAAATTTTTACTAAAAAAAGGCTTCAGAAACATTATAAATGGAAGTGTTAAGCGCATTGGTAGGACACGTATAGCGATGTCGTTTTCAAATTACGTTGACGCAAACTTATTTGTTACTGATACGTGTCTTGAATCAGAAAATCTTACCGCATACATTCCGTCGTTTTCTGTGACCCGTATGGGCTTGGTTCGAGGTATTCCAGCACAGTGGTCGGAGGAGGAAATAGTTTCCAACATTTCCGTGCCCATGGGGTGTGGAAAAGTATTAAAAGTACGACGTTTGAACCACAGAGTTGTGGTTAACGGTTCTGTTACCTGGCAACCCTCAGAGACAGTTGTATTGACATTTGACGGTCAAGTATTACCGAAACGAGTCTTTTCATGCTACAACTCTCTTGCCGTTGAATTGTACATTTTTCCTACCATTCAATGCTTTTTATGCTGTAAATTTGGACATACCAAAAATAACTGTCGTTCGAAGCCTAAATGTTTCAAGTGCGGGGAAATGCATCCTGGAAATACCTGTGCAGTGGAGGAGGAGGATGCCATTTGCTGTTTATGCAATGGCTTTCACTTTGCCACAAACAGGTCATGCCCAGAACATGTAAGGCAAAAAGAAATTAAAGTCAGTATGGCAAATAACTGCATCTCCTATGGAGAAGCCGTTAAACTGCACCCAGCTATATCGAAATCGTTTGCTGATATGGTTAAGTCACAACCACATATACAATCAAATTTACCACATAATAGTGCTCAAAATTCAGTTACAAACCCTAGTTCGAATATGCGCCCTCCTAGCCATAGCAGCAGAAAAACTATTTTGTTGAAACCTCGTCCTTCTGTTAAAAAGACTACCCATGGCTATGATGTGGCTGCACATCGGGCCATAATAAGTGAATACTCCATCCCTTCTCCTGCAAACGGTTGTGCTCTACGTCAGGAAACAGAAAAGGAAGAACGACTAGTAATCGCTGAGTCTATTGAGGCCTTAAGAACTCTTTTGTCCAAGCCAAACCTTACTTTACCGTCCCACGTTGCCCCTATGATTGACTCTCTTACATTTGCAATTAAAAACAATGGACAATATAATACAATGGAATTGCAGAAGCATAATCAATAAAAAACATGATTTCATTCATTTACTAAATAAATTTAAACCTTGTGTTTTTGCCCTATCTGAGACATGGCTCAAGCCTGGAGCTCTTCTAAGAGCTACTGGCTATTCATGCCTCAGAGAGGACCGTCCTGACGGGTGGGGTGGAGTAGCTTTACTCGTCAGGAATTCTGAATCATTTTCATCTCTTCATCTCCCATCTCATAGTGATGATTTTTCAATTATTGCTGCCATTGTAAATAACATCTGCATCCTCTCTGTATATATTCCTCATCAATCATCTTCTATTTTTAATGAATTAGAACAAATAATTTCCTCTCTACCTAGGCCCTTGTTGATTCTAGGAGATTTCAATTCACACCATCAGTTTTGGGGCAGTTCAGTATCCAACTATAATGGACATCGTGTTTTAAAAATCTTAGATGATCACAATCTTTGTGTCCTGAATACTGGCTCTCCAACTCGCCGTACAGCGCCTACAGAATCACCCAGCGCTGTTGATCTATCCATTTGCTCTGCTGAACTGGCATCTTCTTTCACCTGGCAAACTCTAGATTCTACATTTGGTAGTGATCATTTTCCAATTATAGTCTCATTTCCTTCATCTACACGACCATCTCCGAAACCTAGCCCTAGGCTTAAATACAATCTATGTAATGCTGACTGGAAAAACTTTAAATGCTGTGTAGAGAAGAAATTATTGTTTTTGCCTAGTTTAGATGATACTGACGTAGTTGGTTGCTCGGTTGCTTTGGCCCGGGTGATCACAGAAGCAGCTGATGATGTATTTCCTGTAAAAAATACTGTAATTAATAAAATCCCCTCTCCTCCTTGGTGGGATCAGGATTGTTCCCAAGCCATTAAACAACGAAAGGAGGCTGAAAAACTTTATCGTCATTTTATGACTACTGAAAACTTTGAGTCTTACATGCAGGTCGCACGTGATACTAAAAAATTGTTACGTAGGAAGAAATATGAAGGTTGGAGACGATTCTGTGCGTCTCTCAATCCTAATGTAAAACCTTCCATAGTTTGGAACAACATCAAAAGGTTCAGACATGCATTCAATGAACCCTCAAGGCGTACACTGCCTCCTAATCTTGCACAACAATTTATAGACAGACTAGCACCTTCATCTGTTCCTGAAGAGTTTGTGTTCCAACCTGCAACCTTCTTATATGATCCTTCCTTAGACTCCACTTTTAATTGCCCTTTTAAAATGGAGGAACTAAAAGGTGTTTTAAGCAATTTAAAAGATAGTGCTCCTGGTGAAGATGGTGTGCCTTACTCATTTTTAGTAAATGCCAGTGATGGCATACTTACTTATTATCTGAGCATAATAAATTCGGTTATCCAGTCCGGTATAGTCCCAGATTCATGGAGATCCCAGATAGTTATTCCTATTTTAAAACCCAATAAACCAGCATCAGATGTTTCTTCCTATCGCCCTATTGCCCTTTCCTCAGTATTTGCAAAAGTAGCTGAACACTTAATTAAAAACAGGCTAGAATTTTTTGTTGAAAAGAACCATTTATTATCTCATAGTCAGTTTGGATTCCGAAAAGGTAGATCTACTTATGATAGTTTGTCAATATTAATTGCAGATATACGACTGGCATTTTCTAAAAATGAGTCAGTAGTAGCTGCTTTTCTGGATATAAGTGCTGCTTATGATAATGTATTAGTTTCAGTGTTACAGGAAAAGCTTTTCAAGTTAGGCATTCCACAAATGTTAAGTCATTTTGTAATAAACCTTTTATCTGAACGGTCCATCAGTCTTATAAATGACAACAATAGAATTTCTCGTTTAGTGTGGAGAGGACTACCACAAGGGTCTGTATTAAGTCCATTATTATACAATATCTATACATCTGATTTAGAGTCATCTCTAAATGGTACTGTTAGGGTCTTACAGTATGCCGATGATTTATTACTTTATTCATCAAATCTTTCTCCTGAACAGGCTAGTAGATCAGTCACTTGTTCCTTATGTTTCTTGAGGTCATGGTTAGATTCTAATGGTTTAGAACTTTCTGTTCCTAAAAGTGTTGTAGTTTTATTTACTAGAAAACTATTTCCTCCTCCAATCAAAGTGCAATTTGATAACTACTCCATTTCAGTAAAAGATAAAACTAAATTCCTTGGTGTAATTTTAGATAGTAAATTAACAGGTCTCCCACATTGTGAGTACATAGTTTCTAAATGTGAAAAAAATATTAATATCCTTAGGTGTGTTTCTGGAGTTTGGTGGGGTTCCCATCCTTTTTGTATGAAACTAATGTACAATGCCTTAATAAGAAGCATTTTAGATTATGGGACATTTTTGTTAGAGCCTGGATATGTCGTTGGCTTCCAAAAACTAGATCATATTCAATCTAAAGCCTTGAGAATAATTTGTGGTGCCATGAAATCAAGCCCTATCAATGCTATGCAAGTTGAGTGTTGTGAGCCTCCGCTCCATTTACGACGCCAATATCTTTGTGATAGATTTATTTTCCGTTGCTCCCAATTCTCTAATCACCAACTCTGGATTATCTTGTCTAACCTTCTACTTCAAATAAGTACATCCAACTATTGGAAACACAAGAGCCCTCCTTGCTTAATCAAAAGTTTTCAAAAACTTAAATCTATTTCAGCTCCCACTGTTAGCTCTTCATCACTTCCCATTTTTCAGCATGAATATGAGTCTCTTATACTAGTTCCACCAGTTCTCCTGGATATAGGTATATCAAAGAATGATATAGATCAAAATCAACAATTTCTGAGTTTTATTGATACTGATTGTCAGGGTGCTAACCATATGTATACAGATGCTTCTAAGATGTCCACCAATGGTTGTGTCGGTATTGGTGTGCTTCACATTCAATCTAATATTTACCAAAAGATAAAATTGCCTCCAGAATCCTCTGTGTATAGTGGTGAGTGCTTTGGAATCCTTAAAGCATTAGAGTTTATCATCATAATGCATCTTAAAAAAACAGTCATTTTTTCAGACTCTTTAAGTTCTCTTCAATCAATATCTAAATTTCCTTTCAAATCTAAATCTAATAACCCAATTATTTATCAAATCCGTAGTCTACTGCAAAAATGTCATCTTAAAGGTTACTCGGTTTCCATTGCCTGGATCCCTGGACACAGAGGGATTAAAGGTAATGAAAGGGTGGATGACTTAGCTCGAGATGCCATTAGTTCTGGAGACATGTTTCCATTTAAGAATGTTGCGGAAGACCTGTTGGCACTGCCTAAAATATACCTAAGAAAGGAATGGACAAAATTATGGGCATCTGGTGCGGGTGCCGCTGCGTTACATTATCGGAGCATACAAAGATCAATTCCTGCCAAACCTTGGTTTGCTAAAATCTCTTTGCCAAAGCCTGCAACCAGTATGTTAATTCGAATGAGATTGGGTCACGTATGTACACCGGAACACCTGAAACTACAAAATCGCGTGGCCAGTTCCGCATGTATTTGTGGAGCTGATCCCGCTGATCTTAATCATATATTCTTTTCAGGTAATTGTAACCTATATGACCGTTCTATATTATTAAGACAGCTGTCAGATTTAAAAGTTCCGTTTCCCACATCTATTAGAACACTCCTGTATATTAATAATTCTTCTCCATATATATTTAAATCATTGTATTCATTCCTTTCACGTCATAATATAAAATTATAATTTATTATAATATATTACCATTCCCTGATCCTTGTCCAAATTCCGACATATCCGTTATAATGTAATCCTTTAATTCCGTTTCCCCGTTTTACTCGTTTGGCTGAATGCGCCAGGAGCGCGATGCCATAAAAAAAAAAAAAAAAAAAAAAAAAAAAAAAAAAAAAAAAGTAATATTCAATATAATTGGATTACCTTTTACCTTTATCATCAATTTCGTTGGCATAGGTATGTTTTATTTGGTTTAATATCTAATTAAGGCTGTAGAAGTAAATACTCATATCATAAACTTCATTTTTTGTGTAATCATCACCAACAAATTCCAATATTATTTTGCAGGTTTGTATAGTGTAAGAATGATTGTTTCGAATATGTAGTTATTTTTCTTGTTTATTTGTACGTAAGTATAGGATTGCCTAATTATTATAGCTTGTTAAGTTAGTACTATACTTTTTTTACGCTATAGATCTGTTAGCAGGGACGATTCTAATCATTTTAATATCGTTTCTGTAAACCATGGAGTAAAATATATTACTTGATACAACGGGATGAGTGATCAAATTCCTCAAGAAAGTCAAAAAACAAGGTCCTCCGAAGATAAGGTTTTAACAAAGAACCATTTATTTTCCTAACATGATTCCTTTTTTTGCATTTAAGAACATATGCTTGTGGCCAAATATTAATTATAACACCAGTCTCTTTTTTTAATTAACATATTACTAGAAAAATTACCTTATGTCATAAAATTTGCATGAGCTAACTGCTAACATAACTGAAACCAGGGACTGAAAAGGTACCCTTAAAAACGGTTTTGACCGGTCTTTTTAAAGGGTACCCGACCGTTAAACTAGCATTTCGGTACCGATATCAACGCTTTGGGTATCCAAATAAGCTTCCGTCCAAACGGTACCGTTAAATAAAAGTACCTTTAAAACAATTTTGAAACGGTACCCGACCGTTGAAATAGCATTACGGAAGCGGTATCAATACTTTAGGTATCCAAACAAGCTTCCGTCCAAACGGTACCCTTAGACTTTAAAACAATTTTGAAAGGGTACCCGACCGTTAAAATAGCATTCCGGAAGCGATATCAATACTTTGGGTATCCAAACAAGCTTCCGTCCAACGGTACCCTTAAGTAATAGTATCTTGCCACGCGATCGGATACCCGAATACAAACCGGTCACTCAATTTGAATGATCGCCCGCCATCTTGGATTTGGGCATTTAAGCTCAGATTAAGATGAAAATCGATATCTGTGGATCCCAGAGGATCTTTATTATGATTCTGAGGTCAAATTTTTAGAAAACGCACGCCATTTTTGATTTCGGCATTTAAGCTCAGATTGAGATGAAAATCGATATCTGAGGATCCCAGAGGACCTTTATTATGATTCTGAGGTCAAATTTGTAGAAAACGCACGCCATTTTTGATTTCGGCATTTAAGCTCAGATTGAGATGAAAATCGATATCTGAGGATCCCAGAGGACCTTTGTTGTGAATCTGAGGTCAAATTTTTATAAAACGCACGCCATTTTTGATTTCGGCATTTAAGCTCAGATTGAGATGAAAATCGATATCTGAGGATCCCAGAGGACCTTTATTATGATTCCGAGGTCAAATTTTTAGAAAACGCACGCCATTTTAAATTTCGGCATTTAAGCTCAGATTAAGGTGAAAATCGATATCTGAGAATCCCAGAGGACCTTTATTATGATTCCGAGGTCAAATTTTTAGAAAACGCACGCCATTTTAAATTTCGGCATTTAAGCTCAGATTAAGATGAAAATCGATATCTGAGGATCCCAGAGGATCTTTATTATGATTCTGAGGTCAAATTTTTAGAAAACGCACGCCATTTTTTATTTCGGCATTTAAGCTCAGATTCAGATGTAAATCGATATCTGAGGATCCCAGAGGACCTTTATTATGATTCTGAGGTCAAATTTGTAGAAAACGCACGCCATTTTTGATTTCGGCATTTAAGCTCAGATTGAGATGAAAATCGATATCTGAGGATCCCAGAGGACCTTTATTGTGAATCTGAGGTCAAATTTTTAGAAAACGCACGCCATTTTTGATTTCGGCATTTAAGCTCAGATTGAGATGAAAATCGATATCTGAGGATCCCAGAGGACCTTTATTATGATTCCGAGGTCAAATTTTTAGAAAACGCACGCCATTTTAAATTTCGGCATTTAAGCTCAGATTAAGGTGAAAATCGATATCTGAGGATCCCAGAGGATATTTATTATGATTCTGAGGTCAAATTTTTAGAAAACGCACGCCATTTTAAATTTCGGCATTTAAGCTCAGATTAAGGTGAAAATCGATATCTGAGGTTCCCAGAGGATCTTTATTATGATTCTGAGGTCAAATTTTTAGAAAACGCACGCCATTTTTTATTTCCGCATTTAAGCTCAGATTGAGATGAAAATCGATATCTGAGGATCCCAGAGGACCTTTATTGTGAATCTGAGGTCAAATTTTTAGAAAACGCACGCCATTTTTGATTTCGGCATTTAAGCTCAGATTGAGATGAAAATCGATATCTGAGGATCCCAGAGGACCTTTATTGTGAATCTGAGGTCAATTTTTTAGAAAACGCACGCCATTTTAAATTTCGGCATTTAAGCTCAGATTAAGATGAAAATCGATATCTGAGGATCCCAGAGGATCTTTATTATGATTCTGAGGTCAAATTTTTAGAAAACGCACGCCATTTTAAATTTGGGCATTTAAGCTCAGATTAAGATGAAAATAGATATCTGAGGATCCCAGAGGACCTTTATTATGATTCTGAGGTCAAATTTGTAAAAAACGCACGCCATTTTTGATTTCGGCATTTAAGCTCAGATTGAGATGTAAATCGATATCTGGGGATCCCAGAGGACCTTTATTGTGAATCTGAGGTCAAATTTTTAGAAAACGCACGCCATTTTTGATTTCGGCATTTAAGCTCAGATTGAGATGAAAATCGATATCTGAGGATCCCAGAGGACCTTTATTATGATTCCGAGGTCAAATTTTTAGAAAACGCACGCCATTTAAAATTTCGGCATTTAAGCTCAGATTAAGGTGAAAATCGATATCTGAGGATCCCAGAGGATCTTTATTATGATTCTGAGGTCAAATTTTTAGAAAACGCACGCCATTTTTTATTTCGGCATTTAAGCTCAGATTGAGATGAAAATCGATATCTGAGGATCCCAGAGGACCTTTATTATGATTCTGAGGTCAAATTTGTAGAAAACGCACGCCATTTTTGATTTCGGCATTTAAGCTCAGATTGAGATGAAAATCGATATCTGAGAATCCCAGAGGACCTTTATTATGATTCCGAGGTAAAATTTTTGGAAAACGCACGCCATTTTTGATTTTGGCATTTAAGCTCAGATTGAGATGAAAATCGATATCTGAGGATACCAGAGGACCTTTACTATGATTCTGAGGTCAAATTTGTAGAAAACGCACGCCATTTTTGATTTCGGCATTTAAGCTCAGATTGAGATGAAAATCGATATCTGAGGATCCCAGAGGACCTTTACTATGATTCTGAGGTCAAATTTGTAGAAAACGCACGCCATTTTTGATTTCGGCATTTAAGCTCAGATTGAGATGAAAATCGATATCTGAGGATCCCAGAGGACCTTTATTATGATTCTGAGGTCAAATTTGTAGAAAACGCACGCCATTTTTGATTTCGGCATTTAAGCTCAGATTGAGATGAAAATCGATATCTGAGGATCCCAGAGGACCTTTATTGTGAATCTGAGGTAAAATTTTTAGAAACCGCACGTCATTTTAAATTTCGGCATTTAAGCTCAGATTAAGATGAAAATCGATATCTGAGAATCCCAGAGGACCTTTGTTGTGAATCTGAGGTCAAATTTTTAGAAAACGCACGCCATTTTAAATTTCGGCATTTAAGCTCAGATTAAGATGAAAATCGATATCTGAGGACCCCAGAGGACCTTTATTGTGAATCTGAGGTCAAATTTTTAGAAAACGCACGCCATTTTTTATTTCGGCATTTATGCTCAGATTGAGATGAAAATCGATATCTGAGGATCCCAGAGGACCTTTATTATGATTCCGAGGTAAAATTTTTAGAAAACGCACGCCATTTTAAATTTCGGCATTTAAGCTCAGATTAAGATGAAAATCGATATCTGAGGATCCCAGAGGACCTTTATTATGATTCCTGAGGTCAAATTTTTAGAACACGCACGCCATTTTAAATTTCGGCATTTAAGCTCAGATTAAGATGAAAATCGATATCTGAGGATCCCAGAGGACCTATTTTATGAATATAACGTAACTTACTTTTACTTTTCACTTTATCTAAATCCACGAATTCCATGGTGAATGTCTTGCACTCGCGTTTTGACTCTGGCCTTATCGGTGTCAGTCTTACTCATGGGGCGACACTTAGAAATGTAGTTAACATTAGTTAAGATGGACGCGATTTATATTAATTGAATCGAGACATCTCTAACTTTTGCTTAAAGTCGACTTCCGATTATGCAAACTACGCCACCAGATGTCACTATAAAATTGATACAATTTAAATATGGAAGTCGGACGTAAGGAATACAATCTCCATGTACCTACCAAAAAATGACCATCCGTCCGTCACTAGTTAGGTGACAAAACGGCGCACGGTGGGCTGAAAATCGGCCTTCATAGAAATAGAAACCGAAGTCTTAAATTTGAACTTTATTTTATTGGAATAGCTTTTGTTGGGTTTTATTATGTCCCAAAATTAATCTATCGTAAGTAGCGTCTAAGAATATATTATTGAAAAATAAAAAATAAAAACTACATTAAAATACATCTTAAACAAAACTACATAAAGCTATAAAGGAAAAAAGATTCAAAACTAAAACTTTAAAGTTATAAGTAAAAAATTGGCTCCAGCTCGGTGCCTTGTGGCAAGGTGCCTAGAAGGCTGGCGGCATTGCCGCGCTGGACAGCAATGCCAATGCGTTGTGCGAGGTAAGAGCCAGCCCTCTTGTCACCCGTTGCCTACACGAGGCGCTTCGAAGGCTCTGTAAAAATGTTGTGAGCGCCAGGTCCCCACGGCCCAAGGGTTTCCACCCCAAAAGGCTCAAACATATAGCTCAAAACTTAGCTAATTTGGTTGGGAAAATAATAAGTTATTTTTATTTTTTTCAAAATCTTTGTATGGCGCGTATCAGAAAAATCGAGTTTTCTCCGAAAATAAAATTTAACCGTAATATCCTGACAGATGATTTTAAAACCAATTATTCTTGACTTTTCCACATAATTAGAATTTTCCTACGGGGTGCACTTTTTTTATAATCGATATATATATATATATTTAATACGGTTATACTCGTTATTTTGACTACAAAAAATGAATTTGAGTTTGATCGAACCAATAACTTACGCGTAGTGAATGATGGATCTAATGGTTTTATTTTCAATTTTCTACTTGTAACTCTTGTATGTTTATTATTTATCTACTTAATTAAAACAATGAGCAAAAATTATTTCAGCATGAAAAAATAAGATTTTTATTTTTTATTAAATAAGTGCATACGGTAGAAAAGTTCGCGTAATGTCAAAATATCCTTAATAATTGGTACTTAAATCATCTGCAACAAAAATTCACTACGCGTAGATTATTGGTTCGATCTAACTCAAATTAATTTTTTGTAGTCAAAGTAACAAGTATAACCGTATTACATTTTAAAAAAATACTAAAAAAAAAAATAAAAAAATACATCGATTTAAAAAAAAAAGTGCATCCCGTAGGAAAATTCTAATTATGTGGAAAAATCAAGAATAATTGGTTTTTATATCATCTGACAGGATATAACGGTAAAATTTTTTTTTGGAGAAAACTCGATTTTTCTGATACGCGCCATACAAAGATTTTGAAAAAAATATATAATTAATTATTTTTCCAACCAAATTAGCTAAGATTAATTTTTGGACACAATAAAACCCAACAAAAGCTATTGCAATAAAAAAAGTTCAAAATTAATACTTCGGTTTCTATTTCTATGAAGGCCGATTTTCAGCCCACCGTGCGGCCGCCATCTTGGATTCCAAAATGGTGATCATTTTCGAAATCTGCACTCCCTAAAACCTATGAAACGATATCCATGACGACTTTTATGACAGAGTGCACGGCCGCCATCTTGGATTCCAAAATGGTCATCATTTTCGAAATCTGCACTCCCTAAAACCTATAAAACGATATCCATGACGACTTTAATGACATAGTGCACGGCCGCCATCTTGGATTCCAAAATGTTCATCATTTTCGAAATCTGCACTCCCTAAAACCTATAAAACGATATCCATGACGACTTTTATGACAGAATGCACGGCCGCCATCTTGGATTCCAAAATGGTCATCATTTTCGAAATCTGCACTCCCTAAAACCTATAAAATGATATCCATGACGACTTTTATGACAGAGTGCACGGCCGCCATCTTGGATTCCAAAATGGTCATCATTTTCGAAATCTGCACTCCCTAAAACCTATAAAACGATATCTATGACGACTTTTATGACAGAAAGCACGGCCGCCATCTTGGATTCCAAAATGGTCATCAATTTCGAAATCTGCATTCCCTAATACCTATAAAACGATATCCATGACGACTTTAATGACATAGTGCACGGCCGCCATCATGGATGCCAAAATGGTCATCATTTTCGAAATCTGCACTCCCTAAAACTATAAAACGATATCCATGACGACTTTTATGACAGAGTGCACGGCCGCCATCTTGGATTCCAAAATGGTCACCATTTTCGAAATCTGCACTCCCTAAAACCTATAAAACGATATCCATGACGACTTTTATGACAGAGTGCACGGCCGCCATCTTGGATTCCAAAATGGTCATCAATTTCGAAATCTGCACTCCCTAAAACCTATAAAACGATATCCATGACGACTTTTATGACAGAATGCACGGCCGCCATCTTGGATTCCAAAATGGTCATCATTTTCGAAATCTGCACTCCCTAAAACCTATAAAACGATATCCATGACGACTTTTATGACAGAATGCACGGCCGCCATCTTGGATTCCAAAATGGTCATCATTTTCGAAATCTGCACTCCCTAAAACCTATAAAACGATATCTATGACGACTTTTATGACAGAGTGCACGGCCGCCATCTTGGATTCCAAAATGGTCATCATTTTCGAAATCTGCACTCCCTAAAACCTATAAAACGATATCCATGACGACTTTTATGACAGAATGCACGGCCGCCATCTTCGATTCCAAAATGGTCATCATTTTCGAAATCTGCACTCCCTAAAACCTATAAAACGATATCCATGACGACTTTTATGACAGAGTGCACGGCCGCCATCTTGGATTCCAAAATGGTCATCATTTTCGAAATCTGCACTCCCTAAAACCTATAAAACGATATCCATGACGACTTTTATGACAGAATGCACGGCCGCCATCTTCGATTCCAAAATGGTCATCATTTTCGAAATCTGCACTCCCTAAAACCTATAAACGATATCCATGACGACTTTTATGACAGAGTGCACGGCCGCCATCTTGGATTCCAAAATGGTCATCATTTTTGAAATCTACACTCCCTAAAACCTATAAAACGATATCTATGACGACTTTTATGACAGAATGCACGGCCGCCATCTTGGATTCCAAAATGGTCATCAATTTCGAAATCTGCATTCCCTAATACCTATAAAACGATATCCATGACGACTTTAATGACATAGTGCACGGCCGCCATCTTGGATGCCAAAATGGTCATCATTTTCGAAATCTGCACTCCCTAAAACTATAAGGGCGGATCAACTATTTCTTGTATCAAATCAACTTTTTTTGCAAAATAATAAAGTTTTGTTTTTCCTCACAATATTATTTAATATTGATAATAACACTTCCAAAGATTGCAAATATATCTCGAGCATCGCTCGTTATTGTTTTGATGGAAATTAAACATAGATTTGATAACACAGTCACGTAAAACGTCTACTGAGTCACAGACACGGATTTCTCCATTTTGATAAGGAAACTACATTTAAATCAAAAACTATTTCCTTTATTACTGAAAGTTATTAATAATGAACACAGTTACACAATAAAAGGTACAAAATTCAGTCTCAATTTCGTAATACTGGGGTTGTTTTTGTCTCTTGAGTCACATGGGTAGTTTGATGTGAATATTTTTTACCATAACTCAGTATGCACTCAATATAAATAAAAAATATATAGTGACGGTACTTAACACAGTTCTAAGCGAAACATTATTTGTATATAATGTCAATGAATGTTTTTATGAACTGTTTAAAAGCCGGTAATCTGTTGCAATTTAGGGGGACAACATTGTAAGCGAAGAGACAAAACATGTGACTCAAGAGACACAATTACACTTACCTTGAAGATTAGGAATCAACATATGATTACTAGATGTCTAGATAAGTTACAAAAAACATAATATTATATAAATCTTCCATATTATAACTTGTATTACTACTCTAAGTCGTGAGATCAACAAAAAATTAAACAATATTCTTAAATTAAAGTAGTACCCAAGTATGTATTTTTTAACAACAGTTAAAAAATACATACTTAAAACAACTAAAAGTTTCCAAATAAATGTTTTACCAACAAACATTCTTGACAAACAAATACAAATATGAAAAGCGTGATAAATCGTGAGATCAGTCGAAAATAAGAAATCTTTCTTCAATATTTTAAACAATGAAACAAAATATAAACTTCTTTTAATCATAGAAAATAATATAACAACCTAAATCACATTTGATAGTGAACTTAACCAAAAAAAAAGATAATCTAAAAAAGTTTTTAGACAAGAGTTTAGGTAACATATGCTTATTCAAGTCATTGTAAAAGAGTAACAAAAATTTAATTTCTCTAAAGTACATATAGCTCAACTTGTATTTTACGATGGCGAGTAGATTAAACGTAATTAGAATATTGAATCATAATAAAACTTCGTCACTCGCCATCGTAAAATGCTAGAGCAACGAATCGCGCCTAAAGAAATGCCCATTATTTCGCAACTTCCACATTCTGTTTGAAAATGTAATATTGTACGCCTCGTTTAATAGTAATATTCGGCTTATCCAAAATTGTAACTATGTCTGTATAGTCTATATCAGCAACATCAGTTTTATCTAAAACAAAAGTACTTTTATTTTTAACATAACGTAAAAACGTGACTCTTATATCACCGTCATCGTGCAGCTCATCGACAATACAGACATATTTAAAAGTTTTCCCTTTGCTAGAACTTACATTTACTAATAGGAAGTCTCCACACTGCATTCCTCGATTTTCTTTACCCGTTGCATTTGCTGATGTACTAGGTTGTGAACGTGTATATTCATCGTCATCGGAAGTTTCAGGATAAACAGTATCATACCAGTTCTTGTTGTGGGCTTTTGTCAGTTCCAGTAAGTCAATCTCTTTAAAAGTGGACTTTTGCCGTGAACTCCTGTAGTTACTTAATACCTCATCATCGTCGGAGCTAAGTCTACTTTCATTAAAATTGTTTGCCTTCTTTTTGTTCTGTTTCTTATCCTTTACATTCTTAGTTACAGGTCTAAGTGGTTCATAATTTTTTGGTGAAAGACATTCACAAAAACCTCTACTGCAGAAACAGCTAAGGTTCCTATATTTTAATTTTCCTACAACGGTTGTAAATGTTTGGTGTACATATTTCGTGCCTGGAAGTGGATGAATATTTAGAGGTATTTTATCGGCTATTTTTGCAATGTCTTCGGATGAAATTTCGTAGAGTTTAATCTTGCTTATATCTTTTAGAACATCGTGAAATTGCTTACTGTTTGAAATGTCTTCACCCCTAGCTACCAACTCATCAGCTGACCTTTTTAGGTATCCACCTATTCCATCGGCTGGCCCTTTGCCATGCCCTGCCTCAAAGAAAGACCAGGACATAGCAAGAAACCCGTGTTCAAAAGTCGCAGTAGAGCTGAGGTAGAAGTTTTGTTTTTGACGATACTGGCTGAAGGGACCGTCACTAAAGAAATGGATGGTTGTAATATCTGGATGAGAACTACGGATGTCCTTTAACACTGGATCCATATGTGCCCATATAGCTGCAGGTTGGTGATTAGTATTTGATGACACAGTACAGTAGGATTTGACTTTTTTGTTGTTTTCTGTCATAAAATACACTACAACAGTATGAAGTGATACTTGTTGTCTGGAGCCACCGAAGTGATGCGCTTGTATTTCTTCATGATGTTTGCAGCTATAATTTTCACTAAAGTCCGCAACCACAACCACTTCGGTTTGCTGCAAATTGTCGATAGCTTGCCTAAAGCTTTTGAATTGAACCTTCATGTTGTAAATATGTTTTTTCAAAATTTTTAGTTCTGTATTAAATACAGACAACAGTTCTTTTACTGTACTTTCTTTATCTAGTTTTACATTCTTAAAGGTTTTCATAGTTTTTCCGTCTTTCTCGTATGTCTCTTCTACTCTTCCCCACTCTTTCCACTGAATTTTATTGTTATTTTTTTCAGGACTTTCAGCTTGTATGTTTAAATGAGAACATTGATCACAAGTCCCATACATGCAGGCTTGTACTTTAGCATCGCAAACTGTTGCAACAATGAGCTGGTTTATATCGTGGGTCTTAATAACACCTTGAGTTTTTAATGCTTTAGCCTTGTACAATGGGTTGGTGTGGGTTTTGCAGAGGCACATTTCACGTCCACTCACTGAAGGCTTAAGAATATAGAACGGCTTGTTCCTAGTAAAGTAATAGTACGAACATTTTACACCGAAGTTTTCGGACAGAAAAGTTTTGTGCAAGTTTTTCTGGGTGTCAAGTAAAAACCTTTTTTGAACTTTTTCTCCTTGCTTGGTAATCGTTTCTTTTTTTCCGGCTGTCGCTCTCGAAACATCTTCTCTGAGGAAAAAATCTTTTATTGATTGTTTTAACTTTGTTGCCGATGTTCGCACTTTTAACGTATCTCTTATTTTTCCTTTCAAACCCAGGGATTCTTTAATCATTTCTTCTCTTCTTGAGCTGTCAACATTCGTGAATATGCCCTTCAGTAAATTCTTTTCATTGCGAGTCTTCATGTTTTGATACCTTTCTTTTATTGCGTTGGAGAGTTCTTCATACTTACTACTTTTACTAGGTTTGCGTTTATCCTGTTTCGGGATCCTTTGTAAACGTTTTTTGTATTTGTGTGATTTTTTCTTCAGCTGCTCTATTTCTCGCCTTAATTGTAAATTTTCCCGGAATAATTTAGATCGGTCTCGTCTTATTTGTTTGCGGCCTCCTTTCTTTCTGGTTATGCTTTGAGGACTGTCGATCCCAGAAGCATTTTCAGGTACCATATTTATATGCTCTATATTTTCTGGCTGAGGGATATTAGGCTCCATCATCGTCGGAGAGCTTGGAGGGGTTTCATTAAGAACTCTGTTTAAATTTTTCCTATTCCGTCTTAAATTTTGCTGCCTTAGTTTCCAAATTACCCGCGCATTGTATCTTTCTTGTGGCGTTAAATCTTTGACAAGTCTCTTTTTTGCGTGATAGTGTGCTCGTTGTTTATTTTTGTAATTTTCATACTTTTCAGGGTCAAGTTTAAGTTTCTCTTTATAGCGTTTTTGTCTTTCTGCCGCTGTAAGTGGCATTGCTACTGAAACAAACGAATCGACTTGTAAAATAGGTAAAGACGATGTGCCTTTGCTTTAAAAATATAATAAATGTGATAATAAAGTTAAAATGTGGGGATTGTATTGTAAATTTGGTTATTTAAATCGAATATTATAGAGTCAGGTTCACATTATCTAAAACATCCGCGGATGCGATATATGCATAAAAACTATGAAATTCGAGGTTGCAGATACGAAAAAAAAATATTGTGCTTTAGTACTATTCTAGCAACTGAAGCACTAACTATCAGTATTAAATTTAACGTATTATATAATGATTTAAGGTTAATCAAACTAATAATGTCTCTTAAGTCACGCAAAAAGTCTTCTGAGTCACGATTTCCGTGACTAAGGGGACTGTGACTAAAGAGACATTTTAACATTGTTTTGTTGTTTTTGTCGTAAAACTCTTTAAATTACGATAAAAATATATACACTGAGCATTTCAGACCTAAAAGGAACTAAACTAAGATACAAATTAGATTCGAAAGGTATATACTTACCGGAATTCTAATGTCACTCAGCCGACACACAATAAACACACGCTACCACCTCGTGAGTCACGGACGAAATGGCCGAGCCAGTAAGAACCTAAAGCAAACGCAGACGTCATCACGCGATACGTAGATCCAGCTCGTATTGGCTGAGCCGTTCATAGCCTGTCTCACTCGCACTTAGCAAAACAATGTATCCTGTGACTCAGCCGACTCGTAATATCTTAACGCCTTGGGGACATAGTTTTGAAAAAATATTTTGTATACTTAAATTATATATATCGTGCGCATTAATAAGAATTTAAATAAAAGTAACTAATTTGTTTATAAAAAGCTCCAAATACAGGAAGTTGTAATGGAATTCTTTTTCAGAATATCCAATAAAAGCAAGTCAGTAGGCCTGGGGGACAGTGGGATTTTGTATGAAACAAAAATTTCGTCACCCGAGTCACGAAGTATTTTCTATAAAAATGGAAAAAGTTTGCTTTATAAAACTAAGGCAAACACAAAACAATAGATCTGATTAAATAATTAACATCTAATTACATCTTTTATGTAATAAAAAGTAGTGTTTAATATTTTTGAAGTAAACGGGACGCGTTTATACATAAAAAAGTTGATCGGCCCATAAAACGATATCCATGACGACTTTTATGACAGAGTGCACGGCCGCCATCTTGGATTCCAAAATGGTCATCATTTTCGATATCTGCACTCCCTAAAACCTATAAAACGATATCCATGACGACTTTTATGACAGAGTGCACGGCCGCCATCTTGGATTCCAAAATGGTCATCATTTTCGAAATCTGCACTCCCTAAAACCTATAAAACGATATCCATGACGACTTTTATGACAGAATGCACGGCCGCCATCTTGGATTCCAAAATGGTCATCATTTTCGAAATCTGCACTCCCTAAAACCTATAAAACGATATCCATGACGACTTTTATGACAGAGTGCACGGCCGCCATCTTGGATTCCAAAATGGTCATCATTTTCGAAATCTGCACTCCCTAAAACCTATAAAACGATATCCATGACGACTTTTATGACAGAATGCACGGCCGCCATCTTGGATTCCAAAATGGTCATCATTTTCGAAATCTGCACTCCCTAAAACCTATAAAATGATATCCATGACGACTTTTATGACAGAGTGCACGGCCGCCATCTTGGATTCCAAAATGGTCATCATTTTCGAAATCTGCACTCCCTAAAACCTATAAAACGATATCCATGACGACTTTTATGACAGAGTGCACGGCCGCCATCTTGGATTCCAAAATGGTCATCATTTTCGAAATCTGCACTCCCTAAAACCTATAAAATGATATCCATGACGACTTTTATGACAGAGTGCATGGCCGCCATCTTGGATTCCAAAATGGTCATCATTTTCGAAATCTGCACTCCCTAAAACCTATAAAACGATATCCATGACGACTTTTATGACAGAATGCACGGCCGCCATCTTGGATTCCAAAATGGTCATCATTTTCGAAATCTGCACTCCCTAAAACCTATAAAACGATATCCATGACGACTTTTATGACAGAGTGCACGGCCGCCATCTTGGATTCCAAAATGGTCATCATTTTCGAAATCTGCACTCCCTAAAACCTATAAAACGATATCCATGACGACTTTTATGACAGAATGCACGGCCGCCATCTTGGATTCCAAAATGGTCATCATTTTCGAAATCTGCACTCCCTAAAACCTATAAAACGATATCCATGACGACTTTTATGACAGAGTGCACGGCCGCCATCTTGGATTCCAAAATGGTCATCATTTTCGAAATCTGCACTCCCTAAAACCTATAAAATGATATCCATGACGACTTTTATGACAGAGTGCACGGCCGCCATCTTGGATTCCAAAATGGTCATCATTTTCGAAATCTGCACTCCCTAAAACCTATAAAACGATATCCATGACGACTTTTATGACAGAATGCACGGCCGCCATCTTGGATTCCTAAATGGTCATCATTTTCGAAATCTGCACTCCCTAAAACCTATAAAACGATATCCATGACGACTTTTATGACAGAGTGCACGGCCGCCATCTTGGATTCCAAAATGGTCATCATTTTCGAAATCTGCACTCCCTAAAACCTATAAAACGATATCCATGACGACTTTTATGACAGAGTGCACGGCCGCCATCTTGGATTCCATAATGGTCATCATTTTCGAAATCTGCACTCCCTAAAACTTACAAAACGATATCCATGACGACTTTTATGACGAGTGCACAGCCGCCATCTTGGATTCCAAAGTAGAAGTCTAGTTGAAACGGTACCGTACGGTACCCTTTCAACTGTAGCGGTACCGTTTGAAAAATGTACCTATTACATTTTATTTATTCGGGTACCGTTACAGTTGTATACCTTTTCAATTGATACCCTTAGTTTAGGTATCGGTCTTGTGCGATTTTATTCGGGTACCGTTAGCTTTGGATACCTATTCAATTGATACCCTTTGTGTAGGTATCGGTCGTTTGCGATTTTATTCGGGTACCGTTACAGTTGTATAGCTTTTCAATTGATACCCTTAGTTTAGGTATCCGTCTTGTGCGATTTTATTCGGGTACCGTTAGCTTTGGATACCTATTCAATTGATACCCTTATCTTAGGTATCGGTCTTTTGCGATTTTATTCGGGTACCCTTAGCTTTGGATACCTATTCAATTGATACCTTTATTTTAGGTTACCGGTCTTTTGCGGTTTTTCAGTCCCTGACTGAAACATACTGTTATAAAAACCTAAAAACAATAATAACTAACCATTGTTTTCTTACAACTGTCAATTGCTTCACTGAGATGGTTCATATGGTAGCTTTATGTTGGTTTTCTTGTGGAAGGTAGCATAGTTTGGGACTGTGTGGGCTATAATTTTTATCTACTCTACTAGTCTACCAGTATTTTGCAAAGTCACCAGTTCCAGATAATTATGGGTCTCAAGTTTTTTTTAATACTGACCTTGTTATGAATGTTGAAGTTGGTAACATGTGAGATAAAATTGAATAAATTAGAACCTTATATAATTTTGTTTTAAGTTCAAATTTCTTCAATTTTATATCTCGAGTTATCAACTTCTTCCCGATGTGTACCAAATTAATGTACTGTAGCCAACCCTACTACATAATACTAACTTTTCACAAACCATCTGAGTTAAGTGGTAGATCTACAAAATTTATGAATCTATATTAATTTCACATACAACAAACTTTTTAATTTATTACTAACATATACATTGGATACATTATCTTGGTGCACATTTTTTTCTCATGGTGCACTAAATGTCTGGCTTTTAAGTGTTCTATATTTCAATCATAGTGTTATTTAAGTGCAATCACTATTTAACTTTTAGGTGGATTTGTATGACTTAATTGGGGGTAGTTGGCCCCCTGCACCTCAGCCCCCTGAGCACCCTGAGTATGGGTCAGTGCCTAGCAGACGCACTATGCAGCATTCATCCCCACATGAACGAGTGAAGTCTGTAAATATCATTAATCACCTGGCTCCAGAAAAGAGAAGAATTAAACCCACAACTGCAAGTATTGCATCTACAAGTTCCGAGGAACGGCCAAAAAGCAAAATGGTGCATGAGCCCAAAAAAATTGAAACTGGAATTCTTGTTGGTGAGAAAACAATAAAACTATGCCTTTATTGTAACTCTCAAAAATTATCTAGTTTGTAGATCTAATAATTCTATAAGTAATAAAGTTTATCAGAATAATTTGCATCTAATTAAATTTATTAGACATTCACATGACATTGCTCTGTTGTTCACCTTCCTTATGTGTTTATTTATATACAAGATCTATTTACTTATAAGTAATTTAACATATATCAATTATTACATACCATTTTATATACCGAATAAAATAAATAATGTTCTATTGTCCCCACTGACACTTGAAATAAACAAATTCAACGAACACCTTATAAAACTAGTCCATAACGACTCCTCTACAACACTGATCGCAAAGTTACTCCAATTTTAGCTTTCCTAGTTTCTAATTATAAACATTGTAGTGCGCGAAGCGCGGCCGGCCGGCGCGCAGTGCCGACGATGTCGTATCCGTATTTACAGGAGCTCTCGTATGATGAAATACCTTTGTGCGTGTTAGCATATGACGAGGGTATTGAAGGTGTGTTTACTGTTAAACAGTTTGTTTAAACAATTGTGTTGCATTTGTTATTTACCTTTTACTGAAAACTCACATATTTCGCGCGTGTGTCTTGTGTCCTGTCTTTTACTTCCTTGTGTGTGTAAAGGGTCGCGCTTATTGTATTTATCCAAACACATTGCAGCAAATAAGCTCGAAAGGATATCACCAGTTTTTTTTTTTAGATTAAACTAAAAAAATTACAGTGTGATAAGGAAATAAATTGGTTTTCTAATAACAAGCAATAGGAATCTGGAATAGCTCTATTTGTTCGCAACAACGTATAGGTATGAGGCATTGTAATAACTTATTTGTGTGCAGATGTGTGCAGCGGAGATGGACCCGAAGAGTTGTATGATTCGCCAGTACCCGGGTCCCCGAGGGCAGTTCCTGCACAGAGACCTTCACCCCTACACCTACAGGAAGAGATAGGCGTGGGGTCTTTGGTGGAGGTTGCTACAGATGTGGATCAGCAGTATTATGGAGTGGTCAGGTGGATCGGGATTATTGATGGTAAGCATTAATGAAAGCAGCGCTTTATTTTTTAGCAAACAAAACAACTGCAAAACTTACACCAATCCTGCGGAAAAGTTATCCGTTTGTAGTTTTTTGTGTTAACGAACTTTATGAGTCCTGTTTAAGCAAGTCGAAACAGAAAAATTAAATTGATTACCATTATTCAGAGTCAACACTGAACAAGTTATCTCGAGAAGGAAACGCTCGATTAGCCAGAAGGTGTGTCACTCAAAATATTTTTTGGCAAATTTATGTCTTGGGACTTTCCATTCGCAGCCTCTGGTCTGGTTTTTAAACTTAAACAATGATTCCTTAAATATCCTTATGTAGACACGGCGACAGCAGGCGTGGAGTTAGAGCAAAGTGTGTGCGGCCTAGGCGACGGCACGCGCGGTTCAGCGCGGCTGTTCTCGTGCGCTCCAGGGCGAGCGCTGTTCGTGCCGCTGCCACTCTGTCGCCGCGATGCGCGCTTCCGTGATACGCCGCCGCCTGACACAGCGCGCTCTGACCCGGATCCGCACCTCGACCAGGTATAAAGTTTACTATAAACAGACTGTGCTCATGCAGTTTAGGGTACGCGGTGTTCGTCCTGCTGCATCGATGTCACCGCAAGTCGAGCGGCGGCGCCGAAGTTGCACTTGAAGAAGTTGTTGATGGAATGGAACTAGTTTGTGAGGTTGCTTCCAGCCGCATCTGGTGATCGACGTCGTCCCTGCTGCCCGCTGGTGACGGGCGTGGCGCCGCCGCTAAGCTCGCTAGGCTAAGAACCGCGGCATTTAAGGCCACTATAACTCGTCGTACCTAAACACTGTTCCCAGCATGTTCACGTATATACCGTTTGCAGCCGGAGTGCCCGCTGGTGACGGGCGTGGTGCCGCCGCTGAGCTCGCTGGGCGAGCTGGCGGGCAAGAACCGTGGCATCCAGGGCCACCACAACTCCTGCTACTTGGACGCCACACTCTTCGCAATGTTCACGTTCACGAGTGTCTTCGATGCGCTGCTGTACCGTCCGCCGGAGCCGGAGGTAATTCAATTAATGTTCAATGGATATTGTTATTAATAGACAGGGTTTAAGTCTCAATCTCCCTTGATATTCAACAAAAACACCAGGTTAGTTTGTGACGTGATTTAATTGCAATATTATTAGACATATGTTTAAATTTAGGTATCTAAGAGCTATTTATGTTTTTTCATTAATTTTTTCTGACCCTTTTTATTTAACCAATCATCCGTTTGTGCAGGACTCGCCGCACTACCTGGAGGTTCAGCGCGTCCTACGCGAGGAAGTTGTGAACCCGCTGCGACGGCACGGCTACGTGCGCGCCGACCGCGTCATGCGCCTGCGCACGCTGCTCGAGCGCCTCTCCGACGTGCCCGGCCTCACCTCCGAGGAGAAGGTCGGTGAAACCAGTAGAACGCGCTGAACCCGCTGCGACACGTCCACAGATATAATAGATACGCTAGATGACGCAAATGCATCTACTTCGCGTGTCCGAACCCCGACCAAGCGTCGAGGTTGGCCGTCGCTACTGACAGTGCACGCGCGACCTTTGTTGCAGCCGGACGTCCGCGAAAACTTAAAAAATACCTCGTTGCGTGATAATTAACTACAACAACCCAAAAATTTGCGAGCGCCTAAAGGCAAGGACATATTTCTTATCACAACAGGAATTTAAAAATTATATTTTATTTTATTTATTAAGGTCTACCAACAGTTATTACATCCAATACGTTTACATAACTCAAAAAAAAGAAACATTCAGTGATGCATAACTAATTATAGGTAAACACAGCATGCAAAAGAAAAACAATTTCTTACTTAACATAAAGTGAAAGTTACAGGTATATTATCCGTAAATACGTTTTAGAACAATTTTTACACTTGGAAATTTCCTAGTTGTCTGCCGAGTGACGTTGACAATCCGTCATTGTGGTTGGTTGTATGGCTAAGACTTATAACCGTACACATTTCATTTTACTCGGATTCAATACTAGATTATTGGCAGCAAACCAGTCTGATATCATGGATAAGGTATTGTTTGGTTCAACAAGTTCAGTATTATTCCTATTAACTTTCAACAATAAAAAAGTATCATCAGCAAACATACCAATGCCTAATCTTCGGCTTACCATATATGGCAGGGCAATGACATACACAAGGAATAAAAATGGGCCTAAAATAGATCCTTGGGGTACGCTCCCATCTCCACTGCTATTTCGGAAGAAATTACTCCATTAATTGTTACCTTTTGATTTCTTTGTGCCAGATATGATCTAATAAGATTGAATGCAACTCCTTTCATACCATAACAATCAAGTTTACTTATTAGAGTACCGTGGTCTACACAATCAAAAGCTTTAGAGAGGTCGCAATATACGCCAATTGCGAATGTGACTCCTGCCAGCCTGCAAAATGACTTTAATTAAACTGGTACCAGCATCAGAAGTGGACCTGCTTTTCGTGAAGCCAAACTGCTGTGCGTGCAAAATTTTGTTCAAATTAAAGTGAGAAATCAACTGCGTTAGCATTATTTTTTCGAATATTTTGCAAAACGCCGGTAGCACAGAAACAGGACGATAATCAGAAGGATTATCTCTATGGCCTGATTTAAAAATGGGAACTACTTTACTAAACTGCAGCAAGTTGGGAAAAACGCCATTGTCTATACAACTATTAAAAATACAAGCTAGAGTGGGTGCCACGACATCCAGAATAGTTTCCAGTACCTTGACTGATACGCCCCATAAGTCCTGCGTCTTCTTTATCTTAATTAGATTAAAAGACCTCAAGATATCAAAGTTGGTATAAATGGTCTCTATTTTTCCGGATGTCAGTAGTTGCCGACTCATGAAATGAAAGTTTACTAGTGACTTTAATTTGCTTCTTACTGCAAGTCTCAAATTATGTACACGGTACATACGGTATTATGAAGCATCTTGAATAGTTTACAATACATATCCTCTTTATTGCACAACCTTAGAACAAATGTACATGGAAACACATATAATACATGAAGATAGAGGTAAACAACAGGCGGCCTTATCGCTACGGAGCGATCTCTTCCAGACAACCTTTAGGTAATGGAGTTTATTCAAATCTATCTGTGAATTAATCGTAGTAACTGCTACTTTTACTTAGAGGCCTTACTTCTATGATGCGCTCAGAGCGTTTGTTTTTGCTAGATAGTTTAACTAAGTTAACTAAATCTACTACTACTAAGTAAATCTGGGGGCATGGTAGTGCCCCCACCAAGACGAGAACGTAAGCGAAGCGCAAGGGCACTACCTACCTTTTCTCGAAGCGCTTCGTCGTTTTTTTGTACCCTCATAACTTGGGTTTGGATTATACCAGATAAACAAAATTCTCGGTATATAATGTAGTAATAGTGGATTTATTGTGCATAAAAAAAATCAATTAATAGCTCTTATAATTTAGATTTTATTCATATTAAAAAAACCCCAATTTTGTCACTGACTCGCTCACTCACTGATGATCATCCAAACCCTTAGGGTACTTCCTGAAGTCTTAGGAAGCTGAAATTTGGTATGTAGGATAGTATTAGTAGGTACACAAACAAAAAAACTTGAAAACTAAAGGGGTGGAAAAAATGTTGCCAAGACGAAACCATAAGGCTCGCACTGTCAAAAAGTTATCAGATCTCTTGTAGAGCTAAGCTCTAACTTCACAAACTTGGTTTCGTCTTGGCAACATTTTACATGAAAATGTTTTTGATGGGATAAGTATTTGTAAGTGACTGTTAGGATATAGGAAGTGCCAGGCACACAACAATACATTATGTATATGTTCATTTTTCATTAATCCGCTTCTATCTATAAGTAAATTACGAGATATTAAATGTATACTCTTCCTTGACTTAACATCAATGTTTGCTTGCTTTTTGTATTTCAGGACCCAGAAGAGTTCCTAAACGGCCTTGTCGCTCAGTTACTGAGAGCGGAACCATTCCTAAAGCTATCCTCTGGACAGGAGGCTTTTTGCTATCAGCTGTTCGTGGAAAAAGACGAGCAGATAACGTTGCCCACCGTTCAACAGTTGTTAGAGCAGTCATTCGCTACCTCCGGTGTGAAGCTTAGTGAGGTGAGATGTAACCCAATTTGAACTTAATATTTTAGAGCATGAAATCAAAACGGTGACGCTTAGCTGCTGTGCCTGCGAGCGAAACCATTCCTGAAATAATCCACGGGACAGGAAGCGATTTTCTATCACTTTCATAGAAAGGACGAAATATTTGTAACAGTTATTTGCTACCTCCCGTGTGAAGTTTATTGAGGCGAGTAGGTAATGCAATGTGGACTTAATATTGTAGAGCATAAAGTCTTCAATTAGTTAATATAAACCTAAGGCCAATGTGAAGAAATCGGCATATGAAATATTTGGTTGGGCAAGGGCAAGAAATCTCGTATTTGTATAGGCACGTTACTCAGACAGTCAGAAAGGAGGAGTTTCACTCGTTCTGCTCTACAGACTATCTGTAAGTGGAGTACCTGCGAGCACGGGGGTTCACCTCGAAGATCGGCTACGTCAGCCATCTTCGGGCGCATGAGCGCCAAGCTAACTAGGAGTCGAAGTGGTCGCCATGGTCGAAATCAGCCGGAACGATCAACAGAACAACACACAACCTGCGTGTATAAACACAAGAGTTAGAAGTAACGAAAGAGCTTGTAGACGCTCTTCACCCATTGACCTTAAACCGTAACCCTTTGTCCCTTTCCGACGTATTGGTATGATGGAAAGGGACAAACGATGATCAGCGGCGTTGTAACTTTAGTACACGTTTATGAATAAGGGGGTTAGAATTTAAAGTTCAATACAGTTGAACGTTACGTTATTTAATTTCGTAATTATGAGATTGTTCCAGGTACCAGCTGCGTTTATAATTCAAATGCCGCGCTTTGGCAAGCAATACAAATTATACCAACGAGTGCTGCCTTCACCACTGCTTGACGTAACCGATCTCATTGAAGGCTGTAAGTTTATACTATTTATCAGAATATAAGTTTTTGATACGTCGGTAGATATTAAAATTGATTATCAATCAAAATCAGTAATTTAGGGCTAGTTCATAATTCATAACAGAGAAACTGCATCCCAGTTCAGTCCAGTCAGTAGTCAGTGATCATTTATTGCTTTCATAGGTAAGTACATTAGGTGTTACATTTGGATATCGGACAGCTATGAACCCTTTAAGGGCACTGCAAACTACAATAATTATTCATTTAACTAACTGACGAATACATGACGTGGAATACATTCTGGAGCCACAAGGAAGTACTAAAATCTAACCTAAGTTAAGACTAAACAAAAGCGGCCAAGAGCGAGTTGGACTCGCCCATGAAGGGTTCCGTACCATTTATGATGTATTAAAAAAACTACTCAAACCTCAATATGTGACATTATCTATGAAAAGGGACCTTATTGTCGATGGCGCTTACGCTGCACTGCGTAGCTCGGCGTTGTTTATAATATGGGAGCATCGTTGAAATGGCGTAAGCGCCACCGACAATAAGGTCCCTTTTCATAGATAATGTCACATATCATTTTTGAAGACCTATCCATAGGGTTTGATGTAAAAAAAATTGAGTTACAGTTCTAAGTATGGGGAACCCCCAAAATTTTTTGTTTTTTTTCTGTTTGTGTGAAAAATCTTAATGCGGTTCACATAATACATCTACTTACCAAGTTTCAACAGTATAGTTCTTATAGTTTCGGAAAAAAGTGGCTGTGACATACGGACGGACAGACAGACAGACAGACATGTCGAATCCATAAGGGTTCCGTTTTTTGCCATTGGCTACGTAACCCTAAAAAGAAAATTTTGGACTCACGGCTCCTACCTTGTCTTTCTTACGCAAGCCAAACATGGATATATAATGCATATTGGGACCGTGCGAAGTGCGTGGTGGGGGTAAGTAAAGCGATCCCAGCGCATAAGGTGTGCGTATATGGCTCGAAATGAAACTTTGATTTACGATTACTCCTGAAATATTCATTTAAATTGTATGGTGTAAGGGACCATTGTAAGCTGTATGAAATGCTTAATATAACTAACGTATTTATTTTGATAATTGTTAATAATGTATCCATGTAAATAGCTTTGCAAATGCCACATATTACGTGATCTTTTTCTAGAAGTTAAGAATGGATATAGTAAGTTATCCTTAAAAGATAGACATTTCACATCGCGGACTTTTTTGTAGACCTATGAATGAGAAATAACCCCACCATACATTGTGTTTGTTCACTAAGCAAGCAAGAACTAAACATTACAAACAAAACATTCCCCAACCCGACTGGTCATCGTGGGGAATTAGACTGCAACCCTCCACCAAAAATCAAAATAGACAATGAAAAAACAACCCTCAAAGTGTGTACTTATAATGTAAGATCGCTAGCATCAACAGAAAAATACCTTGAACTAACTTACGCTCTAAAAAAACATCAATTGCGACATTTTAGGCCTCTCAGAGGTCCGCAGAATGGGCTGTAGTATTGAAGAGCATGAAGACTTTATTTTTTGCTATATAGGTGAAACTAAAGGACTACACGGAGTGGGGTTTCTAATCATGAAACAATATAAAAACAAAATAAGAAATTTTATAGGAATCTCAGAAAGAGTAGCACTTCTACAACTTTACTAAAATTTGAAAGCTTTCCCTTATCAATTATTCAAGCATATGCACCAACAGAAAACTCAACAGAGGATGAAATTGATAAATTCTATAAGGACCTTGAATCTGCTCATACTATGTCTGATGAGAATGTTATAGTGATGGGGGACTTCAATGCCAAAATTGGCTGCCCCAAATCGGATCATTACCCAGTCATGGGCAAACATGGCTATGGAGTGCGCAATGAAAGAGGTGAACGTCTTGTAAGCTATGCTTTTCAATATAGGCTGTCAATAATGAACTCATTTTTCAGGAAGAAAGAGAGCCGTAGATGGACTTGGATATCTCCCAACCAAAATGTCAAAAACGAAATTGATTTTATAATGATAAACAACCATAAACTAATAACTAACATTGAAATTCTAAGTAATATAAAATTCCCATCTGATCACAGACTAGTGAGAGCTACTCTAGTTCTATGTCACCCTAAAAAGAGTAGAAAAAACTTTACAACACCATCTAATATCCCAAAAACAGAAGAAGAAATCGAAAATTTCACCAAAAATCTACAAGCATGTATTGGAAACAGAACCAGACTGCATGGATATCCAAACCTATTACAACATCTTGGAAAGAGGCATAACAGAGAGCTTGCCCCCCAAAACCTGTACTCAACCGGGTCAACATAAAATTTTCAGCAATGGCACAACTCAACTAATAAAAAGGCGAACTGAACTAATCCAAACAAAAAATAAAACTAAAGACATGAAAGAGGAACTTAGTAGACTATATAAAGAAACCAATAAATCAATCAGAAAGGACTATAGTAACCACAGATACGAAATCATATCAAGAAATATCAAGAACTTCAGAAGTACCAAAAAAGCAGACAAAGAATTAAAAACACAGAGAACATGGATACAAAAATTGGAACAAAATTCGAAGGAATCAAAGTCAAGGGAAGATATAATCAACCACGCAACTCGCAACTAACTTTTATAAGGAATTATACAAGAGCCAAACTGACACTGAAACAGTGGTACAAACATCTCACATAAGTAATACTAACTGCATCAAACCAATTGAAGACTCCCAAGTTTATAAACATATAAGAAGGCTAAAAGCTGATAAGAGCCCCGGACCAGATAGATTGTGTAACGAAGTCCTAAAAATGGGAGCACCTATTTTAGTTCACAAGTTGTGCCAACTTTTCAATATGGTATTGGATACAGAAACCGTACCAAAACAATGGTGTACATCGGATATAATCTTGCTTTTCAAAATAGGAAACCCTCTAGATATAGGGAACTATAGACCTATAAGCCTTTTAGCAAATATATACAAACTTTTCTCATCCATACTTTTAAATAGAATATCCCACAACATTGATAACCTGCAACCAAAAGAACAAGCGGGTTTTAGATCAGGCTATAGCACAATAGACCACATACAAACATTAGATCAAATTATTGAAAAACACCGAGAGTTTAATACACCCCTGTCTCTGGCCTTTATAGACTACAGCAAAGCCTTTGATAGCATTAGTCACAGCTCAATATGGAACGCACTACAACATTCAAATATTAACCAAAAATATATCAACATTTTGAAATATATTTACACGCACAGTAAAAGTAGAGTTAGACTGGAAACACTAGGAGATGAAATAAATATAGAACGAGGAGTCAGACAGGGGGACCCTCTATCTCCGAAGCTTTTTATCGCAGTACTCGAAAATATCTTTCAGAAATTAGAATGGAAAAATAAGGGAGTGCGGATAAATGGACGGTTTCTGAACCATCTCAGGTTCGCTGACGACATAGTTATAATTGCTGAAACTGGTAAAGACCTTGAGGAAATGATGAGCTCACTCGACTACGAAAGCTCAAAAATTGGTTTAGAAATGAACATGAATAAAACTAAGATTATGACCAACCATTGCAAAAGACACATTGTGATAAAGGGAAACAACATAGAATATGTCAATGACTACATATATTTGGGAAAACAGCTGTCATTTAAAAAGTCTAGCAATGAAGAGGAAATAACAAGAAGAATAAACGCAACTTGGAGGAAATTTTGGACATTTAAAGAAATCCTAAAAGGAAACTACAGTTTGCACCTAAAAAAGACTGTATTTGACACATGTCTACTACCTTGCCTATTGTATGCCTGCCAAACTTGGACATTTACAGACGAAATAAAACAGAAAATCAAATGTAGCCAAACAGCAATGGAAAGAAGTATATTAAAAATTAGAAGAATTCAAAAAGTAAGGAGCAAAAGCATTAGACAAAAAACAAAAATCACCGATGCTCTCAGGCACGCACTCTCACTTAAGTGGAGATGGGCTGGACATATCTCACGATTCAAGGACAGAAGATGGACCATAGAAACCACGCGTTGGAAGGGACCAACGGGAAAAAGAAATGTTGGCCGACCAATAAGGCGGTGGGCTGATGATATCACACAAGTGACAGGAGCCGACTGGATTAAGCTGGGCAAGGACAGGGAGGCATGGAAGAGGATGTAGGAGGCCTTTACCCAGGAGGGGTCCATATTTCATTAGCATTAAGACTAACAAATTAATTTATGTACATTATTTTTTTCTTTCTACTACAACCAACTAACAAAATTTAGATGTATATATGCGAAATATGGAATAAATGGCTTTATTATTATTATTATACATTGTGTTGTTATAGCTCAAACGGATTAGACAGCGTTTTCGATTAAAGCTCCTAGCCAGAGTGATTTTTTCCGACAACATTGTTATATTTCAAACAATTTACACAAAATAATGTTGGTAATGTAAATTAGTTAGATAATATTTAATTTCATTGATTTTGTTAATGTGTTATTTATTAATTTAAGTATGGAATGTATCAAGGAATTAAATGGCTTAAATAAATGAATAAACTAACTAATAGAATTTTTCGTTTGATAGAATTGACCATACATTGCTAATCCTTAAGTTAAGTAATATGGGTATTCACGGTGATCTGTTGCGCTGGTTCACATCTTATATTGACAATAGGTCGCAAGCTGTTGTCATTAACAACTATGTGTCTGGCTGGGTAACTGTTCCCAGTGGCTTTCCTCAAGGATCGTTGCTGGGGCCTTTGCTTTTCAATATCTTTGTCAATGACATCAGTGATTGTTTCCACACTTCCAAATTGCTATGTTTCGCTGACGACATGAAAATTTTTACCAAAATTAATTCATTGGATGACTCTGCTCTTTTACAAGATGACCTTACACGTCTTATTGCATATTGCCAGACCAATAAATTAGATCTAAATGTATCTAAATGCTTTACTTTAACCTTCACTAGACAACAAAGTTCAATTCCAACTTCGTACAAGCTAAATGATCATGTGCTTAAATCTGTGTCATGTATGAAGGACCTGGGAGTCACTCATGATTCAAAGCTTTTATTTGATACTCATATAGATAATATAGTAACTAGTGCTACCAAGACATTGGGATTCATAATGCGTAGTTCTTTACATTTTACCCAAATTAAAACTATAAAAGTTCTTTATTGTACATATGTCAGAAGTAAACTTGAATATGCGTCTCAAATTTGGAACCCCAGTTATAATATTTATATTAATAGAATAGAACGTATACAGAAAAAAGTTTGTAAAATACCTCTGCTTTAAAATGAAAACTCCTTATAATTCATCCAATTATGACAATATTTGTAAAAACCATCACCTTATCCCACTACATAAACGTCGACAGAATGCAGATATTACTTATATACTTAATATTTTAAATGGTAACATTGATTGTCCTGAATTGCTCGCTAAGCTCTCCTTCAATACTCCATCTAGGTCTAAAAGATACTTCCCTCCCCTCTCAATTCCTTTTTCGTCGCGTAATTACAGAAAGAATAGCTTTCTACTACGAGCTGGTAAAAGTCTAAATGAACTAACGAAAGAGCGGGATATAGACGTTTTTAATAGCAACATCACAACTATAAGACGGATTCTAACAGACAAATTACTTGAGTGAGCGAGTCGTATGTGTTGGCATATTATTGTATCGATTAACGTATTAAGATTACTAATAAGTTTTGGTTTCTTTGTTCAGTATATAATATAATAAGTATTAATATTTAAAAATATTAGTGGTAACACGTTCTAAAAAAAAAAATCTAGTGCTAACCACCAATTATCTGTTAACCTGTTGCTACTGGTGGGGACCTATAATTGGCTCTTTGTTATCTATATATATAACTATTGTACAATTTAAAGCTGTTGGTTCTCCGAACAATAAATAAATAAATAATAATAATACTTAACATATATTCAGGGGCGGCCTTAGCCTCTGCGAGGCTCCGGGCGAAAAATCTTTGCGAGGCCCCTGTTTTGCCTCAATTGGTAGGCTGTATCAGGGAAATGTCTTGTAGACAGTCCAAAGGCCGAGCTTCAAAAGAATGGAGCTTGATTATGAACGAATGCCCAAACCTATGTGTTATAAAGCGAGAAGCGAGGCAGAAAGCCGAGCTCAAGATTTGAAGCATCCAATCTCGATGGCTGCCCGTGCGAAGCCGGAGACCGAGCTCGCGGAAAGCAGAGCTTGGAATCGAACTCGCAGAGTGAGCGCGGCCGACGGCTAAGCTCCGCAAAGATAGGGCCGGCAGTCCCGCATGTGTAGAGTTTCCTGCGAGTCTGAAGCCGAGATGCATAAGAGCATAACTTTGAATTGAACCAGTGGCCAAGAGTAAGCGAAACTGAAAGCAAAGTGTTTCAGAAAGACCTAATAACTTTCCTGCAGCGCATTTATGCGTGGCCAAAGCCCGAGTTACAGACAAAAACCAATGGCTAAGGCCCCCGCAAGCGCGAGGCCCCGTTCGCCACCCCCAAAGGCCGCCCCTATTCTTAATCTAAACATAAATATAGTAATTTTACATATACCTATGAGATCTTGTTATTTGTTTATTACCTGTAATTTAACTTTCAAAAAGTTATAAATAACTATTATCTATTAAATTCAATATCAGTACCATGGTACATTTTTTAAGGTTTATTTTCTCTCAAGGCTCAGTGATGATTATATTGATTATCCCGCAGTGCCCCGGCAGTGCACGGTGTGCGGCGGGCTGGCGCGCTGGGAGTGCAGCGCGTGCGCGCGCGGCGGCTCGCTGGAGGCGGGCGCGCTGTGCGCCGCCTGCCTGCGGCTCGCGCACGCGGCGCGCCCGCACCACAAGGTGCGTGTGTAGGTACTAGCGGCACTCTGACCGTGTGCGGCGGGCTGGCGCGCTGGGAGTGCAGCGCGTGCGCGCGCGGCGGCTCGCTGGAGGCGGGCGCGCTGTGCGCCGCCTGCCTGCGGCTCGCGCACGCGGCGCGCCCGCACCACAAGGTGCGTGTGTAGGTACTAGCGGCACTCTGACCGTGTGCGGCGGGCTGGCGCGCTGGGAGTGCAGCGCGTGCGCGCGCGGCGGCTCGCTGGAGGCGGGCGCGCTGTGCGCCGCCTGCCTGCGGCTCGCGCACGCGGCGCGCCCGCACCACAAGGTGAGGCGGGCATTAAAACTACTTACTTATACTTTTACTTGTATACTTTTATTTTCAATGGAACTAAAGGTCTGTTTGTTATCATTTAAGCTTATATATATTAATATGTGACTGTTTGTTTCCTAAATAAATTAAAAAAAAAAAAAAACAAAAAAAAAATTAAAACGGGCGCAAACTTCATCTTCTAACACATCAAAGTTCACTCCTTGTCGCCTGTGTCTACTATGGTTTAAAGTTTATGTTGCATAATTAAATTCCTCATTCATCTCTTGTTCACATTCATCATTCATTTTAATAATTCAAATTTCGTTTTTTGCTGGCTATTATTTTTTAAACTACCTGCTCCCCAGTGTTTTTTATTAGGTATTCTTACGTTGTAACGTATTTTTATTTCTTAATTTAAGGTTTAGGTTTTAAGTTTAAGGGTCCACTGAAAATTAGCGTCGTTGCACTATGTGCTCTGACACATGCTGAGTGGTATCCTCTTTAGGACAACAAATTACAAAAGTATGTTACATGTATAATATCTGTTAATTTTAAAATTGTGGGTTATTTTTTTTTTTTTTGGAAAGTATTCGGAAACCTCTAAAAATTTGTAATGGGGAACGAAATTTCACAATTGGTTTGATTTCTTGTGAAATTTTATGAAATATTCCAACTGTTAGGAAAGTTTCTGTAGCGTTCACGTCTATAGGTATATACCTACATGAATGAATGAATGATTTATTCACATGATGACATGCATATGTTTAGGCGACGCCGCTGCTAGTTCCAGAAGAGTGGGCGAGCGTGCTGGAAGGCGCACCAGCACCACGCGTCTACATGGAGCTGTTCGCAGTTCTGTGCATCGAGACCAGTCACTACGTGGCCTTCGTTAAGGCGGGGCAAGCTCTCGACGCGCCCTGGTGCTTCTTCGACTCCATGGCCGACCGCAAGGGTAAGGAGTGTACATGGAGCTGTTTGCAGTCCTGTGCATGAAGACCAGTCACTACGTGGCCTTCGTTAAGGCGGGGCAGGCGCTCGACGCGCTCTGGTACTTCTTCGACTCCATGGCCGACCGCAAGGGCCAGGAGTATACATGGAGGTGTTTGCAGTCCTGTGCATCGAGACCAGTCACTACGTGGCCTTCGTTAAGGCGGGGCAGGCGCTCGACGCGCCCTGGTGCTTCTTCGACTCCATGGCCGACCGTGTCGCATGCGAGTTCTCGCACGATAACACGGTCAACTAATTCGGACTACTGTAATAAAGTAATGTAATAGTATATTACTATAGAGGGCAGTGCCGTCTATATATTACTTGCAGGGCAAGTAAATATATACGGATAGGGATACGCGGCCGGCAACCCCGTTTCTCGCCGAGATTTGTAGGTATAGTGCTTTTCTCATGCTTGCAATTAAAAAAAATGTTATCAATTTGTTTTAGTCGTTGGTTTACACAACACAACAAATTACGGAAAATAAAATAAAATAATAAATAAAATAAATGGAATTCCTTTACATATCTTCACTCATCGCACCGGATACGTATATAGCATTTCCGGACCTAATGGGGATTCGAGTATTATTGCCATTTTCTGCCGCCAGAGTGCAGCACTAGCACCTTTCGTAAACCACAGAGTAACTTATAAATACTTTGCCTTAAACTCATATATTTTTAATTGATTTTGTATACCATTTTAAATTCCCTACTATGTCATGCATTTATTAATTACCTACCGATGTTTTGAAGTCCCTGTATGAGTGACGCATCTAGTAGGGATCGCAAACCGGATTGATTTTCAATGTTTCAACGGATTTTGGCCCTGATCCGGCCCGATTCGGCCGGACCGGATCCGGATTGGTATAGGAATATTTAAGTTAATTAAATGACATATTTTCTAGTTTTTTTGCGCAATACGTATTAGTTAATAAATAACTTCTTAACAATAAAAAAGAACTTAGTAGTAAAAAGTGTTACAATATCAATATCACTTTAAAAACAAAATTTGAAATCGGTTTTTTATTATAGTTAACCATTCGCAAATGCTCAAATTTTCGTTTACAATTATATATTTGACTAGTTTCCAAAGCCTGATGATGGGATGTGGGGTGGGAAATGAAATTTCTTGAAAGGACAAGTTTTCGTAACTGTTCTCTGATTGAATTCTTTGTAACGTTGAAATCCATTATCAAGGCGGTTTGTTTACGAAGGGCCTATCGAAATTGAGTTATCTGCCTGGACAAGTGATAGACAGGTTAGATAACAAAATTTCGATTTTCTTGTTTCACGGTAGAACCTCAGGTTGTGATGGATTGTGGTAGTGGCGCCCCCTACGCAGAGTTATATTCCCTATTTGAAATAAGTCATGTGAACATTTTATTGCAAGTTTGAGAAAAGTTTTCTCTTTCATTTTGGCAGGCGAGCGCAACGGCTACAACATCCCCGAGTGCGTGTGCATCCCGGAGCTGGGCGCGTGGCTGAGCGAGGAGGGCGCGCGCGCGCTGCTGGCCGCCGCGCCGCACGACCGCCAGCTGCCCGCGCCCGCCAAGCGCCTGCTCGCCGACGCCTACATGTGCTTCTACCGCAGCCCCGACGTGGCCATGTACAGATAGACAACGGCTACAACATCCCCGAGTGCGTGGGCATCCCGGAGCTGGGCGCGTGGCTGAGCGAGGAGGGCGCGCGCGCGCTGCTGGCCGCCGCGCCGCACGACCGCCAGCTGCCCGCGCCCGCCAAGCGCCTGCTCGCCGACGCCTACATGTGCTTCTACCGCAGCCCCGACGTGGCCATGTACAGATAGACAACGGCTACAACATCCCCGAGTGCGTGGGCATCCCGGAGCTGGGCGCGTGGCTGAGCGAGGAGGGCGCGCGCGCGCTGCTGGCCGCCGCGCCGCACGACCGCCAGCTGCCCGCGCCCGCCAAGCGCCTGCTCGCCGACGCCTACATGTGCTTCTACCGCAGCCCCGACGTGGCCATGTACAGATAGACAACGGCTACAACATCCCCGAGTGCGTGGGCATCCCGGAGCTGGGCGCGTGGCTGAGCGAGGAGGGCGCGCGCGCGCTGCTGGCCGCCGCGCCGCACGACCGCCAGCTGCCCGCGCCCGCCAAGCGCCTGCTCGCCGACGCCTACATGTGCTTCTACCGCAGCCCCGACGTGGCCATGTACAGATAGACAACGGCTACAACATCCCCGAGTGCGTGTGCATCCCGGAGCTGGGCGCGTGGCTGAGCGAGGAGGGCGCGCGCGCGCTGCTGGCCGCCGCGCCGCACGACCGCGAGTGGCCATGTATCGATAGACAACTCCAGTTTTGCCCTGGGGAAGCCATCTGTGCATATCGCTGCCACCTTTGCCACCTTTGTCTAAAGAGTCCACGAGATGCATCAGGTGCGTCATGATCATAGGTCGGTCAGTAATCGGAGCGCGTGTGAGGAATGTATTCTGAACAAAATACCAGCGTCGATAACTTTGCGTGGATACATGTGGCTAAGGTATACAATATGTCTATAGAAGCTCTGCTCTTCAGTTACAAAGTAACTTTGTATTTCATCTTTGCCTATGAGTCTAGACTTATAGTTCGTTTTTTAGCATTCGAAAAAAGGTAAAAAATCTTGGCGTGTCTTTTGATTGAACAATGTTTTTATGAATTAGTTTGTATTAGTTATTATTATTAGTATACCATATCAAAATTTAAATTCCAAAATAAATGATTATTGAATTTTACTTTAATTACTTATGAAAGCACAAGAATGTAAATAATCGTATATAATTTATAATTGTTACATATTTGCTGTAACTTATTTTTCAAAATTGTATTTTAATAATAAGACACATCAAGATTGCTTACGTACTTTCTAATGCTAAGAAAACTAGTATCTATTAGGACCCTTTAGTTACTACTAACTCAGCTAAAGCAATATTATGCCTGCAACTATTGAATGGTCTAGCCAGATTACCTATTTTGTCATACATAGCCATAAGTTTGCTTGGCTAGAGTCAAACCATAATAAGTTGGCAGCGATTTTGATGGTCCAAATGGTGCACGGGTTATTTTAAACGTCAAACTTCTATTAAATTATGACGTTTACTTGACACTTGCACCGTCTGGGCTATCAAAATCGCTGCCAACTTATCTTGATCTGACTCTAATTAACGCCATCAAGATTGCAGAATACTAAATTAGTGATGACGACCTTTGAGAACCACTTAACTCAGACGATTCGTGAAGTAGTTGCACGGTGGTTCTCTTCTACTAAAGGAGATAACTTGGTTTAAAATATTTTTTAGAATTTTATATTTTTATTTATTCCCGCATGCATCTTAACTATTAGCCACGCCAATCATAAAAACATCTCACCAACCATCTGAGTTAAGTTGCAGACCTATAAATATACTTATTTATTTACATTTAAATACTGTTATTATACAGTTGAGTAATATTAGAAAATAGTACATTACGATACAAGTGCGAAAAATAGGAAATTCGAAACGAGTGGCGATAAATTAAAACACGACCGAAGGGAGTGTTTTAAATCGACACGAGTTGCGAATTACCTATTCGCACATGTATCGTACAACGTTTTACAGTACATATGGCCCTTTAAATGTTCGACACAGTAACGTAATATGCTACTTCTCGCACTAGTGCTATAAAGTAGCCCCATATGTACTGTAATAAAATATATCATGTATTCAAATCCTTAGGTGAAATAGATACAAACAGTTTATCTGGCAGTGAATATTGGCAGATCTTACTTCATTTGCATTAAAAGTTTGCAATCGCTTAAGTTGTTATTGTGTTTATGTCTTGTTTGGGTAGAAAAATCGCGTCACGGACACAACCCAGTCTTTGCTTCGTACTTATAGTAACCGGGTAAAAAACGGTGAATTGGACATATGTATTTATTAGCAACTTTCTAAAGTACCTATTATAAAACTTGATTTAAAGTAAAGTTGATTCATCAGTTAATTTTAGGTAAATATTTATGATGTGCAATGCAGAAATATATATTTATTTTACCAAAATGTGATATTATTTGGTAATATTTGTAATAAAATAATATTATCTAATAAACTTTTATTTTCATAGCCTTATGTTATGTTACTTGAGATAATATTAGGGATGTAAATTTACACTACACTACTCTACTGAGATTATTATTTTGCATTATTATGAGGGAAGGAATGTTTTGGCGCATATTAGCTTTAACTCAAAGCCAGATACTTAAAGATCTTCACGTTTCTTTTTTTCTTCTGGTTCGCAATCACAGTCAAAAGTCGGTTGAGGTAATTCCGTCATTCCTTTACGAACAATCACTTTGTTCATCACTCTCTTGCTCCATTCCTGCAACAAGTGAACTTCATTTTTGTCTATGCGACCTTTTTGTGCGCATAACAGCGACATCTACTCCTAGTTATCAAAGCTAAAGATCTCAAACAAAATCACTCACCTGGAATAGTACCGCATGATAGCAAAAAATATGTTGAGGAAGCAGATGATCGTTGACAAATTTCCTTCCGTTCTTCGCTATCCTGAGCGCTTCCTCATCGTGCGCGCGCGCCCACCGCACGCGCTGCGCCAAGTCCGATAGATCACGTGACACCGGTACGAAGTGTTCCCACGGAGCTAGCTGCCCGTAGAAGTGCTCGTAGTATGGTGACGTTTGCTTCATCACCGTGCCGCCGCCCGCGAGGAGGTATGGCAGTCTGTATGATGCTACAGTGCCGTCGATGTTTATTTGGTATTTATACTGGAAGTATTAAGAATTTCGGCACGTCTATTGTTATGTAGAACGCCGTAACATAATCTCGGTCAAAGGACTTATAGGACAGGCCTACTTTGTTACACTGTACTTATAATATAATGTACAGTGTAACAAAGTAGGCCTGTTTTTGATAGCTGAAATAGTCATTAAAAAAAGCGGCCAAGTGCGAGTCGGACTCGCCCATGAAGGGTTCCGTACCATTTATGACGTATTAAAAAAACTACTTACTAGATCTGGTTCAAACCAATTTTCGGTGGAAGTTTGCATGGTAATGTATATCTTTTTTATTTTCAGATTTTTCATTCTGTTATTTTAGAAGTTACAGGGGGGGGGGGGGGGGGACACACACACACACTTTTTCCACTTTGGAAGTGTCTCTCGCGCAAACTATTCAGTTTAGAAAAAAATGATATTAGAAACCTCAATATCATTTTTAAAGACCTATCCATAGATACCCCACACGTATGGGTTTGTTGAAAAAAGATTTTTTGAGTTTCAGTTCTAAGTATTAACCCTATAACCCCCAATATTTATTGTTTTTTTTTTTTTTTTTGTGTAAACATCTTAATGCGGTTCATAGAATACATCTACTTACCAAGTTTGAACAGTATAGCTCTTATAGTTTCGGAAAAAAATGGCTGTGACATAATCGGACAGACAGACGGACATGACGAATCTATAAGGGTTCCGTTTTTTGCCATTTGGCTACGGAACCCTAAAAACGCGGTATTCATAAGTTTTAATAGATTGTAGGTGTGCTAAGGTCTAAAAGCTGGTTCTGACTCGCGTGCGTATCGCGTGTGTATCGATAAAAAACGGTCAAGTGCGAGTACGTTTTACTCGCGCACCGAGGTTTCCGTACAAACTTTGGATTATCTTGTATAAATATAAAGGCGAAAGACTTTTGATCGTATAACTATAAAGGTGAAAGACTTTTGATCAGAAGTACCTATACTGAGTATAATTGTGTACAGCGCCATCTATCGGCAAATTGTCTATCTAATTTGCGCGATGTAATGTACGTATGTTGGTTTATCGAGGATAATTCTCTATCATGTGAACCGATTTCAAAAATTGATCTTTTATTTGAAAGGTGTCTTTAATGTAATTTCATAGAAATTTCAAGTGTAATAAACACACGTGAAGTTGGTTAAATTGCAAGCTAAATTCGGAGATGTTTTTTGTTAATTAAATAATAATGAAATTTTGCCTCCTGTCCATATTGGGTATTTTCTATAGTTAAAAAATAATAAAAAGAATGTTCTAAGTGTCTGGGTTCATAACTATGGAATACTTATTTCAAATCGATAGCTTCAATGGTTCTCGAGATATCTAGCGTTGTGACAGACAGATGGACGGATGGACAGAGTCGCACCAAAAGGGTTCCTATTGTACCTTTTTGATACGGAATCCTAAAAAACGCGGTGCCATGTAATGTAATGAAAGTCGTGTACAGCGCCATCTATTTCAGAAATAATGCAGCAAGCAAAAATACGCTTAAAATATCTTTAAGGTACCACTTTGTTCCTTTTATTATTCGATTGTGCGTGCTCTTACATACTCTTACATTTAAGCTTTTTTATACTTACATCAAAAAACTTAAAAAAAGAAATATGCGGCGATTTCGGCCCGTACTGTTCTTGTTTATCCAAGAAAAAGAAGAAATTAGTAAGAGAAACATTGAAGAGGTCCGGGGTAGCGCGAGCGACGTCGACTAGCTGCAGGCGCTCGGCGCGCGAGTCGCGGCCGCGCCAGAAGGCGCGCGGCTCGCGGTCCTCCCACGGCTTCTCGATGTTGCCTTGCACTGACAGAATGTCGAGGGTTACTCTGAAAAAGCAAATTTTACATTATTATAAGGGAAGAACCTTTATCAAGAATACGCCTGCCACATAGAAGTAAAATTTGGCACAACTAGCTTGATACATTTAACATTTTGTATCAGAGAGTCACATTTTCAACATGTTACAAAAAAAATCTACTGAATACGAATACTACACTAAGGATATGCTGTCATCGCATCTGGCATGTGGGCAAATACGTTCTGAAGTCCCAGGGGTTTAAATTGGCCAGCCAAAAACATTAACATTCTTAATTTACAATTTAAATTTGATTGTCATTTAGACTCAAGGGGATATTGTATTGTAGGATGAGCCGGAGGTAATAAAGATTTTACTATACCTTCCCATATTCTCTAAGGTGGATTCAGTCAAGTCATATGTAGGCATTACAATATCCATTGTATCATCACTGCCACACCATGAGAAAACTGGCAACAGTTCCGTGTTCTTACGAATCAGAGGCCAGTCTCCCAAGTTAATCACCAACTCCATGTCAGGCAATCTTACTTTCCTTGATAAAGACAAAATAATGTTATCTGAAAACATATTGAACCCCACATGCTTTCCATAGCAATCCCGATAAATCTTATTATTTTTAATTACATAATGGCAAAAACTCGTTGTATCTGGTTTGTGGTATTTCTCTACAATCTTTGGTACTTTTACTCCCATATCAACATTTATAAAGGGTTTTAGATCTTGGTTGATTTTACTGAAAGATTCAGGGCAACCATATTTTCGTAGCCATACATTAATGTCATGCTCAGGGCAGTCACACTGATCTGGTTGGATAGGACCTGAAAAAATAAACAAATATTAAATAAATGGATAACATGCCTCAACAGCAAAATGTAAATAAGTGAGTCCACACAGAGCGACCATACACGCGCCAGGCAATTTCCTCGCACACACTATGGCCAGTGTAGATGTGCCTCGGCCGAGACGGACCTGCGTAATCATGTACAACAAGAAATGATGCCCATCTTAATGCATCCACTTGCTGTACATGCCAACCTTGTGATGACTAGACTGGCTCACTATACATATTCAACATTAACAGATTCACTGCCGGGAACCCACCTGGTGGGCGCTCGTGAACTTTGTTCAGACAACCCGCTGGGCGGGTTGTTTTGTACGCAGCTATAGACCACCAGTTTCTGGGGTAGTGCGCCATTTTTTGTCTGGCAGTGAATGTGTTAAGTGCAGATCATGAGTGGCATCAATCACCTGCATAATGGTAAGGGGATCCAGTGACATGTTTACTTTTATAATATACACTTATTGACATATCCTGGCAAGTCTCATACACTTTGTATCTAATTATGAAAGTTCCATCTTTTCTGTCCAATTTATTTACCCAAACACGGCAATTTCTATGTTTCATTGAGCTACCATTTATTTCTACAGCTAAGTCATTTGCAAGATTTGAGGTATACCTGAAATAAAAGAAGTTATTACTTGTGGCAGGATGCTATTTATTTGTACTAGCTATATCTCCACACAATAAACAGTATGCAATAAATATAGTACACTATGAAAGGTGGTTCAGGAGTTTCAGGACTAGGGAATACTCCCAACACTGATTTTGTAAAGATAACCAACACTGGGAGCACACTAATATTACAAGAATAGTGTTAATATTTATGCAAATATACAATGATATAGGCCAGTGACCTAGCTCAACTTTTGATAAGATAAAAGCAGATACCTAAATATAATAGTGGCATACCAAACCACAAGCAATGTTCTCATAAGTTCATTGAACTTTTTATTATTTTTCTTCAAACGCCAATTCTCTTTCAGCAAGTCACAGTGTAAATATTAGAATTATTGTGAAAATTACAATTACTATTTTTACTTACGATTGTTCTGTAACAAATGTGAAATTAACAAAAAAGTATCTAGCCGGCATCACGATTTCTTTGGGATTTAACCCCGGCCCATAGACGTTAATTTCATTTTGTGTAGAGACTTGAGATAAGGCACAAAACAGTAAAATGTAAATAATTAATTCCATTGCAACTAATACTTTTATATACTTAACATAATTTGTACAAATTATATACTAAATAACAAAATTAACAAGTGTGGGTGTAAATTAAACTTATGACAGTTTTAACATTATGAGGGATATGTTCCACATATACTGAAATTAAACTTGTTCCTTGTTCTTGCACACGGCGCATGTAACTGGAGCCCTTTTACTTACTTTACTCTTTGGGCCCTAGCCCAGATTCACCAGTTACTCCAAAGAGTGTGACTTAAATCTAAATAAAAGTGGCCAAGTGCGAGTTGGACTCGCCCATGAAGAATTCCGTACCATTTATGACGTCTTAAAAAAAAAAACTACTTACTAGATTTCGTTCAAACCCATTTTCGGTGGAAGTTTGCATGTACATCATAATTTTTTTTTAGTTTTATCATTCTGTTATTTTAGAAGTTACAGTGGGGGGGGGGAGGTACACATTTTACCACTTTGGAAGTGTCAGTGTCTCTCGCGCAAACTGTTCAGTTTAGAAAAAAATGATATTAAAAACCTCAATATCATTTTTGAAGACCTATCCATAGATATCCCACACGTATGGGTTTGATGAAAAAAAATGAGTTTCAGTTCTAAGTATGGGGAACCCCCAAAATTTATTGTTTTTTTTTTTAAACTACTTACTAGATCTCGTTCAAACCAATTTTCGGTGGAAGTTTGCATGATAAGGTACATCATATTTTTTTTTCGTTTTAACGATCTCTCATTTTAGAAGTTACAGGGGGGAGGGGGACACATTTTACCACTTTGGAAGTGTCTCTCACGCAAACTATTCAGTTTAGAAAAAAATTATATTAGAAACCTCAATATCATTTTTAAAGACCTATCCATAAATACCCGACACGTATGGGTTTGATGAAAAAAAATTGAGTTTCAGTTCTAAGTATGGGGAACCCCCAAAATTTATTGTTTTTTTTTTCTATTTTTGTGTGAAAATCTTAATGCGGTTCACAGAATTTCATTTCATTTCATTTATTAATTGTATAGTCATGTACATACATTATTAAGGTGTTGCAATACAATTTAGTAAGTCAGTCCATGACGCCCTGTGAGGACATACAATAACAATATACTAATACCTTACAAATCTAAGCTAATCATTATAAAATAAAATAATTCGTCACGATCATCATCCGAATTTACAAATACCTACACAAAATTTTAATTCTTAATACATATGTTACAATTGTATGGATAAATAAATAGTCAGTACAGTAATAATTCAAAATAAAATAGCAATTATAAATTATCATCAGAAAAATCATTAACTGAATAATAGCATTTATCGAGTAATAATATTTCTAATTTAATTTAGAAGGTCGCATTTTCAGGTTCTTGCTTAATCGAGTCTGGAATTTTATTAGTTATTAGGATACATTTGTAATGTGGACTATTTCTACACATTTGTAGTTTGGTTTGAGGTAGTTGAAATTTATTCCTATACTGTGCTCTAGTTGTTTCCTTATCCTGTTTTAATTCAAATAAATGAGAGTTTTCGCGAACAAAAATAGCAGCTTGCAATATATAGATGCAGGGCAGTGTTAATAGTTTGTATACGCACAATACATCTACTTACCAAGTTTCAACAGGATAGTTCTTATAGTTTTGGAAAAAGTGGTTGTGATATACGGACGGACAGACAGACAGACATGACGAATCCATAAGGATTCCGTTTTTTGCCATTTGCCTACGGAACCCTAAAAGGCGGCCAAGTGCGAGCCGGACTCGCCCATAAAGGGTTCCGTAGCAGCAAGTAACATAATTTAAAAGTTCTTGTAGTTCGTTGTAACTTTGATCGATGTTTTAATATCAGTGTTTTTTTATTAAGTTATTGATCAGTAAACATTATATAGTTGGTCAAACCAATTTGTCAGTAAATAAGAACAATAAAAACTATACTCATCCTTTTCTTTTGGATGCTAGTACTAGTGTAAGACAAAGATAGTATGACTCCCTCTGTCTATGTTTGAAATGAGATAGCCCTTTGACAGACTATAGGTATCTAAATGATGGAATTTATATATTTCCAATTGGACAAAGTGGTATATAACGTCCTGTATCCAGCGTTTTGCATGAATGACAGTATACCATTAATTGTCTTTAAAAAAATCTTCGTTGAAGTCTCCAAAAAATAATGTTGGCATATTGTCGGTGGAAAAAATTTTTTGCTCAAAATCATACAGCGCAAAGGAGCACTCATCATTTCTGGTACATAATTTTGTAAAGACGCTGGTATTTACCTATTTCTAGACAGTAAATAAGTTAAAAAGAATAATTTCGACATGTCGAAATTAATTTTATCCAACGAAAACAGTATCAAATCGTAAACGAACAATATGTAGCATTCGCAAATGTATCGAAAAATTAGCTCCGCGCGCACGAGTTTCAACGACGTCTGCCCTCACGTATCGGCGTCTGCCCGCTACCCGCTCGGGTAAGCGGCGCGCAGTCGGGAACCTGGGGGCCTACCGCGAAAACCGAATTCGCAAATTGCGGGGATCTTTCTCTTTTACTCTCACTGAAACGTAATTAGAGTGACAGAGAAAAATGCCCGCAATTGACGAATTTCGATTTTCCCGGTAGCCGCCCTGCCCTCCGCGCGCTCCGCACCCGCTACGGACCAAGCCATGCCCCGCGCGAATTATAATTATTATTTACCTAGGCATCTGTTATAGATTTATTATTAGAAAATAATGGTTCTCGGTTTATGTACATGAAATTAAATGTCTCTTATTTTATTTTTGTTTAAGTTAATTGAATGAAAGGTAAATTGCGGTTTACGATTTATGACGTATTAAAAAAAACTAGTGCAAAATTATTCCCTAACTAACCATTCCGAAATATCAAAAATGCACAACGTTAATATTCAAGTTTACACAACCCGTTGTTTTTTTTTTTAATATTGTATAATTAGGAATATTAAAGCTTTTTCTTTTGTTTAGTTGTTGTGTGCTCAAGCTCTTATTTTACAATTTAGTAATTTATAATTTATGTTATGTTAAACATGATGTTAAAATATTTTCATTAAGGAAACTGTAAGTCTAGTTTTAAGGAAATCTCCAGTGTTATATGTAACTATAAAAGACTGTTTGTTTCTTAAATAAATAAATCAATGAGTAGGGGGCTTCTGTGTTGAGGGGCTACCGCGAAATTCACAAATTGCGGGGATCTTTCTCTTTTACTCCAATGATGGCGTAATTAGAGCTTGCGAACTGCCAATATGCAAATATATGTTACTTGCGCCGTGTGTAAGCACTGCATCAGTTTTTAGAAAACGCTGCCTCGCGGGCGTCTATAAAAAATGGTTTTGGAACCGTCCTCTAAATTGGCTTAAAGAAGTCGCATCCAGGCCACATTTGTTATAAAAAAAAGTCCTCTAAAGATATCTGTCAAATCTGTCTTTATTATTAATGTCAATCGACAAACGTAGTGATATAATAGTATATATCATATATATGCTCTTTGATCGAAATAACCAGCATAACCTCTTTTAATAGCGTCTGGGTTTGCATTTAAGAGGAACTAAATTACTAAAATAAAACTAGTTTAACAGGATTATGAAAGGCCTATAACAAGAATTGTCCTACTACCAAATAATATAAAACGTTTTATACGTATTAAATTGAAATATGGCGAATTCCAATCTTAAACTTCTGTGTGGTACCCTAAGCAAACTAAAGTAAGTACTTAGATATAAAACAAGTGCGAGTCGGACTCGCCCACCGAAGGTTCCGTACTTTTTAATTTTTACAGCGGCAACAGAAATACATCATCTGTGAAATTTTCTATTGTCTAGCTATCACGGTTCATCAGATACAGCCTGGTGACAGACGGACAGCGGAGTCTTAGTAATAGGGTCCCGTTTTGCCCTTTGAGTACGGAACCCTAAAAAATAATAGACGTGAACAGCTGTATGTCAATAAATGCGAAATAAAACTTATTTTTCAGGATAAGCTATGTTGCACAACGCCAAATTGGTAACTACAAACCTCCAAGATTTCGCCCTCCTTACTGGTATATGCCTAAGGAAAGAGTGGTGAGTAAAATTATGAAGAAATTCTATTGTATACTGCTAGTTTTGTCAATAAATTTGACCAAAAGGTTAAGACACTGACTATTTATTTTTACCTTTATTAAGTATATTTACATTCATATATATCTTGTCTATCTTATAAGTTCATGTACTTCATTCAATATATAACTATTCAGTTCAGCTTACACCTTACTAGCATTAACATACATATTAACATAACTCTAAGCCATTTAGTTTCTGACTAACCGCGAGTAAGGGATTATAATGTAATGTAGTTATATAGTAATACATTTAGAAATGCTTGACAGAGTGGGTAGATTATCTCAAAGACCAAAGAGAAAGTTTGAAAATTGAATTTTCTGATGATAAATAGTTGTACCTGTTTGCATTCCATTTTCATTTGTGATACTAATAATTGGCATAGCATAGCAGAATAGTTGCCTGCCCATCACATTTCTGACTTTTCAAACATCCTTAATACATTGTAAATACTATTGAAAATGGGGTATAATTTATATTTATTTTAGTGAGTCAACAAACACACAATAGCTTAAAATCCTATCCTACAAATTTATAAGAACAAAATGTATCTAATGATCAAAATATAATGCTTACAGATGAGTGAAGATATGCTTACCCAAGAAAATAAACAATTCCTTGAAGAAATTCGTCAGGATAAACTACAAGCTCAAGCAGCTTTAGAGTCACCCTTGTTGAATAGTGAATTTGTGCCAAGCGCTCCTTGGGACCCGTACACCAGGCGTGCAGGTCTTATTGCACGCAAAATTGGAAACTACCCTCTCTGGACAAAGGATGGAAAGAAACTGCAAACTACTCTTTTACAGGTAACTGGAAAACTTAAAAAATAATTTGGAATGAAATCCAAAAGTAAACAATATGCAATTTCACCAAACTTTTTTTTACCAGAGGATTATTTATTATGATTATGTTATTTAACTCTATTGAGCATTTAAAATGGAAAAAAAGGTTTAAAAAAAACATGATAATAACACTTGTTATACTTACAGGTTGTGGATAACCATGTGATCAAATACATACCACCAGAAGAATTCAATCCCATGGTCACAAAAAAACCAGTTTGGAAAGAAAAACGAAGACTAGGTAGTTTACTGATTGGTTCAGAGACTATTGATCCCACAACAGTCACAAAAGAATACTGTGGCCTGTTTGACAGTGTTGGTATGCTGCCCAAGCGGCACCTGTGCCGATTCATGGTTTCTCCACATGCCGCTCTTCCAACTGGAACCCCGTTGACGGTCACCCATTTTAGAGTCGGGGATTATGTGGATGTTAGGGCTAAAACGTAAGTGTTATTAATAATTGCCCTGGTATTTGTTACCATGCAGTAATATTTTACCATTTATCTGTTAGGTATGTTTCAAGCTTGTAAATTGTAAAATAAACAAGTCTCTTTTTGATAAAAGAACGAAAAAATAGTTCCAAGCTTCTGTGAAACAAGACAAGGTTTTTCTTCATTTTACTAGACAAGTAGGTCTGTATGTATATTGTATGTAAACTAGAGATGTAACGAATATTCGGCCAGTATTCGGTATCCGGCCTATTCGGCGGAATACCGAATAGTGGCATAGTATTCGGCAGGATACCGAATAGTACATTAACACGTAGATAACGGTAAACGAGGGGTAAAAAAAGTAACAAACTACAAGTAATCAATTATTAAGATCAGTGTAATCTTTCAGACTACCTTTATATTCAAAGATAGCACAAAAACATGAGAAAAATAATACAATTTTTTTTTTTTACACACTCAACGAAACTTAACGCACTGCAATGTCCGCAATTCAATACGAACTGCGTGCAGAATAAGCGCAATTTCTATCAAAGACTGCCTACAGCGAGATAGTATGGTCAAGTTAAGGAAAAGTATCGAAGTAAGTCGTGTAATCGTGGTTCTTTTTGGATTCGCTAGAGGGCGCAACTAGATTATTTCCGCCGAGTTGCACCGTTTCTATTATGTACGGAAGACCGTTAAATTTTAGGTATAAACTATAAAGTGCCGTAATTTTAAAAATAAATAAAAAAATAAAATATAAAAATTTTTTTTTGGCATTAAGGGAAGTACATTTTAGTGTTGAAGTCCCTGACTTCTGAGCTAGGTAAAAACCTGTGTTACAGAAGTCAGTGTCCTCTCCCAAACATTATAGTAACTATTAAGACATTTACCATTTTCATTTTAGACTTAAAGTAGTTAATTAAGGCTTGTTTTAATACTAGAAAACAAATGACATTCTAATTTTGAAGTAAGTTAAAAGCTATTGGGTTCAAGCTTAGTAGTGTATAGAGAACAACTTGGTGCATAGCCTATCTTAATTAAAAAGATGTGCAATGTATGATACCCTAAAAAAATATTTTTTTTAGATTGCGGCTCAAGGATAAGTCAGTCGGTTGGTGCTATCTCAAGCTAAGCTTTTCAAAGCCTTATAAACATTCAGTTAACTTTCCACGCCTGGGCAAATTATAGAACATGCATTTTTAATTCTTTTGTACATTGTGCTTCGGGGAAAATTAAGAGAGACGTTAAAATTTTAAAAACGGTACTTATCTAAAGACTACATTTGCACTAAATAAAAAATAGTTAGTTTTTTTTTTACCGGATTTTTGTCAAAAAGTAAATAGAATTAATCGCAACGAACTGCAAGCGAGGGTGGGTGGCAGCACGCGGCGCGGGGCGCGCGAGGCTGGGAGATAGCGCGGCACGCAGCTAGGGTTTACAATATCCGTCAATTTTTCGGATCCGAATATTTCGGATATTAAAATTTGACGGATCCGGATAGTTCGGATAATACGGATCCGTATAATAAAAGGCTACGTTCTAGAAGGATTCGGCCAAACCCGGACAATTTTTAGTCAAAAATTATGTTATACTCACATAATAGTATGTAAATGGAGTAAATTAACATTTACTCCTTAAACGACAAATTTGTCGAACATGTGATAATCCTTTATACATTGGTTTGATAAAATTACATGAGAAAAGCTTGCTCTCTGTATCTTTGAAAAATATTAGTGGTTAAATAGAGGTAAATTGCTTAGAATAAGTATCTAGCTCATACTTTCAGTATGCATTCCAGTGATATTCCATTATATACGAGTAGTAAAAAGATAATAGAAATACTGTTAGTGACGACCGGTTTGGCCTAGTGGGTAGTGACCCTGCCTACGAAGCTGATGGTCCCGGGTTCAAATCCTGGTAAGGGCATTTATTCGTGTGATGAGCATATATTTGTTCCTGAGTCATGGGTGTTTTCTATGTATTTGAGTATTTATAAATATTTATATATTATATATATCGTTGTCTAAGTACCCTCAACACAAGCCTTATTGAGCTTACTGTGGTACTTTTCAATTTGTGTAATAATGTCCTATAATATTTATATTTTATATTTATTTTACTGCAAATATTAACCAAAGTTGGGCGAAATAATATTAATATTACTTACTTAGTCAGTAGCGCATGTTATTTTTCATTTAACAGGAGAAGGGGAACCGACACGATAATACACAAACAAAATCAGTGATAATAACACTCACAAGCACTGTAATGACACTCTAAGTAGACGACCCAAAGACGACTGAGCGAAACCCCGGTAATAATTACTGTAAACAATAATAATTCTCGCCTCGAGTTCCATATGGTCGGGTTTAAAAAAATGAACTTCTCAGGAGAGCCAAAACAAAATTGGCCCTTTTGCTTGTCATTATTTCACGTACTATGTAGGCTAGACATACCATTCATTTTTTTTATTGAGAAAAGCCTTTTTACCTTCTATTTTGCTGTAATTAATATTGCTAATTACGCTGTAATTAATACCTTTGATTATGTTTAAAAAGGCGGTATTTATCCTAAATTTATTAGATCCGTTTTGAATTTAGTAACAGTTGTATAAAGTTCGATTTTTGGCCCATACAAAACAATCCGTAGTAATTTTATTAGTCCTTAGAATTAGTTCCTGACTTTAGTGAAATAGTGAAATGACTTAGTTTGACCATACTAAGAAACAGCGCACGCACGTACGCGTTCGAATTTACTTCATTTTAGGTAAAACTTCTAGCCGAATATTCAGCTATTTGGCCGATGACTCCGCCGGATATTCGGTATTCGGCCAAGCCACTATTCGTTGCATCTCTAATTTAAATACTTTATTGCACATAAGACAGGTTAATATACAATAAAACAGAATATTTGCAATGTACAAAGGCGAACGAAACACATTTATTTTTAACTTACGGACAAAGTGCCACGAATATGTATGTTATACAACCTTATTGCCCATAATTATAAGTATTTGGCATGGTCGTATTCTATAATAGTGACAGATAGTTACAGGTAATTATCCATTTTATTCATTTTCCAGTATTGACAGAGGTTTCCAAGGTGTTATGAAGCGGTGGGGATTCAAAGGTATGCCTGCCTCACACGGTGTTACGAAGACCCACAGACGACCTGGAAACATTGGTGCTGGTGGAGAGAAGGCGAGAGTATGGCCAGGAACCAAGATGCCGGGACATATGGGCAACAGGTACCTACTCATTAACATTGAACTAAGGCTGCAGAGTAGCCTGGGTTTGCCACTAGTCGTCACCCTGCTGGACGCGTATGTCTAGGCCGCGGCCTCAGTCCAGCCTTTTTGTAGGCATTTTTGGGTCAAATTGGTAATTATAAAGAGGTGAGTAAGGGAGAAGGGACAAGACTCCTTGTCTTCTTGTGTTAGCCCCGTAACGAGTGGCTACTGTGGCGTGGTAGCGTCAGTATGCTTTTAAGTAAAGAAATAAAGTCGCTTTTTGGTTTATGTTACGCCCTAGGAAAGCGCGTACCGACATCTACCCTAACGATACCTTCTTAACGGTATCGAGTTATCCCTTTTGTCCGGGTCTGCGTAAAACGTAGTCTGACTAATTCGCGTTATGACAAAACTTCATTTGAAATTCGCTATTCGTCTAAATCGCTATTGACCCATTACTTATATTACCTATTTCGCAATATGTCCCAAACGCAGTAAGCCTAAGTAGCTGTTTATCCATTTCGCGATACGCCTAATTACCTAGTCGCCCCCCAAAGTGTAATGTTTTCAGGGAAGTCACAATTAGTCAGGTTAATAGTTAGGTAGGTTAGGCTCGTTAGGTAGCTTCAGATGCCCGCCGTCTAGTTACGTTTAAGAGGAAATGTTTTTGGAAAAGAAATTATTAGAAAAAAATTATATTATAGGAGAAGTAACACTAGATTCGCTTTTGGATACAAACTTAATTCATAAGTGTAAGTCTTCTTGTGCCAGATTCGCTTTTGGACAATAATGCAAGAGGCCTAAGTCTTCTTATGCCAGATTCGCATTTGGACACAAACTCATTAGGCCTAAGTCTCAGTGCGACTATTTCTCGGTTGGTCTAGGCATAATGCGAATTAGTCAGACTACGTTTTAGGCAGACCCGGACAAAAGGGAGTTATCGACATCCCAAATTATATTAGTCATATTATTTCTCGAATACTTCTGCTGGTTATTATTTATCTTCAAAATTACAATATTTGTTTTAGATGGAGAATTCTACGGGGCGTAAAAATCCTTCGCATCAACACGAAACAAAATGTACTCTGGATGCTGGGAGTGGGTATCCCCGGTGAAACGGGCGCCATGTGCTACGTGTTCGACACGGTTCTCCCTCTCCGAAAACACAAGACCCCGCCGCCGTTCCCCACACATCTACCTACCGACGATCTTCCACTAGAATACTATGATGAATCGATCCATCCGTTTGATGAACCCACGATTACTTTTGAAGAGGACTAGTGAATAAGCATTTATTTTATAGATCAATTAAAAGTTTAGTATTTGATAATGATTGTTTTAAAAATCTTTTATAACGGCCTGGATAAAATTTCGCATATCGCCGACCGATATAGATATGTAAGACGTGCTTGTGTATCAAACAGATATTGTCGGCCGAATTTAATATATCGTAACTTCGTAACATAATATCTGTAACGTGCCTGTAACAATAAGGATGTAACCGTCTCTAGTGAACAAGGTTCCCAGATACACAAATTCTCACTTGGTCCACTCTTTCTTGACCAATCAAAATTTCACTGTTTGTCATATTTTCTCCCTTTCCAAATACCATTACTTTAGTCTTGCTTACATTTATTTTCATTCCTTTCCTTTCAAAAGACCCATGCATTCTAGTTACCATCTCCTGCAACTCTTCACCCGGTGACGCTAGCAATACCAGGCCATCTAAATCTAAAGACATTTGTCGAGTAACCTACTCATTCTCAGCCCATATTCGTTATTTCTTATATGATGCAATGCAAACTAATGTCCATGAGTAGATTAAACAGCCACGGTGCCGCTTCACATCCTTGCCTAACACTCTTTTTTGACGCTAAACCACTCAACTGTCCGTTTACTCTCACACAACCACTGAAATAGAGCAGTTCAAAATGGTTGGTGACCAGGAGGATTGTGTAAAGTTGCAAGAAGACATTGACAGCGTCTGTGCTTGGAGTGTCGAAAACAAATTGTCTCTAAACGTAAAAAAATGTTCGGTTATGTCATACACCCGTGCTCGCCATCCTCATCAATTTAATTACGTAATTGAAAATAATAATCTGCAGCAAGTTACATCTGTTCGTGATCTTGGCACAATATTCGATCAACAGCTCACATTCAATGACCACATTGTCAGCGCATGTAAGGCTGCAAGAAAATGCTTAGGTTTTGTAATCCGCCAGTCAAAATCTTTCAATGCTCAGAGTCAGAATGCACTCAGAATGCTGTACAACGCGTATGTACGAAGCCGACTTGAGACGAATGCGATAATTTGGAGTCCCCATGAACAACAGTACACACTTATGTTGGAGAGGGTTCAAAAATCATTCATCCGTCATCTATACAATAAACTTTATGGTTACTATCCTCACATGTACCCTAGTCTGTATATTCTCGGAATGGTTAACTACACCACTCTTGAGACCAGAAGAAATGTGGCACTAGTAAAATATTTTTATCTCCTGATTCGTGGCCAAATACATAACCCTCAGTTGCTAGCATTGGTTCCGCTTCGAGTACCTGTCCACAGCAGTATTCAACTGCGCCCTCGTCGCCGCGCACTGTTCGCAGTCCCGGCGGCGCGTACCCGGGCATTATCTCACTCACCGCTGCACCGCGCATTGTCTCTCTTGAATGATATATTGGACAGCAACAGCAAACTAGATATATTCCAATGCACTGAAGCTAGTTTTTTGGCAGTTAGTAGCCGATACCTAGAGTCAATAACGACGACCAGCTCAATCAATGTATAGTTAGCAGTAAGTAAATTGTTAGTATCAATGCGTATATAATGTCACTCCTTTTAACATGTGTAGCTTGACTGTAAGTGTTAATTTAAGGAATTAAATATAAAATAAAATACAATGGAATGAAAGGCTTTTTTATAGGCAACTGAGTGACTAAAAATAAATATTAATTGTAAATCGGAAAATAATTACCTACTAATTTATTTATTTCTCTTACGTGTAACTTTAACCATCCAAGTTATACAATAATATTAAATCACGCAACGATGCATTTATACTAAGTTTTAGCTAGAAATATTGAATACCTCTAATTATTGTGTTTCGAATCGTTTAAAACGAGCAGCCGGATTACCGCCGCCCATAGACACCCGCAACATCAGACGGGTTGTAAGTGCGTTGCCGGCGTTTAAGATGGGAGTAGGCTCTTTTTTTTTTTCTTGAAGGTCGTATCGATCCGGAAATACCGCAGGCGATAGTTTAGCTGTGTAAGGCAGAAAGTTTCTGCCTTACACAGCTGATAGCGATACGTGCTGCAATACGACAGCGATACGTGCTGCATTTGCATTCAGTGTGGACTGGCTTTATTCGTGATTTTTTTTACAACTTGTTTGCCATAGCACTTTCAAGTAGGTATCGCGCTCTGTTGCCATGCATGTCGACCGAATTCCGGCAACGTCGCGCCACTTCACGCGGGACATTATTCTCTAGTTTAAACCTGGCTTTAAGATCGCCGATCGGATAATGGAATGGAAAAAGGAATAAAACTAAGATTATACAAATTACATTTTATTCGTCAAGATTCATTGGAAAACTCATAATAGTCATAATTATCAATAATTTCATTCGATTAAAATAAGTATCTATAAATTTATTTAAAAAAAATCTTATAGTATTCACAACTACTGTTGGGTGGGCGGTTGAAAACCGTAACCAGGATACGGTTGCGGGGCGCCGGGAGGCGGCGCGCCCGGGGCCGGCGCTCGCGCGTACGGCGGGTACGGGGACGGCGGGTACTGCGCGGGCGGGTAGCCCTGCTGATACGCGTGCGGCGGGTACGCGCCGCCAGCCGGGGGGTAGCTTTGCGGGTTCGCAGGGTACGACCCTTGCGCGGGAGACGCCGTCGACACCGACGGAGCAGGACTGCCGGGTTGTGACGAAGGATTGGAATACGGAGGTTGGGTAGCTGGTGGGTAAGGAGATGGTTGACCGGGAGGCGGGTACTGCCCTCCGGGAGGTCCACTTGGAGGGGGAGGACCGCCCCCTGACGCGACAGTGGAAGGTGGCACATTATTTCCGTGAGAACTAGAATTATAGGTAGGAGATTGAGCGGAAGGAGAACCATACCCTGAGCTGGGTGGGTTTTGTGCTGTGTAACCACTGGGAGGCGGCTGAGGAGATCTGTTTGGTTGTGAAGTGGGAGTTGTGCTGTAAGCAGAAGTGGGAGTTGTGTTAGGGAAAGGCTGAGACTGGTAAGGTTGGGGTTGAGATGGAGTGGAATTATAAGTGCTTACTCCCACATTAGGACCTCCATAATTTGGACCAGACTGTGGTGGTGGGTAAGCAGAGTTTCCAGTGTACCCAGGTTGAGCAGGCCCACGCACAGGGTATGGGGAACCAGCCACAGCAGGACTACCTGGTGGAGGAGCATACGGCTGCTGAACTGTAGATGGGGGATAGCCACCTCCAGGGTGAGTGGAAGGTGGATAGTTACTAGGAGTTGTAGTAATAGGAGGTCCATATGTTGAGTTAGGAGGATAGCCCTGGGGTTGCTGAGCAGGATTAGGAGGTCCATATCCCTGACTTGGGGGCCCATAACCACCTTGCGGAGGATAACCAGGTGCACCTTGGTATTGGCCTTGATATTGATTCTGAGGATATGGCCTCTGCCCATATGACTGGGTTGGCCTAGTTGGTGTTGTTGACACACCAGTTGGTGGTCTGTATGGTGGTTGGGATGGGCCGGGGGACTCTGCTCCACTTGAGGGAGGGCCTTGAGGAGGGCCCTGAGGTGGCACATTGCCTGCTGCCAATTGATGAGGGGGCTGAAAGTATATTATTAGAAATGATTATTGGATATCAATAGCTTTTGTATTCACTGAAAGGGTAGGTATAAAATATCTGTAAGTCATTAGGTGGGTCCACACAAAATTATTACTAATTAATTAATCCTTTACTTATTTTATTTTTATTTTTTACGAATTTATAGTTTTTAGATATTTCCCTGTACTTGTAGTGTAAGATGATATTACTTGCCAAATTTCATCATTCTAGGTCAACGGGAAGTACACTATAAAATTTTATTCTCTTGAGGGTGTCGAAGTATACTTTTTCGTGACATGTCTATTTATTTTACGATAACTTAAAATGTTTGATTTTACACAGCTTCAAGGGGCTATAGACCTGAGTGTATGCTTTTAATTTCAACTCAATAAAGAGATAAATGGTCTTGCCAGACAGACAGACGGACAAGAAAGTGTTTCTTAAAGGGTTCCATTTCTTCCTTTTGAGGTATGGATTCTGTGTAAAGAAGACAATTTTTAATTTTTGTAATCAATTATACCCCTACCTATGTCTTTTTATATGCTTATATGCATGCGGATGTATTAATGGCAATGACATTATATTGATATGGAGGCTTCAAGCTTTTGCTGATAAAAATGCTGAAGTAAATCATGAGTAGAATGACTCGCATGATCAGCTAACCTTATTGCTGTTCCATATAACAACCCAATTAGTATCTTCAATAGATAATGGGGATCACTTTTTTAAGTAGAAAAAGTACTCACCGGCAAAAGGGCCTGAATATTTTGATTAGCATCGGCTACTGATGCCAAATACACAAGATTTCGATGTAAAACTTGCTGGTATTGATGACATTCCATTAGTTGGCCTTTCGCTTGATACTCTTGTATAGTTTGTATTAAATGAGCATTCTCGTCCAACATTTTTTGGATTTGAGCAGGACTAAGCGGAGGGCGATTGCCTCTTGGCGCAAAAGCTACCGACATCTTGTCGGTTTCTAATTATTTCAATCCTCTGAATCACTTTCCAGTGCTTAATTCCACAAATATTTTGAGAATTCAATATGAACAACAAGTAGAATCCGCTTCTGATCCGCTTCGCTTCGTATTCCTTCGTACAAAGACAAATGAAACAGACAGAAAAAAAATGAAACGGCAACGGGTCAGGATGGTTTGAGATACAAGTTTAAAACGCTCATAGAAGCGTTGACAACAACAAACTGCACCAGCGCACACAAACTATATAGAGATGCTACGCCAGCGCATGCGGTTTGTTGCAAGATCTATTGAGCCCTTTATGACCGCACCGGGGAACCTACCGCAAAACCCGAAATTTGTAAATTGCGGGGATCTTTCTCTGTTACTCTCACTAAGATAAGAGTGACAGAGAAAAATGCCCACAATTGACGAACTTCGATTTTTGCGGTAGGCGACCTTGGTTATATGTCTAGTTTAAAGTGCCAATTACATCCACACTTTATCAGGCCTGATATCAGACCCGATTTCGGGTCCGAGAAAGAATATTTTTGCGTTTCACATCACAGTAAAATAACCGGCCAATAGCATGTCGGGCCACGCTCAGTGTAGGGTTCCGTAGTTACTCTTCCGTCACAATAAGCTAAACTGGAGCTTAAAGTATAGTAAATTGTTAACCAAGGGATGAAACGCTACCTTTCACCTGAGATAAACAAATAGGCAAATTTGCATAATCAGTAATTAAAAGGCTTTTTACTATGAAGGGAAAACTTTTTGCGATAACTCAAAAACAGCTAAACTGATCATGTCCGCTATAGTTTTCATTTAATGTCTTTCTTAAGTTCTACTTCCACGATTTTTTTCATATTTTTTGGACCTATGGTTCAAAAGTTAGAGGGGGGGGGGGGGGACACATTTTTTTTTCTTTCGGAGCGATTATCTCCGAATATATTCACTTTATCAAAAAATGTTTCTTGAAAACCCCCATTAGTTTTGAAAGACCTTTCCAACGATACTCCACACTCCAGAGTTGAAGCGAAAAAAAAATTCACCCCCACTTTACGTGTAGGGGAGATACCCTAAAAAAAAAAATTTTTTTAGATTTTATTGTACGACTTTGTCGGCTTTATTGATTTATATATCCATGCCAAATTTCAGCTTTCTAGCACTAACGACCACGGAGCAAAGCCTCGGACAGACAGACAGACAGACAGACAGACAGACAGACGGACATGGCGAAACTATAAGGGTTCCGTTTTATGCCATTTGGCTACGGAACCCTAAAAATGATTCATATGCAAAAAGCAAAAATATCAATTGAACCTTTTTGACAATTAGACACAAAGTATTTTACAGTACATATGGGGCTACTTTATAGCACTAGTGCGAGAAGTAGCATATTATGTTACTGTGTCGAACATTTAAAGGGCCATATGTACTGTAAAACGTTGTACGATACATGTGCGAATAGGTAATTCGCAACTCGTGTCGATTTAAAACACTCCCTTCGGTCGTGTTTTAATTTATCGCCACTCGTTTCGAATTTCCTATTTTTCGCACTTGTATCGTAATGTACTATTCTACATTTCAAAATATTGTTAACGATGTGATGATATTTCGTTAAACGAAAACGATTATCAGGCCCGAAATCGGGAAGTGTGGATGTAATTGACACTTAATAGTTTATTGTGTCAGAAAGTATGTTTTGTCATTTTCAATTTACAGTAGATACATTATTCATTAGAGTTAGATGGACTTTAAACGTGAATATATTACTGAACATTCAAACTGTATTATTTAAATTAAAGGCCAATTGTTGCTATTGTTACTGAAACAAAATCAACATTTTCAGTATGTTTTTTTTCTTTTGCAATGCAAAAGTTACTTAGTTTGCTTTGATCAATTAAAATAAGTGATTTCTAATATTTTTCCAGTAATAAAGTATGGCACTGCGAGGCATAAAAGTCGTAGAAATGTTAGGGCTTGCCCCTGGGCCCCTTTGTGGAACCATATTAGCAGACTTTGGAGCTACAGTCACTGTGATTCAAAAGGTGTTTCTTATTTCTAGGTCTTTATGTTATAATACAATTGTTACTTGTATGTGATTGGTATATAAATCTTATTTCATAAAAAAACTATTTTATTATTTTTGCAGATGGAACCATCACCATTTGATGTTTTATCAAATGGTAAAAGGATGTTGTCTGTTGATTTAAAGTCTATGGAAGGAGTACAAGTCATCAGGAAATTATGTGCATCATCAGATGTTTTACTAGACACATTTAGACCTGGGGTAATGGAAAAATTAGGTCTAGGTTCTAATTTGCTCCTTAAAGAAAATCCAGGTCTTGTTTATGCAAGATTAACAGGCTATGGGCAAAATGGAGCATATGAGACCAAAGCTGGACATGATATCAATTATGTAGCCATGTCAGGTGTTTTATCTGCACTGGCAAGAAAAGAAGGCTTATATCCACCAGTTAACTTACTAGCAGATTTTGCTGGTGGAAGTTTTATGTGTGCTCTTGGTATTGTTTTAGCACTTTATGAAAGAACTAAATCTGGAAAAGGTCAAATAATTGACTCCAGTATGACAGAAGGAGCAGCATATTTAGCAACATGGCTATACAAATCCAGAAACTTACCAGTGTGGTCAGGACCTCCGGGAACAAATGCCCTAGATGGGGGGCTTCCATTTTATGGGACTTACAAAACTAAAGATGATAAATTCATGGCAGTAGGAGCATTAGAACCACAATTTTATGTTAACTTTCTGAATGTACTGCAGTTGTCTGAAGAAGACTACCCACAGGGAAGTGATGTGGAACACTGCAGGAAAGCATTTGCTGAAAAGTTTTTGACCAAAACGCAAGAAGAATGGTGTCAATTATTTGATAGAGCTGATGCTTGTGTCACACCCGTTTTAGATATTGAATCTGCTGATAAGCACAAATTACACATGTCTAGAAAGTCTTTCTACAGAGACTCTGAAAATCTCTTAGTGCCAGAGCCAGCCCCACGGCTATCAGTGACGCCAGGGGTTTCCACGGGACACCTCAGCATGCCTATTCCAGGACAACATACAATACAAATTTTAAAGGAGTTGGGTTATAACAAAAATGAAATAGAAGACTTCATAAATAAGGGTGTTGTATATGCTGCAGAGAAATCAAAACTATAATGGTTTACTGAACATTGTTAATTATTTGTTGTTTAATGGTGAGGGTGTCATATTTATAATCTATATTTAGAGAATTATTTACAATCAAGAGGTGGTTATTAAATAAATCTATTATTTTTAGTAACTTTTTCAAGTCAAACATAATATGGTTTTTGCCTAATATATATTTGTTGAATACAATGCAATTATTTCCTTCTAGTTCACTAAGTCTCTTTTTAGCTATATAACAGATAAAGTTAATAAAACATTCAAAGTCCATTCCAAACATTGATTTTAAGATTAGCTGACATTGGCTCGCAAACTCCGGAGTGCTTTGGAACTCTTTTATCTCATGTTCCACACTTAACAAACATTTTTCCAAAGCTTTCCAAACTTCTTCTATGTTGCAAGCATTAATCCAGTTTTGGTTGATGGATATAGTATCAAGCTCATTGGAAACTTGATGATGCCATCCTGAAGGCACAAAAATAGCATCACCTTTTTGTTGTATTACTTTGAAGTGTGTTACATTTTCAAATTTCGTATCTTCAAACATAAGAGGTAAATTTCCTAAATGATCTTTAAGTTTTTCTTCCTCCCCAGGAGGAAATAAAATCCATTTTTTTCTACCAACTACATTTACTGACCAGCTAAAGGAACTATAAACATCTGCATGTAAAGGTGTCCTGTAAAAGAAATAAAATATATTTTTAATTTATTTAGAGTATATTATTTAAATTTAATGACAGATATACACATACAGTACATACCAAGAACCGCTAGGTCCTATGTAAACAAACATATAATCATCTTCTTGGTGATCTTGTGCATACTCATTGAGCCAATCCGAGCCAAAGATTATTGGAACGTCATAGAAATTGTCATCAGGACAGAGTCTTCTTAAATGCCAATCTTTCAAGTACAGGAGCTTTTCCCTTTCTCTGGTTTTTAAATACGTCATATAATCAGTGATTTTGAGATCGTTTTTAGATTGCGCATTATAAGCGATAGTACCGCAATCTGCTACAGGAGCATAAAGATCACTGTATTTGTCTATGAAATAGTTATAATTTATTGTGTCGTCTTTGACCCATGTTGTAGAACATTCCCAGTTAGAACTAATGTTTCGTATTATACACGGCAAATTGTTGTAAATGTAATCCTTATAAAACTTACTGTATTCTATGTCTTTCGGTAAAATACTAATGTCGCAACCAGCGTATTTATATCTATGTGTATTATCGAGACATTCATTTATTTCTATTTCCATCACACTAGGTATAAATAAATTAAAACAGAAAATAAATAAAAAATGTTAGATTTTTCTAATATTGTAATGACTGATACTTTTGACAAGACTGAAGTATATTTTTCTTCATAAATTAGAACAAAAATGAAAAATACAAGAAAATACGAAACATTTTTGAATTTACCCATTGCTTTTAATAAATTCTACTTAATTAAATAGAATGATTGGATAAATAAGTTTTAGTAGATTTTTTTACAATTTAGATTAATATTGATAAATTTCTATAAAATTAGAAGTGTCTCGAACAGAGTCCTTTGTTTAATTAGTTGGTTTTGTCTGTGGCATGTCATATTTGTGATGGCGGTGCTAGCTTGGGGGCTTTGCTGCCTTGCTTAGTCGTAAATTTACGATACAATACTTTCTGATTGATTTCGAAGTTACTAATATTGTTTTATAAAGTTTTATTTTGTTCTGTTATTTTTCATGTATAAATCATGATGTATTTCTTTGAGATCGCTGAAGTTTGCAAGATAACAATTCTTGGCGCTAAGAAAACAATTAATGATTCTTGATGAAAAATGTGCTTATTAGAACCTTATTAGCGTAAGAGGATTATTAAACTTCGATGCAAGACAGTTTAGTGCTATATAATTCTTCTTATTATTAGTTGAATCAAAAGAAGCACCATGAATGATGTTCGAGACAAAGTTGTTGCCGGGTCTTCGAGTTGGGAGAACACAACAACGCGAAGCGACTCATCACCCGAGACCCAGTCATCGCCCGGCGGCAGTGGGGAGACCCCCCAGACGCCCGGAGCGCCAGCGCCGCTGGCTCCACACCTTGCTGCCGACTTACATCCAGATCTCATACAACAGGGCTGGCGCAAGTACTGGTCCAAACGAGAAAACAGACCATACTTTTGGAATAAGCTTTCTGGGGAATCAATGTGGGAGTTACCGGCGGTAAAAAGAGATTTTGACCCTATCACAGACCCCCTTGGCATTTGTCACACTGGTCCACCCAATGCAGGTAATATGACTCCAAGTGCCAGCAAACGTCGACCTTCAGAGGACAATGGACCTCCTCCTAAAAAGTTTATTCTGGCAGGGCCTTGGGATATTGAGGTGCCAACAAATGTGGTTATATATGAGCGGCCCCCAACAATCTGCCCCCATCCTCATCCAGAAATAGAAGGTTTCAGATTTACACTTGCAAACAAACTTCGGCAATGCTATCAAGAGTTGTGTCATACCAGAGAGGGTATTGATGCTCCAAAGGATTCATTTAATCGTTGGCTCATGGAGCGAAAAGTGAATGACCAAGGAGGTTCAGATCCACTTTTGCCAAGTCACTGCTTCCCTGAAATATCCCGTTCTATGTATGAAGAAATCATGAATGATATACCAATCAAGCTGACACATCCAAAATTCACTGGGGATGCTCGTAAACAATTGTCACGCTATGCTGAAGCTGCAAAGAAAATGATAGAATCCAGGAATGCATCACCTGAAAGTCGTAAGGTGGTGAAATGGAATGCAGAAGATACATTCCAATGGCTTCGACGCACTGTTGGAGCTACTTATGATGATTTTCAAGACCGACTTGCACATCTACGGGTTAGTTATTACGTTTTTAAATGATTTCACTTCTTTGGCTTTAGTAGCATACTTTTTTTTTAAATAACTATTTGTAATCTTTTGTGAAATATATCTCATGTTAATCATTTTTCAGAGACAATGCCAGCCACATTTGGCTGAAACAGTCAAGGCTTCTGTGGAAGGCATTTGTTTGAAAATATACCACTTATCTGCAGAGTATGCGCGTAAAATAAGAGAGAAGCATAGTGCTCTGTTAAAAGAAAATGGAATACAGGTATGGAATAATAAAAAAAATCTTTGCAAATATTTATTCATACTTGTCACACAATTCTTATTTATTTTTATTTTCTTACACATAATGTGTGCATAAAAGTAATTCAAACAAAAGAACATGTTTTGTAAAATATAGTACCAATAGTATAGTATATATAATTTCCGCATACAGTGGGAAGATGTTGATAACTCGTGAGATTAAATTGATTTTTTTTTAACTTAAAATACAATTACAGACAGACGTTAACAAGCTTTTCTTAGTTCAAAAAAGATGCATTCGTGTGGTATGCGGATTTGGTCCACGAGACCCTTGTAAGCCATTATTTAAAAAACTAAACATACTGACACTTACAGCCATGTTCATATATGAACACGCAAAGTTTGTTAGACAAAATCCTGAATTATTCGCTAGGCCTGTACAAAACCCAATGTTACGGGAAAGGGATATGTTGAAAGTTCAGCAGCCCATTTCTAAAACAGCCGTATTCAGGAAAAATTGTTATATTATGTCAGCTAAGATCTATAACCATATTCCTCTCGAATTAAGAGTTTTGCCGTATAATATATTTTTGATAAAGCTTCGATCTTGGTTAGTAGATAAATGTTTTTATTGTATAACTGAATATTTTAACATGAAATTGATACTTTAAATAAACCTAATTTACAATATATATGGTTTATTAATAAGAATAAACTAGCTTATTTATTAAATTATTACGTTAAATGATATTAAAATGAATGCCTTTAAATTATATGCTGATATCGACTCTTTATATATGACATTTTAGTATGTATTGTGTAATTTAATAATTTATGTATTTTGAAGTACCTAGGTAATTTTGATTTTGTATAATTTTGAAAGTAAATGTAAATGTCTGTGTAGGTACCAAACTAACTATAAAATAGGTATTCCGTGTAAATATTGTTGTAATAGTTAACTGTAGGAATATATATAATGTTTTATGATGTAAATAATATCCTTATGAATTGTTGTGTAAATAATTAGCGTAAGAAATTCCTTTGCATGCCCTTAATGTTGGCGAGATGTGTGTACTTATTACCTTGTGTAAAACCTTACAACACCTTATGTAACCATGTCTCTGGCAGAATAAATAATTTCAATTTCAATTTACATAAGATCTAATTTCTTCAATTTTATATCTCGAGTTATGAACTTCTTCTCAACATGTTCGGCGCCAGATATAGAAGTGACCCGAAGTGAAAAATCTCTATTCTATTGACCTCTTCTACATTATTCATCTTTTGTCACTTTGTCATAATAATTTACTATAAATACTATAATTTACATCAAAGTCAAAACTTTGTCATGATAATTTACTATAAATATAATCTTGTAATCCTTTTTTATGGTAATTTATTTGCACTTAAAAACCTCTATAAATAACACTTAGCTACATTGCCCACTAAATTGAATTCACAAGAATTTGCAAATGGGTGTGAAAGTAGTTATAATGGTGGTAGTTATTATTATTACCAACAAGATTTGAGATATAAATCTTTAATCAACCTTTTTGAGTGTCGAACACAAAAACTGTCACTTGGACGCCATGTCACTGGAGTGACAAATCTGAAATTGAACTTTATGCATATGCATGTAGGTCTATGTTTGCTCTGTGGTTTGTGACGGATTAATCCTTCTTCGGCCTTTGACCTACGGTGCGGATATATTCGTCATTGGCGTCAAAAAGGTTAATAGGTTTCCAATGACAGTTCACACCTCGTAATACTTGCAGACAAAATTTTTAATTGTTAGAATTAATATTTTGAACTTTTTATTTTTAAAACCAACCAAGGAAAAAAACGAAATTTCTAAGAAATTACCTTGACTTGCTCGATTTTTTTTATTCTATTTGTTATGCAGGAACTGCCGGCGCCGTTGCAGCAAGCTGCACTACGGAAGGTGTGGTGCTACCCTGTGCAGTTTGCTCTACCGGCCCCGCGGCCGCCCCTAGTCGAGCACTTCCTCGACCGCGACCAGGCACTGCTGCGCTACCTTGGCGAGACGCAGGTCATCAATGCGGCCTACCTCCAGAAGCTGGTGGGTACACCTGGGCTAGGTCTGGTGTTAGCTGTGCAGTTTGTTCTGCCGGCTTCGCAGCCTATCCTAGTCGAGCGCTTCCTCATCCATGACGAGGCGCTGCTGCGCTGCCTCTGCGAGACGCAGGTCATCAACGCGGCCTACCTGCAGATGCTGGTCGGTGCATCTATTTGAGTCTGGTGCTGCTTGGTGTAGTTTTTATTTGCACTGCCTCAACCATAGTCAAGCACTTTCTGGACCACACCCAGACAAAAGCTTGAGAAGCTGATACACCCACTAGCACATAATAACAGAATGTGAAGTATCTGGTATGGTATAATTTAAATTAGAGATGGGCCGAATATGAAATTTGCCGAATATTCAGTTCAAATATTACTGAACTATTCGGTTCATCTATAACATTCTAATAAACCATTCGAAAACGCTTCAATTACTTAAATTAGCAACTTAAGATTAACCGCTTCTTAGGCATTCCCTGACAATAAACAGGCAAGCGCCAACCCCCAACCCTCGCCAAACAAAACAGACTCAACATGTCTCATCTTGCATTTTAATGACAACGGGAAGACTTCACCTGGCAGAAAGTAACTTGAAAAGTTCTGGAGTTTGGAGTGGAGCTTATATTTTATAGGTTCGCAACCAAACATTCGACATTTTAACCGAATATTTCGGTCGAATACGGACATTGAAAACTTACCTAATATCAGTGTTGGTCGAACGTAAATTAGAATTACCATTAACCATTATAAATTGAACCGTAAACTGTAACCGTCCGTTACGGTTATTGGCCGGGCCAAATAATTACCTAACATTCGACCCATCTCTAAATTTAAAATGTTGATAGGCCTTTACTGTTTATTATAATAATAGCCTAACACGTTCTACGATCTTATCAGACAACCTTGACGATCATAACGTATGCATTGAGTGTAAAAAAAAATGCAACATATGCGATATTGAGAAAAATAAACTAAACTCTAAAAATAGCTCTTTTATGAAATGGCGCCAATGCGCCATCTAGCGAATTCCATGAAATATTTCGTGTTTCTTGGTTTTTGCGTGCCTGTTCCACATCCTACAGCTATTAATATAACTTGTTGTGATTTGTATCTGTCTATCTGTTTCAAGTACCTCGTTTTGTTTTCAGGAATGCCTATACCGGTACAGCTGTTTCGATGACAAGAAGTTCGAGCAGTTCCTCTCTCGCGTGTGGTGCGTGCTGCGGCGCTACGCGGCGTGGGTGGGCGCGGGCGGCGACGCGCAGCTCGCACAGATGGCGCTGCCCGTGCCCGTGCTCGAGTGCTTGCACCGTTGCTTCGGTGTCACGTTCGAGTGCTTCGCTTCCCCGCTCGATTGCTACTTCCGTCAGTACTGCTCGGCGTTCGCCGATACTGACTCGTACTTTGGATCTCGTGGGTACGTAGTATACTATTATTGGAGTTATAATTCGCGCGCAGCTCGCACAGATGGCGCTGCCTGAGTGCCGTACTGGAATATCTGCACCGCTGCTTCGATGTCACGTTTGATTTAATGCTTTGCGTCGCCGCTCAACTTTTACTGGCACCAGTACTGCTCAGCATTCGCCGATACTGACTTTTTACTTTGGATCTCGAGGTTATGTAATTATCAGTAAAAAAGACTAAAACTAACGTGTGTATATTACTATTTCGCTATATTTTAACTCGGTTTTAATAAAAAACAGATTCTTCATACATTTATATTTAGTATTATACAGCAAACGAAAAAAACATAGAAGACTAACGTCAAACAAAATATCAGCGTAAAAGTGGCCCCACTATTAAAACACGCAATACTAATGGACCAATTGCAACTCGTCAAATTTCAGGCCTTGTTTTCTTCGACGAAACTTCATTTGACCATGATTAGTCAATTTAAACCACCCGAACTACGATTGGTCTATTATGAGGCGCTGTGATTGGCTGTAGCGTTGTCACTTGAACATACATGTCAATGGAAACCAACTTTAGGTAGACGGTTTTATGCAATATAGACTACTTTTAAATGCAATATTTTTGTATGATAATTTATTAATTTATTTTAAGGTGGTTCGATTTTCATACAAAAAACAATCGCTATTAATTAATTAATTACACAATATTATTACATAAATAGTTGCGCATCTATCTACTTTCGAATATTCATTTGCGCTAAATTAATAGAAAAACTTTGTTTCATACAGAAATCATGCAATAATCAACGTTATATTTTTATAAATTTTACTCATGTGTGTGTGACAAATGTCGTGTACAAATACATTGCGGCGTTGCCACTCCATGCCTCGGCCGGCCATCGGCGCGACGTTGCGATGTTTGACGCGTTTATAGCTGACTTTGTCGACACTGACACTCAGTGTGACCAGGCGTACGATAATTGTCGTACATGTACGATAATTTGGGCCCCGGTATGACGTAATGTTCCAAAGAGCATTATCGTACACTAAAGTACTATACTTTCAGCCCTTGGATGATGCCACCTCAAAACTCTAGTAATTTGAAGCAAAATATGACACTTTCTCTCAGAAATAGGCTAAAATTAGTATCTTTTGGGTGTTCGGCTCCTTGGTGTAAGTTTAAAGTTTAAAATGTCACAATTTCCTGTATACCGTTTGAGTCTATCCCAAAAATACACAAACATAAACAGATTTTTTGCGCAATTTAGACGAAAATTGTCTTTTTTTTATTATTAATTGGAAATTTAAGCTTATTTTGCTAGACATTTTTAGGGGCTGCCTTTTTGATTGGCGTACGATATTTTTTTCAACGGTACAATAATATTGACACTCGAGTACGATAATTCTCTTCCGCTCACCTGGCAACACTGCTGAAACTTGACAGGACTTGGGGGCCTACCGCGAAAACCTAAATTCGCAAATTGCTTTTACTCTCACTAAGACGTAATTAGAGTGACAGAGAAAAATGCCCGAAATTGACGAATTTCGATTTTCCCGGTAGCCTCTCTGGTGCTTGAGGTACTTGATAGAAAACAACGCTGCCGCATGTTCTGAATTGTGATTTTATGTGTTTTGGATTGAAAATGATAGCAACGTCTAAATCAAGTTACAAAAATCATCGATATTCTGGTCCGCGAAAAACCAGGAAAAGTGTAACTGTAATTGGAGTCTACAAAAATGACCAATTCATAGAAAATATGACCTAGAAACTAGTTCACTTTTATAAAACTCAATTTTGCCCGAGATTGTACTTAGGCGAATACCTAAGGGAGCTAAGTGTATTGATCTTGAATAATTAGTTGGCTAATACATATATGACTCCAACATGATATGGACATTTACATCATAACTATTATACTTAGTTGGTTACTAAGTTCTGTTACTCGATTTCTTTCTTTCTTCCTAGCGTTGTCCCAGCATATTGCCACGGCTCAATGGAGCTTGGGGTCCGCTTTGACAACTAATCCCAAGATTTGGCGTAGGCACTAGTTTTTACGAAAGCCACTGCCATCTGACCTTCCAACCCAGAGGGTAAAACTAAGCCTTTTTGGGATTAGTCCAGTTTCCTCACGATGTTTTCCTTCACCGAAAAGCGACTGGTAAATATCAAATGATATCTGTTCTGAAGTTCTGTTACTCGATTTGCAACCTCTTTATTTCCGTTAAAACAAATGCTACCGAAAAAATAAAAAATGACATAATGTGGTGGATTTGTGAGCTATAATTATATACCACACATAGCGCTTATCTCGTCGTATCTATAATGAATTGGGGCCTAAAAGAGAATCGTATTCCAATTTTTTGAAACGCTTGTATTACTTTCTATATTAACTAAAAGTTGCCTTAAAATTCAGCTTTTATACTAAAAACGGCTTTAAATATGTTAAATTAACAAAATATATTTTGACAGATGCTTTCGCGCCCAAGACGCTCTTTGAAAATACTACATACGTAGAAGATACGAACTGTCAACTGATATTTGTCATTTGTTGTTAATCGCCTAACTGTCAACAGTGTCAATCCGAGAGTTGTGACGTCATCAGAATCTTCAATGACGTTTCGAGTTTGGTCACGTGATGTGTGCCAAAAGTTATTTTAAATTCATTTTTTATAAAAATATGGTCATTACAGGTCCCCTAAAAGCAGTTTAACATGTTCTTATAATCTAAAAGAATTTATTGGGATACAATTATGCCCTAAGATTTGTAGATGGAAACAACCCTATTGCGTTGCACAAATGTGGGCACCCGCCAAACATGATTTTGGGTGTGTCATACTCAGGGCTAACACAGATTCATTTCTGTGAAAAAAGTGTGAAAACCGGAAACTGGAAACCGTTCTCGAACCAATAGTGAAGCCCTTAAGCCACACCCTATTTCAAAACCAGCCATGGATCTTTGAACAGGACTCAGCTCCTGCACATAAGGCAAAAACAACTCAAGCCTGGTTTCGAAGGAACAAAATTGACTTTATTGCCCACGAAGACTGGCCGTCCTCCAGCCCGGACCTTAAGCCCCTGGATTATGCCATATAGCAGGTTATTGAGGAGAAAGCCTGTGCTAAACCCCACACAAATCTTAACTCCCTCAAGCGGGCCATAGTTAAGACAGTGACGGAATTAGACATGACAATCGTGCGTGCCGCTATTGATGACTGGCCTCGTCGTTTGAGGGCCTGTGTCAAAGCCAGAGGAGGCGATTTTGAATGATATTGTCATATGTAATTCCTGATTTTGTGTACTTCATTTTAATATATACTTTTTTAAACTTTCGTTGGTATATTTTATGTAGATAAAGATTATTGCAGTAACAGAATTTAATAACCAACTAGGTAGAAAATAAATTGGATATGATGTGATCCGTTGAATGAAATTGACAATAAATAAAATAAATAAATAATTTTCTATCTCTAGGCATTGTGTGAAACTTCTAGTTGTGTCAAAATATCGGGAAATCAATAATATAAACAAACATGGTAAATATCTCATTTCTTTTTATAATGGTTATAAATAGAAGGCCATGCAATTATGTAACTCACTGTAATTTAATTTAATGTATCGTAAAAAAATGTTTTAATTATTCTACTGTAAAATAGTACCTACTTTTTTAAAGGCTGGGCAGTAAGGGATTGCTTTAATTTTAGAACAAAACAACGTTTTTTTTTTTTAAAAATACCGGAAAATCTGACTTACAAATTTAGACTTTCTTAGGTTCATTCTACTTAGAATCTTCTCCACCCTAGCATTAAAAAAAGATATCCTAAAATATCCATACCATTACGTCACATTTTAGTGTGAAAGAAATTACAATGTAAAACTAAAATTTCAATACAAATTTTCGGGTTTTTTTAGCACGAGGATTGATTATGCTAGTGATTCTGAGTTGGAAGAACCCAAAAATATCATGATGTGTGAGAATCAGATTTTTAATATTTTCATGGAAAACGCTCATATTTCTCATAAAATAATTTAATAATAATAGGTACTTGATAATACTGATAACAAAAAAATTTCTAATGAGTCTCGAACCCACATCCTATTGCATGTATTTCCACGTACATACCGCAACGCCATTGAAGCTTACTCACGCTGTGCCAAATTGTCTACTACATGGATCCCAGTAAGACTGTTTCAATGTGTGAGTGATACTTAGAAATAGAGTCAAGAAACATTCTGTCGACATTAAGGGGTAGTTTTTGTACAATGAAGTGTTCAATGTTTGTTGTAATAGTTCAATATTTATTTAAAGAGTGCGCTAAATATAATTTACAGTATAGAAATACCAAGACTACTCCACAAAAAAATTAAAACTCAAAATTTGCAATTGTGGCGCCATCTAGTGAGGTTTAAGCTTTGGGTAACCTAGTCGAACCACCTTAAAGCCTTTTGTTGTTCGTTTATCGCACGTGTTAAAGGCCTTCGAACCAATTAATACATTGTGTCGTTTATCTTATAGGGCACCTGCGACGTTTGGTTAGGTGGCATAGAAATATGTCAGATGTAAAATAATGTAAATTTGATAGGTCACAATTGGAAAAATACAGCTGGCATTTGGGATTTTGGCCTGATCAAGATGAAAACCGATATCTGAGGATCCAAGAGGCTTTTTATTATGAATTTGAGATCAAAATAATAAAAAAAGTGCCGCGGGTTGAATTTTTGAATTTTTCATCCGATCAAGGTGAAAATCCATATCTGAGGATACGAGTGGCCCTTCATTATGATTCTTAAGTCATATTTGGTAAAAGCGCCCTCCATCTTGAATGAAACGCCCGATAGGTAGGCTATGGATAGGTCTTCAAAAATGATATTGAGGTTTGTAATATCATTTTTTTCTAAACTGAAAAGTTTGCGCGAGAGATACTTCCAAAGTGGTAAAATGTGTCCCCCCACTCCTGTAACTTCTAAAATAAGAGAATGATAAAACTAAAAAAAATATATGATATACATTACCATGCAAACTTCCATCGAAAATTCGTTTGAATGAATGAATGAATGAAATTTAATCCAGAAAATTATTTCCATATATATTATACATTTACACATAATTGCATTACATAAAGATTTAAATTAAATCAAAATAAAATTAAATAACATCCTAAAATTTAAATAACAATATATTATATTACATTATAGTACATTACGATACAAGTGCGAAAAATAGGAAATTCGAAACGAGTGGCGATAAATTAAAACACGACCAAAGGGAGTGTTTTAAATCGACACGAGTTGCGAATTACCTATTCGCACATGTATCGTACAACGTTTTACAGTACATATGGCCCTTTAAATGTTCGACACAGTAACGTAATATGCTACTTCTCGCACTAGTGCTATAAAGTAGCCCCATATGTACTGTAAAAATTTAAATAAGGGCCTGTGTCCCGGGTTACCCTGAGCCCGTCACGATAGGCTTATGGTAGCCCCTCCAGCGCTCGTGCAGCGGGCTGGCGTCCCACTCTCTCACCGCCGACAGTAGCGTGTTGAAGGAGCCATATATTGCCTTTCTGGCGGTGGCGCTTCTCGCGCGCAGCAGCGCGTCCCAGCCCGGCGCGCGCCCTTCCGCGAACATGGCGCTCGCGCTGCACCAGCGCGGCAGGCGTAACAGCGCCCGCCACGCATTGTTGTACTGCACACGCAAGTCTCTGACCGCCGCGCAGGTGTAGTCGGACCATAGCTCCACTGTATAGACGCTTGTACAAAAACTGAGGAACAGCTGCCTTTTTACGCTGTCGCTACATTTGGCGAATCTTCTAGCCAACATATTCGCGCGTACCGCAGTGGCTCGCCTTTGCCTTTCTACGTCCTCCAGATCTTTTAAACTAGACAATAGAATATGGCCAAGATATTTAACTTCCTGTACTCTACGCAATGGAACCCCATCAAGTAGTAGCGGAGATATGTGTATGGGCATATGTGCGGTTTGAATTGAATGAGATCTTGTAAGTAGTTTTTTTTAATACATCATAAATATATATTAAAAAAAAATCATCAAACCCATACGTGTGGGGAATCTATGGATAGGTCTTCAAAAATGATATTGAGGTTTCTAATATCATTTTTTTCTCAACTGAATACTTTGCGCGAGAAACACTTCCAAAGTGGTAAAATGTGTCCCCCCCCCCCTGTAACTTCTAAAATAACAGAATGATAAAACTAAAAAAATATATATGATATACATTACCGTGCAAACTTCCACCGAAAATTGGTTTGAACGAGATCTAGTAAGTAGTTTTTTTTAATACGTCATAAATGGTACGGAACCCTTCATGAGCGAGTCTGACTCTCACTTTGCCGCTTTTTTGCTTTTATCATGATCATCATACGTCATTTATCATATAAAAGCAAACACGGTGAAATTTAAGATGTCGGTCGTTTTTGCCAAATTTGACCTCAGAATCGTAATGAATCGCTCGGATCCTTAGATATCGATTTTCATCTCGATCAGAGCCAAAATGCAAAAATCCAAGATGGCGGGCGTGTGTTTCATTTTTGACCTCATATTCATTATAAAGGTCCTCTAGGATCCACAGATATCGATTTTCATCTTGATCAGAGCAAACATGCAGAAATTCGTATTGAACACGTCGCCATAGGAACAGTTTGTATGGGAAAGTATCATTATTGTTTTTACTATTTTCCTCGCATTCATTCCATATTTTTTCACTGTTAAAACCGTCCCTGGACCTAGAAATATTCCAATACCAAAATTAGCCAAATAGGTCCAGCCGTCCGCGAACTTAACGATAAGTTTAAATAGCAGCGAGGACTTAGTAAGAAAGTACACATAAAAAACCTCCACCTATAACGGCGATTCATATTTACTATCACAAAGGGTCTAGCCGCAATCCTATAGTGAAACTGCCCCTGGCTGCAATGTATACCTTTCTTAGAAGCGTTAATTGGTCTTATTATAAGATATCATACCTGGGCGACCGAGCTTTATAACTATTTATTGTAATATGGTGGTGTATAGGTAATAATCTTAACTACATTTTTTTACTAATTTAAACTTGTCTAAAACAATAAAAATTAAAAAATTATATATAAACTTGAACATATAAAAAAAAAAAGTTAGTCACCGGGCGAGATTCGAACCCATAACACTCGTTTAGCAGTCCGCATCTTAACCCGCTGGACCAGACGGACAGTGGCCGGCAACACTGCGTCGAAAGAAAAACGCATGAAAACTCTAAAACACGCGTTTTCCCAAACATGAGACTAATCTAGATAGATTGTATACCCCCAAAAACCCCCATATACCAAATTTCAGCGAAATCGTTAGAGCCGTTTCCGAGATCACAGAAATATATATATATATATATAAAATTAAAAAAGATTTTATATATTTTTTTTTTTATCCAAACCAAGGGGATTCCAGGTTTGAAATATTGTAAAATCTTATACCTTTAAACGAGCAATTCTTGTATATATATATATATACAATATATATATATATATATATATATATATATATATAAAAATATATAAAATCTTTTTTAATTTTTCTAAGCTAAACTAATGGTTTAGTTTGGTTTAAAAATTTTAATCAAAAAAAAAAAATTTTTTAGGCCTTTATAAATAAGTTAGAACCTTGATTTTTTTTTTTGAAAATGTATTGCTATTAGTGCGATGTATAATCCGAATTTCAAAGAAATCTAACCATTAGTTTAGCTTAGGAAAATTAAATAATATTTTATATATATTTTTTTTTATCCAAACCAAGGGGATTCCAGGCTTGAAATATTGTAAAATGATATCCTATAATAAGACCAATTAACGCTTCTAAGAAAGGTATACACATACATAAAAAAAAATTTTTTTAGGCCTTTATAAATAAGTTAGAACCTTGATTTTTTTTTTGAAAATGTATTGCTATTAGTGCGATGTATAATCCGAATTTCAAAGAAATCTAACCATTAGTTTAGCTTAGGAAAATTAAAAAATATTTTATATATATTTTTTTTTATCCAAACCAAGGGGATTCCAGGCTTGAAATATTGTAAAATGATATCCTATAATAAGACCAATTAACGCTTCTAAGAAAGGTATATATTTCAGCCAGGGGCAGTTTCACTATAGGATTGCGGCTAGACCCTTTAAATTATTAAAATAACAACCTGATTAAATTAAAAATGAAAGTTTCATCGTTTCATCAATGGTTGTTTAAAATGCATAACATCATCCCCATATAAAGCCTGTTGTGCTCAAGAAAAATCAAAATAAATATGATCCTAGCTAAACTGTACGTGAAAAGTAATCCCATATTTTTTCCAGTGTTTGTTGGAACGACTAACACATCATTTAGCCGCACAATAAGGCATATTTTTTTTGTTAAAGATATAATTTGAATACTTCTTACTATGACTGTCACAACGGGCTGCCATTTACGAACTAAATAGCTCCACGGCACAAAGTTGATGCCCCGCCCGCTTTGGCACAATGTGTGTGGGGTCATTTTGCAGACCTAGTTCGTCATCTATGTTTATTATCAGTCGCTGGTATTATATTTCTTTAAAAAAGTACGAAAGCACGTTTCTGAATGAACCTTTAGAATTTCAATTTGTCGCGACCAAAATTAAATTATAACCTCTTGTCAATCTCAATAATCAATCAGAACTCAATAGTAATACTTGTCGCTAGATAATTATGTAGATAAACTAAACTTATATATTAAGCGTTGTAGTCTAAACTGTCGAGTTACAGTTTAAAATACTAAAACACAATGCATTTCGGGTTAAAAGATGCTTAGTAAACAAAACATTGAGCATAGAGTACAATGCCCACTATGTTGAAGACTTTTTTGTTTCTGCCAGTTCTTTTAAATATGACAAAAACAGGTGTTTTGAGAAAATGGGCAATTTTTTTGGTTTTCCAATTTATAAAATTGTCTTAATATATATATTTCGCCTTTGATTTTGCCGGCTGCAAGTTCTGTATAGCCAATTTTGCTTCGGCTCTTAATTCGGTTCGGACATCATGTTGAATTATTTATAACAAAACAAGATTATAAACAACAAAATTAAATCCGATAAAACAGAATTACAGCGAAAAATTATCAAGTTTCCCGCCAAACATTTTTTTTTTCTATTCGGTTAGAGACACGTTTGAGTAGACATTTTTACCGCTACCTAATATTTAGATGAAATATTGATATTTCAATGTGTATATGTATAGTTATGAAAAAAATTGATAATAATGTGTTATTTATTATGTTCATGCGGATTTATTATGTAAATAAAACTGCACTAAGTACATACCAAATCGTTTATTGTTTTTTTTAATACGCATAGTGGCAGAATGTCATGATGCCGGTGCCAAAAATTTATGTGGAATGGAAATTAAAAAAGAGGACTTTGCTGGCCTAGGCCTGCATGATTTGTATGAAATTCCATTAACGACCTCTTGTCCGAGCCGCACCTGAAACGTCATACTTCGCAGCCACAAGCAATAAGGAACATAACATCAATATTTCATTGCATGTTTGAGAAAATACCATTAACTATACAATTTATAAAAACAACAAACAATACATAAATAATTTAGAATTCATTATTTATATTTATACTATTATGAATAAATGACTATGTGCTAAATGCTAGTTTTAACTTGTATTCAATCGACCTCAGCGTGCTGCAATGGTCATGTTGTTATTTTTTTATTGAATTTTCTTACACTTTTACTTGATAAAAAATCGTGCCATGATCTTGACAGCTGAATTAGATGGCGCTGCTCAGCTCCATACAATTTTCGTTAAGTCTGGGTTTCAAAAGTTGACTTTGGACAATTACCATAAAACATGATGTTTTATAGCACCATCTAGTTCGGTTCGGCTGTCCTAATGGGATGCACTATTTTAATTATTTGCAGACTTTTCATCAACCTCTCTTTTGGTAAACTATAGGATATTTTTTTTTAACTTGCAGACCGTTCCTGGAGCTGCGGCCGGTGTCGGGGTCGATGGTGGCGCACCCGCCGTACTGCGAGGAGCTGCTGGAGGCGGCGCTGCGCCACATGGAGCGGCTGCTGCAGGACTCGGCCGAGCCGCTGTCCTTCCTCGTGGTGCTGCCCGAGTGGCCCGAGCGCCACACGCACGCGCTGCACAAGCTGCAGGCCAGCCACTTCAAGCGCAAGCAGGTACACACCAGTATACGTACAAAACCTTTTTCTACTCGTCGACTGCAATTATTGAATTAAGATTTCGTATACCAAACTATAAACTTTCAATTATCTCGTGTATTTATGAACGCGAAAAACTTGATCAGAAGTACCTATACTAAATATTATTGTGTGCAGCGCCATCTATCGGCAAATTGTCTAACTAATTTTTGCGATTTAATCAAAGAAGCGTGCATGAACTATAGGAGACAGCGCAGGAGCCGTCAAATTTTTGGCGCGAGGCGTAAATGTGATGTTTATTGTTCCAATGTAGCCCACGAGATGGCAGAACCTACCATGCACAACAAAAAACGTGACTTGTAGATTGCAGACCCTCCATCGCGCACGGGCCCTATACAATAGTCACAAGGAGAAGAACGCTAACTCCATACAAAAATATGCCTCTTTCAAAACTTCGTTTATACTAGTGGCGCTCTCTTTGTATCTCAGTACTAAAATTGACAACCGCTTTAGCCTGGCGGGTTTTGGTAGGTAATCCAGTTCAGAAAGCTAGTGGTTCTGCATTCGAATCCCGGCGAGAGTATTTCTTTTTGTATTTTTTGTTTTTGTTGGGGTAAGGTTTTTAAATTAGCATTTCTTAAATAGAAAAATATTATGTTAAGGAGATATTAATCAAAATCACAGGCATCTCTTGTACTAAACAAGGTAACAAAACAGTTATAATCAAGTTATAAATATTATTATTCCTATATATTAGGATCAAAAGAGCTTGTTTCAAAAACATACAATAGGCAAAAAAGTAATTTTCTATACCTATAAATTTATGTATCGGGCGGGGCTTGTTGAACTTTTTTTTTCTGTTTGGAACTGCCATCAGTCGGTAACGACTATAATCGGTTTTGATGTATGTAGGAATTGACATTGGGGTTTTGGAGACCATTGTCTCATTTAACCAGACATTAATTTTGCACAATGTGCTTCCTTTTAAGTCTGTGTACAGTTTTAGTCTTATCCAGTAGTTTTGAAGCTAGTGGGTTTTGGTGGCTTGCTAGGCGCTCAATATAATTGTTTGTGAATTTTTTGATCTCTTCCTGTATGGTGGTCATATTGAGATAATCGTGTATTTCATCGTTTCGGATGAACCACGGTGCGTTGGCAATCACACGAAGGATGGCGTTCTGTGCTCTTTGAAGACACATTATGTTACTATCACTAGCAGTTCCCCATAGCTGGATCCCATATGTCCAGATGGGCTTAATGATTGCGTTGTATGGGAGTAATTTATTATCCACTGAGAGAGTAGAGTTTAGACCCAATAGCCAATGAAGATTTTTATATTTTAATTTAAGTTGGCCTATTTATTAGCGCATTTTTTATGTTAAGTTGGCCTATTTATTAGCGCATGTTTTAATTCCCAGATTACCTTGGTAACAATAAATAAGTCATTAAAAATCTTCATGATAGGTAATAAAAACATTATGTATATACTATTTATTGCTTTTAATGTAGCTTTTTAATACCTAAAACATGAATCTGTGGTTTTACTCCACAATTGGAATTAATGTAAATTGTAATTAGATCACATATATCAGGCCAATAAAAAACATGGATATATGACAACTAAAGTTGTTATTACGATTGTCGGACACACTGCTCCAAGCAGCAGTCTTGATCACCGGGAAACTACGAGGGCGGTTTGAGAAGTCAGTGACTATATAAAACAAAAATCATTTTAACATATAAACTTTTGAATTGTAAATTCTGAACTCCTTGGTAGCTGGCAGTTTTTTTTTTTAAAGGCGGGGTACTTTGGCCAAAAAGTGTGTCCACATGAGAAGTCAAAGTGGGCCGTTGCATGTCTTTCTAATTAGGGTGACCATGAGTTATATGTATCTGGGATATTGGGATAACGTGGAATATATAGTTTGGCCAAGATCTTTTCTCATGTATAAATTATTAACTAATTATTAATCGCATATTAAGTTTTATGTTTACATCCGACGTTCCGAGGACGGCGTTGTCCCCGTGGTCTCAAAGAAGACAAAGAAGGTCTAAAGTTGACATCAACATCTTCTAGCCGCGCGAGTTTTTTGAACTACTCGCACTTGGTCTTGTTTATTGACTTGAACATTTTGCGCACTAGGGATGTTACTCCGTCGACACACAACACTAACGATATCCGATTTTTCGACTGTCGATATTGGTTCTCACTTACACATACTAATAACTGGGGGCCTACCGCAAAAACCGAAATTCGCAAATTGCGGAGATCTTTGTCTTTTACTCTCACTAAGACGTAATGAAACAGAAAAAAACGCCCGCAATTGATGAACTTCAATTTTCGCGGTTATAGCCCTGGATTCCATGTGGATGAGATTTATATTTTGTCGGTAACAGAATTAGAAAACTGGTGTGGATTTTCAAAAAACTTAGGTATATCACTACTAAATCGCTCCTGTCACAAATCTACGTAGCTCTAGCACAGTCAGTCATGAATTACTGTATTGCAGTATGGGGTGGTGCAAGTAAGAGTAAATTTTTAGAAGTAGAACGAAGTCAGAGATGTCTGCTAAAAGTTATGCACCAAAAACCATATCGCTATCCAACACAAGAACTTTATAAAATTAGTGAACAGCTTACAATGAGAAAATTATATATTACAGCGGCGGTATTACGAGTACATAGAACTGTAAAGTTTGATAAAACGATCTTATCACGTAGACGTAAAAAATCTGTTATGCCTCCAGTGAACTGTAAATCTTTATTTGGAAGAAGACAATATCAGGCATTATCAATACACCTTTATAATATGATAAACGAAAAAATTAATATCTACTGTTTGCCTTGGTATGAATGTAAAATAGCCCTAATAAATTGGCTTAAAAATATAACATACGACGAAACAGAAATTCTATTAGGATGACGAGTACGATAGTAACTGAAACATACACATACACACACACACACACACACACACGCACGCACGCTCGCTCGCACGCACGCACGCACGCACGCACGCACGCACGCACGCACGCACGCACGCACACACACACACACACACACACACACACACACACACACACACACACACACACACACGAATTGTAAGCTAATCACTTCTTTCTCTCTTTTTGAATATAAGCAGAATTTAAAATGTTAATAATTATACATATATTGAAATAGTAATAATAATATTATGTAAGTTATTATTTTCTTTTACTTAAAATAATAGCCGTTTGCACAATGTTAGACTTTATTGTCGTTAACCGTGTACAAATGTACTAGACAAATGTAGAAGAGCGGAGCTTCCTGTCACAGGTATTATACATACTTACTAGGAAGTCCCAACCATGAATGTGTTATGTTGTATACTATTTAACGAAATAAATGCTTTTTGATTTTTTTGAATTAAAATACTTAAGGTGTTACGATGCCGGACATGTGTTTGAAAATTAGTAAATGGCAGCCGTTAGCCGCCACTGTCGAATTCAAAAATTGTCACGATTTTTCATTTGTAGTCTTCCTCTTTTGCACTCATGGTATGTTCATATGCGTGATGGCTTACGTTTTGCACACTTTAAGTATCTTTAAGCGTCATCAACTCATCGTAGATCTGTGATTTTTTATTTTATTTATTTATTTATTTATTTAAACTTTATTGCACACATAAAGAAAAATGTACAAATGGCGAACGTAATGCCAAAAGGCATTCTCTACCAGTCAACCATTGGGTCAAACAGAGACATTTGTGTATGTTGGTGCAGGAAAAAATAATAACAAATAAGAAGGAAAAAATTAAACGTGAAGTCAAATAATATTAAAAATATATAAATAGTTAAATACTACTACTTATATAATGTATAAAAGATAGACTAATACATATAATTATGTACATATACATGATGGTGAACCTTATTTAAGTTCTTCTGACAGAAGATGCTTGCGAAGTAGTCGTTTGAAAACGGGTTTGCTTGGGGCTTGTCGAATAAAGAGAGGGAGGGAATTCCAGAGACGGATTGCCTCAACGGCGAAAGAGTTAGACATAAAACCAGTACGGTGAGAAGGAATCGAGAGTTTGAGAGAACGGGAGGAACGGAGTTCACATCCTGGACGGGGGGTGATGAAAGTGAATTTACGTTTAAGATAACCAGGGGAGGAAGGCTCGAACAAAATGGAGAATAAAATACTCAGGATTCTAAGGGACCTACGACGACGGATGGAGAGCCAATTTAGCTGACGGCGATAAAAAGAAACATGGTCGTATTTGCGAAGTCCGAAAATGAAACGTATGCCATTATTCATAAGACGGTCTAGCTTATTGAGGTACTCTTGAGAGATATTAGTCGTGCACGCGTCCGCATAGTCAATAACTGGCAAAATTAGAGTCTGCACAAGTAATTTCTTAGTACCTACTGGGAGAAAATTCTTAAATTTATAGAGATAACGCAATGTTCCTGAAACTTTCCGACTTATTTCAGAGACTTGGTCATTCCAGGTAAGGCTAGAATCTAATACAAGGCCGAGATCTTTCACTTGTTTAGTTACTGGAATAACAGTGCCATCAAACAAAATCGGCGCGACAGAAACCGCACCAAGCTTTACTTGTTGATGATGGCTACCCAGAATAATAGCCTGACATTTTTAATTTACTTAATTTAATTTTTTTTTTTAATTTCGTCAATCTGTGATTGTAACTAAATTTGCCGCCTTTTTCTACTGACGGAAATGTGTTTCCAACCTATATCGAATCGATTACGTATATATAAATAGTTAGTAAAACCGTTTCAGTAAAAAAATATAATGTATAAACTTAAGTCAACAAAGTAACATTCCATGTTTAAGGACTTTGGATTTCAATTTTGGCAATTAATTATTCTATAATAGCTATCATTCCACCAATTTAAATATAGACACACCTAATTAGATAAACTTACTTAAGAACTTAATAAGAATTGTGTAAAACTGATTCACATCGTGCCGACATCATGTTCACCCTAATGAGTTTGACAATTATCGTCTTGTATTTTTATCGTAAAATTGAATGATTGTGATTCACCTGTGAAAATATATACCACAATCAGCAAAACTTTCACTTCTACAACCTGTCACACAACATTTAGTAATGCTGAGCCCCACCATTTACGTATTATGGAAATATCTCGAAAATATGTCATCAAGTTGGGGATATCAATTAATATTCAAAGTTTTTACTATGTCTACCATATTAAAATTTTGTTTTTTTTTTGTTGTGCACATGATAAAGATAAAGATAGTTTATTATTTAAGTAGGCATATTACAATGCGCTTATGAATGTCAAATAAAGCTACATGCTTTTGCAATCAGTTAATAATATTGACATCATAATTATTTACAAATTACTTTTCCTACTCCTCTATTGTTATCTGTCATTTATGCATTCATTAACACGAATATAAGAACATACATAAATGGTTTCAAGAAAAGTCTATATTGTCTATTCCTCATAACAGCTCTTGTGCTTTTAATCGCTATAACGTTACTGCGATTAATGGCTACCAACATAACAAAATCAAAACGAATACAGTTTTAAAGTGCATTGCTGCCAACTTACAAAATATTCATTTGGTTGCATAGTAAAAACAATCACTTCATAAGTCAAAAACACGCATGTGACACCCGTAATATAGCAACACCCATAGACTACGAAGACCGCTTAGCGTTGCTTGTTAGTCTCCGTAGGCTACGGTGGCCAAAATCGAGAAAAAAACTGTCAAAAATTTAATTTAGCAAGTAGCAAGTACCAGGGCCTCATGAGTTACGAGAAGGTGTCGCTGACCGGCCGGCCGCGGCCCGGGGCGGGCTGGGCGCCTAACAAGGTATGCTCGCGCGTCTTGGCTATATACTTTTGCTTTGTTTACCTAAATTAAGATTTATTTTTGTTGACTCGTAGGAAAAATATTGTATGCAACGTTGTATAAGTAGGTCAAAAAATGTTCGTGGCGTATTCCTTTACAATGTTCGCCTACGCCTTCGGCTCCGGCTCACATTGTAACTCACGCCACTCGCCTTTTTTGACCCTTCTTATACAACTGTTGCATAAAATACTATAATAGATTTGAGAACCGCACTCTGTATATAGCACTAAAATAGTATAAGACAGTATTTAATTTCAGTAGTATATTGATATAAATACTAACACAATGGTATGTTTTTAACATTGGCAACAGGTGCGAGTGAGACACCGCGCCCCACTTTTGCTATCTCAAGTGGACCGTTTTCTCTAGTCTGATAAGAACACCTTTCTGCCTCAGTGATAAGGTTCAATTTACTGTAACAAAAAAGTTAGAGTGTGCTCCACTTTATATCTCCATGTAAAAAAGTTGTTGAGGCATATGTCAAATACGATCGGAAAATTGTTGGAAAATGGAGAAAAGCTAATTTCGTGTGTTAATTACACATTACTTTTTACGTGGAAAAACTATTAAAGAGACAGAAAACTGTTTAAAAAAATATTATGGGGAATCTGCTCCTTCTCATGGAATGGTACATAAGTGGTTTACAGAATTTCGTTCTGGACGTACCACTACCAATGACGCAGAACGCTCTGGAAGGCCGATTGAAGTGACCACCGATGATGTCGTGAATAAAGTTCACGATATTGTTTTGGATGACCGTCGACTCCGTCGAGTGAAGATTCGTGAGATAGCTGAGACTGTACACATTTCATCTGAACGAGTTTTTCATATCTTGCACTTCCGAGCAATGCTTAGCCAAATTCAAGCGTAATCCTAATGAATTTTTACGTCGATTTGTGACGGTAGATGAAACGTGGATCCACCATTATACGCCAGAGACGAGAAATCAGTCAAAACAGTGGACTTCTGCTAACGAACGGGCCCCAAAGAAAGCGAAAACCGTTAATTCGGCAGGAAAGGTAATGGCCACTTTTTTTTGGGACAGCCAAGGGGTTATTTATATAGATTATTTAGAGAAAGGTGAAACAATAAATGGCCAAGCCTGGGCAATAGCATGATACGCGCAGATGGCTGTCTTCAAATTTGTATTTATTTTTATTTGTCTAAGAGCATAGGCAAAACAAGATAATTTTGCGGCTATTTTCCCCACGTGAGTTTTCAAGTTTATATGCTCATCTATATCTATACCAAGTAATGAGCACCTGCTTTTTAATTCTAGTTTGCAATCACGGTAGCAGTAGTAGGTAGAAGGATTAAATTGGTTTATCGTAGATTTATAGTTAAATTATGGTCTTTTAGCCAGGACAATGTTGTATTAAAGATTGTGTCCAATTTACTTGAAACTTCGTTACTGTTGTCGCTGAGGAATATTATAGATATGTCGTCAGCATATAGTAATGATTTAAAATTATTTACTTCTAGTAGTTTTGGCAAATCGTTTATGTATAAAATAAACAAGATGCATCCTAAAACACTTCCTTGCGGGATAGCGCATTTTGTAGCAACGTTGAGAGAACGGACTCTATTTATATTTTTGTTTTCATCATTAAAATATTCAATTTCCACAACCTGTTGTCGGTTTTCAAGATATGATGTAAACCATTTGTGCGTTGTACCGCGAACATCTATTCCATAGAGTTTATTTAAAAGAATATCATGTTGCATTCGATCGTAAGCTTTGCTCATATCTAAGAGAAGCCCAAACGCGTATTGTTTATTTTTTATTGATCCTATAGCCTCTCGAATAAATTTGTACACCGTAAGGGTTGTAGATTTTTCCTTCCTGAAACCGAATTGGCAGTTGTCAAAAATTTCATATTTGTCACAAAATCAAGTTAACCGTTTCGCCATAATCGTTTCAAAGTCCTTCGAAAATGCACTTACTAACGCTATTGGGCGGTAATTTTCGGGACCTGACAAATTTCCTTTCTTTGAAATAGGCTTTATAAGAGACGTTTTCAGTTTTTCCGGGAATATTCCTGAAGAGAAAGATTGGTTGATAAGGTCCGTAAGTGGGTTTGTAAGCTCTTTTGCGCATTCTTTTACAAGCATAGGAGGTATCTCGTCAACCCCATAGCTAGTTTTGTTTTTTAACTCATAGCTAGATTAGTTTTGTTTTTTGTATGTAAGAAAATGCTACTTTGCTACTTTGTTAGAAAAATTTAACGTAGAAGTTGTGAAAAAACGGCCACATCTGGCAAAGAAGAAAATCCTTTTTCACCACGACAATGCCCCTGCACACTCGTCAGCAGTCGCAACAGCCGAATTAGTAGAATTTCGTTACGAAATACTGCCTCACCCACCTTATTCTCCAGATTTGGCCCCATGTGATTTTTTTTATTCCCAAACATGAAGAAATGGCTCGGTGGGAAAAGATTTTCATCAAATGAGGAAGTCATAGCTGAAACTGAAGCATATTTTTCAGGGTTTGACAAAAAATATTTTTTGGAGGGCTTGAAAAAACTGGAACATCGTTGGATGAAGTGTATGGAGTTGAAAGGAGATTATGTAGATAAATAAAACTAAAAAAGGTAAAAAAAATTTTTTTTTGCAAAAAGTCACTGACTTATCAAACCACCCTCGTAGTCGGGATATGCGGCGGGTCCTTGTCTTTTGATTTTGAGCCTTTCCAAGGAAATTATATGACGTTGACGGTCAAGGATTATTTTCTCACGTTCATCCTCTAAAACAAAACAGTCACATTTTAAACACTACTAAATATAATCTATCTCCTTAATTACTAACCTCGCTAATTGCTACCAGGGGTCTAACATGCCAGCTTAAACAATATTGGATTTTACATCTATGATGCATTTTGATTGTAATTTTGGACGCGATATAGCGTCCGTGGGACTTAAGGGGGTGGTAAGATTAAATTTATGTTATGTATTTGAATTTGGCAACAGTACGCTTATTTTATATAAAGATTAAAATATTTCTTGCCTTGAAATAATTGTTGTTTCTTGGTTTAGTACAATGGTTTAAACTTTAACTGAGTCTGTGCGGAGACTGTGCGGTGGATTTTTAATTTTGAAAATTAATCAATAAATATATTTTATGGAAATAAATCGTAAGTTAATCATTTTATATGAAAACTTTGATAATTGTGCGTCACTGACATTATTGACAGCATTGAAATTGCAGACTTTTGTCTATCTTCTAACCGGCCAGACCCAAGTGCAAGGCCTTTTGACTAAGATTTTTTTTGTATATTATAATAATTTATTATGGAGGGCCTCTACTCTCCATAGATTTTATGAACATAGTCAAAGACAAACTGAAATAGGTAATAATTTATATAAGATAATTATAATTTACATATGGTAGTGTGACATAAATCAAAATATTTGATAAAAATAATTTTATTTGTTCCTAAAGTTGTACCTATAAACAAAGCCAGATGGGAGCAATGTTGCTGTAGCAAAATATTTTTAAGTTAATTACTGGCAAAGTATTTCCCCAGCATCAGACCACACATGCGCAATTATAAAGGGTCATGTCTTTCTAAGGAAGTCGACAGGCCTTGGATTTAATGCACGTATGTTGATTTTTCGAGGATAATTCTCTGTCATGTGATCCGATTTCAAAAATTGTTCTTTTGTTTGAAAGGTAGGTGGCAGGTGTCTTTAATGTAATCTCATAGAAATTTCAAGTCTAATAAACACAAAGTTAGTTAAATTTCAAACTGAATTCGGAAATGTTTTTGGATAATTAAAAAAAAAGTTGTCACAATAGAGATCTCATTATATTTTTTTTGTAGATTTTATAGTAATGTTAGTATCATGTAAAAAATTGTTTTGGAATGTTCAATTTGGGCTCTTTTAAATGATACCCCACTTGACCTAGTCACTAGACTTTGCAATATTGGGCATTTTCCATAGTTATTAAAAATTAAATATAAAAATAATACTTTCAATGTGTCTGGGTTAGCGTTGTTCATAACTATTCCAAATTTCAAATAGATAGCTTAAGTGCTTAAGCGGGGGATGTGGGTTTGCCAGCGTTTCTTGCGTCGGCGCACGGAGTGGCTGGTCTTGTCTCTAGAATTTTAAATTACCATGGAGACGGGGTCACCATTCCGTTTGTTGACGATGCACTGGCGCGGTGGAGGACCCACTTCCCATCGGCGACATTGCCCGAAGCTCCGCCGGTCCAGCGGGCATGGGACAACGTGGGGGCCAAGAAAATGCTAGCGCGGCTCATTGGTGCGGTCACAGGGGTGTACTTAGCTAGACTCCGGTCGGTGTCGAGGGCAGATGTGTGGCTGCTGGCTCTGCCTGCTCCTCACTTTGGAACTCTCCTAGACAGCGACTCAATGCGTGTGGCAGTGGCGCTCCGCTCCCGTACCCTGCACTCCTTTTTCACTCGGGGGAATCCCCGGCAGTCAAGACAACACGCGTCGTGATACGCCCGCGTCCGCACCCCTTCTTCACTCGGGGTAAACCCCGGCAGTCAAGACAACACGCGCCGTGAACGCGCGTTTGTATCGTGTAGTGCCCGCGACCGCACCCCTTCTTCACTCGGGGGAAACCCCGGCAGTCAAGACAACACGCGCCGTGAACGCGCGTTTGTATCGCGACAAACGCAAACATTACTGTTTCGACTTGTTTAGTTTCGAGAAAGTTGGGACAATTTATAATTTATCAGTTTATAATAAAATAATAGCGGAATTTAGTGTGAGATCGTGAGTAGTCGTCGTCAAATATGCAGTATAATCAGTGTTATTTTATTATTTTGTGACAGGTGGTGATACCAGCTTTTGAACATGAATATCGACATGGCTTCCAGCACGTAGTTCCAAAGTGAGTAACTTGCATATTATGACCTAATATTCGTACAGTCAGCGTCAAATACTTTGTAGCAACCAAAGTAGCCAAATAGTTCGGTACACCATATATTTAGTATGGTGTACCGAACTATTTGGCCACTTTGACTGCTACGAAGTATTTGACGCTGACCGTACCACACCTGGCAAGGCGCGCGATTCAAAGTTTGATCAGTCGACTGAAGTTATAATAACGTTTATTTTATTTCCGATGTCTGAAGGCCTGGGCATGTTCGTAGTGAGAATCAGAAAATATTGCTCATCATCATCACAAGTAGATATACAATGGTGCAATTGGATGTTTTTTATTTATTTACTTGAATAACGTCGACGGCAAACGAGCATACGGCGCGCCCGATGGTAAGCGGGTATCGTGGTGTACAAGTCGGCGCTCTAAACGGCCGGTCCCCCGGCAGGAACGAGGTGTACTTCCGCTGGGGCGGCGGCACGGTGGTGGTGTGGCTGCAGAACGCGGCCGGCTTCGCGCGCTGGGGGCCCACCGACGAGCGCGTGGAGGCGCTGCTGGACGCCTGGCGGCCGCGCGCCAAGCTGCGCTCCCCGCCGCCCGCCGCGCCGCCCGACGCCGCGCCCGCTGTCGCCGCCACCCCCGCGTCCGCGTCCGCGTCCGCGCCCGCCGCGCCCGACAAGCGCCCCAACGACAAGGTGTAGAGGTTCATGGCGCTCCGAGCGGCCCACGTTCACCGAGCGTCCCAAGTGTCAATGGCGACCTGCATGGACACATTATGAACTAATTCATTTTCTTAGTGGCCGTGCAATTTTGCAGCCGGGTGTACAGATTTGGAATCAGAAATGTAAGCGATGACTGCTGTGATCCCGAATGGTGAAATGCTCCTATGTAAAATAAAATTATACAATCATGTATGTGCGCGATTGGTCGTTTGCGCGACGCGACCGGTCGTCCGAGGAGCCCGTGAAGAAAAGTATCGAAAGCCAAAAGCTAGCCGAAATACGATAGGAAATTGAAAAGGGTCTATTATTGAATCGAATAGAATTTATCCTAATTTACTCGGCTGGATACCGATATACAAATCCACTTAGAAAATTTACTCAAACTATAACGTCTACTAAAAGCCTTAATGCACTGGGGTTAAATTATGCGTGCAACAGTATACTTAACTAATACCGCTCCATCCCGTCCAAAAACTGTTCGAAAACGTTTGTCTTTCCTTTATACATGACTTGTTTTAAATAAATATACTTTTAATAACCCAAACCAAACCCTTTACCTGCATTTATCTTCAACAAGTTAAATTTACTAACATGTGAACAGCTAGTCCTGTCGTCCTACTAGCCTGAAATTATTTTCTTTCTATGCTATCTTTAGGAATATTATTCAACTTCTTTTGATAAATTGACTTAAGATTTAATCGTATTACTGACTGTATGTATGTTACCTCCACAGTGCGCTACAGCTGTAATAATTAATCCTTGCCCATCGTGTTTTTATGTTCGTGTCATGCGTTTTTAGTCAGTTAGTACAGTCAGCGTCAAATACTTTGTAGCAGTCAAAGTGGCCAAATAGTTCGGTACACCATACTTAATATATGGTGTACCGAATTATTTGGCTACTTTGGTTGCTACAAAGTATTTGACGCTGACTGTACATAAAGTACCGAGTCTACTACTAGTAGTAGCATGACACATACGAATATTTCCGAGAAAATTATTATTATTATATAATTATAGGCGAGCAGCTATTTAGCTGATTAGCCTATGTCACACAGTGGCCTGTATTATACAGTTCAAAGTTTGTAAAGTCGTATCACATCATTAAGTAACATCAGTCTAATAGACATGTGTAAGTAATGCGCGTAACATCACAAATGAGATATCACTCAAACGTGTAATATTGCATTACGCATCACTCCGAGAAACCAAGCATTACTTCAAACATCACTCGAGCATACGACTGGCCGAAGCGCGCGTAAACTCGTAAAGCATCAATATAGATTGACGCGCCGGTAGTCGGTACGAAAGGTCCGTTCAAGTACAATCCGCGTAATGTATAATGAGCAATGAGACGTGATGGTGTGATGTTTGTTTGCCATGCTATCATTACTTTGCTATCCCGCCCGCACCCGCACTCACTGCTCGCTCGCTCTCATTCCGCAATGCTTTCGGAACACTTCGGATCGGTCCGCTCGGCCGGTCGTAGCAGTCGCATTTGAGTTATTGCAAATTTCATTAAATTGATACGATAACGGATTTTTGCACCTGCAATCGATTTAAAAACTGTAATGCGTTACCATAGAGCTTACAATGTTTTTAGTATTTTACCTATAATGATGCGGCTAAATGATAATTCGCTTGCGAGTTTGAATTTGACGAACAAAAACGTATTTACTGTTTATTATTGTTGTGAAATGTTTGGTTTGGTTGACTTTCGCGGAAAACTAAATTAAGCACGAGTGAAGTTACTTATTTATCTTTAATTTAATAGTGAGCTAGTGTTTACAGTACATTTTTATTGATATACTTACCCAAATAAAAATACTACCTAGTGACTCTCGATGGCGTTATCTCATTAATTAACAGATATTTTCTTTTATTTTTTTATCTATGATGCATATTTTACGACTATAAAAAGAAAAACATTAACAAAAACGATCTATCACATAGCGGTGACAAAACGCAATGCGTAATAGATCGACGCGCCGATATGATACGCCCTAGAGTCCTAACACTCGCTGCGTAATGTAGTTGGTACTGTGATGACTGTGATGAGTGTGATGTTGCCATCACGCGCGCGCCCGCGCGCTGTATTCGTTCGGGTAAATGTTTCGTTTCGAGTGATAAGTGATGTGATATCTCAGTGTAACATTACGTTTTCGAAAAAGTGATGTGATATAGCATTACTTTTTGAAGCACTGTTTCGCGCATGTCTACAGTCTAACTTATTGTTTAAAAGCCACTTGTCCAATCTGTTTTTAAAAACATTGATCGAGGGAGTAGTTACAACACTATCCGGTAAACGGTTACAAGCCGCCACGACACGGTTGGACAAAGAATGATATGCAGCTTTAGTAGTAGTGGGAGTGCGAACAATTCTTAAGCTTTGACCTCGGGTCTCGCGGCTGATAGTTCTCTTGTTGATTATATCGTGAATGTCGGGGAGGTTGTAACAGTGGGTAACAATCTTAAAACACTCGATAAGGTCTCCTCTCGCTCTCCTGGCTTTGAGTGTGGGCAGCTTCAGTACCTTTAGCCTTTCTTCATAAGGTAGGCGTTTGAGCTTAAATGGAAAATATCCAGTGCGAAGTCCACTCCGTTAACCTATCCAAATCGGATTGCAGCTGACCAGAAGAAACATGAAGGTTAGCGAAGAACTTTCCATCATCTGCAAAGAAGCACGATTCTGACTCTATTAGTGCTATTAAGTCAGTCACAAATATTCCAAACAGAGTCGGAGATAAGACAGATCCCTGAGGTACTCCACTCAGCACATTTAGTGGTGAGACGGGCCGTCACCGACTCGCACACTGAAGGTTGTCTGACAGGTACCCTTCTATCCATTTTAGTAGCTTTCCACGGATTCCAAAATACTATGGGAAAAGATTATTCACTACAACCTGTATCTTTTGTTAATCAAGGGCCTTCAGTGTAGTTTAGATAAAGATTTGTGCAATAGGGAAGAGATATGTTTATACCTAATTTCGGCTAGTTTTTTGAGCGACACAAACTGTCAATGGACGTCGTTTCTCAGACATTTGAAGGGGTCGGGGAAGAGCTAAGGCACAATGTAGGAGTTTCTCGAGTAGTGAATGCAATCCCGAATTCGAGATCCCGGAATTTTAGGGATCCCGAGTAGATTAAAAAAAAGTAAAATTCGATTGAATTAAAACGATAATAACGGCATGTTTGTGATGGTGACGATAATTAAAATAACATATTAATAGACAGAAAACAAAAACCTTTATTCTTTAATATTATTATATAACTAAATCATCATCAGTTTTTCTTGGAAATTAACAAAGGTAATCAAAACAATAAGTATAACTGTAATAAGAATCAAAGCAATAAGGAATTAGAGAGTATTACAGGTGGTTTTGAAAGTGACTTCTTAAAAAACAAAGGGTATTAAGAGTGTTATCTGCTAAACGGCATCTTACATCCGTTGCAATCTGCCAGCTGCTGAGAACTGGACGTGTGTAGCGTCCCGTCAATCCCGAACGGGATCTCGTCATATTATACGTCGGGATTGATCCCGAAAAATTACACGGGATCTCGCGAGATCGGGATCCCGCGGGATCGGGATTGCGTTCCCTATTCTCGAGTCAATAATGTATTGTACCTTTATCAAAGTCCCTTTTTCACACTGCCGCGCTAAACATATCTGTACAGCAGAATAGTTATTTACAATACAAGTGCAGAAAATAGGAAATTCGCAACAAGTGTTGATAAATTACGACACGAGTCGAAAATCGACACGACTTGCGAATTACCTATTCGCACGTGTGTTTCTAGTTCCTCCTTCACGCGGCAGCGTTATTAATGCAATTTAATACATTTAACTGAAATCAAAGAGTCATTCTACCCAGCCAATTATCTCAAAAACAAATGATTTTTTAAAATTAATATTTTAAGTATGGTATATGTTTGCAAATTGAATAATTTTGATTTGAGATACCGCTATGAGGGCAGTATTGATCTTAGAAGATAGGTAAAGTCTAAGAAAAATTGTAAAGTAGATGGTGCTGTACGGTCCACTAACATTTTGCATAAATTATGCGGTAAACTCTTTCAATTACTTACCACATAATATGCCCCCGTAACATAGTTTCACAGCGGGGATACTTTAACTATCAATATATATTAACTGTTTGATTTGATTAATATATAAATAATGTTGAGCATCTTTCTCTGACCCCTTCATATGCGTAGTATATTTGTGTAGGGTTGTAAAAAATGTGTTCTCTCGGATTAGGAAAGATGCTATATAGGTTTATAAGTGTATGTGGGTGATAGGTGGCGACGAAATGCTAATTTCGCTTATTATCTTTGATATTGTACACACAAAATCTGAATGCGGCACTTTGTAGAGATTACCTACAAAATCGAGTGTATGTATGTTTTGTACATAATGATAAATTTGTATCATGTATATACATATTATTTAGTTGTAAAGATAATTTCGATTATCATTTTTTTAGTTATTTTAAGAGCCACATCTCTGTTGTATAGTTCGATAAATATATTGTTTTGATTGTTCATCATTATATTTTTGAAAAAAAAAGTCATTTTATTTATAAAGTCCCCCTAAAACTTAAGTGAAAAAGCGGCCAAGTGCGAGTCGGACTCGCCCATAAAGGGTTCTGTACCATTTATGACGTATTAAAAAAACTACTTACTAGTTCTGGTTCAAACCAATTTTCGCTGGAAGTTTGCATGGTAATGTATATCATATATTTTATTTAGATTTTTCATTCCGTTATTTTAGAAGTTACAGGGGGGGGGGGGGGGGGGACACACTTTTTTTCACTTTGGAAGCGTCTCTCGCGCAAACTATTCAGTTTAGAAAAAAGCGGCCAAGTGCGAGTCGGACTCGCGCATGAAGGGTTCCGTACAATTTAAGATGTATTAAAAAAAAATCTTCTTATTAGATCTTGTTCAACATTTTCCCACTTTGGACACACATTTTACCACTTTGGAAGTGTCTCTCGCGCAAACTATTCAGTTTAGAAAAAAATGATATTAGGAACCTAAATATCATTTTTGAAGACCTATTCATAGATACCCCACACGTATATGTTTAATGAAAAAATTTTTTTTTAAATTTTATGACGTATTAAAAAAAAACTACTTACTAGATCTCGTTCAAACCAATTTTCGGTGGAAGTTTGCATGGTAATGTATATTATATATTTTTTTTAGATTTTTCATTCTGTTATTTTAGAAGTTACAGGGGGGACACACTTTTTTTCACTTTGGAAGGTTCTCTCGCGCAAACTATTCAGTTTAGAAAAAAATGATATTAGTAACCTTAATATCATTTTTGAAGACCTATCCATAGATACCCCACACGTATGGGTATGATGAAAAAAAAATTTTTTTTTTAATTTCATGACGTATTAAAAAAAAACTACTTACTAGATCTCGTTCAAACCAATTTTCGGTGGAAGTTTACATGGCAATGTATATCATATATTTTTTTTAGATTTTTCATTCTGTTATTTTAGAAGTTACGGGGGGGGGGGACACACATTTTACCACTTTGGAAGTGTCTCTCGCGCAAACTATTCATTTTAGAAAAAAATGATATTAGAAACCTCAATATCATTTTTGAAGACCTATCCATAGATACCCCACACGTATGGGTTTGATGAAAAAAGATTTTTTGAGTTTCAGTTCTAAGTATGGGGAACCCCCAAAATTTATTGTTTTTTTTCTATTTTTGTGTGAAAATCTTAATGCGGTTCGTAGAATACATCCACTTACTAAGTTTGAACAGTACAGCTCTTATAGTTTCGGAAAAAAGTGACTGTGACAGAATCGGACAGACAGACGGACATGACGAATCTATAAGGGTTCCGTTTTTTGCCATTTGGCTACGGAACCCTAAAAATGACATCAGAAACCTAAATATCATTTTTGAAGACCTATCCTTACCCTTAGATACCCCACACGTATGGGTTTGATGAAAAAAAATTTTTTTTTTTAATTTTTATGACGTATTAAAAAAAAACTACTTACTAGATCTCGTTCGAACCAATTTTCGGTGGAAGTTTGCATGGCAATGTATATCATATATTTTTTTTAGATTTTTCATTCTGTTATTTTAGAAGTTACGGGGGGGGGGGGGGGGGACACACTTTTTACCACTTTGGAAGTGTCTCTCGCTAAACTATTCAGTTTAGAAAAAAATGATATTAGAAACCTCAATATCATTTTTAAAGACCTATCCATAGCAAAAATGGCAATAACCATGGCAAAAAACGGAACCCTTATAGATTCGTCATGTCCGTCTGTCTGTCCGATTCTGTCACAGCCACTTTTTTCCGAAACTATAAAAGCTATACTGTTCAAACTTGGTAAGTAGATGTATTCTATGAACCGCATTATGATGTTTACACAAAAATAGAAAAAAAACAATAAATTTTGGGGGTTCCCCATACTTAGAACTGAAACTCAAAAAATCTTTTTTCATCAAACCCATACGTGAGGGGTATCTATGGATAGGTCTTTAAAAATGATATTGAGGTTTCTAATATAATTTTTTTCTAAAGTGAATAGTTTGCGCGAGAGACACTTCCAAAGTGGTAAAGTCCCCCCCCCCCCCCCCCCCCGTAACTTCTAAAATAACAGAATGAAAAATCTAAAAAAAATATATGATATACATTGCCATGCAAACTTCCACCGAAAATTGGTTCGAACGAGATCTAGTAAGTAGCTTTTTTGTAATACGCCATAAAAATTAAAAAAAAATTTTTTTTTCATTTTTTTTCATTTCATTAGACAGTATTTGTACAAACTAGGTACATGATACAGTCTAGAAAGGAAAAACAGAACAAATGTAAGAAAGAAGACTAACATTAGACAGAAGATTCTCGCTTAATCGTCTCACAGAACTTCATACAGGGCCGGATTTAGGGGAGGGGGATTTGCCATGGGACATAGTGCGTGTTTTAGGTGACGACGTCGTGGTCGGAAATTAAATTGGGCCTTAGCCAGAGATGGACGAACAGGCGTACGAGCTGTGCAACCAGTTCAGGGCAGTCAGAGTTCCCCCGTAACAGCGCGGCTGACATGGGCGATGACTCGCGAGTGCGACGCGGCGCGACGCCCAACGGCATTCGGAGCGGAGATCGCCCACTTAGGACACTTCCATAGGTATCAAAGGATTGAATTCACCCGCGCCGCGCCGCTTCGCGTTCGCGAGTTATTCGCTTAGGTAAGACATTACATACAGTAGTCAATAGCCCGTAGTTACGCCTCACCTCTAAGGAATTAATTCCTTAAACCCTAAAACGCCAAGCAAGAACTTTGATGGGTACAAATATGGGTAATACCCGTTAACCTTTTTGTATTAGAATCGCAGAAAGGCTTTCTGGATTTTTTCCAGAAGCAAGAGTTACTTGACCTCATACGGGTTCCAAACCACCGATGCGGCTTCAACGCAGACGCGGGGACAAACGCAGTGTACACTAATTCAATAGCCCTGACGTCATTGAAATCTCGCGAAGATACGACTTTTACACAGTAACCGAACGCCGGCGCCGACCGCAGGTGCGCCGAAACAACGTGACGGCTATAACAGTTTTGATACTTTCGCAACTTATGCATAATATTTAGTTTGGTTAAAATAAAACTTTCGATAAATTTTGTATATAATCGTTATTATATATTCTTTATGAATTCATGTAGTACATATAAAGTCTATTGCACTAAATATATAATATACGGTGTTGAAACAAATATTGGGCTCTGGCGGGAAAGTGCCTTAAAAGTCTTAAAACCTTAAGTTAGCTCATTTTACTTAAAGGAAACATTATTTTATTTTCTAAAAGAAATAAAAATGCATTCACAGTTTTTTTTTAATTCGCTGGTATTGCCTGGGAATCGAACAGCCTAAAAATAAAACTTTTGCTATTTTATTCCACTAGTCGATACAGTTCGTTAATGTAAAAAAAAATCCAAGAAGCATTAGGTCTTACATTCATCTGTCATACAAAATATCCATAAAAACGAACATTTGGTCTCGATTTCAAGACTATGGAAGCGGATTTAAAATAAAAACCGGTAAGGCGCGAGTTCGTTTTATTCGCGCACCGAGGGTTCCGTACAAACTTTGACGTGTAAGTATAAAAGTGAAAAACTTTTGATCAGAAGTACCTATACTAAGTATAATTGTATCGACCATCCATCGGCAAATCGTCTAACTAATTTACGCGTAATGCACGTATGTTGGTTTTTCGACGATAATTCTCTATCATGTAAACCGATTAAAAAAATAGTTATTTAATTTGAAAAAAGGTGCCTTTAATGTAATCTCATAGAAATTTCAAGTGTAATAAACACACGTAAAGTTGGTTAAATTGCATACTAAATTCGGAAATGTTTTTTGTTTAAGGTTTTAAGGACGACACGATAGCTAGGGTCTCCTTTTTAGCTTGGGCAAAACGGCTTTCATGATGAATACCTACTAGTAATTTCTGCACAAAAACATAACTGTGAAATGAGAACCAAGTTCAATATTAAGAATATGTATTGCTGTTGGTCCGCCGACAAAAAAGTTGTAATCTGTATGGGTTCCAAGTTCTGTGATGTGTAGAAAATCTTGAAATTATAAAGGATTCGACTTGGCTTAATTTGAATTCCACGTTTATAATACCTATTACTACAGTTGTAATGTGATTTGTAGACATAAAGCTGATCATTTTTGGATTGGCACCGACTTCAACCATATCAGTTGGTAACGCATTTTATCCTTTTTGAAGTCGGTTTACTTTTTTTGTAATAAGTTTTTATTTTACAGAAGTGCTGGTGGCCTAGCGGTAAGAGCGTGCGATTTGCAATCCAGAGGTCGCGGGTTCAATATCAATATCATTTGATATTTACCAGTCGCTTTTCGGTGAAGAAAAACATCCTGAGGAAACCGGACTAATCCCAACAAGGCCTAGTTTTACCCTCTGGGTTGGAAAGTCAGATGGCACTGATGGCAGTCGCTTTCGTAAAAACTAGTTAGTACCTACGCCAAATCTTGGGATTAGCTGTCAAGCGGACCCCAGGCTCCCATGAGCCGTAGCAATATGCCGGGACAATGCTAGGAAGAAGAAGAAGTTTTTATTTTACCAATTTTAATTTTAAGGCATTGTTAAGTGCTCATGAGTGACGCGTGACGCATGAATGAACTCACAATCATCTTTTACACTAAGTTCGTTCAATTTAATAAATAATCTGGATTTTCCTCGAGTCCCTCTGGGAAATCATTCCTGCCACTACTCTAAATCTATCATCCGCCCAGCCACTGACCCAAACCCTCAACCCTCCGATCACCCGACCTCACAGCACATCAACCCCTGCCACTCACCGCCCCTCAACCCACTAACTTCTGAAAACCGTGACTCAAGCCCCTGTGTACCTCACAAACATCTCACACCTACCACTCACCTCTTATTTCCAATACTACCTACATTAACCCTTTTCCAGGCCGCACCAATCTACAAGGTTTTCCCAAAAAATCCTAATATATTCCAATTAATCCAGCTTTGATGATTCAGTTGAAGACAAGTAACATTTCCTGAAAGTGTAATCTAATTTGAACCTTAAATCGGAATGCTAAAGTTGGAATTCTAAAGGCGCGTATGTGGTCGATAAATCGTACTATGCCTGGAAAAGGGTGAAAAACCGTAATAGACCCAATTATAAGAGGGAAGTTCCATATATCGCTCGTGCCCTTCATAATCAGTAAGCAGTACCACGAGTTTGACATTGATATATTCGCTAGCGTAAATTACTTTCCATGCATCTCGCTCATACTGGCATCCTATTAGTGCGAGCGAGATGTATAGAAAGTAAGTTACGAACACGTCAGCTAATATGTAGAGTCAAACTCGTGGTAAGGCTACAGTTGCACTAAATTAAATTGGTAGTTTTCGAGAGGAAATGCATGAGTTGCATAAGAATACCACCATGTAATAATCACCATACATGTGCCTTTAAAAATTGAGGAGTCCCCTCTATTCCTCGTGGATTCCATCATCAGATCAGAACCAAAAATTTTATGGTACTCCTTTCAAAGGGAACAATATAAATAACTCAAATCGGACCACGGGTGTCGGAATAATCGGTGAACATATTACAATAAAAAAAATCATCATCATTATCATCAAACAATCATCATCTTCAGATCCACTTCATCAAATTGATGGTATTGAGAGAAAATTCTCGATTTAATCGTGAATAGTGATGTTGAAATCACTATACATCACGATTCACGATCAGGTTGATGTGTACTCTTGACCACCTCCCGGTCTCATCATCAGACTCTGAGTACAGTCAGCATCAAAAGTAGCGGATCAAATAACGTTTCATAAGTATCTCATTCTGTAACAGCTTAACAAAAAGTGATGTCTTTAACATAGAACAACTAAGACTGTAAAAGATATACTTTTGAGCACGAATTTTAGAAATTTATCTATTTGGAAAGTTATCCGAAATATCAGATACTTTTGGCGCGTTGTTTCATACGCTACTTTTGATGCTGACTGTACCATCTTGTGATAAAGATCTTGTTGAGACGAATTGAACGAGCCCAAACATGAAGTAGATTCACGATCTGGTTGATGAGTATTCTTGACCACCTTCCGGCTTCATCATCAGACCCTGAGTACAATCTTGTGTCAAAGATCTTGTAGAAACGAATCAAACGAGCCCAAACAATAAGTGGATTCACGATCGGGTGATGAGTACTCTTGACCACGTTCCGGCTTCATGATCAGACCCTGAGTACCATCTTGTGTCAAAGATCTTGTTGAAACGAATCAAACGAGCCCAAACACTAAGTGGATTCACGATCAGGTTGATGAGTACTCTTGACCACCTTCCGGCTTCATCGTCAGACCCTGAGTATCATCTTGTGTCAAAGATCTTGTTGAGTTGAGACGAATCCAACAAGCCCAAACACAAAGTAGATTCAGGATCTGGTTGATGAGTACCCTTGACCACCTTCCGGCTTCATCATCAGACCCTGAGTACCACCTCGTGTCAAAGGTCTTGTTGAGACGATTCAAACAAGCCTTAATACTAAGTGTTTTTGTAAGACGGTTCATGAGTATCATCTACCACCTTCCAGCTTCATGATCAGACCCTGGGTAATACCTCGTGTCACAAGTATTGTTGAGACAAATCATGTATATCATCATATCTACCCTGTTAATTTTAGGAGTATAATACTTATAATTTAGATTAGAGAATCAAATACAAGCAGCACAAGGATCAAATCGCAGATGGTCGCAGTTTACACGCACACAGTAGAGTGATACCACTCTGTATATACACGTCGTGCGAGGCACACAATGATAAATAACTTCGTAACAAGTTGATGCGTCGGCGCGCAGCCGAGCGACATAGGTCTTAACCTCTACAAGCGCTCCCGCGATACTAAGGACGCGAGCGTGCGGCACCGGTAATTATACGAGAAGAGGCGTTTAAAAAAAATCATCAACCGATCCTTGCTTCTTTCGCACCAAAGTAGCTTTGGTGTGAGTGGCCTTTCCATCCTTTCTGGATTTTTGGCGGTTTCTGGTCGCCGCCCGTGACGACGGGCGGGTCTTTCTTGTGCCCGTTACAAAGGGCGAGGGCTTCTGGGCCATGGTCGGCCGGAGGCCGATCATGGCTTTGTTGTTGTTGTTGTCTCTCCTTCTCTTCTAAAATGGCTGACGGGGCCAGTCCGGGCTGCCCAGGAGCGCGATCAGTGCGTCGACCTCTTGTTCAGCGGGGGACGGCGTGGTTCTGGCGGCTGGAGCCGGCGTTGGCGGCGAAGGTGGAGGTGCAGCGGAGGGTAGAGCTGGCGCTGCCTGGATTGAGGTGGCTGAGGGCACTGGCTTCTTTTTCGTCGGAGACCCGGGCTCTCTCGCCTGCCGCGGTCTTGACATCCCCCTTTGGGTGGGGGGGTTTGCCGGCGCCATCAGGGTTGATGGCGTCGACTCTTCCACCGTGGGCTTCTCGATCGCGGCGTTGGTTAGAGGTCCCGGGCGGGACAGGGCCGAGAAGTAAGATTTCCCGGCCTTCCATAATCTGTAGGCCTTCTTGAATGCTGGGCAATTCTTGTGGTTTCCAGGGTGGGTTTATGGTTTGCGCCAGTCGAGCGACTAGGATGCGATCCCGATCCAGTAGCTCGAGAGGGGCAAGTCGGAGCTGAGCTTCCCGCGGGACCGGCGAGAAGGTGCGTCCAGGGGCTGCGTCGGCCGAGTGTCACGGCTTTGGGGAGCCGTCGGCGGGAGCGGTTGTTGCGGCATCCTTGATTTCGGCGATCTCGTCGTCGAAATCGGCGTCTGGCTGCGACGTCGTTGGCGTAGGTGGGTGCGAAAACCCGCTTTCTCTCTCGGGATAACTCAAAAACAGCTAAACTGATCATGTCCGCTATAGTTTTCATTTAATGTCTTTCTTAAGCTCTACTTCCAAGATTTTTTCCATATTTTTTGGACCTACGGTTCAAAAGTTTGAGGGGACACATTTTTTTTTGCTTTCTGACCGATTATCTCCGAATATATTCACGTTATCAAAAAATGTTTGTTGAAGACCCCTATTAGTTTTTAAAGACCTTTCCAACGATACCCCACACTGTAGGGTTGAAGCAAAAAAAAATAATTCACCCCCACTTCACGAGTAGGGGAGGTACCCTAAAAAAAATTTAATTTTTAGATTTTATTGTATGTACGACTTTGTCGGATTTATTGATTTATATATCCATGCCAAATTTCAGCTTTCTAGGACTAACGACCACGGAGCAAAGCCTCGGACAGACAGACAGACATGGCGAAACTATAAGGGTTCCTAGTTGACTACGGAACCCTAAAAATGTAGTTAACTAATGTTGAAGTACAGGATATGTGTAATACAAAATTACCAGTTTTAGCAGTCCAAACTTTACGGAATTTACAAATAAGAGCTTTAAAATCAGTCCTTTACGCAAGACGTGCTAAAAAAACTAGTACTTGTTATTTCTAATAGTTAACAAAAGGTGTACAATTTCATGCACTAAATCTATCAATTTGACATTTTTGCGACTAAAATCGATACCGGCCTCTTAAAGTATCAAGTACAGTTGAAAACTTTTTTGGTTTGATCTTTGGTGGAGGCTTTGATTTGAATATTTTACTTTTCAATGAGATGGATGATGGGTTAATTCGCAACAGTTAGGAATAAATTATAAACAACTTCGGGAAAAAATGTATAATTCATCAAATGTGTAATTATGTCGCTAACAATATTGAAAGTGACGCCCTAAAATATAGGCGGATTTCTAAGTGACTTAAAATATGGTTTACGCTTTCCACATTACTCTAATACTTCAAGTTCATAAGCCAAGTCTCGTCACAAACAAAATACAAATGTGTGTACGTTCTTGGCAAATTATGAGGCAAAAACCCTAATAAATATGCTTCTGTCTTAACGAGCTTATACTTGGCCGCAATCTACTGATTCAAGCCGTCAAACTAAGGTTGTAAAGTAAAAATAAGGACACATTTATTGTACAAGATGTAGAAATTAGATTGATTCTAATTCAAGCACCATGCACATCCCAAAGCCAAAATAAGTTTTTAACACCAAAATGTACAGTCAAGTATAAAATCTCAAAAAGACACCATTCTTGGTTGTCGCTAATTATTTTAAGATTTATAACTCGATTATACTGTAACGACAGTAAGTACTACTTCCAAGTAGTAGTTATATATATTCGTTCCAAACTTTGACATTAAATATACATTTTGATACGAAAAATTGAGATCTGAACTCAGCTTATTTAATTTACATTTTACATGTCACACCTAAATCTACACCCTATACCAGATATATCTGTAACTATAAATAAATTTAATTACTCCTAAAATTCATATGTTTCAGCAGGTAAAACTGAATAGAGACCGACTAACATAGAAACCAAAATTAACATTTAAAACTTTCGCGTTTTGAAACCATTTTAAAACAGAGATCCGTTTTAAAATATGAAACAAAATTAAGTATTGTAATTGCAAGAGAAGAAATGCCACTTAATTAAATGCGGCAAGTACGGCATCAACCGAAACCAATGCTTAGGCCCGATTTCCTCCTACGCTGACATCGGTCACGTATGACAAAGAAAGCCTTCATTTTCTCCAACTTTGACATCGGTCGAGCGTACAAATTAACACATGATGCTCACGACGGCATGTGTGTATAGCCAACCCGTCAGCTTTGCACTGAGCGCGCGATCTGTGGTGTATAGCGCGCCAGCGCACCGACGCACGCGGCGCTGACGACCGAGAACGACGTCACCGTTGCTGTGCGGTGGGTGGCCCATACAAAAATTGTGTAAATCGTACGCTTGACCGATGTCAGCGAAGGAGGAAATTAAGCCTTTGAGGAATAGCAACGGCCGGGAAGTCAGGAATTGCTTGAAGGGTATGAAAATCAAGGTAGAGCGGTGCAAGATCCTGGAAGAAAATTACCTAATATACTAGTCAAGCAATACCTCTTCCTTTCCAGGTTTGTAATGCTTTTCTCGAAAAAATACATGGAAATTATAACTCGTGTCAAAACTATAAAATCCATTGCAGAAATTGCACATTCATTAAATTTTAAAATTAATGTTTTGAGAGTTGTAAGCCTACGGTAGGTATTTCCGTGCATGATTGAGAAAAGATAATAGAAAAATCTTCTTCTTCCTCGCGTTGTCCCGGCATTTGCCACGGCTCATGGGAGCCTGGGGTCCGCTTGACAACTAATCCCAAGATTTGGCGTAGGCAGTAGTTTTTACGAAAGCGACTGCCATCTAACCTTCCAACCCAGAGGGTAAACTAGGCCTTGTTAGGATTAATCCGGTTTACTCACGATGTTTTCCTTCACCGAAAAGCGACTGGTAAATATCAAATGATATTTCGTACATAAGTTCCGAAAAACTCATTGGTACGAGCCGGGGTTTGAACCCGCGACTTCCGGTTTGCAAGTCGCACGCTCTTACCGCTAGGCCACCAAATAGAAAAATAGGTACATATTCAAATTATTACGACAACACATTTAGTTGAAATTTATCTGCGCCACTCGCTGACTGAATAAGCCTGCAGGATGCAGTTTTAAGTTACCGAGTTAAAAAAACAATGTGTTTCATCTGAATCTAACGTATATACTTATCCAAGCCACGAGAGCCCTCAACCTATTTATGTAATTACAAAACTCAACTGTGAGTTTTTGCTTGTATGTCCTATAGAACAGGGTTTCATAAACTCTACCCCCCGAACCAACTTATACCAGTACCTCTAGTGTAACTTTGATCGACATCATAACGTGACGAACGCGTTTGCGTTAAGTCTCATTTTGTATAGGATTTTGAGGTTCCAAAACGTCCCGCTTGGCGCGCTCTTTCGAAATCCAATACAAAATGAGACTAAACGCAAACGCGTACGTCACGTTTGGAAATCGAATTTATTTACACTAGGGGTACAGATGCTGCGAAACACAAGACGAAAACTAATTTGTATAAAAAAAAAGTTTGGTTATAGGTACAGTCAGCGTCAAATACTTTATAGCAACCAAAGTAGCCAAATAGTTCGGTACACCATATATTTAGTATGATGTACCGAACTATTTGGCCACTTTGACTGCTACAGAGTATTTGACGCTGACTGTACTTGTCGCGAACCCGTTTACGATCAATGGCAAAGCCCTAGGAATGAGAATGAGTCTCATTCATTCCCTAGGAACCCTACCTTACCCTAAGCCCTGAGAACCCGTGCCCTTGATAAGGGGTCGGCAAACTTTTAAGAAGAAGAGCCAACGGCAGTAGAAATCACCAGTTTTAGGAATCTGAGAGAGCTGCAAATGTTGTTTTGAGTTTTCAGTGGTCTAACGACTCTAATTGTGATTTATTTTGTCACTTGAAGAGCTAACTAAATTGACACTTCATTAATATAGGTCACGTCATAAATTCGAATAAACGACTCGCGGTGGGCCGCTGGGGTCACTAAGTGTTATAAATAACAGCTTATTAGGTGGGGCTCGCGCAGCTCACAGCGTTTAGCGCAGACATAAAAAAGGAGTTACAAAGAAAATTATAATAACTGGCTATTACGCCGATGCGGTTTCCGCACGCCACTTGGATGTGCGGGTGAGACAACGCTATGCACGACTATAGCCATGTCCAACTCGCACTGCGGAAGACCGCCTAAGTGAAACATTTGCAGTTTCATATATGATCATATAAAGTATAATTAAAATAAAAACATTATAAAGCTATATTAAAACTTACAGCACATTTATAAAAAACATTATAATTTTGACTGTTTGATAAAAGAGAAGATTCCGGAAAATAAATCTACGGCTACCTACAACCTTTTCTACAAAACACCATCAATATTTTATTCCACTTCCAAACTAAACCGAAAATATTACAGTATTTCGTTAAATTCTCAAAAAATTTTACAAATATACGAGGTACGTCAACTTGTCTAGTTACAATTAACTTATGCGTAAAATAAGCAATTAGTTTTTAAGTTTAAACGCATCCATTGCAAAAATAATTGCCCATGTGTTCATAAAATTAAGTGTAATGTTAATTTTAAATCTTTAAATTAGGAGTTACATAAGAGGTGCACATCTTACTTATTAACATTGAACAACTTTGAAAACCATTATTTAATTATACTCCTCATCTTCGTCCATAGCAAAATCAACGCCAGAGTCGACCGCGCAAACTGGGCTGTGAAAAAAAATGCGTTTATAAATAAGACTGACACATAAATTTTATCAAAATGGAGTGTGTGATTAGATTGACTCAATTGCTGTAACTTACTAAACGTTCGAACTGTATGACTGTACTACTAACTGGCACCCAAGTAGGGCTGCCATCTCGAATTTCGCCAAACCCGGAACCTTTAATTTTACATGTAGTTTTAATGTGCTTCCTTACATGAAAAGTGTCCGGGTTTTCCCCGGACACTTGACACCCCCCCCGGACGGCCTCCAAACTAGGACAAATCCGGGAAAACCCGGACGGAGTGCAGCCCTACACCCAAGGCATCCATAGAACTCAATTCCTACTGGCTTGCCTAAGTTGAGACATTGTAGCCCCTTATCCTACAGCTTTCAAAGTAAACAGGCGGGCCCACAGAGAGTCAGCGAGCGAGCACGTACGTGCGAGGCAATTTCTTCGCGCACAAAACGGCCAGTGTAGACGTGCCTCGGCCGAGGCAGCGCGCGCGTTTTCCTCGCCTGAGCGCGCTGCCTCGGCCGAGGCACGTCTACACTGACCGGTTTTTGTGCGAGAACATTGCCTCGCACGTATGCTCGCTCTGTGTGGACCCGCATAATGGCGATTAATTTCTGATTATGTAATGGATGTGTCATAGTTTTTCAGGTCGCTTTAATATAGACAGTTTTATGAAAACCGGCCAAGAGCATGTCATGTCACAATAGGCTTTGAACGAGTGCTATTCGTAAGTATCACGAACATAACAAGCAAAAGGAAGTTTAGGGAGTACCTTCACAGCGCTTTGTGCGACATCTTACTCGCGATAATTCAAAAAAGGTTTAACTGATTATGTTTGCTATAGTTTTTATTGAATATCCTTACTAATTTATATTTTCACGATTATTTTCATATTTTTTGGATCCATGGTTCAAAAGTTAAGAGTGGTAAGGTGAGGTAGGGGAACCGCGCCATGCCGCCTAAGTGCGCCTACCTTGAATATATCGAAAACTGCTTATATACTACTAATATTACTAGTATTCTACAACACTTAGAGTGGCATGGCGCACTTCCTCTACCTCACCTTAACTACTGGAAAAAAAACACACTAGTTAGCACCACTGGTAAAAGGTGGGAAAAAAAAAATGCCAGTAGTTACCATTGGCAACAACTTGGTGGTAACTAGTGGGAGTGTCCCACATATTTCTTCTTTCGGAGCAAATATTTCCGAAAAAATTTATTTCTCACCATAAAATGTTCGCCGAGGGCTCCTATTTGTTTTGAAAGACCTATCCAATGGTACCCTATCAAATTTTTTTTAGCTTTTATTTTACCACGTTGTCGGATTTATTGATTTACGAGGGTGGATTGAAAAATTCGCGGCCTGAATATTAAAAACAAAACCGAGGTTTTTTAATTTATTTTTATTTTTCTACATAGCCCCCGTCGAGTTGAATGCACTTGTTCCATCTGGATTCCAGAGCCATTACGCCACTTTTGAAGAAGCTTTCCTCGAGACCTTCAAAATAGGCATCCACCTCGGCTTGGACCTCGGCGTTGCTTGAAAATTTCATACCACCCATATGTTTTTTTTTTAATTGGGGAACAGATGAAAGTCCGATGGTGCTACTTAAATCGGGTGAATAGGGTGGGTGGGGCAATAACCCACATTTGGCAATCTCCGCCATCGATTTTAGTGACGTGTGAACACGTGCATTGTCCTGGTGGAGGATAACTTTGTTTGTCAACATTCCAGGTCTTTTTATCTTCAGAGTCTCGCGTAATCTGCGTAATAACTCGCAATAATAGTCGGAATTTATAGTTTTACCTCTCTGGAGACAGTCAACCATTATTATTCCCTTTGCATCCCAGAAAACAGATGCCATGACTTTATTGGCCGACAAAATTGCTTTGGCTTTTTTGGGAGGCGGAGATCCAGGACGAACCCACTGCTTCGATTGCTGTTTGGTCTCTGGTGTATAGTGGTGGACCCACGTCTCGTCCATAGTTACAAATCTGTCCAAAAAGTCTTGAATATCGGCTTCATACAGGTCTAGACATTCACGTGAATTAGTACGGCGAGCGATTTTTGTTCCACTGAAAGAAGCCTCGGGACCAATCTCGCCGACACCTTGGAAAAACCTAATTCGTTAACTATAATATTTTGAGTTCTTTCATAAGAGATGCCTACGATGTCAGCTATTTCCCGCACCTTTAATCGCCGATCTTTCATTATCATTTCGCATATAATTGCCACATTGTCCGTGTTAGTCACCGTTGTTGGCCTCCCGGGACGAGGGTCATCTGCGATACTATCTCGTCCACGCTTGAATTCAGCTGCCCATTTTTTCACCATCGTATATGATGGACAGGATTGCCCTAATGTACTTTGCATATCATCATAAATTTGCTTCGGTGTCAATCCTTTTTTATGCAGGTATTTAATTACAATACGCTGCTCTAATTTCTCCATTTTCACGATATCTACCGACACGTAACTTTAAATATGCCGTAAAATTGCTTTAAATATAGACGCCAATTGAAATTTTGCGGGAAGACAGTTCAAAATGGCGGCAGGAAAAAGAAAAAAGTTTTTTTTTAATTGGCCAGGCCGAGAATTTTTCAATCAACCCTCGTATATAGGTATCCATACAAATTGAATTTCCATGCGAAATTGCAGCTTTCTAGCACTAACGATCACCGAGCAAAGCCTCGGACAGACAGGAAATGGCGATAATAGTTGACTATACGTTGACGGAACCCTAAAAAACGAAAGGTTAATATTCAACACGGTTAGCTACTTTTGGTGATCAATTTCGCGAGTACCTTTTTATGACAAGGTACCTTGTCGACGAAAATACGCTAGGCCCTCTGATCCAAATACTTTTTAATTATATTTCTGTAGTCGATAAAACTAAAAATGCCGGAACAAGAGTTCATTGAATTTTCCCTAATTCTCACGAATCTTGCCCCCTTTAGGCTAAGAATACTAATCGAGTGAAAAATAATAATTTTAATACAATTCACAAACCTCATAGCTCTGCATGTAAAAAAGACAATCCGTTTGAGCTTCTTGTTGTAGAAGAAGTAGTTGAAGACCCAGAGGCAGCCGGGCTCGCCGAAGGGGTCGCTGGCCAGGTCGGGGCTGTAGCTGTAGATGCGGCACTCGGGCAGCGCCACCTCCTCGTCCACGGCGGCCCACAGCGCCGCGCGCAGCCCGCGCCAGCGCGCGCCGCCCACCGGCGACAGTGCGCCGTCCACCGCCGCCTGCACCCAGCTCAGCGACGGCTCCGCACTGAACTCGCTGCTCTGTTCATAACAAACATTCTTTTATTTTTTCAACTCTAACAGTCCATGTATAAAGAATACATTTTTGCAGGCTAGTATACATTTTAACAAGGAATGTGTTAAACTATTTATGGAAACATCAAGGTTGACGAAACAGCAAGGCAGACCAAAACAGAAAAAAAAACAGGTATGAACCCTAAATAAATATATATCAAATTGCTAGTTACCTTTGCCATTGAAAAATCATAATCTGGAAAGGCAGAATTCAGCGTTGCTATTAAATAGAAGAGTGTCTTGCGTGAGATGGTGTCACACAGCACACCATCCTCATCCCCAGACAAGCTCCGACTGCAACATTACAGAACAACTCAATTAAATTATCTCACATTTATACTCTGCGGTGGCATCATGGTTCCATTTTTATCGCTTGTCAGTATGCCCGTCACTTTCACGCTTACATACTTGTTAGAACGTGACAGGCATGGTGACAAATGATAAAGAGACGACCATCTTAGCCCTACTGTGTAGCACCTACTTTATACAGATGAATGTAAAATGTTTTACTCGTTTTTAGGGTTCCATAGCCAAATGGCAAAAAACGGAACCCTTATAGATTCGTCATGTCCGTCTGTCTGTCCGATTATGTCACAGCCACTTTTTTCCGAAACTATAAGAGCTATCCTGTACAAACTTGGTAAGTAAAAGGAATTCTATGAACCGCATTAAGATTTTTACACAAAAATAGAAAAAAAAAACAATAAATCAGGTCTTCAAAAATGATATTGAGGTTTCTAATATCATTTTTTTCTAAAATGAATAGTTTGCGCGAGAGACACTTCCAAAGTGGTAAAATGTGTGCCCCCCCGTAACTTCTAAAATAACAGAATGAAAAATCTAAAAAAAATATATGATATACATTGCCATGCAAAGTTCAACCGAAAATTGGTTTGAACGAGATCTAGTAAGTAGTTTTTTTTTAATACGTCATAAAATTTAAAAAAAAAAATTTTTTTCATCACTCCCATACGTGTGGGGTATCTATGGATAGGTCTTCAAAAATGATATTTAGGTTTCCAATATCTTTTTTTTCTAAACTGAATAGTTTGCGCGAGAGACACTTCCAAAGTGAAAAAATGTGTCCCCCCCCCCCCCCTGTAACTTCTAAAATAACAGAATGAAAAATCTAAAAAAAATATATGATATACATTACGATGCAAACTTCCACCGAAAATTGGTTTGAACGAGATCTAGTAAGTACTTTTTTTAATAAGTCATAAAATAAAATAAAATTTTTTTTCATCAAACCCATACGTGTGTGGTATCTATGGATAGGTCTTCAAAAATGATATTGAGGTTTCTAATATAATTTTTTTCTAAACTGAATAGTTTGCGCGAGAGACACTTCCAAAGTGGTAAAATGTTGAATGAGATCTAGTAAGTACTTTTTTTAATACATCATAAATGGTACGGAACCCTTCATGGGCGAGTCCGACTCGCACTTGTAATAAAAAGCTACCTCTTTTCAGGTGATTCTAAGCTAAGAGGTACTAAAGATGACCATGATGCATATCCATACTTTTCTATAAATAAATAATTAAATTAAGATTGTATCCCTAAGGTATACATATATTGCATTTACTTCATGGACAATTAATTTAGAGGTTGCAATATTCTTACCCCCGGAGTTACATACTATGTTTTTCATCACACTTGTGAAAAAAAAACAAATTTTAAACGAAATAATTCTTAAATACGGTGTCATATCAAACGTATTGTCATTCTTTGACAGGTTAGACATTGAAGGCACAGACCTATTTGGCATTCAGCCATGATTGAAAATTATGTAAAAAAAATTTGAACTGCTATAAAATTAATCAAATGAAATATTTTTAAACATAATCAAACATATTAAATTATTAACGGCAGTATTTTAAAAGTAAAACTCATTTACACTATGTGGTTTGTATGAATTAGTGACATAATAAATAATAATAATAATTCATCCTATATACGTCCCACCTGCTGGGCATAGGCCTCCTCTCATGTGCGAGAGGGCTCGGGCTATAGTCCCCACGCTAGCCCAATGCGGATTGGGGACTTTCCTCACGATGTTTTCCTTCACCGAAAAGATAGTGGTAAATATCAAATGATATTTCGTACATAAGTTCCGAAAAACTCATTGGTACGAGCCAGGATTTGAACCCGCGACCTCCGGATTGAAAGTCGGACGTCATATCCACTCGGCCACCACCGCTTCATACATAATAAATAAATAAAATTATAACTCCCTAGGGAGTTATAGCTTTTGTTTTCACATTTCATAACACACACACATTCACATTCCCACGGGAACAATATAGGCCTTTACTATTAGAAGTATTAGAACAAATTAAATTATTTTCAGAAAATATTTTAATTTGTTTATATTTGAAGTAGAAATACTACTATATAAATTATAAACTGAAATAAATGTCATATACTAAGAAAAAGTGACCAAGGCCTCCAGTGTCCCAGGCTGGAATCGAACCAGCATCCTCTGCTATTGCGGCAGGTGCCTGAGCCACTCGGGCACCGGGGTCACGGCAGCAGTTTAATCCTAATTGTGATGAATTTGGTTATAAACTAACAACCAACCCAGCAATGGTCATCTTTTTGCTCTGATTGGCAGTCATGTTGATTAAGTCATCTGTAATACTGTTCACTAAACATGGTATCTACCCAGGTCAGTTTTTGTTTTTTTGTTTTATTTGTATATTTACTATAATTTGTGCATAGATCATAGTAGTATTTTATTTATTTATTTCCAATTAATACTTTTGCAATGAAGTATATTGCTTTTCACATAAAAAAGTCTATACTGATACTATAATTTTCGAAAATATTCACTGAGATATGAATACTGGTTTAAATTAATTATTACACTTTAATCTGCTCAAATCTGTATGGCTGGTCAATTTCAATTTTTTTTTTGTTTTTCAAGAGATTAGGGGAGATTTTCCTGGTTATTTAAAAAATGACTGGTGACCTTGCAGGTATATATTATTTATTTATTATTATTTATGAATGCACAGGCAGCTTATAGCTGATATGTGCACATCAATGTCCTGCACTTGTGTTTTGTCCATTTATAAAATGTTTGTAGAGTCTATTTTTAAAAGAATTCACTGAGGGTGCACTGATTACGGATTTGGGCAAACTGTTCCACACTTTCACTACGCGGTTAGACAGGAAGTGTCGTCTTGGGTTGCTACTACTCTGCGACCGTGTCAGCTTCAGAGAATGTCCTCTCAGTCTGTCACACATATTCCGAGTGAAAATATCACTCAATGCGGGTAATGTGGGTGCGGGTATATAAGCTGTTTCAATAAAATTATTGCATAATTAGATAGAAATTTTAACATTTATGTTGTGCCACATTTTTTATGTATGCAATTACCTATTTATTTATTTTCTATACTACATCGGTGGCAAACAAGCATACGGCCCGCCTGATGGTAAGCTGTATCCGTAGCCTATGTACGACTCCAACCCTTTCATTACTTTTGAGTGTACTACAATGCCAATTTATTTCAACCCTTTTAACATTTCCTTTATAAACAAAATAATTCGGAAGAGATACCTATACATGACCCCTTCAGGTGGAGATAGGGCTTGCAGGTCACGGGAGGTCTCTCCATCAGCGGTAAATCGTTTGTAGAAAGCTTTTTCAGTTCCAGCCATTTTGCAACTGTAGCTCTCTACGCGGCTTTGAACAGCACTATCACCGTTCAGGATCGATAGGGCGCTGCTCAGGGCCTCCAGACGACCACTCTCCAAGAGTTTCATTTTTTCAGTTTCTCTATTTCGTACGCAACAAGACTTTACCCACACAAACTCCTTGCTATTGAAACTGTAAAATTATTCGTACAGCTGGGTGCACTACTTCTGTACATAGCCGACGGGTGTATGAATATTCCTTTTCTTTTGGAATGAAGAAGCTTCACACTCGGAATCAAATTCGTCTTCTGTTCTTCTTCAGCGCTGGTGGAATGCGGGTACATCACAAATAAGAAAAGAAAGTTTAGTTTACAAATCGCTATATAACGAAGCAAAAGTATTTTTAGCTTGTTATGAGTTGGGCCAAGATCGCGTCCACTTCACTTCACTTGTCCTACAAAAACTGAACAAACACTATTTTGTGCTAGAGATCAAAATCCATAGAAGACATCGTCGTAAAATATCACTGTTAATGTTATTTTAAGTTATTTACACGAAACAATTGACACTTAGCGATTTTTAGACAAATTTACAAACAAAGAAGGAAAATAGAAATTGTTGATTTCGCAGCCATCAAACGAGTATAGACAATTAGACAAGCCTAGAAATCTTAGAATAGAAAAAAAAACAAAAACTACTCTCTCTATGGTCACTGTTTAAGAACAAGATTTAACCGTGTTTTTACCACATTGTAATGGATATTTGTCATGAAAATACGGCTCATAAGTACTCATAACTCTTAAACAAATATACTGACCGGTATTCAATTTTGACATTTACACTACAGTTTTACATGTATTTATTTTGTACATCGTAGCCGGAGAAGTCCATCGCTTATTATAATAATGAATTAATTATCAACTGTAAAATTACTAACTGAAGTTCGGCGAAGGATTGGATCCACTAAGATTTAAGGTTTTATATGTAATTGTAATTTACTTATTTCTGTGGTTTAGTCCATGGTTGGTGTGGTTTAGAAGTTGCGCCTGCGTATCTATCTAGTAAGGTTCGGGGAAAACCCTAAAATGACTGAATCACCGCCTATCGGGTAAGTCAAACCTTTAATAAATAACACCCAGTTTATAATATAATTGGCTACTTGACTGTTTTTTGTAAATAATGTCAAACGATCTTGATTTTCCTGAGGATCAAATGTCTGTATAGGACTCATGGCATTTCAGCAACACAAAGGTCAGAAATGAGAGTTAAAGTCTGACGCTTGCAGTCGACGATTGAAACGCCTCTAACAAAATGATAAGGTGATGTGACGTCACATCATATAAGTATATAAATCGCAAGTTTGACCCCATATGGAGTATTACTGTCACCTTTATAAAATAAAAATAATAGCGTTGAATAGAAATATTGCGTTTATGATATAGTTGTCATACAATTTATTTTTCAATAAAATGTAAGGACTCGAATGGTACCATGATCTTTTCTATTTTTGAAAGACAAAAGAAAAACAATTTTTTGAGACTTCAGAGCCTTGTATTTTTTATAATCTCAATATAATTTTTTAATTCCACTTTTTTATAATGGATGGCTCATTTTCTATCCATTTAACTAAATTTTGTTATAATATTCAACATGTGTCAAGTACCCAATTCTTCAAGATAATTAAAACTACAGCTTCTAGGTAATTAAAGCAACAGATTTGCAAAAAAATTGCTTCAAATACAATTTGTTAGTTATGAGAGATGTTTTAATTATGAAGCTTCATAAACGTCAGCTGTTGCTCTGTTGGAGGGTCGAAAGCAGCCACCTAAAGATGTAAAAAAAGAGTCCATCCCAAAGCAGAGAACTTTGTCAGATGATAGTTTATATGCTATTGTGAATAAATAATATTGTCAGTTGAGTGTGTTGTGGTGGAGAGACAGTCAGCTGATGCTCAAAAGGCCATAATGCAGAAGCCAGACAGCAGCATCTATTACATGTACAGTTTAGAACATTTCTATTTCAAAATAGTACATTACAATATGATTAAGAAAAATAGGAAATTTGCAACAATTAGTGATAATCAGGGGTCGGACAAAAAGTGCGGATGACGTCAAACCACTTATAGGATGATTTCAAATAGTATTTTTGATTTTCATAAACAATTATCACTTATCATTTATCAACCTCTTATTAAACGATATCGCCACTTGAAATGAGTAAGTACGTTTTTGACTGACACATTGTCAATCAGATGAACAATAAATTGACTTCGTTATTGTTTACCTATTGTATCTTCACGATTATATTTAGCTAAAATTTATATTTACTAATGTATAAGAAAACGCTCTAAAATGTCATCTTTACTCAAATATTGTGGCAATCCCACAGACTTGTTCTAACTAATTTCAAATAATTATACCTAATGGGAACAAGTTTCGTGAAATTTATTTTATTCACTACAGCACCCTACCAACTGTATTATTAATTCCATGGATTTATTTAAGATTATTTTGTTACTTCATTAATACTACTTTGTTACTACATGCCACATGGAAGTTTAAATACAAACTCAAACATCATCCTGTGTGCAAGAATACGTCATTTTTACGTCATCCGCACTTTTTGTCCGACCCCTGGTGATAATTTAAAACAATTAACATATAGGCACATAAAGTAGCCCCATATGTACTTACTGTAAATGTATTCTTGTTGCCCTATATGTAAAAAGTGTCAGCTTTTTATTTTGAGTGAGTATAACAGGATGAGGTTGAATTTAATAAAATTTGACATATAGAATTGCTTTATTATAGGTAGTCATCAGTATCACACAATGTGAAAGCTTCCTTACTATTTTCATTGTTCGCATCATGTATAAATTATATTTTATTAAATAATTTAAATAGGAAATTTTATGTTTTAATTTTGAATTTTTATTTCATGTGTAACATAAGTAATGAGCCTCCTGCTAAAAGAGCCCGCACTGATGATGATGAAAATGGTGATGTGGAGAGATATGGTGATGTAAGACTTTATTGGCATTATACTCAATCACTCATATTCATTCTCATATTTCTCTTTCATTGCAATCAAATATAGGTAATATAGGTAATATAGGTATCATCTGCATCCAAGTTATAAATTGTTGTGGTAGATCCCTTTTTTAGTTTTTCGTAAATAACTCGTAAATGGTGGCCCATAGCAAAAAATGTTCTTTCACGCAAATAATCTACATAAAATTGCCTACAAGAAAGATTAATATACACCTACCTTTAAAAAGATATTAAAGCGGGAAAGTTAATTAAAATCAATTTTATGGTCCATTTTACTATATTTTCATAAATAACTCGTAAACGGTGGCCAATAGCAAAAAACGTTGTGAAACGAAAATAATCTAATTAATAGAATCAGGCGTTACTTTGCGGAAATCCATGCTAACAAGAAAATAACGTGTTCGTCAAACAGTGCTAACCCGTTATACTTACTTGCGTATTTTTACATGCAATTAATATTCCCACCCTCCCACCGCAAAAATAAATACGCAAATAAATATACGCATATAATAATATGACTGACTGATGTCAGTTGTCGGGTGTCAGACCGTCAACATCTCCAGCATCTCCTGAGGATGCCTCGTAGAGAGGCGAAACACGTATCGAGTTTTGTACTTTTGGTGGTGGGTTGTTATATTTATTTGCGTATTTATTTTTGCGGTGGGAGGGTGGGAATATTAATTGCATGTAAAAATACGCAAGTAAGTATAACGGGTTAGCACTGTTTGACTAACACGTTATTTTCTCGCGGATTAGCAAAGTAATATTAAATTGCTTGCTTTGAAAATAATCTACACAAAATTTTCTACAAAAAATATTCAGTACTTACACTATGATACTTACACTTTAACATTTTTTTGCAATGGGCTACCGTTTACGAGTTATTTACGAAAAACTGAAAAATAGGGACCTGTGAATTGTTTGTGTTTTACTTTCGCCCTTCAATATTGTTTTAAATATTGATCCTAGAGAAAAGTGTTCTAAATGTTTGTTTTTGGAAATATTATGTTAATTATTTATGTATAAGAACCTGTTTTGTTATGAGCTGCAATTTACGAGTTATTTACGAAAAACTAAGAAGCAACTTTAAAATTGATTATTATTAATATTCCCGCTTTAGTATATTTTTAAATGTCAATCCTAGCGAAAAGTGTTCTATTTGTTTCTTGTAGATAATTTTATGGTATTTATTTATGTACGAGACATTATTTTGCTATGGGTCATACTTTACGAAAATGAAATAAAGGAACCTTAGAATTGATTTTAATTAACTTTCCCTCTTTAATATCTTTGAAAACATTGATCCTTTCAAAAAGTGTACTACATCTTTTTTGTAGAAATGTTTGTGTGGGTTATTTACGTTTAACAACGTTTTTTTGCTATTGGCCACCGTTTACGAGTTATTTACGAAAATATAGTTATTATATTGCGATATAATCGCCGGAATTCGGGAGAGCACATGGGAATGCCTACCTGACAAATCCAGACTGGTTTTGTAGTAGTACCCTCTTATTTCAATACACTACATGCCTTCCCCTTGAGATAGTTCACTAAAACTACGTTTCACTAATCACTGATAGCTCACTAACACTAAGTTTCACTGTTTATTGGTAGTTCACTAACACTAATTGTCCATTACACTCTATCATATATCTATACTAAACCTAACTATCATCGTCTACCAATCTTTGTTTGAATCTTCAGTCTGTTCATAATCAGACTCTGACAGACTCTCATAGGAATCTATGTCTAATCTCTTGGATTCCATGTTTTGTGTTGATGAAGGTGATCTTATTCGTTTGTTGGTTGGCGGTATGCGTTCTTGGCTCTGGTTAAACGTATAATCCTGAGGCCCATAAACCCCTATGATATCAGCCCACTGTGAGGCCGGGGGGGTAGCATTTACTTGTACATTAATTTCCTCATCTTCATCACTATCTTCACATGGTTTACTTTTCTCCGTGTCATGTATAACTTCACGACCAGTATCTTCTGATGTATTCTGGCGGATATCTCTCGCCTCTCCCCCATGACCTTGTATCTGATTAATATGTCTTTTCATCAGCTTCCCGTTCCATCTTATTATATACCTACAAATGCCTTGTCTCTTCTCTATCACTCCTTTCAAACAGCGTGGCCCTGAACTGAAATTCCGGAAATACACTGTCTGTCCCGTTTGAAATGAACGTAATTTATTGTTTTCATTCTCATCAGCACATACTTGCGTTTTCTATTGGTTCTTAAATGTGAGAGGATTAAGGTGGTCAAACTTTGTCCTGAAACGCCTATTATTTAAAAGTTCCACTGGTGACTTGTCGTTAGTACTATTCGGTGTAGTACGCAACCCATATAATATTGTAGGTAATTTTATGCTCCATGCAAGTGTGGACTGTTTCTTTAATTTATTCTTAACTGTCTGAACAGTCCTTTCGGCTTACCCATTAGACGCCGGATGGTAAGGCAAGACTATTCTTATTCCATTTGTTGATAGGAATTCTTTAAACTGATCTGAAATAAAACTTCTGCCATTATCACTGACCAAGGTGTCTGGTAAACCTTGTTCTGGAAATATGTCCCTTAAAACATTTATTACTTTTATTAGTGTCCCTGAGCTTATATCAGGAACAATCTTTACTTCAGGCCATTTTGAATAAGCATCAATCAGTATGAGAAATGTTTTGCCTTGAAATGGCCCCGCATAATCAATATGCAACCATGACCATGCCTTCTCCAGCCACTTATGGCCCACTTGTGACGGCATATTTCTGTTTTCAGCACAAGTTTCGCATTTTTTTACCAAATTTTCAATTTTTTTATCTATAGCCGGCCACCAAAAATAACTCCGTGCTATGGCTTTTATTATCACTATCCCGTCATGATTTGAGTGTAATTCCTGTAGGACATAGGACCTCATTTTGTCCGGTATAATTACCCGATTACCCCACAGAATGCAATTTTTATAATCTGAAATTTCGTTGCGTTTCTGCCAGTACACCTTTTATTCCGCATCCACATTGCTAGGCCACCCGTTTGGACTCCAGTATATTACCTTGCTTAATGTATTATCTTTAGCCGTTAGTTTCGCCACTTCACTGGCTGACAGTTCAAGGTCTGATGGAGTTTCTTCTATGAGCAGGACTCCTAAGTATTCCTCTTCAGACGATTGGTCATAGGACGGCCACCTGCTTAAAGCTTCCGCGTTTCCTAGCTTTTTAACCTCCACGTATTGTATTTCTTAAGGCCAAATACTATAGCTGCTGCCTCTTTGTCTATCTGACCATAATTACTTTCATGAACGTTCATAGTTCTTGAAGCAAACATTACCGGTCTGACAAATCCATCTTCCATCACATGTTCCAAAACAGCTCCCAAGCCAAACTGTCTAATGGACTAGAGTGTCAGTACTCCGAGTACTCGACAACATCTTGCGCAACTTTTCAAATGCCTTTTGATTCTGCATAGTCCAGTGACATCTCACATCCTTATTTAACAACTTATACAGTGGTTCAGCAATATTAGCTTTGTGTGGTAAAAACCGATCATAAAAGTTAAGCTATCCTAAGAATGCTTGGAGCTCTTTAACATTACTTGGGGCCGGTGTACTCTCAATTGCATTTATTTTCTCTTTACATGGATGTATACCACATTCATCAACGAGAAATCCTAAAAATTTCACGCTTCTTACTGCAAAATTACACTTTTCCTTGTTTACCCTTAGGCCAGCTTCTTGTAATTTCTTTAACACCATTTCTAATCTGCAGTTATGTTCAGTGACATCTGTGCCACTTACAACAATATCATCCAATAACACAGCTATCCCTCTTATTCCTGCAAGCAAGGAAGATGCCTGGGCACGCCTTGACCTCAAAAGCCAAACGTTTCATTTTATAGAGGCCTTTCGGTGTATTTATTGTTAATAGCTGTGCTGTTGCCTCATCCGCACTAACTTGGGTGTATGCCCTTTCTAAACCAATTTTGCTGAAAATTGTGCCACCTTGTATAGATGTGAAAGCCTCATCCAGAGTAGGCAGAGGGTATGTATCAGTGTCGGTTACCATATTTACTGTAGACCTATAGTCACCGCAAAGCCTTACATTACCATTCGGTTTCAGAACTGGTACTATAGGGGTAGCCCAGTCAGAGTGTGCCGTTGGTTCCAAAACTCCTTCCTCTACTAGTCTGTCTATTTCCTTAATCACTCTTTCCCTCAAAGCAAAAGGAATGGGTCTACTTTTCAAAAACTTAGGCACTGCTCCTTCCATAGGTTTAATGTTCACCATGGGGCCTTTATATTTTCCCAAACCTTCCTGTGATGTTTATCACTGTATCTCTGGAGAAGTCTTCTTATTTCTTCAGTGCTTATTTTCAAATGCATTACTCCTTGGTCCTGTATTCCGAATGGCCGGAACCAATTACGCCCTAAGAGGCTAGGTCCATGACCTCTGGCTATATACATCATAAGGTTATATTGCAAACCCTTAAAAGAAGCTTGCACTTCAGTGTTCGCCAATATTCCTAATTGGTTCTCTGTTCACGTAGTCAATGCAACATCATCCTTTTCCCCTTCCAAATGAGTCTGGCTGTCACTTCAGAAATTAGAGTATACGGACATCCCGTGTCAACTTCCATTTCAATGTTAGAACCCTCAATTGATACCTTTACCATAATGGGATCAACTTTATTTTCTCTAACATTGTTTACATTTGCATACAACCCATTACAATTTGATTTATGTCCACCATCCTGTTTATTATTGGTAAGATACACTGCCTCAATGTGACCAATTCTACCTCAAGCATTACATCTACTCCAACGGAATCTGCACTCCCCCTATGCTGCCTATTACATCTGAAGCATAATTTATTCTGTTTGTCAACTTTTTTGTTAGTGATTTTGTTTACTTCCATGGGTTCATCGACCTCCACATTTGGATTAGATGGTCCTGGCACTACAATAATACTGGAATCAAATGTGGCACTCTCATGTGAAAATGCTATCTCAGTTGCTTGAATAAATGTCAGCTTTTCACATTGTAACAATTTCCTTTGAAGTAGAATAAGAATTACGTAAAGTTCGGTCCAAGTCTGTAAAATTGCAATGAATACTCATTTTCCTTAAATTTGTCACATAATCTCTGACCTTTTCCCCCTCCTCTTGATTTCTTTAGTGAAACTTAAAATATTCTACAATCTCATTAGGCGTGGGTTGGAAATGAGCCTTCAAAAATTCTAAAATTTGTTTATAGGTTATGTTCCCTATACTAGTTAGTGATGACAAAGAAACTATTAAATCAAATAATTGAGAGCCACATACCGCCAACAAATTAGCCTTTTTCTGGTCTTCATCCACAATATCATTTGCACTTAAACAGAATTGAAACCTTGTAATGTAGTTTTCCCAGCAGCCATGACCCATATCAAATTCACCAAATTTAATACCCATTTTTTGAACTTTGCACTCACAATTTCACAAAAACTCACTAAAACACAACGATTTGCCTCGTCGCCACTATTATATTGCGATATAATCGCCGAAATTCGGGAGAGCACATGGGAATGCCTACCTGACAAATCCAGACTGGTTTTGTAGAAGTACCCTCCTATTTCAATACACTACAATAGTAAAATTGACCATAAAATTGATTTTAATTAACTTTAATGTCTTTAAATGTTGATCTTAGCGAATAAGTGTCCTGAATCTTTTTTGTAGGCAATTTTATATAGATTATTTGCGTGAAAGAACATTTTGTGCTGTGGGCCACCGTTTACGAGTTATTTAATTAAAACTAAAAAAAGGTACCTTAGGGATATTTCCTCTGAATTCTTCAAATGCACTCCTGAGTGGTCAAACGGGGTCACCCACTTTCAATCACAACTGTATTGATTTAAATCAAACTTATTTTTACAGATTGAAATGTACGCCGATGAGCCAACCATATTAGAATATCTGAACAGTGATGTCCTGGGCATTATATTGGACAAATTGAGTACTGATGACATTTTGGGCACAATTACAGTTAGCAAGAAGTGGCGTAATGCAATGTTGGAATATTTGAAAGGTTTTTCAACATGTTAATTTTTTTAGTAATTTAATTTTCTGTCTCTGTTTTGTCTCAATTCCCAACTGAAACAAGACACATCTTGGTCTAGCGAGCAGAATGTTAGATCTGCTGAAGAAGTAAAAAGAAGAAAAGTTTTTTAAAAGTTTTAGTTTGGTTACATTTAGAGTACAAACTTTGTCTATGAATCCAGAATATCTTGTTAGGGAAAAGCAAAAACTTACACTCAACCAAACGTGACCAAAACTTCCAGTGGCTTGACTAACTGTAAATGTTTGTCTACCTATTACAGGTTCACATTATTGCTTCGAACACTACTATTTGCCTAGATTACATTTCGTGCCCCGTCTCCTCGGTTTAGTAAGCACCAATGACGTGCGTGGAAGTCGCTCCACGCCATTTGATACATGTCTTGGAGATTTGCGAAATTTCCAAACTAAGATCATGGAGTTGGGCCCAGGCATCGTCAAGATTATATTGGATTGCCTTAACCAGAACAGCTTGAGAACTATAACCCAGAACTGTCCTAATTTAAAAGAACTCATGGTATGTACCTAATAATAGAATGTAGGTCTGACAAGGTTAAGAACTATACTTTGTAGATTTTGTAACTACAATTTTGGTACTAAAAGGTCTTCATGAAAAGCAAAATTGAATTTTGGGACCAAAATTAAGTGTATCTATCGAAGTTTCCGTTTCGGCACGTTTCTTTTTGTTTTTTTTTTTTTTTCAAAAAAGTATGGTACATTTTAAACTTAAGTTAGGTTCGTAAAACTTCCGAACCTTTTGGCCGTGCTGATACTTATAAAATTGTACTTTCGGATCGGGTTTGGCTAGTTTTCTATAATAATATGGGAATTTTAATTTAGCCTTTCTTAATTAGAATAGCCGTGGTTTGATATGCACTTGGCCGGTTTTATATTTGTTTATACCACTTGCACATTCATACCTGTCTAAAAAATAAAAATAATGGCCACCGCCACATACGTGGACCCCGGTACGTCCTTAAACTACGTCCAAAAGAGAGGTATGGAATATTGAGGTATTGTATAGGTATTGTTGTAGGTATTGAGAGGTATTGTGAATATCATCTCGCTTTGTGTGGTAGGGCACAGCACAGGGGATGTCATTCCAGATCTAGAGCCGAGCCCAACTGGGGAAGTACCTCCACCTTACAGAAAACCGCAGCCAAGTAACACTAGACCCTACTCATAGTGTTGTGTTCCTGCCGGTGAGTAAGGTTGCCAGAGCTCAACGAGTGTTGGGGTCGGCAACGCGCATGTAACTCCTCTGGAATTTCAGGCGTACATAGGCTACGGAGACTGCTTACCATCAGGCGGGCCGTATGCTTATTTGCCACCGATGTAGTATAGAAATAAATAAATAGGTAATTGCATACATAGAAAATGTGGCACAACATAAATGTTAAAATTTCTATCTAATTATACAATAATTTTATTGAAACAGCTTATATACCCGCACCCACATTACCCGCATTGAGTGATATTTTCACTCGGAATATGTGTGACAGACTGAGAGGAATACATCTACTTACCAAGTTTGAACAGTATAGCTTTTATAGTTTCGGAAAAAAGTGGCTGTGACAGAATCGGACAGACAGACGGACATGACGAATCTATAAGGGTTCCGTTTTTTGCCATTTGGCTACGGAACCCTAAAAAAGGAGGCGGAGAAGTTAAATCGGCAGCTGAATTGCAAAAAAATGGAAATGGGCTTGCAAAAGATATCCTGACAGTGCTGTGCAAGACTTAATGAGCCGGATTCGACGCAAAGGACGCAGTATGGCATATAGAAAACAAATTTAATAATTGTGTATATTTATAAAAACTGTCGGCCAATAGAGTCATGGGATCTGTTTTCCGGGATGCAAAAGGAATAATAATGGTTGATTATCTTTAGAGAGGTAAAACTACAAATTCCGACTATTATTGCGAGTTATTACGCAGATTACGCGAGGCTCTGAAGATAAAAAGACCTGGAATGTTGACATAGAAAGTTATCTTCCACCAGGACAATGCACGTGTTCACACGTCACTAAAATCGATGGCGGAATGTGGGTTTGAATTATTGCCCCACCCACCCTATTCACCCCTTCTGTTCCCCAATTAAAAAAAAAACATACGGGTGGGGTGGTATGAAATTTTCAAGCAACGCCAAGGACCAAGCTGAGGTGGATGCCTATTTTGATGGTCTGGAGGAAAGCTTCTTCAAAAGTGGTGTAACGGCTCTGGAATCCATGGAACAAGTGCATTGAACTCGAAGGGGACTATGTAGAAAAATAAAAAAAATGTCTTTTGTGTTTAATATTCAGTCCGCGAATTTTTCAATCCACCTTCGTACTTCAAATTTATAAAAAATTATCTCATAATGACAATATCCAGGGAGGAAAACGGGGACTACGTTTGTATAGAGAAGCGGTCGCTCAACTTCGTCTTGACAAACGATTCGTAAACCTTCCCCCAATGGTCAGTTAAGGCCACCCCACACTAGCGTCTTTTGACTGGCAGCGTCTAGTAAGCGCTATGGAAAATGGCGTCGTTGCGCAGGTGCGCTAACGTTGCGTCGACCAGCAGCCAGTAGACGCCGACGCTCAGGACTCTCGGGAGATGCTAGTGAGGAGTGAACCTTAAGACAGTCATTTATTTTTATTGTCTAACGGAAACCGAAGGTTCGGTGTTACATCAGTTTCGGCTTAAGCCGAACCCGAAACGTTTATTGACGTGTTAAGATCATTGAACAATTTTTTTTTATATTTATATTAATACAACCCGGCAGCTTGAACATGTCATGCTCGCTTTAAGCTTACACGGGGTACAGGTTATGTTAAAGTATGTAACTTTTGAGTGGCATTAACGTGAGACACTTCATTCGGTTCTTGTCTGTTTTAATTTTTTGTCTTTTAATTATTTATATAAGAATTCAAGCCTTGGAGACCCTTTACATCTCTAAGGATAATTTAATATCTTTTTTAGGGTTCCGTAGTCAACTAGGAACCCTGAGCTGAAATTTAGCATGGATATATAAATCAATAAAGCCGATAAAGTCGTACAATAAAATCTAAAAAATTTTTTTTTTTAGGGTAGGGTAGGGTAAAAAAAATTTCACTCCCACTTTACGTGTAGTCCCCTACACGTAAATTGGGAGTGAATTTTTTTTTTCGCCTCAACCCTAGAGTGTGGGGTATCGTTGGAGGTCTTTCAAAACTAATAGGGGTTTTCAAGAAACATTTTTTGATAAAGTGAATATATTCGGAGATAATCGCTCCGAAAGAAAAAAAATGTCCCCCCCCCCCCCTCAAACTTCTGAACCATAGGTTCAATAAATGAATTCTTTAATGTATGATGGGCAGGATTGCCCTAATGTACTTTGCATATCATCATAAATTTGCTTCGGTGTCAATCCTTTTTTATGCAGGTATTTAATCACAGCACGTTGCTTTAACTTCTCCATTTTCACGATATCTAGCGACACGCTACTTAAAAAAAAACAACGGGCACTTCGGGAGTGCCGGCAGAAGTGAAAATCAATCAGTCTTGAAAATCTTATAGAAAACAAAAGTTAACACTTTATACTAGCAGAAATCAACTTAATCATCATTAATATCATCTAAGATACAAAAAATAGCATGCTTCACAGCAGGAACTAAAATGTTCTACAGAAAAAAACAAATTTTAACATTCAAATCAACAAAATTTTCCTTTTGAAAAATTTCGGGTCTGTGTACGCGATCGACCTCGACCTCGTCCTCGAATAAGTTGCGGGGCTGGTGGAGGGCTTGCACTCACAGGTTATGAGCTGGTACTGCTGTCACTGTCGCTTTCGATGGCCGTGTTCTCCACAGAAATATACTCGTCGTCTGTATCATTCCCTCCAAAAGGATCATCTTCGTCGTCTTCGAAATCAGACTGCTGGAGCAAGTCCAACACTTGACTATCTTTTATAGCTGAAAAAAAAAACTTTATAAACCCGACGGCCTAATACTAGGACAATATCAGCTAATTTCTATCTAAATATCTATAATTTTCTTTATCACACGGACACATATATAAACACATTAGAGTAAGGAGCATAGTAAATTAATATGAAAAGCAATTTATGGTATGACCGCCCAGTGTACTAGTACTAGAACGAATACATTTTCATACAAGAATCATATTAAAATATACGAAATTAAGTTTAAATAACAGTATTTACGAATGATTTATTTCTTTATCTCGAAAATAAAACCAATCGTAGTGAATAAAATGTAAAGATTACAAAGATAATAATAAGTTAAACTAACCTCTTCTCGTTGCACGTGTCATTGCTGCGACGTCTTGTGACAGAAGACCGAAAATATCCCTCCCCGCTTACTTCAAGCAGTGCTGCCACAATGCCAAATATATACACTAACTAACCAGTAACGTCAAAATGACATGGCGGGTAATTCAAATCCACCTGGAGCGTGTAAATATTTTGTCCTAGTACTATCACGCTGGGTCTTGGCATCAAGTATCTATTTTGATACTTGGGCTTTCACTGCAAACCGATTTTGTCCTAGACTCCTAGTATTAGTACTTCGGACCCCAGGAGGTTAACGTTGTGTATTTTTAATATTTTGGAATGGTTAGGGATTAATTTTGCACGAATTGCTTTAAAAAAATGAATACTTCAGAACTATTACAGTTATTTAATGCTTCTACTGCAAATCTACTGGCTTCAATGACATAGTAACAGTTTTTCGATCTGGGGGCCGATTTTTGAATTTCGAGTGCTCGATTTCGTGTAATTCCCTTCAATTTATCTCGACCAGAAATATATGATCATTGTCAAGAGGGCGCTATTATTCTCATGTAGGATGACAGTTCAGTTTAGTATGAAAAATTTAGTTCCAATGAAATTCCGCAATATGGCGCGTGATCATATTTTACTGGTCAGGCTTTATATTAACCATAGCTTTGCCCTTTCGTTTGACTTTGGATTTTTGTATTATAGAGTTATGAGAAAAAAATATAAACAAATTAAAAAATATATATATTCCTTCTCGTTAATATCACGGGTTATAAACTTATAAATTTAATATATATAAAATTGTGTAAAAATATGTTCATGTCCAAAATGTTAATATACAGAGAGAGAATTAGTACTACGTTTGTATGGAGAAGCGGTTGTCCCCTTTCCTCTTAACTATGTCGACTATGGTATGGTCGACGAAATATTATTTTTCGTGATATTGAGAACCCGACCCCATCCAATGCAGCACTGTACAAAGAATTTGTTGGCAAGGCGTTAAAGCTTTGTTTTTTGTCGCTGGATGTTCAATACGTGCACCGATTCTATTTAATAAATATTATACACTGATTTAACTAACACGAAATTTTTCCTTAAATGAAAAATCCGTGAGATAAAAGAAAAATTGATTCTTTCTTTAAATCTTCTTCTATATGCGAAATCATCAAGGTCACTGTTACTATCACTAGCGTCACTACTACTCGCATGGAGAGCCATTTTGAGCTACGCGTATGTCAACCACGACATACTACAATTGTCACGCAACTCGACACAGCTTCAACCACATGTCAAGATTCACCGATAATTCTACAAATATGTCGAGTAGAAAAAGTAATTCTTGGTTCACAACATAATTGTAATACAGACAATTGTAGCAAAATGCCTGTCATGTTTGTAAGCATTTCTATAGAAAATATTTTATAAAATATGTCACCTGTCGCTTGACAATTGTCGCTCGACATATGTCACTGAGGTTGTCGTTGAGATTCAAGATGGCGAAGACGTCTCGAGAATATTTTTTTGTGTTTTGCTCATTTATGTTGTTCAAAGTGTAGTATTGATAGCTTATTATGCAGTGAACTATCGTGGAAGTGTGCAGTTAATGAAAAACTAATCTTGAAACGTGTTAAACCATGTTTTAATCAACATCCGGCAATCCATCGTGGCTTTTAGTAAAGTCCAGCTATCTCTTTACTAAAAGCAACTACCGAACAACGTCATGCTCTACGAGCACACTTAAAACTTACAACGAAACTTGACATTGGCAAAATCATCATAGATTTGATGGAAGCTATATTTTAAAAGAAGAAGATATGTCACTGACAATTATTGTAGCCGTGGTGAAATAGGGGCCTGAAGGTGCATGGTTAAATTAGTCGGGCAGATGCGTTTACGCTTGTAGTAACCCTACTGCATAAACAGCATGACCCTTTAACTTAAAACTTACGTAACGTTGCTCAGTACCCCTAGTGTAAATTTAATCGACATCATAACGTGACTAACGCGTTTGCGTTAAGTCTCATTTTGTATAGGATTTTGAGTTTCCAAAACGTCCCGCTTGGCGCGCTCTTTCTAAATCACATACAAAATGAGAACGCAAACGCGTACGTCACGTTTCGAAATAGAATTTATTTACACTAGGGGTACAGTACCTACAGTCCTACAGAAAGCATTAGCCGCACAATAAAAATGTCAATTTTTTATTTTATTTTCGTTGAAATCGAGTTAGGTTTAGCTGTAATTTCACGAAGCCTATCGAGAAGAATACAATGAAAATATTATTTCCTTCGCATTTGGATACCTACTGTTCCTCATTCACTGTAAAAAATACCCGGCAAAACACACAGAAACTGCGGATGAAATAGATTTTTTCGAGTAATAAAAAATATTCAAATATTCCAAAATTGAGCGGCCGAATATTCGAATATAAAAACAGGTCGAATAATCGAATTGCAAGCCCTATTATTACCAGCTCATGCGCTGCGATCGCTATACTGTACCGCCACCATGCACTTCGCACGTAGCCAATAAAACAAACGAAATAGAGCAAAAACAAGTTTCGTATGAAAATCTTCAATTCGATGTATTTTTTTAACTATGGTATCTGAGGCTTCATAAACTAATTACGTGACTAGATATACCTAATAATCGTTTTAAAATGAGAGTAACTACGTTTGTATGGAGAACCGAGCTTGCTGGGGACCTTTAAATACTTATCTAAGTCTCCAAACATAGCAGAACATATTATGTATGTTTTGGTATTATCTAAATAATAATCAGTTATTTGAAATTATTTTTAGGTAGTTGCAATGCAAGAACATCCTACTCACGAGATAGTATTACGGAATGGAACACGACAGGTATTGTAAACTGTAATACACTTTACAGTACATATGGTGCTACTTTATAGCACTAGTGCGAAAATTAGCATATTACGTTACTGTGTCGAACATTTAAAGGGCCATATGTACTGTAAAACGTTGTATGTATGTGCGAATAGGTAATTCGCAACTCGTGTCGATTTAATACACTCCCTTCGGTCGTGTTTTAATTTATCGCCACTCGTTTCGAATTTCCTATTTTTCGCACTTGTATCGTAATGTACTATTATTGCATATGGGCCATTCCATCTGAATTCGACAAATGGGGTGCGCCGTGTGATTTTTAATTTGAATAAAAAAAATGGAGAACACCACCACCATTTATTTTTATAATATTTTAATTTCAGAGCAGTGTCCATTCGAAGGAAAAAATCGGGTCAAATTCCTACTTGTACATAATGTGGTCTAACTTTTGATTTAGAATAGGTAACCAAATAAATCTTTCTTTATTTGATTAGGTGTGAAATGAGTATTTTATATTGTGTGACAAAAGTTAGCTACACCAACTACAAACAAAATGGTGGCCATCTAAAATGTTCACGCTTTCGGTCCATTTTTACGATTTTCAACTATTTTCTGTGGCAACCCTATGGCACATCAAGAGTTAATTTTTTTCTAAAAAATAAGACATTATCGTAAAAATGGACCGAAAGCGTGAACATTTTAGATGGCCACTGTCCAGCTTTGGCCTTGTATTCTATAAGATTTTTTCGTATTTACTGTGGCAACACCAGCTCACAGTTGGAATTTGAATATTGCTCTGTCATAGACACGTCAGAGTCAGTGTTTCATCAACCTACCACTAGTTAACATCGTATTTCGTCGTTCTCGCTAATTTTCGCAACTTATTGAAAGCACTACTGCCAATCACGTCTCTAGTATTTAGACTCAGTTTTGTGTGGACGAAAGACACCAGGCACATCCGCGAAGTGGAAAATCCGAGGTCTAAGTTGGACGACTCAAGGTAACGGTTCTGAGCTTACTTCTAGCTGGCGACAAGGACAGCCAGAATCACCACCAGCGGTCTTCAACGGCGACCAACGATTCAGCCCCACAACTCCCGGACTGAAAGGTAACTTCGCCCTACACATTTCACATTTTAGTTTCAATTTAATATTCTAGTCTTAATATTTCACAACTTTCTTGCTCAACCGGCCCCTAAATTTCATTCCCTATCGCCCCCCTTTTTAGGGTTCCGTAGCCAAATGGCATAAAACGGAACCCTTATAGTTTCGCCATGTCCGTCTGTCTGTCTGTCTGTCTGTCTGTCTGTCCGAGGCTTTGCTCCGTGGTCGTTAGTGCTAGAAAGCTGAAATTTGGCATGGATATATAAATCAATAAAGCCGACAAAGTCGTACAATAAAATCTAAAAATTTAATTTTTTTTTGGGTACCTCCCCTACACGTAAAGTGGGGGTGAATTTTTTTTTTTCGCTTCAACCCTAGAGTGTAGGGTATCGTTGGAAAGGTCTTTCAAAATTAATAGGGGTTTTCAAGAAACATTTTTTGATAAAGTGAATATATTCGGAGATAATCGCTCCGAAAGAAAAAAAAAATGTGTCCCCCCCCCTCTAACTTTTGAACCATAGGTCCAAAAAATATGAAAAAAATCGTGGAAGTAGAGCTTAAGAAAGACATTAAATCAAAACTATAGCGGACATGATCAGTTTAGCTGTTTTTGAGTTATCGCAAAAAGTTTTCCCTTCATAGTAAAAAGACTTACTTTAATTAGGTACTGATTATGCAAATTTGCCTATTTGTTTAACTCGGGTGAAAGGTACCATTTACTACACTTTAAGCTCCAGTTTAGCTTATTGTGACGGGAGAGTAACTACGGAACCCTACACTGAGCGTGGCCCGACATGCTCTTGGCCGGTTATTTGAATTACAGTCCACTCTCTATTGAACACTGAACAGCCACTATTTTGTTTGTAGTTCGTTTAGCTAACTTTTGTCATACAATATAAAGTACTCATTTCACACCTAATCAAATAAAGAAAGATTTATTTGGTTACCTATTCTAAATAAAAGTTAAACCACATTATGTACAAGTAGGAATTTGACCCGATTTTTTTCCTACGAATGGACACTGCTCTGAAATTAAAAGATAAAATAAATAAATGGTGGTTGTCTAACTCTTCTGGTATCATAAAGGTTATCCTAGATTATTTTCAATTAAATGAAATTGCCTGCCTGCTTAATTTCAATTTAATAAATTGAGAAATTTATTAAATTGAAATTAAGCAGGCTCGGAAGCTAATATTAAGCACGGCATTTGGCATTAGAATGTATTCCAGTTCCCTATCAACCAGTTTTAACAAATGGTCTTCGTAGGTATATTACATTTTTAATGTATTTACTTTTTTAATATGTACATATATTTGTTTTGTTAATAGTGTGAACCGCTGTCGTTTACCGAGGAGGTCCGGCAATGCTTGAAGGAGTTGCAGTTGAAACGTGTCATGTTCATTGATTGCAAGATCGTAAGTGTCGTTCGAGACGGTCTGTCCACATCTGGAAATGCGTCGCTAAGCCTACCTACTATTTGTGAATTGACGCGCACTGTACCTAATATAGTAGAAATTTTCTGCGGTGTTTTTTTCGACTTAGAACTTAATATAGATATTAAACAAAAGGCACTGTTTCTTTTATGGAGCGCTGGTAGCTACCGAATCCGCCACGAGTGAGAAGAACAAGCCCGTTTTACCTACCTACGCAAATGCCTGCGTGCGACCATTCCGCAAACAAGCGCGTTCGCCAGATGTGGACATGGACGCACCTTGACAATGATAACTATTAGGTTATAATTAGTAGCAGCACGATATAGTTACCTGTACCTAACTCATATTAATAGACTGTGTAAAGATCTCAAGGTCATGAAAGTTTTGCGTGTAAACCATTCTTTTATCGATGCATTAATCTGTAGGCGTTGACCTTATTAAGTGCAATCACAATATTAAAGTATCACAAACATAATGGAATTATACCGCTGTTATGCAAATTCTTCGGTGGCGCCAACAGAGCGGCGGCGGAAGACTACTTAACTTTTACGTTGTCATGTAAAGTGGTCGGTGGCGGTCAAAAGATTAAATTATATTACTTACTCTCGGTGTCGCAGTACAATATTGAACATATTTATTTCAGGTCACCGATGAATATGTCAGCGAATTTCTTAAGAGCGACTCCATTGAAGAACTAGTAGTCACCCGTAGTCTATCAGTGGAAGGAGATTGTTTGTCCTGTCTGAGCCAGAAGAAGGAAAATAACTTAAAATCCCTTCGTCTAGTCGGTTGCGGGTTGGAGAACTTGGACCCCGCCGTCGCTAAACACCTGACCAATCTTAGAACACTCGACCTAAGCAACAACTCTTTAGAGTTACTACAATATTTACCCCCCTTGCTGGACAAGATGTGTAATTTGGAAAATTTATTTTTGAATTGCTATCCTAACGCTGGCTTGGGCGAGGGATTTGTGGAGTGCCTCGGTCGGCTCGGCCGGCTGAAGCACCTCAGTATGTGTTGGAACGATAACGTGAGCGACGCGTGGCTGGAGGCGGTGGCGCGAGGATGCCCGGGGCTGCAAACTTTGGACATCGAGACAAAAAGTGAGCAGGAATATTTATTTATTGTGCACTTTGTAACTACTAACTCACCTATTTAAGAGGCTGTCAACACCCAATGTCCTTGAAATTGATAAACAGTTTTTTAAGAAAGACTATTTGTTTTAGTCAAGTAAGAAAAATATATGTTCATATTAATTATATTTCAAAGACCGTGGTTGTACTCGATACATGATTGAACGAAATCGGCTCGATAGAAAATAATTGCAAAGATTGGTCTTAAAATCACAATTAAACGGTTTTATGTCTTTATTGTTTTGACTTATGGGTCTGCAATTAAAATCACAATTTCAAAACATTTATATCTAAACCGCTATTTAGTAAAATATTACACTAATAATCCACTTTTTTTATTTAAATATTTTTCTTATTATTCCCTTTCCCAGGCCCAGTAACATGCGACAGTGTTATCTCATTTACTCCGATACAAATAGACAGTGTGCGCGCTTTAGGTATTGACAGCCTCTTAAGGCGATTTAATCATGTAAGGTGACTGTGGGCAAGACCGGCATACTTTATTTATTTTTTACATTGGAGTATTCTAGCTCCGTTAATTATTCACTTACGTGACCGCTTGTAATCACATACGATGAAGAATTTCATATATAATAATTAAGCTATAGTGACAGATCATTTTAATCATTAATTAAGCAAAAACAATAGTATTTTTTAAAATTCGGCGAGTAGACGGACTTCCCGTGTAGTTTAAGGGAAGTCCGTCTAGTAACGTTATCAGCCATACTATGGGTGCTTATGTGTTCGTATTAGAAAGCTTACAAAGAATGAAACCAGACAATGAAAAGTGTACTCTAAACTTGTTAATATAGGGTTTAGATTCGAAATAAACACAATTTTTCTTATTATAAGGTAAGTCCGGCATATACTACGTAAATGGGGTGGTAAACCTTTTTTGGAAAATAATTATACGTACTTATTTTTTTTCTTCTCAAATAAAATACCAATAGTCATTTTAAATTTACTCGTTGTTTTAAATTTACGGAGATCAAAGAGGGTTACATAAATAAGCTCATAGTAGTAGCAAGTTTAAATCAAATAGTGATTGGCAAATCAAACTCCATAACACAAGTAGGTACCCTACATACGTAAATTTTCAGGATAAGTAAGGCGAAGAACCCACGTCACATAGCGGCGTGGCATACGCGGTACAGCGTTGGCGTGGCGCGTAACCTTGTATCACGGTGTAGGCAAATCGCCTAAATCACGATAAATACAATAAATGTTCCGAAATAAAAAATACGTATGGACTCGTATGGCTGCAGTGATTTTAATCTTCAAAACTATCAAGAAAATATGACTGTACAACCGTATTCTAAAATTCAAGAGGAGTAAAAAGGGTAATAATATGTGTCATAGGTATAATAATATGACATATGAAGGCGATGGTCATGGGTTTGAATCCCGGTAGGGGCATTTGCTTGTATAACCTACACAGATATTTGTTCCTTCAGTCATGTTTGTTTTTTATATATTTATCTATATGAGTTTCTATATGTCGTCGCCTAGCATCAATAGTAAAAGCTAAGCTATGATTAGCTTGCGGCCAATATTTATTCATTTATTTACTTAATAGGTATTTTCTTATTTGTATTTTCGGTTACATAGTGCTGAGGATAAAGAACACATTTCTTTACTAGTTTCGAGATTAAAATTGTTAATAAATACAAAACACAAACATCATACGCAATGTCGTAAAGATGCGTATCTGTAGTAACCTTATAAAATCGTAATAAATAATATTGAAGCCATTTAACAGTTGGTAACCTCTGATTCAAGGAAAGTCCGGCATATGACGGACTTGCCTTGTGCATAATAGACGGACTTTCCAACTTAGCAAAATTTTAATGTGATGAATGATGGAACGTATAATTACAAAACTAAGCCAATATCTGATAATTTAAACACATAATAAAGATTGCCGGGTCTTATATTACTTACGTAGTCGAGTTCTGGTGCAAAATCTTGTTACAAACTATTTTTAACAATTTTATTTGCAAAGACTGTCGCACTATCACTTCGAGTTCCATACACGTAATGACTTGTTTACGCGGATTGCTCTGAAGTTCGTTGTCACAGCGCCATCTGTTTTAGAGTGAGGGAACTAGCGCGAAAAACTGACTTATAAACTCGACGCCAAAGCGGCAAACGCTTTCTAATTCAAGAGTTATAATGTGTTGACGGACTTGCCTTGTAGACGGTCTTGCCCACAGTGACCTTACCACAATAATGCGGCGCTTCCGCAGTACGAGCATGACAACACTTCTGTGTGATAAACGCTTAATAATTATTGATTCATTTTCTCTAAGTATGTATTTTAAATAATTGAACCTGATCAGAATAGGTTTTTAGGTCCCTAAGTAGGTATTTTTTGTATTAACATTATAGTTCGGTCAACGCATCCGCGGTGCATCAACGCATCGCATCGATCACTCACTGCGCGCGTGCTAATTACGATCAGAGCAAAATATTTAGTCTTTTTTTGAGTTAAAATGGTGAAGTGTTGCAGTACCAAATGTGGCAAAAACGTCACAAAGAAATGTCTAGGATTGCAGTGTGGAAAGTGTGGAAAGTGGATGCATGCTTCATGTATCCCTATAACGACCGAACAACTGAATGCACTTTGCGGCACGGAGGCGGTAGAATGGAAATGCAAAACATGCAATCCGCAGTACAGAAACAAGCGCATATCTGCAATTCTTCCCGATCCAGAGGACGACGACAACACGGACACTGAGCAAGTCATCCTTATGAAAGACAGTTGTAGTGAGGACTTTTTGAGACAGCTGCGTAGCGACATTCGTGACGCCATAAAAGACGAAATTGAACGTACCCTCAAATACGTAGGTCACTCGGTAAGTCTTGTCGTTCTACTTCTAAATTTTATTGTTTTTCAAAGTACCTACCGTCACTTAACACACACTTATTCATGCGTTCAAACCACTCATTAAACCAGAGATTCCACTTCTCTTCGGGGATAGAAGTACAGATTTCTTCCCAAGCAGTCAAAATCTCTTTGTCTGAAGAAAACTTGCGTCCTTTTAGTTGATTCTTTACATATGGAAAGAGGGCGAAATCACAGGGCGCTAGATCGGGACTGTAGGCTGGGTGATCTAATAGTCTAACACCGGAAGACGCCAGAAATTCAGCAGTTTTTTGAGCGCGATGAGCCGGTGCGTTGTCATGGTGAAGCAGCCATGAGCGCAGTTGGCTTTTTGGTCGCAATTCCTTAAGTGTTTGCATTAGCGGAATCAAGCACGATTGAACATACCATTCAGCAGTAACACTGCGTTGCGTATCTAAAGGAATGGTCTTTATTATACCACAACGGCCAAAAAAAACAACTAATAATTTTTTTTTAACTGAACGTGACTTCCTAGACATCGTTGGATTATCTTCATTTTCAAAAATCCATAGACGACTTTGAGACTTTGTTGGAAGGTCATAATAATATATCCAAGTTTCATCCCCTGTCACAATTGCAGACACCTCAGAAGAACGCCCTGATTTAAATTTGTTAAGCATCTTTTTACACCATTCTACATGCCTGTTCCTTTGATCGTCAGTCAGTTTGTGCGGGACAAAAAGTGTACAAACTTTATGTACATGCAAATGTTTATGTAAAATGTTATTTACAGCCCATGCAGAAATGCCGAGGATTTCCTCAATTTGCTTGTATGTGATTCTGCGGTTCTCTTTAATTAGTTTTTCAACAGCAGCGATTGTTTCGGAGGTCGTCACCTCACTCGGCCTTCCCGGACGCGGATCGTCTTCCAGATCAAAAAGGCCTCTTTCGAACTGTTTATACCATCGCTCGACAGTCCTGAGGGATGGTGAAGTATCGCCCAATACACGTTGCATTTCTTCGTGGCACTGTTTCCGAGACAAGTCACGTCGAAAATTGTAATAAATAATCGCGCGAACTTGAGAGCTCGTAAGAGATGCCATACTTACACTTTCACACGTGTTATCTCAATAACTATTAGACGGCAACTGACAAGTTTCGACCTGTTATCATGTGTACGCACGCACTATACGTAGGTATCAAAAGAAATTAAAAGCTTGTAAAAATTGTGCTAAACGACAAGACTTACCGAGTGACCTACGTACTACTCGGATAAAATAGACGATTACCAAAAAAAACCGATTAACAATGATGATGATCTACGAAGTGAAAGTGAAATCTATGGAAAACCAAAATAAAGACCTGCAAAATAAATACACCAATATACAACTAAAATGCAATTCTATGGAACAAAAATTAAACCAAATCGAACAAACACAGTTAGAAAGTAAAATAGAAATATGCGGAGTGGAGAAGAAGGAAAACGAAAATACTACAGAGATCGCAAAAAAAATCGCACAAGTACTCCAAGTAAATTGTGATGACGTCACGGGCGCTTACAGAAAGGAACGCCGAGCACCGGCGGCGCTACAACGAGGCCCCGAATCCATCATCGTGACCTTGAAGGCCGGCCAGCGCGACCGCTGGCTCACAACGGCGAGGACCAGAACCATCACGGGGCACGACCTTGGCCATCCCGAGGAATCCAGGATCTTCCTACGCGAGGCACTCACACCGGCAACGGCATTTCTTTTGTGGAAAGCTAAAAGCGAGCTCAAAAAAGACGATAAATACAAATATGTGTGGTGTAAAGGAGGCAGTGAAATTGTAAGAAAGCACGATCAGGCCCCGATCCAAACAATAAGATCCGAATATGACGTGGAGAAATTACTTAAGGTGAATGGCTGAAACGCTGGTATGTTTTTATTTATTTTTATTTTTTCTTTCATTAGTAGATACACATAAATATCGGCATAAATAAATATCAACACTCTTATTTGATGTCAGATGAAAATAGTATCCTCGAAAGTAGCTTCAAAATCTGGAATGAGTACATTGACTCACTTACACCAGCACATAACCTTATAGTTTTCCTTCACGTTAATATACGGTCCTTAATACTAAACTTTGCATACCTAGAATACTTATTAAATAACAGCAATCGTAATGTAGACGTAATAGCATTAACTGAAGTAAATATTCATAATGATTGTATTTCCTTATATACCATTCCTAACTACACTATATATTCAAAGTTAAGATGTAAAAGAAGGGGTGGGGGTATAATCTTTTATGTACATAACAAATATTTTTTTGAACAAAAACAAATACACACCCAATACTTCGAGTCATTAGTTGGTTGCCTTCATATAAATCGTGATTATAAAATAAACATATGTGCCGTATATAGGCCACCGGACACCGACAAAACCTGTTTTGTGCGGGAAGTACATGCTGTGTTGGATAGCTTTGATAAAAATACCGACTTGCTTTATACAGGTGATATTAATATCAACATAAAATTACAAAATAATATTTGTACAGTCAGCGTCAAATACTTTGTAGCAGTCAAAGTGGCCAAATAGTTCGGTACACCATATATTTAGTATGGTGACTGCTACAAAGTATTTGACGCTGACTGTACCAACTATTTAAATAAAATGAGTGAATTGGGTATGGTTTGCGGTATAACCCAATATACACGGGTAGAAAAAAAGGTAATAACATATGTAGTTCTTGCATTGACCACGTATTTATACGTAGTGTGTGCGGAACTCGGGCGCAGACCGGTGTAGTACATACTGCTCCAGCTGATCATTATATAATAGGATGCGCGTGTGTGCGCGCGCCACCCCGAGCCTTAATTACCGCTGCAGGAGCGGCGCACGCACACAGCCATAGACAATCGACGTGTGTTATCATTGATAAAATCGGTTAATTGGAATGCCGGACTCGTTTATGAATGCCTGGAACAGGTGGTAGATTTTATTTTTAATCAGTTTAAGCGTATATATAACGAATGCGAAATAGTAGTTAAATCAAACCGTGGCTATATAAGAAAATCATGCGAATGGGCGAACAGCAAAATTAAATTCATGTGTAAAAGACGGAACGAACTCTTTGATATTTGGAAACTCGATCCCAAATACTTAAAAAATAGACTTATATATCGAAATAACACTAACAAATACATAAACAAAATTAAAAACCGATATTATTATAACAAAATAAGCGACAATTTTAAAAACACTAGAGCCAGTGGCGGATTAACCGAACAGCAGAAAAAGCATATGCTAAGGGCCCCGCGCCTAAGGGGGGCCCCGCGCTCCGACCTATAGTATACGGGGGTTGCTGAGGGATGAAGAAACGGAACACAGCGTTGTTCATACGGCGTTTATTGCAGAACTGGTTTTTACATAATTACCCACATGTTATTTTCATACAGTAGTTGAATCTACCCTAAATACATATATCACACCCTTACACTTAAATTATGCTATATGTATAGGTACTAAACTTATTTACCCTTATTATTTAATACAATGGGTAAGTGGCTAATATAAAAGGGGATCACCGTAGTGATCGACCGGTGGTATATTTCGACGAGGTCTATGCACTGACGACGGTCCGGGTGGTATCGGTGGTGGTTGGGAGATTCCCGGATGGTCCATCGGACTCGGCCACGCCAACGCTAAAACTGGGGGTCGCGCTCTAATTTGATCTACATGCCTCTTAAACTTAGTTGATAAATCGTTTTCCTTTACCACTAACACGGTCCTAGAACCTATCACGGTATCCACCTTCCCTTTAAGCCATTTCTCCCCCGAGCTGTAATCCCTAAACCACACAAGGTCTCCTATCCGAAACACCCTATCGGTACCCCCCGCTTGTTGCACCTGCCGTTCTTGTGCAGTTTCCACACGCTGCTCGAGCGTGCGCCCGGGCCGTAACATGTCCAGACGGCAACGCAATGCCCGCCTTTGAAGAAGCATGGCCGGTGTTTGTCCAGTGGTGCTGTGAGGAGTATTCCTATACGCCATCAAATATTCCTGAAGAGCTTGCTCCACGTCTACTTGATCCCTAACTGCCTTTTTGAGCGCCCTTTTGCATAACTTAACAGCCGTCTCGGCGGCCCCATTTGATGCCGGGTGATACGCTGGTGTAAAAGTATGAGTAATCCCATAATATCGCATGAAGGTGTCTACCTCCCGGCTAGTAAATGGAGGCCCGTTGTCGGAAACTACCTGTTTAGGAACGCCAAATCGTGCAAATATCTCCCTTAGCACTTTTAAAACCGCCGCTCCTGTAGTGCTGGTCATTAAGAAAGCCTCTATCCACTTAGAAGACGCATCTATTAAAATCAAAAAAGTTTTACCGTGCCATGGACCCAAAAAATCAACATGCACCCGCGTCCATACCTCCCCGGGGTACTCCCACGGCTTAACAGGCGCGCGCGGGGGCGCCGGCGCCTCCGCTGCGCACGTGTGACACCCCGCGCAGCACGCCTCGATGTCGGCATCGATACCGGGCCACCATACGTAACTTCGGGCCACAGCCTTCATTTTTACTATCCCTAAATGTCCTACATGTAGTTCCTGAAGGATTTGTTCCCTAAACACTGGGGGAATAACAATCCTATAACCCCACATAACGCAACCCGAGTCTAAGTATAACTCATTCTTTCTTATAAAATAGGGTTGCAAATCGGTGTGTGAGTTGTGAGAGGGCCACCCTGACTGTAAGTATAAAACGATTTTGCTCAATAATATATCTTTTTTTATCTCCTCACAGACCTGTTTGTGAGTGATAGGTAAAAAATCATTAACAAAATTAATATAAGTGCACTCCGGTTGTTTCTCCCCAACCTCTGCCTTGCGCGGCAACCTCGACAATGCATCGGCGCCATTTTGACTGGTACTCACGTACTGTATATCATAGTCATATCCCGATAGGATCACCGCCCACCTTTGCATTCTCGAAGCTGCCATCACGGGTATACCCGACTTGGGGCCGAAAATAGCAACGAGGGGCTTATGATCTGTTTTAAGAAGGAACTTGCGTCCATACAAATATTGATGGAATTTCTTCACACTAAATATAATAGCTAAAGCCTCTCGATCTATTTGGGAATACCCGCGTTCGGCCGCGTTTAGTACCCGCGAAGCGTACGCAATCGGTTTTTCACTTCCGTCTGGCATCAAATGGGAAATGACCCCGGCTACCCCTACGCTACTCGCATCTGTGGTCAGCACCACCGGCAACCCCGAGGAATAGTGCACTAATACGGTGCTACTAGCTAATAATTTTTTTACGTCGCAAAATGCTTCACTACATTGCTCGGACCATTCAAACTTTACTCCCTTTCTTAGCAACGCATAAAGAGGTGCCAACCTGGAACTTATATTTTACGAATTTCGCATAATACATGACCATACCTAAAAACGCACGCAACTCTGTTACGCAAGTAGGAGTAGGTACCTGCTCGATAGCTTTAATTTTGTCCGGATTTGTATGGATGCCCTCTTTATCCACCACATACCCTAAATAAGTGACTGACGTGGCGAAAAATTTGCACTTTTCTTTTTTAATTTTTAAGCCAAACTTCTGCAACCTATCTAGCACTTTATGCAATGTTTCTATGTGCTCTTGGTCGTTCTTCCCGGTTAAAATAACATCGTCTAAGAAAACTCCTACTCCGGGCAGATCGGCAAACATCTGCTCCAGTTTTCGTTGGAAAATGCCAGGACTCGATGACAACCCGTAAATTAACCTATTATATCTATACAACCCTCTGTGCGTGTTGATAACGGTATAGGCTCTAGAGCGCTCATCCAGGACAAACTGGGCATATGCCTGGGACAAGTCTATTTTGGTAAACTTTTCCCCCCCATTTAGCTTGGTTAACAAATCCTCTACTCTAGGTAATGGAAAACGATCTACCTCAAGGCATTTATTTAGTGTCGACTTAAAATCTCCACATACCCTAATGGTTCCGTCCGTCTTGACGACGGGTACGATCGGCGTGGCCCAGTCCGACGAGTCCACCGGCGTGATGACGCCGTCGCGCTCCAGCTGATCCAGCGCGCGCTCCACCGGCTCACGCAGCGCGTACGCCAGCGGTCGCGCGCGCAGGAACACGGGCCTCGCACCCTCGCGCACTCGCAAGCTCACCTCGCCACCCGTATACCGACCGAGCCCCTCCGCAAATACTTCACTGTATCTGGAATTAAGTTCATTCAAGTTAAACCGTGCAGTGACCTCGACGTCATGACATGACAACTCGTCCAATTTGAACCCTAACTCACGTAGCCACATCCTCCCTAATAATGGTTCTTTGCCTTGATGTACTACATACAATTCCAATGGCTTGCATACATTTTTAAACCTGACATTTACTATAATTTTTCCCATGGGTTGCTTTTTTTCATTGGTATAATAACACATAACAATATCACTATTATGTAATGGCAAATGGGAAAACAATTTAAAGTACAAATCCCCATTTATACAAGAAATAGCACTCCCCGTATCAACTTCCATTTCGACAAATTTTCCCTCTAATTTTAACGGCAACATGAAAGGTTTACACTGGTAAATATCGTTTACATTAAAAACATTGAAATGTACCTCATCGCTGAAATCGCTGCTTGCTTCGTCTTGTGCTTCATTTTTGTATGTACAAACGCTCATCTGTAACCTGGGACACATCTTCTTCAAGTGCCCCGGCTGGTTGCACACGCGACAAACATAATTTGCGAATTTACAACTCGATGAGTCATGCGGCCGACCACAAACACTACATTCCGGCCCCGATGAAGTACGTGGTGCTGCTTGCTCGGTACGGCGCCAATCTCGTTGTGCCTGGCCCTGGCGCCTGGGTCCCAAAGGTTGTGACGCGCTGTTGCCCGGCGGTCGCGTCTCATTGTTGTTTGCCGACCGGTATGACGTCACAACTCGCCTGCCGCGCCATGATTGCGCCGATACCGCATGACAACCACTCGACGTACTCGGGCTGCCTTCCATGCTTTTTGCCCGACCATCCACCACTGCTGCGTTTTCCTGCGCTGCCTCCATAGCTACCGCTAGTTGTAAAGCCCGGTCAAACGAAATATTATCTTCGGTAAACAACCGCTGCCGTATTGTTTCATCACAAAGTCCACACACTAGCTGATCTCTCAAATTTTCTTTCAGCCCGGTCTCAAAGACGCAATGTTTTGCTAACTTTTTGAGTTCTGCAACAAACTCCGCCACCGATTCACCCGTCCTTTGTTTCCTGTTACGAAACCGGTATCGTTCCGCTAACAAACTCGGATTTGGTTGCAAATGGCCGCCCATCACTTTCACTAACTCAGCGAACTTTTTATTTGCCGGCTTATCGGGTGTACATAGGGTCACTAGGAGTTCATAGGCTTGATTACCCATAACCGTAATCAAAGTAGGCACTTTATGTTCTTCCTTTGTTTCGTTGACAACGAAATACTGCTCCAAGCGTTCCACGTAAGTCGACCAGTTGTCCGACTCCACATTAAACACTTCCAATTTACCGATGGTCATATTTACGTTGCCAATAACCCTATAGAACTTCGCGCGGACTCGAAATCGTCGCCAATATAGTATACGGGGGTTGCTGAGGGATGAAGAAACGGAACACAGCGTTGTTCATACGGCGTTTATTGCAGAACTGGTTTTTACATAATTACCCACATGTTATTTTCATACAGTAGTTGAATCTACCCTAAATACATATATCACACGACCCTGACCATGCGATTTCGGCACGCGGAACCGGCCAAGTAGAACTCGCACTCCGCGGATCCTGTACCACCACATTTTATTTACAATGTATTTTTTTTCGTAACTCAGTAACAATATTGATCAATTATTATTATTTGTTATTATCCTGTCTATTTTTCTTTACAACGATACCAAATTTAAAGTTTTTTTTAGGCTTACGCAAAGACCTAGAGCAGAGTTTAGCATAATACCGAAGGTGCAGTGTTGGGGAAGGTGCAAACTTTTGTGCATGGCTAAGCTGCAGGAAACAGCAGAGCTCGGTAACGAACAAAAGAAGATACTGTGTTTAAAAACATATTAGTGAAAAGCAAGGAAGGATGATTTATTTACTAATTATTATTTCAAATAACAAATTGCACCTTACAGCCAATGCCTAATGATGATCAGCTTTGAGCCCGTAGTAGGCCAAAGGACGCGCTCCTCTACGGCTGGCCGGGCCCAAAATATGCCGAGTTGCTGCAAAGCCGTGATACATATGATCTAATTGTCAAAATGTTATAAAAAGAAAACAGCGTGGCCCCTATGCAGGGCTTTGCATTCGCATAAGCCGGATGTAAAGCCCTACATAGGGTCCGATACCCAAAGCATCCCAGCAAGTCGCACTTTCGAGCAAGAACTAAGGCCGAGCAGCAGGCGAGCCGAGATCAATTCCAAACTCTGTTCTCCTACAATTCAGTCTTTGCATGGTGGCGTGGCGCGCCGTGATTGAACGCTCCGGGCCTCCATCCTTATACGGAGCTCGGCCTACGGCCTCGTTCACACTCTGGCATTGATTTCATTCTAGACTCTGCTTTCCTGCAGCTTGGCCTTCGGTTTCGCACGGGAACGCTACGAAATCGGGTGGTCCGATCGGTCCGGATATTCAGCTCGCGGGGCTCAGCCTTCGGGCTTGTTTTTTGGCTCACTTAGCCATTAGTTCCCACTTCTTAGGTCCGACTCACTTTTCACCTATTTTTACAAGCTTTTATTAAACTTAATAATCTTGATGTTGTTAAACAGTATCCCTACATGCTTTAACTTGTAATACTCGTAAGTTGTTTTCAAAACCTGCAAACCATCTGCAAACTATTTTTTTGACCATTTGTCAAAATTTGGCAAAATCGACCTAATCTGATGATGAAAACCGAAGGTAAGGAGGAAACCTATATAAAAGAAAGGAACTGTGATAAAATAACACAACTTTATTAAGATTAGGCTCTTTTAAAATGTATTAGTAATAAAAATAAAAAGATCAAAATTCCTCCCTACATTTTTTTTACTTTCGGAGCGATTATTTCCGAAAATAATAACTTTATTTAAAAAAAGATTTTTGGAGACCATTATTCGTTTCGAAAGAGCTTATCCAACCATACGCCACACTACAGGGTCAAAGCAAAAAAATATCAAAGTAAAAACATTTTGTACGAGAGGTATCCTAATTTTTTTTATAGTTTTTATTTTACCCGTTCTGTCGCAATGCATGATTTATGTATCCATGCCAAATTACAGCTATCTAGCACTAAAGATCACGGAGCAAACCCTCGGACAGACGGACATGGTGAAACTGCTTATATAAGAGTTTCTAGGTGACTACGAAACCCTAAAAAATACACTGCATAACATGTTAAAAACTAATAGAGAACGAGTGGACAAAAATTAAGACATCGTAAAAATGTTGTGATGGTACTGAATCCTCGGGGTGCGAATCCGACTCGCACTTAATCTTTTTTTTTTCAAACCAGGGGGGCCCCGCGAGCTGTTGTGCTAAGGGCCCCGCGCCTTCTTAATCCGCCCCTGACTAGAGCGGTATGGGAGATAGTTAATACATTGTGTGGCAATATGAGCCAATCAATTGAGGAAACGGTCTTACGTGCATTTAAGTGCCATGAAAAAGAATTGTCAAGTAATTTTGCCAAAGAATTTCAGCGAAACGTAGAATCCATCACACAAACGTGCAATAAGCCGCTATTAAATGAGTCAACTTACTGCAATAAACCAAATATAGCCATGCGACTAGAAAAAATATCAAACGAAACTACAAAAAAAAACATAAATAAACTTAATAAAAACAAAAGCCCGGGATATGACAGAGTTCGCGCCGTAGACTTAAAATATATTACTAATGAAATTGCCCCCTTGATTACGCATTTAATTAATACATCCATAGCTACTTGTATTTACCCCAATCCATTAAAAATAGGTACGATTCGGCCGGTATATAAAAAAGGATCCAAAAATGATTATAACAACTACAGACCCATTACAATTCTTTCATGTATTGACAAAATAATAGAGCGCTATATAGGAGACAAAGTTAATTCGTTTTTACAAGATAATAACATAATAAATAAAAAACAATACGATTTTCAAAGAAACAAAAGTTCCACTCAATTACTAAGCCAATTCAGTAATGAGATAAACGGACATTTAAATATGAAACGGCATGTAATAGTTATTTTCATCGACTTCAGTAAAGCTTTCGATTTATTAATGCATAATACGCTATATATGAAACTCGAACAGAATGGCATACAGGGCCCCCTACTAGAATGGTTTAAAAGCTACCACAGCAACCGGTATACCGCAGTAAGACTAGGAAATTCATATTGTGACATGTTAAAAACATCGAAGGGAACGGCATCGGCACAGGGGTCAATAATTGGCCCGACCGAATACCTTTTGTATGTCAATGACATGTGCAATACAGTTGGAGAGGACTATGTTTATCAATTTGCAGACGACACTTGCATAGTAGTCTCGGATAGGGACTTAAAGACTGCCGAACGTAAAATACAGGATATATTCGACACCTTGTGTAAACGGTCGCATGACGTAGGGCTAGTCCTAAATGCAAATAAAACGAAGGCTATGCACATATGTTCTTCTCAAAATAAATCAATACACAACCCAAGGGCGGATCCACCGTTGTGGGCACGATGGGCATGCCCACAACCCTAATAGGGTGCCCTATTAATTCCTCGAGTAAAATTATGCCGATTTTTGTTTCGCAGATGCTATGGCAGAGGAATCTTTGTAAAAATTTCATTACACAGAGTAGTTAGTTGGTTGGCATAACATTGATACGCGGATTTATTTTTCGTAAATTGATAGTTTGATAACTGTCACACTTACCCAAGTCGAAAACAGATCATCTGGTGTTAATTAGAAATTCTCGCTACCACGAGTCCTAATGATTTGTAAAAAATAAAGATGATTTACTAACACGGGCAAGTAATTTTAGCTTATGGAGTCTTAGAAATCTTCAACATTCACAAATATATTAGTACAATATTCAAAAATATTGCCAGCTTTTAATTTACAGCTGTAGGATTTTTTAGCGTAGTTAGCGTAGCGTTTATCTATCTATGTATAAAAAGTGGCATAGACTGCAATAAATCGTTTGCGATTTTCGATATATTGCCGACCCGAATGTTGTAAGTACCTACCGCAATTGCTAAATTACTAATTTAACTGTTAGTTAAAGTTTAATTAAATTGTCACTTTATTCGAAAATAACTTTAGTCTAGTCAGCAAATTGAAAAGTTTAGATACTGCTCCTAAAAATACATGTGGTACAGTCAGCATCAAAAATAGCGGATCAAACAATGCTCCAAAAGTATCTACCATTCTGTAACAGCTTAACAAAAAGTTATAGTTCTATATGTAGAACAATTTAGACTGTAAAAGATATAATTTTGGGTATGAATTTTAGAGATTTATCTACATTTAGAAAAGTTATCCCGAATATCAGATACTTTTGGTGCATTGTTTCGTCCGCTACTTTTGATGCTGACTGTACATGATTAGATTCGGAGTTAGTGATGGGTAGGACATCAATTTAAAATGAGTTTGTATGAGTACCTCATTCTCTAAAATGAGGTGTTACAATGTCTTACTTCAAATGAGGAGAGGTACTAGCACTTTTGCAGCATCGACTATTCCATCAACTCCAACGGCAGCAAACCATATTTAATGTAAATACATATTTAGGCATTGCTAAACTTCCTTTTAAATATTTACTTGGAGTGCAATTCTGGAGGTTTAAAACAGAACTTTAACAGCAGAAGACATACATTTAAGAATCAAACTAAGGAGTTAAAGTACTAGTATTGCAACTTAATTTGATGCTTTTATGAAACTTGTTCTAATTTAGCAGTTTATTATTTTTATTGTTAGATTGTTCAGTATCAATCCTTGCTACTTGATATCATTTTAAGTTTAACATTCATATATTGAAATAAATACTAACCATAAACTACCAAACAAACAATTAACAAACTAAGGAGAACAAATCCAATATTTTTGTACCATTATTATATAGAAATTACTAACTTACCACCTCATAATTTATCAGTAATAATATCATTGTAATATGATAACAAACGAAAGCCTCAATAACGTTCGCGCGGTAATGCCACCGGCGTGTAATATACACTTGATTTTTGTATGCAAAAGACGCAAAGAAAGACCCACAGGTATATTTTATCGCGAAAACAATGTTAATATATTGTTATTTTGGTATAATTATAAGAATGGTCACTGATCACTATTTATAAAACACAACTAAAGATTACGAACAACTTTTTCGAGTTTCTCGTACTATAAATATGTCAAAATCATAAATGATCGAAATACTATACGAAGCACGTTAACAAAAAGTATTACAAATTCAAATCGTTAAAATGTACATGTTTATTTCACCTATACAAATTATATTTACTTTTTTATTAATAAACTAATGTAAAATATCATATTTTGTGTACGCCACTATATTATATTTCAATAATTTAAATAATATTTTGGTCTCTTAAACGATAACTGTTTCTAAGCAAGCTTCGTAAATGCCCAGTGAGACTTGGTTGGCATTTCAGACGCTTATCAAGTAACCATTTCACTGTCCAGTCTAATTGATTCAGATTATACATGACACCAGCAATATGAGTCTTGAGGTCAGGTTATACTGGTATGCGCGTTAGTACAATAATAGCTAACAAATATGGAGGCCTACCGCGAACCACGAAGTTTTGCTTTGCTGTCGCACTTACGTATGAAATTACAAGTGCGACAGAGAGAAAAAACTTTCTTCGGTAGGTTCTTTGATGACTTAGATTTTTCGCTTTTGACAAGTAACTTAGCAATGCTAGGATCAAAATGGCGTAATATGTATGTAGGCTTGCGGACGCTTACGCTTGTTTTCTTTCGTGTTTCATTTTTAACGTATTTTCGATGAGGTGTTATTGAAGCACGGCGCGTGTCTGTCTCACTCCCTCTTTCGGTCAATCTAATTCATTGTTTCATTTTGAAAGGATTTTTGAGGAGATGTCACAGTGAGGCGAGTGAATGGTACAAACACAACGCATTTCTCGGTGGACCTTTTGTCCTTGCAATAATGTTTGTAGTTGGGCAGTTGATAGTGTGAGCGATGAATGCGATGACGTCAATGACTCATTTCTTCATTTGAATGTCGGCGAGCACCGAGCGCCTCGCGACTCTCTTGCGAGTTGTGAGGAACGCGAGTGAGTTTGAAAGTCTGAGAGTTTTTTTTTAAACTTGAAGTGTTTGAATGGTTTGAGTGGTAAGAGCTGTGTGTGATGCGCGCGAGTAAATGAGTAAAATTAATTGAGGAGTGATGTATGACATTTATGCGGTGTGAAGTTCTGCGACAATTTAACTAAATGAGTGGTACAAATGAGGTGCCTCACGAGTGAGCAACTCAACACTATTCGGAGTAAGCAATGTCTAGATTAATGTATTCGAAGCGTATATTTATTTTATTAATTATATACTAACATTAGATATAAGAATTAATATTGTATTGTATACTAACAAATTGTATGAGTCATACTTGATAAATAAATGAATTGATTGTATATTAGCATTAGCACATAAACAATTGCAAAAGTTAAAAATAAATATTTATGAAAAAATGTGGTATTTCGTTGTAGCCGTTGTAGCCGAATCTCATAAACTATAATACATTTAAGAAATGAAAATAAAATATTCCTAAAGCAGTGGAAATTTCCAATAAAAAAATCCCAAGTACTATCATCATCATCATCTCATTCATTGTAGTTTTCATTTACCGCTGAAAATAGCCCTAAGTTAGGGAATACTTAATTAAAAAAAAATCTCGTTCTTACGTCATTATCGTAAATGTAAACAAAAAAAAAATGTTCAAATAATTGGCGTAAAAATATTTCGGTTATCGGTGCTCTTCTTATATCAGTTATATCCATACTAAGCAATATCACGCTATAAAAAAAAAACAATACTTTGGTTATAATATTGTTTTATATTTAACAATTTTGCCCTGATTTTTAATTTTTTGTCAATTTTAAGTTGAAGTGATCTTATTAAGTGTATAAATAAGATGGCCTCCACGAAGCGTAATATTTTTACGCCAATTATTATAACATTTTTTAAAATTTACAATAGAGACGAAAGTTAGAGAAAAAAAGTGTTAATTAATAATTGCCTATCTTGTTTAAAAAATCTACCTTTAAAATTATATTTAATGTTACGTACTTACTCGCTTTTTCACGCCGCGCGCGCATCCCAAAAATGAGGCGCGGAGGGCTATTTTTAACGTTAAATTAAAACTACAACGAATAGAGTTTAGAGTACCTAGAGTTGGTTTTTTATTGGAAAATTTTCTCTTCTTAATAGTATTTTTCAAACGGGAAGGGTACGCTGATAGATATCATCTCCATACAATTTATATCCTAAAAGCTCCACATCTCACAAAATTGTATTGAGATGACATACAACTTTGCGAGAATGAGAATCTATCAGCATACCCTTCCTGTTTGAAAAATACTATAGGAATCTAACTTCTGCAATTTTTTGTGCTAATAAACGATTCGAATTCGAATACCTTTTTTCTAGACATTGTTTCAATTCCAATGAGGTATTTTTCAAGTATTTTTATTTCTTTTTTTTGACATTTTGAACTTGTCGACTAATAGTTAAAAAAAGTTAGTCTACTAATAGTTCCTTAAATGAAAAGATTACTCTGCCAAACGAAATTCATACAATAATTGTTCTGCCAGTGTTCTGCTAATTAACACAAAAGCGAATTGAACGGTATGTGAACCAAGACTAGCAAATGTCGACTAAAAGTTAGATCTACGAATAAATCCCTCTATGAAACGTTGACCTGCGAAACGTTGTCTGAGAATCGGGTATCTGCGAAAAATTTATAAGGTAGCCCCCTAATAGCCTTGTGACGTCACACTTTCAGTCTATTGAGATCGGTAGTACGATCGTTTAAGACTTGCAAGAGTCATGATTGTTCATGAACGAGTTCGGACTCCGACTCGCACTTGGCCGATTTTCGAGTGGCTGTGCTGTGACCACAACCTTTTTTGAGGGCTGGATCCGCGCCTGACACAACCCCGCTATAAAAGCACACGTACATAGCTGTCTCCACTTGCAATGCGATAATTGTGACTGCCCTTCTATCGATTTTGTAGAGGAACATATGTACATTGGTCATTTAATTGACTGTAGATTTAATTGGCAACCGCATATTGAACACGTAAGTAATAAACTTAGATCAGTATTGGGACGTCTAACTATTCTGAAACATAAATTACCGTACAAGACATTGAGAATGTTATACCTAGCTCTGGCTGAATCGGTAATACGGTACGGTATCAGCAGCTACGGACGATCGTATAAAACTAATCTTTCTAATATCTACAACCTACAGAGAACTATTCTAAAAACAATAGTTCCGAAAAATATAAAAGTAGCATGTAACAATAACTACTCAAACCTCTTTGAACACTGTAAGGTGCTTCCCGTACAAAATATAGTTAAATTGTCCATTCTTAAAGAAGAACACCTACACATAGATAAATTAAATGAATATCACAGAACAATGGATTAAGAAATATCCCTAATGCACCTAGATTCATACTACCATCATATAATAATGTCTACGGAACGAGAACTAATAATTTCATACTTACGAAAATAATAAATAGCCTTCCGAAACACATACAAGATTTATACCTATCTAACTCTTAATCAATTAAAAAAGTTAAAAATTATTTCATATCAAATAATTACGACTATATTTTGTAAACATATATTTGCTTTGTTATATAAATTAGTTTAATAAGTCCGAACCCTTGCTGTAATTAAGCCATTCATGACATTAGCAGTAAGTAAACATGGAACTCTGTGAATTTTTTTTAAACTAATTGGAACTTTAATAAATAAATAAAAAACAACTATAAATGATATTGCGTAACAATTGCGTAACACACTAATATAGTGTGTCACCTATGCCTGTGTATACACAGACGCTAAAATATGATATGTGATGAATATTTCACTCATTAAAACCATTTAAGTCAGCTTTAATTAATCTATCTGCGTCTCCTCAGATACTGCTCCAAAAAATACCTACTTAAGTAATACTTGAAACCTAACAAGATTCTATTACGCCATGTTGCGGATTTTCAGTGGTACTAATTTATTTTACTGGCTAGGAGTACTCTTTGCAAATATTACTATTACGCAATTATACGATATTTACCAAAAAAATGTTTACCAAACATACTATATATATTATAATGATATATATTTACATACAAAAGTCAAGGATTGCATAGCATTCCATTTAACATTTTTTTTTCAAATTAATTGAGTGATATGGCCGGTAGATATATTTTATTTGTAAAGACGCTATCTCAGGGCAAATAGATTCTTGTCAAGCTTTATCTATGGAAATCAACATTCTAAGTGTAAAGCGGATGGTGAAAATTGTCGCAGCTTCCGGATACCGCTTGGACCGCGCCATGGTGACGGCGGCGGGCATACTCGCGCTGTGCCGCGCCGCGCCCGGCCTCGAGCACCTCGGCGTCGCCGGCAACGGGGACGTCACGGATGCCACGGTGGCCGCCGTGGCAGCCGCCTGCCCCAAACTCGAGGTAACATGTATAAAGCAAGATCCCAGGGGCCCCAGACATTAATTATTTTCTCATGTACAAAATGTATGGGATAAAGTAAAAGTGGGGGGGTCATTTCTCCGGTACCAGATGTTAAAGTTCTTAGGTAAAAATAGTACCTACTACCTTTAATTCTCAGAGCTGATTTTTATGTATATTTTAGAAAATATTGTTATAAATTAATAATCAATATTGTCAAACAATTTTCGCTGGCGGTAACTTTTACCAGACGCTTTAAAGCTGTCAAAAATTATTATCACTTATATTCTCACGCTTGATTTATATAGGATACTCAGGGAACTGTTACAAAACAATTTGTAAGCAGCTACAATTATTTTGTAGCAAAAAAGAGTAAGTGTAAAATAAATAGAGCATAGACGCTAGTTGCGACACTTGCGACAACTGCGGGGTAGTTGAACTTCAATATGTTGATGTGGTGCGAGGGGCTTGATTACTGACACTATCTTCGGAAATAGAAATCGTAATATAATTTCCACATTTACGACCTTAACTGTTACCAGGGGGGTGACACTGGCAATGTACATAGTTAAAGTTATTAAAGATAGTGGTGATTTCTGTTATTTTATTCCAGACAACCTACATTTACGTAAAGTTGTCTTCCGATTATGTAAACTACGTCACTAGATGTCACTACAAATGGATATAATTTGAAAGCATGATACAACATTAAGAAGGTTCAAAAAAAGAATGTTCTAATAAATTCGTCAGAATCTTTACGTAACTTCACAGATTACTTGGAGACTATAAAACCGAAAACGAAAATTCTTATACGAATATACTTTCTACTTGTTAATCTTCCTAGTGAAGGATCTGATGTCGGGATCCTGGAGGAAACTCCTCAAATGTATACTGGTATACCTACCATACGTACCTATGGCGACTTTTTTTACTTCGAACCCCGGCATCCGAACACCAGCCAGCCTTTGTCATCTCGGACATATTAATAAACTATAGTCTCTGGTATCCGTGTTTAGCTTTTAATCTGATTCGTTTACTTATATGTTATCCCTTCTTTCAGTCTGTGGACTTGCGCGGCTGTGCGCAGATAGCGCAGAACATCGACATTTTGACGGCGCTGGCGGCGCCACAGCGCCGGGCGGGGCCGCTGCGGCTGCGGCTCGCGCGCACCGCCGCCAACACATACCAGGTAACGTGACGTCACCTAGAGTACTTCTGTGGGCTACACTATACAGACGGAGGTAGTACAGGACTTTAACGTGTCGACGGCGCTGGCGGCGCCGCAGCGCCGGGCGGAGCCGCTGCGGCTGCGGCTCGCGCGCACCGCCGCCAACACATACCAGGTATCGGTACCTTAGCTCCAGTAGGTAAAGGACGGATTAGTGCGGCTCAGATACCAGAATGGAATGAAAATATAACTGGAACATTTTTTCCTATAGGTTTGAGAGAGACAGAGCAAGAGAGAACGACGAGCGCGACTTTGAGTAGAAGAGAAAATATGAAATATATTACAACGGGTCACTCCCGTATTTTATTCCCCGTGCCACATTAAATGTCCTGACTTTAGACATAACTCTATTGCTTCCATGTACACGGCAGGCAAATTAGTCTGACTCACGAGGTTAGAAATAATCCCAATAGTCTCATCCACCGGCACATTGAACAGAGACGTAACGTCAAAACTCACCATGAGTTCGTCCTCCTTTAGTTGGATACCCTGTAGCAGGTTGACGAAATGCTTTGAATCCTTTACATAACTCGCAGACTTGCCTGTGAATTCCACGTGCAAGCTTATAAATTGGCGAGTCAATCTGACTGACTATAGGTCTTAATGGCCAATCAGGCTTAATGGATTTTAGGTAAACCATAGATTTTTGGAGATGTCGGGTTCAGAGGACGCAGTCGGCTACCTAAGTTTTTGTCCGGTAAGCCTAGCAACAACTTGTTAACCTTGGCCATCACTCTAGACGCAGGGTTGTATTTCACCTTCTTATAAGTGGATCACTCAACAAGTAAACCAACTTATTTTAAAGTACGGGAGGCTATCGAAATTAGTCGTCATCCGAATTTTAACCGTGATGATTGTGGTTGGTCAGTGCCTCCGAGCTGGAAAACTGTGTTGGGTACTACGTCGGTGGACAGTGTGGACGAACCATTAGCGAATGACGTGGTGAGTGTTGTGTGCAACCCATTATTTAATAATAATGCCGTAAACGAGGGTAGTTTCTCGCCTCCCTGCCGCCACCGGCGCCCGCGCCGAGTCATCGGGCGCGAAGGGCTGCGTCCCGCAGTCTGCGCCGGTCCGTCAACCCAACCTCCTGACGACACTACTCGGAACGGAGTGAAACATGTCGAGCGTTTTTCGACTTAAAATACGTGAATTACCCGTTGTAATATATTTAATATGTCTGTGTCTCTCGGAAATTTTGTTATTAGAAAAGAAAATGTTTATAATCTAAGGAAATAACTGCCGAGAGGAGGGTGCGGGTGAGGGACGATTTATAGACGAGCCAGGAACAATTTCTATGACCAATCGCCTCCCGGCTAAAAACTCGTGTAGTGGTTAACGGCTAGGTATGATGAACCCTCGTGAACGTCAGCTCGTCAGCCGGTTATATCGCGGTGGTAAGAACATCAGCTGGTCGCATGAACATGTGAAAAATAAGCGCTACACCTTTTATGATAGCAAAAAAAATCATGAAACGTTGCATGTAGCATTTCATCAGGCGTAATCGCCTAAAAAGCCATCAACGGATTACGCAATTTACACATTACACATACTTTGCCGCACATAAAGTGGTAGGCGCATATTTTTTACATGTTCATTTTACAGCTGACGGTAAATCCACCGCGATAGAACCGGCTGAGTTTTTTAAGTTTAAAACAGCATCTAAACTATCATCTGACAAAGTATCAGCCGGGAGGCGATGACTGATGAAATGTGCTCCTGGCCCGCGGTCTATTATAAATAGAACAGCCTAGCAGCCTACTCCCTACTTATCCAGTAACTTTATACATCAAATGTGTTTGCGTCAAATCCGGTAGTTCTGATGTATTGCAGTCTTGTTTATGATGTTGGCCCAATGAATAATCCAAGTTTGTGACCTCGAGCGCCGAACGCAACTTAATCAAAAATCGAAAGTACCGTGAAAATTTCGTTTTCTTTTTGATCGATTATAACCCTTTTTGCTAGTACCTTCTCAGTAGACGGAGACGTCTACTTTTTAACGTTGACTAAATTTCCTCTAATTTAGAGTACTTTTTAAATTAGACTAAATTTTCTACAATAAGTGACTAGAATTGTCTCTGTTAGACGTAATAGTTTCGGAGATAAAGCGTTTCCAAATTTATAATATTTTTGAACTTGTAAGTGCAGTGAGTATGGATTGGCTCTCCAGGTCCAATCTATATGCGATATTTCTTCCTGCTCTTAGCTACTAGGACAAGGTGAGCCTCCCCCCCTCCCCCCTTTACTGGGTCAAATCAGCTTTGTTTGACTAAGCAGCACCGCCTGAGACAAAAGTGCATACTCACTGCATTTACTTACACTACTAATTCAAGATCGAGAAACTGTTAGGTCCACAGAGTCAATTCTAGTCTCGTATTGTAGGAAATTTAGTCTACTTTAAAAACGCCCTAAGAGTGAGAAGGTACTATTAATAACTAGTCCTTTAGGGTTATAATCGCCCAAAAAAAACAGGTTACAGTTTCCATACGCAAATAAGTAATTTTTTTTTGTTTTCAGACACAGGCAACACAAGGACTGATTTTTGACTTCGTAGACGCTCCGAGATTGTTCAGATTAGTGTAAACAATACACAAGAAACTGTTTCAGGGAATTTTCCCAATGCAAGTTATTAATAAGATATGTACCTAAAAGCTGAAAGTCGATTTTAGAACTATGATACTATGCGTTACATAACTTTAGTTTTATAGCGTAGATAGGCCAGGCAACGAATGCTCAAAAAAAGGTATACACAGAAAAAAAATAGTTCTCCAGCCAAGTAAATACTCTTGTCAAGACATTTTGTGTTTCCTATATAAGGAAAAAATAAAATTCTTGCTTCATACCCATGGGATATGAACTAAAACAAATATGTAAATAGTCATATAGTTATATATTGCCTACTTGATATGTTTAAATTTTTTATGAATGAATATTGTTATTGAAATAAATAAGCTCTGTATTTATTTATTTATTTAAACTTTATTGCACAATATATGAAGAGTACAAATGGCGGACTTAATGCCGGAAGGCATTCTCTACCAGTCAACCATGAGCCAAACCGAAAGATCCTAATTGGTGCAGGGTCAGAATACAGAGTAAAATGACAAAAATAATATCACAAAATTATACGTACATAAATAATATGTGAAAAGGAATTTAATTTTAGATTAGATTTTAGTTTACAAGGGGTCAAAGTTGTTGTTTAACCGCTCGTGATATATTGATACCCGAGCTTAGCAAGTGGTTCGAAAAGCGGAATCTTGAGCGTTAGGAGGGTTTCTAGGCACGACGGTTAAACAGATTTTGCCATGGAATGAAACACAATTTTTTTCACCACACCAATGCGAGGAAAATACTAACTGTAAAACATCAAACAAAATCAAACCAAGTTAAATCCATCATTTAAAAGTCAATTCAACCAGCCAACATGAGGAAACTACTCAACATTTTCATCAAATTACTTTGCCACTCATGGATAAAATGCCACTATCTCATCAGTTTTTGAACAAGCACTAGAGACACTTCTTGGTGTGGTGAAAAAATACTTCAAACCATCTGTCATATGCATCTGTCAGACTGGTGGCCAAAAAATTAGTTGACATCAAGTTTTTTCACGCGCAAAAAACGTTCGTGTAGATCCCGTAATTCCCGTACATCAATTTTTTTATTCATTAAATATTTTGATTTGTGTTTTCTAAGTATTCACACTACTACCAGCCTCCGCGACTGGGGCTTTGGGGCTGCCAGTACATAAATCTAGATTATACAGTTCAACGTTAAAAATTATACGAAATTCGATTGCATTATACGCAAAGGATTAGGTATACCCGATTTTTTTATTAATTACTTCAAAAACCGACTTGTATTTAGTAAGTAGTAACTAAAATCTCTTAATAAGTAGGGCCGAAACACAACACAAAAAAGTAAAACACATCTCACAGATTAACAAACACCTGTCATATAGAACACCAAACCGATCAAATGGTCAGAGGGTCTACCGCGACCCACTTAAAATCGAAGTTCGTCAATTGCGGGCATTTTTCTCTGTCACTCTAATTACGACTTAGTAAGAGTAAAAGAGATCCCCGCAATTTGCGATTTTCGCGGTAGGCCTCCTGAGCCTAAAGAGGAAAAGCACTCAAACCGTCACCGTATCATATTATCCCGTTGCCCATAGATTTATAATTAGCATAGATGCCTAGTCTGTAAATCCCTAGTGAAGCCATTTCGAGTACGACATTATGTCGCACTCGTGTCATCGTAGACGCGAGTTTGTTTGTGTACACCTCCCGGTTATAAATTAAAAAATACAAAAAGATGGTTTTTTTGTGCGGTGAATGAGTGTCACAACACATCAGTGAATAAAAACAAACCGCCTGATATAACATTTCACGAGTAAGTATCGAGTTTAATGTGATATTTTTACGTAATTGTAAATACAAAACTCCAAATTTTCATCAGCCGCCATTACTTATAAATGTTGCCAGGTGATATTGAATATTTTTTTCCTCGAAATGAGGCATGACGATTACATTGATAAAAAAATTAATATGCTTACTTTATGTTCCTTGTATGACTATAGAAAATTATATTCTTTTGCAGGATTTCATTTTTTTATTTCAAATTATGTTTTGTCTTTTATAAAATTACAGTTTAAATTCATATTTTTATTTTGTGTAAAATTCATTTTAGATTTCCGACTAATCTGCTTCTATCTGCGAGATGGACGGAAAGTTTCAGCTACAGTTTCAGGGCTATTGATATGTTGCTAACCGAATTTTAAGGTCACTCTTTATAAATAGGCTCAGAAAATTATTATTATTTTGTGCACATTTGTAAAATAAAAAATAACATTTATTTATTTAAACCATTGACATATATATGTAAGGACGGGCCTTACGGGCACTAAGAATGGCGCTTGTTCAGTGGTGTCACTCTCGAATTCGAGCCAATCGTGCAGTCTAACGTAACTAGTTGCAACCAATCGCGCGCGTGATGCGAACTCGTCAACCAATCGCGTTGCGGCGTTAGACTGCACGATTGGCTCGAATTCGTGTGCGTGACACTGCTGTACTGGCCCCATTCTTAGTGTCCGTAAGGCCCGTCTTTAGATTTATATGTCAATGATTTAAACCTTATTTCACAAAGAACAGAAATGCAAAGTCCATAAAAGAAACCTTGAAAGCTTTTGCTACAAATTTAATATCTACATACACACTTCCAAATGATTGATAGCCAAGTAAGGATGTGGTTAAAATCCCTCTACTTTGAGGGGAATAAATGAACACTGGACAACCCATTTTTGTATATATGTGTGTGTCGCTGAGCGTAAGACACGAGCGTCGCACACATCGACCGTGTTTCGGCTTCACTTTTGGCAGATTAGCCTTATGAGGACTAACTGTCTATGTATGATAGGTCAGTGCCGTTGGCAACCCGTCTCTGTTAATCCCGTGTTTAAATAAAAAGGCGAAATAACCATTCGTGTTTTTTCGTATCCAATAATACCGAACGACTGCCTACACATAATAGATACGAGAATCAGTACGAGTATACAAAATTCGTATCGAATTAAACGATCTGGCAGCCAAAGAGTAAAGTATATCACTCCTGGCACGGCACGTCACCGAAGTGTCAAAACTGAATTTCAATTTTATGCATGCCTTCCCGTAGGTCTATATTGCTCCGTGGACAATGACGGATTAATTACGACAAACACACTTGTACTTTGAAGTTATGGAGTGGTTCGTATCAAAATAATCTGCATACTTTCAGGATCCTAAATTGAGTAAATCATATCACAAAGCTTGGTAGTTGGAATGTCATGTTCGCCTAAACATAAAAATAGAAGGAAAAAATCTCAATGTGCATACCGAATTTTTTATATAATTAATACATGATTGATACTCTTTTTTAGGGTTTCGTAGCCAAATGGCAAAAAACGGAACCCTTATAGATTCGTCATGTCCGTCTCTGTGTCCGATTCTGTCACAGCCACTTTTTTCCGAAACTATAAGAGCTGTACTGTTCAAACTTAGTAAGTGGATGTATTCTATGAACCGCATTAAGATTTTCACACAAAAATAGAAAAAAATAAATAAATTATGGGGGTTCCCCATACTTAGAACTGAAACTCAAAAAATCTTTTTTCATCAAACCCATACGTGTGGGGTATCTATGGATAGGTCTTCAAAAATGATATTGAGGTTTCTAATATCATTTTTTTCTAAAATGAATAGTTTGCGCGAGATACACTTCCAAAGTGGTAAAATGTGTCCCCCCCCCCCCCCCGTAACTTCTAAAATAACAGAATTAAAAATCTAAAAAAAATATATGATATACATTGCCATGTAAACTTCCACCGAAAATTGGTTTGAACGAGATCTAGTATCGTAACGTCGTTGTGGGGTATCTATGGATAGGTCTTCAAAAATGATATTTAGGTTCCTAATAAAAATTTTTTCTAAAGTGAAGTTTGCGCGAGAGACACTTCCAAAGTGAAAAAATGTGTCCCCCCCCCCCCCCTGTAACTTCTAAAATAACAGAATGAAAAATGTAAAAAAAATATATAATTTACATTACGATGCAAACTTCCACCGAAAATTGGTTTGAACGAGATCTAGTAAGTATTTTTTTTTTTAAACGTCATGAAATTTAAAAATAATTTTTTTTTTCATTATACCCATACATGTGGGGTATCTATGGATAGGTCTTTAAAAATGATATTAAGGTTTCTAATATCATTTTTTTCTAAACTGAATAGTTTGCGCGAGAGAACCTTCCAAAGTGAAAAAAGTCTTACGTGTGGGGTATCTATGGATAGGTCTTCAAAAATGATATTGAGGTTTCTAATATCATTTTTCTCTAAAATGAATAGTTTGCGCGAGAGACTTCCAAAGTGGTAAATTGTGTCACCCCCCCCCCCCCCCCCGTAACTTCTAAAATAACAGAATGAAAAATCAAAAAAAAATATATGATATACATTACGATGCAAACTTCCACCGAAAATTGGTTTGAACGAGCTCTAGTGAGTAGTTTTTTTTAATACGTCATAAAATTAAAAAAAAAAAATTGTTTCGTCAAACCCCGTATGGGGTAGCGGGTAACGTCGTTGTGGGGTATCTATGGATAGGTCTTCAAAAATGATATTTAGGTTCCTAATATAATTTTTTTCTAAAGTGAAGTTTGCGCGAGAGACACTTCCAAAGTGAAAAAATGTGTCCTCCCCCCCCTGTAACTTCTAAAATAACAGAATGAAAAATGTAAAAAAAAAATATAATTTACATTACGATGCAAACTTCCACCGAAAATTGGTTTGAACGAGATCTAGTAAGTAGTTTTTTTATTAAGTCATAAAATAAAAATATTTTTTTTTTTTTCATCAAACCCATACGTGTTGGGATAGGTCTTCAAAAATGATATTTAGGTTTCTAATATCATTTTTTTCTAAACTGAATAGTTTGCGCGAGAGACACTACCAAAGTAGTAAAATGTGTGTCCAAAGTGGTAAAATGTTGAACGAGATCTAGTAATCATGTAAATGGTCGCGTACTGTTTAAGAGGAATTTCCTCCCGCGAACGCTTCGGCTGTGGAATGAGCTTCCTGCCGAGGTTTTCCCGAGGGGCTACAGTATGGGGTTCTTCAAAAAAGGAGTGTACAGGTTTTTAAAGGGTCGGCAACGCGCATGTAATGCCTCTGGTGTTGCAGGTGTCCATAGGCTACGGTGACTGCTTACCATCAGACGGGCCGTATGCTTGTTTGCCACCGTCGTGGTATAAAATAAAAAAGTAAGTAGTTTTTTTTTAATACGTCATAAAGGAACCCTTCATGGGCGAGTCCGACTCGCACTTGGCCGCTTTTTTTTTCATTTAAGTTATATTTATACATGTATTTTATAGCCAAAAGAGTAAAAATAAGATACATACATTATTTTAATTAGTCATTGTATTAGAATTTTTATATACCTACTCGTAAATATATTTTGTAATAAAAAGTACAAAATTCATAAGTATTTTAATAAAAATCATAACACACGTTGCAACGATATACCTAATATTTAGTTCTTTTTTTATAAAGATAGTTATTTTCTTTATTAAATGTTAGGGAAGGTCCCATTTTGTCGCATTATTAAACTTTAGTAAAATTAACGTGTTTGGTATATTATTTTATTTTTAGCTTTGTTATTATTAATAAAATAAGCTTTGATACTTTTGTCATTAGTTTCTAGTTTTAATACGGTATCAAAAGTGTACTTTTTTTCAACTTCAAACCTAGGGTCCCACTTTGTCGCTTACATGGTCTATACACTTAAAATTGAGAAAAGATATAAAAACTAGGTTACAATGTGTAGCTGTAATGTTTTCTGAATAAGTAATGACATGAATGTTAATCTATAAGGTGTATGCGGGTAATTTCGGAAATTGGGTAATCCATTAAATCATTACTCGTTGTAATAAGAGTCCCTTTTCGAAAATATCTGCGACGTTTTACTATTTATTTTCCTTTAGGAACTACCCGAAATGAAGAGAGTAAAGAAAAACGTAACTTAGATTAATTATATTTTTATTACAGATAAATTGACATTATTAAGGTATTCAGAAATTATATTTGAACATGAATAAGTATTAGTTAATGACTTAGTCCGACCGAGATCTCGGTCTCGGCATTCTCGGCCAAAAATCGAGCCGAGATCTCGGTCTCGGCTCTCGGCCAACATGGGCCGAGATTCTTGCCGAGACCGAGACTAGGCAATGAGTTATCATTCGTGAATTTGAATTTTCCGCGCACGAGCGCCCCGCCGGGGTCTAAGCTACCCGCTGGTTGCATCGCCCGGTTGGTGTGACGTTTTTTGTGATTTTGATTGGTTTCGTACCCACATTTTAAGCCAATTACTTATCAAATAAAAGTGTTGGGATCGGATAGGCGCGGTTGCAAGTAATGACTTGTTCATGGGTCTTTTCATTTTGTGGTTGTTGTTATTGGTGAATCAATGAGTGTATATTGTTATCGGGATGTACAGGGCCGGATTTAGGGGAGGGCAACTGGGGCTACAGCCCGGGGCCCCCACAATAGAGACTTCGGAAAATTTACCATTTTATTTGGAAAATAATTTGGGGCCAAGGGGCCTCCACTCCTTTATTGCCCTAGGCCTCCAAACCTCTAAATCCGGCATTGGGGATGTAACTTAGATTAACTTGTTGTAAGTGGAAGATGACACTGGATATTTTGATACTAAATATATTTGTGTTAACGGGAAAAAGCAAAGCAGTACGTAAGTACAAAACGACACCTGTGGCGGATATTTTGGGTTACAATATAGAACTCTTTAATATTTTGATTATTATTGTTGTTCTTCTTTTTGTCCACATCCGTACTGAAAAAACCGGCCAAGTGCGTGTCTGACCACGCATAATGGAAGATTCCGTACCTTCATACAATACAAAAAAGCCGTACAAGCAAAAGAGCTTATGTTAGTGGCACTTTCGTGGTTTTAAAAAGATCAGGTTTTTTTTATAACTCTTAAATGGCTTAACCGACCATACTCAAAATAATTTTCCTGAAAAATTATTTGCTTATTAAGCTTTAGGGCCTACGCTAGCTGACGCGAACGCCCGCCGCGTGCGCACGCACGCGGGTGCTATTTGTAGGTGAAATCCGCCGCACGCGTCCGCTTCAGTTAGCGTTGCTCATACTATTTTTCGTTAACCCGCTCGTCCGCTCCGTGCACCCGCGCCAGCTAGCGGAGGCCCTTATTATTTAGATATTTTTTAATGGTTTTGCTCTCCCGGTTTAAAAGTTAGAGGGGATCACACTATTTTTTTTGGAGCGTTTATTTCCAAAAGTATTTACTTAATCAAAAAATTTTTTTTAGCCAACTTTATGTATTTTCAAAGACTTATCTAATGACGAGCCACATGATTTTTTTAAAACTTAGTTACACTTATATGGAGTATATATTTAAAAAAAAATCTTTCGTCTTTTTTTGTATTTTATAAATTCTCGGTCTCGGCCGAGAATCCCATTGAATCTCGGTCTCAGTCTCGGCCGTGACAAAAAAAGCGTTCTCGGTCGGACCTTAGTTAATGACAATAGCCACATGAAGGATGGCACCGCTTCCCGTCGACGCCGCAGCGGCAGCCGGCGCTGGTGTCGCCGCGGCCGCCCGGGCCCCAGCGCCGGCCGCGCGTCACCCAGCAGATCTCCGTCTTGCAGGCCGAACATTTGATCCAATCGCAACCCCACTTCTTCGTTATTATTGCACTGCACTCCGGACACTCAAGAGCTTCCCCGCGCGATATCAGCGTGTTGAGGAATGCCCTGGTTCCTTCGTCAGTTTCTTCCGGCTCCCGGTTGGCGGCTTCGACGGCTTGCTGCTTTGCGCGATACTGTTCACAAGTGTCGCCCTCGTGAATGGCCTGGAAATAAAGTAAAAATAATGTGAGCACAGTTGTCACCTGTTTCAGTTTGTCAAAAAATTTCGAACGAGTCACTAATATTTATTCTACTCGTCGACTGTAGGTAATGGTTGAATTAAGACTTCGTGAACCAAACTGAAATCGCATCGCATACCTAATACTTTTCACTATGGGCACAGACTAATAGTACTACCGTAATGGGCTCCTGACTCAACTGAAATATTCATAAGCCGCTGTAGTCAACTATAGTTCAAATTGATTATTTATGAAACGGGCATATGACACCCTTAAAATAGCTATATCCATAGAATACGAACACCTCTTAGTTCATGTTAGTCTCCATAGGCTACTGTGGCTAAAATCGAGCAAACAATCTAACCAAAACTTGACTTTAGCAAAGATCAAGTAACAGAGCCTCATGAGTTACGAGGTGTCGTTGACGCCGGGCGTCTATGAAGGTATCGCGGCTGCTCGCGTATCTTAGCTGTAATCTTTTTACTTTTAAGTATTAGTTAGTTGACTCATAAAAAAGGTATTGTATACAATAAGTGATATACTTAGTTAGGTCATAAGTTCCGTCACACAGGTTTTGACTGATAAAATGTAATACAAAGCTTTTAATAAAAAAAGTTAACCATGATTTGAAAGCTTGTTTTATACTGATCAAAACGTAATATAATTAGTTTAAAATTTAGATCGCGTCTTTATTTACTATTTGTTTACTTCGGGATTTTCGTTAGACGCGAATACGCGGCTGGATTGTGAAAAATTATACTTTTCTCCAATATACTCGGAAATGTTCACCTTATTGTAGCAAAAGTAGTACGGGAAGTTCTTCGTTATGGTCAAACTCAAATTAAAAAAAATTCAAACCATTATTGTCGTGTTTAAGCGGACGGGAAGTTATTACTGGGCTATAACCGCGAAAATCGAAGGTCGTCAATTGCGGGCATTATTCTCGGTCACTCTAATTACGTTTTAGTGGGAGTAAAAGAGAAAGATCCCCGCAATTTGCGAATTTCTGTTTTCGCGGTAGGCCCCCTGTATTGTTTTTTACTTTTTAAAAACATGTATCCACTAAGAAACACGCAATCAGCCAATTAATTATATAGCCGCGGGCCGCGTCTACACTCTTGTTCACGCCAGCACTGCGTGAAGACCGGATGACGATTTCGGGCTGCGGGACGCGGGGCGCAGCCGGCACCGGCGCCGCAGCGGCGCGGCTGCGGCCGCCTCCCACTCCACCAACGACGCACACAACAACATGTCGCGTCCGCGCATCAAGCGCCTTTATTTTTTACATTTTTTTAATATACATTTTTACTGTTTTCAGGGTTGTTTTTGTTGCTGCTCCGTCATCAGCCCCAATCCTGGACACTCTACAACGGTCTTACTGTAAGACCGTCGTGTATGATCGTGCAATACTGCTTGATAAAATCAAAGACTATATAACTTTTATATTTTTTTAAAGATCTCGTGCGTGCTCATACAGCTTATATTGCACAATTATATTGAATGAACGAATATTGAATGGTACTGAATGGCAGATTAAGTTGTGCCTTTAACTTTAATAATTGAAGAGAGAAATTGTTTTGGACGTTTTTGGTGTGAAGGTTCGATTTGAGTGCTGGTTGATGCTTAAATTATGATTATTTTACCTTATTTCCTCGTATGTTTGGAGAAAAGCACTATAAAGCCTCGGCTGGAACAGCAATTCGTGGATTCGTCTTCTTTGTCGGACTCCGCGTCGCGTCATCCGACAAATTCGAGACTCATCCTCGAATTGCTCTTTCCCGGCCTCTGCAATAATGTACTATTATAAAAGGCAGTAAAAATCAGTGTCATATTAATGACATAGGTACAATTGTTTATTTGTATGAACCTACTTTAATAGAACGTTATTTTGTCACCAGCATTTAGTTCTCCGACAAGTCTGTATTTCAGCTATTACCCTTCAAACTTAAGGTACTTTTCAGTGACACGCTAATTTTTGACTGCCATCCAACGAGTAGGTTTGGTAAATCACGTACATGCCATTATGGCAATACAATATACATGAATTTTATTGTAAATAATTCAGCATTAAATACCCTTTCAACCCATATATATCTTATACCTTTAAACGAGCAATTCTTGTATATATATATGTATATATATTTCTGTGATCTCGGAAACGGCTCTAACGATTTCGCTGAAATTTGGTATATGGGGGTTTTTGGGGGTATACAATCTATCTAAATTAGTCTTATGTTTGGGAAAACGCGTGTATTCGAGTTTTCATGCGTTTTTCTTTCGACGCAGAATATGGTCGCTAATTTCGTGTTGCCGGCCTTTGTTCGTCTGGTCCAGCGGGTTAAGACGCGGACTGCTAAACGAGTGTTACGGCTTCGAATCTCGCCCGGTGGCTAACTTTTTTTTTTATATGTTCAAGTTTATATATAATTTTTTAATTTTTATTGTTTTAGACAAGTTTAATTTAGTAAAAAAATGACCTATGTAATAAGAGAAATTGACAATAGATGGCGTTACTCTGTGACAAGTGATGTAAGGTTAAAATCGATTGTAAATAATAATAATTGTCAGTTCACATTTTACTTTTTAAGTTTATGTAGATTATCACCTATACACCACCATATTACAATAAATAGTTATAACCGAGCAAAGCTCGGTCGCCCAGGTACTATGACAATAAGGGATCTGTACCGATAGCTTTTTAACCGACTTCAATTTCATAGAATAGAATTTCATAGGTTCTGTATTCGGTTGTGGCTATTTTTTTTTATGTACGTTCACCGACTACTCCGACACCCGTGGTCCGATTTCAGTAATTCTTTTTTTGTTTGAAAGGAGTTACTTCCAAGTTGGTCCCATTTTAATTTGGTTCTGATCTGATGATGGGATCCATGAGGAATGGAATGGAAATGGATGGTATGGTGATTTTGGTGTTTTTCTTGCAAATCGAGCAGTTCCTCTCAAATACCATCAATTTGATGAAATGGATCTGATGATGATGATTTTGTTTAATGACAATGATGAAGATTTTTTTGTATGTACGTTCACCGATTACTCCGACACCCGTGGTCCGATTTGAGAATTCTTTTTTTGTTTGAAGTAAGTTACCTTCAAGGTGGTCTTATAATATTTTTGGTTCTGATCTGATGATGGAATCCATGAGGAATAGAGGGAACTCCTCAATGTTTAAAGGCACAGGTATGGTGATTCGACTGTATTCTTAAGAAACTCAAGCATTTCCTCTCGAAAACTACCAATTTGATGTAGTGCAACTGTAGCCTTACCACGAGTTTGACTCTACATATTAGCTGACGTGTTCGTAACATACTTTCCGATACATCTCGCTCGCACTAATAGGATGCCAGTATGAGCGAGATGCATAGAAAGTAAGTTACACTAGCGAATATGTCAGAGTCAAACTCGTGGTAAGACTAATTACTGATTATGAAGACCACGGGCGATATGTGGAACTTCCCTCTTATAATTGGGTATATTATGATTTCTGATGTAGGTAGTGTTGGAAATAAGATGTGAGGGGTAGATGTGAGAGGTTTGTGAGGTAGACGGTGGTAATAAAGGTAGACGAGGGTCTGAGGTTGGGGGTTGTGGGGTTGGGGCTCGAGTCAGAGTTTGAGAGGTTAGGGGGTTGAGGGGGCGGTGAGTTGATGAGTCGGGGAAGGAGGGGTTGGGAGTTGAGGAATCGGGGGGTAGGAGATGAGTGGCCGGAGGTTGGAAGTAGAGGAATTGGGGGTTAGGATTAGGAGTTAAATGGTCAGGGGTTGAGGGGTCGGGGAATGGTGGTTGAATGTTCGGTGGTTCAGGGTCAAGGGTTTCAGTGATCAGTGGCGAGGGGGAGGATCGATTTAGAATAGTAGTAGTAGGAATGAATTCCCGAGGAAAATCCTGATTATTTATGAAAGTTAACGACTTAAGTGTAAAACATGATTGTGATTTTCATTCATGCGTCACGCGTCACTCATAATCTTAAAATTAACTAAAAATGGTAAAATAAAAACTACGCAATGCAACTACGGCAAAAATACGATCTATATCCATTCGGATAGCCAGGCGGCACTCTTAGCCCTAACCTCTGATGTTACTACATCAAGGCTGATCGAGAACTGCAGGCAGCTACTGAACAACCTTGATGGAGCCAGGAACAAGGTTGTTCTACGTTGGGTCCCGGTCCCGGGGCATGCGGGTATCGCTGGAAACGAAAAGGCCGACGAACTCGCGCGAGCAGGGGCTAAGGGAAAGAACTTCAGTCCTGAGCCTTTTTGTGGTATTCCCAAAAGCCTAACGCGCCTCACCCTAAAGACCTATACCCTAATTTATAATTAAATTCCATCAAATCTACCAAGAAATGTCACTGTCACAATGACATCTGTCAACGTCAGTATGACAGACCAGATGTCATCAACCTTTTTGGAATCATAAAAAATATTATTACGAACATAATAAACCGTTTTTGTATGGAATACAGAAATTACGTCAAAATATGTGACCGAAACCCGGTTTCACCCGGTCACTCCATTTTCTATTCCTTTAAGGAAACGCTGCCAACTACATAAATGAAGGGTTTTTGTTAAATGTGTCGCCTATATTTCGACTCCTAGATGTTTGTTATGTTAGTTATGTATATAACTAAATATTTATTCACTATACGTACAAAATTACGCACTTAATCTTTAAGCACTTATAATTTATACAGTACAAGCCTTACTCAGTTGGGGACTAGAGTATTTTTAAAACATGCTGGGTGAGGTGGTATCTCCATACAATTTCTTTTTAAAATGCCAAATTTCGCAAAATTGTATTTAGATGACATCTGTTCTTTTCTGATTACCCTTTCTGTTTGAAAAATACTACAAGTAACAGACGTCAGATGCCAAATGAAGTGACAACTTGACTTGACAAGTGAGTATCGTGGCCGGCGTAAATCTATCATGGTAACTATGGAGTGTGGAATTAAGAGGAGTGGCATCTCTTATGGTAGAACTGTTGCAAAGGTGTCCAGCTGTCAGCTATAAATAATAGTTCCAAATCTCTCCAGAGTAGCGCTAGAGTAGCTAAGAACCTAGGCTCTATTGACGGAGTGAAGTGCGCTGTCTATGGTTTGATTTTATTGTTCAAGTATTCTAGGTATTGTAGCGCCACCTATTTAAAGTTTTTTGATGACTCTTTTTGGTATATGGAGATTTATTTCCTTACATCCACCTTCCGTAATGGTAACCATAACGGCGTATTACACTATTCTATAGTTGTCGTTTTCGAATTTACGTTTTAAGGTATAGAAATAATACTAATACTACACATCTTAAGACGATAATGTTATTATATTAAAACGGAATACCTAATGTTGTTTAGACCTGAAGTATTGCCATTTCAAAACGAACATTTCTACCTCAAAATAGTTTAAATTCAATATTAATTTATGGGACTGCTTTTTTAATAAGTCTAATTATTTGAGCTTAGCATTTAAGTGTTGTATTTCAAATTAGTAGTAAATGATTTATTTACGTGCATTCTTTCGCCAATAATATATTTAATATTTATGGACCGTTTCATTTTACTGGCAACACAGTGGTAAATATGATGGAATTTAATTATGATTCAGGGTATACTGTCACTACAAAACCATTCAACTCTGGAGAGAAACTACAGGCTTGAATTATTCCAAGGCGCTTATCAAGGCCTTTAGCAAAAAGGCGGCCTCGAACGCCTTAGCGCCGTCTAGAAACCAACTACGCAACTTGGTAAGGGTGCTTACTAGGCTCTGCGGCCTAAATAAGCACATGCTCACTATGGGGAAACGTGACATGGGGCGGTGCAGACTCTGTATGGAGGCAGAGGAGACGCTTTTGCACATCCTCGCAGAATGCCCTTGCCTAATGCGCACTCGTGACTCAATCCTGGGCGGACACTTATTGCGTCCGGAGGAGTTAGGGTCTCTCGAGATCAAGATCCTGCAGCTGTTTGAAGTTGCAGGTTTGGATCGAGAGTTGTAGTAGGTGGCGACCACAATAGATCAGGAATGGTCGTATATTTAGGCTGTAGAGCCTTACATAGCCCCTGACAAGGAAGAAGAAGAAGAAGAAGGCCACTCAGCTAGCTTCGTGTACATAACACGGTACTATAGAGCCACTCGATGAACTCACAGCCTAAATCGATTGCACGAATTGAATTGATTTATATAAATGCAATGTTTTGGTTATACCTGACATGAAACGCAGTTTGTCCGCTTGCAAACAGGGCAGGGGAACCTCGTAACACCCGGTTCACACAGCGCCCATCCCTGGCAGTCGGCTGTTCGACAGTGGAATGCGTTTCGAGTGCCGCTCTCCGCGGCAGCCAGTCCTCTCGCCAACCATCGCTCATATTCCTCTAGAGATACAAGTGCACGGATTTCCCGCTCCTGCAGAAACCCAGGGCAGCCCATGGCGGGGCATGAAACTGCTGGCTCCTCGGAGTGCTTCACGACGTCTGAGAGACACTCCATGCAGAACATGTGAACGCATTCTCTTAGAACCGCCCCTTTGCCGGGTTGGTAATTCTCCATACAAACTCCACACTCAAACACTTCAGCATTCGGAACAAGAGCGCGGCGCTCCAGAAGGACTAATTCGGCATATACATCAGTTGCTTTGTTTTCTCCATTTGGTTGGTCTACGTTCTGATTCTTTCCCTCTGTTTTATTATTTGAAGAAGATCCCAGGCGCACATCACTTTGCTTATTTGTATCTGAAAGAGAAAAGTAAAAATCTTTGAAAATCAACAGAGGAAAGTTATGAAAATTCAATTTAATTCAATTATTTGCTTACCTGGCTCCACCAAGCAGAGATAAAACGGCGCGTCAAACTTCGGGCCAGCCAGCGTATTGAGGGGCGTGCTGTCGTCGGTGCATAGAGTCCTTCCCACGATCCACCGTTGTAAGTGGGCCGCCAGACCAAATGACGCGTTCGCTTGACGCCGCAAATCGCCCATTACGGATACCCGGGGCATATTAATCCGTATAGGCCCCCTAGCCGCTTCTCTATCTTCAATCCATACTTCTATCCTAATTAATGAAATAAGAGTATCTACTTAGGTTTATTTAATTATCTAGGTACCTTATCATTACAGGAAAAGCAGGCACAAAATAACTTACGAAACGTTATCATTTCCGGCTGCATCCTTTTTATTAGATGTTGAGGGTTCGTTTATTTTACGTTCGTTATAGACTGGTATATTTTCCAATACTTCAGATTTAGGCTGCATAGGGGCTGGTTTCTTTTCAATCAGAGTTTTACTTGATGATGCTGCAATATTATCAGGCGATGTGGTGTTTGATTTCTTAGGATCATTTGGTTGTGTTGTGTCTTCCATCTGTGTCTTGTTAGAGACAGAATCATTGGTTTTCTTAATTGGGTCAGTTAATGATGTAGACGGTGCACCAACAATTTGTGATGAAAATGACAGTACGGAACAGGATAGTCTTAATTGCGCTAGCTTTGCGGCGGCATCAGCAGCCGCTCTTTCATCTCCTTTAGCGATGGACTGTTCAAGCTGGTTAATCAAATCTCTTCTTCTTGAATGGAGATCTAATTTCGGTATTTCACCGGATACTTTATATGGCGCATTTTGAGAGAGTGATTTCTTCTGCTGGTTTCCGATATTATCAATATTCATTCGTTTATCATGTACAGACGGGCCAGGAGCTGAAAATGTTTTTGTTTGGGGGCCAGATGAAGAGATTCCAAAGGAAGCTGAACTTGTGGGAAGTAAGGGTGTCCCATTATTTATTTCTGCATCAGGTTTTAAACTACTTAGCTTATTGTTAACATCTTGGTCTTTTATAATTGTTATATTTCGTTTACACTTAGCAGCAATATCAAAAACTACATTCGAAGAAGTTTGCGTTGTACTGGTTGCTTTTAGCGGTTTTTGCGTTGTTTGTTCTTGAGTCTTATGCTCAGCTTTTTGCCCTGAAGTGGCAGTCGCAGCAACTAAGGGTTTTGCTTCGTGTTCTGCTGTTGTTGTTTGGTTACTATAAGATCTCTGATCCTGGGTTCCAAATTGTAAGTTGTGTGGTATTTTTTGTAATTGTTTTTCAATTGTTGGGCTTGAATTTAGTAATGAGGATATTTTTAATGGTACCTTTGAAGGAGCATTGCCAGATGTGGAAGAATCACTGTCAATCTTATATTTACTTTCAGGGATAATCGAGTGTTTTGTGGCTGAATTTGACTTAGTAATAATATTTTTATCGTCGAAAGCAGTAGGCGAATTCATACTTAATTTTCCTTGTTTGGTTTCCGCAATTCTAAAATGTTCTAATTTTACTATATCCCTGGAAGGTATATGTTGTAACACTATTGGTTGTGTTACTACAGCTGTTTCCGTGGCCGATGTCGATACTGTGTTGGTAACGAACATTGCATCTTTATTTCTACTTTCTTCTTCGATATTTACTGATGTACTGTTGGTATCGTGTATTACTTTTTCTTCTTTTATTTTAGTTCCTATTCTAAGAGTAGGAGCTTCTACAACAGAAGGCTTTGAAATTTCTTTATGATTATTTATTTTATTATCATTAACCTCGTGTTTAGCTCTCTTAGGTAAGGAATTCTTAATCTCTTTAAGCATTTCTTTTAATTTTTGTTTTTCTTCAACTACGTTTACTCCGCTCGCCGAGGCAACATTTGTCATTACTGTTTGTGTATTACTAGAAGCTCTATTGGCTAAACGACGATCATTGTCATTTTTGTTTAATTGTATTTTCTGTTCAGTTATACAATATCCGCATGTTACGACAGAATCATTATATTTTCGAAGACACCTTGTGCAGAACCACATGTCTCCTTTGGACGGTGTCACTAGTTCTCTGGACGTCCCCGCGGCCCTTTCATTACTTCGATCTAAAGCTTTTAATTTACACGACTCTATTATTTCAGCGGCCTGCTTGTCCAGCTCACTTATACTGGGCAGTATCCTTTCAGGAACGGTGTCGACGGCCGAATTCCTCTTTCTGCCCTCAAAAATCTGTTTCAAGAAACTTTTTTCCGTTCGCGGTTTAGAATCTTTATTTTCTTTCTTAATATATTTTTCTGGTTTGCAATCCATGCTTTCGGTTCTCCGCAAAGCGGGATTGACTAAATCTGTATCTGTTTGGACTAGAAGCGGTTCCTCGGGTATCGGAGCGTTCCTGCCGAGCTCACTGAGCGGCCGTCGAGGAGGCTGTGGCGCGGGGCGCTTGCGGGAGCGGCGCGGCGCCCCGAGGGTGGCGGAGCGGGCGGGGGGCGCCGGCGCCCGTCGCTTGCCGGGCACGTGCGCCGCACGCCGCTGCACACACTCGCTTGTGGCTCGGCGCTCCCTCTCCTTCCAGTTGTTCTCGCTGGATTTACGCGCCGGAGGTAGGCTAAAAGCGTCGTAACCGTTATCTCCCCTGAAGAGTCCGTATTTGCGATGGAGCGTGAGATCGCGGTCGTGCTGCAGTCTGGAGTTCCTGTCGCGTAAGCGCTTCTTGTAGGAGTCGGTCGGGGGACCGGGCGGGGGCAGGAGAACGGGGGCGGCGGGGTGGCGGTAGCGGTCGGGTGATAGAAAGGCGATGCTGGCGACGGTGCGGTCGGAGCCGACGCTGGAGAGGCTGTCGCTGGAGGCGCCCGAGTCGTCGCGGCGTAGCCACGAGATGAGCGACCACAGCCCGCCCGACAGCGGCCGCGCGCGCCCGGCCTCCGCCTCCAATGCCGCGCCGCTCATCACACCACTGAAAAACAATAGGTACACATCTTTTCAAATGATGCTTGAGAATAAATAAACGAACTAAAAATGTCAATCAATTACAACAATATATGAATCGTTATAATATATTATATATGAATCGTTTAAAATATGTATAATTATTGAAACTTTAAATAAAACAATTTAAGCCGGTTATTTGTATTGATATACCTAATTAAACAAAATAAAACCGGCCGAGAGCATGTCGGGCCACGCTCAGTGTAGGGTTCCGTAGTTACTCTTCCGTCACAATAAGCTAAACTGGAGCTTAAAGTATGGTAGATTGTTAACCAAGGGATGAACTGTGGGTGTACGTCTTTTTACTATGAAGGGGAAACTTTTTGCGATAACTCAAAAACAGCAAAACTGATCATATCCGCTATAGTTTTCATTTAATGTCTTTCTTAAGCTCTACTTCCAAGACTTTTTTCATATTTTTTGGACCTATGGTTCAAAAGTTAGAGGGGGGGGGACACATCTTTTTTTTCTTTCGGAGCGATTATCTCCGAATATATTCACTTTATCAAAAAATGTTTCTCGAAAACCCCTATTAGTTTTGAAAGACCTTTCCAACGAACCCCACACTCTAGGGTTGAAGCGAAAAAAAAATTTCACCCCCACTTTACGTGTAGGGGAGGTACCCTAAAAAAAATTAAATTTTTAGATTTTATTGTACGACTTTGTCGGCTTTATTGATTTATATATCCATGCCAAATTTCAGCTTTCTAGCACTAACGACCACGGAGCAAAGCCTCGGACAGACAGACAGACAGACAGACAGACAGACAGACAGACAGACAGACGGACATGGCGAAACTATAAGGGTTCCTAGTTGACTACGGAACCCTAAAAAAGGTAATATCCCGATATTCTCTTTTTATTACCTACTCATTTTCAGAATTCTTTAGTCTCGGGACAAATTTCTGGATTTTTTTTAATACCACGACGGTGGCAAACAGATATACGGCCCGCCTGGTGGTAAGCAGTCACCGCAGCCTATGGACGCCTGCAACTCCAGAGGTGTTACACGCGCGTTGCCGACCGTTTAAAAACCTGTACACTCCTTTTTTGAAGAACACTATACTGTAGACCCTCGGAAAACCTCGGAAGGGAGCTCATTCCACAGCCGGAGCGTCCGCGGGAGGAAGTTCCTCTTGAAACGCACAGTACGCGATCATTTAGGTTCTAAGGTGTGAGGATGAACACCCTGCCGACGGCGACCGGTGCGATGATAGAAAGTGGCCGTTGGCATCATGTCAAACAATTCCTCAAAGCACAGGCCATTGTACAAGCGGTAGAACACACACAAGGAGACAAAATCTCTCCTTAGGCTTAATAGGTTCAATACCGCTTGTGAGTTTGGGATCGTCACTTTGGACTGAGTCAAAGGGTCCAAGCTGGCATGCAGGTGCTCCTGCCCAAAGGTGACAGCAATACTCCATATGGGATCTGACTTGCGATTTATATAGCAGCAGTCTTTGCCCCGGAGTAAATTATCGCCTCGCTTTATTGAGCACACCGAGTTTTTTGGATAAATTATTTAATTAAAATAAGTAGGTATTTTAATAACTATTATAAAAATATTAGGTACCTTCACTTCACTATTACCTATGCAATAGTAACACAATAGAAATGATATCGTCATAAATGAATAGGTACCTATTATCGTGTTGAAATAACAACATAAGCGTTTTATTTTTGTAGCAGGAAGATCTAACACTTACCGACGAGCCGAAGAATGATGCACGGATGTAAATAGGCAAACTTCGAAACTAGAACATATTAGCCCCGTTTTCACACATCACGTCTAACCTCAAAGCAAATCCTTGAAATTAACTTTATCACTCCCATCACTTCAGTAATTACTGTTTTTTGATATTGTGATGCAAAGTAAGTTTTAAAGAGTAAAGTTCGTCAACAAAGCGGTTGGAAAGCTCGTAGCTTTGAACAAAGCATGGCGCGCGCGCTCGCGCTGCACTGGCTCGCGCCGCCGCCCGCCCAGGGACATTGTTCTACACGCTTACATAACGTAGCGAGTTTGGCGGCTTACGTTAACCATTATAAGCGCGCTCTTCGATTACGCACAACGACTACTGACGTCGCGATCACAGCAAAACTGGTCCGCTGAGCGTGCGACTCGGTAAGCGACGGAAGCACGCGGTCAGCTATATTTAGCGGAACTTCGCGAGTGTTTTTGCTATTTTCATTTCATTCTTCTGCGCCCCGACCTCACTTAAATTTGGCTTCCTGCCGATTTTTATTCGACGTAGGGGATTGTTTAAAGCGGTCAAGCTACTGCTGAATACATTATTACAAGTTAGATTCCAATGCATTTTATGGGCATAATTTATTATGTAGGTACAAAGTAACATTTTGATTTCTAATATTTTCTAGGGCCATTTAGTACAGACAGTTTTTTTTTACCTATGTCGGAATTTGTACCTCGAGTATTAGTGTCCCGAATAAAGGTGATCGTAGAAAAATAATTTATCTAGAAAAAATGTCACTGACAGAAACAAAACACGTAAAAGAAATAGGTACCTATCTCGTAAAAAATCTATTCTCGGCTCATAAATACATTCATGATTACTCCTAAAAAAAAACAATACCAAAAAATTACATCCGTCTGACCCAATTATTTTCGACCTTAGATGCGAAATGATGTGTCACACGTTGATATTGACTGAAAAAATTATTTCACTTTTAGTTACATGTATGGACTGCCCCCCTTAAAAACACATTTTTAATTTTAACTTCTAAATTTAATAGCAAGTCACAAAATACACCTGTTCCAAATGTCATTCTAATATACAAAATATATAATTATACCTTAGGTTTAGTTTTGGAGATAAATAAATGCCTGCAGCCTGTGACATACCTACGGAATTACGGACAGACGGACACGACGAAACTATAAGGATTCCATCTTGGACGCCGAACCTTAAAAAGGGTTACATTTGAATGTGTAGTTCGTGCCTAAAGACAGCTTTCAAGATTGTGAATTGAATACTGATTTCATAAAATGTGGACGGCGAGGCGGCGACGACAGCGCCGTTTTCTGAATGGAATTATTGGTTTTGTGGTGAAACAGGCCATCTGCTAGCGAAATCAACATTTTAAAATAACAAAAACGGATTTGTTGACTCACAAGATTCGGACTTCCGTGCGCAAATAACTTTTTTTAATAAAATTTCCTGCACTGTTTAGATACATGCATTATGGGGCGACTATAGACGTACCTATCCCGTAAAACTAAAAAACCGGCCAAATGCGATTCATACTCGCGCACGAAGGGTTCCGTTCCGTATCATCATCTATAAAAACGGCAAAAAATCATGTTTATTGTATGGGAGCCCCCTTAAATATTTATTTTACTCTGTTTTTTTAGTATTTGTTGTTATAGCAATAGATCATCTGTGAAAATTTCACTGTCTAACTATCACGGTTCATGAGATACGACCTGGCGACAAGCGGACGGACAGCGGAGTCTTAGTAATAGGGCCCCGTTTTACCCTTTGGGTACGGAACCCTAAAAACGAATATCAATGGTCACAAACCGTATTATAAATTCGTAAGCAAAAAGTAAAATCATAAGTAGGTAACAAGTATTTATATTTTTTACACATCTGTACGCACTTTGATCCAGGACCCGGGACACGTTTGACCTCATATTTACAGTTCAAATGCGGTATTTACAACCAAGTTATATTGCTTTTTCACTAGAGATGTACGAGAAACGAAACCTCTTACGAAACTACTGCTAAGCAACCTCTTTTAAAGAAGTGCTTGACTGATTGAAATCGAACTGTGATCACTACAAAGTTAATATTTGACTCGCTAAGACCATTTTGGTCGTGAGCGCTCACGGCAGGGCTAGGCGGTCTCGGGCGGCGCGGCCTTGGCGCGCGCGGAGTGCGCCTCGCCCGCGCCCGCCACCGCCAGCAGCGCGGCCGCCACGCGCGCCGTCAGCTCCGCCTGGCTCAGCTCGTGCGCCCAGGGCACGCGGCCCCACCGAGACAGCTGCAAACAAAACTACTTTTTATCTGACTGAGAAATGTATGAGAATATTTTCGAGTGTACGTATTAGGAACTTATTCAGGTATGTGCTCCTTAAGGTGTTTGTTAGGGCTAGTAGCTTTGCGAAATTAAGTTTAACCACATTTGATTATTGTGGAATATTATTGTTATGTATTGTTGTTTGTGGGAATTTTTAATTATTAATAGTTTCATTGTCATTACTTTTTGTATACGAGTAGGTGCTAATATAGTCTAAGGAATTGTAACTAACATTTTTCTTTATGGGCCCCCGGCCTGAAATAAACGAATAAGTAGAACTTAATTTAATTAAGTAGACACTTGTTACATTTTTTTTTAATTATTTTATGCTACTAGAATTTCTCGTAATAAAACACTAACCTGGTACTCTTCCTCGAGGCGGCACAGCAACACTGCCTCTTTCGGCTCCAGATGACGCTCCACGCACGCAATCATCAGTATGGGGGACTTCAGGGCTTCTACGCCGAAATAAATTGCTACAACAATATTTGTTAAAAACTGTTACAACTGCTACAATTGTTAAAACAATTCAAATCAATAGTTTCCAAGACAATCTACTATAAATATATATATATGGAACCCAAGAAGTGATAAAAGTGGCAAACGAGAAACAATTTTTGTCTTTTTAATTATTGTAATAAAGTACACCCGCCATTCTGACTGTCAGGATGGCGGGTGACCTGTTTTTTGATGATAACTTTAAGTGGCAGGAAAGAAAATATATATAAAAATTACATGTTTTTTTACGCGTTTGCACCAGCATTAGAGTTAGACCAATATAAGTCTGCAATGATTTTGATACCATAACTCGTGAGAATCAAGAGTGGCGGGTGTAATTAAATAAAATCAAATGAAAAGCATACCATATTTTTGTACCTAATTTGTACTATTTAGTACCTCGTTTAAAAAAAATTGTAAGTACCTCACGGTACTTAAAGTTATCATCAAAAAACAGGTCACCCGCCATCCTGACAGTCAGAATGGCGGGTGTACTTTATTACGCTATGATCCCGTGGTTATTGATAATTTCTATAAAAGCCAAATTTTTGTACCTTTTTTGTACCTTCACATTCAATTATAATATGAGCCATTTTATTTGTTGTTTCTAAGTTTTACTCATTTTATATTTTGCTTGCTATTACAATTTTGCAGGCGTTATAATTTTTCACGTTATCAATCTCATTTTTAAGAAAAACGCAAAGGTACAATTATTTTAATTACGCCAGGATTTAGTACCTTTAATGTTTAATCTGTTAAGTTCAAATAAGTCAGAAAATCATGTCTTAGAAAAGAGCAGGCGCAATTTCAAAGAAATCTTCCTAAGAAAAATCATGCACTGTTCAAAATGTTCGTTTTTCACTGATTGTTGTCGATTAATCAAATAAAAGCCGCAAATTATGCGTGTTTGTCGGAATATTATTGTGATGAGACTGATGGGTTCTATACTTCCTTGGGGGATATCGATGATGTCCTTACTTTGCTGAACAATGCAAAGTACCATATATATTTCTTCTATGACTACGCCTAGTGGCTCTGTGAGATGTATTCCTGGCGATAAGATCGATATGCTTAAGCATGTAAAAAAAAAGAGACTTCGTTGAGTCATTTTCACAGCGTACTCACAATGGTCTTAAGCGCCATAGACCGTAATGGCACTTAAGTCCTTTACGCTATTTTTCCACCATATTGAACATTTTCCAAAAAACGAAACGACAGAAAAAATATATGTGGCTATTGAACCCGCTTACAAAATTTCACGAGAAACGGTTGAGATCTATTTATTCTTCTTCTTCTTTGTCGTTGTACTCTTTGCCATGGTAAACTGATGATGATGATGATGAATTTTGTTAGCATGGGCACTGCGCACCATCATATAAATGGCAGCCGGCCATCATTGTTTTTTTTTCATTATTGTTCCGGTTCAATTTTACTCATCAATTCGTGACGTATACCATTTGCAAGCATATTAAATGTACTCATATTACCCATATTACCCGGTTGTTTAAAATCTGAGTCGTGAAATTAACAACTTTAAAAATATTAAAGAAAATGTTACATTTTTACCTAAGAGGTTTGCTTAGTGACTGATAATTTGAGAAAGAGTCAATATAGTAAATATAGGGTGAAAGTTTTCAGAATAAAAATTATTTATTAAATTTCTAAAATTACCTTAGATTTTGTTACCATACAACTATAAACATATATGCCAGGACTCCAACCGGGCGATACAACCAACTGGTGGCTTAGAAACGGACGCTCGTGCGCGGTAAATTCAAATTCACCAATGGCTAGCTCATTACCTAGTACCAAGTAGCCAAAATGGGCCGAGATTCTTGCCGAGACCGAGATCTCGGTCCGATTTTAGGCCGAGATCAAAACCGAGATCTTGGTCGGACCTTAATACCCATACTTATGTTCTACAAAAGATTTTATAATATGTGCTAGATGCAAAGCTATTTACATGGATACAGTAATAAATATGAAAGTTATGTTAACTTTTTCATACAGATTACAATGGGCCCTTACACCATACAATTTAAATGAATATCTCAGGAGTAATAATTGTGGGCTTAAAGGCATACCCATATAACTATTTTAACATTATATACCGCGATGTGGATCCCAAACCCTGATCATAAGAATAAGTAAACAAAGATATACCATTAAGTGCAGGGAAGTCAAATGACAGAAAGTATCGTGCCAATACTGCTCGGGTGTCCGTAGCCACAGGTGGGAGTGTCAAGCCCTTGGATGTCTCTTGGGTAACATTGAATCTCTTTTGAAACCATTCTAGTACTGGTGTCCATTTCTTTGCTTGCAGTGCTCTTAATTCCTCTTCTTCCTATAAAATTACAAGGACTTTCTTATTTATTATAGTAGCTGGAAATCTTTTGAAAGTAGGATAATTTAAGGAGTAGTATAAGAGAGAGAGAAAGAGAGAGTACTTAGGATTTTTTATAACAGATTACATACTAAAATATACACTTAGTAAGATTTTAAACTTAAAAATATTTTTAAAATTGCCCAGTTTTATATGGTATACCATACAAAATATTTTAAGTATGATATGACATTAATGTACCAGTGCTTGGCACTGCACTATTAGTTGGTATCTTCAATATTATTCATTTAAGTTGCCATTTAACCTTTTATTTTTTTAGTTAAAATGATACACAGAATTACTTTACCTCTGAATGAAACAGGAGTGTGTCTGTAGGTAGAAAGTCAAGTAAATAACTAGCAATGTCATGTGAAGTCAACTTCCCAGGGTTGTCTATGGCTGTATTGCACAAAGCTGTCTGAAAATAAGTAGAAGAGTAATTATTTAAGGTGTTTTTCATAAACACACTACAAGCCTCAATAAGTATGAAGGGTAGAGGTAAAGAAAGGATTAAACATTGATTAACTATCAATTAGTTATTAGTTTGTTTAATTTTATTCATAAAACATAAAACTGTGATACAAGTTTTTCTTTTTGTATGTAATCTAGTAACATGTATAAATGCCATACAATAAATAAATAATAAGGAGGTTAGTGTATTAGCTGTATAGATTAAGATGGATTGTGGTAGTGACGCCCCCTACACAGAGTTTTGTGTAATAATCCCTATTAGCGGACTGATCAATTTCACTCAGCAGAGAACTATGAATTTTACAGCAGAAGCAGTGAAATACGCCCTTATATATCATAATGCAAAGCACTCTTTAGACTTTACCAGGTGCATGGTGGGCTGTGTGATGTGTTCGAGCTGTGCGTCCCACTCGGCGGCGACGGCGCGCGCCAGCGGCTCGCTGCTCACCGACAGCACGCTGCCGTTCGGCGTCTTCAGTCGCCGGTGGTCCAGCGTCACTTCCCACTTGCTGTCGCTCTGGACGATGCCAGTGTTGCGGTAAAACCTCTTGCGGGTCACTATAATGGCAAATCACCAATATAAAATCCAGGCCAAAATGTAACATGATGATGATGTAAACTGATGCAAATTTATTTAGTGATTGTCTATTATTAGTCTAATCTAGATTATATTATATTGGAAAGACATATAAAGTGTAAAAAAGTAAATTTTTAAAAATTCTAACCATAATGTTGACGAGGGAAGAATTCGGTAAGACGCGCTCTAATTAAACTAGAGAATGACTTTGTTGTAAACGCCTGCATTTTCAAAATAACTTATTAATACTTTATGTGTAGAAATTATTTTAGTTGCATATTTATAAGAACATTTTTTTACTTGTAGCACAGACTCATAAGAGATACTGAAGAACGTAGTGACTATTTGCTTTTTGGAGATATTATGGCTATCTATAGTATCTATAATACTAATCGTAGTGACAGTGACTTAACAAAGTGTTGCCAGGTGAGCGGAAGAGAATTATCATTGAGTGTCAAAATTATCGTACCGATGAAAAAAATATCGTACGCCTATTAAAAAGGCACTACTCCCAAAATTTCTTGCAAAATAAGCTTACATGTCCAATGTATAATCAAACAAAAACGCAATTTTCGTCTAAATTGCGCAAAAAAACAGTTTTATATTTGTGTATTGTTGTGATAGATCCAAACTGTTTACAGGAAATTTCGATATTGTTGACGTAACCCAAGGAGCAGAACTTGAGCCGAACACCCAAAAAGTGCTAATTGTAGCCTATTTCGCAAGGAAAGTTTGCTTCAAAAACTAGACTTTTTTGGTGGCATCGTCTAAGGGCTGAAATTATCGTACTTACTTAATATAATGGTGAACGATTCATTAACATTTACAGATTTAGGCTGTAGGCCTGCCCACGTCTCATGATATATATTAACACTAAAATTCGCTAAAATATCTTCCGCACTCAAATTTATTTACGTAGGTATAATAGAGAATTATCTCTTTTTATAAAACTGCTACTCAATTTCTCCAAAATATTAAAACTAGACAACGTTAATATTCAAGTTTTCACTTCCTTTCTTTTCACTCCCGGAGTGCAACACGATTTTTTTTGCAATATTATACGTATCAATGCTGAAAGGCATCATTAACGTATTTTGAAAATACACGAAAATGGGCAAGAACGCGAAAAGTAGACACTGCTTCAAAGTTTAGTATCGATTTTTTTTTGCAGAATATCCTTTGGTATTTCGCTTAATATAATATCTCCAATAATTCTTTTTCCTGAAAATCGTAAAAGTTTTCACGAAAAAACGTTGTTTTTTGAGAAATTAGCAATTTTCTTGAAGTGGGCACTCATTTGGATCCTGTTCGTTACCGCTAGTTTTTGGTTCATTAGGATAATAAAAACGAAAAATATGTGCAAATTTTATTTATTACATGAAAGAAAACTTGTTTTTTTACATTTCAAATGTAATAATCAGTTCGCTTTCCTAGAAATTAACAAAATTTATCTACTTTTCCTATCCGGTACGTTACTTAAGGTATAAAATATACAAAGATTTGCATATATTTCTCAAAATTGACTATTCGGATATTTAACTATTTAAATTTCGTATATTTTAAGAAACTAAATTTTTTATTTAAATAACATTTCTACATATTTTAAACATTATATATTAATATCAACATTTTAGGAACCTGAGTTTAGGGTACAGTCTCGTAACAGGACATGCTCACAACGAACAGGACACGGTAAGGTCAAGTTTACATAACGCTTAAAATTAGGAAATATTTTTTATGAAAGTAGAGTTTTGAGGTAACCAACAATCGTCAAATATTAAGAGTGCTAAAAACAATACATTCTCTAAATGGGTGAAAATATTTGTGAAATAAAATAGTAGAAAAAGAACAAGTTAGCACCATGTAAACTTTGCTTTACGTGGTCCTGTTCGTTACTTTCAAGTCCAGCCCATACATTACCACTGCGATAGTAACGAACAGGAGGTAACGGAATTGGGTATTCCGATACAAAACCATAAGATTTCTACAATTCCTGAGTTATTTAACACACTTTTTTCACACTCAAGTAATCGTAAACAGTCAATTTACGTTATTGTAATAAAATATGCCTTGGAAACACGTTTTAACATAAAAAATCAAACATATTTACTTACCGGACAGTGCACGCAAAAACACAACCTCTCGCCACACGCCGAAAATGAAACAGATGTTTTCCGCAAAATGGTTAAATAACCATAGATATCCCTTTTACTTTTTTTTGTCTCATTACAATGTTGCTATTTACATAAAAAAAGAACTACCAAATCGAACAAAAAACCTCTAATGTATGGTAACGGAACGCGGACATGTCCGGCAGATTCATATGCCGGGGACAGGTTTAAATATTACTTATTTAGAAGAAATTCTGGCTATGGCAACAAATTGAACTTAAAAAATTATAAAATACCCGCCAAACTTCAAAATTCAACCAGAAGTTTGCCAGTGCAAATCGTTTTTCTTATGAAAAAGTGCTGCCAAATGCCAGTTTTTTTTTAGGGGACAGTACCTACACAATGAAATTGCAATTTTTTAGACAAGAATTTTTCTATTTTATTATAATTTTTTGCGTCATATTTTAGCAAGCATAGAATGCCTATTTAATCTAAAATCAAATGATCTGGTAACAATCCTCATAAACCCTATGAAATTTGAGAAACAGTATGATATCACCTGGGGACATGACAAAAAGGCCTATGTACAAATTTTCGCGTTCTTGCCCAAATACGTCGTCAAGTTGGGGATACCAATTAATATACAAAGTTACTACAATTTCTATCAGATTAAATGTAATGCTTTTTTTGTTTGTTTTATTTAGCTAATAATATTAACATCATAGTAGGGTTATTTCTATCTACAAATCTTAGGGCAAAATTGTGTCCCAATAAATTCTTAGGGACCATAAGAACATGTTAAGTTAAACTACCTTTGGTGGGTCCACCAAATGCTCATTAGAGGTCTCTAATGAGCATATTTTGGTAAATATTGAATTTAAAATATCTTTTAACACACGTCACGTGACCCAAGTCGAAACGACATTGAAGATTATGATGACGTCACAACTCTCGGTTTGACACTGGGCTATAACCGCGGTAATCGAAGTTCGTCAATTGCGGGCATTTTTCTTTGTCACTCTAATTACGTCTTAGTAACAGTAAAAGAGAAAGATCCCCGCAATATGCGATTTTCGGTTTTCGTGGTGGGCCCCCCGTTGTCTGTCCACCGCCGACTCGAGCCATTTTGGTGGTGGGCAATTAATTGGGTCTTTGATATCTTCACTAAAAATTAACATCATAGAAATGCTAATGGATAATGAACAAAGAATATAATACTCACTAGGAGAAGAACGCTAACTCCATACAAAAAAATGCCCCTTTCAAAAGTTCGTTTATACTAGTGGCGCTCTCTTTGTATCTCAGTACTAAAATTGACAACCGGTTTAGTCTGGCGGGTGTTGGTAGGTAGTGATCCAGTTCTAGCTAGTGGTTCTGGGTTCGAATCCCGGCGACGGAATTTCTTTTTGTGTTTTTTCATTTTTTGTTTTTGTTGGGGTGAGGTTTTTAAATTAGTATTTATCAAATAAAAAAATATTATGTCACATATTAATCAAAATCACAGGCATCTTTTGTCCTAAGAGATAATGATATCTATATTTTAAAGTTTTTTCTATATAAAAGGTAACAATACAGTTATTATTAAGTTATAAATATTTTTATTCCTATATATTATGATCAAAAGAGCTTAATTCGTTCGAAAAACATACAATAGGCAGGAAAAAAGTCATTTTCTATACAAATTTATGTATCGGACGGGGCTTGTTGAACTAACTGTGACACTTCCATATAATATCTACATACCTATATGAATTTTATTCAATTAAACCACAGGTCGGTAATTTCGGTTCATTATTGATGTGGGTACCAAATAGTTAACCTATCCTGTGCGTGTGATTATCTTTTGAGTTTTTTAAGGCGTTATTTATGTTTAGGTCATCTATTTTTAGCGCATGTTTTAATTCCCAGATCACCTTCATAACAATAAATAGAAGTCATTAAAATCTTCATGATAAAAACAATTTTATATATATATACATATACTATTTATTGCATTTAATATAGCTTTTTATATATCTAAAACATGATCTTTGGCACATCTGATTTTACTCCACAATTGCAATTAGTGTAACTTGTAATCATATCACATATATTAGCCCAAAAAACTAAAAATACATGAATATATGACAGACAAAGTTGTTATTACATCTATCCGATTGTCGGACACTTTCTGCTCCACAGCTCAGTGCAGCGGTCTTGTTGATGGTCACCGGGAAACTACAACTAGTCACAATTATGTGGCGGATCCGTGCCTTTCCAAGGAAATGATATGACGCCCAAGGATTTTTTGCTCACGTTCACCCTCTAAAACAAAACAGTCACATTTTAAACAATACTATAACCTATGCCCCTAATTACTAACCTTGCTATTAGCAAGGTATTATATAAGCTATTAAATAGCTACCAGAGTTCTAAATTGCCAGCTAAAACAATGTTAGAATTTACTTCTATGATGAATTTAGATTCATTAGATTGTAATTTTGGACGCGATAGGGCGGCCGTGCAACTTAAGAGGGTGGTAAGATTAAATTTATGTATTTGAATTTGGCAATAGTACACTTATTTTATTTATAGATTAAAATATTTCTTACCTTGAAATAATTGTTGTTTCTTAGTTCAGTAAAATGGATTAAACTTTAACCGAGTCTGAGCGGAGATAATGTGCGGTGGATTTTTAATTTTAAAAATTAATCAATAAATCTATTTCAAGAATATAAATCGTTATTTAATCATTTTATATGAAAACTGATAGTTTTGAAAATGAAAATAGTTTTGCGTCAATGACTTTGACTGCATTGACATTGCAGACTTTTGTCTATGTTCTAACCGGCCAGACCCAAGTGCAAGGCTTTATGGAGGGTATATTGATGGTGGAAAGCAGTGACGAAATAATAGGAATATATTGATGCAATATTGATTAGGTTTATTCAGAGAGAAAATCAACACATGTTACACGATCGATATAATGACATCAAAATAGAAAACCATGTCAAGAAAACAAATTCAAATATTCCCGCGATCATAGACAATATGAACAGCCAGCACTTTCCAACACCTTCTCCTGGTGGATGCTCATGTGGCTGCAGTATGGCACTATCCACACATTAACGTCTCACAGTGTCCAGCAAACTTCACTTTACCCAATGGCTTTGTCATTATGTCTGCTAACTGTACTTCGGTTGGGCAGTAGCTTATGTTGATCAGCCCTTGCACAAAGTGTTCGTGTATGAAATGGTATCGCACGTCTATATGCTTAGATCTTTTGTTGCAGGAACCAGATTTTACTAGCTGTATCGAGCTTTGGTTGTCGACATGAAGATTTATTTTTGCTTCTATATCTGTTATTTCCTTTAAAAACGATTTTAGGTATAACGCTTCTTTACAGCATTCTGCTGCAGCAATAAATTCAGCTTCTGTAGATGAAAGGGACACTATGGGTTGTCTCTTGGATGCCCATGAAACAGGTCCATTTGCTATCATAAGTACTGAGCCAGATGTGCTTCGTCTCGTCTTCGGATCTCCCGCATAGTCAGAATCCGAGTAGGCATTTATAATTTCTAACGGGCTATTTCTTTTAAACAGTATGCCCTTCTCTTTCGTTCCAACTAGATATCTGAATATTCTCTTCACTTTTACGACATCTTGTTTAGTCGGATTTTCAACATTTCTGCTAACTAAATTTACAGCCTGTGCAATGTCAGGTCTCGTTCTGGTCGATAGATACAGTAGACTCCCCACTGCCTCTCTATAGGGGTATTCCTTCTCCTGAGGAGTTTCCTGTGTCGACTTGGCATCGTTGCTTCCAGGTGTGTCACAAGATTTAGCATTTTTCATATTATATTTTTCCAGAGTATCGTTAATATAGGTCTTCTGTGTCAACCTTATTCCTTCTTTGGAGTTATGAATTTCCATACCCAGGTAAGTATTTGGATTTTCATTTCTTTTCATCTCGAATTTTGTTTCAAGTTTTTTCAATAAGCAGTCTATCTTTTTTCGGTCTTTTCCTATGACCAGTCCATCGTCAACAAACAATCCAATTATTATTGACTTGTCTTCGTTTACGAATACGCATCTTTCGGTTTTTATTGTCTTGAACCCTAAATCAAACATCGCTCGGGTAAAGGTTTTATTCCATGTGAACGGAGCTTGTTTTAATCCGTATAGTGATTTTCGTAATCGACAAACTTTTTCCGTTCCATTTTGGCCAATGTCATAGCCAACAGGTAGTTTCATGTAAACTTCATCTGTCAGTTCGCCATATAAGAAAGCGGTCTTGACATCAAAAATCATGAAGTAGTAATTTTTAGATGCGGCAACGGCTAATAATGTCTTTAGAGCAGATTGACTTACAACTGGGCTATTAATTTCTTCAAAATCCAGGTTACCCTTCTGCTCGCAGCCACGTACGACTAATCTCGCCTTGTACGTACCGTCATCTTTTATTCTAAATACCCATTTGTTGGACAGAATCTTGTGTCCTTTGGCTTCTGACTTGTCAACTATTACCCACGTGTTGTTCTTTTCGAGTGAATCCTTCTCAGATTGAATTGCCTTCTCCCAATTTCGCTTGTCCGTGCTTGTCACAGCTTCTTCATAAGTAAGTAGCGAGCAGTCAGTTTTATTTTCAGACGCAGACATAGTAACACAACTACTTAGCTCGTAATCTCGTGTCCATTTTGGCGGCCTCACTACTCTCTGTGGTCTTGCACTTGGAGCAGGGTCAGGTATCTCAAATGGCTCTGAAATTTCTGGATCAGCAACAACAGGTTGGAAAAAAGACTCTGAATCAGAAGAAAATTGATTAGGTTCCTGAAAAGGTAAGTAATTATTAGTTTTACAAGGTTCTAATTCAATTTCTTCTTTTTTAGATTCTGAACGTGCTCGTTGAATATTTTCATATTGTTCATCAGTATTAATTTTGAAATGCATCTTCTCCATTATTCGTACATCTCTGCTGATAACAATGTCATTTTTCGCCGGTATGTATATTCTGAAACCTTTTGCGTTTCTCGCATATCCTATAAACACTCCTTCAATAGCTTTCGCAGTCAATTTTCCTCTGCGATTTTTATTCAAAACAAACGCTCTGTTTCCGAATACATGTAGGTGATTTCCTGATGGTATTCTTCCTGTCCACTTCTCGTAGGGCGAACTTCCTTTCAGAGCTCTTACTGGGCTTCTGTTTATCAGGTAATTAGCAGTGTTCACTGCCTCTGCCCATAAATATGGAGGGACATTGGAGTCAAGCATTAGACATCTTGTTTTTTCCATCAGAGATCTGTTTTTTCTCTCGCTACACCCGTTCGATTGAGGTGTGTAAGGAGTAGTCAGTCTTCTGTTTATACCATACTCTTTGAGGAGGTTGTCGAAAGGTTTTGATCGGTACTCACCACCATTGTCTGTATGGAGGTTCTGTATCTTGGTTTTATGGAATAGTTCGACGTTCTTCTTATACTCCTTGAATTTTTCGATAACTTCACTTTTTTCTGACATGAAGTATACACAGCAGTATCTTGTGAAGTCGTCTATGAACGTGACGTAATACTTCGAACCGCCCAATGATTGATGCTCGAAAGGACCGCATACATCACTGTATATTATCTGTAGAGGCTCAGTAGAGAATATTTCACCATAGCTTTGAAATGGTAGAGTTGACATTTTACCTTTGATACAGGTTTCACATGGTTCAAGAGATTTTTCTTTGAAATCAAGTCCTCTTATCATCTCATTTCTTTGCATTAGTTTCAGGTCTCTCTCATTAGCATGACCTAATTTTTTATGCCACTTCATAATTTCGCTTTCTACTACAGGCGTGAAATTTGCTGTCTCCGTCGACTCTTCAAGTTCAAGGTAGTATAACCCATCTCTTCTCTTTGCTTTTAAAATTACACTTTCGTCTTCTAGTACACTAGCTTGATTCTTTTCAAATAAGACTTTAAAGCCATTATCTGTTATTTTGCTTACTGACATTAGATTATTTGTCAAGTCCGGAACGTAAAGCGTATTTTTTAAAATATATTCGTACTCATCAGCATGTAGTACCACTTTTCCTTTACCTTTTACATTTGCAGTATGCTTCTCTGACGCCAATCGTAATTTATCAGACACAGGGATTAGGTTTGTCAACAAATCTTCTTCTCCTGTCATGTGCGACATACAGCCGCTGTCTAGACACCACGATCCATTTTTGAATTTTGACGTATCAGTACTTTCAGTTGTCAGACATACATTGAAGCTCTTTTGTTGATTTTTGTTTACGTTTTTCTTTTGTTTTATCTTCGACCAACAATCTTCCGTTGAATGCCCTTTTTATTACAATTGCTGCACATTAAACTCTTTTTCTTTGCTTTCACATAGAATGCCTCTGAAGTTTGGGACTTAGATTGCCTCCTTGCTTCATGTTCTTCGATTATTTTTACCTTGAGAGTTTCAGGGCTAGGCAAAGTATCTCTCGACTCAATCGCCGTTCTAAAGCTGTCGAAATTTGTAGGCAGACTGTACAACATCATTATGCTTAACAGCTCTGAGTTGATAGTGACTTTCATGTCTTCTAGTTTACCTACGACATCCATGAAGTTGTTGAGATGGTCTCTTACATCTTCTTGAGGTGACATTTTCTTAAAAACTAATTGTTTTAATAGGGTAGCTTTTCTGGCTGGTCCCGAGCTTTGATAGATGGATACTAATTTATCCCATACCTCTTTTGACGTGTTGCAACCTTTAATTTGCTTAAGTTCTGCTGGAGATATTAGCAGTAGTAACTCAGACCTTGCTTTTCTATCTTCTTTTTCAAAAGCACTTTTTTCATCAGTAGTCGCGGTCTCCAATAACTTTTTTTCGCCGCTCGCGTATTCCCACAAGTCACTTCTTATTAAGATTGCTTGTGCTTGTAGGCACCATGTGTCGTAATTAGATTTCGTTAATGTTTCGATGTTACGAAAATTCGAACCCATTTTTCTTTTCTCACTTTTACACTTTTTTATTCTTCCATTTTATTTATCACTTTTATTTTACCAACCACGCTCTGCTACCACTGATGGTGGAAAGCAGTGACGAAATAATAGGAATATATTGATGCAATATTGATTAGGTTTATTCAGAGAGAAAATCAACACATGTTACACGATCGATATAATGACATCGTGTTAGAGCAAAGAGGATTGGACAATTGTTGACAGACTGGCTGGTTTGAATCTTGAGGGATGTTTTGAATGGAATGTGACGGTTCTCTGTCGAGCAAAAATTATAATTGTCAGCGGAGGCTGATTTTTGTATTGAGATTTATTTATTGTGTTATTTGAGTTATGTAATAGTAATTAAAGTGTTTAAATATATATAGTGTTTTCCTGAGATTAGTCTACAGGTGAGCGAAGTTCTCACAGGTCATGGGAAGTACGATTTCCAAAAATCTGATCGACCTAATCATGAACGAGGTACAACACTAGTGTAAAACACAGAGAATTAATATTTTGTTGGATGTAGAGGAGAACGGCGGTAAGAACTACCAACCAATAACATCCTACTAGCTAGAGTAACATAACACAATGAGTACCACCATGTCGAATGCGGGACCGGGACTCCCGAGCATAGAGAAATTGCAAGGTAACAATAACTGGAGTACCTGGAAGTTTGACATGGAATGCGTATTGATGCACGATGATTTGTGGCACTATATAGAGAAAGTTGCTGACACAACAGATGCTACCGCAAAGAGAAACGATCAGAGAGCGCGAACTAAAATCTGCTTACTGATTGAGAGTCAGTGTAAGGTACACGTTCGTAAAGCCACTACTGCGTACGAGACGTGGAATAATCTTAAAGTAGCTTACGAAGATAAGGGTATCAACAACAGATGTAGACTGTTGTCAAGGCTAGTGAGCCTAAAACTGAGCATGTTTAATTCAATAACTGAATATATAACTGAACTGATGCAAGTTAGCAATCAACTAGCAGACTTGGGAAAAGAAATCGATGACGAATTACTAGCAGCACTCATGCTACAAGGCCTACCAGAGGAATATGCGCCTATGAGATTGGCGCTGGAGAGCGCGAACATAACCTTAACTTCGGACTATGTAAAAACAAAACTGCTGCAACTGGATGAGAACAGAATGAGTGCAGGCCCAAGTAGCAGGCCTAGCTCGAGCTCCGCGCTCACTACATCAAAGCATCACAACAATCACAAGAAGCTTGTTCAGAGGAACAAAGAGAAGAAGACAGTAAAATGTTTCATTTGCGAGGGACCGCATAAAGCTTGTGACTGTCCACACAACCCACGTCAATCGAAGAGGAATCATATGGCGACGGCACTAACTAGTGTGAATCGAGAGAAGACTCATCAAGACGAGTGGATTATAGATTCGGGAGCGTCAGGACATATGAGTTTCAGGAAGGACTGGATGGATAAGTTTGTGAACTTTGACAAAAAGGTAGAAGTGAGTTGCGCGAATGGAGGTAAGGTTTTTGGAGAAGGTTTTGGTATTATAGAGAATGATTCACTTGATATTAGCATAAACAATGTGATGTATGTACCAGATTTGTCTTCAAATTTATTGAGTGTGAGCTCTATGGTTAACACAAGAAATAAGGTTGTGGTTTTTAATAAAAAGGGTTGCGAAATTTACAATGCTGATGAATGTTCTATAAAAGGGAACCCATGTGTAACTGGGAAGCATGATAGAGGAATTTATAAACTAAAATGTTCCTCAGAGGCAGTTGCACTGGCGTCTACAATTGGAAGCGAGATGGAGCTTTGGCATAAAAGGACGGCACACTTGAGTGTACGTAACCTGACTTTATTGAGAGACAAAATGGCAACAGGGGTAAGTTTTGATAACATTATTAACTCCAAAATGGACTGCGTAGCCTGCTTGATGGGCAAGCAGACTAGGCAACCATTTAAACGTAACCAGGCTACGAGAGCTGGAGAGCTCCTCGAGCTAATTCATTCGGATATTAGCGGGCCAATGAGTGGTAAGTCTATTGGAGGTCATAGATACTATATAACTTTTATCGACGACTACTCGCGAAAAACTTTTGTATATTTTCTTGAGGCCAAAAGTGAAGCGTTTGAAAAAATAAAAGAGTTTATAAATTTAGCAGAGAGGCAAACAGGAAAAAAGGTGAAAGTAATAAGAACTGACAATGGAACTGAATATGTAAATAAAAGAGTAGATGCCTTTCTCAAAGAACATGGCATTAGGCACCAGCTCACCATAACATACACGCCTGAACAAAATGGTGTAGCCGAACGTGCAAATCGCACGATTGCCGAAAAGAGCAGAGCAATGTTACAAGAGGCAGGACTTCCCGTCAGTTTTTGGGCTGAAGCAGTCAATACCGCTGTATACTTGAAAAATAGAAGTCCCACAATAGCTGTAAAGAAGATGACGCCAGAAGAGATGTGGACTGGACGAAAGACAGACTTACGTCATCTTAAGGTTTTTGGATGCAAGGCATATATGCACATACCAGATCAAAAGAGAACCAAGTGGGATCCGAAAAGCAGAGAGCTGGTATTTGTAGGATATTGCGAAGAGTCAAAAGGGTACAGGCTGATAGATCCTTCAAACGGAGAGCTGCATAGAGCCCGAGATGTAATATTTTTTGAGAACCAAAAATATGAAGGAGGCACAAGGGCTTATGATCCTGAGAAGAAGCAGCACGTTACTATCAACCTAGAAGAGAATGTACAGCAAGACGTAGCTCCAAAGCAAAGAGATAATGTTCAGCAACGGGGAACTCTACAGCCAAGAGAAAATGTTCAGCAAGAGCGGAGAATTCAGGTAGAGAACCTGGAATCAAATGATGGAGATCATGATGCTCATGCTGAAATATCCGATGGTGAAGAAAACTGGGCTTCGTCTGAAGAGAGACCAGATGGAGAAAATAGAGATACACCAGTAGATATTTTACCAGCTGAAGAGAATAGAGACACTCCTGTTGAACCTTTAGTGGAAGAAAGGAGATATCCACTCAGGGACAGAAAACCTGTTCAGTTACCTGATTACATAACCTACCAAGCGACATCAGAGTTTGATGATCCGCTTACAGTGCAAGAGGCATTATCCAGGAAGGATGCTCAACAGTGGAGAGACGCGATTAAGGAGGAGCTAGACGCACTGAAGACAAACGGAACGTGGACTCTAGTAAAGCCTGAACAAGCAAGCAACGTTGTTGATTCCAAATGGATATTTAGAATCAAAAAGGAGGTGGGGAATAAAACTCGTTACAAAGCTCGCTTAGTGGCACGCGGCTTTAGCCAGAGAAAAGGCATAGATTACGATGAGACTTTCTCACCGGTAGTGCGACACAGTTCAATGAGACTTCTCCTAGCCTTAGCAGCTAATCTCGGTCTACAGATTGATCACATGGACGTAAAAACTGCGTTTCTTAATGGAAGTCTTAATGAGAGAGTCTTCATGCGTCAACCACCACACTTTGAGGAGAAAGGGAAGGAAGACTACGTGTGTCTTATCCAGAAGTCTCTATATGGACTTAAGCAAGCACCACGATCTTGGAACTTGAAGTTACACACTGAGCTGGAGAGCCTAAACTTCAAACGATGCAAGAACGAATCGTGTGTCTATATGAGAAAAACAGATAAGGACATGATAATCCTCGCTGTTTATGTAGATGACATTTTGTTACTCTATAACAACGAAAATGAGATGAAAAAGGTTAAAGAAGAACTAAAAGCAAAGTTTGAGATGAAGGATTTAGGAAAGGCCGAACTGTTTCTTGGAATGCGGATAAAACAAGAAAACGGACTTATCCAAATTGATCAAGAGGAATACATTGACAAAGTCCTTCGCAGGTTTAAAATGGAGAACTGTAAACCAGTCAGTACACCAGGAGTTCCAGGCCAACGTTTCCAGAAACCACAAGAGCCATATACACCTGATAAAAGTATACCCTACAGAGAGCTGATAGGATCACTGATGTATATAGCTGTGTGTTCCAGACCGGACATAGCACACTCAGTAAATTTTATGAGTCAGTTCTGTAACTGCTATGAGGAAGTTCACTGGACTGCTACTAAGAGAATCTTAAGGTATCTTAAAGGTACAAAGAGCATGGGACTCAAGTACTCCAAGGAGACATACGGATGTATACAAGGATTTGCCGATGCTGATCATGGTGGAAACTTAGTTGACAGAAGATCATATTCTGGCAACGTCTTCACGATGGCAAAGGGAGCTATTTCATGGCAAAGTACAAAACAAAGAAGTATAGCTTTGTCAACAGCCGAGGCTGAATATATGAGCCTATCGGAAGCTGCCAAAGAAGCCATATTTCTTAAAAGGTTCCTTATGGAAATTATGGGAAAGGAGGAGTCTCCCATAACAATACACACGGACAGCCAATCCGCTATGGCAATTGCACAAAACCCAGTGCAACATCAGCAGACTAAGCATGTTGATGTTCGCTACCATTTTATAAGAGAAGCAATCGAAAATGGTGCAATTTCGCTGGCATACTTAGAAACGAAGCGAATGGTTGCTGATGTCTTGACAAAAGCCGTTGTTAGAGAGAAGCATGAGTTTTGTCGTAGAGAGATGGGTGTGTGTTGAAGGCTGTTCGTTAGTGAGAGTGAAAGGAACCAGGAGAGTTTGGATGAGGATAGAATGTCTGAGGGAAAACAATTGAGGAGGAGTGTTAGAGCAAAGAGGATTGGACAATTGTTGACAGACTGGCTGGTTTGAATCTTGAGGGATGTTTTGAATGGAATGTGACGGTTCTCTGTCGAGCAAAAATTATAATTGTCAGCGGAGGCTGATTTTTGTATTGAGATTTATTTATTGTGTTATTTGAGTTATGTAATAGTAATTAAAGTGTTTAAATATATATAGTGTTTTCCTGAGATTAGTCTACAGGTGAGCGAAGTTCTCACACATCGAAATAGAAAACCATGTCAAGAAAACAAATTCAAATATTCCCGCGATCATAGACAATATGAACAGCCAGCACTTTCCAACATAATTATATGTGCCTCTGACCTCCATAGATTTTATGAACATAGACAAAGACAAACTGAAATATGTAATAATTTATATAAAATAATAATAATTTACATATGGTAGTGTGACATAAATCAAAATATTTGATAAAAATGATTTTATTTGTTCCCAAAGTTGAATAGACAAAGTCAGATAGGAGCAATGTTGCTGTAACAAAATATTTTTATATTTATAACTGGTATCTATTTCCAGGAGGTCAGACCACACATGCGCAATTATGAAGCGTCATGTCTTTCTAAGGAAGTCGACAGGCCTTGATAATGAATACTTTAGAATATAATAAAATAATTCAATTATTGCAGAAAACATATTTTATTAGTTGGTTAAAAACCCACACGCACGCATATACAGCTTGCCCACCACCTAAATGGCTAAACGGGGGGCCTTGGTATTACGTGTGTATGTACATGTTATAGTTATGTGTCAAACCGTAAACTGTGACGTCACACAATTTTCAAAGAGCGTTTTGGGCGCGAAAGCATGTGTCAAAATATATTTTGTTAATTTAACATATTTAAAGCCGTTTTTAGGGTAAAAGTTGAATTTTAGGGCAACGTTTAGTTAATATAGAACGTATTACAAGCATTTCAAAAAATTGGAAACAACCCCATTATTTACAAATACATAATGTTGTGGTACATTTAATATCCAAAAACAAAGAAATAAAACTTTCTAACAACTTATAGGCAAGGTGCCTAGAAGGCTGGCCGTATTTCTATTTCCCCGCTGTATGGCGATACTTATACGCTGTACGAAATAGTGGCCAGCCCTCTGGTCGAGCCCCGAGGCCTCTATTAGGCGCGCCGACAAATCTTTAAAAAGCCGACGCGCACTTGGCTCCCATGGCCCCAAGGTTTCAACGCCAAACGCCGCAAACATGTAGCTGCTTCCTAGTGCTGAATATTTGCGGCGCTTGAGGCTTTCGGCCGAGGATGCCGCAGCGCCAGCGGTAACTTTGATGCTCGGGACATGGGACGGTGCCAGGGTATCAACGCATGTAGCGTCCCAAACTAGCGGCCGATCCATGCTCCAAGGCACCAGTGTCATTCCGTCGGGTCGCTTGCCATCGTCCCTGGCTAGACCGCTGGGCTCAAGTACTGCCGGCACTCTGGCACTAACAAGGGCCCGACGGATAACATCATTGATACTGGTGTGGCGGGGGATTCTTCCAGGACGCACGAGAGGCCATGGTGGCCTAGGATGTCCACCATGGCGCCGCATTGACAGCGATGTGGTTGGTTAGTTGATGCCCCTAAACGTAAGCTAGCTGCCAGGCGGAAGGTAGTGTCATCCAAAAAAGTGCCAATATTTAGAGAGGGTAATGCCTGCAGCCACAGACCCGACTCCCACTCCGCAGTCGCAAGAAGACGAGCTCGGTCTGTCGAACTAGTTGACGTATCTAAAAGGTTTTTTCGTACTAGTTGACAGAGAGGCTCGTCCCATTGCTTCTGCGAGCAAGGATTGGCAGGCGGATCCGTGTTGGGGCAGGTTATAGACCAAACGTTCTTGGCCTCGGAGCAATGTGCGGCCTCCATGGATCCAATGGAAGAATCTAATGTTTTCCCTATAAGTAGGGAATGCAATAACCGGGCGTTTTTCATTACCGGTAATTTACCGATGCGAGGTCCCACTAACCGGTTAACCGGTAAATTACCGGTTATACGTTTATGAAATAAAAAACATTGATTTTGCATTATTTTCGTCAGTAACCTTTAAAAGTAATCAACAGCACGTTATAGAAACATCGAGAAAACAAAATAATGAAAATAAACCATAAACATTAAACAAGATATATTTACTAATCATATTAAATAAAAAATCAAACATGTATCATTTCAAAGCGAAATGAACTTGTACATTAAATAAGCAACATCAAACTTTTTTAATTCTTTAAAAATAGCAGTAATCAAAGGGTAACAATATTATAACTAAAGAGTGACAGTCGTCATTTAAATGTCATACAAGTTTGCATTTACACATCTATCAATTTAATATTGTTATTAAAGTAACTGAAACCGTAATCAACATTCATTAAAATCTAGTAAATATAAGAAAAAAAAATTTAACAGCAAGAATTTACTTTAAAATTGCACTTTAAGAGGCCGTTATCGATTTTAGACGCAAAAATGTCAAATTGATAGATTAAGCGCATGAAATTGTACACCTTTTGTTAACTATTAAAAATGACAAGTATTGGTTTCTTTTAGCACGTCTTGTTATCTTTCAATAGAATAAATATATTTTTTTAAACAGACTCACGTAATTAGTAATGTTTTTTTTTCTGATGAACGTTTAGGTAAACGCGCGAAATGCAGTGATTTTGTCGATCTTATTTGTAAAGTTCGTTAAGTTTGGACTGCTAAAAATGGTAATTTTGTATTACACATATCCTGTACTTCAACTTTAATAAACTACATTTTTGTTACTATACATTTGAAGTAGTGTAAATGAAAGTTAGACGAAATCAATTTTCTCCAGAAATTACTTCAAAACAAGTGACAATTTCTCTGAAAATTGACTTAATTTCAACGTAATTTTGATACTTAAACAATCTACAACATTTGCTGAAACTGTTCTTATACATCATTTTGTATAATTTACTACCATAATTTATATGAATTTTTAAAAACTATCCCTTCTCGTTACCTATTACCGGGGACGCACGCTTGCGACCTCATTATTAAAAGGCAAGATGAAAAAACGTGCTAATAGAAATCAATACTTGTTATTTAGATATTACGTAACAAAAGGTGTACAATTCCAACGACTAAATCTATCAATTTAAAATTTTTGCTCTAAAATCGTTACCGGGCTCTTAAGATAGGAGTTGGAATCAGGAACATGTCATCATCAGATCATTCTGTTAATTATATATAAAATAATTGCGTTTGTTAAATATCTAGGCGATTAATTAGAACGTTGCTTAGACATTCGTGAACGATATCTTGAACACAAGTAACCAGCGGTAGAAAATGTTCTTTCGCATTCTACACTTGTCGGACACTACAGACTAAAACAAAGGACACTGAACATAGTAAGGCGGGTCGGGTAGGGGTGGCGAGAAGGGAAAGGGCGAGGGATTAGCGACCACTCAAAAACATTGCTTCCTAAATAGTTCCTACTCCGACGAAATCATAAGATGCAGAAAAGTAAGTATTTTAAGTGTCTCTTCGTAATCGTAAACCGTAGTAATTGTTTTTTTTTTTTGTAAGTACGAAGACATAGATGGGCTAATTCAACAGGTTTTTACATTTTTATTTGCCTATACAACGTTCGGTAAATTCCCGGTTACGGCTGGATATTACCGGTATTTTACCGACTGTAATATTGGTCAAATTACCGGGTAACCGGTTAACCGGTTAACCGGTTAGCATTCCCTACCTATAAGGCTCTGAGCACCACGCACCGAGGACAAGAACGCAGGTAGAGCAACACAGGAAATTTTGCGGATTACTTAAAAGATATTAGAACCGTAATTTGAATATAGCGCTAAAATAGTATAAGAAGGTCATTAATTTCAGTAGTATATTGATATTATTACTGCCACAATGGTATCTTTTTAACATTGGCAACATGTGCGAGTGAGACACAGGGCTCGGATTTTGCTATCTCAAGTGGACCGTTTTCTCTAGTCTGGTACGAACATCTTTTAGGCTCGGTGATAAGGTTCAATTTTATCCTCCCGAGTCCTGGATATAAAATGAGTACGCTCGCATAAAAGGCGAGAGTCCTTTTTAACACCTTCAACGTCAAGTCCTGGATAAAAAACGAGTCCGCTCGCATAAAAGCCCTTTATAACACTATCAGTGTTGAGTCTTGAACCTTCTGTTGCTTATTTTAAGGTTTAAAATGAGTTTGTCAGATTTTCGTTGGAACAAAGTTGATTATAGACTGTAAGAAGAATACTTTAAGCATATTTTTTTTACAAATTATTTGGGCATTATAATGGCCTCTCGGCTTTTATGCTACTAAGATTATATGATAAATGTAGGGAATATGTGTCATTTTGTATGAAATCAGGTGTATCTTTGAAAAATAAAATAAAATATTAGGAATTGACAAAATGCTATAATTATGAAAAATAACAAAAAACACAGAACCATTCTGTTAAAAAAAAACATAAAAACCTTTAATAAAAAATTAAACCTTTAAGTTAAATCAGTCTACTTCTCACATCACACTAGTTTCCTTATAACGTAACTTACTTACGTATTTTAACAACAATTGAAATAAACCTTTTGTAACATTATATAACTTATTAATTTCTCAATACAAAATAATGTCTTTGTGCGCGTAACTATATAATAAAAAAATATTCATCTATGTGTTTTAAGGAACCAACTTCAAGTAGCCACTTTGATACACACGGATCTAACAGAGTACCTCCTTTTTAGAAGTCGGTTTAAGTACTAAAACCTTCTTCTATTCTAAGTGTATCAAATACGTCTTTGAAAATCGATTCAGCCAAACGCAAGAAAATCAGGAAAAAACATACATAAAAACATAGGGGTCAAACTGAGAGCTCCTTTTTTTAGTCGGTTCTAGTACTGAACCCTTCTCCTAAATGTAGCGCATACCTCTCTGAAAACCGCTTTAAAATCGATTTAGCCAAACGCGAGCCAAAATCTAAACAAAAGTAACAAACAAACATACATACATAAAAACATACGGGTCAAACAATTTCTTGTATGCTTAAAATCACTACTCAACAATAATGTAAGTATAGCATATTGACCGAGAGTCCGTTAAGACGCCAGAAACATGGCGACCTACACTATAAACTAAGTCCATAGAAATAGGATAGTATAGAACGACTGTCAAACTTCAAAAGTGTGACCAAAAATGAAATGCAAGTGTTCGGCTCCTTAGTTTACCTCAACAATATCGAAATTTCCTGTAAACAGTTTGGATCTATCACAACAATACACAAATATAAAACTGTTTTTTTGCGCAATTTAGACGAAAATTGCGTTTTTGTTTGATTATACATTGGACATGTAAGCTTATTTTGCAAGAAATTTTGGGAGTAGTGCCTTTTTAATAGGCGTACGATATTTTCTTCATCGGTACGATAATTTTGACACTCAATGATAATTCTCTTCCACTCACCTGGCAACACTTTGTTAAGTCACTGTCACTACGATTAGTATTATAGATAGCCATAATATCTCCAAAAAGCAAATAGTCACTACGTTCTTCAGTATCTCTTATGAGTCTGTGCTACAAGTAAAAAAGTGTTCTTATAAATATGCAACTAAAATAATTTCTACACATAAAGTATTAATAAGTTATTTTGAAAATGCAGGCGTTTACAACACAGTCATTCTCTAGTTTAATTAGAGCGCGTCTTAATACCGAATTCTTCCCTCGTCAACATTATGGTTAGAATTTTTAAACATTTACTTTTTTACACTTTATATGTCTTTCCAATATAATATAATCTAGATTAGACTAATAATAGACAATCACTAAATAAATTTGCATCAGTTTAATAAATTTGCATCAGTTTACATCATCATCATGTTACATTTTGGCCTGGATTTTATATTGGTGATTTGCCATTATAGTGACCCGCAAGAGGTTTTACCGCAACACTGGCATCGTCCAGAGCGACAGCAAGTGGGAAGTGACGCTGGACCACCGGCGACTGAAGACGCCGAACGGCAGCGTGCTGTCGGTGAGCAGCGAGCCGCTGGCGCGCGCCGTCGCCGCCGAGTGGGACGCGCAGCTCGAACACATCACACAGCCCACCATGCACCTGGTAAAGAATGCATACATTCCAAATTTCCAACTTATCCTAATATCCCACATAAATATGACGTATGGTCACCCTAATTAGAACGAAATGCAATGCTCTGGTTTGACTTCTCATGTGGACACACTTTTTGGCCAGTGTACTGTAGCCATACTGTAGCTTATTATCTACGTCCGTGCTCGGGCCCGATAACGAGTCTGATATCAGGCCTGATAAAGTGTGGATGTAATTGGCACTATATCCACCCTTCCCGATAATCATTTTCGATTTCTCGGAATATCAGCACATCGTTACCAATATTTGCAATGTAAAAAATACGTTGTCTAATTGCCAAAAATGTGAAATGTTTGATATTTTTGGCATTATAGAGAAAAAAATGTTGACAGCGACATTTTTCGCTATGGTAATGTGTTGTGTTGTTTTGTTTGCTATGGTATTGCTGATCAAAGAGCATATAATCCCTACGTTTTAAGAGACGGGATTCCCATACTAGCGAGTGGAATCAGTTTGTTTCGCAAATCATTACCAACAAAGAACCATAGTACCAACATAAGCGATTTAAATAGTGTAGCTACACGCTTGCGTTTCTTATCGATATCGATAAAATGGGGAGGATTGAAACATAGACTCCTGTTTAAAAATGTTGTACTCGAAATCAGGTTAGGATGGAGTCCACATTTAAGTTGTATGTTATATAATGGATAGTTCTATGAGTGGACTAATACGCGGTAGGGTTTAATGTGGACCCGAATTTTTTTTTACAACACCTTGTTTGAAAGAAGATTTTTCTTCCCCACTAGGAAGGATCACAGTAGCACTTTTTTTCCATACTAGGAGGGATCAAAGTGACAATTTTCTGTTCTAGAACACGTTTACTTCTCTTTTTGCATACTTTTTAGGTTAAATTAAATTTGTACCATAATAATTTCCTCATAAGTGATGAGAAAAGCAGTTCGTAACGTTTATCACGTGGTAGCAAATATATTTCCACCTTAGGGTGGTATTCCACCTATCTAATTTCTTGGCCAATGTCATAGCGTCTCGCTCTCTCATTAAGCAAAATGTGAGACGCAATACACGTTGGACAAAGAAATTGCATAGGTAAAATACCACCCTTAGGCGTTAACACTTGATTCCCTCATTACGCTAGGATTCTATTTTACAATACCTCGTCACACTCAGAATGTAATTATAAAATCCTTCGCTATTTTTTTATTTATTAAAAGCTCTATTTCAAATTGATCTGCACATACATGTTTCAATAAATGGAACTTTTCTATGGAAAGATGTATCAGGTCTTCGTTCCCAGCAAACTTGACCCACTGCCTGCATCTGAAAACATTCAGCCATGGACAAACATGACTTTATCTACATTTTATATTCCAAGTATTTGTTAATGAGATGATCAACTCATTATTTAGCGCTAATATGCATCTATAAATCATGTATTTTTAGCATCCAATTATCAACAACCCTTTATCAATGCTCTAACTTTTTATGTATTTTTATGTCTTTGTCTGTTAATCATGAGAACCGGTCTGGCCTAGTCGGCTGTAAGCCGATGGTCCCAGGTTCAAATCCTGATACGGGCATTTATTTATGTGATGAGCATGAATATTTGTTCCTGAATCATGGGTGTTTTCAATATGTATATATCGTTGTCTAAGTATCCACAACACATGCCTTATTGAGCTTACTATGGGACTAAGTCAATTTGTGTAATAATGTTGTATAATATTTTTTATTTATATAAAAACAGATTAATTTACTTACATTTCAGGTTAATATTTTAAATAATATCTAGATACAAAAAATATATTAAATAATGGTCATTAATGCATAGATGATAGATAATTTTCCACTGAAAATCTTCGACGAATTAATTTTGTGTCATATTGCATGCAAGTTCTCAGGAAATTTCACATATTTTATTTAATTATTTACACTGATATTCAAATAAACATACAGTTATCGATAGTTTTAGTACATCCCTAGTTCACAACTAAAAATAATATAAAATATCTAATTTTCGATGTGTTTAAAGCCTGCTGCACCAAAATAAGGTCAAAAGTATATAAAGCAATACGTACCGGTCTTTATCCAAGGGAAATGTCGCCATAAAATTCCTTTTTTCGTGATTTTCTCGAGTGGCTCGCTTCAAGCTGACACGAAATACCCGAACAAAACATTGAAGCCCTCATAACAAACAAAACAATTAGGCTGACAGTTGACTTGATGTAAACTTGACAGTTTTATTTCTTTCTTCGTTGGCAAAGATTTGCGATACAAACTCCATACAAAACTTTTATTGTTCCTTGTTGCGTCAGCCTGTTGCTGATATACTCCAGGCTGACGCAACTAGGAACAAAATAAGTTTTGTATGGAACTTGTTTCGCAAATCTTTGCCAACGAAGAAAAATAAAACGTCAGTGCTATTTATTCTGTCAAGTTTACATCAAGTCAACTGTCAGCCTAATTGTTTTGTTTGTTATGAAGGCTTCAATGTTTTGTTCGGGTATTTAGTGCAATTTCTTTATTATTTAGTGAAAATATTGAAAATAGTGAACCGTGATCAGAGTAAAGAGCGACTTTGTTATAATGCCACCGAGAAAATGGTTTACTAAGTGTGAAATATGTGGCAAACGAGCCACTCGAGAAAATCACGAAAAAAGGGATTTTATGGCGAAATTTCCCTTGGATAAAGACCGGTACATATTGCTTTAGATACTTTTGACCTTATTTTGGTGCAGCAGGCTTTAAACACATCGAACATTTAATAGTTTATATTATTTTTAGTTGTGAACTAGGGATGTACTAAAACTATCGATAATTGTATGTTTATACACAAATAAATGCCCGTACCAGGATTTGAACCTGGGACCATCGGCTTCATAGGCAGGGTTACTGCCCAGTAGGCCAGACCGGTTCTCATGATTAACAGACATATAAATACATAAAAAGTTAGAGCATTGATAAAGGGTTGTTGATAACTGGATGCCGAAAAACATGATTTATAGATGCATATTAGCGCTAAATAATCAGTTGATCATCTCATCAGCAAATACTTGGAATATAAACTGTAGATAAAGTCATGTTTGTCCAAGGCTGTATGTTTTCAGATGCAGGCAGTGGGTCAAATTTGTTGGGAACGAAGACCTGACGATACATCTTCCCATAGAAAAGTAACATTTATTGAAACATGTATGTGCAGAACATTATGAAAATAAAGCTTTAAATAAAATAAAAAAACGACTTAAAAACTGTATTAAAATAATTCGGGTCCACATTAAGCCCGACCAGATATTAGTCCACTCAAAGAACTATCCACTATATAACATACAACTTACATGTGGACTCGATGCTAACCTGATTTCGAGTACAAAATTTGTAGACAGGAGCCTATGTTTCAACCCTCCCCATTTTATCGATATCGATAAGAATCGCAAGCGTGTAGCTTACTACACTATTTAAATCGGTTATGTTGGTATTATGGTTCCTTGACAGTTCTTTGTCGTAGATTTTGGTAATGATTTGCGAAACAAACTGAGTCCACTCGCTAGTATGGAAGTCCCGTCTCTTAAAACGTAGTGATTATATGCTCTTTGATATGCTCATGTTTTGAATTGTGTTATTTGTTTTGTTTTGACTTTATTTTGTTCGGGTCATTTTGGACTGATAATATGGGCATTAATTAATTTTACAGTAATCGAATTCAGTAACCAGCAAAGTAAGTTCATTTTAGGGAGATTAAAATTTATTCTTGATATAACTTAAGTATTTCTTTTAGACTTTTTATGTGCATGAAACAAATTTTAGGTTAAACTCATGTTAACATTGTACAATTTATTTTAATGTCGTGCAAAATAATAAACATCGACAACACTGTTTCGGAATTTTCGAACTAGGACAGCTATTATATATATTACATCTTAACTCATTCATGGCCAAGACCCGTCGAGCGTACACTATACGCCGGGCCACCGCACAAACCGTTTTTAGCTAAACGGTTTGACTCAACTTATGCGTCTCTGGGCCTGGCGCAGACGGTAAATAAATCGCCGGTTATGAAGCCGGCCAGTTGAACAACATTTTTATTAACAACCTTTTTTTCTGTACCTATCGAAAAACAATATTGCAGTTTGTAGGAATGAACATTTTTATATGCTGTGTTTGTTGTTGTTGTTTTGAGTCAAATCGTAACTAAATCATATTTCCCATATTACTCCAAAATACATTTCTAATAGGGGGGATGGTATGAATCACTTCTTGAACTCTTATGAAAAATACCATATGAAAGATAATACCGCCGCTCCGGTGCATTCTTTGATTATTGTCCAAGTAGGCCCAATAAGCTTACATCTGGTAGGTCATTATCTTTGTTTTGGTAAACGTCATTATAATAGTAAGTAAAGAGCACTTAAAAGTTATTAAAATTGTAAGATATGATGTAATTAGTGAACCTATTAAACATGAAAAGGTTCATTTTATTGACATCTAAAAAAACAGATTTCCTTCACTGACTCACTCACTCACTCATTTGCTGATGTCATCAAACCACTTAGTTCCTGAAGTTATGGAAAGCTGAAATTTGGTATGTAAGCTAGTATTAGTACACAAAACACAAAAAACTGAAACTTCTAGAACTGAAATTTTTCCCTCCCAACTAGGGATTGCAAACCAGATTGATTTTCAATCCGGCCGGATCCGGATAGGTATAGGGAAACTAAAGTTAATTATATAACATATCTTTCTAGTTTTTTGCGTAATATGTATTCCTCCTAAATCTATAATTTGAAGTTAATAAATAACTTCTTAACAATAAAAATTAATTTGCATTCAAAATAATTGTACAATACAAAAAACAACAACAACAATAAAATAGAACTTAGTAGTAAAAAGTGTTACAATATCAATATCACTTTAAAAACAAAATATGAAATCGGTCATTTCTTATATTTAACCATTCACAACTGCTCTAATGTTCGTTTACAATTATAAATTTGATTAGTTTCCAAAGCCTGATGATGGGATGTGGGGTGCGAATTGGAACTCCTTGAAAGGAAAAGTTTTCGAAACGTTCTTTGATTGAGTTCTTTGTAACATTGACATCCAGTTGCGGAAACCCAGCCCGCGAATACGAATAACGAAAATAACGAACATTGACATCCATTCTAGTAACAAAAGAAGATATCTTACTTTTAACCAAAATGATATTAAATGCGCTCCAATATTATCTTGCTCTCATTTTTTTGTCTGAGAAAGTAGCAGACTGTGTGATTTAAAAAAATTGAACTTTTTTTAATTTACAAAAAGTATATTGGGCAAATTATAGGGAACAAAATATGACAAGACGATCTCATGCAAAACATAATAGAGTGTAAGATTGAAAACCATTGTGGAAAGGGACTCCCTAAGAAAAGTTACATGGATCAAATAAAGAATTGAGTAGACATAGAGTAGCATGTACCAAGAGACGAAGGAAATTGCATAAGATTGGATGAAGCCCAACTCTAGTCGGTACCGCCGACTTAATCCTGCTCATTTGTTTAGTTTTAATCTCCTATCACAACATTATGACACAACATTAACCTTCTCTTTAGCATAAATTACAAATGCCTTCCATGGCATCTCCATCCTTTAATTTTTCCTTCTATTACAGTATTTATGTAATTGTCATATTGTGCCACCAACATGAAAGAAGAAAGAAATCCTCTTCTGTTCCCAGTCATTGTCATAATAAATAAACTTTTATCTTAATATATATTTTAGACTTTTTCATTAGTTTTTTTGTTCTGTTCACCTTCATACCTATAGGTACGCGTGCTGTATTGAGGCGTTTGTTTTATTTTGCTGGATCCGGTACCTCCTGAAAAGTGCTGGATCCGCCCGGATTACCGGATCCGCCGGACCGAATTGCAATCCCTACCCCCAACTCCTTAAACTAGGGTATGAAAATTTGTATTACTGTTTGAGGGTTGTTTTTTTGGAAAATGTTCAATATGGTGGAAAAAAATAGCGTAAAGGACTTAAGTGCCATTACGGTCTATGGCGCTTAAGACCATTGTGAGTACGCTGTGAAAGTGACTCAACGAAGTCTCTTTTTTTTTACATGCTTAAGCATATCGATCTTATCGCCAGGAATACATCTCACAGAGCTACTAGGCGTAGTCATAGAAGAAATATATATGGTACTTTGCATTGTTCAGCAAAGTAAGGACATCATCGATATCCCCCAAAGAAGTATAGAACTCATCAGTCTCATCACAATAATATTCCGAAAAACACGCATAATTTGCGGCTTTTATTTGATTAATCCCCAACAATCGGTGAAAAACGAACATTTTGAACAGTGCATGATTTTTTCTTAGGAAGATTTCTTTGAAATTGCGCCTGCTCTTTTCTAAGACATAATTTTCTGAGTTATTTGAACTTAACAGATTAAACATTAAAGGTACTAAATCCTGGCGTAATTAAAATAATTGTACCATTGCGTTTTTCTTAAAAATGGGATCGATAACGTGAAAAATTATAACGCCTGCAAAATTTTAATAGCAAGCAAAATATAAAATGAGTAAAACTTGGAAACCACATATAAAATGGCTCATATTATAATTGAATGTGAAGGTACAAAAAAGGTACAAAAATTTGGCTTTTATAGAAATTATCAATAACCACGGGATCATAGCGTAATAAAGTACACCCGCCATTCTGACTGTCAGGATGGCGGGTGACCTGTTTTGATGATAACTTTAAGTACCGTGAGGTACAATTTTTTTTAAACGAGGTACTAAATATAGTACAAATTAGGTACAAAAATATGGTATGCTTTTCATTTGATTTTATTTAGGTACACCCGCCATTCTGACTCTCACCGTTTTTGTCTACTTAGATCAGTGGTGGGCAAAGTACGGCCCGCAGGCCGGCTCCGGCCCGCGAAAGGCTTTTATCCGGCCCGCCGACGGTCCTATGAAATAATTAGTATATGGCATTGGCCCACGATAATCGCAAGTCATAATACAGTTTTGCTGCAATTCTAGCCCTCCTCTCAAATTTCTTAAACTTTCTAGCCCCCATGAAAAAAGTTTGCCCACCACTGATTAAGATTAGATAGAGAACAATTTTCATTACTTATTTAGGTTTTATAGTGTAAAAAATATTATTTTCAATGACTCGTAGAAAAAGTATTGTATACAATAGTGATATAATTAAGGTTTTCAATCTCGTACCTCACTTAGGCAACTCAGTAAGCTTCTTTGCTTAAACACGGTACTCGACTGAAAAGCTCTCTATTAGGTATATCACGATTGTATGAAATACTATTATTTATTTGGTTAGGTTGCTTGCATATTTTTGACATATTAAAAAAACGGTTGTTGTACAAAAAAGGAACATGATGTTGTCCTATTGAGTATTGAAAACCGATAAAATGTTCACGCCAACAAATTCAAATTTCGAACACAGGGAATCTGGGAGACACGATTTTAAAAACAAAGGAAGAATTTTTATATCAAACTTTTTCAATAGCTAATGCCCGCTCCACATTCTTGACAAATCTACACGGGACTTGCCAAATACGTCTATGTTCGTATTGGTTCGTGTTCTCGTCTCTCCGTTTCGTGTCGGTAATGTCGGTAACCATCAAAGGGCTCTCGTGAAGTTTCGTGTTTGCCTGAAACTATCCCTCCACACTCTTGTTCTATTGGGATTAAATAAATAACGGATAATGGCAGATAATTTATTTTTCGTTTCGTTGCGATGTATCGCAGTCATCCAACAATACCTTCGCCTATTCCAAGGGGAATCAGTAAGTAATTGTAACAAGCTACGACGCCTAATATTACAGAGACAGAAGTTTCGAAGATCTTGGATGAAAGTCCAACTACGACTGCGCAAGGCGAGAATGTAGTGGGACGCTCTCGGTTTCGCCCGATCTCGGCAAATCCGGTCTCGTGTAGGCTTAAGCGGGCTCCACATTCTTGACAAAACAACAAGATACGAGAGTGTAGACTAAGTATTCCTCTATGTTCGTATTGTTTCGCGTATATTTTTGTTGTGTCTCCGTTTCGTGTCGGTGAAATGACCTAACATCAAAGAGGTCTCGTAAAATCTTGTGTTTGCGCTAAACTATTCATCTACACTCGCTGCGCGCGTATCTGCGTCAGTCGGCCGCTGGCAAGCGCATAATACTGCAGCGACAGAGGTTTCCAACCAGTGGCGGATTAACCGAACAGCAGAAAAAGCATATGCTAAGGGCCCCGCGCCTAGGGGGGGCCCCGCGCACCGACCCTGATCAGCGATTTCGGCACGCGGAACCGGCCAGGTTCTAGTAGAACTCCCACTCCGCGGATCCTGTACATTTTATTTACAATGTATTTTTTTCGTAAGTCAGTAACAATATTGTTCAATTATTATTATCATGTCTATTTTTCTTTATAACGCTACGAAATCGTTTGGTCCGGATATTCAGCTTGTGGGGCTCAGCCTTCGTCCTTGTTCTTTGGCTCACTTAGCCATTAGTTCCCACTTCTTAGATCAGACTCACGTTTCACCTATTTTTACAAGCTTTTATTAAACTTAATAATATTGATATTGTTAAACAGTATCCCTACATGCTTTTATTTAACTTGCAATACTCGGTAAGTTGTTTTAAAATCTGCAAACTATTTTTTTGACCATTTGTCAAAACTTGTTGTTAAAAATTCACTTACTAGGGAAAAATCGGTGACAATACAATGTTATCGTGCTGATCTTGTGATGAAAACCGAAGGTAAGGAGGACACCTATATCCCTATATAGAAGAATTGAACTGTGATAAAATAACAACTTCATTAAGATTAGGCACTTTTATAATGGCTAAAAAAAAAATTTTTTTTTCTTTCGGAGCGATTATTTCCGAAAGTAATAACTTTATAAAAAAAGGTTTTTTGAAGATCGTTATTCGTTTTGAAAGACCTTATCCAACCATACGCCACACTATAGGGTCAAAGCAAAAAAAAAAAAACTAAGAAAAACATTTTGTATGGGAGGTACCCTAATTTTTTTATAGTTTTTATTTCATCGTTCTGTCGCAATGCGTGATTTATGTATCCATGCCCAATTACGGCTATCTAGCACTAACGATCGCGGAGCAAACTCTCGGACAGACGGACATGGCGAAACTATAAGAGTTTCCAGGTGACTACGAAACCCTAAAAAATACACTGCATACCATGTTAAAAACTAATCGAGAACGAGTCGAAAAAGATTAAGACAGCGTAAAAATGTTGTGATGGTACTGAATCCTCGGGGTGCGAGTCCGACTCGCACTTAATCATATTTTTTTTCAAACCAGGGGGCCCCGCAAGCTATTGTGCTAAGGGCCCCGCGCCTTCTTAATCCGCCCCTGTTTCCAACATGTCCACAACTGCACAAGGTGGGAATGTGGAGGGACGCTCTCGGTTTGGCGCAGTCTCGGCAAATGTCCCGGCAGATTTGCCCAGAATGTGGAGCGGCCTTTAGGCTAATTACTTAAAATCATCCTACCCTCGTATATGACAGTTCCTTCAGGTAGGTAGAGGCCGTCATTCGGCGCAAGATCGTGTAAAATGGCAAGCTGGTTTCTCACGCACACATACTCGATTATCGGATTTAACCCATTCGCCGCTCATCCCTCGAGTTAGAAAAGTGTCGTTATCGAAATCGGTGTTTTACGAAATCACATTGTGTTTAAATTACTCACCTAATAAATGAGATAGACCATGAAGTCATTTCAAAATAAAGGTTTTATTTTATTTTTGTCTAGGTAGAATAATGGCACCCGACACGATAGATGATAAGGTCGAAGAGCTGCCACAAGCGCATAACGCTCAACTTGAAGACTCGACTTCAACAGCGGGGTACCCGAGGGCTTCAGACGATGCGATTAATAGATCAAATGAGCAATGGCAATTGTTGATTCAAACTCAAAACGCCCAGATGATGGAATTAATGCGTATGATTAATGAGCCGCCTCCTAATGTTGGCAGAGGATCACAGTCTGCAGAGTCCATTACATTGCCCGAATTTAATCCCGAAGAAGAGGGAGCAGATGCGGTGGCATGGTGCAAAGTGGTTGATATTTGCCTCGGTGAATACCCGCTTCAAGGTGGTGCCCTCCTCATTGCCCTGAGCAAATCATTAAAGGGCAGCGCCTCGACCTGGCTACCCCAGTTGACATATGACGGCATCACCTGGGACGAATTTAAATTTAATTTTCTCGCGTGTTACGATTCCGAGAATACATGCGCGGCAACAATGATAAGTATTAACAACAGCCGCCCTAAGGAAGAAGAATCCTACGCAGCTTACGCCAGCCGGATAGTGAACTCATTTCTAACAAGATGGAAGGATTTAACACCAGAACAAATGGCAGTTTCTTTTGTGTTAGCTCACATTTCCCGATTTGACAGCAGAGTTCAGAGGATGGCTCATATGACAAATATAATGACACGCGAGAAACTTGTCCAGGAGTTGTCAGGATTTTCTTATTTGAAACATAAACTACAACCAGATCCGGATGAAAATAATGACCTAACCCCGGAAAAACGAGTTAAAAGAGTTTCTATTCAACGCCCTGCTAGAAAACGCAATAACACGAAACCTAAGAAGGCTACTGCAACGTCAAGTAAGCCTCTGGACGTTGCGCCCAGTTGTTATGAATTACAACCAAAGTCGGATAAAAATATACTTAAACTTAAATTAGTTAATAGTACTATTTCTATTGAACGGCCGGCCAGGAAGCGTAAGAGCACGAAACCAAAGACGGCTACGGCAACGTCCAGTACGCCAATGGATGTGATGCCTGAGATTTGTTATCGTTGCGGGGAGGGGGGTCACAACGCCATTGAGTGCCCGAAGGCGAGTGGCACTGCCAGCGCCCTTTTAGAGCCGGGACCCGGTAGCTCGGCCAGTGCACAGAGCCAAATAGACACCAGTAAACAGGACTGTGTGTGCTGTGGGTCACAACCTGTCACGAGAACCCTACGTCAGCCAGGTTAGTAATTTTATCATCTGCTTTTAAAAAACGCATTTGTGAACTTAGTGTATTCAAAAGTTTTAGTGAAAGTTAATTAAAATATCCGTAGTATTTTGTCTTATTGACTTGTTGACTAGATCTACTACCTGGTGTCGTGTTGGTTTTTGGGTTTGGTATGTACTGTAACGAAGGATACGGTCGAACTATGGTAGCGAATAAAAACGCAGACGTAGATTTCTGACATTATATATTTTTTTCTTTTTTTAGCAAAATCACACATCGACTACTTCTGATGGTTACCACCTTCCGAATGCTTTATCTGGCACGGTGATAGTTCTGAATTCAAATCTATAACTGCTGCTAGTTATTTAAAAAAAAAACTGTGAAGGTTTCCAACCTTCACAGTACCTATGTCGTTATCAATAAGGTAGCCAAATTTAAACACGAGCCCACCTTTTTCTATATCCCTTACAGTCATTGCCTGGCGTAAGATCACTAAGGTCAAAGAGACAATTACTAGACACAATAATTGTTTTGTCAAAGCTTTGGATTATGTTTTCTCTTCAGTTTGTCATAAACTTAACTTACTATTAGTAAGTATATATATATAAATAGGTTATACTTTTGCTTAAAGTCAAATAGGTATCCGATAGGATCAATGGATCCGCTTCGGTTATCATACTCGGTTTTACGTAAAGTTTAATGGTATTTTTTCTTTCTAGAATTAATAAGCCACACGGATTTGCTCGTGGGTTCGTCCTCGACAGCTACGAATGGTACCATATATATAAAGATTTCGACAGAAGGCAAAAACCATAACGTGCACCAGTCAAACGGGGAAGATGTGATGCCCGCAGTTTCACGTCTAGAAGATTCGTCGTCAGTAGCACAAAATAACATGGTATACATAGATTTAGATACAGAAGCAAATCAAGACTTAAACCAAGTAATCGAGGAGACTAAGGCAATTGACAAGTATGTCGAAGACATAAATCAGAACGTAATCCAAGCAAATGTGGAAAATGAGGCAAGCGATGTGTATGCCGAGTTAGTCCTTTTAGAGCAGCGCGCGCTGGTTTTAAATGCTGAAGAGATAGAGTGTGGAGTGTGCATGGACAATTATCAACCTGGTCAAGGGGTGGTTCTTAGAGAATGCGTTCACGCGTTTTGCAAAGAGTGCCTCTCAGATGTCGTGAAGCACTCCGAAGAGCCAGCAGTTTCATGCCCCGCCATGGGATGCCCTGGGTTTCTGGAGGAGCGGGAAATCCGCGCACTTGTATCTCCAGAGGAATATGAGCGATGGCTGGCGAAAGGGCTGGCTGCCGCGGAGAGCGGCGCTCGAAACGCATTTCATTGTCGAACCGCCGACTGCCAGGGGTGGGCGATGTGTGATCCAGATGTTACAAGGTTTCTCTGCCCTGTTTGCGATGTCATAAACTGCGTTATCTGTCAGGTATTTTAAAATAAGATAAATATTTCGTACCTACTGTTCACCAGTATTGATAATACGGTACATACATCAACCAAAGTAAATTTAAATGTCTGAGGACTATGAGGTCATAATTCTATCAGTGTCAATCTTATCCAGAGCATCAACTTTGAAACACTAGTTACCTTTACCTATTTCATTCAGTAGGTAAATAATTTACATCTGGATTATTTGTTTGTTGTTAGTAATTGAAAGATTTATCTTAAATACTTAGAACTGGACTACACCACAGCAAAGTAAGTAGTTATCCATTTTCTTACAGGCGATTCACGAGAATGAAACTTGCGAAGAGCATCTCGCCAAGCAAAAATCTGACGAAAAGACAAAAACATACCTCGATAGCTTGCTGTCGCGCGGAGAAGCAATGCAGTGTCCACAATGTAGTGTAATTATAACAAAGCAGTTGGGGTGCGACTGGATCAAGTGTACGGCCTGTAAGACGGAGATCTGTTGGGCCACGCGCGGCCGGCGCTGGGGCCCGCGCGGCCGCGGCGATACGAGCGGCGGCTGCCGGTGTCGCGTCAAACGGAAGAAGTGCCATCCTTCTTGTCGCGATTGCCATTAGTTTAGAATATTATAGTTTGACCAACCGTCGTGTTACTAGAAAGAAAGTGTGATATTTAAGACGGAGCGTAAAGCCAGGAAATTAGAAAGGATAAAAAAAATCCTTGGTCTTTCATGCAACGTTATACAACTTTGAACATTTTCCAAAAAACGATACAACAGAAAAAATGTATATTAATACTACCTAACCTGAAAAAAACTCTGAAAACTAAATCGACAAAAAAAATCTATTTAATTTTACAACCTGATCACAAAATTTCACGAGAATGGGTTGAGAAATGAAGAAATCAACCTGTAGATGAGAACATCCTGATATAACTCGAAAGCATTTTTGTCCAAGCTGAAACGGAGACTCTCGGTCAATTACACTGTTATGGTATGCCAGGTAACGATATACAGGTTGGTCGAGAAATAAGTCAACTTTTAAAATCTAAGGCCTAAGATACATTTAATAAATAAAATAAATAAATAAATATTATAGGACATAATTTTTAAAAAAACGTCTAAAAGAACACTATTTATCTCTCTCTTAGTCATGCTCCTTTCACTCATATCTTTTTCTTACCTGGTCGTTATTTTTCTCTTGCTTGATTTCTCATTATGTATTTACGTATTTAGTGTAGGTATATGTAGTGTATTATTGTTGCCTATATAATATATGTAGTTTATTTCTCATTGTTTGTAGTTTCTATTTACTTATTTTATAAACTTTAGACTTATGTAGTTTTGCACTGCCCAATAACTGTATTTCTAGCCACTGAATCGCTATCTGAAGGTTGTCTGGAAGAGGTCGCTTTTTAGCGATAAGTGCCCATACGTGTGGGGTATCTACGGATAGGTCTTTAAAAATGATATTGAGGTTTCTAATATTTTTTTTTTCTAAACTGAATAGTTTGCGCGAGAGACACTTCCAAAGTGGTAAAATGTGTGTCCCCCCCCCCCCCCGTAACTTCTAATATATGATATACATTGCCATGCAGACTTCCACCGAAAATTGGTTTGAACGAGATCTAGTAAGTAGTTTTTGTTAACACGTCATAAATGGTACGGAACCCTTCATGGGCGAGTCCGACTCCCACTTGTTTTGTTTGTAACAGGTATTTTTGTATGTAGTGCACAATAAAGTATTTTATTATTATAATTACACAAATAAACTAAGTCCCACAGTAAGCTCAATAAGGCTTGTGTTGAGGGTACTTATACAACGATATATATAATATATAAATATTTATAAATACTTAAATACATAGAAAATTTACATAAGTAGAGGCAAAGCTATTTGTTAGAATGAGATAATGATATTCATCTCTCATTCTGTAGTTGACCGAAGCCTAGCGTACGTCACGTTTCAAAATCGAATTTATTTACACTAGGGGTACTGGTCGCAATTCTCAACCGATTCGCGTGAAATTTTGTGACCATATTCTATGATTAAATAGATTTTTTTGTCGATCCAGTTTTTGGAAATTTTTCAAAATGGCGGAGTCATGGTACGTCGCGCCTAAACAAATAGCCGTATCCATATCATAAGAGTTTCTTCCTTGTGAGACATGTTTACAGAGTGATTTCCGAAAAATTCAGATATATTAGAACGCTGATTTAGGGGGTATTTAGATATTTAGGTTTTACTCGAGAATAAGTAGTCTAATTTTACCATGTTACGTATGGTCATTCGTGGCTCATTTGGTATACGCTCGCTTAATCACGAGGTTTCGGGTTCCATCCCCGAGTAATGAATTATTTTCTTATTTTTTTTGCACTTTAATTTTCTATTTTTGATTGATAAGCTTTGTAATTGGAAGAGGGAGGTCCCTGGATCTATCCCCTGAAATGTAACTTTTTGTATAATTTTTTTTTGTATTTAAATGCCGTATGGTTGTTAATCAAGCGAGCGCGAAGCGCGAGCTAAGCGTTTACTTTTCAGTTTTTTGTCTGAACTTTTTTCAGCCCGTTAAGTTCAAGGAGACGGACAGTTGCGCAGGCGAAAATGGGTGCAATGGTGGTGCATGTTCAGAATTTTTCGGAGCAGTTTTTGCACGTAGATTAATTTATCAACTTTCGCTTTTCTATACAGACGTCCTTGTAGATCGGAATAATGATATTATTTTAGGAACAGAAGTTTTAACGTAAATATATGTTATATTGCTTTAATTACTAAAATGAATATCATAGCTCATCCCCGTCCCCGGCAGCAATGTTTCGGGGTGGCTGTTGCGGCAGAAAGTTACGGTATGGCTCGTTGCACTATTTTAGACAATTTTGGTATAAATAGATTACTAACAGCCGGCGATGCCTGCTATAGATCTTGTCTACAAAAATGCAGCAGGTACATTACCAGTCAGGAGCCGCATAATTGTACATTGAACAGCTTGCTATATACCTACTTTGTTTTGCGGTATTTAGAGAGACTGCATTACTGACGCAAATGTCAAAATTGCGGGCAGCAGCACCAATTTTGACATTTGATACAGTAATTCAGTCGGCAATATTGTCGCGCTGCAATACTGACACCAGACTGCACGAATTATGTAAGTATGAAATGTATATGAACCATTTTATTTAGTTATCATGCGTCTCACTTACGCCAATACATGTACGAAGTACGAGCGAAATGCACAATACAATAACTGAATGGCATCTTTTAGATGCTAATGACATCAGTGTACGTTAGAATTGGCCTGTTAGGCAAACATTGATTCGTATAAGTAGTCCATCTATTCTACTCTACAGGTCGCATTTCTAAACCAATTTTCGTGACGGACAAAAGGATTTGGTTAGCGTTAAATACTAATAAAAACAATATAAATAGGGAGTGCTTTAATTAATAATTACTTAATTAAAAGTCCAATTAATTATAAGTTAATTGATTATTAGTTTATTTATAAGTCGATTAGTGTTTCAGTAAACTGCCTTAAAATTGATCATAAATATTAATACCGTTGCAAGTGCAAAAAAAACGAAAAAAATTATTAAGAGAGAAATTAAGTTTCGGATAAAATTAGAATTTATTTCTCTTAAAGAATATTACAGTGCACTTACATAGAAATACAGAAATACAAGCAATCAAAATATACATTATTTACATAGTGCACGAATAGCCAAAAATATATTTAAAAAAAAACGTATTTATTTCTGTAAGAAAAAGGGGGTACGTACGTACTGTGTGAATTGGCAACTGGTAAGCAAAAATACAGTACAGTGAAATTGGGGTTATTCCCACTAGTTACCACCAAGTTGTCACCAGTGGTAACTACTGGGATTCTTTTTCCCACCTTTTACCACTGGTAACTACTGGGATTTTTTTTCCCAGTAGTTACCACTGGTAAAAGGTGGGATCTTTTTTCCCAGTAGTTACCACCAAAATTTGGTTAGCTTTTGTCAAGTACGCTAACGCCTCACTGCGTAGCGCAGCGTTGTATTTATATAGGAGCATCGTTGGTAATGGCGTCAGCGCCCTCGACAATAAAGTCATTTTCAATAAATAACGTCACAATTATACGAACGAACAAATAAATCAGTCTAAAATCGATTTTTTTATCACTTTAAAGCAGTTTACTGAAATAGTAATCGACTTATAATGAAAGGAATAACTAATTAACTTATAATTAATTCGATGTTTAATTAATTATTGATTAAGGAACTCTATATTTATACTGTTTTTATTAGTATTGAATGCTAAACAAATTTTGGTGGTAACTACTGGAAAAAAAAAATCCTACCTTTTATCAGTAGTAAAAAATTCCCAGTAGTTACCACTGGTAACAACTTGGTGGTAACCAGTGGGAATAACCCTGAAATTGACATCGCGCGAGCGCGGGCGGACAGATCTGTCGCGCAGTCCAGCGTAACGTGACCGAGACATTGGTAAAGAGAGCGCGCCAGATACACGTTTATACTGGTTGGTCTGAGCGGTCAACATGTCCGCCGAGCTCGCCCGGTAGTAGGCGATAACAGTTCTACAACATGCATGGAGTTATATTACGTGTTATCTTTTAATCGCTACGCGCCGATAGCAATTGAATCAGTTTTTTGTTAAAATAATATTAAGATTTATTTTTACGTATAATAAATATTTTATTTTGTTTTATTTGGAATTATTACATTATATTAATTATTAGATTATATGTTTTTATTTTATTAATTGTAAATTGAATTAATTGTGACGTTATCTATGAAACCTGGATCTTTTGTTAAGGGCGCTTACGCTACGCTACGTAGCGCAGCGATGTATTTATATAGGAGCATCGTTGATAATGGCGTAAGCGCCATCGACAATAAGTCCCTTTCAATAAATAACGTCACAATTATACGAACGAACAAACAAATCAGTCAAAGACCGATTTTTTTATCACTTTTAAGGCAGTTTACTGAAACACTAATCGACTTATAATTAATTGAACTTTTAACTAATTATTAATTAAAGCACTCTATTTAAACTGTTTTTATTACTATTGAATGCTAACCAAATTTCGGTGGTAACTATTAGGAAAAAAGAAAAACCCACCTTTTGCCAGTGTTAAGGTCCGACCGATAACGCTTTTTGGGTTTCGGCCGAGAACGAGACCGAGACCGAGATTCAATGGCATTCTCGGCCGAGACCGAGACCGAGAATTTATAAAATAGAAGAAAAAACACGAATTTTGCACTAAAAATGTTTCAATATTCGAAATTCAACGATTTATCAGAAAAAAATTATCATAATCAATTCTTAGCGCTATTAAATAGTATTTTTGGGCTTCCGTAAAAACGAAACCCTTGTAGTTTCGTCACCTCTGTCTGTTTGTCCGTATGACATTTTACTCGAAAACTATACGATATATTTTATTACGAATTTGGAACGTAGGTGTATTATGTGAATCGCTACTTAGCATTTTAGAAAAAAAAAATCAAGGGGGCACTCCATACATGTAACTAAAAGTAAAAATTCAAATAAAAGTAACATGTGGCACATCATTAGATAGGTCTTTAAAAATAACAACATTGCTAAAAACGTTTTTTGATTAAATATTTTGGAAATAATCACTCCGATAGCCAAAAATAATGTGTAACCCCTCTAACTTTTAATTATCAACTATACATTTAAATAAAAACAAACTTAGAATTAAAACCTAAAAAAAAAACCATAACATGAGTGACCTAGCCCAATATGTTTATATTAAGCTAGATCACCCAGGTCAGAGCCCTGTGGAAGGGTTCCCATAAGGCTGGCTCACTGACCGGCATATATTTGTGGCTTTTGCAGGCGAAACTCTAGGACCGTGGTACCCAAGCGCTCATAAATTAATTCGGTAAACTTTCAAAAAAAATCATTGATGTCACGGGGGACCGTAGGGCTGGCTCCTTCCTCGCCCAACGGATCGGCATAGCTCTAACTTTTGAACCGGGAGAGCAACAAATCGGAAAATATTTAAATAATAAAAGCTTAATCATCTGATCTTCTGATTAAAACGACGCGATGTAAGTGCCACCAACATACGCTCTTTTGCTTGTACGGCTTTTTGTATTGTATGAAGGTAGGGAACCTTCCATTATGCGTGGTCCGACAAGCACTTGGCCGGATTTTTCAGTACGGATGTGCACAAAAAGAGGTACAATAACAATGATTAAAATGAAACAGTTCTATATTATAACCCAAAAAAGGCAATTTTTCAGCGTTACGGTCCGTTAAACTGTGATGTCGCTCGTCGTTTAACTGGCCAGCCTTACTAAAAAGTTGTTCGCTGGCCACATAAGCCACATCAAATGAAAACCAACCTATGACCCAACATCCCAACAACCACATCGCGAGTTTCCTCAAAATTGTATTGAATAGCATCCGCAAAGTTCGCACGAAATTATGTCTAATTTTCCACAACAGTAATCCGCCACCGGTATCGTATTGTACTCACCTACTGCTATGCTTTTTCCCGTAAACACAAATATATTAAGTATCAAAATATCCAGTGTCATCTTCCACTCACATCAAGTTAATTTAAGTTCCATTCGATAACAATATACACTCATTTATTAACTCTTCCGCAATAACAACAACCTCAAAACGAAAAGAACCAAATTAACAAGTCATTACTTGCAACCGCGCCTGTCCGATTCCAACAGGTAGTATTTGATAAGTAATTGGCCTAAAATGTAGGTACGAAACCAATCACAATCACCAAAAAAGTCAGATCAACCGGGCGATGCAACCAACGGGTGGCTTAGAAACGGACGCTCGTGCGCGGTAAATTCAAATTCACCAATGGCTAGCTCATTGCCTAGTCTCGGTCTCGGCAGGAATCTCGGCCAATTTCGGCCGAGAACCGAGACCGAGATCTCGGCTCGATTTTTGGCCGAGAATGCCGAGACCGAGACTGAGACCGAGATCTCGGTCGGACCTTAGCCAGTGGTAACTACTGGGAAAAAAATTCCCAGTAGCTACCACCAAACCGAGTTGGTGGTAACTAGTGGGATTTTTTTCCCCAGTAGTTACCAGTGGTAAAAGGTGGGAAAAAAAATCCCAGTAGTTACCACTGGTAACAACTTGGTGGTAACTAGTGGGAATCACCCGAGATGCACGACAACCGCACGCTGGAGAACATTAAAAACACGAGATTGCAATATTCTTACCCCCGGAGTTACACACAAAATAATTCTTAAATACGGTGACATTTCAAACATTCGTCCGCCATATTGACATTTGTTGACAGGTTAGGCATTGAAGTCTGTACCTTATCCGGCATCCAGTTAAATTAATCAAATTAAATATTTTTTTACATAAACAATTAAAATATATGTATTATAAAAGTCTGTATTTTAAAAGTAAAACTTATTTATACCTACTTGGACTGCATGAATTTGTAGTGACACAATTTAAAAAAAATCGGCTAAGTGCGAGTCGGACTCGCACAGGAAGGGTTCCGTACCATTATCTATAAAAACGGTCACCCATCCAAGTACTGACCCCGCCCGACGTTGCTTAACTTCGGTGATTGGATGAGAACCTCGAGATTGGAAAGAAATATTTAAAGCTTAGTTCATATAGAATTGGCACATAATTAGCAATGTTTAAAAAATAATAATTCCATGGCGGAAAAAAAATTGACAATTACACTTCAATCATCAACCTTCAAAGTATTAATGGTGAAAATGTAATTTTCCAAGCTTTATGCATTTTAAAGTTTTTGACCATGAAAGCTGAGAACAGGAGATTGATCGTGCAAAAATGCTTTCGAAAATTCTTATCGATCCCGGACAAAGACAGCTAAGTCGCTTAAGATGCTAAAAGCTAGTATTTGTAGGGTCATAAAACGTTACAAGGAGACTATCAGCCGACAGGAAAATAAAAACTAATCGGAGGTCTGGAACAAATAACAAGATTTTGGGAAAAAAGTCCCAAGGTTACTCAAACAAAATTCAGGACGTTTTAATTACGATTTATCCCAAAAATTCAAAGAAACTTCTAGAATGATAAAGATGATTCACCTCAGAGGTGGCTATAAGAGCCATCGAGCAATAAAACAGCCAAATCGGACTGTTAAAGAGATCCGACAAGCTAAAACACTAGCTCGACTATTGTATGATCCAGTATTGACAAAATTCGAAGGTTGCTTGTTGTTGGACGACAAGACGTATGTAAAACTCGATCAACTACTCGGTTTGAAGTTTTATATGGCCAACAATAGAGGTAATTTACCCGAAAAATATAAGTTCGTGAAACTTGACAAGTTCACAAAAAAACATATGATATGGCAAAGAATTTATAATTGTGGCTGTAAGACGAAAAGTTTTATAACATAGTCAACGATGAAGTCGGACCTTTATATTAAAGAGTGCTTAGAGAAATGAGTATTGCCATTTATTAGAACCCATAACGGTCCTGTGAAATGTTGGCCAGATTTAGCCAGCTGCCACTACTCAAAAAAAGTTTAGGGCATGGTATGCTAATAATCAGGCCAATTACATACCCCGCGAGATGAATCCTCCGAATTGTCCCCAATTTCGATCTATTAAAAACTACTGGGCAATCATGAAAAAAAAAAGCTAAATACATTTACTATTTAAAATTAACCATTAATAACTTTCTTATTTTATTAACTTAAAAAAAAATAACAATCTTCTGGTGCGTACCAATTAACTATGCTTTATTTGATTCTGTTTTTATGAGTATTTGTTGTTATAGCGGCAACAGAAATACATAATCTGTAGAAATTTCAACTGGCTAACTATCACAGTTCATGAGATACAGCCTGGTGACAGACGGACAGCGGAGTCTCAGTAATAGGGTCCCGTTTGACCCTTTGGGTACGGTACCCTAAAAACGAACTGGGAGTTAGGTACACTTTTTTTCAGAATCCATAACTCCCTCGGGAACAATATAGGCCTTTGTCATACAGTACATCTGCATGAAATAAGATCTTTTCCGAGCAAGTGTGATGAAAAATGTTATACTCACCTGGGCTAAAAAATCATGTGCACAAAAAGCTAGTTGTTCTCTGGCAAATGCTACTAAATCCTCAATGGCTACTCTTTCTGATGTACCCTGTATTTTTCCATTCCCACTTAAACAAATATAACGGCTGATTCAATTGTTGACTTATTTATGGACCAACCTATACAACTGAAAATAAATGAAAAACAGGCGGCTTTTTTTTATCAAGCCAAAACTTTTGGTTGGAATCTGCCCTTGCCAATCAAGTCTAGTTTGTGTGTGATTTTTTTAATGGAATTTATTTGCCTTTGTTTAAAACGTAAAATTTTAATATAAAAACCGGGCAAGTTCGAAACGAACTCGCGCACGAAGGGTTCCGTACCATTATTTATAAAAACTGCAAAAAAAATTGTTTGTTATATGGGAGCCCCCCTTAAATATTTATTTTGTTCTGTTTTTAGTATTTGTTGTTATAGCGACAACTGAAATACATCATCTGTAAAAATTTCAACTGTCTAGCTATCACGGTTCATGAGATACAGCCTGGTGACGGACGGACAGCGAAGTCTCAGTAATAGGGTCCCGTTTGACCCTTTGGGTACGGAACCCTAAAAACTATTATTTTGCGATATCCCCGTTTTAAGAAATATTGGTTAGTTGGTAGGTTAACTACTATGTTAAGGTAAGTAGGCTGTCAACTGTGTCTATTTTGGCGTTTTCTTATCTTAGGTGAGGCTGTGAACACTGTCTACGGCAGCCAGATTTCCCGTCAGTCTTAAAGCTGGATTTTCCGGCTTTTGTCTAGTAACACTAATAACACGATGGTAGGTCAGACTACAACAGTTGATTTATGATAAAATGATCTCTTAGTCAGGAATTTTTTTATTACAAATAATTAATCTATGATTGTAATGTGTAGTTTTACCCACTCCTAAGCAGCTTTAAAAGAAACTGGAGATTGCATAGGAGTTGAGGAGAGAAAATATGACCTCCAACCGACGATTGTCCTTCAACTTCTATTGCCTTCTCTTTTTAAAAACAACTTCACAAATACTAACTTGTACAAAGAGACAACCACGGACTTTGAATGGTGGCAGCATGGTTCCATTTTTATCACTTGTCACTATGCCCGTCACTTTCGCACTTACATACTTGTTAGAACGTGACAGGCATGGTGATAAATGATAAAGAGCCGATCATCTTAGCCCTACAAAGGAAGGACAGTTTTTATCAATAAGGGCGGGTCCACCAACCAAGCTGTTTCATGTAACAATTTCCTCACGAGGCTGCTTGCCTGTGGCTGTATGTAATAAGGGCTCTATTTTGGAAACCCTAAAAATTGTTTCCTCTTTTTATCTAGACCAGTCTGCAGTTTTAGGGATGTAGTCTGACCTCATGACCTGCCTTTAGATATAATAGGCAGATTTTTCTTATTTTGTTTTAAATAAAAATAAATAAAATATTTTATTTTGTTTTATTTGGAATTATTACATTATATTAATTATTAGATTACATGTTTTTTTTTCTTTTTCCCATCAAACGCGAGAGTATGAGAGTATTTATCTTATTAATTGTAAATTGAATTAATTGTGACGTTATATATGAAACCTGGATCTTTTGTCAAGGGCGCTTACGCCGCACTGCGTAGCGCAGCGTTGTATTTATATAGGAGCATCGTTGATAATGGCGTAAGCGCCATCGACAATAAAGTTCGTTTCAATAAATAACGTCACAATTGGCTACTTGACAGTTTTTTGGAAATAATGTCTAAAACGTAGTGATTATATGCTCTTTGATAATGTCAAACGATCTTGATTTTCCTGAGGATCAAATGTCTATATAGGACTCATGGCATTAAGCAACACAAAGGTCACAAATGAGAGTTAAAGTCTGACGCTCGCACTCGACGATTGAAACGCCTCTAACAAAATAATAAGGTGATGTGACGTCACATTATATAAGTCTCTCCTAAATGTATGGAAGATCAAGGAAATTGCCATTTTGACTCTGAAATATTGCGTTTATGTGTATAGTTGTCATACAATTTATTTTTCAATAAAATGTAAGGAACAGAATGGTACGTACCATTTGCTTTTCTATTTTTGAAAGATCAAAAAATTAAAAAAAATTATACTTCGGAGCCTTGTATTTTTTTATGATCTCAATTAAATTTTTTAAATTCCACTTTTATTATAATGAATGGCTCATTTTCTATCCATTTAACTAACTTTTGTTATAATATTCAACATGCGTCAAATACTCAATTATACGAACGAACAAAACAGTCAGACCGTTTTTTTTATCACTTTTAATTTGACGTTTAATTAATTATTGATTAAGGAACTCCATATTTATACTGTTTTTATTAGTATTGAATGCTAGCCAAATTTTGGTGGTAACTACTGGGAATTTTTTTTCCCAGTAGTTACCAGTGGTAAAAGGTGGGAAAAATATTCCCAGTAGTTACAACTTGGTGGTAACTAATGGGAATAACCCGCACACAGCAGTGGCTCCGCGTCTCCGTGCGATGGGTTCCTTCGGACGGCGATGCGATGCGGGACGCGGGGTATGCCACACGGAACTCCGCAATTCCGTCCGGATTTTCGTGCAAATAGGACGTGATCGGAATGGGTCTCGATATAGATAAGTTTATTTCTGAAATTAAAAGCCGTCCAGCAATTTGTAACATGAAATGTGAAGCGTATGTACAGTGATCGTGTGCAAAAAGCAAGAAAATGGGAGGAGGTGGTAAATATATTTACCGACCCAGATACCCTACACGTATGGATTTGACGAAAAAAAAATGTTGAGTTTCAGTTTTAACTATGGGGAACCCCCAAAATTGACTGGTTTTTTTTCTATTTTTGTGTGAAAATCTTAATGCGATTCACAGAATACATCTACTTACCAAGTTTCAACAGTATAGTTCTTATAGTTTCGGAAAAAAGTGGCTGTGACATTCCATTTTTTTGAATATCTTACAACTTACAAAAGATCCATTTACGAGTCTGGCTTGTAAATAGGGATGTACAGTCAGCGTCAAATACTTTATAGCAGTCAAAGTGGCCAAATAGTTCGGTACACCATACTAGATATATGGTGTACCGAACTATTTGGCTACTTTGGTTGCTACAAAGTATTTGACGCTGACTGTACCCAGAGTATCTTCTGCGTTTTTTGAGTTAATTATATAAAATCCCTACTAAAATTCGCCGCGGTGTTTTGAATAAGTTCCGTTTTCATTGTACAGTCAGCGTCAAATACTTTGTAGCAACCAAAGTAGCCAAATAGTTCGGTACACCATATATTTAGTATGGTGTACCGAACTATTTGGCCACTTTGACTGCTACGAAGTATTTAGGTGGCGACTGACTTGTAACATTTCGGTGTAATGTAACGTGATACAACCCGAGCATTACAACAGTCAGTGCAGCGAGCTGAGCCGCTCGACGCGAGCGCCGCGTGCTCCACTCGGCTGTCGGTTTTTACGCGAATCCCTTTGAGTGTTACAAAGGTGGTGACTGACTTGTAACGATCGCCGTGAACGATGCATTACAAGCAAATGTTACAAGTCAGTCGCCACCTTTTGACGCTGACTGTACTAACAAATGATCACTTCAACCAGTGACCTCAACGTTCGAATTTCAAATGAACATAAAGGGGCGGCCGGCATCGGCAACCCCGTTTCTCGCCGAGATTTGTATAGTGCTTCTCTCAAACTTGCAATGAAATAATAATAATAAAAAAATAGGATGAAATTTTTTTTGTGTTTTTTTTATTATCAATTTGGGGTTATTAAAAAGGGGAACGGAAGTCTGATTATTTAATACAAAAATAATCAAATTTTCGTTCCCTCTTTGGGAACCCTGAAATAATAATAAACAAACGCAAAAAGAAAAAAAAACGAAAAACAAAAAAATTATGTGTGGTATGCAAAGGGATTTTACTCTCTCTCTATCAAAGTGGTACATGGATCATTGATCCTCAAATCAAATACTTGAAATACTTAAGACAAAATGTATGATCTGGGGGTACGGTAGTGCCCTCGCCAAGACGAGCAAAGCGAAGCGCAAGGGCACTACCTACCTTTTCTCGAAGCTCTTGGATTATACCAGATAAACATAATTCAATAGTTAACTTATTAAGCATTAAAAATGGGTCGGTATCAAAACGACTGGATTCTAAAATTTATATTGCATAGCTCTTATACTTTAGATTTTATTCATATTTAAAAAAAACCCAATTTCATCACCAACTCACTCACTCACTGATGATCATCAAAACCCTTAGGGTACTTCCTGAAGTCCTAGGAAGTACTATCCTGTATTTGTACTCAAATAACAAAAAAAATCAAAATCTTGTAATTTTTTGCCACTAAGGGGTGAAAAGGAGGGTGGAATTTTGTAGTGAATGAATAAATAGCCGCTGAACTGATTTAGTTGAAATTTGGTATGTAGATAGTTTTTATTATGGGGAAGGATTTAGAATAGTTTTCAACCCCAAAAATCACCCCATAAGGATGAAAAGGGCGTTAGGGGGTTGAAGTTTGTTTGGGGAATCGGTAAAAAAAGCAGATTGTATAAAAGGGGGGTATCTTTTATACAATGATACGTATTTCAGGATTTTTAATAGCAAACACTCCCTGACCCTTTCAATTAGGGGATGGAAGATTGTCATCAGCAACATACAAAAAGAAGTGAAATCCCATCAAAAACATTTTCATGTAAAATGTAGCCAAGATGAGACCATAAGGCATGCATAAGTCTTTTGTCAAAAAATTATCAGATCTAAAGTAGAGCTAAGCCTCTACCTCTACAAAACCTAGCTTCACAAACTCTACTCCTTAGTCAAAATATTTGCCTTTGCCGTTTCGTTAACTACAAGAAGTATTGTAGACAAAATAAAAAATAATGAATAAATTTTTCACCTTACGCCTGTGACAGTAGCGAAACGGCAAAGCCATATATGTTGACTAAGGAGTAGTTTGTGAAGTTCACGCTTGTAGAGTTAGAAGCTTGGCTCTACTATAGATTTGATAACTTTTTGACAAAAGCCTTATGCACGCCTTATGGTCTTGTCTTGGCTACATTTTACATGAAAATGTTTTTGATGGGATTTATTTTACAAAATACTTTTTGATCAGTACCAACATTATATGATTTTAATTAATGAACAAGAAATAAGGTTTAATTATTTATTACTTATAAAGTACAGTTAAAATTTGGTTACTCATTACATTCATTTTTGTATCCAGTACCAGTATCCTTACCAAGCTTGTAGTCTCATGAGATAATACTTCACGGAACTCTAAATGGGATAAAGAGCAGTTATAAAAACACACTCCAATGTTTGTTAACATAATTACCTTAGTCTAGCATAAAGCTAGTAATCACAAATCACTGCACTCACTAATATCTGCCTCTCATTGGAGGGCCTCTGCCTCCTGGACCCCCACGACCCATGCCAGGCGGAGCCCCCATCATGCCTGGAGGTGGACCTCCCATCATGGGGCCACCACGCATCTGAGGAGGTGCTGACAGTTGTCCACGGCCTCCTGGAGCCATGTGTTGATGCGAGGGCCCCCCGACTCCACGCGCTGGTCCCTGGAGTCCTGGCGGAGCGCCACCAGGGCCTGCGCCACGACCAGCCGCACGGCCACCACCAGGGCCGCCCATAGCGCCGGGCAGCGGAACGCGAGGTAAGCCTTCTTCAGGAGGAGGTGGTCCTTCGATTGTCAGCGAAACAATATTTTCACCACGAAGTAATACGAATCCTAAAGTCCTCTTCTCCTCTCTGTCAGCGGCTTTAGTTTTGGACTTGATTTTTCTAAATTCTTCGCAGTCTCCTAATATAAGATTCATATGTTTGTCAAAGGCCTTGAATGTTCCAATAAATGTTCGAGAGTCTTGAAGTATAACTCGAACTCTATAGTTGATATGCTGCTGCATCTTATTATTCTTTCCGATAGTCTGAAAATAATGCATGATTATTAACAATCTTTATTAACAAATTACCAGCTAATCGAACCGGGAGAACCGGCGTCCAAAGTTACCATCATAAAATAATAGTTAAAAATAACTATGTGAAATTAAACTGTACAATACTTATAAATGTATGACACTATTACACACCATTTTGGATAACTGATTGTTTCACAATATTTCGATTTCAGAGCTTGAAAACACAACAAGCCAGCTCTAAGCGGTAAAAAGTGACAGTTAGCTACAAACAAATATGGCGGCACCGCGCCAGTGCTGCCAGATGAAAAAATCTAATCAGCGCTGACAGCGGTGCACTAAGCGCTAGATTCGAATATATTCACGAGCCATTAAAGCGCTAAATCGGCTCAAACGAGTCAATAAAGCGCTATAGTGAGATTATTCTAACATCACATATTTGACACATGACAGCACCCATATAATGTAAATTATGATCCATTCACATAATTAAAAACAAAACCACGCAATTATAATATGTCTTTCGTTACCACTTAACACTTAAACTACACTCACTTTTTGAATGTAATTATGCTTATAGTTATTTTTTTCGCATCGTATATCTGAAGTATTTAACAATAATAAATCACTGCACAAAGGTTTACGTCCTAAGGGTCTTTTTTTTTAAACCAGCGTTGTGGTCAAATCATTTTTTCGATTCGGGTAACATATTCGTAAGTTAAAGATAATCGATAAAATCTATATATTTATAACCTACAGAAAATACAAAAATAAGGTATTATAACTAAGAAAACATTAATTTAAACAAATACTTTTAAAAATCCATTATAATAATAGATCTTTACCGTACGATTTGCAAAAAATATGTCGATTTCTGAGCGGAACAAATTTGACGTCAAAATCATTCGTTTGTCAAATGTCAAATGCGCACTCTGTCGAAATTTCTCCGCCTTACTGTGCGCATATTCCGTTTCTTTTCGTATTTTTCACCTGGCTTTATTTTTGGATTCTTCTCTTTCACATCTGGTTACCTGGGCTCGTATTTTTGGACTTTGACTTTGCTTGCATTTGAATTTAGTTGACTTTGGACCTAAAAATGCTTGATTTTGCTAATACTAAGTAGTCACTAGCAGTATAATTTGCATGTATGACTGCTGTGCAGGTTCCTAATATTGATTTTTTATATAGGTAATCGATTCGATCTCACAAATCGTAACTGTAATCGATCCGATTGCTGGATTTGACATATTATGTTGTCTTAGCCACATCACTTCAAACATCAAATGTCATGTGTCAAATATGTGATGTTGATGTTAATCTCACTATAAATTCGAACTTTTAACTGAATGGCTTTTTAGACGATCAGTGTGATTAAATAATCTCTCATACTAAACATGGGCTGTAACCATGAACTCTTAAAACAATTTTGATAAAGGTTTGGAAGCGAGACGCAGATTGCGACTCGTATAAACGCATCTCGTTTACGGCTCCGTTGTTTTGCTCTATGTGTTTAGTATGGTAGATTGTGTAATCACATTGATCGTGGAAAAAGCGTCATACGCACGACAAAAATAAAATAAAATACGAAGTGATTGTAGTGAAAAACAACTTTTTATTACAATAATAAAATTTAGAAGAGAAAACATAATAATATTATTCTATACCTACAGTTTGGGTATAGTAAATTCAACTTTAAGTAAAAAAAAATTAAAATTCTTCTTCCATCATAGCTGAAGTCGAGGGTCCAGGCTGGTTAGGTTCAGTAGTATTTACTTTATATTTTTCGGATGATCCTATCTTACTTAAAATATCAGCTGGTAGTTGATAATTATAACAGTTGCTGTTAACCGCGGTTAATCCTGTTCTTATTAATAGGATGGCGTTAATAGTTTTTAAATGCAATGCATTTCGCAACTTGCTTTTAACCACATTCATTAAGCTAAACACCCGCTCAATATCAGCATTTGAATGTGGCAAACTCATTATTTTTGTCGCGACAATGAATAAGTCTTTATATGGACAACATCCAGCTGCATCCCTCGACTGTTGAACTTCTGTCCAGAACTTCACTGTATCTTCGGTATTTTCCCAGTTCTGTAGGATAACAGTTTGCCACTGGTGTATAACATTATCCATATTTTCTGTGTAACCCAGACTTTCCAAAACTTGTATAAAGTTATCAATATTTCTATTTGGTTTTAAAATGATGGAAACAGATAATGCCATAGAGTTTTTAAGTAGTTTTAAATTTTCAGGCAGTCTTTGTTGCAGCTCATTTATAAGTTTAATAATAAAATCAACACACCTCGTCTTCATTGCTTTTTTTTCAGCCTCATTCAATGAAGACTCGTTCATCTCTTTCTCAAATAAATAACCAAGGTATGGTGACATAGACAGATGTTCTTTCACATTAATGCTTTCGAATTGCATTCCCGGTTGCGCTATTATTATTTTCGTGCACATGTTTCGTATCAAATCATGTAGTGTATTGTAGAGCAGACATGGGTCAGAACTTTTGTTTTCAAAAGTTTTTATTGCCCCTTGTAAATTATTAAGTATTCCACACAAAAACTGCAAATAAATTTTGTTTCTTTCATCGTTGTACATGTTATATAATAATTCGGCTTGGTAGCAATTTTCACGAGTTCTCATTAATTGAAAGTGTAATTTTAGTTCTATCCATTGACTTAAGATTCTGGTTACCGCAGGTTCAATTGACAGCCATCGTGTATCACAAGCTTTTAAGATCTTAAGTGGCTCCTGTCCACAGTTTATCGCTTCATATATATTTTTATATTCGTTTTTTCGTTTCGGTGAAAGCTTGAACCAATTGTGAGTTTCTCTTATCATAAATTCTATATTTCTTGGTATAGTCTCACATGACGCATGTGACACTGCCAATTGAATCGAATGGCAGACACATCTTATCAACACTAGATTGGGTAAAGCATACCTTTCCTGCAATATTTTATGGACACCTGCGTTTACTCCAGTCATAACCGAAGCATTATCTGTTCCGATTCCAATTAACTTGCTTTTATCAAGTTTAAAAGCTTCAAGTTGTGCTGTTAACGCCGAAACTATTCCTTCGGCATCTGCAGATTCCAATTCAACCAGCCCTAAGAATGTGGAAACTATTTCGTTGCGACTGCTGCTAAAATATTTAACAACAATACCGAGATATTTTCGAACAGAAACATCAGTAGATTCATCTATAATCAAGCTATACGAATTATCACCAATATCATTTCTCAAAGAATCTTTAAAATGAGGTGCTAATACTTCCTGAATTATTGCTGTACATTTCGTTCGGTGCAATTTCATTTCTGTAGTAGCCTTAGAATCCGAAAATTTATTCTTACATAATTCGGTAAGGTGATCAATTGCTTGTATAGCTGTGTGTTCTGCAACATACATTGAGAGAGCACCTTCAGCCTCAACACAGAGCTTATCGACGGGTTTTTGCAGCATTGAAGAAATTTGTGTTTGTTTTTTGTCCAAGAAAGGTTTCGCGTGCTTCTTGTGATGAACTGAATCACAATGTCTCTGGATATCGCTTAATTTGGCAAGAAAATCCTTCCTACAGTATAAACACATTGCCCTTGTACCATCTCCAGGCACAGGTTTCAATCATTGTTTAAAGTTGGGCGATTTCTCCCATTCGACTTTATATCTTTGTATGTACACAGTTTTTTTTGATAATGGTACATCCATTTCAAAAGAGTTAACCAACAAAACACTATGGAACACTCACAAGAGTAACTAATAAAATCAGTGCTTAAAAGTCTTAAAACGTTATTTCTAAACTTGAACTTCAGTGCGTTCACATAGACAGAATGAAAATGAAACTTTAAGCAAAGTCAATTCAATCAACCAAACATGAAACAAACCGTACTTAATGTTCATGGGATTCGCCGTGCTCTATTGCCATATTAAAAGTATTAAAACCCACCGCGCCAGTGACGGAATGACGGACGTCAAAATATGTTACCAGAGACAAATAATAAATGAAATACATAGACATACAATATAACATGAAATACGAAAAAATGACACTACAAATCTTACTTCTTATATCTATGCTACAAATGGATATATTTTTAAGGCATGAATACAACATTAAGAAGGTTGCATAGACGTCGTTTGTCAAGACCTCTCTTTATTTATTTTTTATAATTTTGTTACCAAGATTTATAAAATAACTTTCTTTTTGGCTGCGTTCTGTTTAAGTACTAGACGAATTATCGAGTTAGCCAATGGAATGCCCCTAAAGACGTGAGTACAGCAGTTCAAATGTTGAAGACCACCGTAAATTTTAGTATGGCTTATGGTGGGCAACTAATAACTCGACCAAATTACGTGGGTTGTTTTTGTTATGTTGTCAGGAATGTTAAAACGTGTTTTTCATTTGGTGCATTGCGTATGTTCTGTCTCTTACGGGCGCACGCGTATAGCACATCTAGTTGATCTTACTAATAGTATGGATTATCATGACGTCTCTATCCCCGGATTTACATTCGCGGCTCGTGGCTCGTCTCGTGTCTCGGCCACAACTCGTAAGCTCCTCGAGCTAATGTATACACTCTTGTCCCGTGGCTGGACATGCGACTCGTCAATTTTAAACACTAGCGGCACGGTATAAGATTTATCCAAAAACCTGGACGCGAATGTAAACAGCAAGCACTCCCGCGAGACTCTTTGACTTCGCTCCGGACGCAAGTAGTCCGGCAAGTGACGAGTCAAGCCTCGAGCCCACCGTTTACATACGCGTTTCATGGCTAGGCTCGCCACTCGTACGCGAATGTAAATGCGCCATATGTTATCTGTGGAAAAACAATGAAAGTGTTGCTGTACAGTGTTTATCAATTTCTACCAAATTATTTAAACCTTAAGGGCTCTATAGACATGACAATTTGTTTTCGATTTGTTGCCGCGTGTAGGTTGACTTAACCATCATTAAGATGGGTATATTATTAGTATTATTACTATACCTTAAAACGTAAATTCGAAAACGACAACTATAGGATAGTGTAATACGCCCTTATTATGGTTACCATGATCAATCAATTTTTCGTGTTATGGCTCCATCAAGGTGTTGATGATTCTGCCAATGTCGAGGTTGGATAAGACACGGCTAGTATATGAATCTTATTACGGTCATAGACAGTGTTCGGTGGAGTATCCGATTGGCACATAGACATACAATATAACGGCAGGGTAGTGATTATATGCTCTTTGGCAGGGCATTGCAATGTCATACATATTTTAATTTACAATAAAAATATCTCAATCGTTATTCGTGAATCTACTTATTTGGTACTTATTATGCATGCATTTATTTTTATAATCCCATAGCTAGTCTTAATTTTATTTATTATGTCACACTTATTATTTATAAATATAAATAATAAGTGTGACATTTGTCACATACAACCATTTGTTTGCACTTACATCTAGATCCTATTTCATGTCAAGTTAGGTATATATTTAAATTTTAACCATAATTCCAGAATAGGGTTGTTTCCATCTACAAATCTTAGAGCAGAATTGTATCCCAATAGATTCTTTTGGATTATAAGAACATGTTAAACTACTTTTAGGGGACCTGTAATAACCATAATTTTGTAAATATTGAATTTAAAATATCTTTTGGCACACGTCACGTGACCAAACTCGAAACGTCATTGAACATTCTGATGACGTCACAACTCTCGGATTGACACTGTTGACAGTTAGGCGATAGACAACAAATGACAAATGTCAGTTGACAGGTCGTATCTTCTACGTGCGTATGTAGTTATGTGTCAAACCGTAAACTGTGACGTCACACAATTTTCAAAGAGCGTTTTGGGCGCGAAAGCATCTGTCAAAATATATTTTGTTAATTTAACATATTTAAAGCCGTTTTTAGTATAAAAGGTGAATTTTAGGGCAACTTTTAGTTAATATAGAACGTAATACGAGCGTTTCTAAAAATTGGAAACAACCCTATTCCATGCTTGTTGTAGGACTCTTATCGCCAACTGCTGGGCGAGCTCGGCGAACGTGTTGACCGCTCAGACTAACCAGTATAAACGCGTATCTCTGGCGCGCTCTCTTTATCAATGTCTCGGTCACGTTACGCTAGTCTTACCAGTTGCCAATTGGCTACTTGACTGTTTTTTGTAAATAATGTCAAACGATCTTGATTTTCCTGAGGATCAAATGTCTATATAGGACTCATGGCATTTAAGCAACACAAAGGTCAGAAATGAGAGTTAAAGTCTGATGCTCGCAGTCGACGATTGAAACGCCTCTAACAAAATGATAAGGTGATGTGACGTCACATCATATAAGTCTGTCCTAAATGTATGGAAGATCAAGGAAATTGCCATTTTGACCCTGAAATATTGCGTTTATCTGTATAGTTGTCATACAATTAATTTTTCAATAAAATGTAAGGAATCAAATGGTACCATTTTCTTTTCTATTTTAGAAAGACAAAAAAAAATTGTTTGAGACTTCGGAGCCTTGTATTTTTTTATAATCTCAATATATTTTTTTAAATTCCACTTTTTTATAATGGATGGCTCATTTTCTAACCATTTAACTAAATTTTGTTATAATATTCAACATGTGTCAAGTACCCAATTCACACAGTATGTAGGTATCCACATTTTTCTTACAGAAATAAATAAGTTGTTTTGTTTTAGAATATATATTTTGCTATTCGTGCACTATGTAAATAATTTATATTATGATTGCTTGTATTTCTGTATGTAAGTGAACTGTAATATTCGTTTGGAGAAATAAATACTAATTTAAATTATAATTTTACTCAAACGTTAATTTCTCTCAAAAAGTTTTTATGGCTTCACTTTCGCACATTTCATCTGTATTTAAGCGAAGCGTTTGGTAGGTCTGTGTTACAGACAGAAGACAGCGCGCCTCTAAGGAAATATTTCTGCACTTCAATAAGGCGCCGGCTCTTTTAGACTTTCAGTCGAGACTTGGTTTAAAAATAAAATGCCTTATTTGAATTTATTGCCTTATTGTTTTTAAGGTTTCGTACCAAAAAGGTACAGAAATAACCTTATGGTGCGACTCTATCCATTCGTCTGTCTATCTCATTGCCAAATATCTCGAGAACTTAAGCTATCAATTTGAAATTGTTATGAACAACGCTAACCTAGATACATTGAAAGTGTTATTTAGTTTTTTTCTTTTTTATTAAGTATAGATAATGCCCAATATAAAGAGGGGGTAAAAATTCAAAGTCTAGTTACTATTAGGTCCAATGGGGTCTCATTTGAAAGAGCTTTAATTGAACATTCCAAAATATTTTTTTTTCATAGTGGAAATAAATAATTTTTGAAGGAAAATGTGGGAAAAAAAACCTTACACCCCCTTATCTCCGAAATTTACCAACAAAAAATAATCAAATTTTTACATAACATTAATGTTATCAAATTATCATAAATACTATAGGAAACATATAACTCCACCTCTATCTTGATAAGTATTTTTTAATTATCAAAAACATGTATTAATTTTATTTGCAATTTAACGTCCTTTGCGGGTTTATTATTCTTGAAAATTTTATGACATTACATTAAAAACAATTTCTTTCAAATAAAACAAAAAATTGTTGAAATAGGTCTTGTCCTTCTGAGAAATAGGTTCACGTAATAAAAAAATATTCCAAAAAAACCAACATACACACAGGTCGCGTAATTTAGTTAGCCGATGTACCGATAGTTGGCGATATTCACAATTATGCTTAGTATACTTATGGTCAAAAGCCTTTCGTGTTTATTTCAATGGCTCATCTTTACTGTAAAGTATGTATTTGTGTAATTTATAAAGATGACTATTGAACTTATTTTACCCGTGTGGATAAGGTTTGTGTTGTACATGAACATGATTGAACTTTTCGCCTTTTTGTGACTACCTAATTCTTTTTTTTAGGAATTAGAGACGTTTAAGGCGATATGTTGTAATAAAATCAAAATAAGACGTGAAGCCGAGATGTGAATAATAAAATAAAACAATTGCATACTAATCATGTAATATAATAACACGTAGTAGATAAATACAAAATCTTAAAAATACAGTAGGTACATATACCTACATATAATTTTTATGACGGGTATTAAATGCAATATATTAAATTGTCACAACAATTTGAATCAAATACCAATAATTTACTAAAAATGTATGCCTAAGGTGTTAAGAATTTATTCCAGCTGCAAGTTATACAAAAAGGTAAAAATACCACAAATCAATAAACGCATTATCAAATTATCCTAAAATATAGAACAAGGCACTTTTACTAAAATTTAACAAAGAAATTGAAGATAAAATATATTAATTTGGGGAAAACCCGTCTTAATTCATTAATACGTTCACAATTACCCTAAGCATAAAAGCGAGACACACGCACTCCGGAGCATTCTAAAGTATATACCTAAGTTGGCCATCGTAATAAGATGCAGCTTAAGGCTAGATTGAAAAGCATACTAAATTTAGATTGATACAAGAGAGACGAGGTAAACTACAAATCACTCGTCATATCCTTCAATAAAGTTTTTTAGGTTAATTAGAATGCCTGCTGCTTTATTTGTACATTTATCATAAATATCATGATATAAAAAGCACATTTACATTGAGATGATTTTCAAAATGTGTCTTAACCACATTTTTATAATCAGAGATCATACATTAGTAAATGATAATTTCACCTTTTCTTTATCATATTAGATAATAACTTCTAACAACTTGCACCACAATAGTACTAGTTTTGCGCAGATTCTAATACAGCCTTACAGTTAATAACTTATAGCTAGAAAACATTTTCAAATGTTCATTAGGACAGCACATTATCATTAAGATGCTACGAAACATCACCAGTTGCAGGGGCAAATTGGATTACTGACGTATGACGAACCGCTGGGGTTGTTTCCTCAGGTTGAAGAATAAGCTTCCGCTTTCGAGGAGGAAGCGAAGAATGAGGAAGTGAACAGTGTGAACCAGTTGGAGGTGGAGAAGGTGGCGTAGGAGAGGATGTTGGCATGACTGGGGAGGCTGGCATTGTTGGCACAGGAACAGGCACCACTGGACACTGAGGCGAAGGAGGGGAGCTCGGTGGTGTGGGTGGTAGCTGCTGCAGCGCAGCTTCAACTATTTCACACATCATGTTTCCATTAACCGCTAGAGGTGGGGGAGACTGTTGTGATAAAGCTCTAGGTGTTTCCGCTCCGTGTTCCTTGTAAATGTGGGCTTCCATTTGTTTTTTTGTGTTGAAGGTTCCATCACAAACTGTACAACGGTAACACCTTTCTCCATAGTGCTGGAAACGATGAAGTTTTAGGACGTGATTGTATCCAAAATCACGCAGGCAAATGTCACAAGTGTATGGACGTTCTCCAGTATGCGTACGTGAATGTACCTTTAATTGTTTCGAGCAAGTGAAACCCTTCCCGCAGCCCGGGGCCGGGCAACGATATGGTTTTTCTCCGGTGTGCGTTCGTAAATGTATAACAAGTTGCCCAGACTGTATAAAAGTTTTGTGGCAATGCGGACACGCGTGGGGTCTCTCACCAGTGTGAATACGAGCGTGGCGGTGAAGTTTTCCGGAGTGTTCAAAAGCCGCACCGCACACGCCACAGCGGTAGGGTCGCTCCTTGGTATGTATACGTCGATGTACTTGCAAGTTTTCCTTAACACTAAACATCTTGTGGCAGTATTCGCATTCGAAAGGCCGTTCGCCGGTGTGAGTCCGATAATGGCGTTGTAGACGTGCTGGCACGGCGAAAGTTTTCTGGCAAACGTCGCAACGATGTGCATCAGCAGCTGCCCGGTGCGAACGCGCGTGAGCAGTTAGCGCGCTTCGCGTGGAAAGCATCAGTCCGCATTCTCCGCATTGGTGTAAGCGTTCTTCCTCACCTGTAGAACGCAAAATTTGCAGCTGAGTCGTTGAACAATATTCCATTACGAATAAGTTAAAGGTAATAAATATAACACGCGTATTAGACAGGACGTATCCAGACCACAAGCGTTCACAAACCGTACTGTGTTACGTGTGGCATGCACCGATCAGGATGCACGATGCACACAGTAAGGCCAGTAAGGGGAACGAGCGGGCCGCGGGGCGCAAAGAAATAACGGAGTGAATGTCCTCTGATAGCACGTGGAGGCCCGCACCGCGGTTTCGTCGCGTCGAAACCGCGGTTGCGTCTCCACGTGCCTGGGCCGGCGACCCCGCGTTGCCCCGCTCCCACCGCGTGCCCTACCCCACCGCAACATGAATAAATGACTCAAGTTCATTAGGTTTTATATTTGGGCTTTTTGAGTCTGCTTCTAAACCCGATAAAAAATAATAATTTGTGTACGTATTTGGCAGTTTTCAAAAAATAGTGTACCCAATTAGCGTGAGTTGTTAAGAAAAGTTAATTATTATCAGTGTTGTGACGATATTTAAGCATTAAATTTCAATAAAAACTTATGGTGTTCATTTCATAAATTAGGTACAACCGATTATTACAATGTAAAAAAGGCAAAAAGTTGATTCACATAAATACTTCATCCTTAATTTTATTGTCCTCACAAAGTTGGTCCTTGGGTAAGTACACTTTTTTTCTGAAAATGCACATTTATATGTACTTACATAAATAATTATTATTGATGTACAATTTATATCCAAAATTATTTGTTTTTATTTTTATAAAGGCTATTTAACACTTTTTTTTAATAACATTTATTGGTTAGTATAAAATAAATATATTTGGGGTGTTTATAAGGTTAACTGTAAATATCATCTAAGTACATAATTTAATTTCAAGTTTTATATGTATTATGTTGTTGTGTTTGTTGTATGATCCCAGATGGTTGAATTATCTTATAATAATAATATTGAATATATTTCAAGTTAAAATTGACGGATAAGTTTTATGGCATTTTTATAGTAAACCCCTATTAGGTATAGATTCAAATTTAACAGTGCTTTTAGTGATGAATAAATACATTTAGAGCACAAATAGCGGTAAGCTTACCTATCATTTCCGTTGATCTTTCTGCAAAGTGGTTCAATGGCGTCAATGTTGATGTAGGTTGCGCACGACACCGAGCTGAGTTACACAAGCGCTGCGCGATCGGCGGTCCACGGCCGAATGCGAGCCAAAGGCAAGCGCAAGGAAAGCCACGAACAGGCGAGCGCATCAAGTGATTCTCTTGCTCTCCTCTAACGTTAAGTGTGCAGATAGGTCGGGAATGCTTATGTGTGTGTAACTGTTACCTTGTGTGTGCGTATCAAATGTCACAGTGTAAAGTATTAAGGGAATAAATTGGCAGTCTGTTAAGTGTTATCACTTTACTGGCTCTTATCTCTGCGGCATATTTGTAGGTACTAATTTACTATTATTAGTTTTGTTCTTAGTGAATTATTTATATTTGACTTTTACCGGGAATACATTTTATACAAAGCAACACCAAGCCAGCAAGATTGTACAAAAAAAAACATAATTAAGTATAACAAACTGAATCTTCGACTTCCGATTCTTTTGTAGATAACTAATATTATGTGAAAAACAAACTAGAGAGTAGGTATATGTAAAAAATTTTTTTATTTATACTACATCGGTGGCAAACAAGCATACGGCCCGCCTGATGTTAAGCAGTCTCCGTAGCCTATGTACGCCTGCAACTCCAGAGGAGTTACATCCGCGTTGCCTACCCTAAACCCGTTCCCCCCCCCCTCGTTGAGCTCTGGCAACCTTACTTAATTGTTATTGTCATGGGCCTCCACTGGCGAGTATCTAGTATTATAGTTTATAGTGATAGTGATCCGGTCTTGGGACTCTTGGGTTCAAATCCCGGTAAGAGCATTTATTTGTGTGATCAGCCCGTATATTTCCTGAGTTTTCTATGTATTTAATATTAATACATGTCCCATAAAATTTGTTTAAATAATTAATTGTTAAAAATATTTTATTTTAAAAAATTAACCTGTGGCGTCAGATGTTACTTACTTAAAATACGACAAAGGCGGCGCGCATTCGATTCGTTGAAGGTTGAGCGGCACGAGTAAGGAGGTATGAGGGGCGGGGCGCGGGGGCGGTGGTCTTACTCGTGGAGGCGCACCGCGGTTTCGCCGCGCGTGTGAACTCTCTCGTCAGTGCGCGTGCGTGGTTTCCCGACCTGCCTCCTCCCGCGCGCACTTCTTCCGTCGCCCGTCCACATTCTATTTTATCTGTCTAGGGCAATATAACGTCACCTATGATAGGTGGCTCTCTCATAAGGAAGTACAATAATAAATTGGTTGATTTCAAGATAGTAACAGAAAGTTAACTAACTACATATTTTACATAAATACACCAAAAATTGTAATATTGTAATGTAAATGATATTATATTCTATATACACACATATAATTGATGCATATTTGATGTGACTTACTTAATATTTTTTTTAAAAGACGTCAATATTGTTTATCCTTTTTCTAATGCTAATAAGTAGGGTGTGGAAATTGATTTAAAGTAAAACACTGAACAAGCAAAATATGTATTGTTATTTGACGACCGGTCTGGCCTAGTGGGTAGTGACCCTGCCAACGAAGCCGATGGTCCCGGGTTCAAATCCTGGTAAGAGCATTTATTCGTGTGATGAGCATGGATACTTGTTCCTGAGTCATGGGTGTTTTCTATGTATTTAAGTATTTGTAAGTATTTATAAGGCATGAAACGTGAATAAACGTTTATTTATTTATTTATTTTTTTATATATTATATATATCATTGTCTAAGTAACCTCAACACAAGCCTTATTGAGCTAACTGTGGGACTTAGTCAATTTGTGTAATATTTATTTATTTATTATGTATGTATATCCACGTATCTTCTCATACATCATACTGTGGATCCGTCGTGCTAACCCTAATTGCTTGGTAAAGCTTTTTACTATACTACTTTGTATTTGTAAATTTGTATATCAGCTGTACAAGGTGTAACAAAAATAGTGGGGATCCGTTTAAGGGCATATTCAGCAGTGGCGGATCGTTCAAAGAACTCGATTCCCACCGGCTTGTCTAAACTTCAGCCCGTTGAGTACTTTCACGATCGGTTCATGGAGAAAAGGAAAGCAAAATTAGCTCCGGGTTCCCTACGAATGTTTGTGACGCGCCGCCACTGATATTCAGTATCATGTTCTGATCAGGAAAAAAAATTTACGCCAATATAACGTATCCCCACTATTTTTGATACATCCTGTACAACTGATATACAAAAGTACAAAGTAGTATAGTAAAAAGCTTTACCAACTAAATCAAACAATAAGCAAATAACTATTAATAGAAGAGATATAGATACTGCATTGTATTGTATTGTACTTCGGACGACGTTCGGTATAGTTTACTGCAATTGGGCGATAGTACTGCCAGCCTAACTCTCAAGGAATTCTATAAAACCTTTGATGTTAAGTGTTAAGTAGGACCTCGGGGCTCGAGGTCAGGTACTAACTTAAGTAAAGCGTGAGAAACGCGTTAAGGCTTGAATATAAAAAAAAAATCCTAATTGAGGTCTCCAACATTTCAAGACTAGATATGTAAATAATTTTTAAGAAAAAAAACCGAGTTCAATGAGGGAGACCGAGACCGAGAAAGAAAGATTATTGTTGATTTTGATGCCTGGTTTTTAGAGAAAAACAACTGCCTGATTTTTAGATATAATATAATAAAATGAACATGGCTATAAGTATGCTTAAAAGAGTTGAGAAGTACCCTCAATTCCTCATGGAATCCATCATCAGAACTCAAGCTTGCTAACTGCTTGACAAACATGCGAAGAGAACAAATTGGCAAACGTGAACTATGCGTCGTTGAAGAGTACCGTTCTGTTCATCATCAACAGTCCCACTTCATCAAATCTCACTTCTACCAGTGTAAATGCTTGATTTGTTGATGGAAATACTAAGATCTAAGATCACTAATCTATCTATATAACGAACTTGTATTGACAAAAAATTGTCTTGAAAATCTAATTTGCTTAACAAACACAGCGAAGAGGACAAATCGCCAAACAAGAACTATGCGTGGTTGAAGAGTTCATTCTGATCATAATCAGCAGTTCCACTTCATCAAATGTCACTTTTTTAAATAAAAAACCGGACAAGTGCGAGTCGGACTCGCCCACCAAGGGTTCCGTACTTTTTAGTATTTGTAATAAGTACGTCATCTGTGAAAATTTCAACTGTCTAGCTATCACAGTTCATGAGATACAGCCTGGTGACAGACGGACGGACGGACGGACAGCGGAGTCTTAGTAATAGGGTCCCGTTTTACCCTTTGGGTACGGAACCCTAATAAATGCTTGATTTGTTTATGAAAATACAAAAATCACTATATAATATATATATAAGTATATATGCCTTTAACATTAGATTAGAGTTGGTGATGACTCAGATGTCTGGTGTGACAGCGGAATTTTATGGCTCCTCTACACGATGGCCCATTGTAGGCCTGTCCAAGGGACGCATTTATGCGTTAGAGTGAGCAAGTAATATTGCTATCTCATTCCACCGCATAGCTGCTGCGTCCCGTAGACTGGCCTACGCTGGGCCATCGTGTAGAGGAGCCCTTAGACAGTGCCGGTTTTTGGACCCGGGTATGTCCTTAAACTACGTCCAAAAGAGAGGTATGGGCAATGTGAATGTCATCTCGCCTTGTGTGGTAGGGCACAGCACAGCAGATGTCATTCCAGATCTAGAGCAGAGCCCAACTGGGGAAGTACCTCCACCTTACAGAAAACCGCAGCCAAATAACACTTGACCCTACTCATAGTGTTGTGTTCCTGCCGGTGAGTAAGGTTGCCAGAGCTCAACGAGGGGGGTGGGGTTAGGGTCGGCAACGCGCATGTAACTCCTCTGGAGTTGCAGGTGTACATAGGCTACGGAGACTGCTTACCATCAGGCAGGCCGTATGCTTGTTTATCATCGACGTAGTATTATAAAAATAAAAAAAACCGTTTTGTGATATTGTTTACATCTATTTGGTTTACATCTGTAGAGCTGCTAGGTAATTTTTTTTACTTGTTTTTGGTGTATCGGCATGTAAAAGAGCATTTGCAACAGCTTTTTCTCCTTTCGACAGTTGACAGAATATTTTTGCGGGGATTTTAATATTAACAGTGTCATACATGTTTCGGCATAATAAATAAATAATAATAAGTAAATAAATATTATAGGACATTATTACACAAATTGGCTAAGTCCCACGGTAAGCTCAATAAGGCTTGTGTTGAGGGTACTTAGACAACGATATATATAATATATAAATATTTATAAATACTTAAATACATAGAAATCATCCATGACTCAGGAACAAATATCCATGCTCAACACACGAATAAACGCCCTTACCAGGATTTGAACCCGGGACCATCAGCTTCGTAGGCAGGGTCACTAGTTCACTACCCACTAGGCCAAACCGGTCGTTAAATTAATAATTAAATATAACTTTGTTTTCTTCGATGCTATTGTTACTAGTACGTAATGTAGGTAAGTATTAATATTTATTACTCATGTGCTACACGTACTACACGTATGCTACCATCTTTTGTGGTCAGTGGTTCCAGCAAGTTCTCGTTCTCTCATCGAACCCCTTTTCTTCGCAACACAGCTTTGTAATGTTGGTAGCAATGACGTTATGTCAAATCTGTCAGCGACTCAGTATTATTCGTCTCATATATCAGAGGGCCACGTTCGACGTTTTGCCTCTCTGTCGCACTTGTAACTTCGCACGTAAATGTGACAGGGAGGCAACACGTCGAACGTGGTTCGCGGTAGGCCCTCTGTGCTGTCTAAGATCATATTATGATAAGATTCATATACTAGCCGTGTCTTATCCATGTCTTATCCAACCTCGACATTGGCAGAATCATCAACGCCTTGATGGAGCCATAACATGAAAAATTGATTGATATATCTATGCAGTAGAGTCTGTTCAAAAAAAGGGAAGTGTCGTGGAATGTATTGAGTCCCATACATTTTACGACTCTTCTCTTTCCGCACAAACCCTAATCATGCGTAATCTTAAGTTATTTGCTATGGCAACACTGATTATGCCGCGCAGGTATACTTGGTTATGGAAGGTATAGTTAAGGAACGCAATTTCCATAGGCAGAACTTATGCAAAAGTGTCCAGTGGTCAGCTATAAATAATAGTTCCAAATCTCTCCAGAGTAGCGCTAGAGTAGCTAAGAACCTAGGCGTTATTGACGGAGTGAAGTGCGCTGTCTATGATTTGATTTTTTTTCAAGTATTCTAGGTATTGTAGCGCTACCTATTTAAGGTTTTTTGATGACACTTTTTGGTATATGGAGATTCCATTCCTTATCTCCACCTTCCGTATACTTGGTATTCCGCAGAAATGTCAGTGTCTACGTCACTGTCCAGAATTGTCAGTGGTATAGTCTTGGTGCGGTTATGACTTCGTAACTTTTGAAATCTTTTGAATTTTAGAACAAACTGTCAAAAATGTGAACTGAGAAACGTATAACTGACCAGTAAAACAGAGGCCAGTAATACGTTTCTTGTGTCCTATTTTGCTATTTAAGAGTAATATTTCATATTCCAAGTGTCCATTTGGATTGTTTTCTGCGAACTCACTGACTCGAAACGTACGTATTCCATTTTCATTTAAATAAAAAAGTAACAGCTCCAATCTCAAATGCTTACTTGGCCAGGGTTGCCGCCTTTCCGTTTTGAATCTGTGTTGAAATACGTTCTATCAATCACTAAACTTGTTTCTTCATATCTAAGTAGCGGAAATATTGTATTGTCGGGTACAACTTTTCTCAGTAAAAAATATACTTACTAGAGTCTGTCTAACCTAACTTTGCACACATAAAAAGCCTAAAATGTGATACACAATCTCTTTGATACTTTGTTCTTTAATTTGACTCAATTTGTAAACACCCGGGGGTTACACAACAAAGAAGGGTAGGATCACAAAGATGCGAAATTTTTAAAATATCTATGAAATTATGACGTTTTTTATTAGTAACATTATCTTATAAAACACAGTACAGTTAGCTTAGACGGGCTCCAGCACCTTTGTAAGAACAAATAAACGTTCCCAAAAAGGTTATTTTTTTAATAAACAGTAATATCACAGAATAACTAATAGTTGGTAATATAAACGAAACTCGTATTATTTTTTCCTTTAGGTTCTTACGTAAAATAGCCGCCCTAAAATCCCAAAAAATTTTGAACGGTGGGTCCAACATGTATAGCTTATTAAAGATTTTCTGTAAAAACTATATATATTAAAATAAATAATATTTTAGTGAGAACGATTAAATATACCTATATTAATGTGTATTTTATTAAAATTTAAATATTTTTTTCTTGTGTATGAAAGGATTTTAATATTAAATAAAATGTTGATTGTCGTAAGGTCCTAACGGCCGGACATACTCGTATACTCGTATCTGTAGATAAACGTTTTCATTGGTTTTAAGGACGCCAGGGTGAGTAAGTAGGTAATATCTAATTTCGTTTAACAACAAGCAGAACATACTCCAAACAACATTTTAAATAAACCTAATAATATTATATGTATATAGTGTTTCAGTCAAATTTGTAAACAAATATTCTTCTTCATAGCTTCATACCATTTACAAAATATCAACGATATCATATTATATATGTGTAATATCAACGACGGCGAGTAAAATTGCGGTAGGTTATTGAATAGTTAGTGAATGGCCGCAATTATTATAAGCAAGTACCCATAAGCAAATACTAAGTTTAAAAAACTTAAACTAGGACATCATAGTCTCGTACAGATTTCAGTAACCGTAAAGCCAGGGGTTGAAGTATTTAGTAGTTATAGTCAGCTATAGTATTTTTATACCTATGTAATACGGCGCGCAAGGGCGGGAGGACATCGGCCCGCGCACGGCGGCAGCGGGGCTGCGGAGCGCGTTGCGCGGGGCGAGGTGTCGACACGCGCTACACGGTCACCGAACGTTCGGAACCGCGGTTTTGAGGCGCGGCCGCGCGTGCGTCCGCTTCAACCTTCCTCAACGCGACCGCAACTGACCCGCGCGTGTAGGTAGAGCGCTTCGCGACATCAGCTTTTTGTTGTCTTTGAATAAAAAAAGGAATGTATTTAGTTAGGCCAAAAAGGCGGGCTGTTTTAAATAATTAGATCTTTGTATGGAATAATTGTAATCTGAGGACCCGATTTTAATATATTGAATATGTCTAAGTTCTACTTCTGGGAATGTATAAAAAATATTTTTATTTTTTTTATTTTATTTTTTTTTAGTATATGGAAAACCAACAGCGCTATATATATCTAGAACTTCCAATAGAATTACAGAGCCAATTACAGGTTCTCACTTATAAAAATACAATAAATTATAAAAAGTTTTTGCCCATCTTAATTTACACATACAAGTTCCTACAGCATAAGAACAGATCTATATATATATATATGATTATTTTTACAAAAAATAAATTAAAAAAAGAAAAAGTAGTTAAATCCTGTGAGTACATATTCAACAATGCACCGAGCCTTGTCCTGCGCCAGAATTATTGTCACCCATGAAGTGTCTAATTAATTTATTTTTTATTACTGCTATGCTATCATTATATATGTCGATATCACAATTTATAGAAACTTTATTTAAACTCATGCCTGCCCTGCATATGAAACTGTTTTTCCTATACCTAGTAGTAGCTTGGTAATTACTAATGGGACGAAAATGCCTTAGCCTCCTTGACGGAATATTAAAAGAGATCTTATTAAGCAAATTTGGACAATCTACATTACCTTTAATAATATTGACTAAGTACACTATATCTGCAATTTCACGGCGCTTAACAAGTGGGATCAAATGATGTTTCTTACACAGCTTGAGATAGTCGATAGAACTATAGTTGACTCGCATTTTATAACAAAGAAATTTTATAAATTTTGACTGTAATCTCTCAACCCTATCAACATAAATTTGATACTGAGGATTCCATATTTGAGATGCGTATTCTAGTTTGCTTCTCACGTAAGCGCAATACAAGATTTTCAGAGTTTTAGGATGGGTAAAACAAACTGAACTACGCATTATAAATATGTTTATTTACTACTTATTGTTCTTAAAATTATAAGCATCATAACATTAGGTAGGTACACTTATCGTATCGTATTATTACAGTCATGTGGTTAAAACTTACAACCACATAAACTAGAAATGCATATTAGTTGAAGAAAATTAAATTCAAATGTATGGAAAATTTGGCATAATTAATGGAGAACTTTTATCTATCCGGATATGTAGGTTACAGCGTAAAGTTAAATTTTATCTACTCTCCCCCCCCCTTCCGCAGCGAGCGTCACCCCCCCGCGCTCTCGAATATGTCCCGGAGCGTGATATTTTGCACTTAAAAAATAAACCGTAAACGATACGTAACAAGTCTTTAAGAACAAAATAATCCTCGATAAATTTACTATAAACCTCTCATACAAACAAAAGCGATATCACTTACAGTTTCAGCGCAATCTGCCACCAAATACGAATGTTTTTAATAATTTGTCCATTTTTATTTACTAATCGTTTAGTTTTTTTCAATAATTTCACACTTTACCGCCAAGATATGTATGACAAAAGTAAAGAATAGAATATTCTTTTTATAAAAAGGTATAATTCATTTCTAAAATCTTTCATTTACTGTTTCTATGCTATTTTAAAAATTCACTATAATCAGAACCAGCACAGATTTGTTTGCTTTAACAAATTAGTGGGACAGGCGAAGAATGCTGTTATTTTGGCAAAATTGCTGCCTACATCGTCTGCTGCTCGACATCATTTTCAGCGAGTCTTTCACCAAGTGCAAAGTTGGAGGAGTAACGTATTACCGCCGGAAGAATGGGGCTGGAAAAAAACCGTCAATTGCCTACTTCCCATTTTAAATACGGAGCCGCCAGCACCAGCCTCTATATTAAAACTAATAACGTGTGCTTGCAAACAAGGCTGTGGTAAACGATGTGGATGCGTGAAAGCCGATTTAAGATGTACCACTATGTGCAAAAATTGTAGAGGCCAGAGTTGTGTTGTGTGTGCGTAGTCGAATTAGATGTTGAAGAAGAATAATGCTGATTTTTGAAGTACTTAGATGTCATAATAGTTATACATAAGTAATAATAGTATTAGTAAACCTAAGAAAAAATAAACTTAAGATTAAGAAAGATAAGTTAGTTGGTTTTATTTGCAATTTGCAATCTCTCTCCGGCAGAAAATAGGGCCTGAGCAATTTTCAATAGATAAGAAAAAACCTGAACAAAAAATACATCAATGGAACTCTCGAGGCCACACTAAACACACCATTCACCATGTATCATACTTAGTTCCGTTTTGGGGTACATTTTTAGAACTTTTTTTAAGGTTCCATACCTAAAAAGGAAAAACGGAACCATTATAGGATCACTCGTGTGTCTCTGTCTGTCCGACAGTCTGTCATAGCCAATTTCCTCCAAAACTACTGGACCGATTGAGTTGAAATTTAGTACACATATGTAAATTGATGACCCAAACACGGACGTGTAACGTAAATGAATCAATTTTAAATATGGGGGCCAGTTTTGGGGGGTAAATTCGAAAAAAAAAGAAAGAAAAAATTCAAGCTATATCGTGTGACATATCAAATGAAAGGGTAGTTTATAAAAATCTCTAATATATTTTTTTCATAATTTTAAATTAATCAGTATTGAAGTTATTTAAGAAAATAGGCGAAAATAAACCAAATTCGAAAAAAATACAGAAAATAGTTCTATATCTATAGATTACAGGAAAACATATAAAAAGTATATGATATTTAAAGTAACACCGTTTAACGAGTACGAATGCTTATATTTCGCTGAATGGCCGAATGAATTAAATTTTTAAAATAGCATAGCAACAGTAAATGAAAGGTTTTAGAAATAATTTATACCTTTTTATAAAAAGAATATTCTGTTCTTTACTTTTGTCATACATATCTTGGCGGTAAAGTGTGAAATTATTGAAAAAACTAAACGATTAGTAAATAAAAATGGAACAATTATTAAAAAACGTTCGTATTTGGTGGCAGATTGCGCTGAAACTGTAAGTGATATCGCTTTTGTTTGTATGAGAGGTTTATAGTAAATTTATCGAGGATTATTTCGTTCTCAAAGACTTGTTACGTATCGTTTACGGTTTATTTTTTAAGTGCAAAATATCACGCTCCGGGACATATTCGAGGGCGCGGGGGGGTGACGCTCGCTGCGGAAGAGGGGGGGGGAGAGTAGATAAAATTAAACTTTACGCTGTAACCTACATATCCGGATAGATAAAAGTTCTCCATTAATTATGCCAAATTTTCAGCTTATTGTATTGAACTATATATTTTGCATTTTAGCGTAAGAAGGGACTTGGCTAGGGAATGCTAACCGGTTAACCGGTTAACCGGTTACCCGGTAATTTGACCAATATTACAGTCGGTAAAATACCGGTAATTTCCAGCCGTAACCGGGAATTTACCGAACGTTGTATAGGCAAATAAAAATGTAACAACCTGTTGAATTAGCCCATCTATGTCTTCGTACTTACAAAAAAAAAACAATTACTACGGTTTACGATTACGAAGAGACACTTAAAATACTTACTTTTCTGCATCTTATGATCTCGTCGGAGTAGGAACTAGGAAGCAATGTTTTGTGACAAATGAGTGGTCGCTAATCCCTCGCCTTTTCCCTTCTCGCCACCCCTACCCGACCCGCCTTACTATGTTCAGTGTCCTTTGTTTTAGTCTGTAGTGTCCGACAAGTGTGGAATGCGAAAGAACATTTTCTACCGCTGGTTACTTGTGTTCAAGATATCGTTCACGAATGTCTAAGCAAAGTTCTAATTAATCGCCTAGATATTTAACAAACGCAATTATTTTATATATAATTAACAGAATGATCTGATGATGACATGTTCCTGATTCCAACTCCTATCTTTAGAGCCCGGTAACGATTTTAGAGCAAAAATTTTAAATTGATAGATTTAGTCGTTGGAATTGTACACCTTTTGTTACGTAATATCTAAATAACAAGTATTGGTTTCTATTAGCACGTTTTTTCATCTTGCCTTTTAATAATGAGGTCGCAAGCGTGCGTCCCCGGCAATAGGTGACGAGAAGGGATAGTTTTTAAAAATTCATATAAATTATGGTAGTAAATTATACAAAATGATGTATAAGAACAGTTTCAGCAAATGTTGTAGATTGTTTAAGTATCAAAATTACGTTGAAATTAAGTCAATTTTCAGAGAAATTGTCACTTGTTTTGAAGTGATTTCTGGAGAAAATTGATTTCGACTAACTTTCATTTACACTACTTCAAATTTATAGTAACAAAAATGTAGTCTATTAAAGTTGAAGTACAGGATATGTGTAATACAAAATTACCATTTTTAGCAGTCCAAACTTAACGAAATTTACAAATAAGATCGACAAAATCACTGCTTTTCGCGCGTTTACCTAAACGTCCTTCAGAAAAAAAATCATTACTAATTAAGTGAGTCTGTTTTAAAAAAATATATTTATTATAATGAAAGATAACAAGATGTGCTAAAAGAAACCAGTACTTGTTATTTTTAATAGTTAACAAAAGGTGTACAATTTCATGCGCTTAATCTATCAATTTGACATTTTTGCGACTAAAATCGATAACGGCCTCTTAAAGTGCAATTTTAAAGTAACTAGTGTTAAAATGATATGAAACAAATCTTGCTGTTAATTTTTTTTTCTTATATTTACTAGATTTTAATGAATGTTGATTACGGTTTTAGTTACTTTAATAACAATATTATATTCATAGATGTGTAAATGCAAACTTGTATGACATTTAAATGACGACTGTCACTCTTTACTTATAATTTTTGTTACCATTTGATTACTGCGATTTTTAAAGAATTAAAAAAGTTTAATGTTGCTTATTTAATGTACAAGTTCATTTCGCTTTGAAATGATACATGTTTGATTTTTTATTTAATATGATTAGTAAATATATCTTGTTTAATGTTTATAGTTTATTTTCATTATTTTGTTTTGTCGATGTTTCTATAACGTACGCACGCAGCACGTGCTGTTGATTACTTTTAAAGGTTACTGACGAAAATAAGGACACAATCAATAATAATGCAAAATCAATGTTTTTTATTTCATAAACGTATAACCGGTAATTTACCGGTTAACCGGTTAGTGGGACCTCGCGTCGGTAAATTACCGGTAATGAAAAACGCCCGGTTATTGCATTCCCTAGACTTGGCTCGCGGATAAGATTAAAAAAGGTATATTACGAAATATTAAGAATAACAATGTTGGTATTCAAACAAGTTACATTACCACAGATTACCACATACATAATACCTATATATACCTAGATCATATGTATACTTTTAGGTTTTACACGCGACTTCAACTGCGTGGCATGATGATGATGATTGATAAAAACTACCTTATCCTTCCCCGAGCCTCAAACTATTATAGGATTGAGTGTAGTGGTAAGAATGGTTAGGTTATAGGGAGCGTGCATTAACTATAGGAGGCAGTACAGGAGCCGTCGGATTTTTGGCGCGAGGCGTAAATGTGATGTTTTTTGTTCCGATGTAGCCCACAAGATGGCAGAACCTACTATGTACAAGAAAACACTTGACGTGTAAATGTGCCTGTTTATGGTTCCGATTCAGACCACAAGATGGCAGACCCTCCAACGCGCACGCACGGTCCCTATAATGAACAAATTGTACTTTTTACGAATACGAATAGCAATTTCTAAATTATATCAATATAGACCGCGAGCCAGGAACAGATTCCCAAGTCCAATCGCCTTCCGGCCGAAAACTCGTGTAGTGGTTAACGGCTAGGTATGATGAACCATCTTGGACGTCAGCTGCCGCTCCGTTGGTGGGTTGAGGAATGGCAGCCACCGAAACGCGTGAACAAAAAAAAATATTGCCATCGCCTCCCGTTTGATACTTTGTAAAATGATAGTTCAGATGCTATTGTTAGTTAAAAAAATTGTCAGCCGGTTATATCGCGGTCGTAAGACCATCAGCTGGTCGTATGAACATGTAAAAAATAAGCGTTTTACCTTTTTATGATAGCAATAACAAATCATGAAACTTTGCATGTAGTATTTCATCAGGCGTTAACGCCTGAAAAGCCATCAACTGATTACGCATACTTTGCCTCACATAAAGTTGTAAGGCGCATATTTTTTACAAGTTCATTTTACACCTGACGGTCTTTCCACGGCGATACAAGCGGCTGACAGTTTTTTAAATTTAAAACAGCATCTAACCTATCATCTGACAAAGTATCAGCCGGGAGGCGATGACTGTCGAAATATGTTCCTGGCCCGCGGTCTAATACGAATAGTGGGTATTATTAAGACGCAATTTAACTTTTCGGGGTTCCGTAGCCAAAATACAAAAATCTTTTGTTAATTATGTCCTTCTGTCCGTCCGCCCATCCGTCCGTATATCACAGCCATTTTACTCGATAACTATAAAGTGAACTCTAATTAATAGAATAAAAGAGTGAATAGAATATGAATATATAGGTCATACTGAGCAACTTTTACTTTGGGACCAACCCCGAAATCGCGAAAAAATATTGGATGTTTATTACATTTTGCCTGCCTGACTGCCTGTCATTTTCTATGGAAGAGTAAATTTCTTTTTTCGGGATTTCGTGGTTACTTGCCTACCGAACGAACTAAGTTTCAATGGAAAGTATACAACTTATACAACATGAATCAGCTAAGTTGCCTATCTTTTTATTTGTATTTATTTATTTGCTGCATATGGGTTTACAAAGATATATTTAAGTTCAACCGTACTCTGTTTAGTGTAGTATGCAAAATTTGAAGTAGGTACAGTCACACTATAATATAAAATAAGATGAAAATATTAAAAATAACATGTCAGATTAATTATTAACATTAGAAAAATTATGCAGCGATTAATTACAATTTCTATTACTGTTCAATTTCATAATCAAAGTATTCATGTATGGAATAAAAACACATGTCACTAAGCCATAAAAATAATTTCTTTTTAAACTTGTCATTATTGTGTCGTTTATGGAGTGTGGAATTAAGAGGAGTGACATCTCTTATGGTAGAACTGTTGCAAAAGTGTCCAGCTGTCAGCTATAAATAATAGTTCCAAATCTCTCCAGAGTAGCGCTAGAGTAGCTAAGAACCTAACGCTATTGACGGAGTGAAGTGCGCTGTCTATGATTTGATTTTTTTTGTTCAAGTATTCTAATAGGTATTGTAGCGCCACCTATTTAAGGTTTTATGATGACAATTTTTGGTACATGGATATTTATTTCCTTACCTCCACCTTCCGTAGTGTCGTTGTTGTTTTCTGAGGGCCTACCGTGAACCACGTTCGACGTGTTACCTCTCTGTCGCACTTGTAAATTCGTACGTAAGTGTGACAGGGTGGCAACACGTCGAACGTGGTTCGCGGTAAGCCCTCTGGTCACTATTGTGTAGTTGCCGTGTTTCAAGTTTAAACAGGTGAGTTGACATCGATAATTGCACTCATCTGCCAACCGCTTGAAAAAAATATGAAAATTATGGCAATTTTATTGTGAATACAGTGGCACAGGGTTGCCTACGAAAATCCGGTGGGGTATTAGGCTTTTAAATAAAATAAGAAGGGAAGACTTTTAGCGATAACACAAAAATGGCTTAACTGATCACGTTTGTTTTAATTTTTGTCGAATATATTTATTCAGCACTATTTTTTTGATTATTTTCATATTTCTTACTGGTGGTTAAAAAGTTATGAGGGAAAACATATATTTTTTCGAAACTATTATTTCCGAATAATACAATTTATCAAAAATATGTTTAATTAGAACCCAAAACACTTTAAAATTCATTTTGAAAGACCTATTAAACGACATCCTACACCATAGGGTTGAAACGAAAAAAAAAACTTTAGAAGCGATTATTTCCGAAAATATTCACTTATAATGCGTTTAGTTACTGTCTTAATCTGAAAAGGTGAAAAATTACAAATTCAGCGACCACTGAACTCGTTATTTTCGTCGAAAACTGATAATTTCAGATAGTTAATTCATCATAAATGAAAATAAGAGTGATTCATGATCAGATGTGAGGGTTCCGATTAATTCCGACCTGTAATTTACGATTTTTTTAAAGATTTTGTTTAATTTTTAATTTTTGCAGATTAGAAGAAAACTTATTCATAAGTCAAGAAGAAAGCTTAGTCATAGCATGCCATTTATCACTCTTCGGGTAAGGAACCCTACAAAAAGAAGAAATCCCAAAAGGGATAATGATTTTTAAACACAGCAACAGGGTCGGCAAATAAAATTATGCCAAAGGGCTCGCGAAAAAGTTAAGATAATATACTGCTATACATTAATATAAATAAAATAAATAAATAAATATAGGACATCATTACACAAATTGACTAAGTCCCACAGTAAGCTCAATAAGGCTTGTGTTGAGGGTACTTAAACAACGATATATATAATATATAAATATTTATACCTACTTAAATACATATAAAAAAACACGCATGACTCAGGAACAAATATCCGTACTCATCACACGAATAAATGCCCTTACCAGGATTTGAACCCGGGACCATCGGCTTCATAGGCAGAGTCACTACCCACTAGGCCAAACCAGTCGTCATATATTGTATAGAACATACGGAAATATATATCCAGGCTACAGCTAATTAATAAAATATCTAAGATAACAAATAAATACTTCCCTATAATATTATATAAAGGGGTTGATTTTTTTTATTTGATTAACAGTCCACTGGACGGTATCGGCCTGTCAGTTAGAAGTTAGAATTAGAACAAAAAGTTGATAGTTCCGAACAAATGACAGGCCGATACCATCCGGCGGACTGTTAATCAGTGGGCCTCTTAAGTATTCCAAGACGATATCCATTTTGATAAATATTCAAAATAAATCCTTTGGATGGGGCTTGCTATGGGGGCTGATCTGGGGCCAGTGGGGCGCAGGTCTGCAGTCCTACAGGTCGGTTGGTCGCTGACCCGCCACGTGTCGCAATTCTAGAACTTGGGCCCAGACGCATCGCAACGTTCCTCGTGGCGCAGCGACTGCAGCTTGGCGCGTGTTGCGTCCCGGTCGACGACACACATCATTGTAACTTACCCTATCAACATAATAAACATAGAAATATTACAATGTTACGATCTCTACAGTACATTTGCCTAAAGCCCTCTCCAGACTATGCGCGTGAATCGCGGCGCGACTTCGCGGAGCGAACATACCGAGCGATTTAGTGATTTGTGGAGGGCCCTCGCGTCGATTTCGCAGATTGTTCAAGCCTTCGCGCCTTATTCCCCGTTTTTTTCGAAGCGCGAACTTGCAAGACTTCACACTCGCGATCGCTTCGCGCCGCGATTCATTCACGAGTCGGTTAATCTGAACTGTTATAACCTTTTATGGCTGCTACTTGGTTATATTGGGTGCGAACTTGATCAACCAAAAATCAATTTAACAGTTCCCAGTTTAAATCAGTGCCTTACCGCAAGCTAAATCCGATCAGCTGACGCTTCGGCGCCATCTTGTCGCGAACCAAACTGCGAAATCGCCGTGAAGTTGTGCGAGTGTGGAGTCTACGTCAACGTCGCGGTATGTTCGCTCCGCAAAGTCGCGCCGCGATTCACGCGCATAGTTTGGAGGGGCTTAATATTTTAGAGTTCCGTGTGCGTCCAGTCTGCGGCCTCAAAAATTAGGTTATAACAGATAGGACAAAACATTGTATTCTTTGGACAAAACGCAGGCGGTCACAGATGGAAAATAATAAACAATTATATTCAATGGGAATAGGTGTATTCCCACATGTCCCCGCTCGGGACGGGACGGTTTATTTCCAGCGGTGACCGGCTTGGTTTTGTTCTATTGATTACATAAAATCGCACGCCAAATATTGCAAGGTGTGTAGTGTAGAAGCCTTACACAAGCATAAGTTAAATATAATAAATTAATAAAATCCACAGTGCAACAGACCTCGAACCATACAATACAATACACATGCACCGAATCTACACCGACGGGAGCAAACATGACGGAGGGGTCGGAGCAGCAGTCATAATACACCACCCTGATGGCCGACACACAATCAAACGCAAAAAGCTACATAAATTCTGTTCCGTATTCCAAGCCGAATGCGTAGCCAGTATCTATACTGCCTGCGAAACATGTATCCACCTCCAAATAACCCATTGCACCGTGTTTTCCGACTCCTTGTCAGCATTACAGGAAATCGCCAATAGAAACAGCACAAACAGTATAGTCAACAGCATTCATCGGAAAATCCACCAAATCACACAAGGAGGCACAATACAGTTCTGTTGGATCAAGGCCCATGCAGGACTGCTTGGAAATGAGGAAGCCGACCAGGAAGCCAAAACCGCCGCCACTCTCCACCGTGCACCCGACTTTGACCACATTCCCATCTCCTACATTAAGCACCTCTGTAAAACTGAAACACAAAAAGCGCACTGCAATGACTACCTCACCTCTACCACCGGAATGCACCTAAAGAACTGGCTACCAACTCTTAACCACATCAAAGAACTCCGGAACAAGACCACCATTTCCTTCCATCTAACCCAAATTCTCACCGGACACGGCTACCACAAGAAATACCTAAAAAGAATGAAAATTATCACCGACGATCTCTGCCCCTGTGGCAGAAACACCCCACAAACAATAGACCACCTTCTACGATCATGCCCAAAATTCAGCATAGCAAGATTCAACCAATTTCCAAATTCAACCTTTCAGCCTCCCAGACCTCATTAGCAGAGAAAGTACATTGACCTCATTTTGCAAACTATCCAGGACCATAATAATCAACAGTCTAAAAAAGTTCAACAACACATAACAACTCATCTACACCATCCATCTTCATATCCACCATCACCTTTCATAACAACACAACATCACCTCAGTGTCACATAATTAAAGGTCTTAGCACACTATTACAACTCAACAGCCACTCGACTCAAAATTAAATATTGAAATTAAAGCCTTATCTTGTATGTCCTACAGTACAGTTTAACATTTAGGTAACTGTCGGGTGGTCTACGCGTCGTCCACTCGTCGTCCACTAAGTTGAACCAAAAGTGAGTTGAGTTGGTGTGGAATTGATATAGTGTGCGAAGACCTAATTCATTAGAGATATAAAACATCCCACAGACCTTACGGATTCAGCCGCCCGTACACTTCGCGGGGACTGGACCCAAAATTTTAAACGCATAATAAAAAATAAAATAAAAAATATATATCCTACCATATCTACTAATTTCTGAATAATGGCAACTAATTTTGCCGACGTCTGCAACTGACAGTGACAGAGTGAATGTCATTAATGTCATGTCTGCTGTCTGCGTCATTTTATAGTTTACAGTTCATAAACAACCTGTAAACTTATGTGATTTAATGATATAAATTTGAGTATTATATTTTAAAAATAGTGTAATATGGGCCCATAATTTACTTTATAAGTAATCTTTTATTTATTTAGCTGCATAAAATATTATATTTATGTTGTAACCTGTCCATTAAAATGGGAGGAGGAGATCTGGTACGTACAAGCCATGATTGCTTTATTTTTCACCCAATTGCTTTTGACATGAAGGTAGTATTCATTTCATTAGTATTTCATCAACAAAAGTAATTCTTTATTTTACTGGCAGAACTCGAAGAAATCATGGCATCCCAACACTATGAAAAATCAGGAGCGTGTTTGGAAAGCGGAGCAAGCCAGTGCAGAAGAGAAAAAGCGTATTCTGGAGCTACAGAGAGAACGGGCAGAGGAGCGCGACCGTGCGGAGTTGAACGACCTGGCCAAACGTACAGCAGGAGCCTCTGGGGCCAATGACAATCGCTTGCATTGGATGTATGATGTATGTAATTGTAACATTTTGAAAAACTTGCAACTTTAGAGAACTTGGTAGAACAGAAATAGTTACACTATTTTATATATTTTTGTGCTCTTTAACAAGCTTGTACTTTATACTAGCAGCTTTCATATTGGCTAATTCCCTAATAACTGATGTTACATTTAGAGTGGCAAGTTGTCAAACAAAAGTTATTTCTGGAGTAATCAATACTTAAATATTATATTTTGTTTGTGCACTAGTACATTTGAATCTTATTAAATTAAATTGGACTTGAAACATAAACAGTATCTTGACTTGGCTCACTACTTATATGATGTTCTGGTAACTTACATTACATAAATGGGGTATGAGTTTTTGAGGCATCATTGAAATATGAATATTTTACTTCATTATTGATTAATAGATTTTTTGTAATTAAAATCATTTCCATAAAGAGTTAACTTATTTGAATGTCGAAAAAGAGACTTTATATTTCTCCATTATACAAAATATTGGTAATGTTACGAAAAAATTATGTTGTGTCCGAATGAAATGTAATATGTATATTTAATGATTGAAATATGAAGAATAATATTAGGATTCGGATTTTTTGGTCATGTTTTCTTCTTCAAGGTTATGTTTTCACTGCCAAAAAAGAAGCGTTTAAAAGCGTTCCCCGCCTTTTTTTGTATTCATAGAATTTTTCTTTTCTTCTGATTAAATTTTTGGAAATGTGATTTTTTGGCATTAAATATTCCCCCTGATCATTATGTGACACTAACTAATCCAGCTTTATCCATATCTGTAAAAATCCACTCTTATTTGAAAATTCCGCCTCATATTCCTCTATGTAGTTTTTTTATAAAAATAATGTCTACAGCAGGGGTGGCCAACTTGATTAGACCCAAGATCTCCTGTTTACTAACGAAACCCTGTGCGATCTACCAATTACATACTTCTTGAAACCTTAAATGAAACTGGTCTACGTATTTATATTTTTTGCCTTGTCTTCGTTGTGATCAACTGTACTAACAGTCGCGATCGACTGGTCGATCGCAATCGACCTGTTGGCCACCCCTGGTCTACAGCTCAAGAACGTTTGGTTATATATAGATATTGTAAATACTGACTTAAAAAAGAAACACTTTTTTTTACTCTCATACAATATTAAGATTGTAACATGGTTATGTAAAAACTCATGAAGCCTTTATTCTCAATTTACAGAAACCTGATAAAAAGGTACAGCAAGAAGATTTTCTCCTTGGCAAAGCCATTGACAGCAACTATGAGGCAAATAAAGTTGAACCAGACTACATCCCTGCAGTGGCTCGCAGAGTGGTGGGATCCAGCATGCTGGCCAGCGTGGGTGACGCACAGGTCGACCTGGCGAGAAAGATGCGAGAGGATCCACTAATGCTAGTGAAAGAGAGGGAGAGAGCTGCTCGGGCAGCCCTGTTGAATAACCCTTTGCAAAGGCGTCGGTTAGCAGAGTTACTTAGGAAAGAGCAGGTAAATGGTACTTTAACACATTCACTGCCAGACAAAAAACGGCGCACTACCCCAGAAACCGGTGGTCTATAGCTGCGTACAAAACAACCCTCCCAGCAGGTTCACGAGCACCCACCAGGTGGGTTCCCGGCAGTGAATGTGTCAAAATTTGTAATATTGCTAAAGTAATATTTTGCTTGAGTAGGTCTTCTTCTTTTCGTGTCGATGTTCCTTTTTTTTATACGATGGAAGCCCAATAGGCAGCGGTGTTGACAGCCCTGGCTGTCGCGTCCCTCAGATCCAGCTCCGAGCAGTGATGCGGGCATGTGGGGCATGCCAGTAGATGTGCCATGGTTTGCGTTGCTGTGTCGCAGGTACATTGAGTTGAGGAGCTACTGAGCAATCCCCATTTGGCCATATTTTGCTTGCAGCGACCAACTTGGGACCTGAGCCTGTTTAAGGATTTCCAAATTGGCCAAGGTTCTTTATGGCCAGGCGGTAGTTGCTCCAAAGCCTGCATGTACACGTCTGGTGGAGGGCACCAGGTCTGCCACAGCAAGCGGCGCACATCGGCCGGCTCACCCTGCAGGGGGCTGGTGCTCTGCATAAAACTCCTGCGGCTTTTAAGACGAGCAGGTGGCGGGATGTGTCCATGCAGGGGGTGCCGCTGGTCGTTCTCCTGTTTGTGCTTTTCAATAGCGCAGGCTACCTCTCTGCGTATATCAGGGGGAGCCACTCCAGCTAATGGGTAAAGCTTGTTGAGCGGGGTCGGCTTGAGGCAGCCTGAGACGGCGCGGCAGGTGTTATTGAGCGCGGCGGTTACGAGGCCGGCGTGCGGGGACCGATGCCAGACTGGGCAGGCAAACTCTCCAGCAGAAAAGCACAGAGCTAGTCCGGTGGTACGCAAGGTGTGTGCGGTAGCGCCCCAGCTTGATGAAGTTAGCCTACGCAGCAAGTTGTTTCGCGCACTAACTTTCATGCGTGCTTGAGTAGGTTGAATAGTTCGTTTAAAGTTTTTTTAAATCTTTAACATACATATATCACTCACTGGAAATAAAATCTTGCAAGATAATTTTAACCTACTTTTAATAGTCACATTAATTCAAAACTTTGCAAGTATTTATAATACAGATACAACAACACAATAATTTGGTACCATCAAGCTGAACTGATGATGGAGCCAAGAGATAGACAGTGAAATCTTCAAAACAGATCAATAATCACACTTATTTATAAAACTGGATTGATATATCTTTGTATCGGTTTATAAAAATCATACTTATTATAATTAAATTCAACTAGTATAAGTTGTAATTATTTATGAATATTTGTTCCACTTATGATTTTGTCTTTTTCCAGGAACAAAGAAATCAAAAGAAGGAAAAGAAAAAACCAAAGAAAGACAAAGATTTAGATAACATGCTAGCTGCTAAGCTCACCGCCATGGGTGAAAAACAAATTGACCTAGCGGCTCTACTTGCTTCTAACGATTCCAGTTCCGATTCTTCTTCTGAGGAGGAGCATAAAAAATGCAAAAAGAAGCACAAAAAGTCAAAGAAACATAAAAAGGAAAAAAAGAATTCAACACGTAAAGATTCCAGCAAAGTTTCTTCAGATGAAGAAGACCCAAATAAGTCTAAACGTAAGCCTCGCGTCCAACGGAGCGTGTCCCCTAAAATTAAGAGCAGAAACCAGAAATCACACCATCGCAGCGGCAGCCCCGACGACTCAGATTACGAACAGAGTAACAAGAAATATAGAAGAGCCGAGAAAATCGATGCGAGATCGGACAAAGGCGGCCCCGGACGGATGCGGCGGGACAGCGCCGAGCGCGAGGGGTCGCCCGACCGGCGGAGGAGACGCCCGTCGGAGGAGCGGAGACCCGGACAAGACCGAAGGCAACAGTCGCCCGACCGCCGGAGACAGCCGAGGTCGGAGGAGAGGACCCACAGACCGCAGGAGCGCGAGTCGAACAAAGCGGACTCCCGGGGAGGGCACAAGAAGAGGGTCGGGATGAGCGCAGAGGAGCGCGCGGCGGCGCTGGCGGCGATGACGGCGGCGGGCGCGGAGCGCGAGCGCGAGCGGGCGGGGCGCGTGGCCGCCCAGCGCGCCGCCGCCCGGCGCCTGGCCGCCCAGCCGCCCGCCCAGCGCGCGCTGCGCACCGAGGCGCACCACCTGCCCGACTCGCTCGAGAGCCGCATACACTCCAACCGGCACTATATCCAGCGGGATCGCACGCACATGGACAAGCCCTTTGCGCGCAGGTGACCTCGACTAGATTACGCCTGACTGTTGTTGGCGCCTAAAATTTGTAACTGGCCCGTCAAGATGCCGGCGGCTTTCGACTGGAAATTAGATTTGTCTTGACACTATGTATAGTTACGAAAAATTGTTTTAGAAGGAGTATTTTTTAATTAGTTTATAGTATTTTATGCAACCGTTGTTTAAAAGAGGTCAAAAAAGGCGAGTGGCGTGAGTAACAATTTGAGGCGAAGCCGAAAATTGTTAATAAAGACGCCACGAGTATTTTTTGACTCAGTTAAACAACGTTGCATAGAATACTTTTTCTACGACCAAGCACTTAATTTGAAATAAAATTGTAAATTTAACAAATATTTTTCATGTCATCTATCGCGATTTTGAAGGCAGCAAATTTTTTGTGACTTCTTGGGCCATCACTGATATTTTTTCACTTATTTGTCAGAGATGACATTTAAAATAAGGTTGGCAACAATGTATTTCATACAATATTTTTTAAGTGGTCATTACACGAAGTAACCAAAAGTGCCAAAAAGATACTGCGTGTATGCACAAATGCGTTTTTGGGGAATAGATTAAAGACTTGTCTTGACAACTATAAGGTAGGGTTTTAAAGATGTGTGCACGACCCTTTAAATGATAAATAAAAGTACGGTAGTAGAAAAAATATCATATGCAAACCTATGACAGTTTTTTTATGAGCAGGAAGTCATTTTAAAGATAACCCATTCCGAATGCGCCTACCCGTACCACCTACGCTCCTACCTTGTAGACGATGTTTTGGTGCCCTAAGCATTTCTAGACTATGGTGCCCCCTGTCCCTAGAGTCATCATGATTATATCGAATTTTCTTGGTAAATTTAGTGACAGTGCTGCAGCAGTATCATTGTAGTTGGAAAACAGTAATGCTAAAGTCGCCATCCGAATGCCACCTTTATCAAAGCACCTATTTAAACGAAATGACCGAAATTACCTAATATCTATCATTGTGTGCTTGCTTTACTGGCTAATTATGCGATTAAAACATGTTTTGGTCCTCAATCCTCAAATAATCCCCAGTGTAGGCAACATTACTTATGCACCTGCCCAAGAGTACCCTGAAAGTTTTGAACAGTGTATTTAATTTATTGAAGACGCCATCTTGCGATGCCATAAATATAAATAAAGCCGGAGGCCCAGAATATCTGACCGTGTGGGAATCCGTGCGAGGCCGAAGGCCGAGCCAACCCCTGTCCAAGTGTAAGCGAAAACATTGGCCGTGCTCCGCGCAAGAGGAATTCCTAGTGGTGATTTTTTCATACAAACGCTCTCGACTATTTCCTCCCTGGATTTTGAACCTAGAGCAATGATTTTTTCAAATAAGATCAATATCATCAATATCTGTGCCGTTATGTTTTGCTTTTTTGGATTATTTTATTTTGAAGAAACTTACAGCGCCTCAAAAATCGCAAAAACGGCTCAATTGAATTGGCTGTAAAAAAAGGCACAGTATACAAATATGACAATAAATATCCAAAAAATCAAAACATAGCGGCATAGATTATTTCTTCCTCTTGCAATTTCCAAAATTTCATAATGATTGGTTGCGTTTTGGAGGAGGAAACAGTCGAGAGCGAAACCTCGATTTTTGGGTTTTTTGCGAGTGAATTTTAGTCCGAGCTGCAGTTGTCCTTATCGCACGAATTGGAGGCGGAGACAGTTTATAAATATACGTACACAGAAGGATTAGTGATGGGCATAACATCCTTATTAGGGATTGCAGAACCGGTACTGTTTTAAAGAACCGGGATTTTCGGTACTGGTGGAAATAGGAACAGGGATTTCCCGGTACTTTCGGAACTGGTCTAATTATTTTAAATAAAACGACAGCATTTTGCGAATTTAATAATCAATTAATCACAATAAACAAGGCATTTTTTTTTTGAAATACTTATAGTATTTTACATTGCTCACACTTGTGCGTCACAAGTAAAAGATAACTACTTTGATGTTTGCCACTAGATAGCAAAAATGAAATTACATTAACGAGGGGATTTATATATAAGTATCGCAGTCGTATTGTATAATCCACCGTATTACAATACGGCTAGCCGATATCAAAATAAGGGCCATTTTGAAATGCGGCGGTTCAACGATTAAGGTAGGTATGTTGGGTAAATACCGGATGCGGGTGAAGAACGTAGGACATTCATGTCTCCCTAATTTGGCTTTATTTTTTTAATGTTGGCAACATTGTGTAAGATGCCATTTCATTGCGCTTCGACTGCCAGTGTCCCCGCGTCGCTCAGGGCGTCGGGCTTGTGCTATGCGCAATCACAGGGAGCAAGATATTTTCGCATTTTTTTTCTTCTATCCGATCTTCGCCCTGTAATTTATTTTGCGTATTGTGACGAAACTGTTTTTGTTTTAATGTATAATTTCTTTTTCGATATTTTTTATATAACTATCCAATCAAAACAGACCTAGGACTGCTGCAGACCGATATCCGATCTTGACCCTTCCAGGTAAAGATCCGAGAGAAACAACCCGATCTTTACCTATTTAAAAAACAGCAGTGATTGTCAAACTTTAAATTTTCTTCAATTAACCTACTTAATTATCACATTTATTGTTTTCTTGATCACACTTTCGTACCATTATTTTTATCCAGTACCACTACCAACGTGACGGTAAATCAAAAGGAAGAGATTTTGGGAGTCTATTTTGTATGTATGTATATTGTATGTGTATGTACACCTACTTACGGACAATGTCATTTTTTTAATTTCCGCAACTCAAAGGTAGCCTGGAAGAGATCGCTTTTTAGCGATAAGACCGCATGTTGTATACCTGTGCTTATGTTTCTGTTTTCTTTTGTATTGTTTTCTTTTATTGAGGTGTGCAATAAAGAGTATTTATATTGTATAGAGATGATGATACATGTTGAATTTTATAACAAAATCGAGTAAAATAGATAGCAAATGAGCAATTTTTTGCAATAAAGTACCTACACATACAGATGCATATGTAGATGTGCACGCATACATACATAGCTAGTTTCGGATACAAAATAGAGATAGGGCTTCGAAATTAGTTTCCTTAAAATGCTTCAAGAGGGCTCCCTTTTCCTATATATTTACTTTACTCTTTACATACGATCCTTACATTTTATAAAAAAAGATTGTATATCAACTATATATATAATTTCAAAATTATACCAATAAAATCGCAATTTTACTTATTTTCCATACTTCAAGATGGGCTCTCAGTGACTTTGACCTTTTTACAGAACTACTTAGTCTTTTTGATTTCTAAGTTTGATTCTTATTTTTTTGGCGACCTTCATTAAAAATGACTGGGCACGATTATTTTTTTATTTCGATTTTTGTCCCTCCTACTTAAGCACGTAATATCTTCCAGTACATTCCTTTCAATAAACAATACATTTACACTTTCACTAAACCTGTACAGTTCACGAGATCTTAAATTGTCAAAACTTCGAAACCTATCTATTATTTTAGTCGTTTTTCTTATTTTATTACTTCGGGTAACCTTACAATAAGAGGTTTCTTAGCACATTGCTTACATATCAAATTGCCTTATATTAGGTATCAAAGTTTGAGAGCCACAATTTTACCAATTTTTGTATCAGGGTTAAGATCGGATTCAAAAATACGAATTAAAAACTTTCGATGACAACTTTTAAGTTTGTAATTATTGGTGGCTGCAATTTATATACTTACATTCGAGAAGGGTAGAAACCGGACCTATTTTTTTGTGATATCTTATTCTCTTTCCATTAGAAGCAACTTTTTTTCACCATCCTATGTTCTCCCTTGATGGCAAAACACTCGTTACCCTAAAAAAAGTATGTCTCATCTTTACACAGGTACAAAACTGAAACCGTTCTATATTGAAGATTACCAAAATTCAGGCCGAATCTACGGTTATTATTTAACGATTTGCTCCGTACTTCAAGAATCTATCATGTGCTGAGATCTTGAAAAAACGTTTTTTCACGAGTTCTCTCAATTGGTCCCAAAATTGTCCGGCATTACCCCAACATACTTTACTCAGATTGTCATTGCGATACGTTCTTCAATAAGGCGACCCAAGTTTAGCCCCATCGTACTACAAGTAAAATAGATTGTAGTTTAACCATATATTTATACCTACTTACAAAATTTCACAACACACCATGATCACACCCAACTTACTGTCACGGATAGGTACAGTCAAGTGTAAAAATATGGGTGTACACATCTTACTCAAAAATATGTCTCATAGCATCTTATACCAGTGTAATAAGAGCGTAGTACCATATTTATGAGAAGATTCTTTCGATACATATTTTTGCACTTATTTTTTTTTTTTTTTTTTTTTATTGATAAAAATGTTTACATGACATTACAGTTGAACCAATGCGTCACGAAACTTAAACTAACTAATAATTATAAGTATTAACAATTATAAAAACAATAATGGCACATTAACAAATTAAATTGGGACAGTTGAGCACCTAGCATCCATCGCCTCACAGAATCTCAAGCATTCACTATACACTGCCGCCCATCGCCAAGCAAATAGATCGCATTCAGGCGTCGATGCCAGGAGCGCATTGAGCAGTGAGAGGGCGCGGGGCAGCGGCGAGTTCGTGCGCGATACGGTGCGCGCCGGCGGCACGGCCAACAGGTCGCGTTGTCGTGGTCTGAGGGCCATTCTCGGGACGTCCGGAACAAACAGGCGCACGAGACCAGAAACAACTTCGGGACAGTCTGACTCCCCACGCAAGGCTCGGCATGCCATGACAAGGAGTTGGTAATTCCGCCTGACCTCCAAGGAATTGTACCCGAGGGAGCCGAGAAGATACTTTGTCGGGTACAGGTACGGATAGAATCCGAATATTTTTTTATAAAGGAACCTTAAAAACGCTTTCTGGACCTTCTCAAGCAGTAAAGCATACGTCGACTCGTAGGGGTTCCAAATGATCGACGAAGTCTCCAGCTTACTCCTTACTAGACCATTGTACACCATTTTTATAGCCACCGGGTCATGAAAATCGCGAAGATTTCGGATTACAAAACCCAGCCTTTGAAAGGAGCTCTTCGCGAGAGAAAAAATATGCTCGTGAAAAGTTAGCCGTGCATCGAACACTACGCCCAGATCCTTGACGGAAAAGACACGATTTATTGGCTCTGACCCCAGTATATAATGCCCATATATAGCGGAACGAGAGCGGCTAAATGTACACACACAACACTTGACTGGGTTGAAATGAAGTTTATTGTGCATACTCCACCGAAACACCAGGTCGATGTCCTCCTGTAACGTCTCGCAATCAGTTCTTTGCTCAATCCTGTATACCAGCTTCAGATCATCAGCATACAAGAGACATTGAGCCGCCCGAAGAACTGATTTGAGATCGTTAATCATGATGCCGAAAAACAAGGGTCCCAAGATGGAACCCTGACTCACGCCGGACCGGGTGTGGTAAGGAGTCGAGACAAAACAGCCATGTCGGACGAATTGCTGCCGATCGCGCAGATAGTTGGCAAAAAAGGCTAGTAGCTTGGGAGAGAAACCAATTTCATCAAGTTTCCTAAGCAGCACATCGTTATCCACGCGATCGAAAGCCTTCGAGAAATCGAAATAAATGACATCGACCTGAACACCTTTGTCAAGATGCTGAGCAAGGTTTTCAGTCAGTATCAATAAATTCTTCACCCTTACACTTTACTCGGGAAACAAAACCGCCATTTGTCTTAAGACTGCCTACGTGCTGCCAGAAAGCGCGAGGATTGACTTTAAGAGTACTTTGGATATACCCAATGTAGCTATCATAGGCAGTCGCTAGCAGCTCTTTTACTTTTGACCTCAGTGTTGCAAACTTTTTGTAGACTTCTTTATCCCGCGTAGCCTTCCATTCCCGGTGCAGATAACTTTTTTGTTTGATTTTACTAATCAGGTCAGCCGTGAACCACACAGGATATCGTCTACTCGAACCGGGCGGCCGTTTCCGTTTAGGTACACAGAGGTCAAAGATATCATATAATATGTCGTAAAACATGTCCACAGCGATGTCGACATCGCCAGCACTGAGAACTTTCTGCCAACTTATTTCGGACACTAATTTATACATTAGCTCAAAATTACTCTTAGTAAAGTTCCAGTCCCGACGCATATCCACATTGCTAGGATCTAGCCGCTCCGCAGTTGGTCGATGCGCACAGCTCCTGGGCACAGAAATCTCCAATGGAGGATGGTACGTATCAGATCTAGGGACCAACCCCTCACCCGCCATCTTTGAGACCGTAGCACCAGTGATGCGCTCCGGCACCAACACGACATCTAGCTTACTTCCATGTACATTCGTCACTTCGTTCATCTCATTCAAACCGCAGACAGATAAGAGATAACAATAATAACTAAGGACACTCTGGGACGTATACACCGGGTTCAAGTTTAGGTCGCCAAGCACAAGCACTACACCTGCGAGAGTGTCAATCACTGACTCAACTTTTTCAAACCACCGCATATAAGTTTCCTCTGGGGTACTTGGAGGAATATAGACGACGCATACATAAAACACCACTTCACCCGCCACAAATGTGACCCATAAGTCCTCGCCGTTCGGCGTCTCTAGATCAGCACGACGCCGGGCTCGATGCCAGGGCGCGCCGCGAGGAGCACGCCGCCACCGCGCGCGCCTGTAGCGCGGTCTCGGCGCAGCACGCTCCACTCGCCGCACACCAACTCAGCATCGTTAACGGCATCGGTAAGCCAAGACTCCGTAACCGCGATGACATCACAATCAAGAGTTAGCAGGTTTTGCCTGAAGTACTGAAGTCTCGTGTTCAAGCCCCTGACATTTTGGTATACTATATCTAACATCGATACTATTTCCGTCTTGGGACTTGGGCTTCTCAGGGCATGTGTCGTTTCTCTGCCGTCCTCGAAAAAACCATGGCTTCACCCGAGCGTTCTTGGGCCAAATATCTGCGGATAAACATTTGTCGTATAGCCCGCACGGGATGCCGATTTTGTATGACCTGTAAGAACTCTTCGGTTTGAGTTCAAGGACTGTGCAAGCTCTATCGGGAAATATTGTTTCCAAATATGCACGAATTTCGTCGGCGCCTGACAACATATTCCAAAGGTGTATGTACCTTTGGAATTCCACTGCCTTGAGCGACGTGACCTCAGGCCCAGCCGTACCTCGTAGTGAGGAGAAACGCTTTTTTGGAATACCTTTATCTTTACCTGGGTCACGGCCATCGAAGGCAGCATCCATTTCTTCTTCTGTAGAGATGTCGCTACCGAGCACCAAGTTATCGCCCTTGGACTCCACTGAGGACTCCACTGAGGATTGGGTAGCATCGCAGGTTTCATCGCAAGCCGCAACCCCTGTACTTCCATCCATAATTCCCTTCGATACTGACAAAGATTTCTTTGCATTTCGCTTCCTGCGTTTCCGTCCCGATTTCGTCTCTGATACTCCAGCAGAAGGGGGCTTTGCACTCGGTTTCTCGCAGCAACATTCGTTTGCCGATTTCAGCTCAAGATGTTGTAGTCGTTCATTGACAATATCAAGTCTAGAAGAGCAGGAAGTGAGCGCGGTATGGTATTTTTTTACAGCGGCAAGGGCATCAGCTAGCTGCTCCGATAACGCGCTCATTTGGTCACGAATAACACTTATTTCCCTAACCAAGAACCCAGCTTCACCTGTAGGGGACGTTTGTGTATATTGTGTATGTGGTCCGGGCATCCCGCTTTTATTCCTGATGCAAATGTTCTTAATTGTTAATGGTGTACCTACTGGAGTCCCACAATTAGATCCTGCTCTTTTGAATGTAATCCTGCACTCAGGGCACATCCAAGTGTCTCGCTCCGCCAGTGTAGGAGTCTTATTGATGCATATTTGCTGGTGATACAGCTTACCGCAAGATGTTACCATGCACTGAATATACCCCTCACCAACCGCAAACTCCTCTCTACAGCCGTGGCAGATCATCTCTGCACTATCACCTCGCTCCATTGTTTCGCTTCTAACTTGCTCCAAATAAGGCTTAAATTAGCACACCACTGCACAGCGACCCGGCGTAGCGATGCTATAGCGTCCGAGGGTGACGTAGCTCTCGTAGCACTTCGTAGCGCTTCGTAGCGCCACTGGCGTATCCGATGCTCACGGCTGCGGTGACGTCAGCGTGTGCGCGTCGCGGTACTTGATTTCGCCAATAGCGCACAATGATAACTTGGCTCAGTGGCGAAGACACAAGCCTCGCAAACTCACGGCCCGGGTTCGATTCCGGTGAACTTACAAAAAGTTGATGTCTCTTTCTAGAACCGCCCACAAGGAGGAGCCAACGCATAACAGATGCACAAGAGGAACAAGGAATCGCGTTAGTTAACTTTCGACCAATCACAATTAAAAGTTTAGAATAAACGAATACGGAATTCACTGCAAGACCGACACGTCCGCTCCAGGCGACCGCGGACGACGACCAATTCACTTGACTGTACGACGACGACCGAAGCCGGGACATCATTCTTTTTTGCAGTTTTTACCTATATGGTAATTAATAGATACAGTATAATATAAAAAGCGGCCAAGTGCGAGTCGGACTCGCGCATGAAGGGTTCCGTACCATTTAAGACGTATTAAAAAAAAATCTACTTGCTAGATCTTGTTCAACATTTTACCACTTTGGACACACATTTTACCACTTTGGAACTGTCTCTCGCGCAAACTATTCAGTTTAGAAAAAAATGATGTTAGGAACCTAAATATCATTTTTGAAGACCTATCCATAGATACCCCACACGTATGGGTTTGATGAAAAATTTTTTTTTTTAATTTATTGACGTATTAAAAAAAAACTATTCACTAGATCTCGTTCAAACCAATTTTCGGTGGAAGTTTGCATGGTAATGTATATCATATATTTTTTTTAGATTTTTCATTCTGTTATTTTAGAAGTTACAGGGGGGGGGGGGGACACACATTTTTTCACTTTGGAAGTGTCTCTCGCGCAAACTATTCAGTTTAGAAAAAAATTATATTAGAAACCTAAATATCATTTTTGAAGACCTATCCATAGATATCCCACACGTATGGGTTTGATGAAAAAAAATTTTTTTTTAAATTTTTATGACGTATTAAAAAAAAACTACTTACTAGATCTCGTTCGAACCAATTTTCGGTGGAAGTTTGCATGGCAATGTATATCATTTTTTTTTTTTAGATTTTTCATTCTGTTATTTTAGAAGTTACAGGGGGGGGGGACACACATTTTTTCACTTTGGAAGTGTCTCTCGCGCAAACTATTCAGTTTAGAAAAAAATGATATTAGAAACCTAAATATCATTTTTGAAGACCTATCCCCCACACGTATGGGTTTGATGAAAAAATTTTTTTTTTTAAATTTTTATGACGTATTAAAAAAAAAACTACTTACTAGATCTCGTTCGAACCAATTTTCGGTGGAAGTTTGCATGGCAATGTATATCATATATTTTTTTTAGATTTTTCATTCTGTTATTTTAGAAGTTACGGGGGGGGGGGACACACTTTTTACCACTTTGGAAGTGTCTCTCGCGCAAACTTTTCAGTTTAGAAAAAAATGATATTAGAAACCTCAATATCATTTTTAAAGACCTATCCATAGATACCCCACACGTATGAGTTTGATGAAAAAAGATTTTTTGAGTTTCAGTTCTAAGTATGGGGAACCCCCAAAATTTATTGTTTTTTTTCTATTTTTGTGTGAACATCATAATGCGGTTCATAGAATACAATACATCTACTTACCAAGTTTGAACAGTATAGCTTTTATAGTTTCGGAAAAAAGTGGCTGTGACAGAATCGGACAGACAGACGGACATGACGAATCTATAAGGGTTCCGTTTTTTGCCATTTGGCTACGGAACCCTAAAAATGAAAAACAATATTATGTGATCAAAATATGAGATCTGTGATATGAGACCAAAAACAACTTGCTTCGGGCAGCGCAGGATGAATTCCGTCAGGCTCGCGGGCGACGTCGACATGTCGACGCAACGGCGCGCAATGAGTGAGCGCTCACGTCTCGCGTCTGTGTGTGCGCACTCACACTTAGATAGCTCCCGCTCCCGCCCACCGCAGCGCGACAGAAACATAGCTTCAAAAATTCGAGATTTGAAAAGTTGCTCAGCTAGGAATTGCTCTTAAGCTTTTGGGCTTAGCTCTGACTCACTAATGGCCAAATTATAAACGGGACTTAATCACGTATAATTAAGTTTTAAAATTACCTCCGACGTTTCAAGGATGGCGTTATCCCCATAGTCTCGGAGAAGACTGGCTAAAGTCGACACCATTATCTTGACGTTGGAGGTAATTTTAGAACTTAATTAAACGCGATTAAGTCCCGTTTTCGAAAATAATAATGTGTAAAGGCAAAGTCTATGGCTGAGCTTATTACAAGGCTGAAGGCGCGGAGCATCCGATTGGCGCTTACGAATGAGGTTACAAAAGGACGAGCTGCAAGAAAGCAGAGCTTGAAATCAATGGCGAAGTGTGGACGAGGCCGTAGGCCGAGCTGCGAGAGAGGAAAGCTTTGATTTGGATCCATGGCCATAGTCTAAGTTTTTTTATGATACAGGAGGCAAACGAGCAGACGGATCACCTGATAGTAAGCGATTACCGCCGCCCGTGTAAGTGAGGCAGAAGATCGACTTGCGAAAACGTTATACGTTTTAAAAAGTGTCTTTTTGATGCTGTTAGGCAAACATACATTTGCTAACAGTTAGTTGCTACTTGATCATTCGGAAAAATAAAATTATGCTAATTATTGGCTGCGAAATGACTTTTGGCAATATAACTATCGGCAATGATTAAGAGAACCTCTAGAAGGCCTAGCTCCGCTCAAGACCCAACAACTGCAAAACAGTGGCTTGAAATCGAAGTTATGTAATCACCTGTATGTGCTGCTGGGCCTTTGGATTTATTCGAAAGCGTGACTTGATAGGATTCTTTTGGTTTTCAACCTTCGCGGGGCCCCTTATAACACTTAAAAAATGGTCAAATAGGTCGCAGTATTGCGGCTCGGCCTGGCCGACAAATCTGGCGTGCAAGAGAGCAAATTCGCTACAAAATCGGTAGCCTATGTCGAAAAATCGGCTGACGGGTGGGCGACCCCGACCGCAAGATTTTTTGGCCATGAGCTTTGAGGGCCTCCGCGTAAGGTCAAATCAAAGGCCTACGTTAAAGACGTGCTTACATGCCCTTATTACTCTCTTACTCTTACGTCGTCCACATGTGGGGCGAAGTAATCAGATGCAAATATTGAGTTATTTCCTTATGTTAGCTGGTAGAATTGACTTTTAAATGATGATCTTGAATGATATTTTATTACGTTGTTTTGGATTGGATTTGGTTTTATTTTTTTGGTGTTTCATAGTTATTAATAATAATAACTATGAAATACCAAAAATAATAACTTATTATTTTCCTCGCGTTGGTGTGGTGAAAAATAGTTTTTCTACTCCCGTACTTTTATTTGTCATTTAAAGGGTCGTGCACACATCTTTAAAACCCTACCTTAAGGGAACTCCATACTCGTGCGCGAATCGAGGCGCGAAGCCGCGAACGCGAGTGTGGAGGGCCCTCGCGTCGATTTCGCAGATTGTTCACGCCTTCGCGCCTTATTCCCCGTTTTTTGTCGGTATTTGGCCCGCGTCAGAGGAGACGCGAAGCGCGAACTTGCAAGACTCCACACTCGCGATCGCTTCGCGCCGCGATTCGCTCACGAGTCGGTTAATCTGAACTGTCATAACCTTCTATGGCGGCTACTTGGTTATATTGGGTGCGAACTTGATCAACCAAAAATCAATCTCACAGTTCCCAGTTTGAATCAGTGCCTTGCCGCAAACTAAATCCGATCAGCTGACCCTTCAGCGCCATCTTGCCGCGAACCAAACTGCAAAATCGCCCTGAAGTTGTGCGAGTGTGGAGTCTACGTCAACGTCGCGGTATGTTCGCTCCGCGAAGTCGCGCCGCGATTCACGCGCATAGTCTGGAGGGGCTTTATAGTTGTCAAGACAAGTCTTTAGTCTATTCCCCAAAAACGCATTTGTGCATATACGCAGTATCAAAGAGCATTATAATCATAGCTTTTCGGTGAAGGAAAACATTGTGAGGAAACCGGACTAATTCCAACATGAAGGTAAACTACTTCTGGGTTGGAAGGTCAGATTGACATACAGACAGACTGCCATAGTCGCTTTCGTAAAAACTAATCCCAAGATTTGGCGCACAACGCTAGGAAGAAGAAGTGTTTGTCGAATAAAATCTCCACTTTTGTGTTAAAAGCGTGTCTTTCAAGTTAAAATGGATGAAGACGAAAACTTAATGTTTACGCCTGAAAAAATATCGGTGATGGCCCAAGAACTAAAAATTTGTTGCCTTCAAAATCGCGATAGATGTAATGGAAAAATTGTTAAATTTACAATTTTATTTCAAAGTAAGTGCTTGGTCGTAGAAAAAGTATTGTATGCAACGTTATTTAACTGAGTCAAAAATACTCGTGGCGTCTTTATTAACAATTTTCGGCTTCGCCTCCAATTGTTACTCACGCCACTCGCCTTTTTTGACCTCTCTTAAACAACAGTTGCATAAAATACTATTGTCTATACCTACTTAACCTTGATGTGCTTTTTTACTCTGCTGGATAAAAGTACAGCTGTAAAGAGACAGAATAATAAATAAACAATAAGAATAAAGCAATATAGGTATTTTATTTTATAATAAATAATATAAATAACAATATCATTTCAAGATACTGGAATACAAGTAGCTTCTTGTTATGTTTGAATTATGTACGATGGTAGGCACTAGGCAGGTAGAGAAACGGCCATCAATCCAAGGGTATTTTTTCTTTCACGATCTAAAACATAAATATAAGAAGTTATTCTTCATCATTTTGTAAATAAATATGAAATTTTCGAATTATAAGGTTTTGCTAATGAATTAGCCATTTTTGCAGCTACGCCAATTTTTGGGAACACTGTAACAGACATAGAGTATGTCAACAAATATTAAAGGTACAAGTTGGCAGCCGACCGCACGCAGCACCAGCAGACGACATGTCGTCGCTTCATGTCGTCGCGACACGTCGTTGCGTCCTGTCGCTGCAGTCATGATTTCGATCCCGACTGCAGACGACAACTGCAGATGGCATCCAGTTGATTCCGAGCGGTCCGTGAAACAAGATGTCTGACGTGTTCGAGAATAGTGATCGCAATTTTTTACGTCTTTTATTAGAAGAGGAAGAAGATGATGATGACTTGCTTTTATTATACAGAAAAAGACGACAAGCCACATGTCCTATGATTAAATGCAGAGCAAGTGAGGGAACTTATTCAATACTGATCAAAAACCATTTGAAAAGCGATATGAAAGAATTCAGAGAGTATCGTTGCTCCGGCGTCAGCGACACTACTGATCTGCGGTCGGGCGACACTGCCGTCTGCCGCTCGGCGACGCGTCGCTAGCTTCATGTCGCTAACTACGGAGGGAATTTCATAGAAATACATAGAAACCAGTAGTGTCGTTGCGACACGTCGTCTGCAGTTGTCGCCTGCGGTCGGCTGCGAACTCGTACCTTTATTCTCCAGCTCGTAAAGGCCTTCAAAAAATGACGAGAAAGTTGCATTTTATCCACAAGAGTGGCCAAGTAAGTTGATGCAAATTTTAAGGTTCCTGTTGCAGACGACTTTAAAATTATGTTAATTTTTGTTGATCAAAACAATTATTTCTGGATTAATAATAAAAAAACAAGTCCATTCATAGCGTTCATTTGGATTTGATAGGTAACGTTTTACAAACTGTATGCATTATTCTCGCGTTGATAAAATTTGTGTTTCACTCCGTAGCAAAGTTACTTATGTCTAAAACCCTCGCAACGTTTAAGATTAAATGTTTCTAACCACTCGTGGTTAAATTTTAGGATCTTTTGCTTGCTCGGTTATCAATATTAGCATGAGGGTTAAAGTACAACTTTGCCTCCTTGTAAATCAAATTACTATTTTGAGTTCTTGTTGACCCGCAAGTTAACGGCGTTCGTATTTGCTCGGCCAGTAAAAAAACGGGATTTTAAATAAGAATACGGCCACCTCTCCATGGCCATGTCGTTCTTGGGTCACACTGGCCGGCTCTCGTACACCCCCATGGGTAATCGCCCGAGTAGGCCCGGCGTCTATTCTTAGCATACACCTCTTTGGCTTTATTATTTTCATATACATACCTACATTTATTACCGAGTGGTATGCCTAATTCTCTGAAAACTTAGTGATATTAAACCAAAGATTTATTAAGTGTCTATGATGGGGAAAGTCTAGACAATTTCTTGCTTCGAATTTGACAGTCGAGATGGCGCTAGCGCTGCATGGCTCGGTACATTACTTATGCGGCAACTTAGGCTGTCAAAATTTGACGTTTAACAATTCAGTAACCAGGAAACATGGTGCAGTACAGCGCCATATGTTTCGGATGTTAAGCTAACGGGCACGTTTTTATCTCAGACTTTTCCCCTATTAGAGCGTTTTACATTGTCCGATCCGATATTGGATGTAGGGTACATACGCGTAGCCAAGCCGCGGGGGTGCCGTCTTGAGCGGTCACGCACACTTCAACAAACATTATGCTACCATTGCTAACAAATATCGGTCCGACAGTTGACGGGAGGCTCCGTTATGGCTGAAATTACCGGAAGCGCCTTTCCAGTATCGGATGTCGGAAGGCGCCAATGAACAAAAACAGCTGCAGGAGAGTGCCATATGGCATCAAGTCCGTCTATTTTGCGTTATCTGTCGAGTTTTAGTAATAATGATTGATTTAGGTACTGATAAATAAATATAGAAAAACACGTCTTACATTTTACTTCCATCCGATATCGGATCGGACGACGTGAAAACGCCCTTACAATCAATAACTGTTTGGTTTGAAGATTAGTACGGTCTAACCTCAGCACACATGCCAGCGTAGATGGGGTCCGTGTCCCACGGGCCGCGCTCGGGCAGCGGCAGCGCGCGGCGCCGCAGCTCCGCCACCAGCTCGGGCACGTCCATGATGGGGATCGGGTCCAGCGGCCGGCACAGCGCCGCCAGGTACTCCACGTAGTGCGCCCTGACAACATCGACCAGTTACCTCGACGAGGCCGCGGCGGTACAGGCCGTCGAGCGAGCCGTACGGCCGCGGCGGCGGCCGCAGCGCCGCGCGCTTCACGAGCGTCTCCAGGTCGTCGATGCCGAGGATCGGCAGCGGGTCGATCTCGCGCCGCCGGATCAGCCGGCTCAGGTACTCCAGGTAGTGGTTCCTGCGGGCGCGGGTGCGTTTCGTTACAACCCAGTCTCATAATACTACGACTCGTGTATCCTATTTTAAAATTCCTAAAGAGATTTCCGAAATGCCCTTGTAGGTATTTGGTCATAAAATGAGATTTCTGAAATATCTGGAAGGAAAATGTAATCAGCTCTACATTAAAAATTGCCTACCATCAAAATGCTTAAATAACTTGCACGCCAGGCACTCGCTCGCTCACATTCTTTGTTTATTACGATGTAACTAAAATTAAAACGAACTTTTTCGTTGTTGATACATTTATATTTACGACATGTAACTTTTTACACTATTTTGACAATAATATTATCTTGTCTTATGTTCAATTCGAGTTTCTTTAAACAGCAATTTGCCTTGCAGAACCCTTAAATCCAAGATGATTTGGGCATCTCGCCAGTGCGACCGTGCGGGCCAAAGTCCTTATAAAATTATGGTTACAAGAATGTGGATAACAATCGCAATTTCAATTTTAGTAATAAATCTATTACGTAATTATTAAGTCGTAACGAAACGCATCCGTATCAAGTGCAATGGCACTCACACCGCTACCTGTGTCCTCGCCTTCTCTCTTTTCCAATAGGTACCAATTAGAGAGTGTAATCATTAGAAATAAATTGTCAGTCTGAGCGTATAATTGTTAATAGAAAGACTACGCTATGTTACACACAAAAAGAGAACATTTAAACGTTAAGAACGAATGCCTGCGTGCTTTATGTGGCTAGTTATGCACTACTTTTTCAGAGTTAGGTAGGTATAATGATATAACATGGAAGATACGAGTAGATGAGTTTTTATTATTGGCAGGCGTTAAGCAACCGTTGCGATGAGTGACTGCACCCTCCTATACGCTCTCGTGCTGTGGGTCGCAGTTTATGTCCACCATGATTTTTAAACAATGTAGGTAATAAGGGATTATTAGATCTAATCTTTCTTCAGACCCTTTCTGCTATCTTGCTCCTAAAAGGGGTATGGAAACAACATAACTAGGTCTATGATGTGACTATATGTCTTGAGAAGGGATAGACAACCCCCAACCCCTATATATAATAACCCCTATAAGGTAGCAATACTTCAGGAACATCGTTAGAAGCTGCTCTGACTACTTCAACCTTCAGTAAACTTGTGTTACTTGCTATCTAATTAGAGATCTAAATAGGAAGAGTTGACATGATCGCGAAGGTTAAATAGTGGGAATGCACATACTTGCAGAGTCCGGCGTGCTTAGGCGGCGCGTCGGCGTTGCAGGCGCCGTCCACCAGCCCGGTGGGCGTCTCGCGCTGCAGCTGCACCGGGCAGCGAGTTGGAGATCCTTCTGGCGCCTCCACTTCGAATGTGACGTTGTTCATCTGTAACATTTTTCTCGATTAGCTATCTTTTCGTAAGATGTGAGAAGTCTAATGGCTCCTCAACGCAATCGGCAATGTTTGGCAATTACAGGATGGATGGCGATTGTCTCCAGGGGCAGTTTTAGCCCACGTAGCGCCCGAGTGCAACCAATGGTCTGGCGCCTTCTAGTAGGCGCGCGGCCAAAATAATTCATACATATAGTTACATTTTTAATTGATAATTGTTTTTACACTATTTCTGATTTTTTTCTGTATAATTTTAATACTTATGATTTGACATGACTTAATATTAATAATAACTAGGTATTTCCTGGTTCTATTTTCCTTTAAAATTCATTAGTAGTTGTAGTTTTACATGTATGTAAAATGTATAATTGTTGGTGCAATAAAGAATATTTACCTACTTACTTATATATGTACTATTAGTACATTAGGAACTAATTAAAATGTTTGTACGCCATCAGGCAAGGAGAAACACATATTTATTTATCACCACTGTAATCAGTTTGAAATACCTATACTAACGAATAAAAACACTTTGACAGAGACAGAAAATAGCGTGTCAATCTACTATTTTTTTTTGTGCTTAGCATCCTTACTTGAGCGATGCGACAACGACACTACGCCAATATAACATTTAATTAGGTATCTGTTTTATTTGAAGGTTGATTACACTTTGAAACAAAAGTTAGGTTAAGGCTTATTAGAGTCAATTCGCTTCTGCATCTCTAATCTAATATCGTTTTTGCATATTCGAAAATATATATTTTCGTTTTTCACGGTTAGGGCTCAAATATCGGGCTCGTGGTCCTATGGCCGGGCTAAGTTTTCTGTTTCACGAAATATTAGAATATTGTTAAAAATATTTAAATTAAATGTAAAAAAATACTTTTATCGAATTCAATGTTTCATATTTTTACACTTGAACTATTTTCCGTAGAAAACTGCTCGGCTATCGGATCTCGATTCTTACAACAGTCATTAGGCCCCGTTCGCAAATGCCCGGCGACCATGTGGATATAACAAGCCCTATTGTGTAGAGTACGGGCCATCACATGAGCGTAGCATGTTTGTATGCAGGGGTGCTAAGCTAACAGTTTTGCTGACTGTACTAGCGTCTTTTGCGTGTTGGCATCTAGCTCAGCTCTGTCATCGTTATGAAACAGCGTTGTGGCAACTTTACATCGAGCAGCAGCCGTAGTCTGCCAAAACGCGGGCGCCGCGCCATGTCTTCAAGAGCGTCGGCGCCGCAAGCGCGCATCTTTGGAGGTGTCGCGAGCGGCACCAGGCGCCCGTGTGCACTGCACACCCTGCATTATAGGTCGAATGGCCGTCATATGCTATGTCTCAATGCAATAGGTTTTATGTGATAGAGAATACGAGTTGCATATTGAGGTTTTTGGGTGTGGTGGAGGTGCGTAAATTTACCTGGGTTGTGAACGTGCAGTCCTAGCGTGCAATATTCGCTCATAGTGAACCTTATGTAGTAGAGCTTTACCTGCAGCAGTGTCTGCAGTTCACGCGGCTCTTTATCGCGCACATACAGGAGACAGTTCCTTGGGTGGTGCGCGCGCAAGCTTAGGTACGCCGCACTCGCAATAGTGAGCCGTATGTAGTAGACCGCAAGGTCGTTTTACCTGCAGCAGCGTCTGTAGTTCATGAGGCTACTTGTCGCACAGATAGAGGAGACAGTTCCTCGATTGGTGCGCGTGTAAAACCAGCCACACCGCACTCGCCAATGTACTAGAGCAGATGATTGCTTTACCTGCAGCAGAGTCTGCAGTTCATGTGGCTCCTTGTCGCGCAGATAGAAGAGACAGTTCCTGGGGTGGTGCGCGTGCAGGCCGAGCCGCGCGCAATATTCGCTCAGGCCGCAGCGCGCGCCCATAGTGAACGGTTTTCCGCAGCCGTAGCAGAACTCGTACTTGCATTGCGTGCACGTGAAGTGCATGCAGCCGCCCCTGTAAATAAATTACATTACATTACACATACATTTAGGTAACTTAAAAAGTTCTGATGTGCTGGTAACTTAAAAAGCTTTGACCTCCAGCTACGCCTCGCTCAGGCCCTCACACTACACTAGTGACGCACCTAGACAGCGAGTACTTGAAGTGGCAGCGCGGGCACTCGAGCCCGTTCTCGCGGAGGTGCTGCTGCACGGCGGCGGCCGACCGCTCAGGGTCGTTATCCTCTAACCACGCCGCGTACTGCTCGCAGCTCAGACCCTCGTGATTCGTTGACCACTGGAACATCACATGATATTAGAAACACATCCACTGCTGTGCACTGCGAGAAAAATCCCCCGGAGTCTGATGATTGCGATAATCATTTTGCTTGACAAGGATGACGCCAACGGTTCGAACATACAAATGGTAATCCGCGCCTCGTGGCGATGTGCAAATGGGATACCGCTATATAATGTTCATAGCGCTGTCTCGCTCACAGATGTACAGGTTAACTTGGGCCAAATTGAATCCGGATCAAGTCGTTGAACATGTCCAGCAATCTTGGACTTAAAATACGTGAGGGTCCCGCGTTAATATATTTCATGTTTGTTTCTGTTTTGTTATTAAAAAAGAAGGATTCTAAAACACATACTAAGATTGTTATGAAATTTAATCCTTAATGATCGAAAGAAGTCGATGTAATTGTAGTACATATAAGAAATTTGTGCTAGCGAAAGACACGCATTTGTTACCAATTTTGGAATATTTAGTGAATCTCACCGGTTTCCTGCAAGTAGCACAGCTGACCGATCTACATTCGGGACAACGAACTTTCTTCTGCTTCGGATGCACGAAGAATCCCGACGAACACTCCACGCACCATCTGAAGTTCGGGTCCCTCGCTAAAGTTCGGTCTCGTAACTGGAATTAAAAACTGGGTTGTACACTAATTTACCACAGTGCGTTATTATTTCAAATGCATTTAATCATATTTAAATAAGAATTTTGTCTTCAACGGAGTCGAATAAACTAATATAGTTTCATTATTTAGAATTTTCACCGCTATAAGAATCGTCGACCTATTCTTTCCTACTTAGGCGCACCATGCATTGGCTGAAATTATCAGATTCTATGGTCACGGAATAAATTTATTCGTTGTTTTTTTTTTACATAGTAAAAACAGGTGCCGTAAACGAAAAACCAAGTGCCATTGACAATATCTGAAATAATTTTCAGCCCTTTTGGGATGTTTCTCACTCGATAAAGACAATCTCGATATTAATATAACTTGCATAGCGCCACATAATATATCATTCGTCTCTTTCATCTCTTTTGGAACGCGAGATTACCTTTCTCTGGAACAACTCGTGCACGTCCGCGTCCAACAGCACTTTGAGCAGTATGTCGAGGTGCGCGAAGTACTCGAGCCAGGCATCCTCCTCTAGCGTCTCCAGCTCGGGTTCCTTGCAGTACGGGCACACGCAGTCGACGACGCTGCGCTCCGTCACTTGCACGGTGAAGTACAGGCGCGCACACTCGCGGCAGCAGCGGTGCGTGCAACGCAGCATTGACACCATCTGTATTTATATCGAACGCAAATTAATGAACAGGTGCTTTTTCAGGTGGTCGACCCATCAAGGGGCTAAGTGACAATCGTTTGAACAAAACGGCAATCAAAACTTAAATAATATATGGAAATGAACACGTGATTTTCGTTCGCACCTGTCACCCTATTACCTTAAATATTTAGTATTCGATTTACGTGTAATGATAAAGAATTGGTTACGACCTTCAACAGAGAGGGGGACGGGTCAAAAAGGGGGCGGGGGGATGGCAAACAAACAATTAGGCGTCACTAAGCACCTATTCTTAACCGACTTCAAGATTTCAAAAGGAGGAGGTTATCAATTCGGATGTATGTTTGTTTTTTTTTTTTTAATGTTTGTTACTCCGTAACTCCGTCATTTCTGAACCAATTTTGAAAATTATTTTTTTGTTTGTTTTTTTCTTCAACGAGACAGAAAACGCCTTGAAGCTTTTGAAATGTGGTGCTGGCGGCGTATGGAGAAAATAAGCTGGACAGAAAAAGTAACCATCGAGGAGGTCTTAAATAGAGTTCGAGAAAAACGGTGCCTATTGAGAACCATCGAAAGTAGAAGAGGAAACATGTTGGGACACCTGTTACGACACGACGAATTCATCAAGACCATCATAGAAGGGAAAGTAGAAGGAAGGAGAAATAGAGGAAAGCCAAGAAGGGCATACATGGATCAAGTGAAGGAGAAAGTGAACGTCGTGTCGTATCAGGCCGTCAAGGAAGAGGCCAATGAAAGGCATGCCTGGAGATAGCGTCACCGACAAGAGCGCTCCGTAACTCCGTCATTTCTGAACCAATTTTGAAAATTATTTTTTTGTTTGTTTTTTTCTTCAACGAGACAGAAAACGCCTTGAAGCTTTTGAAATGTGGTGCTGGCGGCGTATGGAGAAAATAAGCTGGACAGAAAAAGTAACCATCGAGGAGGTCTTAAATAGAGTTCGAGAAAAACGGTGCCTATTGAGAACCATCGAAAGTAGAAGAGGAAACATGTTGGGACACCTGTTACGACACGACGAATTCATCAAGACCATCATAGAAGGGAAAGTAGAAGGAAGGAGAAATAGAGGAAAGCCAAGAAGGGCATACATGGATCAAGTGAAGGAGAAAGTGAACGTCGTGTCGTATCAGGCCGTCAAGGAAGAGGCCAATGAAAGGCATGCCTGGAGATAGCGTCACCGACAAGAGCGCAGCTCTTAAATTTATGATGATTTATATATATACAGATTGGTCCCGTTTTTGTCAAAACTCAGTTCTGATGATGGGATCCATGAGGAATCGAGGGAACTCTTCAACTGTAAAAGGCATACATATAGTGTTTTTTGTATTTTCTTTAACAAATCAAGCATTTACATTTAAAAAAGTGACATTTGATGAAGTGGAACTGCTGATGATAATCAGAATGGAACTCTTCAACGACGAATAGTACACGTTTGGCGATTTGTCATATTCGCTGTGTTTGTTAAGTAAATTAGATTTTCAAGACAAATTTTTGTCAAGTTCGAGTTCTGACGATGGGGTCCATGAGGAATCGAGCGAACTCTTCTTATGTATTCTTCAAATGTGTAAGCAGCCATTTGATGAAGAAGCTTAGTTGTTAATAATCGTCCGAAATGGAAAGAAAGTTGAAACTGATTGATTATTTGCTGCACGAAGATTAAATGTGACGTTATCTATGAAAAGGGACCTTATTGTCGATGGCGCTTCCGCCGTAATAAACGATGCTCCGATACAAATACAATGCTGCGCGACGCAGTGCGGCGTAAGCGCCATCGACAATAAGGTCCCTTTTCTAGATAATGCCACAAATAAGGCTCGGTTGACCAAACCCTACCCCATGGAAAGCATCCCCACCCCTTGAAAATAAGATTAGATAAGGATTTTTTATTTCACGCAATCAGTAGTATATTGACAATTAGACAAATGCTTTTTTTATTCCAAATTTAAGTAGTTCTTTCACTATTACCACTTTTATGTCGAAAGGCGGGTTTTTAAACAAAAAAACTCAAATAACTTGAAAACCAATGAGTTTTGACCCCTGGTTGACTGGACTTAATCATTGCAAATGACCCATAGAATAACTCCTTTCATGGAATACGGCTAATTTCCAATCATCCTGTATATCTTATCCTATTGTAAGTACAATGTTTCAGAGCAATCTAGCTAGTCGTTTTTTAAATGAGAGCGTAACTACGTTTGTATGGAGAATCGACCTTGCTGCGGACTCGAATTCGAATAAAATCAACAAAGGATTGTTAGGTTCATAAATTTGCAGACAAATCTAGGTGTTCACAAAGATCACCGGATAAGCTAGATCTGCCAAGTAGTGGCGTAACTGTAGAAAGTAAAGAGCGGGCGAAATAACTGCCCTCAATCTGAAAGCTCCACTAATAACTGCATCTGTTGCCAGCTCTCGTACAGACCTGGTGCTCGGGCAGGCGGGAGGCGCACAGCTCGCAGTCCTGGTGCAGGTAGGCGAACGCGGCGGGCAGGTCGGCGCACTCGAGCGCGGCCAGCAGCGCGGCGGGCGCGTCGGCGCCGCGCGCCATCAGCTACACCGCCAGCTGGGCCTGCTGCCTGCTCTCGTACCTGGTGCTCGGGCAGGCGGGAGGCGCACAGCTCGCAGTCCTGGTGCAGGAAGGCGAGCGCGGTGGGCAGGTCGGCGCACTCGAGCGCGGCCAGCAGCGCGGCGGGCGCGTCGGCGCCGCGCGCCATCAGCTACACCGCCAGCTGGGCCTGCTGCCTGCTCTCGTACCTGGTGTTCGGGCAGGCGGGAGGCGCACAGCTCGCAGTCCTGGTGCAGGTAGGCGAGCGCGGCGGGCAGGTCGGCGCACTCGAGCGCGGCCAGCAGCGCGGCGGGCGCGTCGGCGCCGCGCGCCACTAGCTCCACCGCCAGCTGCGCCTGCTCCCAGCTCTCGGCCGCGCCTTCGGCTAGAAGCATGCGTGCTTGTCTCTGTAACCACAGGTGTACTTTAAGATCGTTGACACTCTTGCGCTGTTTCAGATTGGGGGATTGGGGTGATATCGAAAAGTAACATCTCATATTTTAGCTGTTTTCCTACGAGACGGGACCCCGGGGTCCTCTAGTAGATATGGAAAATCATACAAGATTGATAGTTACACTTCATGTTATCGGCATAGGAAGAGCGGTCCATAGGCGGAAACTTTTGGAAAATCACATTATAAAAGTGAATGGTTACCTCAGGTGATCCCTCCGGAAGCCGTACGTGAGCCAAGTCGATCATCTGTCCGGAGACGCGACGCAAAGTGAGCGGCGGCGGCGGCGATGGTGGTCGTCGCTCCGGCTCTGGCTCTGGCTTAACCACAACTTGCATTTGCGAATCGTCAGAATCACTGTCCGTCCATTCGTCTTCGGTTCGACATGTCTCGCGGAAAAATGGCTCATTCTTTTCTTTTGACGGCGTTTTTGGCGGAGAGGGCTGTTTAAGTTGTTGTGATTTCGATGGAGGTTGCGGAGCAGGCTTCTTCTTATTCAAAGTCGATGTTGACGGTTTAACCTCTATTGTACTTGCGGCTGGTGGTGCCGGTGCTGGTGCTTTTCCAGTTTTTGGATTAAATAACCTAGATTGTAGTTGCTTAACATGGCCGCTGCTGATATTCCCGAAATGAGCTTTAGGGGGACCTGGTGCGGGATTCTGTTTTATAGATGCTCGCCGTACAGGTACTTTGGAAACAAGTACCTTCGGAGCAATCTTGTCTACTTTCTGTTTGATGCTGGGCAATATTTTAATAGGCTTTGGTATGTTGGACCTGGTGGGGGTATTCTTTTCATCTTTAGGAGGACTTAATGATTTCTTATCTGGTGATGTACTAGATCTCGACTCTGCTTCAATAACTTGCTTATGTATATTTATGTTCTCAGTTTGAGGCGTGATATTGACGATGTCATGATTTATATGCATTTCCTTATCTTCATACTCTTTATCCGCGTTTGCAATGTCAGATTGAGAGAATTCTGAATTTTCAATTTTGTTCAAATTATTTTGAAGGGTATTTGTGATTTCAATTAGTTGTTCCACAATTTCATCAGTAGTGTTAATGTTATTTAGGGATGGAGAAGAAGGTTTGCGATCCATTTCAATAGCAACAGTAGCGTCATTAGCAGTATGTTCTACGACTTGATTAATATTAGTGACATTATCATCATTATCTTCTTCAGAAGATTCCTTAATGTTTAATTCTACGGTAGTTTCATTATCTAACATATCATGGGTTTCTAGTGGTTCATCTATGAATGGTAATTCTTCAATAGTTGCATTAATTATCGGTAGTATGTTTTCACTTACTGTTGCTACCAATGCTGGTACAGGCTGGAAAACCATTAGGTGTATGTCTTGTTTAATATAAGGCGGCTTTTCGATTTTAGGTATCATAGAGTCTTGTTCAGAGTTAGTTTTTTGCTTTTCCGGTATGACAGGTTGATCCGTGCCTAGTTCTTCGTAAATCTCTTCAAAGGTATTAACCGTAGCAAAATTGTTGTTGACGTCCTGACGCTTTGGACGTGTTTCAGTTTTCTCCGTCTCTGTTCCTAACTGAATAGATATCGTATGTTCTTCTTGAAGGCTCCGTGCGATGGAATTTAGTATTTCAAAATTTGTTTGTTGAATGGCGTCGGTTTGAGCTTCTATATGATCCATTGCTTCTTCAAATTGTTCGTTTTCCTCAGAACTAGTCCTATCTAAGACTGGAGTGCCCTTTTCGGTATTTTGCTGCATTTCTCCTTCTTCTTCATTTTCACTACTTGTATAATCTTTATTTTCTGTAGTTAAGTCGTCTGTTTCCTCATCGGATTCACTGAATGATGATTCATGATCAGTTGATAAATCAGAGTCATTAGAACTATTATCAGCCTCATTATGTGACGAGTTTGAATCATGGAGAGAATTAATGTCTGAATTAATTTCAGCTTTCATTTGCTGGATAAGTTTTTGTGTATTATCTACAATGTCGTTCAAATTCTTTGTTTTATCATTGTCTATAATAAGATAGTCTCGTTCTATTGTGTTTGTTGATGACTTATTTGCTGTAGATAATTTATTTCTCGACTTTATGGTATGTTTAGCAGAAGTCTGGTTTCTACTCTCAAAATGTGTTTGGGTAGTTTCGACATTGTTTATTATTTCTGTTTCAGTCTTTTCTTTACTAACACTAGATACAGCTTCTTGCACTGTGTTATCTGATGCTACGTTTGAGATAATATCCCCCATGTGATCATTACCGGGCACAATCTCAATTGCATTGTTTTGCTCAGGTGGATGTAGTGTTTCAGGTGTTTCTAGTATTTCAGCATCATAATTACTATTCAATGTTACTATATTGCGAGTAGCATTAAAGTCATTGAAATTTATAATATAACCAGGCCTTTCATTAGTAACACTAGGTAAAGGGCTGTGCCTAGTCAATGCATTGTAAGCATTTATGAAATCGTTTTCAGATTGTCCGAGGTCGAGCGACTGTGTTTGTTCCGGTTTCATATCTAAAGTAATGTTAGCATTCTTTTCATTTTTAACGCTGTTACTATCTGCTACTTGTTGTAGTTTGTTATTAACGATAATATTAGTACCTGTTCTTACTTCTAAATTATTGCTATCTAATATTTGTTCTGGTTTGTTATCTAAAGTAGTATTAGCATCTTTGCTTTTTTCTAGATTATTGTTATCCGCTAGTAAACCTTTCAAAAGTAAATTTTCATCAATGGACGGGATCCCTGCTTGTAAAAGTAACGCTTTTAATTTTTGAGCTATATCTTCAGTATCGATTGCGTTTACTTTATCTTGCGTGTTTGGAATATTAGGAGCATTAATGGGTTTCTCTGCCTTTACTTTACTACTAGTCGGAATAGAAGCGAAATTTGTATGAGCTGAAGCGAAATCTGTCGGCACCGAAGTAAAATCTATCGGAGCTGAAGCCAAATCTGGCGGAACCGATGCGAAATCTATCGGGACCGAAGCAATATTATTTCCTAAATTGTCCAGCTTATTGTGATCGGGTAAACTCCAAACATCTCTGTCGAGATCCATATCAAATAAGCTCGGAGTTTTAGCCGGGAGCGGCAAGTACATCCAGTCGTCATCTTGAAATGTTTTCGGTATCGGCTCTTCGAATTCATCTGAACTGTCTTCTGCTGAAACGTAAACATAAATGAATAAAAAATCATATCTGTGTGTTTAGTTGAATCTTTCAAGGAGTTGGAATTGAGTAATTTATTCGATTGTAGAAGAGATGTAAAGTCTTAGTATAAATTGCGCCCCCTATTTTGTGCCGACTGGATTGTCAAACGTTAACTATTGACGACCAGAGTTACGGCATAATGTACGGTGCCGTACAGTAACATATACATGAGCTGTCGAATTCGAAGCACACTACATTTCTGTACGCTGCTTAGGAAGTAGATGGCGATGGTTTTGTTCACATGTACGTAAGTTATCCTGTAGCCTTACCTGTGCTCGACACTGCCTGTCGGCCACGACACTTACCGCGCACTAGCCGGTGGGCGGGCGTCGGCGCGGCGTCCACGTCGGCGCCGGCCGGCGAGCCCCACACGCGCCCGCGCAGCCGCCGCTCCTCACCGACGCTGCCCGCCACCGCCTGCAACAACGTTCTATTACAAATTTACTAAGATACATTTTAGATGACAAATGGTACTTACTAGAAGCAAGCTGTAGGGCTATGATGGTCGGCTTTTTATCATTTGTCACCATGCCTGTCACTTTCTAACAAGTATGTAAGCGCGAAAGTGACGGGCATACTGACAAATGATAAAAATGCGACCGTGTTACAGCCGCTGTAAGGGTTTCGGCGCGCATATTCAAAGATATATAAATATGTTATACCTAACAAAATATTTTATGATTATTCTCTCTTTTGCAATTTATATAGTGTCGTTTAGCTTAAAGTTTCCCTTTTGATTATTCTGAATGTGCTAGGAGGCCGAGTCAAATATTATTAATACAAGAAGTGGCTTGCTAGCATTTTTTAATATTTTCAATACGTAAGTCGTGTATGTAAGCGACATTTTTGCGGAATATTCCTTTAATAGAGTGTTACTCTTGTCTGCAAGGATGTAATAAGTAGGTAGGTATAACATGTATAAGTAGCTTAACGAGAGAGTAGGTACTTTTATGTACTTATAGCCATATGATTTTCTTTATCGTTAAGCAAATAAGCATAATTCAATTCATAGAGTGTCATAGATGGTATAAGCGGATTCTGGAACCCGATGTGAGTGTGAGCAACCAGGCCGGGATTCCTGAAATGTAACTTATGTATGGCGATGGCGGCGAGTCAATGTGTCGGGTAGCATTCAATCGATCGGCCAAACGAAAGTCAGAGATGTACCTGGCGGCGGTGGCGCTCGACGCACTCGGTGACGGCGGGCCACATGGCGGCGCGGTGGCGCGCCAGGGCCGCGCGCGCCTCCAGCTCGGAGACGCTCGCGCCGGCCGCCAGGCGCGCCGCAGCCGCCTGCACGCCCGCCACTAGGCTCGGCCAGCGCTCGCGCAACCACGCTAGTGGCGCTGCGGGACTTTGAGCCAGTGCCGCCTGTGCATTCAAATACAACATTCAACTCATACCTACACGAATCTGTGAAGTAATTAGATAACAACGGCATAAATAACAGTCCTATCCTATGCAGTTATACACAAATAACTTGATACTCTTACACCTAGATAAAATTACATCAAAAAATTTAAAGTTTTATCAAACTACAACGGCAAACATGATATGTACCTATATATACCAGTCAATTTAGAACTTAGTGTTTTAAGGGACTTATAAGAGTGTTAGAGAAAACTAACCTGAGCTCAACCTGTATAAAATCATTAAAAAGGGCGTTGCGTACACATGGGGTGTTATATCAGAATATAAAAATGTACTATAAAACTTCAAGTGTTGTGTGACACTTCGAGCTAATTCTATCGTTAAAGCTGTATACAGGCTGTATTGTAGTATCAATTGGCACTTGTTGCTGTAAAAAAGTATCTGTAAACTCCGTTATAAAACTTTAAGTGTGACGCTATAAGCTTATTATATCATAAAAGCTGTATAGAGGCTGTAGTGTAGGATCACCTCTGGCTTGTTGCTGTACAAAAGTGTTTGTCAACTCCGATTTAAAACTAATTCTTATAGCGTAATTTTAAACTATTATAAGTATAATAGAGTTATAACTTCTGTCTGTAAGGTTATAATAAAACTAAAAGAATAAATGACAGCTGAAGTACAGTTTTGTCTGTATTTCTGACCAAGACGCTTAAAGAAATTTTTTGGCGTAATTTTGCATTCGTATAAGTATAGTAGTTTTAGGATTTCTGACAATGAGTGAATTATAAAACTAAATTAATAAATGGCATTTATATTACAGCTTTAGTCTGTATTACTGACAGTTGCTCGCTCGAATCTATTTCGGACAGTGTAAATATGTGGAATAAAAGAAAAAGATCGGGAGCAGTCAAGAGACTAAAAATACAAACGTCACACCATTAAGCCCTAAGACTTTTTTATTTATAATACGGATCTCTAACGGGAATTATAACTTATGTACGGAAAGCCGAAATACAGTCAAACGTATAAAATATTCTATTACAAAGCTGATTTAAATCCAATAGCTGTAGAAGTGACTGCATTAATTACATAGTACAGCTCCTAAGATTATAATGCTCTCCAACTATCCTATAGGCTCTTTAAAAACTGTCGCCATTTTACTATGAATAAAAAAAGGTTCGAAAATATAATTAAAGATATACTTGCAAATATTTAACAAAAACTAAAGTCATATTATGATTATTGCTATATGGATGCGAGACGTGGAAGGTTACAAAAGACATCTCGCGCCAGCTACAAGTCTGTGTTAACCGCTGCCTCCGCCGCATTCTCGGTGTATACTGGCCCGAGAAAATCTCTAATGCCAGCCTCTGGAGATGCTGCAATGAAACCCCGATCGACCAGCAGATCAAGCGCCGGAAATGGAGTTGGATTGGGCATACACTCCGAAGGGATCCTAAACACATACCGAGGCAAGCCCTAGACTGGAATCCCCAAGGAAAAAGGAAACGTTGCCGTCCAAAGCAGACCTGGCGCCGGACTATAATTGCAGAGGCGAAGGCTATTGGGAAGACTTGGAGCGAACTCAAGCACGAAGCTCAAGACCGATCCAGATGGCGGCGCACTGTGGACGCCCTCTGCCCCATCTAGGGGACATAGGACAATAAGTAAGTCATATTATGATATCCAGCTCAACTAAATTAAAATTATTATTATTAATTAGAATTGATATTAAAAGAAAAAAACCTTAACCGTAAAAAAAAACACTAACTTATGTAACAGTTTTAGATATTTTTGTTATGTTTCTCTTGATTATTAAGCAGGCGCGTGAATATTGTGCCATAAAAGATAGACATGTTCACAATAAATAATAATCGGCACTTACCAATAGTAATATAATTGCTCTCAAAATCCCGTGTCTTAACTGCACTTTATTACTTATTCATTATTCACTTATTTCTCATTTTGTCGCCATTACAAATATAAAGAATGAATAGAAGACTTAAATATTTTTTATTCTTTTGTAATTCTTCTTAAAACCTATTCAAAACTTATATTCTTAAATCATACTTATAATAGATAGTCTGTAGTGCTAAGCTTTCCTTTTACATCGAATTACAGCTATTATACAGCTTATTTATTGCTTGTACAGCTACTGTACAGCTCTAATAACGTGAAAAGCTGTATAATTGGGGCCTTTTTTAGCTTATAAGGGCTGTATAAGCGCTTATACAGCAGTAGTACAGCTTATAGTATTCAAATGATATACAGCTCTTATACAGCTTGCAATGCTACTTGGGATTATATTTCTTTCAATTAATCAATATTTTTATTTGTTAGACATAGGTACATAGATGTTACAATTTAGTACTAATTAGTATCACTATGTCTTACCAGCATTAGGTGTATAAATTTAGTTTTGTGTTGGTAATTTTAACAATAAATTGCATGCTTAAATCTTACCTTATTCTAAACACTATATAATTTTTAGTATTGCATTAAATTAAATTAATGTATTGTCTCTTTTATATTCGTCAATGGAGTAATACGCTTTGTTTGATAAGAATGCAAACAGACGTTTCTTAAAAAGTCTTATGTTCTCTGTATTTAAAATGGCATTGGGTAAAATATTGAAATTTGGGTAAAAAAAAAACACTATATAATTTTTAGTATTGCATTAAATTAAATTAATGTATTGTCTCTTTTATATTCGTCAATGGAGTAATACGCTTTGTTTGATAAGAATGCAAACAGACGTTTCTTAAAAAGTCTTATGTTCTCTGTATTTAAAATGGCATTGGGTAAAATATTGAAATTTTTTAAGCCATTCCAAAAGCACTTTTAGATAAGAATGCCGTTTTAAATGAGATGGTATTGCTAATCTTCCCTTGTTGACGTACACTATTAAAGCTTTGGAATAGATTTTTATTTTGCTTAACATAACATGCGATTTCATAAATATATAGGCATGGGGAAGTCAGTACACGAAGTTTAATGAAATGTTCTTTACAATAGTCAGTTGGTGGGATACCACATACGGCGCGAATACATTTTTTCTGACTTTTGAAAATCATCTCACGATCAGAACAATTGCCCCAAATCATAATTCCGTAACGTAATATTGAAGTTACATAGGCATGCTATGATGTGAGAACCATTGATTGATTTACCAACTTGTGTAAAATATACAGAGCATAAGAATATGAATTAAGTTTACTACAAATTATTTCTACTTGATTTTTCCATGTCAACTTATTATCCTAAAAAGTTTGTCGTATTCGTTTCCTCTATGATATGGTAATTATAAGCTACAGTTAAATTATTTATTTTGTTAGTCCGTTGTTTAAAGTTCATTATTTTAGTTTTGTCAAGGTTTATTTTTAAATTATTCGCATCAAGCCATGCAGTTACCGTATCTAAGGTCCTATTTATGTCTGATTGATAAGTGCTCATATCTATATTTGCATTTTCTGCCGAGCAAAAATTACTGTACTATCGTCCGCAAAGAGGACCATAGGTAATTCGATAGCTCTAGGTAGGTCGTTAATATATATTAAAAATAGTAGAGGCCCCAGGATGCTTCCTTGTGGTACCCCACACTTTCCTTGTTGTACTTTATTTCTCTGATATCTGGACTTGGTTTTGGACTTGACGCATACTTGACTGACTTGCGTTATTTGTTTACGATGGTCTAGATATGATTTTATCAGGTCATGCACATTTCCGCGTACTCCATATTGAAATAGTTTGCTTAGAAGGATATTGTGATCAACGAAGTCAAAAGCATTTGACATGTCCATATAAAGATCACTGACGGGAATCCTTTTATCTACATTTAACATAACCGGTTTTAGCATGTCATAGATAGCCATTTTTATTGACCGGTTCTTCCGGAAACCTTTCTGTTCATTTGCAAGTAGGTTTTTTGTTTCAAAATATTGATAGAGCCTGTTATATATTACCTTTTTAATGATTTTCGAGAAATTGGAGAGCAATGCAACTGGGCGGTAGTTTTTAGGGTTTTCTTTGTCTCCTCTCTTATAAATTGGTTTCACGATAGCTATTTTTAAGCTATCTGGCTGGAAAAACACCGGTCTCTATGCAAAGATTTACAATATACTTAAGTGGGTTAATGATAATAGTACAGGATTTTTTAATAATTTTCGTTGATATGTCATCGTATCCCGTACTGCTCGTATTTTTTTAAAGAGTTTATGATCATTTAAATTCGTCGGTCTTACAATAACAGAGTTAGGCGTGTTTTTAAATAAATTGCGATGTCGATTGTTATTATTGGTTTGAATACAATGAATGTCTGTATTAATTCTTTCAATAAAATAGTTTTTAAATGTTTGCGCAATATCTGAAGGCTTTGTTATTGTTTCATCTCCAACTTTTATCTGCCAAATACCTTCTTTTGGATGGGTTGATTTGGGTCCGTTAATAATGTTCCATGTCGCTTTTGATTTGTTGGGTGAGTTCTTTACATAAAAATCATTTTGTGTTTTGTGCGTTAGCTAGATTTTTTTTAAGACGTTGCGTATAGTTTTTTAATTGAATTTTGTTACTTGCATTAAGTTGTAATCTGTATTGCCACAGCATTTCTCGTTTTCTCTTGCAGCACCTTTTTATGCCTTTAGTCAGTGGCGGATTTACCAGCAGGCTGAGTAGGCTCGAGCCTAGGGCGGCAGATTTTGGGGGCGGCAAATTTGGGGAACGATGTTTTTTTTTTACCTCATAGAAATCAAAAAGATTTTTCTATGACGGTTTTCTGATGTCTTACAGATAGAAGTCTGCAACAAATTTTGTCGATGACTTTTCTCTCTCACTTGTCATTGCACATTCTGAGAGTAGCAAACTTCCATATTCTAGAGTAAAACAGCTAGTTCGCCGCCCCTGGCTTTAGTGATCCATCTCGGTTGAATAAGCGATTTTATTTTTAATGTGATGATAGGAAAACATAAATTGTAAAAGAGTCTTTCAGTGGGTTCTATTATATTTTAACAGAATTAATGTGAATTCGTCGTAATTTCATGGTATTTAATAATTCATTTTGTTGATACAAATTAACTGCTGCCGAGGAACAAAAATCTATGGAGTCTATATTAATTTTTTTTAACACCACGGCGATGGCAATCATGCATACGGTTTATCTGGTGGTAAGCGGTCACCATAGCCTATGGACTCCTGAATGACCAGGGATGTCACCTACGCGTTGTTGCTGTTGTCGTAGATAAAATTATTTTGAATAGAACTTGTAAATCAATCTTTTGAATGCTTTACGTCATAAACAAAAACGTCACTCAAGGGAACGGACGCAAGCGCAAGCTAATGTAAACATTACCTATAAATGATAAAGAAGCGTTTTTCTCTTCTATTAGCCAGGAACAGCCTCCCGGGTGATAACTCGTATAGTGGTTAATGCCTATGTATGGTGAACTCTCGTGGACGTTAGCTGCCGCTCCGTTGGTGGGTTGAGGAATGACAGCCATCGAAACACGTAAAAAATTGTCAGCGCCTCTCGCTTGATACTTTGTCAGATAAAAAAATTGTCATCGCTTCACGTTTGATACTTTGTCGGATGATAGTTAAGATGCTAGTGTGAATTTAAAAAATCGTGAGCCGGTTGTATCGCGGTGGAGAGAACGTCAGCTGCTCGCATGCACATGTAAAAATTAAGTGCTTTACCTTTTTATGATAATTATAACAAAATCATGAGAGCATCTAATCTATCATCTGACAAAGTATCAGCCGGGAGGCGATGACTGGCGATATATGTTCCTGGCCCGCGGTCTATCATAGTCTGGCATAAAAAGCGCAATGCCTCACGGTAATGAAGACCAAAGGACTTTGGCTGGGTACTCGCCTGCACCTCCGCCGCGCTGAAGCCGAGCCGCTCGGCCGCGTCCATGAGCCGCGCCAGCTCCAGCCCGCGCTCCGCCTCGCGCGCCGCGCCCGCCCCCAGCGCCTCCATCGACAGCGTGCGGTTGTATGCCAGCGGCTCGGGGGACGCCGCCTGTTGGTAATTCACTTTTAGTAGGGTTTTCGTGGAGGAAAAGGGGGTTTTGTGCTGAGTTATTTGATCGTACTCGTATGGTTGTAAATAATTCGAGTCGATCGAGATACTAGTAATAAAGAAAAACTATCTCTCGCTCTCCAGACAGAAGTTTAGAGTTGAGAAATATCAGTCGGGCATCACCTCGGAGCCGTAAAAGCTGGAGCGGCGCCGCGCGCGCTGCGGGCGCAGGTCGAGGTGCGAGGCGCGGCGCGCCAGGCGGCGGCGGCCGGCGTCGCTGTCGCCCGCCGGGCTGCTGTCGCGCGGCGAGCGCCACTCCCAGCGCCCGGCGGTGCGCACGCTGCGCTCGCTCTCCTGCCGGAATTTTCAACTCTTAAACACAAAACATTTCGCAACGATTGTGTACGCAGCTAGTCTGGCAAAGCAATCTTTTTAGTAGTAAAAATTTTTGGGTCAAGATCTCATACCGATTTAGAATTTCGCGTCTTTTTATGTATAAATAGGTAGGTAAATTTATTATTTTGTGAAATGTACGTAGAAACTGCAGAATGCAGAGAAAGCTAACCCGTGTATCGCTGGACAGCGAATGCCTGCTATGCGAGCGTTCGCGCCGAGCTTCGTCTCGGAACCGCCGACGGGAGCGCGACCGCGGCACCGACGGAGCACGTTCCCGCTCTCGTTCCCTCTCCCTTTCTCGCTCGCGTTCTTTTTCCCGCTCGCGTTCCTTATCCCGGTCGCGTTCCTTCTCCCGCTCGCGTTCCTTCTCCCGCTCGCGTTCCTTCTCCCGCTCGCGTTCCTTCTCCCGCTCGTGTTCCTTCTCCTGCTCGCGTTCCTTTTCTCGCTCACGCTCACGCTCCCATGGTGTTGGTACTTCATACGTCTGAAAAACAAAAATGATTTTCGACTAGGTTTGCTTATTTTCATTTTATCGGCTACGACTGCAGTGTAGAGTCTAACCGAACTTGACAGAGTTGAAAAAGTTAGGTAAGGTATTTTTTCTACTCCTCTACTGTTATCTGTCATTTATACATTCATGAACAGTATATAAGAATGTTACTAAATGAGTTACGAAAAGGCGTCGCTTACCAGCCGGGCCAGGCGCGTAAGATTGTATGCTCTCGTATCTTAGCTGTATACTTTTGGTTTGTTTACTTATATGATTCTACTAGTTAAAAGCATTATTTTGACTCGTAGGAAAACTAGTGTATGCAACGTTGTATAAGTCGGTCAAAAAATACTCGTGGCGTATGCCTTTACAATGTTCAACTTGGCCTGTGGCTCCGTCTCACATTGTAACCCACGCTCAAGTAACACAAGGCTGCTGAATATTGTTTGAAAAATAGAGCATGCCGGTACTGTAAGCCGAACACGGTAGCTGAATAATGCCTGTAACAGCGCTATTGCAGACGTTATACAGAAGATTTGGGCACAAATTAAACAGCTTACAACTGAACAGTGAGTACATAGTGGTGAATCCGGTGAATAACACTTTTATAGAGGCTGTCAAAAGTTTCCATACTGCTTTTAAACTAAAGTTATCCAGCTTTGTACATAATGAATCAGTTATTCACACGTTATACAGCTTTTGGTTCACAAGTGCATCTTTACAGAAAATATATTCAGATATTAGCTATAAAATGAGTGTTTAATCAATATATGTTTTGTCTTCCATTTTAATTTGTGAACTTGTGTCAAAGTTTAGTTTCTGAAGTGAATACAAAATATGGGGACATTTACCATTTATATTGTGTACTTACACAGATTTGATGTTTTTATAACTTCAATTTCATTACGCATGCCACTTTACTGTGAATGTATATATATTTTTTTAATAAAATTTTAAAGCGCCGCGTAATTAATGCACTTTTTAAAAAGTAAATATAGATTCCACTAATCCACTTTTCAATTTGTGTTTTTTTTTGCGGCGATAATGTTTTAGTGATAAAAAATGTATTTTAACAAGTTATGCTACGATAAAATTCGTTTTATAAATGAATAAACATTGGTTTTTCAGGTCATTTTGGATTCCTATTTAATTGTAGAGGTTAGAATATGAGCAACCGTGATGGCGTCCGACCGTGCTGAATCTAAGCTTCTGCCACAGCTATTAATGTGCTAAATTTCTGAACAAGCATTCAGATTAGTCGCGTTACCAAGCTACATTTTAGATAATAATAGTTTTAGATCAAGAAGTTTTGAATAACATCGGTATAAGATTAATTGTTTTCTCAATCTTAACGCATATTAAGTTTCTATACACAAATAGTAAAAACCATCGATCCTCACTAGTTTGATGAGAAACATTGTAGATGTGTAACACGGGCAATATTAAACCCTTCTTTTTACTAATATTCATAAACACAATATAATATTTAAGTTATAGAATTATTTTTATATTATTTTTTAATATTGATGCACATGAAACCGTTAAATACAGGTATTGTCGTACAAATTACACACGTTGTCACGGCACAATTTTGATCACGCTTTTTGCTTAAATTAAATAATATACCCCCGCGCACTTGTTGTTAAGGAGTAGTTTGTATAACACTTCTCAATGCGTCATTTAACTACCATGTATGTTGTGGAAATGAATAAAGTGTTTATCTAACTATCTATCTTTTTTGCAGCTTTTAGCAAGAAAAGATAGTACATGTGTACTAAAACCGCTATAACTTAGGTATAAGTGTGGTTATAGTCGTTATGTAGTAGCAATAATTAACACATATATGGAGCTACTGGATAACAAATAAGATGTGGATTTCATTACAGCTTCCAGTAACATCGTCGACCTTTATCCAAAAACTAGCATTAAAACAGAAACTATAACCGCTTTTATACAGTCAAAAGTCTCCACGGACGCTTTTTTTCAGCATTTAGTAACCACTACACTACCACCACCACTACTTAAGAAAAATGTGTTTAATATTCCACAATAAAGAATATACACAGCTAATTGCTGCTAATGGCTCTATTTTGCAGGTTTTAGTATATACAAATGCTTTACGCTGAATAATGTCTGACTAACTGTAAAAGAAATAAGTATTATTCAGCTTTATTATGCAAAACCGATACTATACAAAATCTATTCAGCATAAATTGGTATAGGGGCCCACATATTTTCTTATTCCGAATTTAGTAATTTCCAGCGCTTACACACAAAATTAATGCAATCTTAATTTGAATAAGATCATAATTTAACTGTATTATCCTGCTTGTATGTTGCTTGGGCGTCACTCGCCTTTTTAACCCTTCTTATGCAACGGTTGTATAAAATACTAGTACATACTTCTAAGGTCCTCTTGGAATAAGTAGACGAATTTAAAAAGAGGCTATTATTTTAGTGCGGAAACACTACCGGTGTCACTATGGCGTGGTATTTATGGGACACTTATAAGTACAGGTATTCCTTATTTCTGTGTGTATTACCTGAGTTGAAATACTTTGAGGGGGTGGCGATGTACCCGTATTGGAAACTTTCGACCGACTGAACGGCGACCGGCCGCGGCTCTCAGCGCTTCCCCGCTGCGGGGAAGCGCCAGCGGACTTTTTTTGGTTCGTACTCTCTCGTGGCGGTGAAGGCCCCACCGAGATGTTGTGCCGTATTGTAGGTTCAGGCGGAATTCTTGCTACTGAAGTTCGGGTTTCTTCTCGAGGCGGTGATGGACCAACAGATACGCTGTGTCGCCCTTGTTCATTTCCATTATAAGTTGTTCTGCCATTCATTTCCCTATTCCGAACTTCCTTAGGCGGCGATGGCCCCACGGCCATGTCATGTCGCCGAGACTGATCGTCCACGTCCCGCACTGGCGTAACGAGTCGGCTTGTTGGTTGTCTAGGTTTGTTTTCCCTCGGCGGCGATGGGCCGCATCCGGTTGAAGACTTCTGTTTTTTCGACTGGACTTTGGGAACCTCGCCATCTATAACAGTTAAACATACTCATACAAAGTTCAGGGTTTTCATATTTATTCAGAATTAATTATCATATTTGCCTCCTATAATGCTAAGTAGAGCCTTTAGAGAAACAATTTGTGGATAAACACCTGTTAGTGCCTGAACCTATTTCGCGAATAATAAAATCGAAACGATACAAAAAATCAGTACAAAATTTGCTTTAAGGCCGTCCCCTATCTGAATGACCTCGCGCGATCCAACTCTCTCGACCCTCCCTCGTTCTTCACGTTTACAACTTGAATTTGCACAACCAATCAAATTATTGCGCCCGTTCGCTCTCTTAACACTCACTCACTCAAAATCGTACGATCAATTCACAGAGAATAATTGCTCGCGCGTCGCGTCTAGTGATACAGGTTCCCCGTCCAGCAGCGACTGCCCCTCGTCGCCCGCGCAGACACCCGCGCGCCGGGGCAACGCACGAAGTTAAATAGTAATAATTTCTCAAAAACTACTTATATACTTGAAAAATCGCAGACGCAATTGAAGTGTACATCATTATTCACTATTGGTTACAGTTTCGTATCTAAGCGTTGCATAATAAGGGAGTTTATACGGATTTTAACTCGAGAAAGGGGTTCATGGAAAAAAATATATTTGTGATACGATATGTTTTTCGAAATAGTAGACATAATTAAAGAACAATTACCAGGGGGTAACCCCTTAAGATACGAGTCACGGGAAAAACACGTAAAAAAGTTCTCGCTAACAACACCCAAGTATGTACCTATAAGTAGGTATGAGTTTTCTTTTGGGTAGGAAGTTAAATTACCGCACTATCAAACAGGATTTATTATTTACTTTGTTTTTGGCGAGTGTCGCTGGACCCAGCCGTGTCGGAGATGTGTAGGGTCGCTATGGCGTCGGCGGCGCCGCCGGCCACGACCCTGGGCGCCGTGGTGGGCGTGCGGCAACACACCGCGCACACGCGCTCGCCCGGCTCGTTCACGAACGTGCAGTGCTCGCACTGCCACGACGACGCCGGCGGCGGGGGCGCCGGCCCTAAACTGTCGTCTTCTACCTGTAGCAAATAATACAAGTAATATTCTAGAAAATATTTTAGATGTGCCCACATCTTTGTTGTGGAAATTTGAAAAACTGCGTACTACATAATATACTCTGTATCTTTAGGTATTCAAATAAAAGTAAACAAGCAATTTGTACAATTTGTATCGGGTAGTTATAACATTTAGTACCCCAAGACCCATCGAGCGTATACAATACGCCGGGCCACTATACAATCCGTTTTTAGCTAAAACGTATGACTCAGCTTATGGGTCTCGGGCCTGGCGCGCACGGTAAATAAACCGCCGCATGTGAAGCCGACCAGTTGAATAACAATATGCAACACTTTTACTAACCACCTTTTTTCTGTGCCTATCAAAAAAGATATTGCAGTTTGTAGGAATGAACATTTTTACTTTTTACATATTTCACTTGCTGTGTTTGTTGTTGATTGGTCAAATCTTGGAAGTTCATTTTGACACATTTTCCTTGCCGTACCCCTCACATAAAACAAAATATTAAAAAAAACTTGTAAATATTTGTCACACACTATTATGATAATACAATATTAGTTAGTGGTGACTGTTTCTACTGCCTTGTTTAATATTGAAACGAAAAAAAAGTATGAATATTAACATCATTGCTAGTAGGTAATTGCCTAAGATACAATACAACGATCACCAAATATTATGACATAAAAGTACACTGGGAGAAAATCCTCGTTGCCTTACTACTCACACAAAACAAATTATTATTATACTACGGATTGGTAAATGTTGCGTGCTATCATAAAATGGTACAATATCAAACAGCTTCAACATGAAATATGCTTTAAAACCAGCCAATAAAGTTTATTTTAGCCTGCTACAGAAACATTTGTAATTTTTACAAGTAGCACAGTGACCCATACCCTGAGCCATGTCCATAACTTCTAAAATATACATATTTTTGGTATTTTTGAAATATGGATTTATCTGTTTGCTTGCAGTGCGTATGTATCTAGAATTTCAGTATATTTACTATATTGCACTGATAGTAAACCAAAATTGAATATTCTAGGCTCTAGTTTCATTTTAAAAAACGCGTTTATATTTTTTTATCGTAATAGGGTAGTGGCACCAAAAGATGACCGGCCCCCAAAAGATGAACATTTGTCCTTAAAATCGATATAATTAAATCGTGAATTATTTTGCGCATCTGAGGGTATTATTTACTAACGCAGCAATACTTTGCCGAGGCTAACATTTAAACTCCCAGACAATTGTGCTGTGCGTGTGGCTGAGAGCGGTCGTCAAATGCGCGGTCCACACCAAAATCGCCATTTGTATGGAGATCTTAATAAGATTAGCGCTTCAAAGTATAAGCTTATAATTGCGTATAAAATTGAATTATGCATTTACTTATATGATTTTACAAAGAAAAGATTCTAGATTAATTCCTCTAACGTTTTCGTTATCAAGTATTGCATATTTTATCTTATTTTATTAAAATATTTGCAGTTCAAGTTATGGTTCCAATAACTTGTAACCATATTGTGTGGTTTGTGTAATAATGTCCTATAATATTTATTTTATTTATTTATTTATTTATTTAATATTGTATGCTTAAGCCAATAGATGACCGGCGGTCAACTTTTGGGCAAGGGCTTGTTTTTTTCAAATGCTTTTATATAATAGAAAAGGTAGACGCATAATTTATGTTTTAAATTGATAGCTGGCTAGGCCTTGATCAGTTATTTCAAGGTTTATTTTAGTATGGGCTGTTCAACTAAAAATCTTATCCCTAAAAGATGAACTATGATAATTTACTAGTTCATCTTTTGGGCTCAATTCTAATACATGAATTTAGCATTAATTTTGATAGTTCATTTCTTCAATACCGTGGCCAAAACTTGAAACAAGTAATTTGTTCGTTCATGTTTTGGGTAGCATTTTCAACACTGAACAAGTTTAATTGTAAAAATAGTGAATTTTATATCTTTCGGTAGCTTAATTACTTTTTTATATTATTTACAAATACAAATTTAAAAAGTGTAGAAGTTAATTTATTAAGTCGTTTTAATTTATTTGAGGATCATATTTTCTTCTTGGAGCAAAATTCCACCTAGGGCATTTTTTTCTCTCTCTGGCACAAATAATTTAAACTGCTATTTTATACACCATTTTTTTCGCTACCGATTATAATTGCTCAGTGGTTAGAATTTAACAAAAGGGGCAAAGTGACACGCTATCTATACTTGTTCATCTATTGGCATCTTGTCGTTCAATAGTAGGCTACTTGATTTTGATTTTATACTCGTTCATCTTTTGGGGTCAAAATGTTGAGAGATAGGGCACCGTGTTCATCTTCTGGGCATTTTGCCCTATTTCATCATATAATATTTTTTTATAAATATACTGAATTACAATATGAGCATTAGGAATAATTAATTCTAATCTAGATTATATGCTGAATCATATTAAAACATTAAAGTTGTTAAAAGTAAGTTACAACATATGTAAAAAAAAATCTAAAGTTGGGGTAGTCGCTTAACTGGTCATCTTTTGGTGATTTCACCCTATACCTTATAGAAATGGTTGTTACTTGGCGGATACTTACGTTATTACGTTAAGTTACGTTTCGTTTATGTTTAAATTAGAATTTATTCATGACTCACATGTGGGTCACTGGCCTTGCGGAAATGTTCGTTCGAACATGACCATAAGCTGAGTCGCTGGCCCTAAATGGGTAACCAACCAAATATAAAACCGCCTGGATTTGTCACTGAACGACCTGACTTTAACCCACATTATTTGATCATGTAATATTTTCATCTACCCTCGACTGGCTTAAGGAACCATTTAAGGGTAGATTATGTTTACTTTATTTTAAATACCTAAAAATACAGAGTATAAACAATGAATTATTATATTATATAGTATATGTTACTGTATTATAGTTGGTTGTTGTTGTTAAAGTAGCACCGCCCACAATCTCTCTGCTTTGCCTAAAGGTTGTCTGCTAGAGAATGCCTGTCATGGCATTAAGTTCACCTTTTGTACTATAAGGTTTTCTTTTGTGCAATAAAGATTAAATAAATAAATAATAATTATTTATTTTTTCTTATATTTTTAAGCATAGGTTAAATGTATGTAGTTATTGAACTATGGTTTTTATCGCATTTTTTTCTATAGTAGTCGTTTAAACAAAGTTTTATAAAAAAAAACTAACTTATTTTCCGCGTATTTGTAGCTTTAGCTATTCTGACAGGACTTTGGGATTTATATTGAACCATTTTTCTCGCAGGACGTCAGTAGGTTTCAGCGGCTCGCGTTGGCCAGCCTCGGTGTCGGCGGCGACGGCGCGGCGTGCGGTGCTTGGTGTGATAAAACGTGCACGGACGCACGCTCATAGTGTTCGTTTGACGCATTATTTTTTCAATCGCAAGACGTTAAAATCAAGCATTTCAAAAATCACTTACTTCGGATGGATTTGCAGTTATCCGCACCGGACTTTGGACTTTAGTGTGAACCGTTTTTCTGGCAGGACTTTGCGGTTTCAGTGGCTCGCGATGGTCGCTCTCCTCGCTCTCGGAGTCGGCATCGCTGGACGGTAGCGGCGGCGGCGATGGCGTGCGGTGCTTGGGGCGGCGCGACGCGCGCGAGCGCACGCTCATGGCGGGGGACGCGGCGCGGGAGCCGGCGCGGGACGCCGCGCGAGACATTGCGCGGCTGTCGGCTGGAATTTTTTAGAAGTTAGAGTGGTCTCTGATGGTGATGTTAGATACTAACAGAATCATTAACCGTTGATATAATAATAATAGACAAATGCCTTACGGTGGAGTGTGATGTTTTACTTTGTTATGATATAACCTCATTATCTTTGATCATGAATCTCTTAACTTGTTATTTTAATTAATAATTATATTTAAGGGGAGGGGCACTGTTTATCCTAAATCACAGGTTCGCCTACTTAGGAAACAGACCTTCTGGTTTACTTTTAAGAATCCTTTTTACAAGTTTGTTTATGAAATAAATAATTATTATTTATATGATACTTATAATATACTTCGCTAGATGGTGTATAAACGTTGGATGTTACCGGTAATAGCCTAGTCTTTATTTTTTATTTAGGCAAACACAAAGTATAAGTTTACAGCTACAGCCAAGGCACTTATACTGTTAATACATATGTAGTCAGAACATAAAATTAGTAAACTTGTATTACACACATTATACATTTTTGGAACTATCTCTAGAATTAAACTATTACTAAGTTACATAGAGATTTAAAAAAAAATATACTAAGTAACATAGGTAGAGTTTAAAAAAATCCTGATACGTTGTAGGGACGGCCAGTTGTCTGAGAATATGTCTGCGTTTTGGACTGTAGCTATGAAGTTATTTAGTAATTCTATTGCTATTCTATTCTATTTTATTCTATTGCTATTATTCTATTCTATTCTATTCTATTGCTTCTATTCTATTTAGTTAGTCGATAGTAACGCTGCCTACAAAACAGAAGAATTTGGGTACGAATTCTGGCAAGGGCATTTATTTTTGCCTTCATCACGAATATATTTGTTCCTAAATTATGGATGCATCTAAGTATGTATTTATATATAAGTATGTCCGTATGTACATTATCACCTAGTACCCATAGGACAAGTTCTGCTTAATTTGGGACTGGGTCGATATGTCCCAAAACATTTATTTATTTATGAGGTGGCTAAGTGGCATTAGCATAATTTCAGCAGTGGAGAATAAAGGCTGATGACGTAATGTGATTTATGTGATAGTCAAGTTCGACGGCGTACCTCTGCGATAAGGTTGAGGTGTCATCGTCGAATGCATATGAGCGTGCGGATGCATGTGCTGCGGCGGGCAGCACTGCCAGCCCCACGGGCCGGGGTCGAGGCTGGCGCAGCTGCCGTAGCGCCACGGCGCGCCGGCGCAGTGCGCGCAGCCCGGGCACGGCGGCGCCGGCTGGCCCAGCTCCAGGACCGAGGCGCCGCGGCGCATAGGCCGGCTCCAGGTTTGCGCTTGAGGTAGCATCTCGGGCCCGTCCCATGGTTCATGCATCATTGGCTGTTGAACCTGCCGGAACATTTTAGAAATTACAACGACGTCCCAAATTCTTGATATTTCATTACCACGACTTTAATTTTGTTTCGGCAATGTACGCGTCCAAGTACCTACTTAATTGTAATAAGTATAGTACCTAGTTGTTATGGAAAATTGTTCAATAACTAAAGGTAAAGTAAAATAAAGAAATAACAATTATATTATTTTACCAAAATCAAATAATTATATTCATTTTAAAAGAAGTATTGAGTACAATGGAATCAAAATTTTTAATTTTTTAAGTAATGACATAAAACAGTGCACTAATTTAAATGAATTCACAAAAAGGCTAAAATCTTATACCTTTAAACGAGCAATTCTTGTATATATATATGTATATATATTTCCGGGATCTCGGAAACGGCTCTAACGATTTTGCTGAAATTTGGTATATGGGGGTTTTTGGGGGTAAACAATCGACCTAGATTAGTCTTATGTTTGGGAAAACGCGTGTTTTCGAGTTTTCATGCGTTTTTCTTTCGACGCGGAATATGGTCGCTAATTTCGTGTTGCCGGCCACTGTCCGTCTGGTCCAGCGGGTTAAGACGCAGACTGCTAAACGAGTGTTACGGGTTCGAATCTCGCCCGGTGACTAAGTTTTTTTTTTATATATGTTCAAGTTTATATATAATTTTTTAATTTTTATTGTTTTAGACAAGTTTAATGTAGTAAAAAAATGTAGATAAGATTATCACCTATACACCACCATATTACAACAAATAGTTATAACCGAGCAATGCTCGGTCGCCCAGGTACTGTTATTTAATAAACAGACCTTATTACTGCCTTGCAGGAATATTTCCAGAAACTGTATGAATAATAATAATATTTTATTTAAATTTGTATAATACTCGTAATAATTTTCTTAGCTTCAGTATTACCGAATTATTAGCTATAGAAATTTAATGTTATCGTAAACTTAGGCTAAATGTATTACCTGTAAATGCAAGTGTGGCAGAACATGCATTCATGTAACCTATCTACTGACATGACAAATTGTAATATCTGTGTAATGTTCTAGCAAAATAAATGATTCTGATTCTGATTCTGAAAGATACCTACCATGTTAGTCGGCACGTTATAAGGCGGCAGCGACGCTCTGGGACGCCCCCACGTCTGCGGCGCATGACCCATCGTGTTATTGTGGTACGGCATGACTTGCGGTGCAGGAGCGGCAGCTTGAAGTTGACTCGTCGGTAAATAAGGCATGCTGCCGACATGAGCAGAAGGCGCCGGTGGCAATATCTTGCTCAGGTGGGGAGGTATGGGCTGCGGGACCCCGTGGTTGCTTAAAGGTCGTGTCGGTGCTTGGTTTTGTGCCGTCATAGTATTGATGGAACCGAGCGTAGCTCGACGTGGCTGCTCTTGTACGGGAGGTCTAGGGCTAGCACTTGATCGGTCGCCGCTTATCTATAAATCAAATAAAGATTTTTTAAACAAAACAATTTAAAGTAAATTAGAGGTATGTTCAGCGTGAGTGTGATGGCTTAGTATACCTTGTGCCGTCGAGGCGGTGGTACTGGAGCGGTAGTTTTGGGTGGCAGCGGCGGACGCTGCTCTTCGCGTAACTGCGTCACGGACAGAGCCTGGGGCAATAAAATATTTTTTTTTTATTATTTCAAGTTGTTAGAAGGTCGAACAATACTGTTCTACCTTATGGATGGCTAGGGGGTTTCGTAAGCCTTCAGTAAGAAATGCATATAGGTACTTGAAAAATTCGACTAATGCCGCCGTGACACCGGTGGCCGAGTGGCTCAGGCACCTGCCGCGATAGCAGAGGACGCTGGTTCGATTACAGCCTGGGGCACTGGAGGCCTTGGTCACTTTTTAGGGCTCCGTAGTCAGATAGGAACCCTTATAGTTTCGCCATGTCCGTCTGTCTGCCTGTTTGTGTGTGTGTCTAAATGTTTTTCGCTATGGGATATTTACTTTAGTCATGCAAAGTCTCCGATTGCAAGTAAGTTCAAAGAAAAAAACCATGGCCATACGTCTATTACTTTAATTAGGTACTGATTAATGCAAATTTGCTTATTTGTTTAACTCGGGCGAAATGTACCATTTCATCCCTTGGTTAACAATCTACTAACCTAATAGCTCCAGTTTAGCTTATTGTGACGGAAGGGTAACTACGGAACCCTACACTGAGCATGGCCCGACATGCTCTTGCCCGGTTTTTATGTATTATGGTTACTTCTTCTTAGTATATGTGATTTATTTCAGTTTAAAATAATTTTGATTTGAATGAAAGCATAGCAGTGTAGAAAGTGTCAGGAGAAACAATAAAGGAAGGCGATGACCTCTGACTTTTTAACCGACTTCAAGATTTCAAAAGGAGGAGAGGTTATCAATTCGGTTGTATGTTTTTTTTCCATAACTCCGTCATTTCTGAACCGATATTAAAAATTATTTTTTTGTTTGAATTTCTATATAAACAGATTGCTCCCGTTTTTGTCAAAACTGAGTTCTGATGAAGGGATCCATGAGGAATCGAGGGAACTCTTCAAATGTGAAAGGCATACATATAGTGATTTTTGTATTTTCTTTAACAAATGAAGCATTTACATTTAAAAAAGTGACATTTGATGAAGGGGAACTGCTGATGATGATCAGAATGGAACTCTTCAACAACGCATAGTACACGTTTGGCGATTTTTCCTCTTCGCTGTATTTGATAAGCGAATTAGATTTTCAAGAGAAATTTTTGTCAAGTTCGAGTTCTGACGATGGGGTCCATGAGGAATCGAGGGAACTCTTCAAATGCGAAAGGCATACATATAGTGATTTTTGTATTTTGTTTAACAAATCATGCATTTACATTTAAAAAAGTGACATTTGATGAAGTGGAACTGCTGATGATGATCAGAATGGAACTCTTCAACGACGCATAGTACACGTTTGGCGATTTGTCCTCTTCGCTGTATTTATTAAGCAAATTAGATTTTCAAGACAAATTTTTGTCAAGTTCGAGTTCTGAGGATGGGGTTCATGAGGAATCGACGGAACTCCTCAAATGTTAATGGCACATATATATTGATCTTAGTATTTTCAGTATTTTCATCAACAAATCAAGTATTTACATTTGTAGAAGTGACATGTGATGAAGTGGAAGTGCAACTGCTGATGATGAACAGAACGGAACTCTTCAAGGATGCATAGTTCACGTTTGGCAATTTGTTCTCTTTGCATGTTTGTCAAGCAGCTAGGTTTTCAAGGCACATTTTTATATTTCTATCCTATATAGTTTTTTTTAATAATTATCTGGTGCTTCATTTCATGCATGGTGTGAAATAATCTATCTTAAATACAGTCGAATACCCTATTGCGGGTATCTTACCAGTCAACCATAGGGCAAGTCTGAAATGTGTCAAGGTGGGTGCAGTGACAAAAAAAACATGTTACCTCCTTTTCTACATAATTAGGCGTAGAACGCTGTCTTTTTAATTTTATTGTATGAAATCCAAAATCAACAATAATCGTTCTTTCATCGGTCTCCCTCATTGAAGTCGGCTTTTTTTTCTTAAAAATTATTGTAGTGACGAGTGTGAAAATGCGCTACTAAGGAGGGGCGAACCACGGCATGAACAATAGGCGTTACAAGCATGAAAAGTTTCACATGGACCCCGGTGGGGTGTAGCAATTGTCCTTATAACTAGGTTAAAGAAAACAAAGTTTTAAATATGGAAAATCGAAGACGACTGCATTTGGCTTGCGCTGTTCGAAAGGTGTTAGATCTTGAAAAACCCCGCTATCTGTTTGATAAAATAAAATGGGTAAAGGATACGCGCTCAAGGACGCTGAGAAAATGCACGAAACTGATAATCCCACCGCATAAAACTGCGTCCTTCAGGGGTGTTTCAAATTTGCCGCTAGTAAAGTCTGGAATGATCTACCTCCCCCCTTGCGAGAACCTTTGACGTTCTTGAAATATAAGCGTTTAGTCCGTACACATCTATTAAATATGCACAATAAGTTGTAGCTCCAAATATTATATTTATATATATAATTATTATTTTTTTGGTTTTGATAAATTATTTTCATTTTATTATTTTTATATTTATTCAATGTATTCTTCTTTTTTAGGGTTCCGTAGCCAAATGGCAAAAAACGGAACCCTTATAGATTCGTCATGTCCGTCTGTCTGTCCGATTCTGTCACAGCCACTTTTTTCCGAAACTATAAGAGCTGTACTGTTCAAACTTGGTAAGTAGATGTATTCTATGAACCGCATTAGGATGTTTACACAAAAATAGAAAAAAAACAATAAATTTTGGGGGTTCCCCATACTTAGAACTGAAACTCAAAAAATCTTTTTTCATCAAACCCATACGTGTGGGGTATCTATGGATAGGTCTTCAGAAATGATATTGAGGTTTCTAATATCATTTTTTTCTAAAATGAATAGTTTGCGCGAGAGACACTTCCAAAGTGGTAAAATGTGTGTCCCCCCCCCCCCGTAACTTCTAAAATAACAGAATGAAAAATCTAAAAAAAATAAATGATATACATTGCCATGTAAACTTCCACCGAAAATTGGTTTGAACGAGATCTAGTAAGTAGTTTTTTTTTAATACGTCATGAAATTAAAAAAAAAAATTTTTTTCATCATACCCATACGTGTGGGGTATCTATGGATAGGTCTTCAAAAATGATATTAATGTTTCTAATATCATTTTTTTCTAAACTGAATAGTTTTGCGCGAGAGAACCTTCCAAAGTGAAAAAAAAGTGTGTCCCCCCCCCTGTAACTTCTAAAATAACAGAATGAAAAATCTAAAAAAAATATATGATATACATTACCATGCAAACTTCCACCGAAAATTGTTTTGAACGAGATCTAGTGAGTAGTTTTTTTTTAATAAGTCATAAAATTTTAAAAAATTTTTTTTTTATCAAACATATACGTGTAAGGTATGTATGGATAGGTCTTCAAAAATGATAGTTAGGTTCCTAATATAATTTTTTTCTAAACTGAATAGTTTGCGCGAGAGACACTTCCAAAGTGGTAAAATGTGTGTCCAAAGTGGTAAAATGTTGAACAAGATCTAGTAAGAAGATTTTTTTTTAATACGTCTTAAATTGTACGGAACCCTTCATGCGCGAGTCCGACTCGCACTTGGCCGCTTTTTTCTTTTATCTGTATGTAAAGACAAAACATAATACACACAATACAAAGTACATTCTTACCTACACTATTTCTACATACCAGCCCCACATACCCATATACGCACATTAATAAACTATAGTACAGGCACACACAAATACACATAAAGATGTCAATATAGAGCTGTACCTAAGAAAGGTACATTATGCTAGTAGTGACCGACCCCAATCTCTCCCGGGACCAGTCTGAAAATCAGCGCAGAGCCCTCTGGCACTGCACAAGCTGAGATTGGGACCCTTTGCCACATTATAGATTTAAGTTATAATTATTGTGTTAATTTAAGTTAATTAGTTTAAGTTATTTTGTATATTTTTAGCTATTTTCACATAAATTGAAAATTTTGTTGTGTGGCAATAAAGATTTATTTTATTTTATTAGGTTATAGGTAAAATCTATGGTTACCTATTGGGCTCCAATTCCTCACTAAGCCCGTCGGAATCGGGCCCTTGTGCGTGAGGGATGAAATAGGCTATTTAGTTCATCTACTACCTAACGGTTAAATTTTTAAGGACATAATGCCTAAATCACAAGAAATGTTTTCCATTATTATTCTTAGTCCATTTGCTTGCGATACATTAAACTTTTAAGTAATAGGTACCCACTTATTTTTTGTTAGAATCAAGTCAGTCGGATTATTCTAACCCCGAAGGTACGAAGTCCTGCGACAGGTTCACCGCGGAGATGAAGTACATAACGGAAATTCTTATGATTTTATTATTGGCCCTTCGCCAAACTTGTATAGTATTTGTAGCACTTGCCTAGTAGGCGAACACTTTGCGTAGTTTTATCCCGGCTGCCAATGTTCTATTAGTCAACCATATAAATATTCATAATAAGCATCACAATTAAAATTAAACACAACGCGTCCTATCATTCACAAATATAATACAGTGACTAGTAATTCGTGCGATGTTTTTTGGTTTGCTAATATGCCAGCTTGTATAAAGATCGAATACGGAGCTTGACTTGGATTTTTAAAAAATTCGACTCGGATTGATATTTGTTTGATAATACTTGTAGAGCATCTCACTCGTAGGTATAGCCCTGGGCCCTGCGAGATGAACTGTGAGTAATGAGAATTGCTAGCTTTTTTCGTATCGCTTGATGGTGGGCACGGAACTCTCCATTAATTCCATTACCTATGCAAATGCGTGGTTCGACTTCACTTGGTTGTTCCTCTTGAGGTACGGGCTCCTAAAAAGTAACATCGTCGAAAGCGCCATGTTCCAAATAATAATAGAAGGATGAGAACGCACCTGCTGCGACTGCACTCGACACAGCCTGGATAAGGCGCGGCTTCCACTGGGAGACAGTCTCTAGAAGACGGTTGTGATCTTGTCACGTACCTGTCTCTGGTGGTTCCTGCGCTTGGGATGGCGGTGGTACATGTCGTCGCAGGAGGCGCAGAGCGCGCGGCGGCCGCACTCGGCGCAGCGCACGCGCGCGCCGCCGCCGCCGCACAGCCCGCATGAGGCGCCGGCATCTGCTGGATGACCTGGGTGCGTAGACAAGATGCCAATCGTTTACGTTCCGTAGCTTAGTTATCGCTCTCTATCACTGTTCCATATTAGTGCGACAGAGACAGTTGCGTTTCGTTCGGTACGGAACGTTAACGAGTGGCATCTTGTCTACGCACCCTGGACAAAAGTAACAATTTAATACCTAGTTTGTTATTTCTTATTCATATGTTTTTATACAAAAATATTTGCATTTAATAACACATAAGTAATGTATACGCCATTTAAGAAAAGTAAGTATACCAGTATACCTATAATTGACAAAATAGAACGGTAACAATATAAAATAAATATGAAACTGCACCAGAAAGCTAAGAATGTTAGTGTAAATAGACGTCGCCTAGAGAAACTGTAACTGGCGATTAAGCTACAGTTCAGACGACATTAAAGTTACTTGTAAATGTTGTACCTAATGCTAAAGAAAAACTTAATAAAGCTGTATGACGATAAATCTGGAGCAGGGAAATTCAGCGGCATCACCAAAGTTCGTTCATTCACCGAAAAGTGACTGGTAAATATCAAAGGATATTTCGTACACAAGTTCCGAAAATTTATTGGAACGAGCTGGCGTTTGAAGTGTTTAAACCCGCGACCTCCGGATGGAAAGTCGCACGCTCTTAACGCTAGGTCACCAGCGCTTACAATAAAGAATAAATAAATGTATAAAAGATTCGATTGATAGAATCACATAGGTCAAACACAAATGTGTTACAAAGATAACAGATCGATTTATCTCTGAACGCTGTTACAGTGCTGTAACTAGGTTTATGGGGCTGAAAGCGTCAGCGCAAATGTTGTTGAACCCACATAAAATCTAGCGCTAACGCAACGCGAATATCAAGTATTGCTGCGAATAGTGTCGTATAACCGTTGATTTTTTGGTATTGCAACTATGAGTACCTAATAGTTATGTAAATACCTCGTGTTCGTAAATTTATTTGGGCACAGTGCAATAAATTTTGTATGAGTACGTTAAATTAATTCGCATTGTTTCCACTTGCTTCTTCGTGATATGACAACTAAAATGACAATGAGTAATGACACTAATGACAAATAGTTATAATAATAACCTATAATAAGGTTGTAACAAGAGTTAAGTTAGAACCTTTGGTTAGAACAAGAAATAGTTATGTATTTGTTTTACAAATAGGCAAACCCGAGCAAGAGAAAGATTCCAAAATTGATAGTTCGATAAGTGGAATCATAAGCGTTGCGAGGGTTTCAAAATACGAAGGTTAAACAAATTTTGCCAACGAGTGAAACAAAACATTTTTCATCTCACTATTTCTCGTTATTCTATATATGAAGTTCAACAAACATATCTCACGAATCAAGATAAGAATTAAATTCTAGCTCACTTTCTTCGTAAAGTAGAATACCTAGTACATTTTTCGAGCTGGGATTTATTGTTTACATACGAGTATACAGCTAGTTAAAAGATTGGAACATACATAACATGATGAAATATATCAGAAAATTATTGAGTAACTCTCAAAAACTACCTGTCGGTGGTCTCGGAGGCGTAGGCGGTGGCTGCAGCTTGGCGTTGACATATTCCTCGGCAGGGAACTCCACCACCTCGTAGTCTGGCTCCGGCTTGGCAAGGGGCGCGCGCGGCGCAGGCGCAGCCTGGCGTGCGAACTGTGGCGTGCTGGGCACTTGGCGTGACTGCTGTGGCGTGCCCGGCGTCTGGCGTGCGAACTGTAGCGTCCCCGGCGCCGGGCGCGGGAATTGCGGAGTTCCCACAGTGGCACGACCCCGGCCTTTTAACATCTGTAACAAGGGATTTTGAAAATGTGTTTACTCCTCCAGTTTACTCCTAATATAATAAAAAAACTAGAACATAGGTTTGAGTTGTAATTAATTTAAGCATAATAAAGCCCTTAACTAGTTTTCCCCTAAAGATGTTTTTTTTTTAAGTAAACGTTATGTTCGTACTTTTAGTTATAAGATTTATTAGGTTATGGGCCTAGCACTTACAACAGAGACATCGATGACTCCTCTATCTACTATTATACTCAAACACGCAACTAAGAAATGTTTCTTAAAAATAGCATTGACTGATTTCAAGATAAGCTCGCTAACAGCACTTATTAGATGTTATTTCACCTTAAAACTGGTTTACATTAGTAAGTCTTATTTATCCTTTATTCAAGGACTATAACTTTTGAAAACAGACTATAAGTTATACGATAACAGCACTGGTTTGCAACAATAAATAATCGTGAATACTGACGACGGCGCCGGCGCGCCCGGTTAGTGCGTGTACAGAGCTATTGTGCATTATAATATGTTTAATCTACCATAATCTATGTGAAATAGGTGAGGTTTATGAACAGGTCTGTAAAAATACCTCCATATTTTACGCGAGATAATTAAATACCTACAATGATTGTTTACTAGTTTTATTTATGCCAAGAAGGGTAGGTTCCTTCTTACATATTTCAGATTGATTACTGTGCAATATATTACATACGTATTATTTAGAAAATAGACGTCAGCTGTGACCGGGATAGTGCGAGCAACGACACTCGGCGACCCGTTCCGATTTCGCTTCTCACATCCCAAAATATCGTTTATAAATTGGGTCTATGTAAAACTTCCCGAATAACGTTAAATTTGCAACTTCATATTAAGATGTATTTAAATTTATGTATATTAAGGTACCTTAGTTTTGAGTTAATCCTGGAGGTTAAAACTTAAAACACTGGAGAGAACAGATCCACTTTCTGGACACGTAGCGAGCTTTTCGCACACATAGTTGTAGGTATGTAACACTTATGCAACCGTGCAGTTCGAGAGCGAGCTGGGGCGGGGAAATGCACCCACGGTCACTGGGCTCGGTGGAGAGCCGCCGGTAACTGCTAATCGTGCACCCTATCCGGACGAAATTGACAGCGGGAAGACGCACGCGCCGCTATTTCGGGCCGCGGCCGCGTTGCCCCGATTCCACTAAAATTACAACGCGCAGCTATTTCCGCACATAGTGAGCTCTGGCCCGCGACTCTACGCCTTGCGAAATGGTTTTTATTAACGGCTAGACGACATGTATCAACATTAGTGGCTTACCGTGCATTGTTTTGGTAATTGATATAATTGACTATGCGTAATTGCGTATATCGAGGATAATGATTAATAAAATTATTTTAATGGAAGCATATTATAACACAAATAAAAAAACCATTATACATTCTATGGTTTCTGTGAAATTTTCGCATCGTACCACCTAACTATAGTCCAAAGCTTCCAACTATGGTTCACAAATAACTCTAATGTTTTCGTTCAGGTCGTTGGACATGAAACCCGTTCGGTGTTGGGGGACAATGAGCTTAAGACTACGGGAAGAGCGAAGATCTGTGCCGGGACGTGGGGTAACAAATTTAAGTTTCGAACGGAGATAATCTGGGACGGACGGGTCAAACAAGATTGAGTAGAGAGTACATAGAATACGAAGGGACCAACGCTCTCGAATAGGGAGCCAACGGAATGAGGAGATATGGTCATACTTACGAAGTCCGAACACGAACCGAATGCAGCTATTAAGGAGCCGGTCAAATTTATTCAAAGAATATTGAGTGAGATTAGTGTAACAAACATCAGCATAATCAAGGACAGGCAGAACAAGAGCTTGGACGAGGAGAGTTTTTGTGCTGACCGGGAGAAAATGTTTAAAACGATAGAGTGCTCTTAACATGTTAATTACTCTACGACTGACGTCGAACACCTGAGGTTCCCACGGGCTCACCTATTGTCGATTGTTAGCCCTAGGTTCTACACATCTGTTTCAAAGAGAACAGGTGCCAATTCAGCAGTATTTACCAAAGCGATTAAGCGGGTGCTGCCAAGTAGTGTTACGGTACCTAAAAAGACAAATTATTGGTAGGATTATGTCTCACATAAACGGCTACTTATTTACATCAGTTAGTTCATGGAAGCCCCAAATGGCTATTTAAGAGGTGTATAAAACTTTGTCATTGATTATTGATTGGTTTTTAATTTTCCCTCCTTAGTAACGCCATGACATTTAGGTTTTCCTTGTAAACAAAAACTGTCAAACGTGTATGTTTTTGCGGTATGGAAATATATACGCAATTTAAACAAAATGGGTATTTCACAGCGGATCTCTATCATTTATTGTTTAAGAAGAAGATTGTGGACACAGAAGAAGTGGTATGTGTTCTAGGTTTAGTATGTCATCTATAACTTCCACCTACTGTGGCGTTCTCAAACGAAAACCACTTAAGTTCTGATATTAAAGAAATTCATTGTAGATACAAAAACTTCTCCTTCTATTTATCAAAGCTATAATTGGTATTTAGTAGAACAATCACAGATTTTTTGGAAGAAATATAAATTGGTTTTTCTTGTAGATAATCCCGTCCGAATATGCTAAGGAAATTAAACTCAGTACCCAGGAGCGATTGCAAACCCTTCACAAAGTAGAAGTGGACAACATAGTCACCGTGGGCGCTAAACACAACCCAGCCAGTGTAATCTTAGAGTTCACGCCGAAGCTCCTCGTATTTCAGAATTTTAAACCAAATGAAAAAGTCACTACGAAGTTTTCCGTTACGAATATTAGCAAGGTTAGTGAACTCGTTTAAATGCAAGGACCATTGCAGTATCTGGTAGATTACGAAACTAGATAAACGTTTGGAAACTATGAAATTGTAGCTACGAGTATATCCAGGTAGTCGTTAATAATATTCTTGTCCCAATCGAGAAATTCAACTCAATGCACAACACTGCAGCTGACCGTACAATGCCAAACGTATTTAAGGTTTATTTAACAGTAATTAGGTTAGTATGGCAAAATATTACCAAAAAACTGAGTAAGAAACGTTTTCTGTGCCATTGAATAAATATTGTAATTTGTAATGAATACACATGATAATAGTACTCAAGTATGACTGTATATCCACACTATGCACAGACGCCAGACAGGCAAAAACGCTGGAGCGCCACTTGGCCAAACGCCACAGATACTTTCATTTAGTTACATTACATAACTAATAGGTGCCTAAACCTCAAAGTCATCGGTATTCAGTGAGATTGTTTACATTAGTCATGTCTATAGCGAGAATACCAAGGTGTACTTCATGCATGCAAGCATGAGTTTAATTTAGAATTAGCACTCTCTTGTGTTCGTTCTTTCGCTGTAAAATAATAAAGGTGTGGTTGCGATAAGCCGTATCAACCATCGAGGGTCAACCATCGAGGAGATGAAGCCTCTATAAAACATTATGATTATGGTCATCTTAACATGACCCTTGCACTAATTGTTTAAGAAAATCGTAACCTAAACAAAGTGTTGTCTGTTGCATATTTTAACGTATATTTAATAAATAGAATCAGGCGTTCTTTTGCGGAAATCCATATTAATTAAAACAAAAAATATTACTTTGCTAATCCGCGAAATGATAACGTGCTCGGACTTCGGACCGTCAACATCTCATGAGGATGCCTCGTAGAGAGGCGAAACACGTGTCGAGTATTGTACTTTCGGTAGTGGGTTATTATATTTATTTTTGCGGTGGGAGGGTGGGTACATTAATTGCATGTAAAAATACGCAAGGAGGTATAACAGATTAGCACTGATTGACTATAACATTATCATTTCACAGATTAGTAAAGTAATATTTTTTGTTTTAATGAAGTATAATTGTAAATACTTATCCCGGGCGATTTTGATGGATGACTCTGTTTGACATTCTACGCAACATTGAAGTCGTGCGGGAAGCGTATTCTGATTTTCAACAGTCAATCAGAAACGTCACTTGACACCCACAGATCATATTCATAACAAATCCAGATTAAATTCTTAACCTGTTATTACAATCATAATACGCCTCCTGGGTAACAGTCTCTTAAGGCACTGTGTGTGGAATTCAGATTACTATTCCATCTCCGTTCTATTCGCGCTCACGGATTGGTCTCGAACGAAGGGTGCACTGAAATTGGTATCATATTTTTATAATCAGACTACACCTTTCTGTACAATCGTACAATATATCTGGTTATATCACAGGCTTCCACACACTTGAACATGATATACAAGGAGTCTTCGTTGATCTCCGTGAAGCCGGCAGGCGGGAAGCTGCTGTCGCGGCTGGCGCCCGGCATCAGCGTGACCTTTAACGTCATCTTCCGACCCGACACGTTCACAGACTTTGCGCACAAGGTCACATTTAGCACCGATAAGGACCAGTATGTGTTGCCTATTTTTGGTAAGCACGTACATATGTCTATTGCATTAGTACTCGTCAAGATACTTAATTGTTCAGTGGTCAATTGAGACGAATGTAGACGACCGGCCCGAAACCGCCTTTCCGTACAAACGTAGTCCCCATTTTTCTCTCTGGATATTAACATTAAAAATATTCTGATACAATTTTATGTATATCAACCACATTTATGTAATTTGTATTTTTTGGCTTTTTAAATTATTATAAGAGTTATGAGGTTTCAAAAATTTGTATGGAATTTCTTTTTCGGGCATGGCTGTGTTTAAAATACATATAAATATTTTCCATAATGTTAATATCCAAGGTTACTGAGGACTGCGTTTGTACGGAAAAAATATCCCCTAGCTTTCCTCTTTTTAGGGTTCCGTAGTCAACTAGGAACCCTTATAGTTTCGCCATGTCCGTCTGTCTGTCTGTCTGTCTGTCTGTCCGAGGCTTTGCTCCGTGGTCGTTAGTGCTAGAAAGCTGAAATTTGGCATGGATATATAAATCAATAAAGCCGACAAAGTCGTACAATAAAATCTAAAAATTTAATTTTTTTAGGGTACCTCCCGTACACGTAAAGTGGGGTAGAAATTTTTATTTCGCTTCAACCCTAGAGTGTGGGGTATCGTTGGAAAGGTCTTTCAAAACTAATAGGGGTTTTCAAGAAACACTTTTTGATAAAGTGAATATATTCGGAAATAATCGCTCTGAAATAAAAACAAAGTGTGTCCCCCCCCCCTCTAACTTTTGAACCATAAGTCTAAAAAATATGAAAAAAATCATGGAAGTAGAGCTTAAGAAAGACATTAAATGAAAACTATAGCGGACTTGATCAGTTTAGCTGTTTTTGAGTTATCGCAAAAAGTTTTTCCTTCATAGTAAAAAGACTTACTTTTTTTTTTTATACTACGTCGGTGGCAAACAAGCATACGGCCTGCCTGATGGTAAGCAGTCTCCGTAGCCTATGTACACCTGCAACTCCAGAGGAGTTACATGCGCGTTGCCGACCCTAACCCCACCCCCCTCGTTGAGCTCTGGCAACCTTACTCACCGGCAGGAACACAACACTATGAGTAGTTACTTTAATTAGGTAGCTATGAGTACTTACTTTAATTAGGTACTGATTATGCAAATTTGTCTATTTGTTTAACTCGGGTGAAAGGTACCGTTTCATCCCTTGGTTAACAATTTACTATACTTTAAGCTCCAGTTTAGCTTATTGTGACGGAACCCTACACTGAGCGTGGCCCGACATGCTCTTGGCCAGTTTTTTAACTGTTGACGACGGTATGTTGATTTAATTCTTTGTAGTTTATATTTTGTGTCTTTATGGCTTGATCGGGGCTTGGATTCCTCATCTCCTAAACCCAGACTTAGTGTAATATATTGTTCGAGACGTCAAAGCGTCTTGAAAGTTACAATCAACATTCAGGCCCTTCTCTCTAAAGGACTCTTGCCCCTTCAGAAGACTCAAGTAAAGTCTCATACAAGTTTAAAAGAACTTAAGGCTTAATTTTTAAGGCGACGAGGCCAATGATTCGTAACGTTTGTTTTTAACGTTAGGGAATTGGTCCAGGGGAACTAGAAGGTATTATGACGGACTAAGCAGGGATAAGACTATTTACCGTCTATAAACACCTAGACACACTTTTTTTTAAATACTACGTCGGTGGCAAACAAGTATACAGCCCGCCTGGTCGTAAGCAGTCTCCGTAGCCTATAGACGCCTGCAACTCCAGAGGACCCTAAAATTCCGCACCCTCTTTGAGCTCTTGCAACCTTACTCACCGGCAGGAACACAACACTATGAATAGGGTCTAGTATTATTTGGCTGCGTTTTTCTATAAGGTGGAGGTACTCGCCCAGTTGGGCTCTGCTCTAGATCTGCACGCGTAGCCAACGTGCATATCGTTCACGCTCCGTGGCGAACGAAACGCAACTGTCACAGTCGCACTAATATGGAAGAGTGATAGAGAGAGATGGCTACTATACGCCACGGAGCGTTAACGATTGTAACGTTTGCTACGCGGCCTGGAATGAAATCCACTGTGCTGTGCCCTACCACACAACGCGAGATGACATTCATAATGCTCATACCTCTCTTTTCGACGTAGTTTAAGGACATACCCCCGGGGGTACCAACACACTACTGTACGAATACCGGTTTTGCATTGTAGTGCCGCCGCGAGGTCACTTCACTATCAGCATTCGACCGCTTGCTGATGTCTTTTTTTTGTACAAAATTACGATATGATAAGACTAGGTCCAACAATAATACATATATTTTGATCCAGCTATGGGTCCTAGGCCTGTGTTTGATTTTCCTGATGAAATTACCATACCAGCAGCGCCTTTAAAAGTTCAAAATCATGTCATTGTGTTGGTACAAAACATTGGTTTGACGTCAGCTGGCTTCAAGTTGGACACGAAATGGTAAGTTATCCTAATATAAAACACCTAGTTATTTTCTAGGCTAACTATCTTAATAAGCTTTTGGTGCATTGTTGCTTAAACTTACATTACAAACACTTTAGTCCACGTATCAGATAATAATTAGTTCATTCTTCGCCTCTCGGCCACCGCTGGACTTGGTAAATTTTTCTTTAGTGTATGACATCTAGTTCAGTTTATAGTAATTAAGTAGTATAACTTTTAAGTAAAATAATTCAATGGAGTCATAGTTTGTAATTTTTTACGAAATTATGTTTTAGTCCATTTTCACTTGAACCAAGATCAGTTTATTTAAATCCAGACGAAAATGTTGAAATAAAGGCAATTGTTAAAACAATGCGCCAAGGACACATAGAAGGCACGTTATTCGCATTGTTTGAAACCGGTAAGAATCTAAACTATTTGGTTATGATTTCATAAAATGAATAATTATTCTATAGACTATAGACGACCGGTTTGGCCTAGTGGGTAGTGACCCTGCCTACGAAGCTGATGGTCCCGGGTTCAAATCCTGGTAAGGGCATTTATTCGTGTGATGAGCATGGATATTTGTTCCTGAGTCATGGGTGTTTTCTATGTATTTAAGTATTTATTCATATATATATATATATATATAACACTACACAACATAACACAACACAAGCCTTATTGAGCTTACTGTGGGACTTAGTCAATTTGTGTAATAATGTCCTATAATATTTATTTTTATTTATTTATTTTTATATATATATTATATATATCGTTGTATAAGTACCCTCAATACAAGCCTTATTGAGCTTACTGTGGGACTTAGTCAATTTGTGTAATTATGTCCTATGTCCTATAATATTTATTCTGTTAATTATTGCGCTATTTTTCTAGATGTGTCAGAAGAATAAATAAAAAATAAAAATAATTTATTTCAGGTATACCAACCCATAAGACACATTACAAAAAATACTAAAAATAGATTAAATAACAGATTTTGCAGCTACATACATAATAAATGATTACAAAAATAAATTAAATTAATTAATTATTAGCGGTACTTGGTAGAAATCATCACTTTGTTTGGCCAGTGATGATTTCTACCCAGTGTTTTGTCATGGGGCAGTTCAAGCGCTCAGCGAACATGCTTAGGATGGTGTTGGAGCTGCCGCGTGCTCTGTTCAGCAGTGACGCTACTCTCTTCCTTCTGACGGCGTGAAAGCCATCAGTGCGCGCCTCTGCGAACATAGCCGACGCACTGCAACGTCGCGGCAGCTTCATCAGCATCCTGAATATTATATAGAACCCTGCGCGTATTGTATGTGCGCTACGTATGACTCACCCACAGGCTGCTGGTGTAGAAGGTTTGGCGACCGGTTTGGCCTAGTGGGTAGTGACCCTACCTACGAAGCTGATGGTCCCGGGTTCAAATCCTGGTAAGGGCATGTATTTGTGTGATGAGCATGGATATTTGTTCCTGAGTCATGGGTGTTTTATATGTATTTAAGTATTTATAAATATTTATATATTATATTTATCGTTGTCCAAGTACCCTCAACACAAGCCTTATTGAGCTTACTGTGGGACTTAGTCAATTTGTGTAATAATGTCCTATAATATTTATTTATTATTTTATTTTTAAGCCCTAAATAATGTGATTTTCACTTCCTTCGTACACCGAGCAAACCTGCGGGCAATCATGTTACCTCGCACAGACAAGGCCCTCCTCTCCCTCTCTATATCCGCATCGTCTCGCAAGTCCGGCGTGACTATGTTCTAGAATAAGCCCAAACTTGACCATCAAAAATAATATCTATGTTTATCTTATGTTTGTTTGACTACATACTTCATACCTCCTACTTATTTTATCCAGGCGAAATATTTAAAATAAGACTTATCGGATCAACATTTCTGGTCAGCATTCAACTTGAAAAGCAGGTGGTCAGGTTTTTAGAAACATACAAGACGATGGTGCGGCAGCAAACCTTTAAGATCACCAACAAATCTGAACACCTTCTCACCTACATGTGCATGAAAAATGAAGATGTCATACAAGGTACCTACTTATTTTCAATCAAGTGATTTTTCATAACTCAATTCCCCTCGATCATTTGTGTAGGTGCACAGGTCCAGTCGTTTCTGTTTATTAAATACGTATTTGAAATACTATCATAATATTAAAACAAACGCCCTTATTCATAAAACTTTGCAAGCATGAATTCATGTAGGTAGGTACATTTTATCCCTTTCTTACAAATGCGTAACTCAAAGAATAATGACAGTAAATTGTAACTGTAACATGGGGCTACCATTAGGAGGAAATCCTCCTAAGTCAGGAGTCCCAACCCAATATTACCTCTAACCTAATTACCAATAAGCCATAACATATAAGATAGCAGTCAGTCTCTGTATCTATTGTCTCACACTTTAAGAGTTTTTATTTTTTAACAGATTTTGACGAGAAAGTGAAACTAGCACATATACTTTACGAATTTAAAAGAAACGAATCAGCGAAGTGCCAAAAACTCGTATACTACGATGTTTTAAACAGTGACGAACATGACCGTGTGTATACTCGGATATTCTTTGACCAGATACATTCTCTCGTAGCCGATGAAACGTTACATTTCCAGGATACCCATTTTTCTATTACACCCATTGTGAGTATGTCGTTAATTGTTAAGTCTAATATTGATACACCGTACAGTCGAGTCTGCAGTATGTGCCTATTAAATAATTGATAACATTATTCGCCCTAAGGACGCTAAGCACAAATAATTTTTTACCTGTCTGTCCCGCCGATGATGTCGGCAGATAATGCCACCGTGCGACCGGGACAACTATATAATTATGTGCGTTCGATAGATATAGGAAATGGCGGGTCAATGTACGAAATCCTTCGTGCTTAGCGGCCTTACTTTACGAAGATATTAAAAGGAAAGAGGAGCTGAGCCTTCCAACGTTCGGAATCCTCACCAAATAGCAACTCCCGCATAAGTTACACTATTCGCAAATATTTGTCGTGACGTTTCGAATATCGAAGAAAATTGCCGCACCCCGCAATTAAATTTTTAATTTATGTTGTAAATGGTAGGAATGGAAAAATTCGCAAAGATCTGATGAGCTTCTCTAGCGCAGTTGGTTAGAGCGATTAAACCGGTGTTCCAAAAGGTCACGGGTTAGATTCTTGCCCTCTTCTATATATCTATCTCTAGAATTTCTCCATTTTATATTTAAATTAAAAATTGATCCATAGTTAACTATAGAATAATGATTTCAGCAAGGAAAACTATGGCCAAATAAATCGACAGAACTGACGATAACTTTCAACCCGCAAGCAATAGGCGAGTTTAGAGCTGTAGCCTACTTGGACATGGACGGCACACCAGATCGCATGCCGCTTTCTATGGTCGGGACCTCTTTGCCTCCGGAAATCGTTCTCAATTTGGAAACCTTGGATATGGATCGTGTTTATATAAACAAGAAGTACAACTTTGAAATACTTGCGATAAATAAAGGCAAGTTTTTTTCATTAACTCGCCAGTTTGTTTTAGAAATGAATGTTAATGAATGAAAAAATAAATTGAAACAACATGTTCTTGCGTAAATATACATAGGTAAGTATTTTTGTATTTCTTTTGTATGGGTACCACGGGGCCTACGGCGAAAATCGAAATTCGCAATTTGCGGGGATCTATCGCTTTTACTCTCACTAAGACGTAATTAGAGTGATAGAGAAAAATGCCCGCAATTGTCGAACTTCGATTTTCGCGGTTATATTATATGTCTATAGCTAGACTAGCCCAAACGTTGGCGAATCGACAAAAACTTATAAATATATTCATAAGAATGCGTAAAACGCAGTAGTTACATAGATATAGGTACATTTAGATACTACTTAGTGACTACATACTGACGGGCGATTATGGGTAAAGGCTAGTGGCGTAGTAACAGCATACGTATTCACAGTTTGATTATTACCTATAAATAATTATGTTTATTCTTATCGCTCTTCTATCGCGCTGCTGTGATTATGCAGATGTTTATTAGTAACGCTTGACCCAGGTCACATAAACGGTGTGATAGTATACCAGGACACGCCGACACTGTTCGGCAGCCACGTGACGTGCTCGCCGGCACTGCGTTGCCTGCGTCCCGGTGAACAGGACATCTTCGTCATCTCCTTCAGCAATTCAAACCAGGGACCGTACTTTGAGGAAGTCAACTTCCTCATACGCGATACGGAGGTGGTGTTGAAATTATATTTGAAGTGAGTATTTATTAGACTAATTATACGCCTACCGGGTAACAGCAGTGATGCTGGGCGCGCCGCATCCGCGGCCGAAGACCTCAAACGCCGAAAATACGCCACCCTCGGCAGTAGCTACATTTTCGAGGCGTTTGGGGTCGAAACGCTGTGGCCGTGGGGCCAAGCGCGCGTCGACTCTACAAGGACCTGGCGTCGCGCCTTATAGATGCCACAGGTGACCATAGAGCTGGCCAGTATTTTGCTCAAGGATAAGCATGGCCATCCAACGGGCGGCCAGCCTTCTGGGCACACTACCCATCGGCCACGACTTGGGAGACGTTTTTTATTTCCTTTAAGTTTATTTACAGTCTTTATTATTATTATTAAGTTTATTTATAGCTTATTGTTGGATAGATAATTACATTTATAAAGTCGTAAAAAAATTACACGCCTTGAACTTGCTTTAAGTATTTTTTTTAATGCTAACTTGAAAAAAATATATATTCGATTGATTCATTTATTTAAATTCATCACATTACAATACAAATTTAAAGTAGTTACTAAGTTATCCTTTCAATTTCAGAGGAGAAGTGATTTACCCGTCTGTAAGGTTTAGTATACCAAGTTTGGACTTTGGGACTGTGAGCCTTGGTAAGACCGTTTGTATACCTTTATGTTTATTTTAGTTATCAAATAACTTTATGCTTTATTTCGTGGCTGTTCTATCGGATCTTGTTACAGGAGTACCGACAACCTTAGAATTTGACGTTATAAATGAATCAATTGTGGATGTGAGTGCATCAGTAAAAATTTCATCGGATGGTCCGGAAGTGAGCAGTATAATGTTGGTTGACTACGCTTTGGCGGAAATACCAAAGCCAGAAATTCCTCAATGGCCGAGAGAATTTGACATACAGCCGGCAAAAATTTATTTGGGGCCTGAATCCAGGATTTCTCTAAGGGTTCGTATAGTAAATAAAGTAATGTTTAATTATAACAGTAAATACATACTCAATAAATAAATAAAAATAATAAACTGCCCTGTGAAGGCGTAGCATACACGATGTTACGCTACACGTAACGTTAAAGTTAAATTACGCAAAGTTGGTTTAACAGTAGTTACGCTTATAAGCTCATAAGCTCATAAAATGTACGCAACGAGTTGCATGGATTGGTATTAACGTATGGCAATTGGAAACGTTGGCTGCGTAGCGCCTCTGGCCTAAGTTAGTAACATAATAGACTGGCCTAAATAAGTCCTGCCCAGTTTCTTGCATCGGTATCTTCTCGTGTCAGAGGTATAAGGTTTATAACGGGTGGTAATTATCTCTTTAATATATATAATATGCTATAATTTAAAATAAACTAGTTATCTTTATCTTTAATTTGCCCCCGTAGGTAACATTAACTGCAAATTTGATACGAGCAAATCAGACATCTCTCGAATTGGAGCTAGAGAAATCGGACAGTCCTCCAATTATTTTACCAGTGACTTTCGACGCGAGAGTTCCCGAGATCACTCCCGCGCCAGATATCAATCTACGCGCATGTTTTTTGGATTTTCCTTATCAATATGAAATACAAGTTCAAGCGAACGAGATAAAAGGATACTACACTCTTTTAGAGCAGGAAGTAAGTATCAAGATCTGGTGAAGTAAAAATAACTCACACATTAATCATTGATAAATACATATGTATATTTTCAGGAAGAGACGACGTTACAAGTCATAGTCGGTAATAAAGAAGGATTTATAAAGCCTCATAGTGTTATTACATTTCCAGTTACTATAAGAACATGCGCTCTTGGTGTTCAAGAGTATATGATCAGGTTAGATTTCTTTGAGTTTCGATTTATTTGATTAGATTTCTTTAAATGCAGAATACTCCCCCGGCTTACCTTTATTTTTAAAAATTTTTTATTGCTGCGTAGCAAATTAACGGATCAAAAATTAATTATATGGTTAGGTATACTGAGCCAACATAACGTTTATCTGTGTGCATCTCGTTGCCATTAACAGAAATGAATTAGTTTGAGAAGGACGGAGTAAAATTAATATCATATAGATATTTTTACGGCACAGCAAAGGAAAAGAACTCATTGTAATGTTATAATATCTGAATACGACTCCTGGATTGATGTGTGCGCGAAGTAATAGCACGTAGCGGAATCGTCGGAAATGACAAATGTGTGCCCGATTTAATTTGGAAAATTTCGTCAAAGAAACGTCGGAAATTTTGTTCAGAAATATTAATTTGATGTAATTGTACTAAATAGAGTAGAGGATGTATATCACTAGCTGCCAGTTTATGAATAAATACTAGTAGAGGAAAGTCTACAGGTGTCCTACTAAAATGACCAAAATTAAAAAGGCGTTCGGGGTTCTTAGAGAAAGGTCCGCATGTTATACGAAGTGCTACGCCGTAGCATCAAGAATATTTGCAGCACGTGCTTAAGAGCCCATCAACGTGCTCACTAGCGCCACTGCTAAATAATTGTGATTGTTTAAATTTTACGATAGATATTTAAAAAAGGGGGTTGCTACGTAATGTATTTGTATTTAAGTACCTTTTGAATTCATCAAACTAGTTTTTATGTTGCTGGATTTGTCGATCTATGAACTCAAAACCAATACGGCCGTTTTAATTTTGGACGCCTAGATTGACGTATCCAGCAACGTAAAAACTATTATGATGTATTCAAAAGGTACTTAAATACAAAATACAGTACGTAGCGGTTCCGTAGTCAACTAGGAACCCTTATAGTTTCGCCATGTCCGTCTGTCTGTCTGTCCGAGGCTTTGCTCCGTGGTCGTTAGTGCTAGAAAGCTGAAATTTGGCATGGATATATAAATCAATAAAGCCGACAAAGTCGTGCAATAAAATCTAAAAAATTAATTTATTTAGGGAACCTCCCCTACACGTAAAGTGGGGGTGCAAAATTTTTTTTGCTTCAACCCTACAGTGTGGAATATCGTTGGAAAGGTCTTTCAAAACGAATAGGGGATTTCAACAAACATTTCTTGATAAAGTGAATATATTCGGAGATAATTGCTCCGAAAGAAAAAAAAATGTGTCCCCCCCTCTAACTTTTGAACTATAGGTCCAAAAAATCTTGGAAGTAGAGCTTAAGAAAGACATTAAATGAAAACTATAGCGGATATGATCAGTTTAGCTGTTTTTGAGTTATTGCAAAAAAAATCCCCTTCATAGTAAAAAGACGTACACCCACAGTTCATCTCTTGGTTAACAATCTACCATACTTTAAGCTCCAGTTTAGCTTATTGTGACGGAAGAGTAACTACGGAACCCTACTCTGAGCATGGCCCGACATGCTCTGGGCCGGTTTTTAAATATCTGTCGTTAAATTTAAATAATCACAATTATTTAGCAGTGGCGCTAGTGAGCACGTTGATGGGCTCTTAAAAGTAGCTAGAAAGTAGTTACTACTACTTTCTAGCGTAGTGTTATGGAAATCCAAAATCATGTTCTCAGGATAAATCTGTTCGGATTGTCAAAGCCCGTGGACATATGCCACGTTTTAGAGTGCGGAGTCCGGCCGATCGTCACCTGCACTCCTATGGCTCTGCATTGGGGTCAGGTGAAGTTACTCAGCAGAACGCGGAAGACTTTAACTCTGACCAATGATTCGCCGGTCGTCGTGCACTACAGAGCTTCGGTGGTATGCAGCCATGTTAATTTAATAGAAAATGGAAAATTATAAGTAAAATTGAAGATAATAAAGAGTCCACTTTTAACTAAGATAAAGTACCGGTGCAAGTAATTGTTGCCTAGATGACAAAATCTTCTTTTAACCTCTGACGAAAATAGAGGGGTATTATAAAGTGTGTGTCCTCATACTGATTAATCAATGATTTGAGTGTGATTTTTTATTTATTGAAAGTGTGCCTGTCGAGACCGTGCTGCGGGCTGTGCGGGTTGTTAGATAAATTTAGACTCAAATGATGGATCTGTTTTGATTTTCACGAGGGTTTTTGAGTTCTAAAAGTTATAATTACTTGTTTACTTACTCAATTCATTTCAAATTTGTAGGACATAAAGTCTAACGTCCATCAACACCGTTGGGTTGTCTATTCAAAGGACAGAATAATCACAAGAAAGCGCTAAGGCTACTTGTGGGATTCTGAAAACCTACCCTGTTATTTAATTAAATATTGTTATTATAAAATAATTACTCGTAATCAAAGTATTTACGTCTGATGGCAAAATTACACGTATAAATTAGCGATGAACAACACCCAACGAATACCCACCAAGGCATTGACATATATCTAAGCATGGGCCTTACGGGCACTAAGAATGGTGCTAGTTCAGCGATGTCACTCACGCATTTGAGCCAATCTTGCAGTCTAACGCAAATAGTTGCGACCAACGCGTGATTCGAACTCATCAAACAATCGTTTTGTGGCGTTAGACTGCACGATTGGCTCGAATTCGTGTGCGTGACACCGCTGTACTGGCCCCGTTCTTATTGCTCGTAAGGCCCGTCCTTAAATATATGTCAATGCACCAATGCTATTCAAACCGTGCCATCACTGCTTGCCATTTTATGAATTGCAGTTAAACCGCGACGGCAGATGGCAGATCCAGCCCAGCGAGGGGCAGATCGAGCCCGAGAGCGAAACAGATTTATGTCTCACGCTTTATCTGGTCGATGCTGACACGTATGTTAACAAGGCTGTGGTTCAGCTGGAAAGAGTTAAAGACATTGTAAGTTTTCTAAAACTTCTATGAGATCGGTCACATTAAAATATGTTGTATGATATTCACATTTATTCATCTTTGGTGTCCATCAGATTAGCTCTTTTTCATCTTATCATTGCATTGTCATCGATTTTTCAAAAGTATGCCAAATTTTGGCTCAATCCAAAAATGTGGATGAAAAATAGTTTGCAAATTCTTCAGACTATCGGACAACTACTTTACATAGTTTGTTACATACTTACGTACATACGTAGAATAAAAGCTTGTAAAAGTAGGGAATTTCAGTTATAGCACAATCGGAATAGAACAAACCTCGAAATCTCTGGGACAGTCGTGAAATTTGGTATGTATGTAAATTAAAGGGCCTTTTTTCATGTCCACACCATTTGACATTTGAGGACCACGAAGAATCGCAGCCATCTTGAAAAATGTGAACCACCTGGAGAAATTCGCGTTTTACTCAAAATTTACGTTCTCTATGAAAATATGGTGTAAGACAACATTAAACCTTATTAAATTATACACAAAAAAGTCCTAGATATCTTTGCGAAAAAATACATCTTGTTATAGAAAATACTTGCTGAATCTAGGTTTAGCGCTTATAAGCTTCCAAGGGAATGTCCCCTATAATAGCAAACCCAGAGGAATATGAATTATTATCAACATTTTACTCGACTGCGACTTCACACCAGAAAGTCGGGTTATGGGTTTAAGTACTAGTTAATAGTTCTCGTGTTTTCCCGAACAAAAAGTGCAGCCTGTAATATATAAATACAAGGCAAGGTTAATAACCTATATTGAATAAAGTATGGGCGGCAACTGTTTGGGATACGCACATTAGCTAAGATACGAACACATTTCTTTTGTATCACAAACAGCTGGTCGGCCTCGTTGCTGTCCTCCACAGCACCACGGCGTAGCGGAGCCATGCGTACGCATATGCGTAGTAAGCAGATAACGCACATTTAAAATTAGTATTAGTTTTTAGTACATTAAGCGCATATATAAATTTAGACATTTTTGATTTAATATTTTGGATATGTCCTTTCCAATTTATTCCACAGTCTATTGTTATGCCTAATAAGTTAAATTCTGTAACTTCCTCTATCTTATACGAATTACTTTCCAAATTTAATTGTATTGGTTTTTTTGTACCGGTTAAAATTGTATAATTTTAGTTTTATTCAAATTAATTTCTAAATTATGGTCACTAAGCCATTTTTTTACCGTGGATTTTTTTTTTTGTTATGTGAATTACATTCTGAGCTATTATTGCATTTAAATAAATAAATAAAAACGAAAAGTAACGGAACGTTTTTTGCTGCTTTCTCGAGGGTTCATCATATTTTCCTAGATACCATAGATTTTAAGAAAAACGCAAATTTCTCTAGGATGGTACACATTTTACAAGACGGCTGCGATTCCTCGAGGTTCCCTAATGGCAGATGGTGTGGACATGAAAAAGAGGCCTTTATTTTACATACATACCAAATTTCAGGACTGGTCCAGAAATTTCGATGTTCGTTCTATTCCGATTGTGCTATTAGATAAATACTGATTAACACTTATTTCAGCTTATCCCCCTGTCAGCCACTGGAGCGGGAACAAGCATTGTAGTTGGTGAGCTACGTGATCGAGTAATTCTTGGGCGACATTTTACGAATTTTCCTCTAAACTTTAAGGTAGACATGGAAAATAAAGGAACGCGAATGCATGCTTTAGAATGGAGCGAACATTACAAAGCACCCAAGACGCAACCGCTAACTGCGTACGTGTACATAAAAAACAAAAATTGTAATTTGTAAAGGAATTCTAGTTGTTTGATTTTATGTTAGCATTTGCTTTTTTCAGTGGTTTCTTTAACCTGGAACCTAGAGTTTTCAAAATGGCAGCTGGAGAAAAAATGGAATTAACAATAACAGGCGTTTCTCATAAAGTAACGACTGTTAAGGAAATGTGGTACTTAGTAGGCAGCGTGGAAGGCATAAATAAAAAAGAACTTTTATTGGAGTGTGAAATTATTGCCGAATTTGTGGATCCTAAAATAGAAGTGTCGACATCACTCTTAGAGTTACAATATGATTTTGGACCATACAGCGAGTACTATAAATTAACTGGTAATTTTTCATTGTTAATATAATTATTGAAGTAATTTTCTCATATTTTAATTAGGGGACAAATCAAATTATTTTACTAGTGTAGACCTCGCCAATGTGGACCTCTAGGCTACCTAGCTGGCCTAGAGGTCCCGACGGTAGAGGGCAGGGGTTAGTCGCGTAAGCTGAAGACGCCGGATCAAATCCGCCCTCTCGGCTCCGCCACTCGAGGAGGGCTGGGTCACTTTTACTTTAGTCTATAACGTCAGTACATAAATAATTTATACATGTCTAGTACCTACTTAAAATTAAAATATATATTGATTTGTTCCCTAAGTTAAACCTGTAGGTAGTTAATTTTAATCATTAAATAAAAATAACATTAATAACATGTATTCATTGCAGAAATAGTAACAATTAAAAATGTATCTAAATTACCTTTGGATATAGATATAAATGTTAAACCTCCCTTTGTAATTATCAAAAAGAAGAGTACGTATAAGGTTGCGCAGGAGGATGCAAACATGTGTGCCTGCATCTGTTATCGAGAGAGTGATTTAGATGTAGCCAATATCCTCAAACTTGGAGCCAAGCAATCAAAAATATTCATAGACTATTTGACATTAAAACCAGTTGAACCATTAAGAAAGGGGGCGCTGAACTTTTTTCAAGATATAAATAAAATTAAAATGGCATTTAATTTAACCCAAAATGTTGAAGAGCGACTAGAAGATCAAGAAGTTATGAAATTACAGATTTTGTTTGATACTACAAAACACATGAATTTGAAATCTAGAATCTATAGTGATTCCATGAGAATTCAGTTCAAAGGGCATAAAAATAAGGTAAATATTTGTTATAAACTTGTTTAAATTCTACACGTGTCGAAGGCTATTAATGCATAGATTGCACACGTACGTTCTTTATCATTTACATCGCGCGGTACTTATTGAAAATAAGCGAAAATCCGCTATCCAATTTCTACTCTTGTCAATATACCTGTATTTCTGATGCCATCAAATACCTAACTGATAAATTGTTTTTTAGGATGCTGTTAAAATAATTGGAAGAATAAATTTTCCCAATATATTAGTTATCTCGCCACGGATAGACTTTCAATGCATTGTAAATAGCAGCATCGAAAGCAAAACAATACAACTTCAAAACCTTACACCGCTGCTAGTTTGTTTCAGATTCCAATGGAAAAAGTGTGTCATTAGTAGTAATGTCATGGTAAGATATAAAAATCAATCTCTCCACAGAAACTCAACCACAATGAAATACCTACAATCTATTACCAATTCGAAGTACCTAGATACCTACACGTACCTATAATACGAGGATTTTGTTAGGGTTATGATTTATTTATAGCAGTTAATGCTGCTTTCTCGAGGATAGATGTGGAAACATAAGTGGCGAGTTGGCTATATGTTTAAAGTCCACACCTCTCTACCCTCAGCCCTCACACTGGTGTTGCCCTTGAGCCATCTTAGATATCGCTTTATGTGGTCCACCTTGTGAGGGTAAGTCACCGTCTGTCGAAAATAAAATTGCATACCATTTTATTAGGCAGGCGTCCGGTTTTCTATCCCATAGCCCAGTATTTAGTCCATCGCTTTCGCCCAATAACCTAGTTCTTTTTATTTTTAAGCAACTCTCAATAGTCTTTACATACTTGCGGCGCGGCTTGCTGCCTCTGTGTGCGTCCCATGACACAGGCAAGGGCAGCATCCGCTTGGTATACCCCTTACAATTTATTAAAGTGTCAAAAGGGACTCTACGTGTTGGCTTCGGCTCCGCGCATGCCTCCCAAAGTTCCGGAACACCATTTTTCCGTGATGGGGAAGACTTTAATAATGTTTGTCTTTTTCAAGAGTAGCCTGAAATACCTGAATTGCAGTTACCATGTAAAGATGGCGATATCAATACTTCATCATATTATGAGACAGATACGGGGTTTACAAAACCAGGAGGTTCGTATTACTAGTTGTTTCTGTACCTGTAGTATTTTACACGGCCCAGTAATCCATTTTTTTTATAGATAAACTAAAAGAGATAATGGGTGCGGGATATCGCGCTCCATTTCACTCTCCAAATAGTCCAAATGATACATTGGAAAAATCCGACCAAAAGGCATCTGCTTTAACATCAAACGTTCCGTTCAGTGATGAAAGTGCTTTTATTCCTGAATCCGGAGATGTGAATATACCAAGAACCAAAATAATTCGAAAAATCGCTCCAATGATACCTTTTCAATACGATATGAAATTTCCTTGGATTTGGAAATTCCGTAAATTAGAACATGGCAATAAAATAGACACAAACCAATTACTAAGAGTCACGCCATTTAAAGGACTGATGAAACCCAATGATTGCCAAAATATTCACATCATATTTAATCCAAGTTGGAATGTAAATGTTAAAGCTGTACTGGAATGCGAAGTATTAGGAGGACCATCGGAGTTTATTAGCGTCACAGGCCAAAGTTCAGAGATAAAATACAATATCAATACTCATAAGTTGAATTTCAAAATCCGATCTTTCCATGACAATGAAACTGAGTTATTGATTTTAACTAATACTGCAAGATTGGTTTTTGAATATAAGACGTATTTGAATGAACCAAAGTTCGAGACTGAGCTCAACGGTACGATACTGGATCTGTTGCCTTCAGAAAGTACCTTACAACCAGAGGAGAAGATAGAGATACAGGTTGTGGTACGACCTGGTGTGCTAGGTTACTTTCACAGTGTTTTTTTGTTGGAGGTAGGGCATCTACCACACATCCCCATTGAAGTTTTTGGTTGGGGAGTAATTCCTCAGGTGTATCTTTCCTTACCGAGGCCAGAAATTGTGAATGTAAGTGTTGTAGCAGTTTGTCAAATGTAATTATTTGTCATTATGATTCTCTTGTATACCGAAAATAGTTTATTATAATAGTGAATATTGTTTGAACATTTAAAATTATTAATTGCGTCGTTAACGGCAATAATTTTTGTTGTTAGTTTATTTCGTGCACATCGGCTTCGGTGAATCGGTTTGTATTAAGCAAATTATGTTTCAGCTACAACCTGAAACAGGTTATTTAGCCATCCCAACTTTGACTGAGGAATACTTAGGGGCTGTAAGCGAAATATTTAGTCTCGCCAATAAAGATCACGTAAATACACCTATGACGGACGGCTGTTTTAACGATGCTGATTTACAACGCGATTGGCACATTTGCTCGGATTGGGTAAACCAATTAATGTTATAAAAAGCGCAACAAGGTTTTCTTTTTTAAATAATCATATTATGTGCTTCTATTATTATCTTATTTTCAGGATGGTTATCCTTCGAATATGGATATTGATTTAGCAATTGAGAGAATGCTGGTGATAGAGCATATTAAATTGCGCCCAGAAATTTTAGTGGCATATTCCACAAAAACAAAGATAGGTCCTATTCCTGGATTTCTAACAACACCGTATGTCGTCGATTTCGGAGTTGTTATTACGGGTAGCACGGTTAGTAATATTTTTAACCTGGGTACTATTATTAATGTGAGTGCCCTTATACCGAGAGAATCCGACGAGAATAAATTATGCCTATAGATTTTACAGTCAGCGACAATACCGGTAATTTTGACAAAATATTTTTGATGTTAAACGATTTTTTTTCTATTCATGATCAAACGCCTCTATGTAGCGTTAAATAATTACTTAGAGTGTGGAAGTTACTTTGTAAAGTCTCCTTGTAAATGTCTATTTGTAAAAATATTAGGGAGTGGCAGATACTTTTGGCACTTTGTTCTATCTTATATTACTAATGATGTTGACTATAGGTACTATTAATATGATATATATATACACTAGGTTCAATGCGTCGTAGAAGTAATCAATTACGGCCCAATTGTCACGAAGCTGCATTTAGCCAAGCCCATAAACTTGCCAAGTTGGCTGGGATTGAAGTTGTGCGGCAAGTTGAACCCGGGCGAGAGTGGTAAAATGGAAGTCACTTTCTCACCCAACCTAGAAGATTTCTATGAATTGGAACAAGATGTTGAAAACACTTTCAAAATAGAGGTAAACTAACTTAGGTACATACACTTAAGTCACGTGACCTCGCCACCAATAGGCTAAGGCTAGCTTCGTGTGACTCTTAACTAAATTATTAGTTCGTTTACTATTATGTGGTTTACTCAAATGTTTAAGTGTACTTCATTTTCATAAATTCAATATCATAAGTCATCCGTTTTTTTTCTAAGAACTCTGATATATTGTGTAAATACTTGGACAATGATCGTTTTTTCTATATTCAAACTAAACTTCTTTTTTTATAGGTACCTTATGGAATCACAATTCCTGTTAAAGTGAAAGCACTTTGTGCTGTGCCTTACCTGGCATCAAACGTCGAGGCCATAGACTTCGGCTCAGTGAGATGTGGAGACAAAATAATAAATACAATATCTTTAAAAAATGTGTAAGTACGTTGTGACGAGCACTGGTATAAACTTCATTTAGTAATTAAAAACAACTATTTACTCTTATTATATTATCTTATAGGGGCAAACCAACATGTATATGGTACGTCACATTGAAACTTAAAGTTCAAGGACATAATCCTATGACGGTGCTGGATAATTCTGGAAAATTTGAGCCCGGTGAGGGTGGATGGCTCAGCATTGCTTTTAAACCAGTCACGGAAGTAAGTTTTTAATCATTTGCGTTGGTACTAGCTTTCGTTTATATAGTATTTACACATGCAGTTTTAGTTCAGCTTAGAGCTGAACTGAAGCTTACTAATTATAAAATTGTCCCGTCCAACAAAAAAACATGAAACTTGGCATTATGTATTTTATACAGGTACTATATGCTAAGAACCCGGTGTTAACTTTTGTAAATTATCTCAACAGATGGTTTATGAAGGCATGTTATTATTTCGGTTCCACATGAATCCCAGGAAAATGGCAATACCAGTAAGAGGGGTTGGCATTATACCTCAAGTCCATGTCATCGGAGGAAACGTTGCTTTTCCTCCAACACTGCCGTGGGCAGAAACAACTGACAATTACTTCGGCTTAACTAACCCCTGCCCCTTTCCTATAGAACTTATATTCGCACATAGCGATCAGTGAGTATTATTTATAATATTATAATCGGGACATACAACATAGATATTAAATGAGTTTTCTTTATTGTTACGAGTAAACTGTTATTTGTTAAATAGTATTAGCAATAATCCGTGTTCATTATTACATTTATTACCTGTATTTGACAATTTTCGGGGAAAAATATCAAATGTGTGTAATATTTGGTCGATTTTTGAACAATGTTTTTTTATCCTCCAGAATCTGGACTGAAGAGGAAGAAATCTATCAATTATTATATAAATACTACAACAAACCGGAAGAAATGCTTGTTCCTGCAATAACGCCTGGCGCTGGCATGCACCATGAAATAGTTAACTTCTATAAGCATTTTAAAGAACGCGTTAAAAAGTATGAGTTTTCAATCATATTATTAACAATAACTCTTGTACTGTGCTATTAAATATGAAATAGCTATTTTAAATATCGATGGGCCTTTAATGTATTTAGGCAAATGGAGGCGGAAGCAGCTGCTAGAGGAAAATCACCATCAACTACGACTAAGTATGTAATATGTAATTAATATTAGTTTTCGTCATTTTAATTACTTTCCATACTTAGTATTAATTTTTGTACGTTTTACACAGAAAGGGCCCTAAAACGCCTAAAACTGGAAAACAAATAGCATCGTCCAAAACGGCCACAGAAATTGTTCAAAGAAAATTTAGATCTGAAGCCGAAATAATAGCAGGTACTTATAATAAAAATGATTATGGCATCACTGCCACATGTACATACCACTTGAAACAACACTATTAAATATTTTATACCCTATGTTTGTTTAAGATGAAATAAAAGCATTAAAAGATGACGGCAGAGATCCACTTAAAGAATGCTTGGATGCATTTGATCATCATAGTTCTAGTAACGAACACGAAGTACAATCCAAAGGACTCATTGTTTTTGTTCATGGTTCTCCGGGTGAAGGTATAGCATTTAGGGTAATAAATGTACTGAACAAACTGTTTATAAAGTCAGCAGCAGAAATAGCTAAGCGGGTGAGGTGTTCAAAATAACCTACACACGCTCTCTTAATAAAAAATATAGTTGCGGTCTAGATATTTTACATACGCCTTTAAATATACACCGTGTTTTTTTTTCCGTTAATTTCAAGGGTGCATCGCTGAGCTTAAATTAAGTAACTTCCATAAAGACACCGGTATTCTAATTAACTCCATTTCGGAGATAATCAATAATTATTTTTTATCTGATAAGGTCCTTAGGAGCGTGTACACTTCCTTAATGCCTATTTACATATTGTTTCGTGTTTAGTAAGAGTTTCTTTTTAAAATTAACTATGCCATTTAGTTTCCTCAAACGTACTTACCGATACCCCGAAGTTAACGGAATTCAATAAAAATACGGTATATTTTCAGTCGTATGTATGCAGGTTTCATCACGCACGATGTTTTGCTAATATAACAAAAAACTATTATCCAAATGATTTTTCTTGCATAATTTTTGGAAATCTTATCAGTATCAAGGCCTCGAACCCATGGCCTAAGAATTAAGTATTACCAGATACTCATACCTTTACTGTCCTTTTTAATGCATTTGAAATTTTAGAATTACAATCACAAGAAATGGCATACACGATTGGTATGAGATTAGGCATACCGACAGTTAACATTGATATGTGTATGGTAGAAGCATTATGCTGTCTCGATACTGAAGCCAAAGTAATAATAAAGAGTGCGATGGAAGAAGCATATGAAATATACAAAAGAAGTATCGCGAGAGATGATGAAGTAGAAAACGAACATCCTGAAGGTGTGCAATGGTGTATTGCTAATGCTTTTTACAATCGTTTTTAGATTCTCGGTGTTAAGAGAAAAGTGGCCGTTTCTCCATACACGCGTAGTCCCCATTTTCCTCTGTTTTTTTTACATAATTTGCCCCTACGTATGACTTTTTAGATTTTTGGATTATCGTAAAAATTAGGAAGATTTTATACAAATATTGAAATGCTCCTAACTCTTATAATAATAATTAAAATTTTGAAAAAAATCGAAGTAGAGGAATAGCTGTGGTTGATATACAACAAATTGTGTCAAAATATTTTCAATGTTAATATCCTGAGAGGAAAATGAGGACTACACGGAAAAAATAGTTATGTTAAATTTACAGATAATTTGTAAAATATACAGAGATATGTGTTAAATTTACAGATTTCTCTGTAAATTTTACATAACTATTTTTTCCGTGTATGTTTGTATGATATGGTGATTTCGCGTGGGTCCTCCACTTTCGTATTAATGCTATGATAAAAATTTAACGATTTGAGAGATGCGTATAGACCTATTTGTATTGTACTGTCAGCATTTTCATAGACGTTCGGCACTTTGTAAATAAACGATCTACGAGTATTGGTCTATTTAGGAAGTGGCGAACGATATAATAAAAAAAAGGTAACACACTAAATAGTATTTTATACATTCGTGATATAATAGAGTTTTTCAGTCGAGTACCCGGTTTAGGCAACGAAGCTTGCTGAGTTGCCTAAGTAAAGTACGAGATTGAAAAGCTCGATTATATCACTATTGTATATAATACTTTTTCTACGAGTCATCTCTAGAATAATACTTTTTAACTATAAAATCTATATAATTAATGAAAATTGATAAGTATCTCAGTAGACAAAAATGTAGTACAAAAGACATAAACTCGCGTTGAATGAATATGCTCATGAAAGTCATGAAATAGTTGCCCGTTTATGTCTTTTCTACGGGAGCGTGGCGGCACGTGATTCGTCAAATTCTTCATAGTTGACTACAGCCACACACCGTATGGAAATTAATATTATAGTTGAGTTGCGAGCCCGTACATGAAAAGTACGCAATTATAGTTGCTATACGGAATCTTAATTCAACCATTACAGTCGACGAGCAGAAAATGGTTTTTTCGCATCTATAATTGGATATGACTATCACACATATATGAATATCACTACACCTTATAACACAAAATCTCCCGACGCGTCTGCATGTTCGCGATAAACTCAAAAGCCAATGAACAGTTTTTCATGCGGGGTTCACCTATAAATTGTGCGCAATTATAGTTTGGTATACGAAATAACAAATCAACTACTATAGTCGAATTATGAATTCTTTAGTCATTTTCTCTTTTTCATTTTTGAGAATTGCGCATTTCCGAGTTTGTCATTCACCCAGGTATTAAGTATAAAAAATAGAAATTTTGAAACATGTAAAGACACGAATAATATTAATATCTAGAATTAGGCGGTGAAACAGAAGATGAGTTTGATGTGGTTTTAACAAAGCTTCAAGCCTTAGCGAACAGTAAAAACATGACTACACCTCGGTCAAAGGCTGGCGATAAAAAAAAGAAAGAGAAAGAGAGCAATGTAGTGGAAGCAATGGGATCTACGACGATGTTTCAACAGGTAAGTATTTGCAAGATTATTTGACCTCATACGGCTCACCTCTGACTTCTACCTCATCTGACTTCTACGAGTATAATCTAATGGCACCAACATTTGGAATAATTTTGCAATATTCAAACTAAAATAGAATTACAATCAACCGAGTAATAAAATAAAAAAATACAGGTATTACAAGAGCCTATTAAATTATTTAAGTACAATATTTAAGTGAGAATGTAGTAATCATTATAGAACCAACTTTAAATCTTGGAAATTTCAAGTAAATTCACAAGAAATAAAGAAGTGTATATTTTGGAAAGGGTAACTTTTGTTTCCCATATTTTCTATTGATCCATTTTGAAATTTTGATAACTTTTTGATGGCACGTCAGAAGTTTAAGTAGATAGATTGACGTACTATAATAATCATCAAAATCGGCCTTCATAACATATAAGTCATATAACCTACTTTTGCGCCATGCTGTCGGGGACGGGTAATACTACGTTATCGTAAGAACAGTATCAGAAACAATATATCAACCAGATCGCGTGATTAAGTCCCTGCATTATAAGCAGGGGTCGGACAAAAAGTGCGAATGACGTCAAACCACTTATAGGATGATTTCAAATAGTATTTTTGATTTTCATAAACAATTATCACGTATCATTTATCAATCTCTTTATTGACCTCTTTATTAAACGATATCGCCACTTGAAATGAGTAAGTACGTTTTTGACTGACACATTGTCAATCAGATGAACAGTCAGCATCAAATACTTCGTAGCAGTCAAAGTGGCCAAATAGTTCGGTACACCATACTAAATATATGGTGTACCGAACTATTTGGCTACTTTGACTGCTACGAAGTATTTGACGCTGACTGAACAATAATTTGACTTCGTTATTGTTTAGCTATTGTATCCTCACGATTATATTTAGCTAAAATTTATATTTACTAATATATAAGAAAACGCTCTAAAATGTCATCTTTACTCGAATATTGTGGCAATTTTCCGTTTTTGGAGGTACGTGACAAACACGTATACTGCTAATCTTACCTACTGTTCCCACTTTTGACTATTAAACCTATTTATTTGAGGATCCCACAGACTTGTTCTAACTAATTTCAAATAATTATACCTTATGGTAACAAGTTTCGTGAAATTTATTTTATTCACTACATCACCCTACCACCTGTATTATTAATTCCATGGATTTATTTACGATTATTTTGTTACTTCATTAATACTACTTTGTTACTACATGTCACACGGAAGTTTAAATACAAACTCAAACATCATCCTGTGTGCAAGATTAAGTACGTCATTTTTACGTCATCCGCACTTTTTGTCCGACCCCTGATTATAAGTTATCCATGTATGTACTAAATGTATAATACACGTACAGAGTAGTACAGAGAGGTAACGCGGCCAGCGTTATGGGATGTTTGCCGCAGGCGGAGGCTTTAGAAGGGGTATTCTTTTTATAACTAATTTGATTATTAGTACATCTTTTAATTTTAGTTTTATTTAATATTAGTTTTATTTTATGGCTAGTTTAGTTTTAATTTTAATACCTAATCGAATAAACAGATTATTATACTAAAAATCTTGATGTTTTTCAAAGGACTTGACACAAGAACTACTGATAGACTTCTTTGCTCAGCCAAAATTCAATCGTGGGTTTGTCGTAGACTCATTAACGAGTTTTACATTCAACCAGCCAGCGATAGCGCTTACAGCAATTATTAAAAGCAAGCACTGCATACAGAACATACACTTGATACTGTGTCAATCAGAATTTAACAATTGGGCGCAAGCATATGAAGAAGCTCAACGTGAAAACGAATTGTTAGAAGAGTAAGTGTTCTTTAGTGTCATTTATAAAAGAAAATATGTTGATTTTTTCTTTTTCTTGGATTTCAAATAAAACTTTATTCTGGTAAATGCAACATTCCCAACTGTCGGGTTAATACGCGCAATTGGATCAGACCGACCAGACAGGTGATTTTCGGAACTACCCGAGTACAATTTTTATGTATACCAAATTGTACATATTTATGTATAATTTTCTAGACCAGTGGAAAAAGTGTACGAGGAGGCGGAAATAGTTGAGATCGTAAAAGAAATTGATGAAATGGATGGTGACGATTTTGAAAACTTAACTCCGGAATTTAAATCTCTATATGTCACTCATGGTTTGGATACAAGAAGGAAAAAGTTTTTAGAGAAGACTGGGTATGTATAATTGAAAAGCGTAATTTTTAAAAATTCTTTTATACACCGTGTTTTTTTCCCCGTTAAATTCAAGGGTGCATTCCTGAGCTTAAATTAAGTAACTTTCTCATAGAATCCGGTATTCTAATTAACTCCATTTCGGAGATAATCATTAATTCATTTTTTATCTTATAAGCTAATCTGTGATAACACGGGGGGCACATTCTAGGGGTATCGTCTTGGCTCGTCACAATCGTTTTTTGTCAAATTGTTAAATTCATCCCGTTCTGCTTTCGTCGCCCATTCTTCATTCGTCACTTTCGTGGGTCGTTCATATCATAATTGGTAATCTTTGTCGTTGGTCTATTTCTTATTCCGGCATATTTCGTTATTCGTCAACATCTTCTTTGGGCATGTACGATGTTAGTGTATGTTGTTTTTAGACTCACTCGTTATTTGTCCTATCGTTTTTGGTATTATTCTATGTTGGTATTTTTCTTATTTTGCCTCTTTTGGAATTTATATATTTTTTTGTTGGACACATTCTCTATTAACCTCATTCGAAATCATTAGGGCTGTTTCCATAAACATGTTCCGAAATGTATGTATCAGGAAATGAAGATATAAAGTTTCTTTTTTATAGCTCCCTACATTACTTCTTGCATTAGGCTAGGAAAAGACAAACAACAAATATGACCAAAGATGACAAAGACTACCAGTGAAAGTGACGAATGCAGAATGAGATGAATTAAGAACTTGACAAAAACCGAATAGGACCAACAACGAATTTACGAATAAGTAGTGAGTCTGAAAACAACATAGACTTACATCGAACATGCCCAAAGAAGATGTTGACGAATACCGAAAGGAGCCGGAATAAGAAATAGACGACCCTCAAAAGTAACGAATGAAGAATGGGTGACGAAAGCAGAACGGGACGAATTTAAGAACTTGACAAAAAACGATTGAGACGAGCCAAGACGATACCATTCTAGGGACTTGATATTGATAAAAAAGATGTCGATATATAATAATACATGTGACCATTGAAAATTCTTAATAGTTTTAATAAAGAACTCCTATATTTTACAAATTAATATAATAAGGTTTGTCTCGAAATGGTTTATGTATCTAATGGTATTTTTATCACTTAAGGTAAATTTCACTATTTATAGTTTTTATTTACTTTTAGCAATAAGTGAAAATGGAGTAATGTTTAAAAAATTAATAACGATATAAAATGACTACAATAAAACATTTAGTGTAAATGTGGAAATACTGACCTGGTTTTAAAAAAAACTTCCAAAAAATACCTTTTTAAAATTTAAAAAGCAGTATACCGATTTTATATAAATATATTTATTTTGTAGAACATTTAGATGTTGACAGTAACATCGATATTTTTAATTGTCGATAAAATATTTTTCACGTCAGCAGCTGGAACAAGGGTAATTTGCTGCTTAAAAACAGTGAGTAAAATCGCATTTTGCTCACTGAGTGAGACAAAATAACATTCAAGTGACCTTCATATTCGAATGTCATTTCAACGTGCGGGGCCTAATACAAGTTCGAAGTATTTGGATTCTATTGTCTTTGTCCCTTTCACGTCATTAGCAAAAAGAAAGAGACAAAAAGTGCATACGTAATTCAACGATATATTGACTGTTTATAATAGACCCCCGAAATAAGTCAGACCGCATCGTTCCAAAACACCCTACGAGTCTTCATTCGTAATAATTAATTAATGAAATTTAAATTAATTAAAAAAAAATTTTTTATAAAAAGTTTAAAATTTAATAAAAATACCATATTTTACGTATTTTATTATACAATCAAAACAATATACTTATACAAATTTAAGCAATTGTTACGCAGTAAATAATTCTACTTAACGACTTTTAACGATCTCTACTATAGTTGACAAATTGTAGTATCCGCAATTCGGACCGTAACTTACAAAGTTTTTTTAACAAAAAAAAGTTCACGAAATAACTGTCAATTGATGTTCGTTAATTCATTATTTTCGTATCGTTTTATTGTAATTTCTTTCGTTTTGTTTTATTGCGGTAATTAAAGTTAATTGTTAGAATACCTTCAGAAAACATGAGTGAAATAGTGATGAAGACGGATTAAATTTTTTCAGGTTGTATTTTTTGATGGCTGACTGACGTGAAAAATTTTGTGTACTACACGAGATCAAAGTTATTTACATCTCGTGCGCTTTTGAGTCCCTTACCACGCTCAAGATTCTAAATTAGATTCACGAGCGTAGCGAGTACTATAGAATCTTTCGCTTGCACCTGACTCAAAACAAGCACTCGAAGAAATATCAAACTTTGCTCTCTTGTTGTACAAATAACTATTTTTGCCCTCCGGGCGGAAAGCGTCAGCCACTAAACGAAGTTGTGGCTTTCCGCCTCCGTCGAGCACAAATAACTATTGCTTAGTATAGCACTTTAGTATAAGTGCCCCGAGTTATCTCAAGTTTGCTTATAAGGCCCTTACGAGCGTAAACACTTACCTTATGGCTTGTTTACATATTCATTAGTGTTCAGTACGAGTGTATACATTTGCTACTAAACGTAAGTACTATCTCGGACGGTTGATGTTCGAAATGACATTGATATGTTACAGTTTTCAATTGCTTGGTTGAATAAAATGTAATACCTGTGTTGCAACAACGCTTTATGCAACATTCAATTACTTTTTATAAAAATTTAAAAAACTATATTATAACAGTTATTTTTTTTCTGAAAATTAATTATGCCATTTAGTTTCCTTAAACGTACTTACCCATATCCCGGAGTTAACGGAATTCAATAAAAACACGGTGTTGATATTTTAGTAACATTTTCAATAAACATTCAATTACATTTAAGTAGATATTGTTGCAAATCTTTATCTTTATTAAGGAATAAATAATAATTGTTTATAAACTGAATGCATTCTTCTGCTAGGTTTGCCAGACATGAAGTGAAAACAGACGGCAGTACTAAAGGTAAATCTAAAACATTCGTTACTAAATCAATTAGGGAAATGTAGTAAATAACTACAGCAGCCTTGTAACATTAGAATAGAATAGAATGGAATTTGATGAAAAAAGTTTCAATGCACAAGACAGTAAAGTGTTTTTTCTTGCGCGGCTATCTATTTGCAGAGTCGGCACTTCTGGTAAAAAGTTCAGTTGAACAGAAAAAGACAAAAAAAGAGGAAAAGGGTAAGTACGCAGATTTTATTACTTATATCGATAATACGCATATTTAAATATTTAAAATCCACTGTACATTGTACAAATATCGTATAATAACAGGAGGCCTTTACGTAATTAGAATATGCAAACATTATTTATAAGGTAAATCGTCTATTACTCGCCACTTTCCAATAACTAGCCACCTTCTACTACAACGAAATATTCTCTTCACACAACCCAAGTAATTTTTCAGAACGAGTGCTATTTGGTTAACTTGAATTGTGTGAATTAATAAATACAATTCTTATTTTAGCCCTATATACCACATATCACATTTTATTACTTCTAAATTAATACCTTTGTTATAAACAAATTGTAGCTGGGAAAAATACAAGTGAATACATGGAAATGCTTGTGAAATACAACGAGTATTACAAATTTACATATGATAGCTTGATTACTATTGCCAATAATTGGGTATTCGAAGAAAGTGCCGTTGGATTTCCATTGTACGCTTTAAACGGTCAAATATTGGGTAATGTGCAGAAAAAACCAAAGACGAAGTCGGAAACACATGTACTGGTATGTCAATACTTTTAATATATATTTATTTAGCAATTCGATGAGGTAGTAATTATCTAGTCAAAACGAAATATTTAGCTATGTGACAGACGCCCGTAAAGAGTCAACACAAGAGGGTTACTTTTTGAGGTTCCGTAGCCAAATGGCAAAAAACGGAACCCTTATAGATTCGTCATGTCCGTCTGTCTGTCCGATTATGTCACCGCTACTTTTTTCCGAAACTATAAGGGCTAATATACTGTTCAAACTTGGTAAGTAGATGTATTCTATGAACCGCATTAAGATTTTTAGACAAAAATTGAAAAAAAACAATAAATTTTGGGGGTTCCCCATACTTAGAACTGAAACTCAAAAAATCTTTTTTCATCAAACCCATACGTGTGGGGTATCTATGGATAGGTCTTTAAAAATGATATTGAGGTTTCTAATATCATTTTTTTCTAAACTGAATAGTTTGCGCGAGAGACACTTCCAAAGTGGTAAAATGTGTGTCCAAAGTGGTAAAATGTTGAACGAGATCTAGTAAGTAGATTTTTTTTAATACGTCATAAATGGTACGGAACCCTTCATGCACGAGTCCGACTCGCACTTGGCCGCTTTTATCTTTTTGGAACGGAACTCTAAAAACGATAGCGAAAGTTTACACCTTACTCTTAGCTCCCTATAATACTTAGTATCGTACAATTATCAATGTTAACTCCATACAAGGTGTAACAAAAACAGTGGGGATCCATCTAAGGGTATATTCGGTATCGTGTTCTGATTAGGAAGAAGTAGAAGAATTTTTTTTTGACGCGAAATATTTTTGGCCCTTGTATGGCGGCAGTGGGAGGTTGGCCGACTTGGACGACTTGCCCCATATATTTTTACTATTATTTTCACGCTATTTTTTTTTCTTTTACCATTTTCTAATCAGAACACGATACCGAATATGTCCTTAAACGGATCCTCACTATTTTTGTTACTTCCTGTATAATCTATGCTTTTAAAAATACTTATTTTTGCATTTGTTTTGTGCATAACAACCTCCTTAAACTGTTGTGTAGTCTACTGATGAGAACGAAGCTCAAAGAGGATTTCCATTAACTCTGATAATGTGCCCCTGTCTACATTACAAAGAAGCATTGGTGAACATGTTTATAAATACTCCTGCGATGCGTGAAGCATTGAGGGATGGGGATAGCGACGCCGAAGACATTCTTCAAAGCTCAATGAAAAGGAAAGAATTTACAGTGCTGCTACCAAAAACAATGCCTTACATTCATCATGAACTGCCTCTGAAGTGGTGCTTTTTGGACGAATTACCGGCTAGTATAAATATTATTAATAATGATATTTACTATACGGGTATTATGAATATATAGACGAATGTGTTTCTATTTTATAGGTCAAAAAATGTGAATGTAATCAAATTACTGACTTAAACCTTTTGGATGATACGACTCAAGATAATGTTATAAATGTCTTGTCAAAATGGCACTGTATGTGTGGTAAAAAGGTAACTATAACAGATGCGCACTACTAGTTAGGTGATTTACGATCGAAGGTAAAGAGTTAAGCACGTTCAATATATTATTTTAGATGACATCATCTTCGACTTCGACTAGTGCATTTCCCGGTCCGGTTGCGACACTTGAAAACTTAAGTATGGAAAAAAGTGAAGAGTCATACTACCCTAGCCCACTGCCACTGCATAGCTTGAAAACCGTTCCAGGTATAACAAATGCACGATACGTATATACACTTGTACATTTCTTTTTGTATAGCAATACAGGTGATGAATTGTAAAACGAAACGCTTTATAATTAACTTCAAGTCTATAACATGAGGTGAAACTAACCGTGAATCTTTCAAAACTGTTATGACAAGAGAGATCATAAAGTGCAAGTTTATGTAAATAATTGAATCTAGTTTAATAAATAATAATATTGGTATTGTTTATAGTCACTGAAACGGCGACTGTGTACGTATCACTATTACTTACCAATTTTTTTGAGTTTACTACTACATGTGTTTGTATTTTGTTTTAGCATCCGCTAAACGCATTGTATTGGGGCCAGGAGATCTGGTGCGGTGCAAGTACTCCTTTAGCCCGCAATGGGAAGGCCACTTCAGCGTGAAACGGTTCGTGGAGGTCAGCGGGTGGCCGGAGTCGAAGGTTGATATTCACGTTACTGGCATTTGCGACTTGCCGAGGTGAGCTATTTGATAAAATCTCATCAGAATGTATATAAAATAAGATTGAAAATGATGATGAATTAAATAAATCGGTACACCCGTTATATACATACCTACATAAAAGGTCATTAGTAGGTATGTGTGATTATAAACTAACGCAGCAGCTTCTCTCATAAATGTAGTGTCCGATCGAAACCGAATGATCGGCTTTGTTCTAGTTTCGGCCGAAACATGGTTTTATACCGACATACAGTTTCGGCGCGGCTGAAAGGTTCGGCAGTTTTTGCCGGAAACATGATTTTTACGGCGAAACCGAAACTTCGGTCAAACCCCACATTAAATGCTTATACATGTACTTACAGTCACCATTATTTTGTAATTATGAATACGTGTACATGTTTTACAGAATAGATAGCAGACCCAAGAAAATGTTTGCAAATTTTGTTAGAAGAGCAAACTTTGAAGACAACGTGTATAAAATCACGTATTTAGATGACCTTGACTTATTTGAGTTCGGACCAATTTTTGTTGGACAAAACAGGTATTCTACGTATCGGCTCTATAACATTATTAGCGCCATTGAGTAGGTACCTCTATATGGTTCTCGTTATGATCTTATAGTATCTTAACGAACGTTGTAATGTTTGCAGAATATATGAAGAAGAATACACAATTGATTTAAAGAATTCTTCATTGATCACTGCGGACATTGTAATTGAATTTGCTGAACAGACCAACGTTTTCGATCTGGACAAAACTTTTATAAGTCTCGAAGTTAGTGTAGCATTAATGGGAAGCCATTATACATTTTACAGTTTTGGATCTAAAACAGCATAATATGGATATATTTTCAAATTTATATGTACAAAATAAGCAAATAGAAGGCAGTTTGAGAACATGATCACGATCAGCTACGCCTTATAACCTAATAAGAACACTTACATCTTAATTTAAATTTATCATCATCATGCTTGTTATCTTATCTGCTTAGAACGATTATACCTCGTTCTAAGTTGATTCCAGGCTTAAGCAGAGTAATTCTGAGACAGCATAAGTAAAATTTTTATGGATATATGTACATTTATTATTTTGTATTATTTTATGATAGGTTTTACTGAAACTGTAGTCTTGGTATCCAATCAGTCAGTACAATACGACACAAAATTCATTACTACTATGGGAGATTGACCCTTCACGCCTACGTCAATTTGCCGCCTTATATTGACAAATTGGTTTGCCAAACTAATTTCTAAATTATAAAACTCAAAATTTAGCCCGGCTGCCGCGGAAAGCTAACAGTCACTGCAGCTCCGTCGGAAGTGGGTGTTCATCAGAGCGTGCTGCTCTTCTGTGTCAAGGACAACCCTGAGATCGTCACAGTGATCATCCAGTGCAGCGGCGTCGTTCCCATCTTGGAGATATTGCCGTTGACTAAGAATATTGGTGAGTTTATTCTCTGTGGTGAGGTGAGTATCGTAAGGTGAGATCGATTTTGGTAACTAAGAAATGACTTAACTTGCTGTTCGAGAGTGATCACGTCGCTATGCAGACATGATATGTCATGAATGTCTAAACATTTTCAGGGATTTCTATCTCTTTTCTTATTATGATCACAGATTACGGGAAGCTTTTATTATATCGGCGAGAAGATGATAGATTTATTGTTAAAAATGACTCAATTTTGCCAATAATGTGGAAAGTGCGAAATGCTGAAGAGTTTGCAGAAGACTTCATAATTTCTCATACATCCGGGATCGTGCCCAGATATGACAACCAAGTGGTTCCAGTAACATACATCGCGTGTAGAGTCGGTGTTATTTCACACAAGATATTGATCATAGACGTACGTATCTTTTGATTAAAAAGTTTTTAAATAGACTTCTGAAGTTTCATATTCTCTAGCTAACAAATTACATATACCATGAGATTCTTTGTGTTGGCGCTAGATAATAAATCAAGCTAAGTCACATATGGTTTAATAACATTATTATTGTATTTTAGATATACGACGCGGAGGGACGCGGCAACCCCATGGTGATTGACCAGTTACAACTGTCGGCGGAATGCTACGACGTCATGGTGGAGTGCGCCTACGAGAACCCGGCCGACACTTGCCTCGACTACGGCAACGTCAAAGTTAACTCCACCTACTCTAAAATGATGTTTTTACTCAATCGCGGCAAATATAATATTTACTATAAGTACGTAGATGTTTATATCTATTTTATTCATAAATTAGTTGCGGGTATTCGTGGGCTACGTTAACCGCGTACCATCAGGCGATTCGTCGGCTTGTTTACCTCCTATATCATAATAAAAAAAGTTGGTTTTCCCTTGGATTTCTGGACTTCATTTATAAGATTATAATTCTTAAATTATTAAAAGCACTGGCTCGGCTTCGGCTTTGGGTAGGACACAAAATCGGAATTTGGAAACGTGTTCAATGGGAAATTTAGTCACTCCTACATGAATGTTTCCCTTAATAAATTTTTGCTTAACCTTATAAAAATAATAGACAGCCACAGCTGTACATGGAGCTAATACAAACTCTTATAAATTTCATTGTTTTCCACAACAACTTTAGGTTGAAGAAAGTGAAGAATTTCCCAGAGCCGTCTCTACTAAGATCCTTCGAAGTTGTCCAAGAATGCGGGATGATCCCCGTGAATATGAAGTTAGTGGCTATCGAGTTCACGTGCACGCCCACCACGTCCATGAACCTGGTGAACGTGCCGGTCTACACGTGCTCGTTGCTCGACGGCTCCAAGAAACAAGTCGTGGTCGCCAAGTTCCCTGTTTGCATCACTCTTGCATCTTTCTATAATACGTAAGTTGTATAATATTTCCGGGAATAGGAAAATATCATATCAAAATTAAAAGTTCGCATTTGCGCTAGGTAACCTAATTATTGATTAAACAAGAAAATAAAATAAACCTCACCCCAAAACATGTCTAAGAACAAGCGCCAATTAACTAACTTTCAAATAAAACGCAACCAAATCGGTATCCTCGTTAAAGAATTACGGTGCCGCAAACAGACACACACACACACACACATATATATATGTATATAAAGGTTTTCACCAAGCACAGTAGCCCGTTATCGTCAGCATTGTAAAAAAATGCATTTTATTTTCTTTATCTAATTACAACATGTTTTTGGTTTCTCGATATTTTTTTCCTGCAGATGACAATGAACTTACATTTTCAGATTTACTCTTTTTCCATTGGGCGAGCTTAATTTCAACATTATCCCTATTGGCACTGCGATTATGAAGGACGTCATATTAAATAACACTAGTAAATGTCCAGTTACGTATGAGATTGTGCTGCCAGAGGAGTACCAAACAAGTGCTGACTTAACAGTGAAGGTAAAGGATAACAAGTAAGTGTGAGACTAGGGTTTGCAATCCTTATATTTAATCAATAGGTACTTAATTATTTATCTAAATTCGCAGCATGCACTGATTAAGTTGGCATAGATCTCTAGGCGAAAGATCTGTGTTTTGCTTTGAATTAGTCTAATGCACATGTAATTACTATGTATTTTCTAACAGGCTTAAAAATCCTCCAATGAAATGCGGCAACTTTTTAATATTGAATGAAGATAACTTAATTGCGCCTGGAACTAGTCGCACAATTCAAATGCAGTTTTACGCCAGCGGGCCTGGGATGTTCAGAGAAACCATTAACTTTATAATAAGTGATACGTGCCCTGCTGAAGCTTGTGGAGTGCCACTCAGGCTTGTCGGCATTGGAGCCATGCCAACTTTAGATTTTTGGAACACTGAAAACACGTTCCGAGAACATTTGATTGTGAAAAGCCTGTCGGATTATAAAGTACCAGAGGTAACTAAAATTATATTTTTAAGTATTTTAAACACTATGGATAAGGTAGAAGTACTAGTGCTCGACGCTGCACTAGTCATCGACATGGGCACTTTATTTCATGGAAATATAGGTTAAACAACGAAGATTTTTCTGTATTCGAACTTAATCCTTGTCACTTTGACATAAAGTGCCCATGTCGAGTACTAGTGCAGCGTCGAGCACTAGTACTTCTACCTTACATGGATTTAATAAAATAAAACAAAATGGGCTTGGGCAATTTATTAGGACTTCTTAGGGTTCCGTGCGTAGTCAACAAGGAACCTTTATAGTTTCGCCATGTCTGTTTTTCTGTCTGTCCACGGCTTTGCTGTGATCGTTACTGCTAGAAAGCTGCCATTTGGCATGGGTATATATATCAATCATGCTCACGAAGTGACAAAAAATAACACTGTACCTCCTCTACACAGTGGGGATGTTTTTTTTTTCGCTACAACCCTATGGTGTGAGATGTCGTTGGATTTTTTTCAAAACGAATAGGAACCATGAACAATTTTTTGAAAAACGATTTTTTTCGGAAATATCGCTCCAAGAGTAATAAACAAATATGTTCCCAACTCCTTTTTAACTTTGGAACTGTAGTAAAATATTAAAAAAAAAAATAGAAAGTAAAGTTTAGTAAAGAATTTTATCAAAACTATAGCGAATATGATCGGTTAAGACCTTTTTGAGTTTTTGCATAAAGTTTTGCCTTCTTAGTAAAAAACATACAAGTGCTACGAAGGTGCTCCCTTTTGCTTGTTGAACGTCATCATAGCAACTAATAGCACGGGGGATATTGTATCACCGTTATTATCACGGATGGCAGGGCATTCTATTGGTCGGTTTTTAGTATATTTCAAAAGATAAAGGTGTTTTCGTAACAATTTCCGTTATCGTTTCAGACGTCTCCGCATTGCGTTTTTGTGGAAAATTCAGTCACTCTGCACTTTTTCTGCGTGAACGTGAATACAACGTTCACGGGAGCGATCGACCTTTACAACAATGGATTGGTTGCCTGTGCGCTCTCCATGAAGCTCCTCACCGAACTGAATGCCGAGGAGGACATCTTCTCTTTGGATAAATATGAGACACATATAGAACCTTTACAACACAAATGCTTGCGAATCATGTTTAGTCCTAAAGCTTTAAAGGTAAATAATTCATTAACGTAACATGTTAATAAAATATGTTGTAATATTTTTTTTTACAATTAATATATGTTTGCTTTGCAGGAGTATCGAGCCATTTTAGAAATCAAATTGAATCTCCTTAACAACCAGCAACAGTCATTTAGGGTTTGTTTGATCGGGGAAGGCGTCATACCGCGTATAAAAATGATTTGGCCCCCGACGAGACAGTACAAATGCTCACTACTCCAAATGCCCGTCACTTGCTTGGGCTCCATCAGCAGTCGCGAAATTCGTTTTAAGAACATATGTTCAGTAAAAAGCACTGTAATATTGAACATACACCAGTCAACAATCGAGGAAAGGAATGTATTTTGGTTATCAGCGGCAGTTATTTCAGAAAAGAATATTATTAAATGTCGCAAAGGTACTTTTGCTCTATTTCTAGTAACGAACTACCTTTTTCATACATTGTACATAATTCGAATAGAATTAATATGGCTCGTGGGACAGACTATTACCCTTAGTCTAATCTTGTTGTTTATTTATTGAATACTTTCATGTTGTGATTTAGATCAAGACGACACGAGAATCAAGTTAAGATTGAAACCGGCTGAACTAGCAGGCGTTATTGTTCATTACAACCCCGTCAAAAGAGGGAGGACAAGTTGCGAAATTCAACTAACCATTGTTGACAACCCTTACGAGTATTTTACGGTACTTATTCCATACATATATTAAATACATTGTATGTACATTTGCATGTCTCTTTAAATATTTTTCTCACACTGAAAATCAACAGGTGTTTTGTGAAGCTGAAGGATTTATGGAAGACGTAATATTGATTGGACTTGAAATGTTGTCGATGGATGTTGACTTGGGGGCAATACAGAATCTTACAGAGTATGTATACGTTAACCCATGGTTCAACAAATGTGGGTAGCGATCTATGGACGATTATAATTTTAGCTAAGTACAAAGCAAAAAAGAAAATTGTTTCGGCAAGATCCTACGTAATCGTAGCTATGTAGTCACTAATAGGTCTCAAATAGGTTAATTATTGAAAGTGAAAATTTTTAGGAGCTCATATTTAAGGTATGTTAAATATTATTTTGTTTGATGCAGCACGGAGTCAACTGTCTCGACCATCGATAGCAAAAAGAGAGCTGCAAAGAGAAAAGACACTAAATCCAGTGAAACGAAAAAAACGAGGTCGTTTACCAGCTCGGTGGCCATTAGAAACGAGCCGGCTTGCCTGAAATATATTTTAGACTTCGGAGGGTGTGAATTGAGTTACATACAAAAAAGATCAGTCATCATGGTTAATAACTCAGATAAAGTTTACAAATTTAAATGGGAAGAAGTCCAAAACTTGTTTGTTAAACCATCACTAGGATACATTTCACCGGCAGAAGAAAAGGACTTAGAAATTGTGTTTTTCTCGAGTCAACCTGTAGCCGTAAAAAAGGTAATTTTGATTTTTAGATAATTTGACGCCATTAAAAGATATCATTCAAAATCAATAATAATACAACTTTCCAATATGACCCTGGAATACGTAATTAATCTTGAAATCTTTTGTTATTTGATTCTATTTTTATTTTGCTACTATGTTGATTACTGGATATCATGTCAGAAATTAAAATATCTGTAAATAAATCATAGATTACATAAGTTAAATCATTGTATAATACCGACCTTCTTGCAGGAACTTATGTTCTGTAATTTATCGGCTGTCAGCGACAATTCCCTAACTCTGGACATTAAGGGGCCCACGTGGGACAGCAGGCAAACGGTCACCACGTTTGAACATAATTGGTAAACCTTCATTTCACGGTTTTGCTATCTCGCTGGCACAATATTACGAGTTTTTTTTTTTCACTTTTTCGAACTGAAATTTGAACATTATCATAGTGACATTAAGTCGAATTTCAACGATCTTGAAAGTGTAACATAGAACCCTGTAATATTGGGCCAGCGATCTGTCAGGCCAATTCAGATTTTAGTTATGAAATCTCATTTCATTATGATACTGATATAATTCTGATCCGATATTGATTTATAAGTGACAAAAATGACGGTTTTGGATTCGAGTTTCAATTATTAGATCCCATTCAAAGATGATAGGTACTGGTCTGATTCTGACGTTTTTGGTTGAAGGTAATGCGCAATTCAGCATGTCCTTTGAAGGAGATTAAAATCATCTAATATTGGAATGATGTCAGATACATGTTAGATCAGTATCACATTATATTGTTGGAATGAGCCTGTTTAGCTCAGTGTGCTACGGCGTAGCGCGTAGCATGATGAATTCCGTATGTAGCATGTATTAGGAATACGTAGCGCATATTCTTATAATGCTGGAATTAATTCCTGCCATGCTACACATAATATCTAAATGATTCTTTTGGAAACTAGTTTAAATGCGTAATTATATTATGTGTATTGTATATTAATAAAGTTTGTTATTCTAATCCCCTTATTTTTAGTGAAACGTCTGTAGCTGAAAGAGCTGAGCGAGTTTTGAATGAACAGGTCATTGAATCTCCTCAGGCACCGATGGGTACTATTAAAATGATAATAATGTATTCTGTTACGACAGAATATACTAAATATACACACAATTTGAAGGAGGAAGTTTCACTAAAAGATACGTTTATATACCAGGTAAAATGTGATTTTAACAGAAAAATTACTTTATCATAGTTGTACAGAGATAGAAATTAATTTCAGTACCATCGTATCTTGTCACAGTAGCGATCAATATGAAAGTCGCTAGGGACCTCATAATTTTGTCACTGTGACAAGGTGCGAAATGGTACTCAAATTAAATTCCTTGACCGTACTTTATCATTGTAACTTGGGAAATTTTTGAAAATCACTAATACTAAAATAGATTCCGCCGCCGCTTGCTTACTGAGTAGACGACATAGCAAATACATATTTGCGACTTTGGAAAATAGTATCGTTTACGAAATTAATGTTCATGAAATCGTAATTATTGTAGATTTGTGTAGTTGCACTTTATATGTAAATAAAAAAAAACATATGATTATTACAGACAAGAGAATTCGATTTTAAAGTGACAAACAGTGGTAAAGTGCCGATGAAAATTACGTGGACTTTCCAAATTGACGAAGATTTCCCTACGACAATCGACAAAAACTTAAATAAAAAGGTGCTGTATTCCGATTACTATAATCAAATATTTTCGTAGGTACTGGCTTCTGTCTGCGACCTTGTTTGCGTAGATTGATAATTCTTTCCCTTTACCTTCATACTACATTTCATCTAAACCGGGTCAGCGTTTTTTTCTGTAAATACATAGGTAAAAGTACTTCGGTACTATTACCGACACAAAGAGGTTACAGATATTTACGTTAACAGACAGAAGTACTTTTGCTTTTTGTTATATTAGCAAGGATTCGTAAAAAGGGGGTTAAAAGCATGGCTTGTCAAACTTGAATTTTCTACCTTATTGTATCCCATTCCACATCTCAGAAAAGAATTCGTAACTGTACTTAGGTTCAGTAACATGATTTTCGAACAAGCTTTCTCTTTTAAGCACATTTTTACGGGTAAAGCAGCATAACCTTCGAGCAACACCGGAAAGGGAATCTGCATTCGCACTATTTCCCCTCTGCCGAAGCACATGTCCAACTGGGAATAGCGCGGTGCGTGTTCTAACTCGTTTGTACATAAAAAGAGATCGAGGTGTGCAAGATTGGTTAGATTTGCCTTTGATATGTAGTGAGTGAGAAATGCGATTTTGTGCACGTTTCCCCCCGCAAAACATGGCACAACGATTTCGGTAAGATATCGCTTGGGCTCCTCCCTTCGGTGGAAGTGTCGAAAGCCGGTGTTGCTTGTCGGAAGCGTGTGTTGCTAGAAGACTTCGAAGAGCATAACCAAATTTGACGGAATGAAATCCTTAGAGATTAAATTGTATCTATGTAGAATTATTTATTTATCTGATCGATGCATAATTGTTAATTTACAATAAATCGTGTTTTGTTGTAACACAGCAAGGTGAGGACAATAAGGACAGTGCGGATGGCAAGGAACGCCAAGAAGCAGACGCTTCTAATACTAAAGGTGTGTATAACAAAGATTCCTTACACTTAATAATATGAATACAAATATCCACGGAAAATATTTTCAATTTACATTAGAAATGTTCCGAATATAGGAACATACTTTCTTCCCATATCTCGTACAGGAGTCCGATTCTGATTTGATAATTTGTTACGATATTGATCTGATTAGTCCAAGCAAAATGAAGTGAAAGTCGTGCGCAAGAAGCGCACGAATCACGAAAACGATCGTCAAGGTATCGTATTAAGATCAAGATCATAAATATTGATAAGTCGGAATAAGCCTCCAGGACGGGGAGGGAAACATAAAGTTACGCAACTCCGCAAGACGTTAAGTCCAGTTTACAACGTCCGTACGCAATTATGCCAACGTATATGGACTTCGAAGTTTTTCACAATTTTTATCGTCTAAATTTTGGTGTATTGTTTTAAACTAGACTCCAGCAAAGAGACTTTGTTTAGTGAAAGTTTGGAGAGATGCAGTGTAGACACCTGGTTCGAAGTCAATTTACCCTTCAAAATAGAACCAGCCAAGGAATGCCTCCAGCCCTCGGAAAGTGGAGTTTTCACAGTTACGTTTTCACCTCTTGATGCTTTCGAGTACAAAGTTTTACTAAAAAGTTCGATTGGTGAGTTTTAACTTATGGACTACGAACATGTAGGTAAGTTCTTTAAAGGGCAACGCTTTACAATATTTTTATTACAGATAATTTAGATCCAGATGATCAGAATATGTTCTGCAAAATAGTAGCAAAGTCCTTGGTGCCATATTGCCATCTGGATATAGAAGAGAGCGATTACCTAACATCCGGAAGGAGAAAAGAGACAGGAGTTGCTTTGCCACAACACATCACTGTTATAGAATTCAATGTGCTGGGATCAGGGTGCTATAAAAAGTATTATTTCCATTTTAGACTATATTTTATTTGCGTTGGGTATTTATTTACTCAAAATAACTGTCTAAGACATTAATTAATCAATAGACCAGGGGGTTTAGCCAAGATGTAAATTGTTGATGGAAAACGCCAATCGAAACGTAAATTGCGGATTCGCCCCGTTAGTCATACGTTTTAACCTTTTCATCGTCAATTGACTTGATATTAAGTCAGTACATTTCGTGCCCCACACGCCAAGATTTCATATCAAGTCGTGGTATTGGTGAGGTTTATATACGTGCAATTTTTGAGGTGCTGTTGATGACACTATTACTTTATAAACGAAATTAAATGTCACATACTAAGAACTCCAGAAGTGACCAAGGCCTCCAGTGCCCCAGGCTGGAATCGAACCAGCGTCCTCTGCTATCGCGGCAGGTGCCTGAGTCACTCAGCCACCGGGGTCACAGCGGCATTGGTCTAATTTTTCCAAGTATATACATTTCTTACTGAAGGCTTACGGCGCCCCCTATAGCCCTCCCTAAGGTAGAACAGTATGGTTCAACCTTCTTACTGGATCAACTCAGGTGATACCGAGCTATTTACATATTTTTTATATATAAATAGGTACTTTAATTTGTTCTAATACTTCTAATAGTACACTATTACTTCATTGACGTGGCGGCGAAAAGATTAAGGACCATGCGACAGGCGATTTTTTATTATTATTCACTATGTGACGGGTGCGTTCCGCTTTTCAGGTCTTTCAATGTTATAAATCCTACAAGTGAAGCATATGAGTTCACATTCGAAATGATGTCTGACAAGATAGAGCTCTTACCTTTCCACTGCAACACGATGAAAGGATACGTGGAAGGCGGTACCTCTTGTGAGGTTACATTTACCTTCGCTCCCAGTGCACCAGGGGTATATAAGATATATAACATGATTAGATTTATCTTATCTGCTGCGAATTCACGAGGGACAAAATGTTAGGCTAAAGGTGTTACTTGCTGCTACGTCAGTTTGTGCGACTATGAGGCATAAAGCGCGACGCTTTCTTTGACATGTCTATATAACAACGTCGGATGACAATATACATAGTTCCATAGTTCTGCGAACGACGACATTATGTCTTCTTGTAAATTCGCATGTTGTGGAATGAAAAACTGTTGAGTTCAATTTCTAAAAACTTTTAAATATTTTAAGGTTTATGAATCTCAGTGGAAATTTTCGATACAGCAACACAATATATGTATTAACTTACTGGTGGTTGGCTTGGTTAGAGAGCCCAATGTAGTATTTGTGCCCACCATTTTAATAGTACGGAACTCTTTGGTGGGCTTCAGTATCACTGACACTGTGATGTTGACGAACAATGAGGAAGAAACCCTAAAATTCGAGTTTAAGGGTAACTCGCTGTTGAATGAGTCCGGCAAAACACCCGTGATTATGGAGCCGGAGAGTGGAATATTGAAGCCTCGTTCGGCGGCGCCGATCAAGTAAGTTGAGGAAATGGCAAGTACCTTAAAGACAAAGGAAATTCCTTGGAAGATGTGAAAGTGAGAACTTTATAGATATAATTGACATCTTAAATTAATCTCCCGACGGGAGCGTATTTAGGTTTTATAATGATATTGATCTTAACGTGTGTGGTAGTTAAAAGTCGTGGATACTAACTTTGGTTGGTGCTTGTATAGAGCAGAACAATGACTATTCGGTTAGGATCCTTGTCATATGGCTCCTCTACACGATGGCCCAGCGCTAGACCAGCGAGATAGCCATGCGATGGTTGAGAGCACGCACTATGGAATGGGCTACGTGTAGATGCGTACGCACCATCACTGGCCCACTACCTTTGATGTGCAGACGAAAAACCGGCACCGTGGCCATCCCATCGCCATCCTGCCGCGCCATAAGCCATCCGACACCACTACCCTTTCTACATGCTGGCCCATCTTAGGGGGCCAGTATGATGGCCCATCGTGGAGAGAAGCCAATACACAGACAAAGGGTTATATATTTATTATTAATATCATTATGTTCTGGCTCCTGATTTTTTTGTGTATGAGATACGATCCTTCCTTATCTGTCATTCGGACTGACAAGAGAAGCGTCACTTGACGACTAAGTTCAAGCTACGAATCATCTCATGGTTTCAGATTTATTTACACCCCAGTTGATGATGGTCCCTTGTCGTTCAAGATATTTTGTGCCATCACTTACATGACCAAGTATTTGACGTTGTGCGTCAATGCTCTAAGTCTCTCAATAAGACCAAAAGTAACCTACTTTTTAATCGGCAACGAGCATGTACTTGATAGCAAAGCTATTACAAATATACATTTGGATCAGGTATTTGGAAATATTTTTAACGGTTAGGTACTACATTTTAACATAAGTTCATAGTCTAAATGCTAATATTTAGCACGCTGTAGCCTGTTTTGTTATTTTGGTTTTTCCCACATTAAACTATTCTATTCAAACGTATGTATTCTCTATGTGCACGACTGTCACGCAACCTAGCATCCGCAAATCTAGGGCAATTAATTCACTACATCTTATAAAACTACTCCAAAACTAAAAACTACTGATCGGATTCTCATACGATTTTCATATATCAATAGAGTGATTCTTGAGGAAGGTTTAATTTTATAACTTGTTAAGGTTTTGTATAAATTGGTTGAAATATAACGATGTTGTCGGAAAAAATCACGCTGGCTAGGAGCTTCAATCGAAAACGCTGCCTAATCCGTTTGAGCTATAACAACACAATGTATGGTGGGGTTGTCTCGCTTTCATGGGTCTACAAAAAAGTCCGCGATGTTGAATGTCTATCTTTTAAGGAACTATACTTATTCTTAACTTCTAGAATAAGATCACATAATATGTGGTATTTGCAAAGCTATTTACACGGATATAGTCTTAATAATTATCAATTAAATAGTTATTTATATTAAGCCTTTCATACAGATTACAATGGTCCCTTACACCATGCAATTTAAATGAATATTTCAGGAATAATCGTAAATCAAAGTTTCATTTCGAGCCATATAATATAACTTGCCTAAAATGTTAAAGACGCTATCCGCAGGTAGTTCTTATTTTTACCACATTATGCGCTGGGATCGCTTGCACGTAGCCAATAGCTACCTACCTACTTTTATATACTTTTATGGTGAGCTGTTTGGGTGTTTGTGCATACGTCTTAATGTTCTCTTATCTCCAAAACGAAGAGGTCAAAATTGTTGCAGTTGGTTGTTAAAAAAAATCGGACGTTAAAAATTACAAATTTTGAGTTATTACAAATTCAGGATTATTTCAGACCGCTTCAACATACACAAGAACGTTGACGTTTATGATAACGAACGAGGGTTCATCGACGTTCTTCTACGAGTGGGGCTACAACAGCTCGGCGGTTAAGAAGTACCTGACAGTAGTGGTTGAGCCGCGAGCGGGGCACGTGGCGCCCGCCAGCCAGGCGGAGTGTACCCTGAGCTTTACTCTCAAAACTGTGCCAGTGCAAGCTTTTCCTGTGACGCTCTACGTAAGTAATGTTGCCACTTTACAACATAATAGTCCAGCTACAACATCTTGGCAGTTAAAACGTACTTTACAGCGGTGGTTGAGCGGCGAGCTGGGCACGTGGCATCCGCGAGCCACGCGGCGTGTACTGCTAAAATAACTTTAATCCCAAAAGAACAAAACATACACATCTTCGTGGCTTAGAGTATCTCAGTATAAGAGACACTAATCACCAAAAATATAAATTTTAATATTGTTGAGTTTTATGAAGTAAAACGGAACTCAATTGCAATAGAGTTCGATTCCGCTGGGGTCAAGTCGTTTCAGTCGCATCTAATAGGGTTGTTTCCATCTACAAATCTTAGGGCAGAATTGTATCCCAATAAATTCTTTTGGATTATAAGAACATGTTAAACTACTTTTAGGGGACCTGTAATGACCATATTTTTGTAAATATTTAATTTAAAATATTTTTTAGCACACGTCACGTGACCAAACTCGAAACGTCATTGAAGATCCTGATGACGTCACAACTCTCGGATTGACACTGTTGACAGTTAGGCGATATACAACAAATGACAAATGTCAGTTGACAGTTCGTATCTTCTACGTATGTATGTAGTTATGTGTCAAACCGTAAACTGTGACGTCACACAATTTTCAAAGAGCGTTTTGGGCGTGAAAGCATCTTTCAAAATATATTTTGTGAATTTAACATATTTAAAGCCGTTTTTAGTATAAAAGTTGAATTTTAGGGCAACTTTTAGTTAATATAGAACGTAATACAAGCGTTTCAAAAAATTGGAAACAACCCTATTGTAAAGGTATGTGTACTTAAAAATATAAATCATCACCAATAGAATCGATTATATGGCCTTCGCAGATTTAATGGAAATCGTAAAAAAAAAACAAAATTGCATTGTCACAATCCTATAATTGCTTTTTGACATGTGTCAGCCTACCCTTCGAGTATGAAAAAGACTATAGGGACCGTGCGCGTTGGAGGGTCTGCCATCTTGTGGCCTGAATCGGAACCATAAACATGTATATTTACACGAAACGTGTTTTCTTGTGCTTAGTAGGTTCTGCCATCTCGTGGGCTACATCGGAACAATAAACATCACATTTACGCCTCGCGCCAAAAATCTAACGGCTCCTGTGCTGCCTCCTACAGTTCATGCACGCTCCCTATAGGGACCGTGCGCGTTGGAGGGTTTGCCATCTTGTGGCCTGAATCGGAACCATAAACATGCACATGTACACGTCACGTGTTTTCTTGTGCATAGTAGGTTCTGCCATCTTGTGGGCTACATAGGAACAAAAAACATCACATTTACGCCTCGCGCCAAAAAAACTGACGGCTCTTGTGCTGCCTCCTTCAGTTCATGCACGCTCCCTATAACCGCCAAGAGCCCGGCGGAGTGTACCCTCAGCTTTACTCTCAACAGTATACCTGTGCAACCTTTCCCCTGACGCTCTATTTACGTAAGATATCTCCTCTTTACCACCACTGTCCTTGGGTTGTCTTCTATTATTCTTCCTATTTGACAGCACCCGTACTCTAGCACAATGAGTAACGGGAATTGTCTGTTCATAGTCGCTTTCCTCTACAAAACGTCGCGTCGGAATCGACTATGAACGTAGCGCTACTATAACGTTTGCAGTGAATGCGCTACTGCCCAATAGACGTCACAGAGAAACGATACCGATCTGTACGATACCGAGTGACGTTTTTGGTTGAAGAACTTTTGACACTGACATATCGGTATTGTATCACTGGGACATCTTACAAGCATTGTTCAAATTGGGCTGCTAGACTCGCTGCGAATGTCAAAACAGGATCGAATCCAACTCGATTGCTGCTCAAGATGCGCATAGCTTTAGTTCTATACGGTTCTTATCAAGTCGATAAGCTAGACCGGCATAGGCCAACAATTTATATCTATTTACCCTCCCTCTTGCATTAACAATGAATTTTAGTCAGGGGTGTCCTACGGTGTAGCAACATTTTCCAACTTCGTAGTGAAGACAAGCGTAAGTGTCGACATGGAGCGGCATTCGAATTCGAACTTAACATTGATTTTAAATTGATATTGATTTGACTTTACTTGTAAAATTAGCGATTCAACAGTTTGTTTTAACCAATGTATAGAGGGATTAAAAAGGCTATGTGCTACGCCACGCCGTAGTAGCATTTCATGAAAGTAGTGAAGATAGGCTACGGAAACGGCAAATGGATGTGCATAGACTTTTTATTGGTTAAACTTACTGCAGGAATTGTATTTGTTGCAGATTGTGGACGGACCGGAATACAGTATACTCCTCCACTCAGAAATAGAAAAACCAATGTACCATTTCTCCTGCAAGGATTTCGATTTTGGAAAATGCATAATCAACGCACCGGACAACACGTACAAGAAAACCGTGGCTTTTGTGAACGATGACAAAGTTCCTATTCTGTAATGATTCATTTCATTATTTTCCTCCTAAGATCATGCACACAAAGTTTCTCCACAATCTATTTTGAACTTTCATTAAGTAAATATATTGCAAATTAAAAAACAAAACAACAGTCACAAGGGGGTTAATATGAACTTGACTTAAAGCATTGAGGTGTCAATTACATCGTATGGCATAACAATATTCACCACAGGAAGACCTCTTTAGGCAATGTTGACGTATAGGTAAAGGGTCTACCACAAGCCACCAAGGGCCACAAGACAAGGAGTAGAATAATATTAAAAGTAGAGAATCGTAATCTGTTATTTAATGCAAAGTTACCCAGTGTCTAGGCATCCCGACAACTACGGCACTACTTTCCGGTGTCTTTGACCTCTAATAAAAATATCCACTACCTACCTACACAAATTAGCATTACCAACTTTGGACATAAATACTTTCTAAAATGACTGTATAATTATAGCCTTGCCTTGGATTTTGAAACTCTGCCTGAGCTCCTCGTGGACTACAAGCCAGTGCCTGCAATCCAGCCCAAGGAGCAGGTTAAAGTGAAAATATTTTTTCGTCCGAAACAACCGACGGAGTATGATTTCCAAATAAAATTTTGGGTTAATTCACTCTGCGAAGAAATCGTTACTGTTAAAGGAGAAGGTAGGAATAGTGCTTTTAACTTGCTCAAAATACATTAAAATAGGTAACACACGAGACCAGTTGTCCCTAATAGGTAGTTATTTGTCTTACAAGGGAGCAAAGTTGTTGTTTAACAGCTCGTGCTAAATATTGACACCCGAGCAAGCAAAGGATGCCAAAATTGTAACACGAGCGTAACGAAGTGATACTAAAAGTGGGATCTTGAGCGTTGCGAAGGGTTCAAGGCACGAGGGTTAAACAAACTTTGCCTCCGAGTGAAACACAAACATTTTCACCACACCAACGTGAGGAAAATACTAACTATTAAATACAAAAAAAAAACAAATCAAATCCAATAGAACGTAATCTTTCTCATTTGAACAATCAAGAGGGCCTTTAGCAATTGGTGTGATGAAAATTCTTTTACTCCAGCCCACTCGGAGACTCAACATAATTCATAGAGTCCGTCCAAGATAACTTTGCGCAGACTTGAACAGGAGAAAGTGAGGGAGTGTCATCATCATCAATTATGAACTTTTTCAGTGCAAATGCCATGCAAAGTTGGCTTGGTCCGACTCTATAAGATTAAACCTCAGTAGTATGGAGCTCCTTGTTTTAATTCAACTTTAAATTGCAGGTGTAAAGTGCCTTTTCGATTTATTCGAAGGGTGCGAAAAGAGTTTCGACATGGGGCCAGTAAAAGTGGGCTCTAAGATAGTTCGTCAGATAGAGGTGATGAACCACAGCAAAGTGGCCATAGACGCCAGTTTTATATTCAAGGAGATGTACCCCGTGGTAGAGGACACGCTTCAGTCAGAGGCGACGAGCGTATGTCTCGATCCCGGTGATACTGGTCCTGTGACCGACCAGGGACCTTCGAGGCGAGTCTTGAACATTTACCCCCTTATTCATAAACGTGTACTAAAGTTACAATGCCGCTAATCATCGTCGTAACTTTAGTACACGTTTATGAATAAGGGGGTTATTTTTTTGCTAAGATAACGGTAAGAATAGTCTAGGAAAGATACGCAACGCAGCAGATGTATTCCATGACCCGGAACATGCTGCAGCCGAATGTGATGAGCGTGTCTCCACTTCTTACTTACTGACTTAGAGCTCATCCAGAAATTCTGTGATCATTTTTGGCATAATTCCATTTTTAGGGCTCCGTACCCAAAGGGTAAAACGGGACCCTATTACGAGTACTAAGACACCGCTGTCCGTCCGTCCGTCTGTCTGTCTGTCTGTCTGCACGTCTGTCCTTAGGCTGTATCTCATGAACCGTGATAGTTAGACAGTTAAAATTTTCACAGTTGATGTATTTTTGTTGCCGCTATAACAACAAATACTAAAAAACAGAATAAAATAAATACTTAAGGGGGCTCCCATTAAACAGAAATGATTTTTTTGCCGTTTTATAGATAATGGTACGGAATCTTTGTGCGCGAGTCCGATTCGCACTTGACCGGTTTTTGCTTTCTTAAGCGTAGAATAGAAGGTGCGTATTCGACAACGGTGCAAGCGCATATTTGAATGCCATGTGTTATTGTATTGTGATTCTTTTCGTACATATAAGGTTTGAAATAGCGTAAGTCCAAGGTAACAAGGGCTGTGATTTTCGCTACGTGTGTGCTAAAGCATAGCTCGTAGCACCGTAACATTGATTGTAGAAATATCATCCTTAATAACAGACAGCACAATGTTTGTTTAGAACTCAAATGGTGAAAAATTACAACGATGACAAGATCCGAAATCAAATCGCGATGGATATTCAAAATGCACTGTCGTCATTAAAGGTCATCCCTAAAGAATGCAAGATACTGCCTTACAGAAAAATCCCATTGAAGATTCAATTTAAACCTGTTGGCATGATCAGCGATTTGAACGTTCAGGTACTTACACTTAATGTCCTGAGATTTTTATTATATATATATTTTTTATAAGTAGTTAACATTTTGACCTCCGATAACCTCTTGGACATGGAGATTCACTTTGTAAGATTAAAGTGAATACAACACATATTGCACTCGAAAATATATCTCGGGGAGTGTGCACAGGAACTGCACGATCTGATCCCACCTTCCCCTTTCCATCATCGGACGTCCAGGCGTGGGGAGCGAATGCACCCGTTCGTGGTACACATTCCATTTGTTCGCACTAAACGGTTTGCCTCCTCTTTTTTGTTACGGACGGCTAAAGAATGGAATGCGCTCCCGCCCTCTGTATTCCCTGATAAATATGACCTCGGTCTCTTTAAAGCAAGAGTGAATAGGCTACTACTGAATCGGTGAGCTCCATCTTAGGCCCTGTCTTCACTTTCCATCAGGTGTGACTAGAGCCAATCGCCGATCAGTTTTTAATAAAATAAAAAAAAAGGAAAGGCTCCCAGCGAGATTGACTGACGATCATCAAAATCGTACAGAATCATGTGTCCACCCTTAAAATATGTTTCGTCAGGTATTTATATTATGTAATGTAGGTGACATGCATAGTAAGAATTTATTTTTAATTTTTTCAGCTGAACATGAGAGTGCTAAACATCGAGCGGCCGCTAGTGCGGTTGAGCGGCAGCGCAACCGGCATGAGTCTGTGTCTCAGCCAGGACTCGCTGCAGTTCGGCCGCGTGCGCATTCGCGGTTGCAAGATACTAAAGGTCATGTTACTGAATAAAGGGGACTTCGGGGCCAGGTAAGGCCAAGAATAGTATGAATAAGCATGTGCCATGTATCTGGACATTACAGTAACTAATAGTCGGTATAATAGAATGTATAAATGTGTTAACGAGATTTCGTTGGTAAGGGTGAAAAATAAGTCAAGGGACTAATTGCTAGCTTTGATCTTAGTTTACATGTGTGCAAAGATGCTACTCGTATATTGAAAAAATTAAATATATTCAGAAGCATTACGTGACATGAGAATATAAAATGTCTATTGATTATCCACATGTAATTATTGTTTGTCTAGATTTTGGTGGCAACCCTTGATGTCTGACGAGTTTACAATTTCGCCGATGCAAGGCCACATCGCGGCACACACTAACGTGACCTACACGATTACCTACCGGCCAAAAAGCCACAATCCGTTTGTCAAATTATGGGTAAGATTGTGATTTAGTAGTATAATCACAGATTACAATTTTTTGTTCGGATGCTAGAGTACGATTTACGTGTCGGACGCACTCTAATGCTAACGCTTCCTCCCTACGTACTGATGAGGTTTAGCAACTTTGTGATTGGACTTACATTACAGGCCAATTAGAACGTACACTGACATCAGAATGATGTTTGAATGATGTCTGAATATCTGAGATATTTGATTTAGTCATATATCGTGCACCAATAACCACGAACGAGATGCACGTCGAGTACTTAATGTTTAATCGATATTTATAAGTTATATGCCTCCTAATTAGACTTGCCAGGAAAAACAGTGTTCTACTAATTTTCCCATTTTTCAAAACTTTACTTGGTAGGTAGGTGCGCGGGTACGCGCTACGGTGCAATGGAACACCTCAAAAATTCACATATGTATCCACCCATAACGTACCTGACCTTAATAAAAATAGTTATGCTCAAGGATAAAAATCTCTTAAAAACTTTTATAGATTGAGAGTCTAAAGATTAATATTCCAAGTATCCCAACTCTCTCAGTGTTAAATATCTACTTCTAGGCTAGCTGCAATATCGAGAACTACAAGTCACAGGAGCTAGCCCTGTATGCCGCCTGCTTGGACGTGGGCGACGTGGCGGCCAAGACCGTGTTCATGGAGTGTCCGGTGCGAGAGGTCCAGACTAGTTACGTGCCGGTTACGAACCCGTAAGTTGTTGACATTTATTTACTTGTAAGCGAGCTGCAATATCGAGAACTACCGAACGAACCCGTAAGTTCTTGGAATTAATTTCATTATCATCGAGCCGATAGGTACAGTCCGTACAGTCGAGTTCACATACATCTTTACAAGCCAACTTTAGTCTTCTTTTCGTATGATCGATCTATGCCTACTTCATATTCTACCAACATTTCAATGGTCATCCGACAATTAAAGTATCTCATGTATTTTGTGGTCAATAAGTAAGGATCCAGCGTAGTTGCTTGATCCAAAAACGTACACTGAATTGTCATGTCATTGTTATCTAGGTGACATTGTGACTGAGTGACAAGAATTTACTAAACATCTGACTCCATCAACAATTCTTATCCGGATTATGAAATGCCCTTATGTGGCTCGCATAACCAAACTTTGTTTTGAAGATGCGGTCACACGATCCGCAATGGAGTTGTCCAGTTGTCAGCTGCATTAATCATAAATTTCATTCAAATAATTAAAAACCGCAATTACAGAACCGATGGGACATGGCTGGTGCTATCGGAGATGCCTCCCGGACCATTCTCCACGTTAGCCCAGTGTAACGTCGAACCTAACTCAGTATTCGACATCCCGATCTATTTCAAGCCGAAAATTATGGGAAGACACGAGGTAATATTTAACTGAAAATATTGTTTGTATACCATCTCGTAATGATTCAATAAACTAACAATAATGCTTCCCTTGTTCACTGGTTAGTTTGGGCTTAAGTCTCTAAATTGAAGCTAACAGAACGAACTTTAAAACTAAAATTGGGCCGGATTCGAAGAAGGAGATACGATAACGATAAGTTCTGGTTTAGATAAGTTCATATAATTGTCAGAAGCATCTCGATTCAGGCAACCAATATAATGTCACTTTGACGTTAGAAATATCGTAGATAGATCATATTGGGTTCACAGCGGAATCGAAATAAACGTCGATTTTGAGATGTCGTTTAGCTATCGATCTTTTAAAGATCTCTCCAAGATCTTAAACGTGTCTTAATCAATCTTCGAATCGGGCCGATTATATAGTTTATACTTTCGTGGCAGCGTAGGTACGTTAATAAAATCGCTACATCAATTCAAGAGATATGGCCAAATAAGGTGGTCGTTGTTGTTATTATACGTATAAATCTTTATCAATTGACTCTAATCACTTTAACTTTGCTATAATATAGCAATAAAATATTATATTCTAATGCTAATTTGCCATACTTGCAATTCAACTACGCTGCCACAAAAAGGCTACGAGATTAACGATCACTATTTATAGCGTAGGTACTTAAAAAACCGGCCAAGTGCGAGTCGGACTCGCACAGGATCCGTACCATTATCTATAAAAACGGTCACCCATCCAAGTACTGACCCCGCCCGACGTTGCTTGACTTCGGTGATTGGGTGAGAACCTCGAGATTGGAAATAAATATTTATTTTATTCTGTTTTTAGTATTTGTTGTTATAGCGGCAACAGAAATACATAATCTGTAGAAATTTCAATTGGACAGCGGAATCTCAGTTATAGGGTCCCGTTTGACCCTTTGGGTACGGAACCCTAAAAAGTATAAGTGTTGTAGGTATCTACCTCTAAGTTAGTTGACAGTGACACTATTTTGTATGGATTATAACTGAATTGAAACTAACCGGGAAATTATTATTATTACAGAACGAATTGTTATATACTAATTTGGGAGAAGGCGCACTTTTCATAAGTCTACTTGGCATAGCGCTGCCGCCGAATCCTAACGGACTAATAACCATCAACGTGGCTGCCAAGGATGTTCACACGGAGCTTTTGAAGGTTCATCATATCACCGAGGTACGGTGATACATTTTACCATATCTATTTAAATGGCATTAAGACGTCTAATAATTACAGTATTCTGAGAAGTGCTACGCCGTAGCCCTTAGCAAGTGTTTCCGTATGTATGGGAAAGGTGTCTTACACTCACAACAATATTTTTCTTGACACGGAAATATGTAAATCATCACTTGATAAATATCTGATTATCAAGTAATATTGTGGAACAAGTCACCTAAACTTTTACTTAATCTCAATTTTCTTCATTTCTAAAACGCTTATTATGATGAACCGGTGTCCAATTTCTATGGAGTACCGTTGAGCGGGCTAAGTTTTTTGTTTCACGAAATATCAGAATATCGTTAATAATATTTGAAATGTAAATACATAAATACGTCATGTCGAATTGACAAAAATATTCAATATTGAAATTTTTACACTTAAAATCGACTAGAAATGTCGAGTTTAAGTAATTTATTTTTATTTTGAAGTAGGTATATTGGTAACCTTACATTACGTGGCATGTGGAACAGAAAACTGCTGTTATTAGGTTAGGACTAGGAGCCCCCGCTAATCAACCTGATTTCTCACGTGCCCGGCCACAATGTACCTAGATATAAAAAGCGCTTATCTTAGTCCCCAGAATCATACGTAGTGTCGACGGAGGTAGTGAAGGTGATCCCCGATAAGTTCGACGCTTTCTACGAGATTAAGCACCCGGAGACCGTAAAAGTGTGGGGCGAAACGTGTGCCACGTGCCGCTGGGATTACGCGTGCTATGGCGAGTGTGAGATGCACATGAAAGTAAGGATTTTAACTACCGATAAATACGCTTGTGTGTAAGTTTTGAAAAATAAGGATTCTATAATAACGCTTGCCATAAGGACTTTACATGGATTTAATTAAATTCGTCTTGCGCTATTTATCTGCTTTAAATAACAGTACATTACTAACAGAGGCTGGGAAGTAAGGGGTTGCCGGCCGAGCCGAGTACATATAGACTAGGAATATATTTAGAAAGGAAATTTAAAAACTTCCCGGCCTGGGTCTGTAACTTTGTATGAAATTTCATTATAGGCTTCTTGTCTAGCCGTGCTCGACACGTGATACTTCCCAGTTCCCAGTCTAATATAAAGAACGAAATATCAATATTTTATTTGTAGGAACTATTAAACTAGAACCTTAACCCTTTTCTAGATCGTGTCATTCACGAAAACGCGTGCCTTGACTCGTACTTTCATATTATTAAAGGTTAGTTTTGACAAATATGCGCGTCGTCGTGGATGACACGAACTATCCATGCCGCACCAATCTACAAGGTTTTTGTGGATGATCCAAATATATACCAATTAATCCAGCTTTGATGATTCATTTAAAGGCAAGTCACATTTCCCGAAAGCGCAATCTAATTTGAACCTTAAATCCGAACCGAATAAATTTCCAATTCTATTGGCGCGTATGTGGTGGTGGAGTGGAGTATGTAAATGTAAGAATCGTCCGCAGGTGGTGTTCGTACACAAGGAAACACGCGAGTACCAGTTCTACGAGATCGTGGCGACTGTCACCCCAAGCGAGATCGTAGACACGCTGACGTTGACGTCACGGGCGCGCGAAACAGTTCAGCGGGAGATAATTGTGCACAACCCGTTAGCCGTAACGGTTACCTTCTTCGTGCGCTGCCAGCAACTGGACTGTCCTAGCACCATTGAAATAGGAAGGCAATCACAGGTCACAAGCCATGTTCTCTTAGTTCGAGAAATACTCTTAAGTATAAGAAATTGACGTAAAGGTCACGGGCGCGAGATACGGTCCAGTGAAAGCTGGTTGTGCATATGTGTCGGCTAGCTCCTACGTGCGCTGTCAGCAGTTGGACTTTCCCAGCTCCATTGATATAGGAAGGCAATCACAGGTCACAAGATACATTTTCTTAGTTTTATGTTTTCAATTAATGCAAAACCCCAATGTGAACCAACTGTTAACGAACGCTTTGTATAATTTGGTCATCTATTTCAGGCGCCACTCGTAATGTCCTACTCGCCATTGGTAGTAGGCGAAAGCGAGGAGTACTTGGAGGTTTACAACAATTTCGTCGGAACATACATGTACAAGATGATACTGAAGTGCTTGCCGGCCAAAGCGAAGGAGCTAGAGGTAGACACACCGATCGGCACGCGGGTCCCGATGAGGCTTCGAGTCCAGAACAGGAGTCCCGTCAAAGCGGTCTTCACAAGCGCAGTGAGTAAGCTTAGCGTATTACTAAAAACATCGGACTTCGGGCTAATGTTTCGGTTCCGGGTCTTGTCGTCCCCCTAGTGAGAGCCCCACTTGAGAAGAGGAGACTTTTAGGAATCTCAAAAAGTGAACCTTTCGGCTACCGATCAGTGGTTTTATTTGCCGTAGGTGAAGTTATAAAATATTACTGAAAAACGTTATTATTCGAGTTATTTCTTTGAAAATTATATCCTGAGATCTTTTACTTCACTCTAGATTAAATACAATTAGGGATAAGTAGATTAAAGGTATGTAAGTAGATTTTGGATATTGCTAGCCATAAAAGTACCTTATGTTCTGGCTAGTCTCTCCAGGCATGTCCACATTCCACATGCAATTGAATAAAATAAATCGGTAGATACCGAAAGTTAACTACGTTCTACCATTTTTTTAAGGTCACCCATCCCTCAATCACGACTGACAAAGAGTATTTCCTCGGTCCGTTCGAAAAGGGCAAGTTCCTCGTGTGGTTCGAACCGACCGAAGTTGGGGTTCAGCAATGCACGGTTTCGTTTGATTCGCCGGACGCCGGAGAATTCGTGTAAGTGATAAATTAATACAATACAGTAAATAATTTTAAATACCTAAGTACGTTTTCATGTCGGTAGATAAATATGGAGGTATCATTTTCCCAATGCAGAAGTAGAAATAAAAGGGATTGTTTACAGAGAAGGGACTGAAACAGGTGTATATTCCCATTTGTCCCATTCATATGAATCATTCCCATCTGCCTCAATGCATGTATGGCGGCGGTCATGTAGGGCATAAATGGGAATAGACCCTGAAACAGACTTCCTAATATTGCGAAATGATTCCGAACATTATAAATTGTATACCTATCGGAAATTTGTACCAATTTTTTTTTTTAGATATCACATAAAGGGAACGGCAAAAGTACCAAAGCCCCAGGGGCCATTTGAAGTCAAGGCAGGTGGTTTCGCAGCGATAACATTCAAAAACGTATTTATGGACAACAGAACGTTTAAGATATCTATCGATAAACAGGAATTTTACGTTAAAAATCCTGTCGAAATAATACAATCTAAAAAGGTAAATTCTGACGATACTTGACTAACATCCTATATAGACTATATACTCGTAGTACATGACCTACCTACTCGTACAATATGAAGTAAGGACCCAGGGCGGTACATCACTTTTGTAAAAACATATCATTGGAAAAAGCTATCTTGCGCGCGAAGGCTTACGTATATGCGTGCTTAGTGCGCACCACAGGGTTTGGTAGTATTAAAACTCCTATTACAGAGTAAAACCATCCAAAACTCACCAAATTGAAAAAAGATCAATAATCAATAAAAATCAACCGTATTTTGATACTAGTACCTAAAGTTCACTATGGCTCTGAACTTGTGGTAGTCATTTGTGAGTTTTGATGAGCACTTTCGCCGCTCCGATACATCTGATAGCCACAGTAGCTGAGCAAGCAATAAAATCATATAACTGAGACATGTGCAATATTATAGGAAACGAAGGTGTTAGTGTACCTGAGCGACAAGTGGGTGGGCGGCGCGCCGACCGGCTGCCTCAGCATCGAGAGCCTCGAGCCGCCGGAGCCGCGCGCCCAGTGGACTTACTTCCTGCAAGGAATCCCGTGACTTTTCTATTGTTTATTTACTTTCCTATCGTTATTATTTCTTTATGTTATAAATATATTTTAGCACGTTTTTATGTATTTTACTGATCAAGAGTAAACACCCTAATTGGGTGTCGCGTGTATAAAGGCATACAACGTAAATGCTAATAATAGAGTTGAAAATTGTATAATTGTATTGTATCTGCGTATAGGCCACACAATATCTACATAACCTAACAGTTTCTACCGTTTTCAGTGTGATTTCGATGGGAGGAAGAGGAGACAAATTCTGTTTTTTGACTGCAGTCATATATACATATTATCAAAGAGAATTTGGGTGGATTGTAAAAGTAAACTTTGCCACAGTAAATTTACTGCCATCTTTCGACACATAATTAAAACTTTTAGAACGCTATTTGACTTTGATCCTTATTCTTTCACTGATATGTGTTAAATTTCTTAAATACCAAAAAATGGCGCCATCTACTATTGCAAAGGTATGGCGCCATCGCTCGAAAAGATGCCGTTCTGGCTGCTGGCAAAGATGGCAGTAAATTTACTGTGGCTACAAAATTTACTTTTACAATGCACCTCTATTTCAAATTATATTTGATATTATTATGTAACTACCTTAAATAGGCAGCTGTCCCACACAGAAGTTACAACAAGGGAATAGCTATGATCAGATAAATGACTTCTATCATACTGCCTCCTCAGTTTTAGACTATCCACTCTGCCATAAGACAGAATGAATAATTTTATGGTATTCAAAAGAAATAAATAGGAATAAATACTAGTAAATTTACATATACATGTCAGCTTTATTACCAGTCATTAACACTCAAATCTTGCACTAGATCATCTCCGCCTGGTATATCATCGATGTCATCGACGGCCACTTTTTTGTTAGACTTCTTCTTTTTAGATTCCTTCTTCTTCTTGATTTTCTTTTTACGCGGAGGCTCGTCTTCGCCTTCCAATTTGAAGTGGTCTTTTTCATCCTCACTGTCAGACGGGAACAGTTCCGTTGGTCCCTCATTCTTGGGTTTAGTATTAGCAGCGTCCTCTGATAACTTCGGTCTCTTTATCATGGGTAATTCTCCAGCAATCTCATCATTTTTGGTCACCTTCTTCCTCTTCTGTATCTTGTTGATCTTGCTCCAGTTCTCATAGAATGTTTGTAACGGTGACCCCTTGGTGCTGATGTTGGTTTCCCACGCTGCTACTAGTTTACTGTCGCTCAGTGAAAAGCTGATCTTGGACCTTTCGCGTTCAATGAATCTACTGTTCTCCTCAATTTTTTCAAGTAACTGGCGAAGCTTTTTAGTGTAGTTGGAAACTGAACAGGTCTTCAGGAACTGTTTTATCTGCAAAAAAAGAGTTTGAATAAATTTAGTTATTTTAATTTGTAAGTATATATTCTTTATTGCCCCAATAACATAAAATTGTTGATGTAAATATATATATGTTAATTTTGTCTTAATTATCTACATTTTTAAGGTCATATATTTATTAAAAAAAGTATGGTCAATAATTAGCCAAAGACGACAGACGCGCGCGGTTAATACAGCCCAACATTTAACATTCGTGCATTCCGATAAGGTTCACGGTGATGCGTCGCACAGGATATGCGTGGCGTTAAAAGGGTTAAATACAAATCCGATTTTACAAGTTTTATAAAAAGGTTTTTTAACCATTAAATTATCGTAAAGAAATTTGACAAACCTGTATGATAGCAAGCAGAGAAAGGTCGGGAAAGGCGATGGAATGCGATTGATTAGCCATATACTCCAGTAGTAATCCATAAATCCTCTCAATGACGGAATCCTTGAATCCATTTTCCATAAGCTGTGACTTGGCCAGTCGGAGAACACAGGACAAGTCCAGTGGCTTCATGGAAACTTTCTTGTGCTTTTTGTTGAAGTCATATGATGTTAATACCTATAAAAGAAGATTAATTATAAATCCAGTGTTCTATTAAAACAACAATATATATATACATATATTCCTGCAATCAGAAACACCTGTACAAGTTTTCAGAAACATAATATATGATTTCATTCATGATAGAAAAGTCATCTATAATAAAATACTAAAAGTAATAAGAATTTGTCAATCTCACCTCTAACAGAAAAGGTAGTATAGGTATAAAAGTGTTGGATTCTTTTGATAAATGTATCAATATTTCAACACAGTGGAATCTGACTGGATAATATTGATGTGTTGGCACCAGCTTGATGGTGTTCGTGATAACCATCACCAGAGGGTAGACCAACGGCTGTAGCTGAGGCTTATTGGTGGTGGCCCCAAGCAAGTCTGCCCACAAGTGCAGTGAGTTCACAAACTGCCAGTTATACACCGCCTGCCTGTTCTCTACTTTCTGAACAACAATAGCATTCCTCAAATGGATAGCCAACTGACGTATGTACAGGAAAACATGCTGGTATGACACATTCAAATCCAAAGTAAACATCTCCACTAAAGACCTCCGCATGAAGTTAATACTTGGCCAAGTAGTGGGACTCACAAACTTGCAGTTCTTCACATAGGTCATGTACATCGCTTTCAGTACAAGGTCTAGTAAGTTTGCTTGCTGGTTTCTTGTGATTCTAAGGATACACAAGAAAGCCAGAACTCTCACAGTTTCCTCCCCTCTACTCCACAGGGTGATCAGCTTCTTCAAAGCATGTTTGGATATTCTGCCAAAACAGGCAACATAGGCAGACATCTGGTGCAAATGCTTCAGGAGTACTGTAAGTATGTTCTCAGATGTAACTCCACCAAGAAGCTTAAGCAAATCATTTAGATACGCCACTAGAGGAGCCTTTATTTTGACAAAATGTTTGCATTTCTGAGGATCCTTGCCTGACTGCTCCATTCCAAGATATTTTTTTATTGCAGCAGGGAGATATAACACACACATTTGAATAACTGCATTGAATACTGAAGAGCCTGAAACATAAAAATTCTATGATTAGATGTGTTGTTTGGTCTTTCTTGTTCCTGATAGTTAAGAAATTTTTCTCATGCCTAGTATATTAATTATAACTAGAAAGGAAGTTGCAGAAACTTTAATTCAGCAACAGCAGTGACACTATATTATAAACTAGTGGCTCTGTGAGCTGTAGACCTTGCATTAGCTTAGAAAATGCAAAAGTTTTTTTTAAGTCATCATCACAGTTAGGGCGTGCAGTCCCGGGACCGGTTCCTAGTTTTTCATTTCCCGGTACCGGGTCGGAGCCGGTACCGGGATTCCCGGTTCTCCCGGTTCTTTATGCTGAGCTGAATTATTTTTATATATTTTGTTTGACATCATTTAACTGTGAATCTTGCAACTAACTTTAATAATAATAATGAAAAGGAATCGTAGGAATAATTAAGAATTTTTTATAGAATAAAAAACACTTTTAGGAATAATACACTTAAATCAGTCTTTATAGTTACTTTAATCAGTCTTAATTGATTAATCAGTTAACAGTGTCATTGATCATAATCGTAATGTTATGAATCATGTGTAGTAACTGTAGTAAGTAATACTTACAAACACCATAATATTTTAAACATTCTTATCATGTTCACAATATCATAATTATCTTAATATTGTAATTAAAAAAAAAAACAAATTGTGCAAAGTTATACAAATTTTAATATCTCAACCTGACTATTTATGTAACATGTCGTCGAATTTACTTGACGTAACGCTAATCATTATTTTAATTTTAAATGTGAACTTAAATAATATAAATCAGTCTAATTATAATAGTTCAATATTTTTTCTATTTCAAATGTGATAACTTAAGATAATTGTAACATTGCAGTAATATAATAATCAACACACTTAAAACAAATACAGTTCTTTTTTTGTAACAAAAATATACCTCACAAATAATGAAATAAATAATTTAACATAAAGAACTTATCAAATACCTAACCAAATCTAATCATTGGCTTAAGAACGGATGGAACTGGAGATCAATAACAATTAGACACAAGGATGTGATTTATAGTTTTATACATAAACATTGTAGTTTAAGTCTTGTGTATATAAAAATTATTAAACTCTGAGTAAAAAGTAATCAATATTACGGAAACTTAAACGTAACATTAACAAATTATAATCAGGTATTTCAGGTCATTATCTAACATTTGAATCTTACAAAATAATAAACTTTTGCAAAATTACACCTACAAGTTTAAAATCAAAATCTGACTAGTTATGTAAATATGTCGAATTTGCTTGACGAAACGCTAATGATTACTTCAATTAAATGTCAACTTAAGATGATATGTATAAATCAGTCGAACTAAATCTAGTACTTAGTCCAATACTTTTATTTGCATCTCTTTTCTTGATAATATGTCCGAAGAAAACTAATGGCGTCTATGGTACGGTCACCTAGAGATGTTCGCAATCGATTGCATATATATCCTGCGGATGAAAAAATCCTTTCTGGTTCGACACTTGTCGGTGGAATAGCACTCAAATGCGACGCTGCCGAACTTGCCGGTGCGTTAATTTTACTGATAATATAAATATTTATTTGATGTTATGGCGGGAACCGGGAGAACCGGGACTCGGTGCTCAGTACCGGTTCTTTGGATTCCAAATAAATCCCGGGATTTCCCGGGAAATCGAGAACCGGTATTTCCCGGGAGGACGCCCTAATCACAGTGACCTCTAGACCCTATTGGTGATTATGTCCTTTATGCCAAATTGAGCAATAATTTCAAAACACTGAATCAACAAAAAGTTCTATTTCATCATAAAATCTATATCACGCAAAATAGGCGCAAGTCGTCGAGTTGCGGAAAATCACCCGAATACAATACAATACAATCATAAAATCTGGTCACAAAATTTGACAAGAATTGGTTGAGAATTGCAACGTGTAGATGAGAACATCCAGACATACGAAAGCAATTTGCCCGAGTTAAACAGAGGCCTTCTCTAACGCTTTGGTCATTAGGCGGGTCCACACAGAGCGAGCATACGCGCAAGGCAATTTCCTCGCGCCCAAACCAGCCAGTGTTGACGATGCTCTGTGGGGACCCGCCTAATAAGTTTGTTTGGAATAAAAACACAAATCACCAAAATGGTTGCCTCTGGTGTTAAAAAAATATTTTTATACCTTCTACTTTGTACTCTCCCTTGGAAGTCCCATCATCACTTGTGGCTCTTAACATGGCAGCATTGAAAGCTTTGATGACAGAATTAAGTGTTGCAATTTTGATTTTCTTTTCACTTTTTAACTCTTCCTGCCATTCAGCCACCATTTTGAGTGTAATTTTTCCTCTAACTTCAACTTCCTCCTATAACAAACATATTTGTGTGAAGATATAATAAAGGAAGTTATTTAACTGGCCAAAATTAATTTAGTTCTGCAGTTAACTTTACACCTACATAAATATGTAATATTCAAGACTTGGGGACAAAATTAAACAGCTGCTCATAACAGAGATATGATTTCAATGTACACAGTTTGACATGTTAAGTCACTACCAGCATGCTATGTTAGGCAGATGGTATGGTATATTTAACAAAACAAATCTTTACATTCCTTTTAGATTTTGTTGGTGTGTATGACTAACCTCAAAGTCACTCTCATCACTGTCAGCCTGCAGAGGGCCCGGCTTGTGCACAACATCATCCTCATCCTCCTGATCCTCTCCATCTGATCCCTCGTCTCCAGACTCCACCCCAAAGTTCAGCAAGTTCTCATCATTCTCCTCCAGGAAGTTGTAAAAGTCTGGATCAATCTTTTTCAGCTTTTCAAGAGATTTCTTATGCGTCTCCGGATCCATTTCCTCATCAGAATCTGTACACCACCAAATAATAATAACAGTCAGAATTTGTTGGGAAAACAGTAAACCACTTCAAAACTTAAATAACCTAGCTACATTTAACTTTTTATATATTTTCTATTAAGTCCCGTGACTCTATATTGCGACGGTGGGATCTAACCTCGGATTATAGATAGGTTATAGGTTCAAAAGTTAGATTCTGTGTCTGACCTGACTCTCTATCTTCTTCATCCGAAGTTTTCACAGGTTTTTTTGTCTTTCCATTCTTTACAATGCTTTTTTTATGCATCTCCGGGGCCATTTCTTCACTAAAATCTGCAAACCGCCGAATGGTAATCAAATTTAGATTCGTTTACAAAAATTAAGCATTCTAAAGTTAGTTTGTGCATACCTGATTCTCTATCTTCCTCAACATAAGGAATTTTTGCCGGTTTCTTTTCTTTTTTTATTTTTCTTTCTTTCTTCATTTTTCAATTATATTGTAATAATAAGAAGGTGATACACGCGGTCCTCGCGTTGAGCATGTGAGGTTGACATGACAATGATGACAACTATGACTTTGACAGTTTATTTTATTTAAAAAAAATGACAGGATATTTAAGCAAATGTTTAAGACGTCATAACCATCAATAAACTTATGCCAGCCTCAAACATGCTTTGATTTAAGAAAAACTTTAAAATCCCTTTACCACGTTTGCTATTGGTCGATATTGCGTCAGTAATGTCATTAATGTCAGTATTTTCTAGACTAGACCCGCAAGATAAATCGCAAGTTTTTCCATCAGTTGTTTTGTTTCACAAACAGCGGCCGGATCCGCCGGATAGTGAGCCGTCAAAAAATATACTACGTCGCGACAATTACCAGTTTTTTTAAAAGATTTTATAACATTGAGACCCTGTGTTAATATCTGTGGAAACGTACACGTAAGTTTTCTTTCACTCAAGAAATTTCTCGGCCTTACGTCAGTTTATGGTGTAAATTTGATTGATCTATTCTTATTTCATGCAGGTTGCATCACGATGTTGTCTCGCATGTGTGTTGCTCGTTCGTCGGCCACTGTAACTCAAGTTTTTAAGGCTCCGGTTCCGCAAAAATTGGTGCCCAAGAATTATGTTATCACTATTAGAAACTACGCACGTGAACCGCGCTCCCGCGTTGCGACCAGGACTCAACCGACACTGTGGGAAAGGTTAATGGCTCCTGCAGGTCCTAACGGTATATACGAAATCTCTGCTCATTCCATACATATATTAACACAACATAAGCATTATGTGACTCTTAATATAATATCTACTTCTTTATTTTCAGCTTTCGGCATTGGAAAAGGGGCTCTGGCTGGTGCATCAGCTGTTGGTCTGGGTGCTCTGTGTTACTATGGCACGGGCGTCAAACCAGGCACCTTGCAGGAAGCACAGTGAGTTGTTTGTTTGAAGTTACTAATATGTTATCTGTAAACAAACCTAATCGAAAACAACAGGGGAAACTATAAATAGAACAGCTGTAATTGTTGTGAAACTTGTTTTCTTACATTGATATTTAAATAAACCCAATATAAACCAAAATAGATGCTAAGAAAATGATTCTAATCTCTCAAGTGGTTGAAAACCTGATTGTAATATAAAGCAGACATTTTTGGTTAAACTATAATGCCCAAAGCAGCAAATTGTGGTAACCCCTAAATAATGAATAGCTGCCAAATGCTGGGCTGAAACATAATTCTAAGAATATGGTGATCTAAAACATTTTAAATCTAAACATGTGGTTTACAAGTAGCCTGTTTTCAGCCTCTGGCCACAGTATGTTAAGGATCGCATCAAGACAACTTATGGGTACATTGCGGGCTCACTCGTCATCACAGCTGGGAGTGCCATCACAGTATTCAGGACACCTGCTCTACTAAATCTTGTTGCTCGAAATGGATGGATGGTAAGTATTCAGACAGTAAAAATTTGTCAAACAAATACCCCCTTATTCATAAATGTCTACTAAAGTTAACAAGCCTTTAATAATCGTTTGTCCCTTTCCAACATATTGGTATGATGGAAAGGGACAAACAATTATAGCGGCTTGTTAACTTTAGTAGACATTTATGAATAAGGGGGATAGTATATACAGTTCAATAATAGTATTCAGTTTTAGCTTGTGTCATGATGACAAAGAAACCTATGGACCTATTCAAGTACTAAAAGTATCATATCATGTCATTTATTCCATTGAAATCATGTTCATTTGTACATTTACAACAACATTGACAACATTTCAAAATTTGTAAAGTGGGCTAAATCGAAAACCATTTTGGAAAATATACTTCTCCTGTACTGTAAAGATATCTTAATTCAAAACGCAAAACTCTCTTGCGCACGGTTGCTTAAATAAAATAATAAATTGCTTAGTCCAATAAATATGTCTTGAGTTAAAAACAACATAATTTTTTAAAGGAGAATAAAAATTATTTAGTTTTATCTTTACAAATTTTTAAAGCGAATGGTAGTTATTTAAGATATTAATTATTCGCCGCAAGAAAAAAAGTCTAAGAAAGAGATATAGCATGCTCTTAAAAACGGTTTTATCTTGAGTAACTCTACCTCAAACCAAAAAATATAACCAAATTCCAAAGAAGAAGCACCAAAATTTTCCTTTGAGACTTTTAAGTTTTTAGGCAAGAGCGATTAATTCTTGGTTTGAGACTTTTAAGTTTTTATACAAGAGCCATTAATTCTTGGTTTGATGTTTTCAACCTACAGTCAAGAGCCAAAGCTATTTCAAAGAAGAAGCACCAAAATTTTCCTTTGAGACTTTAAGTTTTTAGACAAGAGCGATAAATTCTTGGTTTGATGTTTTCAACCTACAGTCAAGAGCCAAAGCTATTTCAAAGAAGAAGCACCAAAATGTTGCTTTGAGACTTAAGTTTTTACGCAAGAGCGATTAATTCTTGGTTTGATGTTGTCAATATACAGTCAAGAGCCAAAGCTATTTAAAAGTAAAAGCACCAAAACTTTGGTTTGAGACTTTTACATAAAATAGTATCAATAAATTTGATGAAGGAGACAAAAGCGCTGGTGGCCTAGCGGTAAGAGCGTATGACTTGCAATCCGGAGGTCGCGGGTTCAAACCCCGGCTCGTACCGATGAGTTTTTCGGAACTTCTGTACGAACATCTGATATTCACCAGTCGCTTTTCGGTGAAGAAGAAAAACATCGTGAGGTAATCGGGCTAATCCCAATAAGCCCCTCTAGTTTAACTAGTGCCTACGCCAATTCTCGGGATTAGTTTCCAAGCGGACCCCAGGCTCCCATGAGCCGTGGCAAAATGCCGGGACAACGCGAGGAAGAAGAAGAAGATGAAGAGGATTATTGAAAACTACAAAGATTTCAACGAATGACGAAAACCATGCTGGTTTAAGAAAATTCATTCTTTATTCAAGACATACTAAACTTGGCGTTAAGAGATTTCAGCTCTAGATATAAATAATATCTATTTCACATTGAGTAACGCACTCTTGAACCAATGCTTTTTCTTGTTTTTATGGAGAAATATAATTATCAATTCAATTATGACTATCTAAGCCCCAAGAAACAAAGTTTCTTGGCACGAGTTCTTTAAGTATTGCACTAAGACAGTTAGGTTCAATTTAAAAAATACATTACTTAAAACAAAACGTAAACGCTCTTGGTGAGAATAATGAGCTTTTTAAAAAAAAACTTTTTATAGCTCGGATAGAGAATTAATTTTTTTAGCTTAAATAATAAACTTTGAAATATTTTATATCTTGACGCAGGAATTTTATTGTTTCCTTATATAGGAAACACAAAATGTCTTGACACAAGAGTATTTACTTGGCTGGAGAACTATTTTTTTTCTGTGTATGTAACTAGTTATTTTATTTTATTTCCATTCATTTCTTAGAAAATCGCAAAAAAGTGTAAAGATAAGATAGATATGTTTATTTTCAAGTAGGCATATTACAATGCACTTATGAACGTCAAATAAAGCTACACCTGCTCTACCCCTACACCTCTGACCCCAGAAGATTTAAATCCCCCCTCAATTGGAGGAGGGTATCCCAATATGAACTGGCAAGAAACTCAGCGGGACACATCGTTTCATAACATTACATCTTATAATTAACATGCATTAAATAAGAAAAAATACAATTTAGATTACTATAGAAATCATATGTAAACTGGAACTTCGATGTCATTACTATGGTTGTATAAGAAAAAAATATTTTATGTATATAATTTGAATTGTGTTGGGTTGTGATAGACTTATAAATTTCAAATGTCATTGTCACGTCTTTGTGTTTTACGTTTATTCACAGGTTCTTTCTTTCAATATAATATTATTAGAGCTTTTCAGCCGTAGTAATGACATCATACTACACTTACGACCCTTTGGTATTCGCCACTTTTAGATTTGATAGCTTTAAATGAAAAGTTTGTTTGAAAGGTGAAATAAAAAAAACATGTATACATTAGAATTTCATTTTCTTCAATACATGACATAAATAGCCTACATGAAAAAATTAAATGTTGTCAATTCACTTGTAATGTTATAAAAAATGTAATATAATACACAAATTATATTTTTTTACTTTGATGCTAAACTGGCATATACAAGATTCTACTTGTCATACTTCGTAATGCTTACTATTTCTGATTCAGAAATTTTAAATTGTAGTTTTGTTGGTACATTTGTATTTATACAAATCTATTTGGCCTAACAAAAAATATTAATAAATCTTTGTATATGTGCTAAAACTCATGTGTTGTAATTTCCCAGTCAATAATCATGACCATGGGCCTCATGATTGGATCGGGCATGGTCGTGCGAGGCATGGAGTATAAGCCAGGCTTTGGCCCCAAACAACTGGCCTGGATGGTGCACACTGGCATCATGGGGGCAGTAATTGCACCTATCTGCTTCCTGGGAGGCCCTGTTCTTTTGAGAGCTGCTTGGTAAGTTAACTAAATTATTAATTTGTTTATGCAACCGTTGTATAAGAAGGGTCAAAAGAGGCGAGTGAAACGAGTTACAATGTGAGCCGGAGCCAAACATTGTAAAGGAATACGCCATGAGCATTTTTACACCCACTTATACAACATTGCATACAATACTTTTCCTATGAGTCAACAAAAATAAATCTTAATTTAGGTAAAAAAAGCAAAAGTATATAGCTAAGATACGCGAGCATACCTTGTTACGCGCCCAGCCCGCCTCGGCCCGACACCTTGTCGTAACTCATGAGGCCCTGGTACTTGCTCTTTGCTAAATTAAATTTTTGGACAGTTTTTCTCGATTTTGGCCACAGTAGCCTATGGAGACTAACAAGCAACGCTAAGCGGTCTTCATAGTTTATGGGTGTTACTATATTATGCAACCAAATGAATATTTTGTAAGTTGGCAGCAATGCACTTAGTTTGAAACTGTATTAGTTTTGATTTTGTTAGGTTGGTTGCAATATGGACAAAACTTTTAGTCATAACTTTGATATGCATAACAACTTGTAATAATTATCATTGCGCATACAAATGAAAAGTCATATTATATTGTGTCATACATTTTTAGCCATAATATTTATTAACATACATGCTCAAAAAATATATGACAACTGCTATATGTCATATATTTTTTGTGCATACCTAACGAACCTAACCTAAAATTTTATGCGAATTAAATTTATGACTATAAAAATTATGACATAACTCATTTATGACAAAAACCCAGTTATGCTTAGGAATAAATCTGACAAAAGATTTTTATGACTCCCAATTGTATGCATAAAGTGTTATGACAATTAAAAATATGACGAAAGTTGCTATGCGACCAGAGGGAATCCCCAGTAACGTTATAGCGATTTTAAAGCACAAGTGCTGTTATGAGGAATAGACAATATAGACTTGAAACCTTATATTCGTGTTAATGAATGTATAAATGACAGATAACAGTAGAGGAGTAGGAAAAATACTATAAAAAGATTGAGTATTTAAAACACGACATGACAACTATTTGGGAGCCTTTAGAGAAATCCTTCATTGAATAAGCTAACTGTTTGGAATTTGGTTCTAAAGGATTAACAACTACTACTGGACAAATTTTAAATAGATTAATCATATACAGTGTGGAAATAGTACATTATTGCCGAGGCCGGGATAAGAGTAATTCGTGGATGAGTGTTAGTTTTCGTCCGACAAAAAAGACGAATCCACGAATTGCTGTTCCTGCCGAGGCCTATATAATGCTTTTCTTCAAACATGCGAGGACATCAGGTAAAATAATGTAAGCATCAACCAGCACTGAAATGGAACCTTCACATTAAAAACGTCAAAAACAATTTCCCTCTTCAATTATTTTTTAAACCGTAAAGGCACAACTATTCTGCCATTCAGTACCATTCAATATTTGCTCATTATATATAATTGTGCAATATAAGCTGTATTTGTATGCATGAGATCCTTAAAAAAAACATAAAAGTTGTATAGTCTTTGATTTTATTAAGCAGTATTCGCACGATCATACACAACGGTCTTACACGACTCTATCCTATAGCTTGAAATGATACTGACCGGGTCGTGTAGACGCAGCCTGCGGCTATATTAATTAGTAAAAAACGATATAGGAATAACTTCCTGTCCGCTAAAACACGACAATAATGGTTTTTTTTTTTTTGAGTTTGATATATTTTTGCTACAATAAGTTGAACATTTCCGAGCATATTGGAGAAAAAGTATGTTTTGTATCTTTTTAAAAATAAAACAAAGTTTCCTTTGAGTAAAATGAGCTAGCTTAAGGTTTAAATGCACTTTCCCTCCGGATATATATAAACTCAATTATATGCTAGGACCAAATGCTTACATATTTCGGACACCTCTCACATCGCGTAAAGAGTAATAATTATGGGCACAGTTGAAGGTACGAGACCGCAGGGCCCTTTCCCTACCAGATAGTGTGGTCAAATTATGTAAGTGCTGCATAGGTGCAGATGCAATTAAAAAAACAAGGCCATGCCTTGGCGAGGAACAGAACCCTATGGAGGAACCTGGTCTTCAACGGAAGGACATGAAGTCACGTTCCTCAGTATCGAGGGACCGATAAATAAATGCTCCAAAATTATTGACACGAATTCATAGCATCTTTACTTTAGGCACTATATGTACTCAAGACACCCAATTCCAGCCACTTGATTGGTCCAGTAGCTGGAATTGGGTATCTTCATCTAGATTCAAGAAATTTGAATTTTTTGTACATTAAATAGGAGTGCTAAGTTGTTGATGTGGGGCTGGCAATGTATCGTTCATACACACCAAAGTGGTCTCCAATAGGTTTTCAATGAAGCATACTCGTGCATACGTGTTTGCAGGTACACAGCGGGCGTAGTGGGCGGGCTGAGCACGCTGGCGGTGTGCGCGCCGTCGGGCGAGTTCCTGAACATGCGCGCGCCGCTGGCCATGGGGCTCGGCGCCGTGTTCGCCGCCTCGCTCGCCGGCATGTTCCTGCCGCCCACCTCCGCGCTCGGCGCCGGTCGGTACCTGCACCTGTACCTACCATCAGCTGACTAAATATTTAGGCATACTTCTTGAAGGGAGCCCCCGAACATGGCGGGAGGATCGCCCTCAAAGTAGACCCCGGGTGCGTTGGGACGTCGACATCAAAAAGACTGCGGGGAAGAAGTGGCACCTGGTCGCACAGAACCGTGACGAGTGATGTAAAATGAAGGAGGAAGCCTACACCCGAAGGGTAGAGACGGGCTAAAGAGACAGAGAGTTGGTGAAGAATACAAAATGACATTATCAACCAAAAGATACCACATTGTCGGTTGATTTCAAATTGAAGCTATTCCATATAGCTAATAGCGCTTTATTGACAACCGACAACAAGTACCCTTTTGGTTGAGGATGGCAAATTTGTTCTGTCCTAATGGTAATAACTGGGAAAAACCGTTATCTTAAACATGGTCCAAAGGGGCTTGACCCACTATACTTAGGGAGATAGGGAGTGGTAATACCCCGATTTTCTTCATAAGATAAATGAACTTTCCGAAAAGAAACGATGACCAGGTAATTTTATATTTCCAGGTCTATATTCGCTGAGCTTGTACGGCGGTCTGATCGTGTTCAGCGGCTTCCTCCTGTACGACACGCAGGCCATCATCAAACGAGCCGAGATGCACCCTATGTACGGCATGCAGCCCTACGATCCCATCAACTCGTAAGTACATAATTGTAAGGCCTCATTTGGGATTGCTACATGGTTACGTAATTAAAGATTTTAAATTATAAGTATCCACGCAGTCGCACACTTCTAAAGCAATCTTAAAGATGCATCACGCTCAATCACTGTAAAAGTACCGACTTATGTTTAATTATTTGTGTATTTGTGTGTGTTGCATCTATAAGATTACTTTCTATTGAGTGTAGATTTGACAGTCTAAATATACGTTTTTTTTTTACAGGGCGGTGTCTGTGTACTTAGACGTCCTGAACATCTTTATGCGCATAGCTATGATCGTGGCTGGCGGCGGCGGCAACAGGAAGAAGTAGACGGCATACTTACATGTAGCCAAATAATAAATTATATATAATCCATGCTTACCACCAATGTTAATTTTCGAAGTAAAAATAAATTACGTAGTTAAATTCTTCGTAAAAAATCGACTCCCTAAGTAAGGAGGCTTCGAACGATGTGATATTTACTTAGATAAGTTTGGACTTTGTAGGTATTTTTAAGGATAGAGCGTAGCCGTAGAGATATTTCAACATATTCTAAATAACCTTTTAATTTCTACTACAATATCATTTGTGACGTTTTAAGACAAACCGCACCTTGTTAGATGTCAATAAGGACAATTTCTAAATGCGTCTTCATACATGTAGCGCCTTAATGACAAGTGAGGAAGTGGTACCTGTTGACTAAAAACGATGCATGTAGTCTATTTATAGCGGAAGAAAATAATGGCGAAATGTTGAGCTGTCTCCCCGGGTACATGCAACGGGGTCAAATGTTTTAGCGACGGATCTCGCTTTTATGAATAAATTATCCAGTAACTTATTAATTGTTGTTTTATTCCTATTCCATGGAAAATAATTCGCGTGTAATATTTACGGTACCATATCGGACTCACGGTTACGTTCGGCGGTGTTAACATAACCGGCCCGCTTCAAGGAACAAAGGCATTCTCTGACAATCTCGCTTGCTAATGCTGTTAACCCTTTACCAGGCTGACAGTTCAGAAATGACAATGGAATGTCAGTCTTACTCATCTAAAATAGAACACATGTTTGAAGTGCTTCATGTGGGAAATATATATCCCTTAGCCTGGTAAAGGGTTAATGTAAACATTGGACCAGGAATGCGGGCCACTATAACCTTGCAGGTGCCTTGCGCCGACTTTCGCCAGTAAAAAAAGAACATTAGAAGTCTCACGCAATTTCATATTATATATTAGTTTCTCATTGTATATTAGATTCAGATATTAGGATAAAGGTTAACGCGTGCCATTATTTTTTACTTAAGCATCATGGTGTAATAGTCCATATTTATAGAGTCTGTGCGGAAAGAGAAGACTCGTGGAATGTATTGGGCCCCATACATTCCACGAGTATTCTCTTTGCGCATAGACTATAAGATTTTACTTTACCTGGAGTTTGCGCAAAGGTTCTTTTCAACTAGACCAAACTTATTATTTATTTATTATTGTCAATGTATCGCCACGTCTAAAAATATCGATATAGACAAAGTGCCAAAAATATGTATAAACCACCTTAATACTCGTATATGGGCAATAACATAGAGAAGTAAGAAGTAATAGAGTGCAAAAAGTCTAATGCTCAACGAGTTTCAGCTAATATTATAAACAGAGTAAGTGTAGGAGTTGAAAATAGGGTTCCGGTTACTCTGGTTATAATATTAGCGGAAACTCGTTGAGCATTAGACTTTTTGTTTGCCGCGATATCTATTGTCGAGTAGCAGAAAGCGAGAGTTACGCTACTCGATGCTAGATGTCGACTGCGTATATATTAAGCATTTTGGTACCAAAACTGATGTATGGAGTGAGCACTCTATTACTTCTTATTTCTCTATGGCAATAATAATCGTACTAACAGCAACTGATTAATTGATCATCGATGGAACTTATGTCTTTGTAATAAGGTTACGCATTGTAAGTATCTGGACCGTGTATAATAGACAAAAAGTTACTGACATTTTATAGCTCTCAAATAAGAACAAAAATATAATTAGTGTACCAAATGTAAAACAACAAAAAGCCGAAATAAAATTAAAAAATATTGAGATTGTCATTTCTCTCCTGTCAGCGTAATCTTCCTGATTGAAAAATGCTATAACTACCTTTAATCATGTGATAAAATGAAAAAACTGAGTTAGTTCCTGTTCAAGCTATAATAGTTTATTTTTCATTCAGCGATAATTAATTCAGTAAAATATTGATTCAAAAATATAATATACAATAGAATGGATATCATTGTAAAGCACTGTAGGCCACAAGCATGTAAGTACTTGAAATAAGAGTCAATATTAAGGTACGAGATTTATTCTTATAGGTATTATAGTTCGGCGGCTTTTTTCGAAATAGTTTTGGAATAATTTGATAAGCCTCGATAGTTCACGTCGTCGACTAGATTTACTCTCACATCATGGTATCGAGTAGATATTTTACAGAAGTAAATATGAGAGAAAGACCATAAAAGCAATATAAAGCTTGTGTCGTATGTGCACGGATTTCACACGTTGTCATATTATGAGCATTTACATTTTTTGTTGAATCAATGGAGTTTCGTCCCTTACCCGATGCATTCTTAAAAATTAAATTGCATGCATTCATAGGCGTTCTAAACATGTATATGGCGAAAATTTATTTAAAATAATACACAGTAAGTTATTTATGAATTCACATATCTGATAATATTTTATTTATGACATGAATGTATCAAACCAGGGACAAAACGGGGAACTTATTAAAACTCAACTAATTAACCTTTTCGTCTAGCTGCACGGTTCGATCGATCGATTTTATATAGAACGAGTTAGCCAATTCCACGCCCAGTTACCCGTTTCGATGTGTTTTAGGATGGTATTCTACCTGTCCAATTTTTTGGTCCGATATTTGCATCTCACATTTTGCTTATTAAGAGAGTGTGACGCAATGCACATTGGACAAAGAAATTGGACAGTTGGAATACCATCCTTAGATACCTATTGACGAAAATCAACCACTTCCTAGTATATAAATGCGAAAGTGATAAGGATAAGACGTAATACCGAGCGATATCTTCTATTGTGCTAAGGTATTGTTAGCTAACTTAAAAAATCTATCACAACATAGTCAACAAAATTACGTAGTACGTCATATAAAAACGAATATAACAGATAGATGCAAAAATATCACAATGTCAAAATAAGTTCTTTGGAATAAAGGCTTCGGTTTTAAAAAGATCCGCTAGTAGTCATCAGTATATAGTATTGTTTTAGCATTAGCAAAGATAATTTGATATAGAGGTGGATTGTCAAAGAAAACTTTGTAGCCACAGTAAATTTACTGCCATCTTTCGACACATGATTAAAACCTTTAGAACGCCATTTGACTAAAGTGGCGCCACTATTTGATACTTAACAAATTTAACACATATCAGTGAAACAATAAGGATCAAAGTCAAATGGCGTTCTAAAAGTTTTAATTATGTGTTGACAGATGGCAGTAAATTTACCGTGGTTACAAAGTTTTCTTTAACTATCCACCTTTATTTCAAATTCTCTTTGGCATTAGTAACCAACGTAAGGTTTAATGGATCTTTCTAAAACTGACCCCTAACTTAGTAAATACATTAAGTTACGTGTTAATCAGTCCCTCGTAAACTAACTAATTGCTTACACAATTGTAAGTACATTATTATTTAAATTAAAAATTACATTCATCAGAATATTTTGAAATTTACTAATTAAAGTAAACAGATTCCTTAATGATAGACATAAATACAATTTAATACTTTGTAGTCGATTTAAATTTTTGAACACCTCAACAGTTTTAAACCTGTGTGGTCTCTAATAAAATCTCTATTCCAAAAGGAAGTTTAACAAGTTGAAATTGTTTATTCAAAAGTTTAATCGAGGGCGGAAAATTAATCTCAATTAACAGATTTTTAGAATACTGCAGTCTACACAAAATTAGAATAACACTGCGCGAATACCATGTAGCCTTGACTGTTTTTCCATTTATTAAAATATACGTTTGCTTCTCACTTTCACAAAATTTCCGCTAGCTTCAACATCTTCTTTTAGTACAGTCAAGATTTTTAATACGTATAATATTTACTTACTTAATTAGGCGGGTCCACACAGAGCGAGCATACGCGCGCGGCAATTTCCTCACGCACAAAACGGCCAGTGTAGACATGCCTCGGAGGAAATTGCCTCGCGCGTATGCTCGCTCTGTGTGAACCCACCTATAGAGCTAAATTTACAACTGTATACATATTGTGACCTGTACTGATGCAAATTTTATTGCACGTCCGTACCTATCAACTTAGCCACCACGGTTCCATTATTGAATGTACATAATAGAATATCATAGTCTCTACTAGTGTTACAATTCGATAAATACATATTACGAAAATACACTATGAGCGAGAGGCAGGTTCACGTGGTGACGTCACCTTTGTTCTGGTGTTTGAGATAGATGGCGTACATATGGCGCGCCTGGTTGAGCACGCGGTTGACGTTGTGCTTGCGCACCATCTTGTCGAAGTGCATCGCCAGCTCGTTGTAGTCCATGCGGTTCCGCATGACGTAGTGGCGGTGCTGCAGCAGCACCGTCAGGCACAGGAACATGAGGAAGGGGTTCCCGCCGCCGAACACGCTCGGCGGCGGCAGCCCGCTTATACTTTTAACGCCGTCACCCGCGGCAAAAGTCTTCTGAACGGGCGGTTTTAAAGCTTCATACTTTTTTTGGAAGTTGTTTATAGTCGACGCGACACTGTGCAAATTCGTCGGCTTCGCATTCAACAGCGACTCGCAGTTTCTCTTCGCATTTTCCAACTCCTGCGACATATTCGAGAAGAATTTGTGTGATTTCGAGACGCCGTCGTCTGTGGCCGTGGGGGTCTGCGCGTCGTGGGGCGGGCGGGGCGGGCGGGGCGGGTCGGGCGGGCGGTGGCGGCGGATGGGCGTGACGGACTTGCGGCCGCCCTCCTCGAAGATGTCGGCCGTGTCGTCCAGCTCCAGCTCGGGGTGCTCGTCCGGCGTGTGCGGGCACGAGGCCGCCCGCGCCGCTCGCTTGTGTAACGGGTTCTCCCACAGGTAAATATCTTCCGCGCTCCGGGCGTTCGACTTTATCGTATCCATGGGTGACCGCTTTGCCGTTTCCCCGACTTCCGTTTGAAGCTCTAGTGTGTCCTTCGTCTCCCGCTTGCTCCGCTCGTCCCCTTTCTCCTCGGTGCTGGTGGAGTCGGAGGGCGAGTCGATCATGCTGCACCGGTTGACGTACGAGGGCCCGAACACCTGCCGATCCAGATGCTCGAGTTCCAGCCTCAGCTCGCGCGTCATGGAGGTGGTCATCGGGTAGTACTCCTGCGAGTCGTCGGGGCTGCTGCCGTCGTTGGCGTCGTTGTAAATGCTCCTATTGATTTTGTTTAGGAGGGACTCCTTGACGCTCGGTTTACTAAGGTCACTTTCGTCCATAGACATTTTGTTTAAAGTGATTTTGGGGTACGCCTTACTGGTCTCTATGACCGAGTGTGCTCGTTGTAGTTTTTCCCGTCTGATCGGATCAGGTTTGCTGCTCGTCGCGAAATTCAAGAATTCGTTTAGGTTTTTGATCATCTTCACTTTCGGCCTGTTGTCGGGATCTACGTCGTTGAGGCCATCGAACTTGTTATTGTGCACGGATATTTTGTCTCGCAGCAATCTTATTTGTCCCCCTAACGTCGTATCCTTTCCATCCGGGTGCGCTTTTCCATTGACGACGCTCCCGTTGCTGGCGCGGATCGGATCTCGTTTCTGAGAATCTGGCGAGCTCGTCATATTTGGCTCGGGAAGCTTGGATTCCTTAGAATCTTCACTCGTATCGACCTCATTGTCGAGTTTGGCTTTGATAGTTTGCAAAGCGGCGTCGTCGAGACTCTGGAACTCCTTGGCGCGTTTGAGCGAGGAGTCCTCCAACGTCGCGCTCTCGTCGAGACTGTGGTTGTGCGGGCGCTGCGTGGCCAGCGTGGGCGCCTTGACGCTGGCGAGGCTGAAGCTGGAGCTCTGGCGGCGGATGGCGCACAGCTTGGTGTAGGCGTTGTCGCGCGGCGCCTTCACGAGCGGGCTGAGCGGCGGCGAGCCCGGCTCCGCGCGCTCGGCCAGCGGGAGCTCGCCTGCGGGCGTGCGCTGCGGCAGCGACGCCCAAAGCACCTGGCAACGAAACGGGAGCCCTTAGTATTTCCAGTTTCTGCCTTCGTAGCGAGCTAACCTTCGTTTGTAACCGATGCTAAAAAACATACTGCACTAATAATGAAGTGAGAGCATTACATACAACTTTAATGTGAAAATTCGCCAGGGATGCTCCTTTAAAAATCCAAAATTAGATATTTACATTAAGTAGGTCACTTGTTTTCTCTGTTAAATAAGACCCACCTCGAGCATTCGAAGCGCGTCATCGAACGCGAACTCGCGTTTCATCTCGAGCAAGAGCCAGCGGTAGCAGAACAGCAGGTCGTCGGCCTGCTGGGACTTCAGGTACGCGTAGAAGTCGGGGTCGTACACCTAAGGAAGACAAAACACAATTGGTACCAAGTAAAATCCTACATGTTCAGTAGGTTTTTCGGAAATCTGAACACAGTTTACTCGCTTCCTAAGTATTATCATGATGCATTATAGGAGAAGCAACAATTAACTTGTATTCCATGTTTTTAAAAACCTAGCAGGTGAAACTTTACCATAACGAAATGTGATAAAACACGAAAACCAAATTTCATTAATAAATTTGTTTCGTGCATTAAGAGGTTCAGCTAGGAAAATACTAAGAAAATAGGCACAACATCATACACAAAGTTGACCTTGGTAATTGAAATTTTACAATAATTAAATCAGCCTCTTCTATGCGGCGCTATTTTCTATATAAAGTGTTCGGACCCCGAGTGACAATAGACATAAGCGATAGATAGATAGATAGCGATCTTTTTTCTGTTCCTAACCTGCAGCGAACTTGAGCGTCACGGTCTCGCCACCCAGCAGGCAGATGTAGGCGCTCGTACCCATGGTGCTACTCGTAGCTGTACTACACAGGTACCTGCAGCGCCTCGGTGAGGTGCGCGAACTTGAGCGTCATGGTCTCCCCGTCGAGCAGGAAGTTGCAGTGCAGGCGAGCCATGAGCGCGCACAGGCAGATGTAGGCGTGCGCCTCGTCGCCCATGGTCACCAGCAGCGGCGAGGCCAGGTCCGACATGCCCTGGCAGTACGACACGCGCGGGTGCTGCAGTGCGTACCTGCCAGGGTAACATACATACCCGTAAGATTGACGTACTTCCAATTTTGCAATAGAATTCCTGATCATCATAAACTATGACGCAGGTGCCTAATAAATAACTGTCTATACTTTCATTCCAAATAATATTATGAATACCGACTATACCTATTATATGATTATACCTTGTGGCAATCGAACCTTAGTGTAAAACCAAAGGGGGACTGATGGGGTATATAGGCCTTGGCGAAACTGGGCACCTAGTCTAATGGTGCGATTAACCATGAAAAAGAATCAGTAACCAAATTATAAACCTGCTCATCAAATCAGAGAAAAATCTTCGAGGCAGACATTAGTGGGTAATCAACTTTAATTAGTAATATGTTATGTTGATTATATATGTGAGTACTTATAACAGAGACTCGCGCCTGCAGTCAAACTGTGCAAACAGTTTTGCAGGAAACTGATTGTAAGTTTATTTCATGTAATAATAATAAACAAACAAACAACTAATCAGTAAAATAGCCACTGATATGTATGAAATATTTTGGATACCTATCAGCAACTCAATACATAATAAAATGAAAAGTACAAATTCTTACGTGGTTAAAATATTGAAGAGTGAAGCTATATTTTGATTATCGTCGCTGCCGGCGTAGAAGTTGTGGTGCCTGTCTGTGCGCAACACGTCTTTGCGAACCATACTCGTCACGTACGCCAAGTCGGCGTTCACCTGCAATGTACAGTTTCATGAATACGTAATATTATTACTATTAGGGCCTGTTTCACAATGTCCAAGGAAAGTATTGGAAAGCTAATTAACAAATAATTAAAAAAAAAAACTGCTGAGGCAGACAGAGATATGACGTGGAATGATTGCATGACTTTATTTAATTAACTTTGTACCTACAAATGGATAGTTATTAAAATATGTCAATTAATTAAACGAACATTGAACAAAGGAAACAAATTTTACTACCCCCGCATTTGCCCATGATTTATACAAACAAGGTTGCCAAACCAGTGGCAATTAAACTTCAGCCTTCAATATTCGGTTAGTTTGGTAACAAGTACATACTATTCCTTTCTGTATGCAGTCTTTCCACCGTGCTCTGAGAGTGTAGTATTCGTTGGCTTTCCTCTTTATGTAGTCCATTCGTTCCTTGCCCGTCATTCCATCCGGATACACGTTCAGTATGTGTTTCCAAACTACTTTCCTGCAAAAAAATACACGTTTACAAAGTATTATCAGAATATATCTTTGTTTTGGTTCCAGTTGGTTGATTTTTGGTACATATCAATGAACTTCCGTTACACTAAGGTCACTTTTAAAATACCTACTTTAAATTGGTTAATTGTTGTTTATTGCATGTTTTTTTCGGTGAACAGTGGTTACTTTTTGCCAAGCCTGATAATAATATATGCATTTATATGCGTGTTAGTTTTAAGTATATTGCTGTGCCCTTGCAGGGTGTCACATATAAACCCACATACTTTAAGCTCCACCTAATAATGTGTAATGTGATATGCAATAAACATTTTGAATTTTGAATAATTTTCTGGTCAATAGTATGGCTTATGAATTTTGCAAAGTTAGATAAAGCTGCAAAAATGATGGCATTGAATGTTATAGAATAATAAGAGATAACGCTAAAAGCACTTAACGTCTCGCGGCTCACCATACAATAAAAGTTGTCAGTCAAATGTGAATCAATGGTATTAGAAAATGGAATACAATTTGTTGTTTTAACATCGAGCGAAATAAACCAAAAGCAACTCTGTTCCAATAAATAATTATTTAAATTTCTATGTTGATATTATGATAGTGAACCTCAAGAGTATAAAGTTTTAATTCCTCCTAAACTAACAGTACCTAGTAATTTTCACAGACTACTCAGTTAATGATGAAAGTCTGTCTAATATAATATGTAATGGCGAAGTAAATGATTTCAATACGTACACGCATACAACGTAACTCTATTTTCTCCGCGTCTTAAATATAAGCAACAACTGCTAATATTTTAGGGTAAATAAACTGGCTTGGTGAGTTGCTTCGAAAAAGTTGGAACTATTCGTTATTTTCCATCAATACCTTAAACTAGGGTCTATCCCGCCGCAATAAATGGCTTCTCTCAGCTTGGTAGTGTTGGTGATCTGTCCGACCGCGTCGAGGAAGGTGCGGAACTCGCTGTCAGAGAGCGGCGCGCGCGGCGGCGTGTTCGGGTCCTCGTACAGGTTCAGCGCGCGAGACACCATGTTGAACGTCTTCTCGACCTGGCCAAGCATTAGACTTGGGGAGTTAGTCACAGATGACGTGCGGATTTCGCTGGTATATGGGATTAATTGGAAAATGTGATATGCTGTAGCATGACGATTTATGTTAATGCGAAATGAAAATTTATTGTTAATATCTAAGGCAAGTTATTACTCATTATTTCATACATAATATTATGCAAACTGAAGCTTGTGAGAGCTTAGTTAAATAACAGCTCGATTTTCAAGTCCAGTTTACTATGAATTTCAGTTAGCAAATATGTACCTAGTTTATTTAGGAAACAGTTATTGTAAACCTCAAACGGAAGAGCGGGGTTTCCTGACACAGATGTATATATTCATATACTAGGAAACTCCAGCCATTATATTATAATTGTAATTATACGCATGCGGGAGTGTGGTCATGACCCTCGCTCCGGGTCGTTTTTGATGCAGAGGTTGTCCATCGCCGTTCAACGTGGCAACGCAGCGAGCGTGATGGGCTCCTTTGCATCTGGAGGGGCGCGGGGCGAGTTGTGCGGATAGTTTTTGTATGTCTGTTAGATTTAGGATTTAGTTCAGTTTAGGTTAAGATTTTTGTGTTTGTATAACTTTGTATTTTTACTTTATACTTTATTTATATGTGGAGTAGCTAATGTATTTTAATTAATATGTTGTAATTTTAATTTCTTTTTTTATGTTATTTGTGCTAGTTATGTAAGTTGACATTATTATTATTACCAATATTAAATAAATACTTTTGAATAGACCAAAATAAATTGTAATTTATTTGTTACCCAAATAAACATTTTTCATTTTCATTTCAGTTTTAGAAAATTCTTCAGTACTTCATAATGACCCCAACAAATAAGTTTATACCTAAATATTTATTGAGTTCGTAATTAGGGTTCCTCTGCTCTAAAGGAACCCTAATTCTCTTCACAACAAAGATAATTAGTGTCCTGCATAATTAATATTAAACATTCATTTTTCACAATTTTCTTTCTTATTATGAATAATCGAGCACTAGAAAATGCCATACTTCGTGTTCATACCAAATTATCACTCAATAGGTATCTGACAATCTGATCTAGAAACTGACATTCATAGAAAAGTTACCTGATTCATAAACAGCCCCTGTAAGCCAGTGGGCACTTCCTGCTTCTCTGGCTGATGCGGCGCAGGCGCCACGGTGGGCGGCGGCTCGCGTGGCGCCGGGCTGAGACCGGGCGGCTCCCAGTCCTCGGACGCCTCTGCAAACGGCTTCATGTCTACGCGGAGCTGGACGCATGGCTCCGAGCGCTGAGTTTGAGCTATATTATGCGCCCTAGAGACGAAATAGGCATATGTTTGTAGTTAGAAAACTTAAGAAAAATATGGCAATATTTTAATATAAAAATATCATGTTCTTTGCTGTCTACAGACACATATGTCATTTCTATCAGTAATATAATTCGCAAGTTTTATCTATTAACATACCTTGTGAAAAGAGATGAATTTTAGTTGATCATACACAAAAAAAAAAAAACATTTAGAGTGGTAATAGCAAATTTATTTTTAACTTAAACTTTTAAGCCCAAGTTATATATAATTCACATGTTACTTTTTAAATTTGTGATATAATGAATAACAAAAAACTAATTAAAAAAAAACATGTCTTACTTGAGAAAAGCAGCATCCAAATCCCAGTCAGAAAGCAGTGGCAAGAAGATCTCCTGACCATAGTCATCAGCAGTCCGGTATGACAGTGTGAAGTCAGACTTGATGTCAAATGCTTTTACTAAAATGCTTTGTAAAACCTCCAGAGAGGTTATCTGGGGATCAACCGAAAACTTCCTCAGTTCGGGCTGTAGCTTGCCTTCACACTTCTGAAAAGAATCAATGAATTCATTAAGATCTTAAGAGAGCTAACAGCGTAAGCTAACAGTGTAAACTCCATATAATGTCACTTGATATTTACTCCCTATAACATCAACATTTGTTAGCTTAGTTGGTTTACTTTAGGTTTATTTTCTCTCTATAATAACGAACTGAGTGTGTTATATAGAGTTTACACTGTATTTTTAGGAAGCCAATTACTTGCAGTAGCTGTTAATGAGTATAATATTTTCAGCCCTAACTTGCATAAAATATATTGCATGTAGCCACAATCTTAATATCTGTTTAGTGAAAAAATTATTGCACACTTTGCATACATAATATTTATTGGTTAAGATATTTAACCCCTTAACTTCACATCAACTTAATATTTGATCAGAAATCTGAATCAATATAAAATTCCAAGTGTAAAATCTTAAGTTTGTGTTAGAGCTGGGAAATTTTAAAGCCTAGGAATAAATGTATACATAAAGTATTCTATAAATTGTATATAATTTCTTGAATATCAAATCTGATTGACTTTAATCATTCATATTGCGATTGCCTGCCCTCCAAGGATTAAATAATGTTTTATCATTTTTAGGCATTATAAGTAAAAACAATACTTGAATGACACAAAGTAGATCTAAGTAGGTATGTGTTAAAATTCAAGGTGGTTAATTGTCGTTCTGCTCTGATAACCACGCTAATTTAAATTGTTTGCGAATTGTTAAGACTGAATATATAATTAGTGGAAGTGTTCTGAGAAAATACAATGTTATACTTAAGCAAAAACGGTGAAAAAATATTAAAACCTGAGTTAGTCAAATTTGCTTAACAAAGTATTGTCAAAATAAAGATATTTTGTCCAATCCATTCGACGATATTCCTAATAACGTGGTGTATATTGAATGGCATATGCAAAGGTTTTTTAAACTGTTCATCTTACAAATGCATGATGATGTACTTTTGTTGCCTTACATCTAACCGATGTATAATATTTATTGATTAACAATCTGTTATGATAATAGGATTAAACATTCTTGGTGCACCTATATTACGCTAAGATACAAACCTTCACTTTCACTCTAACAGCCTCTTTGCTATACCCAAACATGACTACGCTTAACTATTATCACATATCCATATAATAATACACAACTAAAGCTAATGTTAGTTACTTATTTTTTCACATAATTACAAATAAATAACAAGAAAATGTAAGGAAAATTTAGTCCAGACTTCGTGCACAAAAGAAAATAATGACAACTGTGACATTTAATTTTTTTAATACCCAAGGGGACGAAGCTATTTAAGCCATATAAAAAAATGAAGTTTCAAAGGCGTATTTCACGACTTAAATCTAAGAAGAATAGTCAAAATCGCTATTTGGGTCTTTGTTACAGCCGCTATAACAGTGTCTAAAACACACTCAACAAGGACTTGTTCAGAATGTATATAGTACAAGGCCTGTCGACTTCCTTAGAAAGATATGACGCTTCATAATTGCGCATGTGTGGTCTGACGCTCTGGAAATAGATACCAGTTATTAATATAAAAATATTTTGCTACAGCAACATTGCTCCTATCTGACTTTGTCTATTCAACTTTGGGAACAAATAAAATCATTTTTATCAAATATTTTGATTTATGTCACACTACCATATGTAAATTATTATTATTTTATATAAATTATTACCTATTTCAGTTTGTCTTTGTCTATGTTCATAAAATCTATGGAGGTCAGAGGCACATATACCCTCCATAAAGCCTTGCACTTGGGTCTGGCCGGTTAGAACATAGACAAAAGTCTGCAATGTCAATGATGTCAAAGTCATTGACGCAAAACTATTTTCATTTTCAAAACTATCAGTTTTCATATAAAATGATTAAATAACGATTTATGTTGTTGAAATAGATTTATTGATTAATGTTTAAAATTAAAAATCCACCGCACAGTATCTCCGCTCAGACTCGGTTAAAGTTTAATCCATTGTACTAAACTAAGAAACAACAATTATTTCAAGGTAAGAAATATTTTAATCTATAAATAAAATAAGTGTACTATTGCCAAATTCAAATATATAAATTTAATCTTACCACCCTCTTAAGTCGCACGGCCGCCCTATCGCGTCCAAAATTACAATCTAAATTCATCATAGATGTAAATTCTAACATTGTTTTAGCTGGCAATTTAGAACTCTGGTAGCTATTAGCAAGGTTAGTAATTAGGGACATAGGTTATAGTATTGTTTAAAATGTGACTGTTTTGTTTTAGAGGGTGAACGTGAGCAAAAAATCCTTGGGCGTCATATCATTTCCTTGGAAAGGCTCAAAATCAAAAGGCACGGATCCGCCACATAATTGTGACTAGTTGTAGTTTCCCGGTGACCATCAACAAGACCGCTGCACTGAGCTGTGGAGCAGAAAGTGTCCGACAATCGGATAGATGTAATAACAACTTTGTCTGTCATATATTCATGTAATTTTTAGTTTTTTGGGCTGATATATGTGATATGATTACAAGTTACACTAATTGCAATTGTGGAGTAAAATCAGATGTGCCAAAGATCATGTTTTAGATATATAAAAATCTATATTAAATGCAATAAATAGTATATGTATATATATAAAATTGTTTTTATCATGAAAATTTTAATGACTTCTATTTATTGTTATGAAGGTGATCTGCGAATTAAAACATGCGCTAAAAATAGACGACCTAAACAAAAATAACTCCTTAAAAAAATCAAAAGATAATCACACGCACAGGATAGGTTAACTATTTGGTACCCATATCAATAATGAACCGAAATTACCGACCTGTGGTCTCATTGAATAAAATTCATATAGGTATGTAGATATTATATGGAAGTGTCACAGTTAGTTCAACAAGCCCCGTCCGATACATAAATTTGTATAAAAAATGACTTTTTTCCTGCCTATTGTATGTTTTTTGAACGAATTAAGCTCTTTTGATCCTAATATATAGGAATAAAAATATTTATAACTTGATAATAAACTGTATTGTTACCTTTTATATTGAATAAACTTTAAAATATAGATATCATTATCTCTTAGGACAAAAGATGCCTGTGATTTTGATTAATATGTAACATAATATTTTTTTATTTGATAAATACTAATTTAAAAACCTCACCCCAACAAAAACAAAAAATGAAAAAATACAAAAAGAAATTCCGTCGCCGGGATTCGAACCCAGAACCACTAGCTAGAACTGGATCACTACCTACCAAAACCCGCCAGGCTAAACCGGTTGTCAATTTTAGTACTGAGATACAAAGAGAGCGCCACTAGTATAAACGAACTTTTGAAAGGGGCATTTTTTTGTATGGAGTTAGCGTTCTTCTCCTAGTGAGTATTATATTCTTTGATATAGTATGTAGGTATCACGGACTTCTAAGATTAACCGAATAGGGTACATTGGCCAAAAAGTGTGTCCACATGAGAAGTCAAGGTGGGCCGTTGCATCTCTTTCTAATTAGGGTGACCATGAGTTATATGTATCTGGGATATTAGGATAACGTGGAATATATAGTTTGCCCAAGATCTTTTCTCATTTCTGCATAGTAGAGAGAATCTTACTGTCTTTTTGCTGTGCTAATATTATGGCCCCTAAAAAAGGGATGGATATAGTTTATTCTCTTCTGTAAAACGCTTCACAAAATCTTACTTAATTTAGTCGTCCTAAAAGCTGCTACTGATAGCTGATAGGTCGATATTCGTTCTCGCTTACACATACTAATAACTGGGGGCCTACCGCAAAAACCGAAATTCGCAAATTGCGGGGATCTTTCTCTTTTACTGTCACTAAGACGTAATAAGAGTGACGGAGAAAAACACCCGCAATTGATGAACTTCGATTTTCTCGGTTATAGCCCTGGATTCCATGTGGATGAGATTATTATTTTCTAAATAAAATACTTAAGGTGTTACGCTGCCGGACATGTGTTTGAAAATTAATAAATGGCGGCCGTTAGCCGCCACTGTCGAACTCAAAAATGGTCACGATTTTTCATTTGTAGTCTGCCTCTTTCGCACTCATGGTATGTTCATATGCGTGATGGCTTACGTGTTGCACACTTTAACTATCTTTAATTCTTTAAGCGTCATCTACTCATTGTAGATCTGTGATAGCAACTAGTTTTCAAATTTGCCGCCTTTTCTACAGACAGAAATGTGTGTCCAACCTATATCGAATCGATTACGTATATATAAATAGTTAGTAAAACCGTTTCGGACTTTGGATTTTAAATTTTGCAATTAATTATTCTGTAATAGCTAACATTCCACCAATTTGATCATGCCGAAATATAGACATACCTAATTAGATAAACTTACTTAAGTACTTAATAAGAATTGTGTAAAACTGATTCACATCGTGCCGACATCATGGTCACCCTAATGAGTTTGACAATTATCGTCTTGTGTTTTTATCGTAAAATTGAATGATTGTGGTTCACCTGTGAAAATATATACCAAAATCAGCAAAACTTTCACTTCTACAATCTATCACACAATTTTTTTTTACCCATTTATTAAATATTTCGCAATTATATGCTGAGCTTCACCGTTCACGTAATTAATATCGAAAATATGTCATCAAGTTGGGGATACCAGTTAATATTCAAAGTTTCTACAATGTCTACCATATTAAAATTATGATTTTTTTATTGTTGTGCACATGCTTGGTTTATTCAGTTAATAATATAGACATCATTATTATTTACAAATTGCTTAAAATATTTGAGAACCGCACTCTGTATATAGCACTAAAATAGTATAAGAAAGTATTTAATTTCAGTAGTATATTGATATAAATACTACCACAATGGTATGTTTTTAACATTGGCAACATGTGCGATTGAGACACCGCGCCCCACTTTTGCCATCTCAAGTGGACCGTTTTCTCTAGTCTGGTAAGAACACCTTTCTGCCTCAGTGATAAGGTTCAATTTACTATAACAAAAAAAGTTAGAGTGTGCTCCATTTTATATCTCCATGGTAGGTATCCGGACCTAGAAAATAATCTTTATATCTCCATGGTAGGTATGTGTACTTTGCATTAGTTTGAAATTAAAATGAAAAATGATTTATTGGTACACAATAGGTTTTAACTAGAACCAAAACAAGAGCCTTCTTTTAAGTAAAACAAATACTATTGCATTCTACCACGTAAAGCCTGACCAGTAATATATGATCACGCTCCATATTGCGGAATTTTACTGGAACTAAATTTTGCATACTAAACTGAACTGTCAACCTATACATGAATTCTTATCTTATTTGTGGTTCAAAGTCAAGAACTAAAAGTTCATTAATGCATGATTGAATATAACTTATACAGTTGTTTAATTTAATCTGCTGGTCTCACACAAACGTCACCGATTTAAATCTATTTTTTTTATTTGCCTCTCTATCGCTCGAATATGCAAGAGTGATAGAGAAGCAGATACCTAAAGAAAGGACCATGGGCAATTTTGTATGGAGCTTGGTTCCAAAACCAACACAGCCGAGAGCTAGGTCGTTAAATAGGTCTGTAAATCTACTTCATTTCAGCGGGGTAATGCTGCCAGCATCTACGGCACCTTGCCGAGGGGTGAATTTTTATTTTAGTTTAGGTTTTACTAAAAAAATGTATTATGTTGTATTGTTTAAATAAATATATTATGTTAAAAAAAATATATAAATATCTCAGTTCTGCAATGGAATTCCGCTTGATACCCATATAATTAAATGAAGTTTCGCGGTTGGTTCGCTGCAATACAAGACGAAGATTCTGTTTAAATTAGTTTTGTTGAAAGAAATTCATTTCTATGTATTTTACATGTTTTGGAACGTTTACTAGCTCTCACTGTAGCTGTCAATGTCATTGTGATTCCGTCCTACCCGTTTTAATGTAATCCTTTAATTCCGTTTTACTCGTCTGGCTGAATGCGCCAGGAGCGCGAAGCCATTAAAAAAAAAGTCATTGTCATTGCAACGCTTTCTTTTCGAGTGACCAATTCGATACGAATTTTGTATAATCGAGTCGTTCGGTATAATAGAGTTGTTTCCATCTACAAATCTTAGGGCAGAATTGTATCCTTATAAATTCTTTTGGATTATAAGAACATGTTAAACTACTTTTAGGGCCTTTAAGGGGCCTGTAATGACCATATTTTTGTAAATATTGAATTTAAAATATCTTTTGGCACACTTCACTTGACCAAACTCGAAACGTCTTTGAAGATTCTGATGACGTCACAACACTCGGATTGACACTGTTGACAGCTAGGCGATAAACAACAAATGACAAATGTCAGTTGACAGTTCGTATCTTCTTCGTGTGTATGTAGTTATGTGTCAAACCGTAAACTGTGACGTCACACAATTTTCAAAGAGCGTTTTGGGCGCGAAAGCATCTGTCAAAATATATTTTGTTAATTTAACATGTTTAAAGCCGTTTTTAAAATAAAAGTTGAATTTTAGGGCAACTTTTAGTTAATATAGAACGTAATAAAAGCGTTTAAAAAAATTGGAAACAACCCCATTGGATACGAAAGAACACGAATGGTAATTTCGATTTTCTATTTCAGCACGGGATTAACAGAGATGGATTGCCAACTTGATAGTACGATACGGTGACTGTACGAGTTGTTTTTCTCTTTAAACTCACTATTTGATCGGTTTGGTGTTCTATATGATGGGTGTTTGTTGATATGTGAGACGTGTTTGTTGAAATAAGGTTGTAAGCTACACGCCACAA